>NC_068314.1:32436186-33881186 GCF_025860055.1 Xyrauchen texanus
TACTTTGGGTTTAAATTGTACTTAAAAAAAAAAACAACAATTGCAATCACCCAAATTGATTGGAAATGACACCCAATAAAAATATTCTGCACACAAGTGATATTTACCTTGAATTTTCTATTTCTTCAAACATCACTTGTCTCATATTTTATCCCAAGCATGCTCTTCACTGACACTTTGACTTGGTTAACAAGCACACTAAAGTTTTTTTTTTTAAATAATGTGTAATATTGTTTAGTGTGGTGGAAAATATGCAATTACGTCATAATTTTTTATGTATAGAAATCATGTTCACACAACAAATATTAAAATGGTTTGTGTTTATTTTACTCTTTGTTTAGATGATTATGGTTTTATCATGATCGCTTGTATATTTATAATGTATTTGCATAGTTTAAAATTGAAATACTGGGTCTTGGACAAGACTAAAACAGTCAAATCTGCACATAAAAGGCATTTGAAAAGTACTAAAATATAATGATGAAGGCCTGGTGAAGTCAGTTTTAATGAGACCTTCATATAACAAAAAGAAAAAGTTGAAATCTTAGTTTGGAAAAGAAAAATAAAAAAAAAATCAGCTCCTGGGACAAATTGTCCAAAGTGTAAGAAACACCCAGTCCTTAATGCAATGTTTAAAGACTGCATGAATTTTTTTGACTAGCACAGTTTACTTTCCTGTAGTATTGATGTCTTTCTTGTTGAAATGCGAAGTTGTGGCAGGGCATTTCAAAGGCGTTATACCTTTATTTAAAATAGCCAATAGCCTTTAGTTGACGTCACAGCCATGGACATGATTTGCTACTTGTTATTGCTTGTTAATGTTATTGTCAGAAATAATTGGTATTAGGGGAAAGACGTTCTCCCCAAGCATTTGATTGGACAAAATAATGGAGTGCATGATGATGAGTCATATATATTTTTGGCCCATTTTCCAACAAGACAAAGACTGTTGTGTGATGTGTGTCATTAATTTCTGTAAAAAGTTAATATGGGGGTCTTTAATTAATCCTTTAAAATAAACTTGGGATCACTAGCAGTTGCACAAAACGTTGTGTATAATGTGCATATGTGTGTTCATTAGTCATCTCATATATACAGTACAGTCTGAAATTTACGTAAACATGTCAACATTTTTGCAATTCAAAACTAATGTGCTGTATAACACATTAGGCTGCAGGTTTCCAGTGAAATGTCCAGTTGGGGGGCGCCAAAAGCGAGTAAAATTGTGTCATATTCAGATTTAAGGTGAATTTTAGATGGATGTTTTTAAAACATAACTCCCTAATGTAAAACTTTTGCCTGAACCTATCCAATAGTTTTTTTAAAATATAAATGAGACATTAAATAAGACATCCTTACCTTGTCAATGCTTAAACCTCTAACCATTAGTGTTTTAAAATGCAGAAGCAAAATTAAAAATCACATTTTCTGAACCAACCACATAATTTCGTGTCACATAGGTGAGCTGCTACACAAGCTAATCATGTTGGAAGTACATATAACATGGACATATAACAAAATAACAACAGGAATATAGAGTTTGGTTCAAAATGTTAAACCTGCAGCCATCTTAGTGGTCATCATCAGCCTCTCATCTTAAGCTCACCGATCACAGACAGGACTACTGATATAAAGTTCACAGCCCATAATCCTCATTGCTTGCACTGCAGTCACATCACTTTGTGTTAACCCCTCCCCATTGCCTCCAGTCTGCAGAAATACACTATTCATCTCATGCATGCCTTCTAATGCATTTCATAGCACCACATTTTTAAGGCGATTCCCCATATTGTTACGATAAAGCACATTTTTGAATAAGCACCACGGCTCAAGTATGTTTATGAGGCAGCTTGTTGACACTTCCAAAAGCGTGCCAGAGCTGCTTTCTACTTGTCTGTTGGGACTAAACAATATGTACAGTACATTTCAGAGAGTCTACTGCCCATAGTTTGCAATCTGACCACCTAGGGAACTACACAAATGGCAGCACCATTGCCCCAACTTCCTGCTGACCCAGAGAATACACTTGACTGAATGACTATTACGGTCCTATATGATTGTTGCTTGTCAGATTGTACAACATGATCCCAGTGAGATCTCAGGTAAAAGACGTGACATTATGACAGACTGTACGATACACTTTGTAGCGAAGGCTCCAAATCTAATGGACAGTGTTTTCTTCTGGAAATGCAAATCTAGTCTATCTAAAAATGTGTTCAAAATCATTGCTCTCTCTAAGTTGTGACAAGCCATTATGTGGAACCCAGAAAAAGTACCATGTGCTCTTTTTTTCTGGCCTAATGCACTGTAGCCAGCAGAAAGCACAAACATTTCCACCCTGTTCCCTGAAGTTATTTACTCTGGCAATAACATGACAGATTGAATCCTTTTCTTGGCCCACAAATCAGCCATTGTCTAAGCCTCAAGTAATTATCCTCTCATCTCTCTAGGCTGTGCCCGCTTTCCAACCTTGTTTTTGTTATTGCCTTCAATAAATCTAGCATACTGCGATCTTGACTCTTCATAGGTGTGAGAGAACATAAAGTAAACTGTTGAGCAAAACATTAAGACAAATCCCTGACATGAGCCAAAGAAACAGAACATCACCCGGCCTGTAAATGGCTGTTTAAAGGACTCTTGTTACTCCATCTGCTTTAGGGAAAAATGCTATACTGTCACTTGTGCTTTTGCTTCACAGATGTGAATGAGTGTATGATGAATACACACACCTGCAAGGTGGACGAGCGATGTGTGAACACAGTGGGAGCATTCATTTGTGAAAGGAGGATCTCATGTCCGAGTGGCTACCAGCAGAGTAATGGAGTATGTGAAGGTAAGTTAAGGGTTAAGTGATACATTTTTCTCTCTCACATGCACACTGACAGTGCAACAGAACCGTACAACATTAACACAGGGCTCCAGAGTAAGTAAATTACTATGACTTAAACATTTAAGAGCTAAACAGCTGTTTTTAGTTGCCAAATTACAGAATTGCATGGTTTTGAAGGTTGTTCAGAAGCAAGATAGAAAGCTGAGGGTAAAGAAAGACAGCAGATTAATATATATATATATATACACACACACACACACATTTCCCCCCCTATGAAAATGCAATCAGAGCTGCACAGTGATGCAAAAGGACAGAATAAATAACAAAAAGTCTTCCATCCTGCTCAAAGTCTTCAGATCTGTGACCAGTGTCTTTAAACACAACATCATCCCTACTCTAGAGAAGAGCCAGAAAGCATGCATCAATCTTTGCAGGAAAATGCAAACAATTTTGCAGGTCTTCTGCATTTAAAACAGGCCACAGCTGATCGCCCTAAGGCTCTTGCTTACCAACATCTAAAGCATGCAGCACTGTGTGTTTACACAAAGCATATGCCTAGACACATCTAACCATTTCAAATTACTTTTGAACACAGAGAAAACTTTGCAATAGTGTCTGATCTTGTCGGGACTTGGCAAGGTGCGTGCTAATAAGTGTGGAGGGATAATTATGATAATATCTGACAGAATGATGGAAATAGTAGAGTTTCACTAATTAGAGGCTTTGGAAAGATGAGACTTCTTGGTCTAATGTCATAATGCAGCATTTAAGATTTGGAATGGCCACCTAAAACCTGCAATTAAAGAGCTTGTGCATATATCTAAATGGGTTCGAAGTCTCTTTAAATTAATAGTTCACCCAAAAATGTTATTCTGCCATTCTTTACTCACCATCATATCGTTCCAAACCAATTTGACTTACTTTATTCTGCAGAACACAAAAGGAGATATTTTAGACTAGCAGATGTTGCAATCGCTGATTTCCATTCGATGGCAGTTGATAGCTACTCAATTTAAAGCTTAAAAAAGACCCCAAAAGTGTCATAAAAGGAAGAAAATGCGACTCATGCATCAAGACTATTTGCTTTGATTTGAGAGTGCATACTGACTTAATTTCAAACTGTTCATCAGATATAAGTGATCATATTGTGGCTGTCTGATGAAAAGCACGTATCTCCAAAAAAATGTGCTTTTCAAGAGCATGGAAAACTCGGAAAAACTTCGGGAAAATGGAAAAAATGAATCGAAAATGACATAATTTGTCACCTTTAGCACCATAACTAGAATTCTATCACATCTGTTAGTGAACTGTTCGATATTTTAATTGGACTTACATGGATTTTTATTAGCGAACGTGGACATACGTTTTTTTTTTATCATGGGTTCCAATGGCGCAAGTCCAGTTACAGACTCTAGTCTAACTGTCCATGTTCCCAGAACTCAGTTGGTAGGTTATCGATTGCTAGAGAATTTATTTTTGGGTATAATCTCGGCTTTCATTTTCTATTTTAGATCTAAATCAGTTTAATGTCTAGGGTTTCTAATCCGGTTGTTGAGAGGACAGTTCAGTTTCAAGATGCATTTTCCGGGTCCAATGCAAAAATTGTCCGAAATAGCTTTCACTCGCAAATATGGAAATCTGACTACTGTATATGACTGGTATAGTCTACTTTTTAAAGCCACCTGACATTGTGCGTACATGAATGGCTTTGGGTGTTAGGAAAATCACAGAGCCAGTGCAATGTAGGCAATCTCTTCATCACACTTCAGAAGGACAGCTGAGGTAGTTGACGCTTTTCAAAATATAAGGGCGGGACATACGCGGCTTTGATGGACACTTCTCAAGGCCAATGGAGATACTGATTAAACATCTTTTCATTGGTCATTATGTTGCACAATTCAAACAGTAGGAAGAGGTAATTCAGCGCATTCCGTCTATGTTAAAAAGTCAAAATTGCCAAAAATGGAGTTACGTGTTTTTCATCGGAGAGCGACGAAATGCCTTCAGAAGACTTGGGATATGACGCGCAAGTCACATGGACTACACTCTAAAAAAGATGGTTCTTGGAAGGTGCTTTACTGACCTTAATAGATATAGATTCATATCTCCCTCAAGAAGCCTTTTGTGCTTAGATTGGAGTGGTGGTGGTGTAGTGGGCTAAAGCACTAAACTGTTAAGCAGAAGGTTGTCGGTTTGATCCCCACTGCCACCACCATTGTGTCCTTGAAGAAGGCACTTAACTCCAGGTTGCTCCAGGGGGATTGTCCCTGTAATAAGGGCTCTGTAAGTCGCTTTGGATAAAAGCGGCTGCCAAATGCATAAATGTAAATGCTTAAATGGTTCTTTGCACAGGGGTTAGGGCTCTTTATTCCCACCCTTTTTTCTTTTTTTTTAAATAACTGTCAATAAATTATATCAAAGCCGCCGTGTGATTGGTTGACTCGCAGCGCTGGAGTACTGGCAAGCAACTCGACCAACCAATTTCACAGACTGTCAACACACGCTTCACAGGTAAACTTTACATATGTGTTTTTCAATATGTCCTTAAAACATTTTAACAATTACTAGTTTCAACAGGAAAGTTATCAGGGACAACAAATTGTATGAAGGAACTTTCCCCATGCCGTTATTATTTTAAACATTTGTATGACTAATTACGTAAAATCAATTTTCTTGTCGCAACATCCTCTATGCATTCAACAATTATATATTATTTTACTTTGAGCTTCTTAGCATCTAGATACAAATCAAACCCGTGTCCATTGTTCATCTCTCTCTGCAGGTTATATGACTGATGTATATATATATCCTCTATATAATAATTACAGAACGGATGAAACTATGCCTGTTATCTGACAACAGATAATTTAGTCAATGCTTAATAAAGGTAGCATCACAACAAATGGGTACATTTTTTTTACACATTAAAGTCCCTATAATAAGCGCTTTAAATTTTTTAATTTTCAAAATACAACTTTCTGTAACTGATGGTTTTCTACCCATAAAATTGTCTTTGTTTCTTTCTTTTTTTTTTTTTTTAGAGATCTCTACCAGAACATGCAAGTAAAACCAACTCAAGTGGTGAGCTGTCATGTTGTCATATTCTTTCAAATACTGACATTATTTTCTGATAAAGGAGGTAATATTTTGGATTTTATTGTGATTTCAGGTATCCACCCCATCAACGTCATTGTCTGCTTTGTTAACAGCATATGCCCGCATTAAAGTTATTATATTATGTAAGTTTTAAGTAATCCTTTTTATCTCTCTTGTTGTATATTTATTTTTGCCATGAATTTATGCACTGTAATTAATGAATATAATGTAATTTCTTTGTGGCATTGCTACACTATGTTTTTCAGCTGTGTTTGTTGAGGAAACTTCTCTCTGCTTAAGAGAGATAAAGGCTGTGATAAAGACTGAATTTGTGATCCATATAGAATTTTAGAATTTTTCACATATATTGTCCTTATTCTGAAACACTGACTCTGAACCGAATTCTGTATTTCTATCCAGACAGACTCTGTTGGACCCCACAACCTCATTACCTGCAGAGAGGGACTGCCACTCAATTACACCAAAATACACAGTAATGGATAGTGAAGACATCATAGAGAACTCGGAAGATATTTATGTGAATTTAGACTTCATTACATCTATTTTGTATTTTCATGAGATTTGCTCAACCTTAAAAGGATTATTCACTCAAAAACTTTTTCATCATTTAATCACCCTTGTGCCATCCCAGATGTGTATGAATTTATTTCTTCTGCTGAACAAAACTTAAGATTTTAGAAGTATATTTCTTCTCTGTAGGTCCATACAATGCAAGTGAATGTTGACCAGAAACATGAAGCTCCAAAAACACATAAAGGCAGCATAAAAGCAATCCAGTACTGAATGATTACCATATTCATATACTGTATATTTGTACAGTGGTATTTACATGGTACTCCAGGGTACTTCACAGAGTCCAGTGGTTTAATCCAGGTCTTCAGAAGTGATATGATGCATGTAGGTGAGAAACAGATCAATATTTAAGTCCTTTTTTACAATAAATCACCATTTTAACTTACTTCTTCTTTTTGGCGATTCACATTCTTCGTGCATGTCACCACCTACTTGAGGGGCTGGACAAAGATGAAGATTTATAGTAAAAAAGCACTTAGATATTGATCTGTTTCTCACCCACACCTACTATATCGCTTCAGAAGACAGATTAAACCACTGTAGTCGTATGGATTACTTTAATGCTCCCTCTATGTGGTTTTTGAAGATTCAAAGTTCTAATCAACATTTATTTGTATTATATGGACCTTCAGAGCTGAAATATTCTTCTAAAAATCTTAATTTGTGTTCAGCAGAAGAAAGAAAGTCATACACATCTAGGATGGCATGAAGTTGAGTAAATGATGAGAGAATTTTCATTTTTGGGTGAACTATCACCTTAAAGGATTTGATGTCAGTATGGAATAAAAATACTCTCTCTATAAAAAATACAAAAAGAACAAGTTTCAATTCCAATCTTCATGTGTGGAGCAATGTAGTGGTCTACTATTTAATTTGCATATGCATTTATTTACTTTTTCACATTATGTATTTGTTCATGTTTTTTTAATGTGTATGATTTTTGTAAAATTTGAAATTGTAATAGAAAATAAAAGTAAACTTAATGAATATATATGCTTTGCTTTTATATATTTATTTATTTGTTTGTTTATATTTAAAGTAAACCCATACTTGAGGCTATAATGTTTTATAGCAGCAGATATATAGAGGGGTAAAAAAAAAAAACCTTGCCTCAAAAAGATTCTATATAGCACTTTTGAGTTTCTTTAAAGCACTTTCAAAGAATGGTTCTTTATGGAACCTTTTAAAAAGGTTCTAATTAGCACCAAAAATGGTTCTGCTATTGTTACAAGTCGAAGAACCCTTATTTGGTACTGTTTAGAACCATTTTTCTTAAGAGTGTAATTTTATGATGCTTTAGGGTTCTTTTCAAATATTTAAAGTGAGCCACTATCAACTGCACTATCAGCTGTATGTAAATTGTGATAGCGACATTCTTTAAAATATCTCCTTTTGTGTTCCGCAGAAGAAAGAAAGTCCTATTGGTTTAGAACAACATGAGGGTGTGTAAACATTGACAGGATTTACATTTTTGGGTGAACTACCCTTTTAAGGCAAGTCAGTTCACTTGGCGGCCATCTTGGAAACACCCTTACAGGCATATAATATAAGTACAGCTCCTATCTACTTAAATGAGGAAATTTCTGGAACTGTTGGTTAAGATTACGTTTAAATAATGAATTTCAAATCAGCAATAAAATCTTAATAGCATATTTCAAACTGGTCAAGTAATGCACATTCTATAGAGTAAACAAACAGTCAGTGCCTCTATCAAAAAAGATTGGCTCTTTTAACTGAAAGGAAGTACTTCTAGTCTTACCAACACCAAATTGAGCATATTCTCTCATTTCATTTTTCTACCAGTGGTCCATCTCATTTATTTTAATGCAGAGTGTTTGCTTTGGTAAGGGTGATAATCAGTTTGGGTTACATACAGTTCCACTGTTCATTGGAAATAGCAGTGATTACAAGCGTGCGCTAAACAGTGTGAATGACTGGCGAAACGTGCTGGGGTTGAGATCAGCTGCCTTATAAATGTGAGTGTGCTTTCTTGTCATCTTATTGAGTCACAGTGCCACCTACTGAGAACTTCTAACCTGTAATTGAGGAAAAACCATCTCCTCATAAAACCATCTCCTCATAAATAGGCCAGTCTTTAATTATTTGTTTATTTGTCTATGCTTACCAAATTTGATGAGGTGTACAGATTTCCCTGAGGTTTTTATTGGGACAGTTCACCCCAAAAATTAAATTTCTGTCATCATCTGTTTCCATGGGATATAAACAGAGAAGTTTGTGTCTGCCCCTCCTCAAAGGGATATTTCACCCAAAAACTAAAATTCTCTCATCATTTACTCACCCTCATGCCATCTCAGATGTGTATTACTTTCTTTCCTCTGTAGAACACAAATGAAGATTTTTTGATAAATGTCTCTGCTCTTTTGGTCCATACAATGCAAGTGAATGGGTGCCAACATTTTGAAGCTCCAAAATCAACATAAGGGGAACATAAAAGTACACCAGACAACTCTGGTGGTTAAATCAGTGTCTTCTGAAGCAATATGATAGGTGTGGGTGATAAAAAGTTCAATATCTTTTTCTTTCACTTTCACTTTCTCCTTCTTCTGTTTATTTGTAATTCACATTCTTCATGTATATCGCCCCCTACTGGGCAGGGAAGAGAACGTATGACAAAACAATTACTTAAAAATGTATCTGTTCTTACTCACACCTATCATATCGTGTCTGAACACATGGATTTAACCACTGGAGTCATATGGATTACTTTTATGCTCTCTTTATGTGGATTTTGGAGCTTTACAATTTTGGCACCATTCACTTGCATTGTATGTGCCTACATAGCGGAAACTATCTTCTAATAAAAGGATTTGTGTTCTGCAGAAGAAAGAAAGTAAAACACATCTGGGATGGCATGAGGGTGAGTAAATGATGAGAGCATGTTTTTGGTGAACTATCCATTAAATAACAGCATCAATCTCAAAAGATAAACTAATCCTTCAGCCTCAGTGCAGGTATAGGACTGGGTGGCTTCCAGCTGTCTAGTCGATTGCCCTGGTTTGACATCTGGTGCTCTCTCCTCTCCTAGATGCTGATGAGTGTGTGATGCATACTCATAACTGTGGGATGGACTTCCAATGCCAGAATACTGATGGCTCGTTCGTGTGCATCCCGAAGCAACGCTGCCTCGCAGGCTTCACTCAGGACTTACACGGCAACTGCATTGGTAAACAGGGCAGAGAGACCTAGAGTCATTCAGTGTCCTCTAGTGGACACATGCACAAACTGCATCACAAATCCAATTACAAATGTGGTAATTACAAATTACTAACAAATTAAGCTAAGCCACTAAAAATAGAGTTAGAATTGTTTTAATAAAAATGAATTGTTTTCTTCGCTTCCATATTACATAAGAACTCTCTCTTTTATAGACATAGATGAATGCAGCAGTGTGAGAGAACCATGCACTGCTGGCTTTAACTGCATAAACACGGTGGGCTCGTACACCTGTCAGCGCAAGACTGTCATATGCAGTCGAGGATATCATTCCCGCCCTGATGTGGCACGTTGCATTGGTGAGGATGTACACAAATTGAGCTAATGATATCGTCTATCGCCTCCCCCCTAAACGTAACCCTTACAGAAACCTTTTTTAAATGTATTTTAATACTGTGATTAAATTATGTTTTTTAAGCTGTTTTTTAATGTCTGGTCCCCACAAGGTAGGCGATTTCACGTTTTACTGTCAGTAGTGGGCAAACCTGGTTAAATACACACTGCTAGAGATTTTTGAGATTTTTATAAAAAAAAAAAAAGTGATACAAATTTGGATTTAATGCTGAAAAAATATGATTCCACTTGTTTAAACAACATACATATTACTATTACACAGTACTGTGGTGGCTCCATGGAACAGCAATGGTATTAAATGATAATACCATGGTACTGAATGATTACCATATTCATATACTGTATATTCGTACAGTGGTATTTACATGGTACTCCAGGGTACTTCACAGAGTACCATCGTATTACTATGGAGTATAGAGTACCATGATACTTTTTGGTGCTTCTTTGTTATTGTATTCTTGTGAAGGTTGCAAGAACTAGTAAGATTGTTGAATGTCGGTTTGCAGATGTGGATGAATGTCAGACCACCACCCACCGCTGTGGACAGGGCCAGATCTGTCACAACCTGCCTGGCAGCTACCGCTGTGACTGTCAAACTGGATACCAGTACGATGCCACTCGCCAGCTCTGCATGGGTGTGTATTAACACACACATTAACACGCTATTATTATGTTGCTGGACTAAGAAAACACAACCTTGTCAGATTAGCAAGTGCATAGAACAACCTGTGCTGAGTGCAACTTGTTTTTTTAGACATGCAAAATGACCTTACAACAGGGTCAGAAATGAATCATGGCTTGGGGCAAAAATGGCACTTAAAATGCCCAAAATGCCCAAGTTATTTAAAATGTGAGGGCAAAAATGCCTCTGTAGTACTGTCAGAAATTAACTTTTATTTATTTAAATCTCACAGGATGTAATTATTATTATTGTTATTATAATAATATTATTATTATTATTTATAATATTCTTTGGCATTGTTGTTTACATCTATGAGGTAATATTTTTTTCTAACCATTTAAAACAAACTGTCTCATCTGTTGACTTCGATTTACTTGATCTAATTTTCAAGAATTTTGAAAAAAAAAATATTTTTGAGAATTTTACCTCTTTCCCTAAATATCAACTCATATTTTATGCCATACTATTTTTTAACAAACAATATATTAGGGACTATATCAGATGTTAAAAAAAACAGAATAGAGGAATTAATTGAGAGAGATTTTTTTTCCCTCACATTTTAAATTTCTGGGGCATTGCTATCATTTTTTGGTAGCATTTTTGCCTCGAGCTCGCTTAATTTCTGACCCTGCATCGTAGTGATTTCCTTTGTTCATTTGTTGTCTAACATTGAGCTTCTGTGATGCTATTGAAAGGTTTAGTTAAAGGATTATTCCAGGTTCAATTCATGTCAAGCTCAATTGAAAGCATTTGTGGCATAGTATAACTTACCACAAAAAAAAATATTTTAAATTGGCCCTCCATTTCTCAAAGAAAAAAGAAAAAATCTTAGTTACAGGGAGGCATTTACAATGGAAATAAATGGAGCCAATCCGTAACCTGTTTAAACATTAGTTGTTTCAAAAGTATAGCCACACGACATAAAGGACATGCATGTTATCATGATCTAGTTTGCTAAAATTGCTTATAAATTTACACAGAAATGGTTACAATTTCGGTGCTATGACCATGTATTGTCATCAAACCCTAAAACCCTTAAATAACAGCAAAATGCCGATTTAAACAAATTTACAGCTCAAATGATACATGAGTTTTAACAGAATATTTAATGTAAGTGCTTTTATGAAAAAATAAGCTTCACATTTCTGCCTTTAAAACCTCCAAAAATGTTCCCCATTCAATCCCAATGTAAGTGCCTCGCTGTAACCTCGGCATTTGCTTTTTTTTTTTAAGAAAATATTGTTTTTTTGTGGTAATCAACATTATGCCACAAATGTTGTCGATTGAGCATAACTTCTCCTTTAAAGGGGTCATGACATGTCCATGACAATTTTATTATTTTAATATGTTTCTTGAGGTTCACTCATAATATTTAGGTACAAAAACAGTCATATATTTGTAAAACATTAATTTTTATCCTCATTCTGACCCTCTGTCAGAAACGCTCTTGTTTCGGTGCTACTTCTCCTTTAAGACTTGACAGTAAACGCCCACTGTTATGATTGACTCTCTGCTCTTGCTCTCTCCTCGCCATCTCACTGCTCACCGCTACTGGGCGGGGCCACAGAAGTGATAAGGTAAAGTAGGCATTGATGTGTTGTTGTGGAGGCAGTCTGATGTGCAGTGTGACATCATGATATGGAGGAAGTAGACAACGAGTCGTTCAGCTTGGTTTCAACAAATGCTGTTTTTGCAGAGAGGAGGAAGTACATGTCAAAAGAAAGTAAAATCTGATTCCTCATGTCCTGACTACTTAAGTTACTTTTATTAGTCACTCTCCAACACTTCTTAACATTAGCACATGTCCTAAATATGCTTTCTGTTGTATAACGGTATATTTTATACAGGAAACTAGCTTCTGTCTTTAAAAAATATATATGTTTCACTCATTCTTGGAGTATCCTAACCACTAGCAACAAAATACACTACATGCAGTGCTTAAAACTACAGTCTGGATATGGATGCATGACTGCGTTTCCCAAAGGACATCATTTTCTCTGTGGTTTGCTGGACAAGCAGCTTGCATATAGATGAAACTGACAGCAGCTTATGCTCCAGAGTGCGTGCAGATTATCCTAATCTTTTATCTCTTTCTGTTTCTATAGCAGAGTGAAAGAAGGGCAGAGAAATGCTCCCCAGACTTCAGCATGTCTGTAGACTAAAACAGTTATTTACACTTGTTCTGGCAGATGTAAATGAGTGTTGGCGGTACCCGGGCCGCCTGTGTGCCCAGACCTGCGAGAACACGCCAGGCTCCTACCAGTGCTCCTGTACCACCGGCTTCTCCCTGGCCTTTGACGGCAAGAACTGTGAAGGTACATCCATTTGCACTGGCACAACTGAATAAGGAAAAGTCTGCCTGTGAAGAATATGTGCTTTGAAAATTATGAAGGATTTGGTATGTACTCTGAGAGCATGAACGTTCTCTCTTTCTTATGAAACTGAACATGAAAGAATGAAAAACTAAAAAATGAGAGTGACAGAGAGCTGTCAGCCAAAAGACTTGTGTCTTTTCAATGAAGGCAAATCTATTAATTAATTCAGAGTTTATTTGAAGGACTTGGTGAGATCAGCAATATAAAAATATAAACAACAACACCATGTGTATTTTGGCAGATAAAATGAGTTAAAGGAATAGTTCGCCCAGAAATGAGAAATTTTGTCTTAACTTACCCTTATGTCATTCCAAACCCGTATGACTTTCTAATGTGGAACACAAAAGGAAAAATAATTAAAACTAATTATATTTTCAATGCAATGCCAATTGATAGTTACTTACTGTAAAGCTTATAAAAGGACCCAAAAGTATCAAAAAAGTAGTTTCATGCATCATATTCCAAGTCTTCTGAAGGCAAATGATAGGTTGATAGGTGATTTTTTCAGTGAAAATATTGTCATCTACCCTGTACACAGGATAAGCGGTTGACGATGGATGGATGGATATTGTCATCTGTTGCACGAGAACTTGAGTTGTTTGTAGAGCTAAGCATATTTTCGATTGTGAATGAGCTTCTTTAAAACACTCATGAACGTGCAACTGATGTCAAGATATTCACTCAAAAATGACTTAAAGGGATAGTTCACTTAAAAATGTAACTTCTCTCATCAATTACTCACTCTCAAGCAATCCCAGATGTGTATGATTTTTTGCTCTGTAGGTCCATACAATGCAAGTGAATGGTGGTCAGACCTTTGTAGCTCCAAAAATCACACAAATTAAACATAGTAGTAATACTTAAGGCTCCAGTGGTTAAATCCATATCTTCAGAAGCAATATAATAGGCGTGGAAGTCCTTTAACATCTTACAGTGAAAGTGGAAAGTAAAAAAGGACTTAAGTATTGATCTGTTTCTCACCCACACTTATTTTATTGCTTCTGTAGATATGGATTTAAACATTGGAGACTTATGGATTACTTTTATTTTTCCTGTATGTGATTTTTGGAGCTACAAAGCTCTGATTACTATTCACTTGCATTGTATGGACCTACAGAGGTGAGATATTTTTCTAAGTATGCAATAATTTGACATAGTCTTTCTACGCATATTAAGCTGGGAAGTGAGAAAGTAATTTAATATGTTTGTCTCATGTAACAGATCTTAATGAATGTGACAACAATCCCTGTAGTCAGGAGTGTGCAAACATCTACGGCTCTTACCAGTGTTACTGCCGATTAGGCTACTACCTGAAAGAGGATGGACACACATGTGAAGGTGAAGTGTTTTTAACGCCATACAGTTTTTTTAATCTTTCCAATTGTACCCATTAAGGCATCAACACAAGGATACATACTCATTACATGTTGATTAAAGTGATGATGTGATCTGATGGAGAGAATAGATCGATCCTATTTAGAATCATGTCATTAAGGATTGATTTTTCTTCGGCATTATCAACAGAAGTAGAAATTAGTTTTTTGCCAAAAAACATGAATGTGCTTTGAATGCTTTTCCACAGCACAGGATGCTGGTGAGTTGGTGTTCCAACAAGGCATTTTGGCTAACTTGACCAGGACTTCCATTGTTAACCAGCATAACCAAAATAAATAAAAAATAAAAAACATACTGGTCGACCAGCTTTACCAGTTAAGATTTACTTGCGAACAACATGGCTATGCTAGACCACCATCACGAACCATCCAAAAACCTGACTAGACCAGCATGGGGAATCTATGCTGGTTAAGCTTGTTTTATCGGCAGGGCATGTACCTGGTTATTGGACAGAGCCGTCTAACAGTGTGATGTTGTAATGACTAGTTTTCTCAATGATAAACTTAAAAAGCTCTTATTTGGTCTCTAGATATTGACGAATGCGCACAGAGCATCGGAAACCTCTGTGCATTCCAGTGTGTTAATGTCCCGGGTAGCTACAAATGTGCCTGCCCTCCCCATGGTTACTCAATGTCAGCGAATGGACGTACCTGTCAAGGTAACACTGATTTATTGCATCATATTACATATAACTGTTTGCTAACATCCCCTACATGAATAAGCACACTATACAGGAGGTTTAGGTTTTAATGTAAATCATGATTTTTTTAAAGCAGGCTATGATTAATGTTTATAGCTGGGTCATTCTATGTCAGCGAAACTAGAGGTTCTTGGCTCAAAATTTTGTTTTCTACATGTTCTGAGGTCTGTCCCAAAACTTGCTGCCTAGTGGCTAAAAAGTCAGATCCCTTCCAAGGCAGTATCCCAGCTAAAATGTCAACTCATTGTTGGCCAATTTGGAATGCTCCACATGCAACAACTCACTCAAAGTGTGTTTTACAAATAGCGCTTCTTAAGATATTTAGGCTACAAGAGTCCAAATTGAATAAAACCACAGCAGTTTATTGTGCAACCAAAATCCCAATAATAACCAGAAAAAAAATCAGATTCTGTGCATAACACAGAACTTTTATCTATAAACAAGCCCGAAATACACTTACGTATTTTGAAATTACAGAGACTTGGCTCCATTACAATCCCCTATATTTAAGAATGTGCTAAATTAAGCTTTTTATAGCCTACATTCACTAGGTTTTACCGATTAATCAGTGCCGATAGTTGCTTTTTGGAAATATCGCATATCGACAAATATCTATGCTGATAAGCGATATTTCCAAAAAGCAACTATCGGCACTGATTAATCGGTAAAACCGATATATCGGTCTACCTATAGTAGAAAGTCACTAGGTGAAAAATGTATATGTTCTGAGATGTTATTTTAGATAAACACACAAAACTTTCAGACTCTGTGGTGCATATTCCAACCAACACCTTTCTAAATGCTACAAAATCTTCATTCCGAGCCTTAATTTGTCTAATTGGTACATTGAGTTGCATTAGGCTAACCTCAGGTTCAACAAAACACAGCTCTGTGTCTTCCATCTCTGTCTGAAAGTTCACAAAATTGACAAAAATCCCTCAGGCTCTCAAGATAGGAAAGTCAATGAGAGGTGAAGAAGAGGCTCTGCATGCTCCCAGAGGTTAGCGCTAGCTAGCCTGCACCAAAATGAATTAGTCTGCGGATTGGAGCCGGCGAGCTATAACGAGGACTTTGCTTTTGTAAAATGAGATGCATAATTAATTACTTCTGGAGCAGCCAAAATTGACTCCTAGCTGACTTCAGCCATCCCTGACAACCCCATCCTGCTAACATTGATTGGGACTGGTGAAATATAACATGCATTGGAAATTTTTGCCTTAGAAAAGCTCAGTAAATTATATCAGCCTCACTTAGTTTATATTTACTCCTTGATATGCATAAAGTAACAGTAAAAAGGAATGGTATATTTAGGAATTCTTCTCTCGCTGGCATGCTGGGTCACTCTTACGTGTTTGCTGCTGTTTCAGTTAAATCCTGATGTATTGTAATATATTGAATCATGACGTGTATTGCTATACGTACTGTTTATTGAATCTTGAAGTGGTTGACAGTACCCAGCCCTAGTTTTTAAGGATGAGGGCATGTCACGCAGCCATATTGGCATGAATTTACAGTAGTTTAGGCTAGCTTCTACTAAGTTACAGATGTGTTTGGGCAAAAATACCACAGCATTTGGCCAAGATATGGCATGCGCTGTCTCCTTTCGGTTTAAAGCTGACAACCTATATATTTGCTATCTTAAATATGCATGATTATATCAATATTGGCATTGTATTATTTGCATTTAGAATAGTTTTTTCCTGCTGTCTTTTTAAGTTTTGTTGTTCCATTTTTATTTCCAGATATTGATGAATGTGCCGTTGGAACACACAACTGCTCTACTTCGCAGACCTGTTTTAACATTCAGGGAGGTTTCCGTTGCTTGTCCTTTACATGTCCAGAGAACTACAGGAGAGTGTCGGACATGTGAGTATGGCCCTCTGATTTTGAATCTGCCCACTCACAATCACAATCATGCAAAACAGATGTCGGCCCCAACAGTGAATCTGACATTGAGGCTGGATGTTTTCCAGTTGACACAGTAATCTGTGACACTACCCATTGATGAAAGAATCATTTTGCTCTATCAGTTTTCAGTAGGCCTGTCTCAATTATTATATCATTATCTGATCGTGGTTAATTGATCTTACTGTGGTTATTTGAGATAACCGCCATTATTGTGGACTTCAGTTCTAATCATATTTTACTGTCCAAATAAGGGAATTAGAAGTGAATACACAAATGCCACGAATGGCGTGTTTGTGTGTCTCATTTTCCAGTGTTAATGCATTATGTGAGCTGAGCACTTTAAATAAGAGAAGCTTCTGTAGAGCGCGTGAAGATGAATCGCTCTAATGCATGCACCGTCTGTGGAGGTTTGTGAAATATAAACAAGGTTGTTGATAGCAAAAGCAAAGTGTGCTGGTTTCAGTTTAATTTAAATATCGTGTAATGGCAAATGTTCTTGGTTGTTGCGGGCTCATACATGCAGTGTTAATGACACACAGTGGCAGCTTAGTGGAGTGCTTAGTCACAAAATGCAATAACACCGGGAAATGATACACACAAACACACTGTTCTTGGCATTTATATATATTTGCTTATAATTCCCTGATTTGGACAGTAAAATATGATAGGAATTTAAAGTGCACAAATAAATAAATAAATTGATCTCGTCTGACTCTGTCTTCTGCGCTAGCTTCTATACTATTTCAGCTACTCTTGGAACTTGGCAATTCGATACTGCAGATATTGTCGACTTTATTACAAATTGCTTGTTATGTTCCTCATTTGTAAGTCACAGTTGATAAAAGCATCTGCTAAATGACTAAATGTAAATTTGAGGAGACGCCCACTTACTCTATTTCTGTGGAGATGATAGAATGAAAAAACATGTTTTCAAATACACACAAAATCTCAAACGTCTTCATGCAAAATAAGGGCTTGTGAGTTTAATTTGAGAGCTTTTAAATAGGCTAACATGTGAAAGTGAAGAATTTAGCCCATAAAAATTTTACTATTGCACAATATATATAATATAATATAACGTAATATAATATAATAGCTATTCAAGTTGGCTGGGTTCCAAAAACAGCAGTGTAAATGTAAAATGGACCAAGAATATTTTATTTTATATTACATATGAATAAATGACTTGTTAAAGTGTGTGAAGCACACATACATCTTAAAAAGTAACAATTATTTTTTTTTTCATTTGACAATTAATTGGCAAAATCAATTAATTGGCAAAATCATGAAAAGCAATAAAACAAACAATTAATAGTCATAATAGTATAAGCCTTAAAATAGACAATTACTCATCACATTTGCAATTATTTGTTTATTTGATTTATTTGACAATTAATCATCAGTCCAATTTCACAATTGTGAATTACAAAAACTGATCAACTTTTCTGGTTGCATAATGGAGAAATTGGACATTCGGTAAATAAACATCCACATATTCTGTGGCTGTGAGTTTGTCTAACAAGTTATCGCACATCTGCACTAACGCATAGAATGAATGCGTATATTTTAACAGCCTTGTGCTGTGTTCATTGAGCCAACTTCTAACAGAGCATGATTTCTGCTAAGCAGGGCAAGGGAGCCAAATTGCTTTGATCAGGCTGTGGTTCAAAGAAACACGTCTGGGCAGTGTCAGTGAGGACTGTGATTGGAGGGAATTCCCACTGCTCA
Source organism: Xyrauchen texanus (assembly GCF_025860055.1). NCBI lineage: Eukaryota > Metazoa > Chordata > Actinopteri > Cypriniformes > Catostomidae > Xyrauchen > Xyrauchen texanus. The sequence goes on from NC_068314.1 coordinate 32,455,083, forward strand.
CCATCAGCCCTTCAGAGATTTACAGCTTTATAACAGATTTAACAGCACAGACTGCAGGGGCAAAACACCTACAGTGACAGTAGTCATTTTAGGAGTCACTTTAGGAATATTCTGCTGTAAAACATGTTTGTTAATATTTGTAAAACACAATTAAGACCCTGGTTAAGTACCCTTTATGTACCAGATTTTCATTGATAATCAAGATGGCATTTATGTTCATGTATAATTTATTACTAGATTTTTACATTTTATACATCTTTACAGTTCAAATAATACACAAAGAATTAACGTCGGTGCTTTTAGATTTATAAGATTCACATTTCTTTAAACCCTCCAAAAATTGGCCCCATTCACTTCCATTATAAGTGCCTCACTGTAACCTCGATAGTAGTTAGTAGGGCAGAACAGCTGAAAGATGCGTTTCGCCACTTAACATATGGGAGTACAATTGATTGTCGATCCGCACAACCTGTTGTAAAGGCACGAATATGCTAGTGGTGAGTATTCATGTCGCTTTTTGTGTGAAGGGTTCATTTGTCGGCAATTCGTCTCACTTTTCGCATTGCGTTCGATGTGAAAGGGCCTTAACTATGATCACTAGAAATAGTGCCTTTACTAGCACCACTAATCATTTTTCACAGGTATGTGAAATGACAAAACGACTAAAAGGATATCTAATGTAATAAAAAAATAAAAAAGTGGTTTTAGATGTTTAACTATAAACAAGTTTAACTTTTCAGACTTTTCTCATATCTGTTTAGACGCTGTGAGCGAATAAGTTGCCCCAACTTCCAACAATGCCAGACCATGCCATTGCGCATCACATACTACCAATTGAGCTTCCAAACCAACATCGTCATCCCTGCTCAGATCTTCCGCATCGGACCCTCACCTACCTACTCTGGTGACAACATCATCATCAGCATCCCATACGGCAACGGAGAAGGCTACTTCAGCACGCAGAAACTTAACAGCTTCACGGGCGCTGTGTACCTGCACCGCCAGGTGCGCGAGCCGCGGGACTTCCTCATCGACGTGGAGATGAAGCTGCTGCGTCAAGGAACTTTCACAACTTTTCTGGCCCGAATCTACGTGTTCATCACAGCAAACTCCATGTGATATTCTGCTCTTCTGTGACACCTTTGATTTCATATGTTACTCAACTCTTCAAGCTTCTGCCTTGAAGTGGTTTGTTACCTGGCAGTTCTCTGGGCTTCTCTTTGCTTAATGGATTTTGCTTGGAGAGACTTTGATGGGACACTTCCAATGGGATTCAACCGCTTTTGAGTAGAGTGGGAACAAACAGGATGGAGTGCTGAGACTGACATAAACACTCTGCTTTTAAAACTCCTAGTTTTTCCTCTTCAAAAGCATTGAAAGTATTTTACACCAAATGCTATTTATACCGTACCAATTTATCTTGATTACCTGAAACTGCTTTTTATAGCACTTCAATACATTTCTAACAACACAATGTTTCTCATCGGGGTTGGCAGGATACAGCTGAGGCAGACTTATACATTTCACAAAATTGTATTGCTGTCACAGTTCTTCTGTTGACCCTTAAAGCACTGTCACCTCATTTGAACGTCTCAGAATTTCACAACTCATTTGAAACAACTGATAAAGTGTATTTGAAAATGTATCCATCACAACTCGAGATCATACCCGACTACAAAAGAGAACATTGTGTAATCATTTCTGTAATCATCGTGTTAAACACTTGCAGTTAAAATGTGTTCTGTTTTTTTCCCCGTAATATTTGTTTTTCGAAAAATGTGCTCTCTTGGTACCTCTTAGTGCAGAGTAAACAGTTTTAGAAACATTCCACATGCACAACTGAAGAGTGTGTGAGCAATGAAATGAGAATGTTTCATTGTTATACATATTTTTTTATGTCTTTAATTTGTAGTACTGCACCCATTTTTATGTATTACTGTCTCGGAAATTCAACTCAGGGTATAAGCGTACAATCATCTCACCATTCTCTTGTGCACAGTATATCTGAAATCATAGTTCAGGCTATTGATATTGATATATGATAGTGTTTCATACATGTTTCATCAATGCTTCAGTATCTCTGACTTCCATTGTTGTCTAATACTGAGTTTATTGCTCTGGTTCAATAAAGCAACACCAACTTTTCTTAGTGTCTTTAGTTGTTACTTGAGGTGTTTTTCATTTTGTTTGACCAGCGGTTCCTTCTTGAAAAATGAAACATTGCCTTCTAGTGGTGAAAGTAAAAACTACAGATTATAGCCAGAGGCTCCCTTTCCTATCTGCATCAGCTATTTTATTATGCATCATCTTAATTTATGATGACATGATTGCACTCGTAATGGAGAATTTTTGTATTTTTTTTAAATCTGTGTTTTAAATCCTCCAGGATGTGCACCACTTTTCTGGTCTAAAAAGCAAAAACAACTCAGTATTATGGTTTTGGCATTTACCGGTGGAAAGGCGGACAGTTCTGGGCTTTTGGAGCCGCCTGAAGAATTGAGGTGCTTTGCTTGTTACTCTAATTTTGTTTTCCGTCACAGTCCTCATCAGACCTTTGTGCTATCATTTGTTGTCGCACCCTGGAGGCCTCTCATCCCTGCCTCTCATTGTGTAGGTATCGGAAAGGGCGTGCATTGCTCAAAGTCAGCAGCATGGTTTTGTATGTTGTACATCCCTTCTGATAACCTCTGCCTGCTATCAGCTAAGTGGGATGAATTATACAATTTGTCAGTATAAATCACACATACACTAGCCAGTTTGAATACACACTATGACTGTAGACGTCGGTCAGGAAGTATGGTAATTGCTATTGAGTCAGGGAGAGCATACACTGCACCCTAATTAAACAATCTTATAGGAGGGTAGGATAGTTCACCCAAAGATTAAAATCATGCCATCATTTAATCACCCTTGTGTTGTTCCAAACCCATACAGGTTCCACTTTCTTCCATTGAACACGAAAAGAGGTGTTAAGCAGAACATTAGCCTCAGTCACCATTCACTTTTCCATACTTTTGTAACAAATTGTCACAAACGCCTAAAACCCTAAATAAAATGACCATTAATGGAATAGTTCACCCAAAAATGGAAATTCAGATTTTTAGAAGAATATCTCAGCTCTGGAGGTCCATACAATGCATGTGAATGGGTGCCAAAATTTTGTAGCTCCAAAATCCACATAAGGGCAATTTAAAAGTAATCCATACAACTCCAGTGGTTAAATCAATGTCTTCTGAAGCTATATGATAGGTGTTGGTGAGAAACAGACTCTTTTATTTTTTTACTATTAATTCTCCTTCCTGTTCAGTCAATCTCCACATTAGTTTCACTCTCCCATTCTTCTTCTGTTTTTGTTGATTGCATATCACCCCCTACTGGGCAGATAGGGACGTACAGACGCCACTGGTTGATTGCATACAGCTTCAAATGCGCATTTGTTGACACATCTTAAATGGAATAGTTTTTAATGCTATCAAAATGTAAAAAAAAAACATGAATCAGTTTCATGAATCAAACTGCTTGTTTATTATAAAAACTAAAATGTTGAATCCTTTTAGAAACCAAGACATTTTCTCTGCGTACACAATCGATGTAGGTGCTTGGAGCCACTGATCCCGAGTCAACTTTTCTCATCCTATTCTTCCAGTTACAGGGAGCTGTAACACGGAGCAGTTCGGCTGCATGAGAGAGTATTTGACCCTGTGTATCATGTCGTGGCCAGTGACAGACTAGTCTTAGAATCCCTATGCCTAAACACGTTTACTTGTTTTAATGCATTGTGTATTTGCAGATGAATCATTCACGTTTCACTCAACAGAATGTTGACCTCATAAACACACATTTTTCCTGGCTTATATAGCTAATGTACATGCGTGTTAGTGAGTTGATTGACAGGCGATGTCTGTATCTAAAAGGTGATTGGCTCTTTTACCTGAAAGGTGGGACTTCCTTTCTACATCCATTGACTGTTAGGTGCTAGAGCCTTTTGGTTGGGCTTTCCAGTTTTTCACATTCATTTGTTTAGAAGTGACTGGTCTTTGCTAAATAGTCTTTGGCCTCACACACTTTAGAACTGCAATGCCCATCATACTCTACGTCTCGTCCCCAAAGTTTGCGCACCTTTACACCTGATTTCTCGCAATACAGGGAAAGAGGTGTACAAAAGCAACGCGTTACTTTATTTTAAAAATAGCTCAGATATTATGGTCTAAAATAAAATAAATATACTGTGTTACTTTACTTGTTACTTGAAAAAGTAATCTGATTATGTAACGCTTGTTACTTTAAACACATTACCCCAAAACTGCTTGGGAGTGTGCTGCTTTTTACAGATCATCTTCCCTCTTCATGCTTATCTGAGTGGCTAAATATATATTATTGTGTTTCTGGAAAGCAAGTGCTCAGCCCAAGGAGGGGAAGCCACCAAGAGACACATTGGCTATTCTTACGATAAAGATGCTCACAGGAAGTTATGAACCTTGCGATAATATTCACAGGAAGTCTTTAGGATTGTCTAATTTTTGGCCTGAGTCGCTGTTAATACAAGAATGCTGTGGTACAGTACTTAAGCTGCAAGGGGCTTTATACAATGACCCTGAAAAGCATTCTGACACATAAACCACAAAATATGAATTCAATTGCATCGATGTAAAACTATCAATCTCAAGAGTCATCTGCAAAGAAATGATAATAGACCTTTTCTCACTATTAGCTTCACCTTTTTGCAAAAGCATTACTTCTAACCAACTGGCAATGAATGTGTTCTCATGTGTTCTGACAAAAATCAGTTTAATCAAATAAAGAAAACAATTGGACAATGTGTGTCAGTTCATCACTTGCACACATCGGATAAGCCAGTAAGAACCTCGGTAAAGGTGTTTGTGTGTAACACCACATCAGGGTAATGAGAAAATGTAAATTTACTGTAAACATTACCTATAGACATTTCCCACTAATGACAATCAGAAAGTGTTCCAAACTTCTTCTGTCTTAAAGGGACAGTTCACCCTAAAATTTAAATTCTCTCATAATTGTCTTACCTTCATGATATGTGTATGTCTTTCTTTCAGCTCTGTTGGTCCATACAATGCAAGTGAATGGGAGCTAAAATGGTGATGCTCCAAAAAGCACATAAAGACATCATAAAAGTAATCCTTATGACTGTGTTTAATCCATATCTCCAGAAGTGATATGATAGGTGTGGGTGAGATACAGATATTTAAGGCCTTTTTTGCTAGAAATGATTCTCCCTGCTCAGTAGGGGGTGATGCATGAAGAATGTGAATCACCAAAAACACAAAAAGAAGAATGTGAAAGTTAAAGTGGAGATTGACTGAGCAAGGAGGAGAAATTTATAGTAACAAAATGACTTAAATATGTATCTGTTTCTCACCCATACCATTATATCTCTTCTGAAGATATTGATTTAACCTCTGGAGTCCTATGGGTTACTTTTATGATCCCCTTATGTAGATTTTGGAGCTTCAAAGATTTGGTCTCCATTCATTTGCATTGTATGGACCTACAGAGCAGAGATATTCTTCTAAATATGTTAATTTGTGTTCTGCAGAAGAAAGAAAGTCATACACATCTGGGATGGCATGAGGGTGAGTAAATTATCAGAGAATTTTACTTTTTGGGTGAACTATCCCATTAAGTTAATTTATTTCAGAAGTTAACCTAACATCTCAGTGAAATGTTTGAAAGTGTAAACATTTTCTTTTAAATTTATACTACTTGGATTGATATTTTGTTTTCTAATTTGCATTAATACTTTAGTGACTTAAGTGTCCAAATGTTTTTTGAAGCCACTATATAAAACTAAAGGCATTGATTTACTTTCCCTAACTGGGTCCAGCAAAGATCCACATGCAATATCACTGCAGTGACAATCAACATTACAACAGTGAATACTTTACTTAAATACTTTGCTCCTCTGAAGTCAAAGAACTGACAGGCCCAAGATTTGGTATAACTGTTTTTGATAGCCATTGAAAACACATCAAACCCTTATACTAAAAAGAAAACCTGGGATCTGTCAAATATAGTACATGTGCTGTCACGCTTGTGACAAAATACAAGTTAATTGCTGAAGTCGATCATTAGCGGTGCTATTCGAATGCCCTTCAGCAACATCTGTTTTAATTCTTTGATGCCAATCACACTAAATTTTGCATCTTTAATCTGCATGCTTTCAGATTCACCATTTTGTTCTTTTCACCCTTGTCGCTTACTTTTCTCCATACTTGATTTTAATCAATGAGACTGGTAAAGCATCTGAGCTCAGTCAATAAAGGCTTAAAGAGGGTGTAATTAAATTAAATTGAATTGCACAGGCACAGAGGCACTTTCTGTGTGTGAGTACGTAGGATGGTGGTGCTCATGTTCTATTCACCCTTAAAGACTCAAACTGGGCCACAATTTGCTAAATCTGAAGATAACAGGGGAGACTATTACCTGTGTATGTCGAGCTGGGTCAAATCAAAAGCTTTCATCAGTGGCTGGTCACTCCAGATTGATAGTAAGTGTTGGACTTCAAACGCCTTTGAGTTAGACATCAGTTCCCCTATCATGACCTTTGCATGCTCCTCAGGTTAGCTTGAAAGTATGATTCTAATTTGCTGTGTTGCTGTTGGAACACTGACAGTCTCTCAGGCTGACTAACATTAGAACAAGGGCATCTCTATTCGTTTATGCCTACTCACTACAATAAATGGTGAATGTAGCGATGACAGCAACATGCAAAACACGGGTTGATGACAAGTAATTTTCTGGGTTCAATGCAAGTTAATCTCAATCGACAGCATTTGTGGCATGATGTTGATTACCACAAAAAATTATTTCGACTTGGCCCTCCTTTTCTTTAAAATAAGCTAAAATATGGGTAACAGTGAGGCACTTATAATATAAGTGAATGAGGCCAATCTGTTAATGTTAAAATACTGTTTCAATAGTATAGCCTCAAGACTAAACATTATGCATGATTTTAGTGAGATCAAATCATTACTTACATTTTCTGTGTAATGTTATCTAATTTTACAATTTCACTGGCATGACAACTTAACGCCATGAACCGTGTAATACCAGTAAGTGGCTTTATATCTCAAATAATACATACATTTCCAAAAATTGCCACCATTCGTTTTCATTGTAAGTGTCTCACTGTAACCTCAATTTTTTTAAAAATCTAAAAAGGAGGGACGAGTCAAAATAATTTTTGTTGAAATCAACATTATTTTACAAACATTATGCTGACAATAGATCTTAACTTGTATCGAACCAGGAATATTCCTTTAAAGTGTAACTGGTCACCCAATGTATAATTCCACCTCTGCAGAATAGTGCAATACTCTTGTTCCAAGCTCCAATATTGTTAATCGACTGTATATGCTTCTGCTTAAGCCATCAGTCCATGCTGTTTCAACTTTAAGAAAAAGATGTTTAATAGCTGAATTCATGGTGAAGAACTACAAATCCCAGAATCCCAGTAATTATACATATAGGAGTGGTGGTGAAGTAGTGGGCTAAAGCACATAACTGGTAATCAGAAGGTTGGTGGTTCGATCCCCACAGCCACCACCATTGTGTCCTTGAGCAAGGCACTTCACTCCAGGTTGCTCCGGGGGGATTGTCCCTGTAATAAATGCACTGTAAGTCGCTTTGGATAAAAGCGTCTGCCAAATGCAACCCTGTATCACATGAAATACGTTCTGAGGAAACTATTTTGCAAATCGCAATTACGTATTTCATGTGATACAGGGTTGGCCAAATGCAGAAATGTAAATGTAAATAAATCAGGGCAAAAGAGCTCTGCAGCAACCGCCTACTTTTATGACACACTGTGAATGAATCCTGGCACCGCCCTTTGCTAGGGTTTAATTTGGGTAGGCCCAGGCCCACCCAGAAAATTACAGTAGATTCTTTGACTTAAAATATATATTTATAAAATAGTTTATAAATATATATAAACTATAGCCTTGCTTTTAGATACCAATAAGAGTGTGGTGCTCTCCGTCCTGGCTAGGTGTTCCACAACCCGTTACAAATGTACTTTTGAGCTTGAAGCAATTTGTTTATGTAACAAACACAATTGATTTTTCTATTATTCATTTTTTTTACCTCTCTATATATTTTATGTATTTTGAGTATTTGTATGTATTAAGTGCTGTCTATATATGTGAAGCACCAGGACAGTCTGAACAAATTGCCCAATTGAGATTAATAAAGCTCTAAACTATATACTACATTTGGCCTTTTAACCATTTTGTAGATTTTCCACCAAAATCAGTGTAGAAAATGTCAAGAACATGGTCACACTTTGGATGGAATGAGGACGAAGACAGGAGTTGGAGTGAACCCAAGTGCAGATTAATAACTATATACAAGAACTACAAAGAAAACACTGAGCACTATATAAGACAAAACAAAGAACAATATCCAATGGCAAACACGAAGAAAAACAACTACTAACATATAGAGGATATTAGTAGTGTGATAAGGGAAGGTTAGCTGCGACAAGAGACACAAGATGAGAGGAGAATGGATAAACACTGAGTTAATGAGGTGAGTTTATATAAAGTCATTGATGGGGCGATTGGGAACAGGTGCAGGGGCGAAAATTCCATCAAAATGTTGGGGGGGACAATAAACATAACAATTCTCAAGAGCAATTTTTGAAGGGGACACCAAGGTATTTTTTTGTTGTTGCCCCGTTTGCATTTGTATTATTTTATTTCTTAAACAATTATTTTAAGATTATATCATTATATTATTTACAATACACATATTTTAATGATATTTTAGGGGGGGACAACCCTAAGATGGGGGGGGTCCTGACCCCCCCGACCCCTCCGCGATTTCCGCCTATGAACAGGTGTGGCTGATTAGACTGTGGGTGAACTAGAGCACTTGATGGCTGGAGTGGTGGAGACCGAAGGGGGCATGACAAACATCAGCAGATTCCATCTGTGCCTAATTATAGGTATAAAAAAATAAAATAAAAAAACACACACAGGCCAAATTCATGTTATTGTTCTGCTGGTATCAAGAATGGTGGCTGATTACAGGTAAATTTGGACATTTTCTGATAATTTATCATTGTTTTTAAAATAACCAGATGACTACTGAAAAAAGTTCATATACATGCACACCAATACGCTGATAACAATTATTATTTTTTTTTATTATTATTAAATCAGACAACCAAAAAAAATGCACTTACAAGATATTTGAAATCATCCGATTATTGTCTTATTTTGCACACACTGGATAAGCCTTCGTGGGCACACACAACCCACAATTCTTTGCTTCAACGGAAATGTCTAAAAAAATTATGCAAATTTGCCAACGCAAGGAATGTTAATTCCCAAGTTGAAGTACCTCATAGATGAGTGCATAGTATATAATATGTAAAATTATATTAATATATAATCAAAATAAAGTATTAACCTGTAAAATCTATTTTCTTTACATCATTATAACTCTCCTAAAATTTACCTCATAGTCCTTCTAGAGGGACTTTGTTCCCTTCTTACTCAAATCGAGAGTGGCGTGCTGTCATAGCAACCATGTTACGTTCCATTCCGTTTGTCCTACGAAGGCCGTCTCATTTAAACAAGACTTGTGCACACTCAGTGTAATGCAGCCTTCATAGGACGCATCCTACCTAGCATGCAGCCTTCAAAACGAGACACAGCCTACATGTGCCGCTCGCTTTATGCTATAAAACTCTACATAACCTTACCCCAATAAAGGAAAGCCATTTGACTGACTGAACACAATCAGTGTAGGATCGTGTAGGAAAATGCGCTCATTTTAATCCCCAGCTAATTTAGAATGAATTTAACGCTGAAGAATTAAGGATTAAGCCTCAACAGTTGTCCGACCTATAATAACCCTAGAGTATATTGAACATTTCCATGCTGTTCTCTGTGCATGCTTCTCTGCATGTTTGTATGTGTGTTTGACATGTTACCACACAATGTAACATGCCGTCTAGATGCTTATCAGTAGGTGTCTTTTTTAACTCAAGTGGTCAGTACCTAAGGGGATGAGAAAACAGGGGGGAGGTACTCTGTGTTGCAGCACAGGGCATGTAAGTGCTTGTTCTACTGCCCTGCTTAGAAATGGTTCTGGGGTAGTAAATATGTCCAAAAACCCCATCTGAGAACTTGCTCTGCACACTACAACCCTAAAAACATACATAAAACTTGTATAAACTGTGTATAGAGTCCATCCATGTTCAATACAACCATATTAAAATTATTCAAACAGGGATAGTTTTTCTCTTTGTTTTGAAGGAAAGTGTAACTAATGTAAACGGCTAGATGTCTTATCCTTATCTTGGATGTTGATTTTTCATAATCCCCCAAGGCAGAATTATAACAATTCCTAGATCACAAGGATAGAGGGATTCACTCTAAAGGGCTGTATGTTCTGTTAATTACTAGCCTGCCACTGTTGAAGGAATGTTCACTTGCACAACACGCTTGCATAACCTGTTTAGCGTCAGCCCATCAAATACTAAATGCTCACATTTTCCATTCCAGCATGAGCAAAAACACAGTCCTTACCCTGTTAAAAATAGCAGTGTGTATCAGTAGAGAGTCCATACCTTTGACCTACTTTAGCTTCTTTAACGATCAAACATGCTAATGCAAACACTAAAACAGCAGTTACAGATGTGGGATCCGCATTCAAGTGGCTATTTTGTCCACTAGAGACCTTTTGTTGTGTGGTTTTCGTGCTCGTATGATCAAGACATGCCTCATAAGCTTACCATAATGTGGCCTTTTATATTTGAACCTGTTAGTAAACCTACAGTATTTAAGTTTTTACTGTATGTTAAATAAATATTTCAGCCAAAATGAAAATCTTGTCATTTGCTCACCTTCATGTTGTAACACAAAAGGAGATGTTAGGCAGCACTGCATGAAATTATGTGGTTCAGAATCACGACGGTTGAGATGTGAAATGGTCACTGTGTGGCGCTAAAAGCAAGTTAAAGTTTTTAAGGTTAATGCTCCATCAAATTTTAAATCAACAAAACTTCCTACCTTAAACCTAACCAATAGTGTCATAATAAGCAAATTTGAGCTGAAAAACGTAATAACTGAAGCAAACATGTAATTTGTTGGTGCTTCTATACACTTTTGATTCACGTGTTGACTCGCATGCTCTTCAGGACTTGTGGCCCAGTCCATCACATTGCAAGTGCACCGCTCTATCAGTTGAGCTACCGCACAATTTGATTGTACATGAACAAGCTTATAAATTTAGTTGGTTATGTTTGGTTTATAACATAATTAAAGAGCTATATGGAAGATTGGTTCACAATGTTTACCATAGCAACATGCGTGAGAAGAAGAATAATTTATTTTGTTTTTATATTTTCAAATAAACTGGGATCGGTCATATCTTCATTACTAGAATTAATGTATTTTACGATGGTAAAATACACATGTGCCTTTCCATTGTGGTAGTTTCTCTTCAGTTGACACATTCCTTTGTGTGTTTTGCAATAATCCATAATCATTTAAAATGAAATATAGCTACAGTAAAGTCATGTTGTGTCAGATGTGTTTATACACACAGTAAGTGATGGCTCCCTTTGATTGTTATCACTTTGTAATAGGTGTAATTACGCTGATTTCAAAGGAGGCAGTGAAATATTATTCTTGGAGAGTACATAGCGGAGCAAAAAAAAAAAAAAATTGATCACAAAACCATTTGCAGTGTGCAATATTAAAGCTGAGGTGTTTAACTTTTTCGGTGTTGAAATAAGTTCTACTATCCCAGCTTAATATGCAAAGACAACTATATGTAAGCCATGTGTTGGTTAATATTCTCGAAAACTGTAAACACTGTCACTGTGGCGCTATAAAATAATCCATTAAAAAACCCATCCAGTCTGACACAACACTGACTCAACCAATGGTGTGAGTTGGGGGCGGGACTATCTGTTTGTTTGATCAACACAAGGGCAGTAGCGGATCCTGGCATAGGCGATATAGGCAGCTGGCTAGGGAAGCAACCCTGTCTGGGGCGGCACGATAGGGTACCTGTGGTGGTGTTGGCATAGTGGGCTAAAGCTCAGAACTGGTACACAGAAGGTTGCTGGTTTGATCCCCACAGTCACCATCATTGTGTCCATAAGCAAGGTTGCTCCACGTTGCTTTGTATAAAAGCGTCTGTCAAAAGCAGAAATGGAAATGTGCCCCGAGTTGTTCCTGACAAGCTACTAAGCCTTAAAGGCTCTATAAGATTACAAATGTTCATGATGTATTTTTACATTCTGAACAAACACTAAGATAATCATGATCAACATTATATATATATATATATATATATATATATATATATATATATATATATATTATAATGTTGATCATGGTTATCTTGTGTGTATGTCCTGTATGTCCTGACTATACTTTGTGATCAGTTGAATGCCACTTTGTTGAATTAAAGTACCAATACTGTATATAATTACTTGATTTCTATAGTCATTGTCTAGTTATTTTTATTGAAAGGGATATGTAAAGGGATTTAAATGGGCAAGGAGGAGGCGATAACCGGCATGGCAATATAAATAATAGTTTTAATGAGAAACTTAAACCAACGACACAAACACACACATGACGGTCAGCTGACCGTAAACGATCTCGCTCTCATTGCACCACCATCCGCAGTCAGCCTTTATCCCTCTCGGAGGCTTAATTAGCCTGATAAGGGACTGGGTGTGTATAATCACAACCCGGCCCCACTCTCCGCCGTGTCACAGGATAGTTTACCCTAAAATGAAAATTCTCTTCTCATTTACTCACCCTCATGCCATTCCAGAATCATGGCTTTCTTTTGAAGAATACAAATGAATATTTTTTAGAAGAATGTCTCAGCTCTGTAGGTCCATAAAATGCAAGTGAACGTTGGCCAGAATTTTGAAGCTCTAAAAGCACATAAAGGCAACATAAAAGTAATTCACAAGACTCCAGTTGTTAAATCTATGCCTTCAGAACCGACATGATAAATGCCGGTGAGAAAAAGATCAATATTTAAGTCCCTTTTAATTCTTAATCTCCACTTACACTTTCAGGGGGGTATTAAGCTGCCAAAATATATTTTAAAGATTTACTCATTTTAATTTGATATAAAATGAAATACAATTAATACAATTAAAATTGAATCCAGTCATTTTTAACAAACAAACGAAAAAACAAAATATTTGAAGTTTTATTAATTACACAATTAATTTTTATGGAATTTTGTTGAATGTTGAATGTTGCAAATCACATTAGCCTAAAAAATAGGCTAAACTATTTTTATTTATTTTGTTCGTTTAAGTGTATTAATATCAACCCTAAACAGGAACCACTGCAGAGCCAAAACCTTTAACAGTAAGAAAATCATTAAAAAAAAAAACTACAAGCATGCTTGTAAGATAAAATACAAAACTGCAGTTGTGCTAGTTTAAACCAGATATCTTAATGGAGGTTCATCTGAATCCAGACGAGTTATCATTCCACAACAGATTTGGAATTAATCCAATTAGTTGCATCCCTGCCTTACAATAACAAACAGCACCGTCTTGGTGGTCTACAGCAGTTCCTCACCTGACTGTGGCGCCTCAGGAAAGGTCAGTGCATCAGTTCATAGATGAAGCTTCAATGATGCCTAACGTAGCTTAACATTCTACTGGTGTATTTAAGTCTTGTCACTTAATCAAGCATCGGGTGGGCTTTGATTCAGCTTCTTTGGGTCTGTAAGATCAAACATTTATTAACTTTTTGTGTCTTTTATCATCTCTTCTTTTAATATGTCTTCTGATTGCGGTCTCGGGTTTCTTTGATTTATCCAGCACATCCAAGCTCTCATCTTTCTGTCTTTTTTATTTGATTATTTTCTTTGAAAAACTTTTTTTTTTTTTTTTTTTTTTTTTATTTAATCCAAATAATTGCTAAAATGATAGCATTAGAACTGCCATCTTTTTAGATGTATATGAAAGCAAATACAGTAGATCTAAAAAGATGGCCATAGCCGAGCTGTAACCACCATAGATGGTCCATCAATATTGGTTTATCAATTATTCTTAAGATTTGACATGCCCTTTTGAATCAAACATCATGGTAAGATAACATAAAACAAACCTGCACTTACATAAGGCATTATGCATTATCTATATTCTGTACCTCAATGCCCATAAGGTTTATCGGTAACACTTTACATAAAGTTCCATTTATTAACATTAAAGTTAACTATATGACGTGAGCTGACAATGAACAATACTTTTACAGCATTTATCAATCTTGGCTAATGTTAATTTCAACATTAGTTAATGCATAAGGAACTAAATTGAACTAACAATTACCATTTTTATTTTTATAAACTAACCATAATCTTAATAAGATTAATGAATGCTGTATAATACAATGTGTTCATTGTTAGTTCATGATTTCTATTGCATTATTTAATGCTAACAAATGGAATGTCACCAAAATGATGTTTGCTCCATTTTTTTTTTTAAAGTAAGTGAGAATAAGAATAAGAGGGGAACATTAATAGTTTCATAGTATTTCATATATGACAAGAGCGCTTTGGAATGTATCTCAAAATCTTTTCCGACGGCAAATCATTTTAATACTTTTCCATCCATATCTAATTATGTTTTCCTATGCATGCATAGAGACTCATTTAGAATGATGGGTTAGTTTTTCAATATTTTTCACAGATCTTCATTATGCCCATGTTCCATCCCTGTTCTCTCAAATATTCCATCTCGTTATTAAATGAGAAACATGGTTTCTTGCATTTTAAAGCTCAATATATCCTTGCTTGTTCACTGGTCATAATTATAGGATATAAGAACTTAAGGAGCTTTTTTAGACATAGAACAATTGAGTTAAAAAGGGTGTGCTCTGGTTTAAAATAACCCTGTTTAAATGCAGGGCCAAATGTATTTTTACAATTTTGTAAAATGAGTGCAATTTAACTTCTTAAAACTGCATTAAGCAAATAATGAAATCCTGCGCTGCAGAACAATGATTGCAATTTAAATGTGCACAATTATTGATACATAATGTTGTGTTATTGGCCCACTTCTGACACATGGTACTTGTAACCAGGGGCGAATCTAGAAATGTTTTTATGGGGGTAGCAATGGGGTGGCATGCAGACTATGAGGGGTGGCAACACCAGTGAAAGCACCCATGCAGTTATAATGGATTAAGGTACCAAGCTTCATTGCGACAAGTAATAGTTCTTTAATTGGAGTCACTATCAAATTACTAATGTACATTATTTTGCAATACAACTGCATTTCCACAGTAACCACATAGTAACCATTTAGCTACTGATTTGCCAACATAAATGTAATGTGTAAGGATAGGCAAGGGGGAGGCGGGAACCAGCAGAACAGTCAACATAACTTTAATTACATAAAAGAACTCAATACAACATAAAACACATAGACGCACTCACACATCAGCTGCGTGTCTCTCTCTCTCTTGAACTGGCACTTGTTAAGGAAATAATCATTTTGAGTTTTGCTCTCATCAACCCGCGAGAGCAAAACACCATACACGCTCTGCAATGGTAGGTAGGCGATTGGTCGATGCTGCTGCTGTAAATAATCACGCTATGGGTCTGTAGTCATTTGTGCGTTTGGTGAGAGTTTATGCAGTTTGACATGAATAAACCCCTACACAATGTCAACATCAACTATAATAAACTTACATTTATATTTAATACATTTGGATACTTATGTTGGGGTGGCAGATGGTGTGGCAATTCTTTTTCTTAGGGTGGCATTTGCCACCCTATGCCACCCCGGTAGATCCGCCCCTGCTTGTAACTAATAATTTCATCCAAGAAAAAAGACATTTAGTTTTTGAATTTTTACATGTTTGGCTTTATGCTATTCTCTGTAAATGTGATGTGGTTTGCAACAGTTTAATTTCTGCAACAGATCACAGAAAGACTGACCTAAAGCATAAGACCCAAGAGATACTGGTGACTATAAAAGGGCTTTTATACTGCAGAAGTGATGCAAACATAGGCAATGAACTGTCATGGATTCCTTTGATCCCTGTTCAGTGAAACAGTTGTGATTATGAGTATGAAGAACCATAAACAGTAAAGGATCATAGTTCTGGACAATGTCCCATTTGAATAATACATATATGGGCTTATTTATATCATCACATATTCAGCCATTTAAATCTGTCTCACAAATATGAAAGTAAACCACCTTTCAGCACTCTAACAGAAAGATCCCATTCTGCAATAGATGGCTTGTGCATGGATGGATGATAATTCACAATTTAGATCTAATACAATTTGTATTGATGTGTCTAGCACAGCTTTATTTGCACGTGGAGAGCTGTGATGGCAATGTGCTCCCATTTAATCAGTCATATCTATTAGTAAAAATCCCAACAGTGTTTTGTTTGCTCATTAAATAAAGTGATTTTCTTATCTGTAAGCTGACATGCATGTCAGCATATCTGTATGTGAATCAGGGAGCGTTTAATGGACAAGCACAGCAGCGGCATAATTCGTACACAACATTGTGTGCTTGTTTGTGTACTCTGTGCTACATTATAATGAAAATGTTTTCAACCAGGTGTCAGATTGATTGATGGGTGGATATCTAAGGTGTAGGCCGCCCTGTGTGTGATAAGAGCTGTGTTTGTCTTTGCAAGGCTGATGGGTAGAAACATTTGAGAAGACAGAACCATAGCAGACTGCTTTAACATTGTCTACAGTATGAGTGGAATGTTCCCAAGGAATTCAGACCGTCCAATAATCACTCTTTGCTTGTTTGGTTTTCTACTCACACATTTGAAAGAATATATTAATAATGTTTTGTCAATTAAAAGTTGGAATTATTTATTTCATTGTTGCTGTTTGAATTTCACACTTACAGATGAAAAATGTGGACATACTTGACTGAATTTGTTTCTTCTGGTCAATAAACCACTCAATATAAATGCTAACGCTTAAACATAAAAAAATTATAGACAAATATAAAATTGTGTCCAAGCATGAATTTCTTAAAATACTAATAATTATTATTATCATTATTGTTGTTATTGTTTATGGATTAGTTGGACAAGATAGTGAACGAAAAGCAGACAAACTACACCAAAAACATTTTTTAAACAACACTGTTTAAAAAGGTTAGAGAACGCCAAGAGTGTGCAGCACAGTAAAGGGTGGCAACTTTGACAAAAATAAAAAAAGTTTGATTTGTTTAACATGTCACTTTTCTGGTCAATTCCATTTGTGGTATTTTATAGCTGATGAATTTACTATTATTATAATATGTTGAGAATAGCAATAATAAACAATGGGTAGGTATGTCCAAACTTTTGAAAGGTAGTGTAGCTTTTGGAATAAAATAAAAATTGAAATGCAATAATTGACTAATGTATATAAATATGTTATATTTATATGGCAATTATTTAACAGTATAATATGACTAAATATTATTTAGATTTATTTTGATTAGTAATAATGAAAGTATTGATTAACCAATATAATTTAAGTATATAAAATCGCAATCATGATTTGTAAAAATACGTTAATTTAAGTACACTTTGATTCTCACCTAAAGCAGCCATTCCTTATCATAAGGGAGGTGTTGTGTATTTTTGTCTATGGTTGGCTCCCGTAGTGTCCTGAAAATGATCACAGAGCTATTATATTCCTGGCCACTAGAGGAAGCTCTACCAATACTGAGAGATCTAAGCAGAGAAGTTGCCAAACCTCCTGTGTGAACTTCAAGAGATTCAAGATCACCGCATCACTTCAAACAAAGACAGGTGAGACAACTGCAGATTATCACCCACCCATAATTATCAATACAATAGCGGGAAGTTCATTGCTGAATTAACTAGTCAATGTTTTAGACCACCTTCATAGTTATGCTTTACTCAAACGAACAAACTTCTCACCTGAGGTGACATATTCATTGAGTTTCCACACAGTTCAGAAACATCTCTATTTATCCTACTGAAAAACAACAGCCTCCTTGTTGGAAAATATATATTATTGTCATCTTATTGAGGTATAATATATCTTATATAGGGGCAATTTGAATGTTTTATTGTCTTTCGTTGGGAGTGTAATGGAACATTTATGACGATGCAGCCTTTGCTCGCGCGATTACTAGAAAAGGCGGGAATAATTCCCGCCATCAGCGCCTTTTCTTGTAAACACTCAAGGAAAAGTTCGTGTGACACTGTTTTTCAATGGTTTTCTTTTGTAAATATGTGCTAGACCGTTGTGCCGTGTCGTTTTATTTGTTATTTTTATTAAACATTCTGGGTTCAATATAATTACTGTAAGCACAATCGACAGCATTGGAGGCATAATGTTGATTACCTCAAATTTGTTTTGACTTGTCCTCCTGTTCTTTGAAAAAAGCAGAAATCTGGATTACAGTAAGGCACTTACAATGGGCCAATCCTTGAATGTTATAGGCACAAGACAAACATGCGTGGTAATTTGATTTTCGTACGGTAAAGCCGCATACTAACCCTTTCTGTGTAAACATATATCCAATTTTACAACTTCGTTGCCATGATGATGTAATGGCGTATATCCTAATACAACCATAAAAATTATGATTTAAGCAATTTTACAGCCCAAACAATACACATTTTAACAGAGGAGTTAATCTAAGTGTTTTTATAAAATTATAAGATTCATGTTTCTGCCTTTTAAACCCTCTGAAAATTGGCCCCATTCACTTCCATAGTAAGTGCCTTATTCTAACCTTTAGAATAAGGCACTCTAAACCTCTAAGTCTAAATAATTTCTTGTGGTAATCAACATAATGCCACTGTTCTATTCATGGTGCTGCATCTAGAAATTTTTTGTACAATGACGTGTTCTGTGTGAATGGCCACTAACTCATCCTCTTGGATCTCTGTGGAAAAGGATTGGAAGCTGGAGGATGTCCCCTGAGACTGGCGGTTTGTTTTTTTTACGTAAATTGGGTTGTTCCCAGGAACTTGCGCTGGTGGTGTTCCAAAGTAGCCCATGGAAAATACATGCCACCTGTTAGGAGTGGTACCGCTGAAAGCGCACAGGCCAGTGTCCAGGCACGAACTGTCATGAGCTATTTTTGGATATCAGGGGCATTGATGATGTCAAGAATGTTTCTTTTAAAAATATATGTAACTAGCAAAAATAACAAGAAACCTTTTTTAATCTGTGCCACCATTACACATACAAAGATGCACACAAAGGCCTATATGATGCACCCAATTGTGCCACACCTTCATTGTGTTCATGTTTGGAACTGCAAATTCCAGATCACCACCCTAGCAGCCATGGTCATGTGTCCTGGTCCTTTTCTTTCTTTCAGCTCTTAGGAATTTTGCTTATTGTACA
Source organism: Xyrauchen texanus (assembly GCF_025860055.1). NCBI lineage: Eukaryota > Metazoa > Chordata > Actinopteri > Cypriniformes > Catostomidae > Xyrauchen > Xyrauchen texanus. Next base: position 32,474,475 of record NC_068314.1, read on the forward strand.
TAGCTTAAGTTTAATATGCATAGCAGAATCACAACACCTAATTAATTGGAGATGCATTGTTCCAGTCGTGCAGTTGTCTCACCTCAGAAAACACGGGGAATGTGGCTTCATGAGACTGTGTCTTTGCATTTGGTCCTTGCTACCGCACTTTGTGTCTTGTGCAATCTTTGTTATTGTGGAACGTTATGGCTGTGTACCCTCTATCGGACCAATCTGTTCACTTTGATGGCTCCGATAAGGGGAAGGGTGAGTGCGTCTGATTCTCATCTTGCCCAGTCAATGGCCTGCTCTTCCCAAGTACAAACACTTTCATTCATGCTCTCTTATCTCCACTTTAAGGCCTCCGATGTTGTGAGACATAAGGACTGTGTTCTTTGTTGGATGTGTGGGACAGTTTGAATTTGAGCATTTAAGATATCATTGTGCACAGTTGTATAGAACTGATGTAATGTTGATGTAATTTGTTAGCACACACTATTATACAAGGACAAATTATAAAAGGAGATTTCAGTATATATGAATGGCAAGATATGACCTGCTTTTTAACAGACAATTTTTTTATTTGTTGAGATCTCCTTGTTGAATTTTATTAATTAGCGATGAGCTCTTGATTAACACTTGTTCTCTTTCCTTTTCCCCAGTGCCTGGATAAAAATTGGTCTTCCATGCTGTTTAGAGAAGCAGCACTTGTGGATTAAGATCTGAGCAGACAGAATTCTGGCTTACGTAGGCTGTCAGTCCGCAAGCTCATTCATCCACTCCAAGATTCCATCACACCATAGAGTTGCTTTTGTCAGGTGAGCAACACCAACACAAGAAATTTTCTCCTGGGCATTTTTGAGGAAGATGGCAATTTTTAACTGATGCATTACCGTAGCCAAGAACATGTTCATGTTGTGACGTGTCTGTGAGGTGTGGAGATCAGATCAGAATAAGGAAAATCATTTGCAACTATTGCGAAAAAGGATCGAGAGGGATTTTATTTGTTTATTTACTTAATAACTGTGTGAACTGACATTTGAAATCTAGGTTTCTCACCAATTGGACATTTTTGTCTTTTTTACTGCCTTGAAATCTAAAGATGAAATCTAGGTTTTCGTGGACCAAACTGGGCTCTGTGTTTTGACGTGTAATGGCAAAAGCAATCCTAACGTGCACAGTTGCATCAAAGCATAACACACATTACAGTCTATAGGGCTTTGTCTTATATATTTTGTGTGTGTATATATATGTATGTGTTTAAGGATGTGGCGATTAAATAGAGTTCATCTAGAAAGTTGAGCATACATTTTACAAGTCACAAAAGAACATGTTGCATCATGATACTCAGAAACTGAAATTAAAATTAAAACGTAAAGGTATAGTTCTCCCCAAAAGGATAATTTTCGCATCGTTTACTCACCCCTGTGCCGTCTCAACTTGTATGACTTTTTTCCTTCTGCAGAACACAAACAAAAATATTTTGAAAGACGTATGACGTGTTTTTGTCCTTACAATGCAAGGCAATTAGATCCAAAACTTTCAAGCTCCAAAAAGGACATAAAGGCTGCATAAAAATAATCTGTATGACTCAAGTGGTTTAATTCACATCTCCTGAAGCCATACAGTCTCTCTGGATGAAAAACTGACCAACGTTTTATTCCATTTTCACTATAAATCTTCCATCCACAGTCTCCTTGACATTCATGAGAGACGCTAGAAAGTCAAACGAGTTGAGGCGGCACAACGGGTGAGTAAATTATGAGAAAGTTGTCATTTTGGGTGAACTATCCCTTTAAAATTAAGCCCAAAATAATTCTGCATAATGTTGATGTTTAAAAGATCGTCATGCATGCTTATTGTTGCATGGTATGTTCAGGCTCCCCCACCCCCTCTGAAGTAAGTCCTTGGGTGTGATTGTTTTCATTCAGCTTTGTTTGATTTTTAATGCTTAGATTTTTTAAATCCCCTGATTAGTGTTTATTAATTTACAATCAATATGTCAACGACAGTTCACCAAACCACTATGGGAATTTCCATCACAGATACACTCCTCTTTTTTTTTTTCAGCTGTCTGATCTAGTGTCTTTGTTGTTCTGTAAAGGTTTAGGTGAAACGCTTGCCCAAGGCATAATATGTGCTTTCAGTGTTAGAACACTTAGCTCTGAGCCAGTTCTGTTAGACAGTGCATGATAGATATCTTTGAGATTATAACACAAGAGTTATCTGAGAGAGCATGTGGAACAGCAAATTATATAATTATCAAAATAAGCATTTTACAAAATTGCATGGTCTTGTCAGTAGGGTTGTGACGATATACCAGTACTAACGAAATATTGCGATACCAATTTTTTTTTTTAAATGATTAAAATACAATTCAAATTCAATATCATGTTGTTGCTAATTTCAGTACACTATTACAGTGCGTTACCATTGGCAAAATGTTATGAGATGTGACCGTTTTGAGATTAAATCAATGACAATTTGAAAATAAAATGTAAAATGGGGCGGCTGTGGCTCAGGTGGTAGAGCGGGTTGGCCACTAATTGCAGGATTGGCAGTTCGATTCCTGTCCACATGCCGAAGTGTCCGTGGGCAAAACACTGAACACCAACTTGCTCCCAATGGCAGGCTAGTGCCTTGCATGGCAGCTCAGCTGTCATTGGTGTGTGTGAATTTGAAAACCGCTAGGGTTAAAAAAGCGCTTTATAAGTGCAGACCATGTACCATTTCAAAAAAAATCTTGATATGGCCAAGTGTGATCATTAAACAGCAGAAGGATGTCATTAAATTAAATAATATACAGTCACATTCACTACGTTCTACAGAATGAATTAGAGGTGCCGCTCTGCTCCGTCATCTACTTCACACAAAAACAACACACACAACTGGTACTTGATTTTCATGCAGTGCTTTTAATGACTGTGATCATTAAAATCTACTTCACCAGTGTAGCTCGAAGATTTCAGCTCATAAGTCATGACAGGAGTATTCCAGCATTAATGGGAAGCTTGATAAAACAGAACCCGTCAAAAAAAGAACTCGAAGGTCTATCAAAATAAATGTCCCGCTAAAATGAAAGCTCTATTCAATTGGATGTGTGAAATTGAAGACATATAACCACTGAAAAAATATAACTACTGTACAAAAATGTAATATTCAAAAAGTTGCAATAATACTCATAATAACAATAGTTTAATATTAAATGGTTGGGGGGGCCTGGGTAGCTCAGCAAATATTGACGCTGACTACCACCACTGTTGAAATCAAGTTCAAATCCAGGGTGTGCTGAGTGACTCCAGCCAGGTCTCCCAAGCAACCAAATTGGCCCGGTTGCTAGGGAGGGTTGAGTCACATGGGGTAACCTCCTCGTGGTCACGATTAGGGGTTCTCGCTCTCAGTGGGGCACGTGGTAAGTTGTGCGTGGATCGCGAAGAGTAGCCTGAGTCTCCACATGCTGGGAGTCTCCGCGGTGTCATGCACGATGAGTCACGTGATAAGATGCTCAAATTGACGGTCTCAGAAGCAGAGGCAACAAACTAATAAGTAGTGGGAATTGGACATTCCAAATTGGAAGAGGATAAAAATGTTTTTTATTAAATGGTTGTATTATTATTATTATTATTATTATTATCTGTAAGCAATATCACAAAATTGTACTGAATATCAGCATGTTGTGATTCATACAATATTAAAGCCATGAGAGACTATACTTGTTTTCTTTTTTCATGATGCGAAGCAACAGCAATATAATAAAAGACACCAGTGTTTTTAGAATTTTAGAATCAAAATAGGGATGCATGATATATTGGCAGGCGATATATTATTGGCCGATAACTGGGAAGATCAAAATATTATCGTGCCGATAATGGAATTGCCGCTAATATTTTTCACAGATAATTGTTCGGGTTTATTACTTATTGTCTTTCAGGCAGAGAATTGGGCAGACTCAAGCGACAGTGCACGTGCTTTTGTTGCTCTGTGAGACTTTTTTTTTTTCAACATCTCTGCACCTTATTACGTTGGTTTAGGTGCTGGTTTTAGTCATCTGCTGTACGTAATGATGGAATTTCCCATATTCTGTTTGCTTCACGAGGCAATAAACGAAACGTGTCAAAAACATGTATGATTGTTAATGGGGGGCTATCGTTTGTGAAGCATAAACAGAATGTGGGAAATAGAACATTGTTACTTACATTGCAGCATTCTGATTAAAACAAGTCCAAGCACAACCTAAAATGGCACATTTTAATAAATTATACAGTGGAACTGTCACTGAGTGCTGTAGCAAGCATCTGTGAATGAGACGCGCACAAGCACGCACGTTCATTACAAACAAACCACCTCTGCACTCGCAGTCCGGCTGCCGGCATTAATAATACACCATGTATACAGAGATTAGGGTTTGTTTTGTTGTTTAATAGTCTTTACATGCAGTTTATTGCCTGTATTTGGTTTAATGCATTATTACAGCTGTTTGAAGTTCATTATTCTCACCAGGATTACCATAAACACCTATATAAATGAGCACCATGATTTTTGCAAGTGCATTATCATTTATTTCTCATTTAAATCAGCATACATCTGTAAAATAGGCACAATTATGGTTCATGTTACATCCGTCAAACCTTAATTAGCTGTCCACATTCCAAGCTTTTAAATTACACATATTTTAAAATGAGAAGTTTTTAATGAGTTGGCAAGCAGTTCCAGGTTGAAGGATTACAATTTTAAACTTTTTTTTTTAATTATTATTTTTTTTTTTTATATCGGTATCTGCAACAATGAGCTGTGAGTTATTGGTATCTGCCCAGAAATTCCATATTGGTGCATCCCTAAATCAAAACTATCCATTGAATAAAATGAAACAATTTGTTTAGTGTCAGTGGTCTTTAGCAGGGCTAGATGTCATTATAAATATCTACATAAACAGTATGCCACAAGCACATAGGTCTGTTGTATATGCACATATTCAGAGGCATTCTTTTTGGTATTCTTCTAAAAAATGCCAAATGGTTTGCTTCAGGTCTTGGCATCTATCTTGTCTCCCAGGATGTAACCTGTTTTGTTTTTTTTTTATTTTAAACCTTGAAAATGTTTTTTTGATGCTTGAATTTATTTCTTAAATGTTTTTTCCCCAACTCTGCTTCATAAACTTTTTGTGAATCGATTAAAATGTATGTATACATGCCATAAAATCAGTGGACATGTTGCAATTACAATTTGGATAAAATCTTCTGCCGTTATTTTTAGTGGATTATTTTTAATAATGGGATAAAATGAGACGATTCAATTCATATCAACCTATTGGCAAGAGAAACTTATGTGTGCATTGCTAATGCATTATTAGACACTATACATACAGATATAAAACATATTGAATGCTGAAGTTGAATTTGCTGAAATTTAAAATCTTCAGTCTCTACAAATATACCTGGCTGAAGCTTGCTAAACAGTCAGGTATTTTTATGTCTCTATCCCACACACGCTGTGTCTCTCTCGTGCAGTTTCGCTTTTGAAACGGGTTCAGGTGGAATGCAATGCGATGAGATACAGCAGCCTGCCCGTATCACTTGCCCGCTTTCATGCAGTCTTCATTCTCCAGTCTTCATTCTCCATACAGTAAATCAACTCCCTTGTTTATTATGCCAGGGGAATGCATCGCGTGTTGAGTCAAGTGAGTACCTCCTGAAAATGTATACAGTAAATGCCAATGTTAGCCACATAAAGTGGGGAAACATTGGTGAAGTTTCACCCTTTGCATAAAAATGCCTGGGTTTGCTCCTGGCAGGCAGCAGATAACCTACAAATCGGAGCCTGTAAGGCTGAGTAGCCTACCAGGAATGACTCTCGTAAGCTTTCTTCTATCGCATGGAGTTTCAGGAAGTAAAAACAAATGGATACTGCATTAATTGTTACATTTTGTTTTTAGCATGTTAAAAATATATGCAGAAATTGACACATTCGATTTCCCAGACCTATACATTTGATATACTTTTTCCAGCATATGTGTTTAGCATTAGTAAACAAGTGCTTAGGTCATGGAAAGAGGTAGTTTTGTCTAACGTGACTGGTTGGGCTGTTTTTTCATTTAATATAAGCTCCATAATTAAAGTTTCATAATTATGTGTAGTCATCTATAAAGCATGTTCAGTTGATAATGCATGGTCTATGTAAATGCTGTTAAACCTATATAAATAAACACATCACGGGCAGGTACATAGTACACAATACAATGAAAATAAATAAATAGAAAAAGTCTAGCTTACATTGTCATTTAGGTTGCAAATCTTTATTAGCTCACAGCGTTTCAGGCATTCTTTTAATTTCTCTAAATATTCTTCCTGTTGCAAGAGAAATATCACTGTAACCATCATAATTTACCCAAGAAGTTTTACCAGTGATGCTGGCGATGCGCTTAACCTAAGGTGGTAGAAATCCTCCTACACAAACACACTTAAAACAAAACATTTAACAAAAGAGTTTTGACACTTTTAGTTCTAGAGTTAAGGTGCGTACACACTGCCAGCGACATCGCGCGCAACCGACTCCATACCATTCATTTTCAATGAGAGCACAGTGACTTCCGGCGACACGAGCTGTCGCGACCGTTGGCGACTAGATGTGGGCGTGTCCAGCGACGCGACAAAGTTGAGACAAGTTCAACTTTATTCAAATGAAGAGCGACAAACGGAAGCGACAGCCAATAGGAGAGAAGACGCGAGAGCTCACGTGATCCTTCTCTCTCTCTCTCAGATCCTGCAGTAACGGAAAGATGGATGAAAGGCTTATTCTTGCTGTTAGAAATTTTCCAGTGCTCTATGAGATGTCTCTTCCCACGTACAAGGACATTTTTAAGAAAAATACTGCGTGGAAAGGTGTATCTGAGATCACAGGGATTTTATGGACTCAGACAGACTGGCATTTGCATTTTCGCTGCAGATAATCAGCCGCTATGGCAAACAGCACGCCTTGTTTCTCATTCATCTTTGATATAAAGCATTTTATGTACTAATTCCATTTATATTTAGTCTTTTCCCTCCAAAATGTTTGTTTTTAGTGGCAAGAAAAGAGATTCGCTGTCAACAGCAATGGAATGACATCCGTGAAAGTCATTTATAAACGTTACTAGGCAACCAGTAGTGGGAACACCCACTAGCGACTTCAGTGGCGACCTGCAGCGGTAAAGTCGCTGGCAGTGTGTACGCACCTTTAATGTGATCCACACCTGTGAACTTGATTTTATAATCGCACAAATTTGAGTTTAATTTATGCGCTAAATGTCAGATGGTAACTGTTTTTGGAACCTGAACGTTTTTATGAGCACATGAGCATGGTATCGGACCCCATTCTGATACAAGTATCTGTATCGGGACATCCCTTGTTATAAGTAATTGCAAAAATTTACACAAAAAGTGACGTTCGTTCTGAAAAGGTCTAGCATAATATTTTGTGGGTACCACATAGTTTTCATCCAAATATTTTTCTGGGACCAAATATAGTGACTCTGGTGTGTCAAACCCAAACAAAAAAACTAGCAATCCAAGTCTAAGTCAAGGTTATTGCGTTAGGGGTCATTGCAGAGTGGAATGATGGGGTGCCACCTGACCAGCCAACAAAGCCTGCCAATGCTTCCGTTCCATCAAATGTCTTTCGACACAGCCCTAAGACATTCCACCTCTGCTCCCCTTGAAGAGAAGCTTGAGGATTTTTTCCTCTTTAAACCTGAGTGGCAGGCATCTGCGCTCTTCTGTTTACTAAATAAGCCACGGGAGGTAAAGAATCCATTTCATGTAATAGTCTTCATCACATCAGGGGAAGATACTTTTCGTCTGAAGTGAGATGACTCATCTTACACTCAGAAAGGAAAGAACTAGTCAGTGCTGGTATAATTGGGGAGGTTTGAATTATGAAGGGATTGTGTGTAGAACTAATAAAGCTTCAATTTGATGAAAGTGACCTTTGATAATAAAATTGCAAGTGCTAAATCATAACATTCCGGGGTGCTTAACTTTACAATTCATATCATAAAACTACAATAATAGTGCAGTGGGTAAAAGGTCAAGGACCTCCCTCAAATAGGTGGACAAGTAAATCTACCTTCAATGTGATTTAGGTGGAGAGATATTTAAAACTGAAAACAAAAGGGCAGTTTTATGCAATTTAATTAACAAAAAAAATTTGAAATTTAAGATATAAAAATTTTGACTTTTTTTCAAGCACATTTTATATGCTCTCTACTTCATAAAAGCACATGGCCAACTGCTTTGCGCACACTTGAACTGTTTTCTCTCGAGTTCTTGGACAGGTGGAGAAGCGTGTTCATATTTACCTTGGCTCTGAGCCTATCAGTAAAGATGGGAACTATGTTATGAAAGGCATATTTGTGGGTGGCCTTTTGCATGTTTGTGGTTGAAGTGCTTGCAAACATCTTTAGCCTTTATGGTTTTTGATATAACTGTGTGGAATAAATGTATTTCAAAAGCTTTGCACTTTCAATAATGTGCAATAACATTTCAAAATTGTCACAATTGGGAATATTTAGGGATGCACCGGTGTAAAATTTGTTTGACAATAGTGATATTTGATTATTTAGAACAACATCTGCCTATACCTATTGACCTATGCCTACGGTGGGACCGCGCTGCCATGTTTGTGAACAAAATTCCATATACTGTACCTTCTGTGGGATGCAACAAAAGTCGACAAAATTGAAAAAGTGATACGGCAGTTTATTTACCAGAGCCAAAATGTAATTTCTCTTCCAATAAGGTTTATGTTTTAAGTAGCATGGCAAGTTTGAACTGATCTGTTATATAACAAAAAAGAAGCCTGTTTTGTCTTTCTTTATAACTTTTTTCTGTCTTGTTTTCTCATGATCACGACTTCATTTTCTCTTGTGTTCTCGTGATTTCGACTTTTAGTTCTCGCAGGAACACATTTTCGCACCTGCAAGAGGATGCATCTTTTGGTCAAGGAGATGGATTTTATCTAGTGAATCGCAAGCCTGCATCTCTCATTCATCATCCCGATGGAGAATGATGGGGAAATTAAGCTTTCGGAAGCAGTGGAGATTTCATTATGATCGTCTTGAAATTGGGTTTGTTACTCAAAGCTTCTGTTCATGGTTTCCATTTACTGCCATCTGGTGTTCAAAAATTAAGCACAACTGGTAAGCCGTTGTGGCTGACAACGTTTAAAGCAATAAAATGTATTAATGCTATTACTGAATGTCGTTTTGGTCTTTTGTTAATTGAAGCAATTTTTAATAAATAAGTAATTAAGGCTCAAAAAACAACATCTGAGAGTAAATTAATAACTGATTAATTATTAACAATTAAGTTGTGGTCTCGAGAAAGCAACTTATGTTATGTTGAGATCATGAGAAAACAGGATGAAAAGTGCTAAAAACATTTGTTTCAAACATTTTAAACAAAGCACAATATTAACTTGCAATTAACTGAATTCTGAATTGCCTCTTGTCAGGCTCACATTAAATTGGTAAGATTTCTCAATTTTTTAATGTTCTCACATTATCGGAATTCTGACTGATGAAGCAAAACATCCTCCGCTTTATCTTTTACAAACTTGTCATTTTAAACCGTAGTTTCACCTCATGAAATTCTTGCAGTGAAATGCTTACAAATTACAACTCTGATGTCATTGTCACCCAATTCGAAGTAATTCCACTGAAGAGACATTTTCTTTCACAGACATCACATGTTGGAGGCGAATTGTCCGATGCCTTTTTTTATCCGACTTTTACAGGAAATAATCAGCCCTGATCTTTCGTTGTTTTGAAAGAATTGGCTGACTTTTGATATAGTGCAGATAATGACTTTCATCGATGAAACCAATGTTTGGCTGATACGTTGGTAAATCTCTAAGTATATTATTCCGATAATGATTCATTATGATTCGTTTTAGTCATACGGTTTGTTTTCATAGTTTAAAAATGTAATAAAAACCAAGTTGTCACTTTGTTTTGCAATAGTTATTGGTCATGTTTTACTATTAGATTATTCAGATGGCATCAAATGTAGTGTTTATTTTGTCGACAGTACTGTGTTGAACATCACTAAGAATAATGTTCCCAATATTACTAATAATATAATGTATTAATGTTATTAATTATTCCCAATACTGTTAACAATATTGTTCCCATCTCCAAGATTTACTCTTAAAAAAAGTTCTCTCTTATGGTTGAGCGATTTGCAAATTGTTTCGACAGAGTGATTAGAATGATTTTAAATTTTGGTTCGTTTACGAATCGAACATCGCTATTCTGTAAGAGGCTTTATGGAATTGATCCTTCACTGAGACCCGCCTTAAAAGCGCTTCTGACCAATCCTGTCTTGGCAACTGTTGCCCTGCCACCATTACTCTGACATGTGTTTGCTCTTTTATAATTAGAGCCTATGGAAGTAATGTGTGTTTGAGTACTTCTAAATGGGATATTATCAAAATAATAAATTCTATTTAAAAAGCATGGTTGCCGGGTCATTAGTACTATCGACACAAATTACCCAGTGTGTGTGTTTTTTTTTGTTGTTTTTTTTTTCAGTAATTTTTAAAGAAATCTGGAGAAGGGCATGTTATAAACCGTGTCAGCCCTCATTCCCAATTCAACATATAACATCTGCAACAATACCTAAATTTGCTCCAATGTAAATTAAAGCTAATAACTGAACATTTATTGATTTATGTATTACTTTAAGTCTGGTAAAAGCAATAGTAAATGGTTCACAGCATCAAAACGATGTTTTAAACGGCTCTGTTCACTTATGATAATGTTATTAGATGTGTAATGACTATTAAATGTAGTTTTTCCTCTTCAATTGACTGTGATAATCGTTTGCCTTGATTCTGATTCACAGTCTACACAGATTTTAATCAAATTACTGCATAATGTAACCATTTCTTTTACAAAACAAATATTCAGATAAATATGCATTACAATGCCACTCTTCATATCCGGCCATGTAAAATTATTATTCATTTCATTAAATGAGAATATTTTTCCAAAACCACGTCTTTTATGGCAATCTCCCATTTATTCCAGATTATTATTATTTGCAGAGAAGTTCTGCAAAGCTTGTCAGAGCGAGCAACCGAACTTAAGGTGGCGGAGCTTACCGTAGGGTCAATTGAATCAACCATCACACTAGAGCAAAGATATTGTAGATATGCTGTTTCTCAATTTAAAATGAAGATACTCTACTGAAGTGTTATACTTACAAATAATAGCTGCAATCTCAGTTTATCAACTGTTTATTAAGAACAAGTGGCTACATCAGCATAAAATGTTTCTTTTATATTTGTTTAGAAAAACAGCTCATGGTCAGGAACCTGTCCAAGGCAACATCAAGCCATTTTGCCAGTTAATAGTAGGACATTTAAACACCCTGAAGGGAAGTTGCTTTAGCTGTATGGAAAAGTAGCTTTAATATTTTTTTTATGTACAAACAATAAAGCTAAAGTTCACTTCTAACTTGGAAATATTTCTCCCCTATCATTTTTGTGTTAAGGAACTGAAGTACAGCTCTCCAAGTTGTTCTCTTTGCCGATTCTCAGTTCATGATCTGTTGTCAGTCAAATTTTAAGAGTCTTCTCATGGGTCTTTAAACCTCTGCTGAAGCATTTTTGTGGGGAATAGTAACCCACATTATACCGCTTGTCCGACTGACTTTCCATAAAATTCATTCCTATCTCAAGGTCAATGCGCTGTGTTTGTTTAAGTAAAATACACTGCTTTGTAATTGATACAAAAATATCCTTCACTTTATAAAGCCTCTATAAGAGGGAATTAATTTGGGGATTAAGGAAATCGGAGAAGGGAAGAGAACTACCTCTGGTGAATGCTCTTTAACCCAGACTTTCAGCACATGACTGGCTACAACAAAGGGTAATGGTGGTGATGATAGATGCTGCTGCTGTCTCTCTGTGTGGCACAGTCTGCGCCTGTTTTTAGTGTCATGCTTCTCAGAGGCTCAGGCTGGCTGCTACATTACCCCCGACTCTCAATCAAAGTTCACTGTCTGTTTGTAGGGCTCTGGAAAAAGTAGTCGGCCACTGCAATGGATACATTGGGTTATGATTACAGGTGTCAGTCCAAGGAATGATTTTTATCCATTAGACTTCATTATGAGACTATTACTGAGGATTGACTTACGTTTGTTGTGGATTTTGATTATCTGAGTTGATGAACAAATCTCAAAATATTGATATTTATTGATTTGACCAAATAGTGATTCAAAATTATACTTTGCACACAGTCTTGGGGGTCTTTTTTTTCTCATGTCAAAAGAATGGCCACCTACATGTTGGTGACACCTCATGACTTTGATTTGGTGGACAAATATTTGTTATGAAATAAAACAAAAGGTATTCTGACATTCCGTATATTCTGATATGTAACAGATATTCATTTTTTTTTTTTAAAGAATTCCAGCTTTTAATGAGACTTTGCCTTTGTTTGTTTTTTAATGTCTCTGGACGGTTACACCACATGACATTTTTACTTTAAGCCCTAGAAATATACTGAAATGAAATTTAAATGAAATGAAAAATATTGATCTAATCGAACATGTTTATCATAGAATAGGTGTATACAAGTAATTGTTTGTAAATTTAATTTTTTATGTTTTTGAATACGTTCTAAATCCAACCTAGTCTCCTAGAATGAACAAATTAAAGTTTTACGTGCCTCATTCAATGTTTCGTCACAGTTTTCTGTGAATTTAACACTAGAGGTGCTTCAACAACTGTGTTTTATTCAATGCCAAGACCAGTCAAGCATGCAAGCTAACACATGAGACGAAAGTGCCAGAGAAGCGACACAAGATGATGTGGTTGCTTCAGAAAATATGCTTTTCATTTCTCATTTTGTTTTTGGATACTATCGTTTAGGCATTGGTTAATAGTGCGGATGTCTATTTTGTTTATCTCTCATTTGATTTTAGATTACTGTTGGTTAGGTTTAGGTTAATGTTTAAGGTTAGGGATGTACATTTTACTCATGAAAACCGCCATCTAATAGTCAACTTAAAACTTTGACTGATTACGGCACCATCTCACTTGCTTTTGCCAGATAGTTCACTTGACAACACAACGCATCTGTAGTTCTCCATCATTTGATCATTACTTGATGAATTAATGCTGACATATGATTGATAAGAAATGTCAAGAAAATGAAAGAAGCTTGTTATTAAAACAGGTGCGACAGCTGGTGTGTTGGTTCACAAAAGCTGACTGTAATCTGAATCTTAAAAAAATTTAATCTGCAAACTGTGTTGTGCAACGATAATCATTCATCATAGTACAAGCAATCTTTTTTTTTCTGCTTGAAATGTTTGCATAATTTTTGATATTTTCTGCCAGATGTGTTATTTTCGTGGGTTGTTTTTTAGGGATGCTCCGATTGATCAACCACCAATCGGTATCGGATGATATTCACATCCTATGACTCGATCAGTGATCTGTAATTTGGCCGAACGCATAAACTGATTGCTCGAAATGCAAAAGATGTGCGGCTTCTTTAAGATTTCAGCAGCAATGGCATGGCATCAAGGAATCTGAGTGTGGGGAATACTGGCAAAGTGTTGTAAGACAACAAACTTGATTCAGCAATTAAGAACAATGCAGTTGGAGAGGTATGGCGAATATGAGAAGTTTGTGTACTGTAGGGTTGGGCAATATGTAAAAAATATTTTATCAATAATCACCTTATACATCGTCAACCCCCATGCCGAGGGTCGTTGAATTTTTTTGCTGTATTAATTTTGATTTAGAAATGTCATTCATTTATTGAAACACGAAAAATAAAAACAAATGACATTTCTAAATTAAAATTGCACTTTAATCTTAACAAAAAAAGCAATAAAATAACGAAGTGATCAAAAAATCTTATTTAAACATTTACAATCTCCAACGGCTCAATTTGCACATGTTTTTGTGACTAACAGCATTTCTTGTCATGTGTCACTCCGAGACGCTTTACAGGTTGCCCGCCTGTTTTGGGTGGATGAGCAAAATTACCAGAAATACTTTTGGACGAGGAGCTTGCGAACTTGATTCCGCCTCGTTGCATTTTAAGGGTGGCGGGTGCTAGTTTCACACCCTGGCCACTGTTGAATTTATTTGCTGACTTTCCAGATCCATGGTTTTTCCATTTCCCGATATTGCCGACCAACATCTGTTTGCAATCGGCATCGGAATCTTTGTAAGGCATCGTCGATATCCGATTACATCATCCTATCATCTAGCCCTAGTGTAATGTACTGTTAATGTAGTGTTTCACAAGTGTAATCAGCAAGAATTGAAAAATTAACTATTAATACAATCATCCAACTAAATGAAAAGGCAGGGAAGTAATTATACAATATTAAGATACCATAATATAATGTATTAAAGCTACACTATGTAACTTATAATCAAGCCCCATAGCATTTAAAAATAAAACCGCATACGTCTTGCAGAAGAACATTGGTAATGATGTAAGTTGTGGTTCGGCTCTGCTTCTCTGCACAGATGAATGTAGTTCGAGGCACCGGTGTACACATGGTTACAGGACATCTTATCAGAGAGAATGGACAAATAAATAACGAAAGAAATGAAAAGATGGATATCTGAAAACATGTCATCTGAGCAGGTAAGTGCCATATCTTATGCTGTTGTTTTGACTTAGAAACATTGGTGTTTTGAAATAAATGACGTTACAAAAGTTTGGCAGCGCTTGTTAAAATTAGACATTAACTTTTGCTAGTCTGATAAGGTCGAACGTAAAGTTTTTATAACTGCAGGATATTCTGGCCAAATAGACCACAATAGTAACTAATTTATATGTTGTCATTGTTACCAACCAGTGGTCAACATAATTTCAAGACTCACATGTCCTTGGCAAGCCTAGGACTAAAGGAGATATTTATATAAATTATAGCTGTTATAAGAAAAATACACACGTATGCTAGCAAGTGAAAAGTTCTGCACCGATTACAGTGTAATTATTGTATTTCACTACATACGTGTTTGTGTGAATACACAGTTATACATAAACCATATAAAAAAATATCTTGCCTGTTGAGTAAAATAAAGCCATCTCTGGGACACTTAAGTCCTTTCAGATCTCGGAGTTGTCGCCACCTCTGAAAAGCCAAGCCGATATTGATTCAGGTTTTATTACGGACTCCGTCTCTGGCCCTTTTTGCTTGTAGACTCCGCTCTGTTCAGGGTGATTCCCCTGAGGTTTGCCGTTTTGAATAATCTATGGTCAATTTTTCTCATTCGTTGTGACAACAAACTTTCAGATTCATGCTACTCCCACACCATACATGCACTACTGTAGCCAGACCTTATATTCTGTGCATGGATATGACGTCAACACACACAGGCGAATGACGTATTAATGCACTTTCCCACGAAATGTACCCCGACAGTTCTAAAATATTTATAATATAATATAATTATTGGTTTTTCAAAGTGTATTTGGGTAAAGACATAATTTGGAAGATGGATTTTTGTTGCACTCTCTCATTAATAACATTTTGTTATTTTTTAACAAAAAAAAGTTACATAGTGTAGTGTGTTACATTTTAAGTATTATGCAAAAATAAATAAGCAATAACAATAATTACAATGGCGGCCAGAGTTTTGGAATAATGTACAGATTTTGCTGTTTCGGAAGGAAATTGGTCATTTAATTCACCAAAATGGTATTCGACTGATCACAAAGTATAGTAAGGACATTATTGATGTAAAAAAACAGCACCACCACAAAAAAGTATTCCATCCATCCATCTTCAACCGCTTATCCAAAGTCGGGTCGCCGGGGCAGCAGCTTCAACAGGGAGCCCCAAACTCTCCTATCTCGAGCCAAATTAACCAGCTCTGACTGGGGGACCCCAAGGTATTCCCAGGCCAGTGTGGAGATGTAATCTCTCCACCTAGTCCTGGGTCTTCCCCGAGGCCTCCTCCCAGCTGGATGTGCCTGAAACACCTACCTAAGGGGGCGCCCCGGGGGCATCCTTACCAGATGCCCAAACCACCTCAACTGGCTCCTTTCAAAGCAAAGGAGCAGCGGCTGTACTCCGAGCTCCTCACGGATAACTGAGCTCCTCGGCCACTTGTACTCGCAACCTAGTTCTTTCGGTCATAACCCATCCCTCATGACCATAGGTGAGGGTAGGAGTTAAAATTGACCGGTAGATCGAGAGCTTTGCCTTCCGGGTCAACTCTCTTTTAGTGACTATGGTGCGATAGAGCAAGTACAATACCTGCCCCGATTCTCCGGCCAACCTCCCGCTCCATTGTCCCCTCACTCGTGAACAAGACCCTGAGGTACTTTAACTCCTTCACTTGGGGCAATACCTCCTTCCCTACCCGGAGTATGCACTCCATCGGTTTCCTGCTGAGAACCATGGCCTCAGATTTAGAAGTGCTATTTCTCATCCCAGCTGCTTCACACTCGACTGCCAAGCGATCCAGTGAGAGCTGAAGGTCATGGACCAATGATGACATGAAGCAACAAAAAGCAGCGATGAGATCTCCAGCCCACCGATCCGCACCCCTTCCCCACCCCGACTTCGCCTCGATAGCCAGTCCATGAATATCACAAACCGGATTGGTGACAAAGCACAGCCCTGGCGGAGACCAACCCCCACATGGAACGAATTCTACTTCGTCCCGAGGACCCAGAAACGGCTCTCGCTTTGGATGTACAGGGATTGGAACACCCTAAGAAGGGACCCCCACACCCCATACTCCCGTAGCACCTCCCACAGTATCTCCCGGGGGACCCGGTCATACGCCTTCACCAGATCCACAAAACACATGTAGAGTGGATGGGCATACTCCTAGGCCCCCTCCAGGATCCTTTTGAGAGTTTAAGATCTGGTCCGTCGTTCCACGGCCAAGACGGAACCCTCATTGTTCCTCTTCAATCTGAGGTTCGACAATCGGCCAAACCCTCCTCTCCAGCACCTTGGAGTAAGCTTTACCAGGGAGGCTGAGAAGTGTGATACCCCTGTAGTTGGCACACACTCTCTGGTCCCCCATTTTGAAGAGGGGAACCACCACCCCGTTCTGCCACTCCTTGGGCACTGTCCCAGACTTCCATGCAATGTTGAAGAGGAGTGTCATCCATGACACCCTCTCCACATCCAGAGCTTTCAGTATTTCTGGTCAGATTTCATCAATCCCCCCCGGGCTTTGCAACTGCGGAGTTGTTTTACTACCTCAGTGACCTGCCCAGGGAAATTGAATCTGATCCCCCATCATCCTCCGGCTCTGCCAATAGCATAGAGGGCGTGTTGGGATTTAGGAGTTCTTCAAAGTGTTCCTTCCCCCTCCTCTGTTGAGGTCAACAGCGTCCTTCTTTGCTGTATACAGCTTGGATGGTTCCCCGTTTCCCCCTCCTATGGTGGCTGACGGTTTTCCAGAAACACTTTGGTGTGGACCGAAAGTCCTTCACCATGGCTTCTCCGAAATTTTCCCACACCCACTGCTTTGCCTCCCTCACGGCAGAGGTCTCAGCCTTTCGGGCCTGTCGGTACCTTGCAACTGCCTCCAGAAGGCCTCTTTCTTCAGTCGGACAGCTTCCCTGACCATCAGTGTCCTGAAACTTTGATGAACTTTGGTTTTGCTTTCATTTAATTGTAAGAAAATGTTTGCCAGCCAATGTTTTATATCTTTGAAGAAATTTAGGGGGTTCTTAGATGAACAATTCTTGTCTACACTCACTGGGAAATATAATTGGGAATTGTCAGCATAACAGTGATGAGATATGCTGTACTTCTGAAAAAAAGAGCTCAGAGGAAGCATGTACAGTGAAAATAACAAGGGTCCTAAAATCGACGCTTGAGGGACAGCATGCTGTAATTGAGCCAACGTAGAAGAAAAATCACCTACATTTACAGAGAATGACCTTTCTTTTAGATAGGAAAACCACTGGAGGGCCATACCCTGGATGCCAACCATACATTCTAGATGATTGAGGTGAATATTATGGTTGATTGTGACGAATGCAGCAATGAGATCCAATAAAACGA
The DNA here is from genome assembly GCF_025860055.1 of Xyrauchen texanus. Lineage (NCBI taxonomy): Eukaryota > Metazoa > Chordata > Actinopteri > Cypriniformes > Catostomidae > Xyrauchen > Xyrauchen texanus. The sequence goes on from NC_068314.1 coordinate 32,492,498, forward strand.
AGATGTACAACTAAACAAGAGTATAAGTACATTCTCTTGTTTGAGAATTATATGCCTCACATGTCCTCAGCTGACTGCTTCATTGAATTCTACCCACTCAACACCAGTTTCATGTACAACAGTAAAGAGAAGACTCAGGGGTGCAGGCCTTATGGGAAGAATTGCAAAGAAAAAGCCACTTTTAAAACAGAAAAACAAAAAGAAAAGGTCCGAGTGGGCAAAGAAACACACTGGAAAACAGATAATTGGAAAAGAGTGTTATGGATCTTAACCCCATTGAGCTTTTGTGGGATCAGCTAGACTGTAAGGTGCATGAGAAGTGCCCGACAAGACATCTATGGCAAGTGCTACAGGAAGTGTGGGGTGAAATGTCACCTGAGTATCTGGACAAACTGACAGCTAGAATTCCAAGGACTGCAATGCTGTCAGTGCTGCACATGGGGGATTTTTTGATGAGAACTCTGAAGTAGTCTGAACATTTTTTTCAAGCTGTAATAGTAATTTTTCATGTTATCAATGTCCTGACTATACATTGTGATCAGTTGAATGCCACTTTGGTGAATAAAAGTAACAATTTCTTTCCATAAGAGCAAATTCTGTACATTATTAAAAACTTTTGGCCATCAGTGTATACTGTATGAAGTAATGACAATAAATCAATAACCACAAATATCACATTAAGTTTAATTGCACCTATGAGTTATCAGTTTTGTCTTCATTTTGACATTTTATAGGGCTATATATCTTAATATAGAGAATATTTTGTTAGCCTATACTTGTTTTAAAGTCTTATTAAAAAAGCAATTTTAATAAGCCTTGTAAACTTTAAAAAAAAAATGTTTTCATCAAAAACTAGGCAAAGTGATCTTACTGGGAAGAGGAAAATGTAATTAAAAGTGACCCTGTACAGAAAGCTTACATATAGCCAGTTATGACAGAGATACTGATAAAATTAAAATTATCTGGTTTTGTATTGGCCGATCAGGTGACTAGAGGATTGTGATCAGTGTTGGCTGTAAAAATCCTGATCGGAGAATCCTGTGCCACAACATGTCCCTTTGGATAAACCCAACTTGCAGCTAAAAACTGGAGGAAGCTGTGTCTTCTACTGTTGATTTATGCCATGTGCGCTTAACAGGAAAGTATTGCTCTGTTAAATCAACACTGTGGAAAACTACAGCCCAGGTGATAAATGTTAAGGCAATTTATTTAGCACGATGATCTGTTTTTATGCCCTCAGCACAACGCAGATATACCATTGATGGTAAAAAGGAGACTGTGGTAGGTGTTTGCAGGTGTAAATGGAGGTTTTGCGTGCTGCAAGTAACTAAGAAATCAGGCCTGTCTGTGAGGATTTAGGGTGGAAAACAAAGCGCAGTAGTGGTAGCCATCATCGACTGAGCAACACTCTAAGCAGCTGGTGACAGATCTGTCGGGATGCATGACCACTTTACACCATTATGCATGTGTGGGACACACAAACGCACTCACTGTTTTTACTGAAGGCCTAACAATCCAGCACAATGCACCTGAGGAATTCCACCAGTGTCCAGTGTTAAAAAGCAGTCTCTAAGCCCTCACTCCAACTAGCATGCCTCTGGCACCTAAGTCATAAACACACGTATTCACTCTTGTACTCACTGGTTTTTGGAATTAGGCTCCCATTCATCACGGTTGAGGTTTTTTATTTTTTTATGCATTGACGTGAGCAGCAAAGTCCTTTGTTTCTTTTTCATACCTCATTAATGCACAATATGTCCTTTGATCATATGGAGTTCGGTCAGGATTCTATTGGATCAGTATTACCAAATGGTCTTCACTTGAATGAGGTATCACAGAGGAATGACCATATCTAGAGTAAAGTGTTAGGAATTTGTTTTCGCATTCGCTCATCTCCAGGATTCATTCCTATCCTCTTACCAATAAAGTGTACTCAGGTGCATTCTCTCGTCTTGTGTAGAGGCAGAGAATGTGAAGGTGTTCAGATATTGAAAACTATTAGTCTTTTCTTGCTTAATGTCAGGCCTGTTCCCAGGTAATGGTGCTTTGTGTGATCAACATTTGGAGATGTCTGATTGGATAATAATTTAATTTGCCTGATATGTGTGCATGAAAATTGGAGAAATCTTTTGATGCATCATATGACTGGCACAGTCAAAATAAGAAATGTTACTCATCTAACCAGGTGTCATATGCTATTTAAGAGAGATGGAACAAGATTATGGTACATATGGAGCTGTTACACATTTGTTTAGTCTGTCTCTCCTTACTGGTGACTTTGCTTTAAATACCCATTTAAAAATCTTCTAGTGTGCTTAAATTGTAATGACTACTGTTGTGATTCAAATTTTATTATCCTTATTAAGCAATACACAGAACCTGAATGATAGTAAGAGCAGTCTATGAACTTAATAAAAGAAAAGCCTAGAAATAGAAAAGGTGACAGAGAAAAAATGGGAAATAATATTTTCCGTGTTCACAGGGTTTCCATTGATTAATACACATCAAAGCCAAGTTAGAGAGGCAGCGGTCATGGTTCATCACCTGAAGGCAAATCCAAAGTCAGAGTCAAAGCATGTTTGAGACATGTGAAATAGTTCTTCACACCAAAATAGGTGATTGATTGAATATTTTGACATGTACTGCATGTACATAATTCTAGTCTAAAGATTGGGGGCAACTCTCTTGAAAACATTATTTGCACGTCTATTGGTATGGAACAGATTAATACATCCTGGATCATGATTTCCCCACCAAATACAAGCTTAGTTCCAGAGATAAGTCTCTTCATACAGGACAAGGGCACTTGCAACAGAACAATCTCCCACCCATGTAATAACATATTAGGCAGTGGAAGTATGACCGCCTGAGGGTGGATAGGTAGAATTCATTGTTTGTTTTGTAAAGACAGGGAGAAAAAAGATTGAGAGGTATAGGAAGAGGTAATGGAAAGTTCAGTGGCAGGTGAGACTCACCTGAGAAGAGAGTGACCTGTAGGCCTGTCTGACTCTGACTGCAGTTGGGCTTGGGAAGGGAATCTGTTGACAGACACTCAGATATCACAGGCACTATGGAAAGATAAAGGCAACATTGTTTTACGGAAGGGGCTGGTCATAATCTAGGCAACCTAAAGATCAGTGTCATAGCTAGTGGGAGTATTAGTACCTAGTGTTCACCATACAGCATAACAGAAAGGAAAGTCACTTTGGAGATAAAGCAATGGAAAATTTGGCTAACCCAAATTAAACAGTTTTAAGATGTCATACTGAAGTTTCACCAACATGCACATTTTAAAATTACTTTAAAGTTACTGTTAATACTACCTTTCCCTAGCATATAATTACACACATGTACATGGAGTGCACATTGACTTTGCACTAAGAGTAAGGGTTACTAAACCCAGTATGTAAATGGGTAGTTGACCATCTGATAAATATGTATTAATGAATCTGGTCTAGCAGCGCACCATAAGGCCTGAGCATATAGACATTATCTACTCATCAGATGATAGTGATCTCGGTTCAAAGAGAAGCAGACTGCCCTGTCATTAGGAAAAAGGCTATGATCTATAATTAAAGAAATTAAAATCTCTCCAAAAAGATGGAAAGTTGATGGCATAATGGTATGTAGATGTGAAGACCTGTGTGAAACAGACATGGTAATTGTAAGATTTGCACAAGGACACACAAAAACAAGAATGGGTAGAGCCAATGTGGACAGGGTGCTAAAATAAATGACATAAACCAGGTGTTGAACTTCCTGAATATAGATATTAAGCAGGCCTGTCAAACACTGTCATTCCCCCCTCTCATTACACTCAAATACCTGCTGCCCTCACACATTGAAAAACATTCACTATCTGAGCCTTGTTAGAAAAAGCAAGCCTACTTTTCTTATTAAAGACAACATGAAATTGCATTCACAAAACAATTAGCTTCCATAATGTGTCATATTTCATATTTAAATAGAATTTTCAGTGGGAAATAATGTAGGGAGGGACTTTTAGGAGAACATTTTGTCTATAAGGGTTTAATTGGATTGTGAAAAGTAGAACGTTATTGGTTAAAGAGACCGTCTGTGTTGAATACAAGTTAAGCTCAACAGACAGCATTTATGGCATAATATTATGACAAAAAAATATTTTCAACTCCTACCTCGTTTATTCAAAAATCGCTGTTAATCGTTTATAAGAAATATGCTATCATTTTTCTATCTAGGTCCAGAATATCATAAAGATGCTTTCGACTTGGGCCTGTAAGAACCACCCACAACACTCTAGTAGTGTCATGGCAGTGACTTTGCACAGCAAGCACCACTCGTATTTTTTTTTTTTTTAATGTAAACATTTTTTTTAATTGTAGATTATTCACTTTGAACAAATACTTGCTCTGTGCACTTAACTTTAAAAAAGTATAATAATAAAATAAAAGGCTAAATGTGAACATTTTGTCAAGAGCCTTGGGATAAGTCTTTGTGAATTCATTAGGTGATCAAGCTTTAACTCTTTACATATGTCCTCCTGTTTCTTCATGACACTCTAAGTCTGCGCTACCACAAACTTCAGAAAGTTACAGTTCTTTCATCACTCCCTGCAGGAAATAGACAGCTGTATGATGAGCTACTGATCCAACGTAGCGCTCACCTACCTTAGTGATGGCTCTGTAATTTTCTTGTTGCCTGGCCCCATCATGCTCGTGAAGGCATAATTAGCCTCATACTGAGGTTACCTTTAGTTTCCACTGAGAAAACCACAATGATTTTGAGCTTGAAATTTCTCCCCTCGGCTCAGTATTTAGTGGTCGAGTTACCTGTAGCATGACTTGCTTGTCTCTTCAAATTCCCTTGAATTCCCCCAAATTCCAATACCTCTCTGATCTGAAGCTACCAGGCACGTATGAGAAAATAGGGTATGACGTGGCCTCGGCAGATATGGAATTCAAAGGAACCCTGGTGGGGTTTTTCTTCACCAGAAACCATTCCACTCTTCATGAGTGGAAAAAGATGGAAGCCTGTTAGCCAGAGATACTGACAAGAACCATCTTTGATCACAACCTTTGAAAGACAACATGCAATATGATTTTCTAATATTCATGGGTGGTACGACATTTTTCACAGCTTTCTTAAATCTGATAAATGCTTCGAACTGTGTGACTTGTGTCAGTACAAATGGTTGACTTATCTGTGATGTGGGTGGAAACTAAAATTGCCCAACTGTTTATACGCAGCCAACAAAATCATGGTGGAAAATAGAGAGGCTAAATATTTTTCTTCAAGGTGTGTTAAGCTAACATCACACCACCAAACATTTTCCCTCATGCCTTTTTTCAAAGAGCATATCTAGAGATAATTGTTAATTCCATGACTTCATATGCCTTTTTAGGGGTACGTAAATATGTTTTGATGAGGTCTTTAAAATTTAAAGAGATCACATGCCTCTCTTTAAATTTAGGAAAGGAGAAATTAAGTTCACTGATTAATCTTAACCTTAGCCTCTATAATGGCATAAGAAATGTTTGATGTATGGTAAAATTACATATTAAAACTCACTGTTCCAGCAGGTTTGCAATAGCCTTAGGTAACTCATAAAACATACAGCCAAGACCGAAAGTGTGAATCATTCAGATAATTCACACTTGATGCTTTGTCACAGCTATTATCCCCACCATACCCTAACACCCATCAAAGGTCTTTAATGTCTTTTTGCAGTAGTAGGTAAAGTGTATATCTCAGGTATCAGTGTTCAAGCTTTTACCTCTGGTGTTGATGGACAAGCCTTACCTGCTGGGAAGTTCAAGCTTGTGCCATTAGTCTTTCAGCATTTGGGAGTATGGCTTCAGTGCGGCCCAGCTGAATGCTACTCTTGTAATGCTTCGTGTGGACTGCCATGCTTAATTAAGATATCCATGTCTGTTCGCAAACATTCCATTATCTGTGGAATCTTTCACTCTTTACAACACTATCAACTTGACAGCCACGCAAGCCCTGGATTTTATCTGTGACCAGAGAACTGAAAGACTAATTACTGTACTGGAATATCAGATTTTATGTGTGAGATCAAACCTGTAATTCACACTTTTGGTCTTGTCTTGTGGTTCAAGCTTTCCACAACTAGTTATTAGAGGTCAACTAATACGTTTTTTTTTTATTCATACTGGTCTAAGATGGTCGTTTCTGCAGCGGATACAAATTTCTACAGAGCTGGGTGGCTAATAGTGTTATGTCAGGTCTGCATAACAAAGAAAGCCTAATGGCCAATTAAAACCATCCAAATGAACAATAAAACCATCTTAAAAACAAGCCCAATACCAAAACTCAAAATATGCTACTCCCATACCTAAAATACAAATTTTATTTATACTTATGCATTATTTTAAATTCACTGTATGGACGTTTACTCAAAAGGCTAATCTGTACATTTGACTATTTACAGTTTCAGGGTCTAATTCAGAGGCTTTGAAATTCCTCTTGTTTTTCGTGCTTATCATACAGTCTCCTTACCAGAGCTCCTCCCTCACAAAAAATCTTCCTACACTGTCATTCATCTTAGCAGACAGATCAACCATTGGTCGAATATATATTTGGTAAAGCAAAATATTTTATACAAACATTTCATAAAAAAAATATATTGATAAAAAACAACAAAATCAGTGGCAACACTTTAAAGGTAGCCCAATTCTGAGGGAAACACACTTTCTTGACAACCGTGGGCATAATGCCAACATATACACAAAATTCACTGACTTTTAATCACCCAAATCAGGCACATTTATCGGCCAATGCAACAAACTCATAAAGGCCAAATATTGTCTGATTAATCAAACAGAAAATCTAACTGAATAGCAAGCACCAGTCACATACATGTCCACAAGGCAAAATATTTCTCTGTCAATGCAAACAAAAGTAAACCAACAGACCAATTTATATGCAATCTCCACAGAGATTACTACAGTATACCTGATAAAGAATTGCCCTCAGGCTTTTCCTTGTAAAGTAAGCATTTGAAGTTTCAAAAGAGTTATCATAGAGATTTTTAGATGTCAAAGTATTCTGTTTTTGCATTGGAATTAAGAAGCAATGATACATTTATGTCAAGGAAAATGCAGTATGTTTGTACATACAGTTACAGTCATAACTCTTCAAATATATAGCCTAATTTTATTGTCACGTGCTGTTTAGTTTGGGAATATATCGGTAACGCTTCAGTTTGACAATTAACGCATTACATTTAAAAAGACTGTATTTACTTGCATAATATAATGTTTATGTAATGTTACAATATATAACCTTTCATACACACTCCAAAGGGATGTACTGTATTTGCTCCTCCTAAGGATTATGGTTGTTTGTGGCGATTGGCTGTGTGTGAAGGTGCACATTGTGTTTTTGGAGCAGGCAGGTGACAGCGGAGTGATGACAGGTGTATACACAGCTGAGACAGGTAAGAACTGGGCACTAAGCGGAAAGATTTGACTTGGTTTCAGTAAACAACAAGCACAGACCACCAAGTCTAACTTGAAGACTTCAAAGTCCTGTTTTATTTTTCCCCTTGTCTTTGTGATGGCATGACAGTTTCTTTCGCATGAAATGGTAGTAAAATTAGGCCTAAAATTACTTATTTAATCCCCAAGTACAAAGGCAAAAAATTAATTTCATAAACCTCCTCAACTTGTTTTTGTTTTACAAAACTCGAAAGGACTACTATAACTATCCTAGCTTCCTGAAAGCTTCCTAAAGAGATTTTTAAAAGATGCAACAAGAAACAAGAACTTGGAATTGAACAGAGTATGCATTTTTACAAAAGAAAACCTCCATAAAACATATCAGTAGACTGAGAATGGAGGTGACTGACAATATCTGTCAGAAAATGTCATGGTCCATTTTGTTGCTGCAGTCACTAAACAGATTAATTCAAAATGACCAACGGCAGATTAAAACTGAAATTTCTAATTAACTCTGTCAGTGTAAAGTTACTACTCTTAAAGTGCAGCTGTACAAGAGTTACCAAGGATAGCATTATTCTGTTTGGAAATATGTTTGAGTGGCTGCCAAAAAATTGAATTGCAAGTTATGAGATTATTAGTTAATGTACACCTTTCTGAGTTACAGATGTGAAAGTTTAGTAGTTCAATTGGTTGGTCACATACATACCATGTGTTTCTGTGGAAAGGCTTGGAGACAGATTCTTCTCCACTATGGATGGGTTGCAGTGTAATGTACTTCTAGGTTTTTAATCCTAATACATAACTTTCTGATTGTTGGTACTTGTCATGAGAAACATAAAACAGAATAATACTCTCTATTGATTTTTTTATAAGTAAAAATGTGTGTGCTTAACATAAGCCCTGAGCACTGCCAAAGGAGTCAATTCCATTAGTTTGAAAAAAAAGAAAAAACATATGGGTGCTTTACCTGATTAGCAATTTCAAAATATAGGGCTCACTTACTTGCAAAGTTCATGGGGTTGATAGTAAAATATCCATCAGTGATATTTAATTACATATTATTATCATCACTTTATTTTTGGCTATGAGAAATGTACTGACATGCTGACAAATTTAAGAGCGCCTTCAATTGTGAATAGTTTGCAGACCAACTTTACATGACCCATTATTTTGATTTGTCAGGTGCGTGCCAAATAACAATTAAATGTGCATACCCTCTGAAGGAGACTATATCTGTCAGCACTAACGACGAAGGCATGGCATGTTCATTAATTATTTTGTTTGCACCTCCAAAGATCTTCTTATATGGCGTGAATTAAACTTTAGCTGATTCCTTTTGATGTCCTAACATGTCTTTCAGTTCCTGTCTTGATTGCCTCCCTGACAGCATGCTTGCACCTGTTCTAAACAACGGCAGTATAAAATCTGCGTTTTTCTTTCTTCAAATTCTCAGCACATTAAAAGGTAACCGAAGTGTGCAAAAGTTTGAATTGTATGAAATTAACAAACTCAAATGACTGCACACTAATTTGCATAATTCCTCCTGTAAAACATTGTTATGGTGCCTGGGGATTGTGGCATGAAGTTTTAAGAGACCGAGTAGAAGTTACCTGCAGATGGCACTCTTGTCCCTGGACCTCACATGGTTTATAAGGAACTTGGGGACATGCGAAAGCAGATCATTAGGATATTAAGATATTTTGAAGAAATGTCTAAGTGACACAGAAAGAGTGGGTGCTCTGGTATTGTTCTGTTCCACTTGAATGATCTTCCACTTTTCACATCAAAGACAACCCAGGACTGCTATCCCCACAATTAAATCATTGGCAAAATACATTGGTTTAGGTTTAAACTAATAATGATTCAAACAATTATTTTATCCTGTTTCTACATGTCTCTGCCCTGACATTCACGTTGACCTCCTTTCTTATGTTCTGTATTCCAGGCCAGATTATATGACAGGATGACGTGTGAAGAGGCAACACAGTGTATTAAGCACAAGTACGATTCAACGCAAGAGCTTCACTTCAAGTGCATACCACAGTTTACAAAACACCCTTTTTTGGTCTATAAAAAATGGCATGGATTGAGGAATATGCAGTTAGCCAAGTACTTTCAAGTGCCTAGATATAAGAACACAGAGATCCGGTTATTTTCTGAAACAAGTCTGGAGATGCCATTAGAAACAGTGCATACAATTAGTTCATTCACAAAGTGCAAATGATATTCAGAACATTAATAAAAAGTATAAAAACAGGTGTATCTGTCACCAATTTTACTGATAAAAGCCATGATTTAATAAAGGCTTTTTAACTTTTTTCTACACAAATCGAGTGCCTTGGAATATTTTGTTTTTGTTTTTGAGCTTAATTATCCCAAGCAACCAAAGAGCACCGATATTGTACACCCTGTGCAGCACTTCTTTTGCATTCTTTGCTGTGATTAATAAAAAGTATGTTAACTTGAAATTGTGTTTGCTTTGAAGAGGAGCCGTTATTTCCACAAGCGTAAGAAGGATGGATAAATAGAATCAACCTCATTAAAGATTCTCTGTTGATGAGGAACCTTTAGACAGCGGGTCACCATCATTGGCCGCCTGCCATTGGGAATGATGGGACTCTGACAGACACATCAAGCCTCTGCTGTTTGGCCGCAAACACTTAAGATTTTAAAGAGGCCTTCTTCTGTCTTTCTATTTCTCTCAATTTACATCTTTCTCCCACGCCCACGCCGCCTCTCACCGCTCTGTGTCAGGATTCAGGGGAACTCGGTCGCTTTGACCTAATCCGCTTTTCCGGCCAGCTGTTAGGAAAAGTCACCTTTTGATTTGATCACATTTGAATGCAGAAAGGGCCGGAAAGAGGTGACTGTGTGGTTCACTTGGAGTTGCTTGACGCATGGCCTGAATGATAGCTGTTGTAGTTAGGGACAAACAATGTGACTGGAAGCTTTATCACTGTTACCAAGCCTGACCATCTGAAAATTATTGCCTCTTTTAAGCTGGGATCCGTGCATTAAAGGGGCCTAACCTAACAGAAACAAATGCGCATAGACATTCGGCAGACACTGCCTTGCTTTGCATTTCAGCATCTTGATTCTCCCATTCAGGAACATTGTTTGTTTTAATATTGCTTTTGGGAAGGTGATTAACTCAAAGAGGCCAATGTCTAATTCAAACAAGCCTTCAAATTGATTATGTCAGTATTTTGGAGAGGATCCCTCATCCCATGGGAGAATAAACCAATTACTTGTAATTATGTAATTATGTAATTGTTCAAGAAATAAATTTTTAAACATGAAATTCTACATTAACAATATTTGGTGTGAGATGGAATGGCTAATCAAAAAACTTGTATTGCATCCATAATTATTAGACATAGCTTTTCTGAAATCATAGATAGGACTTGTTCCTTAGACATGTGAGTCATTCAAACAATAAAGAGTAGTCGTACAATAGTTATTTGTTACCAAGTAAAGCATTACTTAATTTTGAAGGATGTGGTGGTGTCTGCCAAAAAAACTTAATTGTATCAGTGGAATGATGAGATCATTAGTTAATTTACACTGGTGAGTTGCAGATGTGAACTTTCAGTAGTTGAATTAGTTGGTGGGATAAATACCAAATGTGTTCCCTGTGGAAGACACATTGTTGCGTTGGAGAGAGAATCTTCTCTGTTATGAAAGGTGCAATGTACTAGATTACATGCACATTCTTTATTTTTCTTTTCTGTTTTTTTCCAAGAACTAAAGGTTTCAGCCATTCTTCGTTTTAATAAAAAAAATATATACAGTATATACAGTGCATCCAGAAAGTATTCACAGCGCTTCACTTTTTCCACATGTTGTTATGTTACATCCTTATTCCAAAAATGGATTCAATTCATTATTTTCCTCAAAATTCTACAAACAATACCCCATAACGACAACATGAAAGAAGTTTGTTTGAAATCTTTGCAAATTTATTAAAAATTTAAAAATCACATGTACATAAGTATTCACAGCCTTTGCCATGACACTCAAAATTGAGCTCAGCCAGGTGCATCCAGTTTCCACTGATCATCCTTGAGATGTTTCAACAACTTGATTGGAGTCCACCTGTGGTAAATTCAGTTGATTGGACATGATTTGGAAAGGCACACACCTGTCTATATAAGGTCCCCCAGTTAACAGTGTATGTCAGAGCACAAACCAAACCATGAAGTCCAAGGAATTGTCTGTAGACCGCCTAGACAGGATTGTATCGAGACACAGATCTAGGGAAGGGTACAGAAAAATATCTGCAGAATTGAAGTTCCCAATGAGAACAGTGGCCTCCATCATCCGTAAATGTAAGAAGTTTGGATTTATACATTTGCAAAGATTTCAAACAAACTTCTCATATTGTCATTATGGGGTATTTATTGTTTGTAGAATTTTGAGGAAAATAATGAATCTAATCCATTTTGAAATAAGGCTGTAACATAACAAAATGTGTAAGAAGTAAAGCACTGTGAATACTTTCCAGATGCACTGTGTGTGTGTATATATACATACAGTGATGGCAAAAATATTGGCACAGTTGGTAAATATAAGCAAAGAAGGCTGTGAAAAAATATCTGCTTTTTTTTTTTTTTTTTATCCTTTTTATCTTTCATTTAAACAAATCTCAAAAATCTAACCTTTCATTGAAATAAAACAATTGAAACAGGGGAAATATCTAATTATTAAATAATATTTTTCTCAAACGCATTGGCCATAAATAATGGCTTCCTTTTATTCAGTACTTTTTGCAACCTCCCTTTGCCAAAATAACAGCTGAGTCTTCAGGTCAGGGGACTGGAATGGGGAAATGTCCAGCACCACATTTAACCGTGGGCATTGGGTGGTACTTCATCTCTGTGTGCAACAAATCCATATCTGGTGTTTGCAGCCAAAAAGCTTTTTTTTTTTTTTTTTTTTTTTTTTTGTTTCCTCTGACCATAGAACCTGGTTGCATTTGAAGTTCCAATAGTGTCTGGCAAACTGAAGATGCTTGAGTTTGTTGTGGGATGAGAGCAGAGCTTTTTTTTTTTTTAAACCCTCCCAAAGAACTTGTGATGTCTGATTTATTTATTTTTTTTTAATATTTTTTAGGCTTTCTGATCCTAGTCATTTCTGCAGTTCTCCAGCTGTGATCCTTGGTGATTCTTTGGCCACTTGAACCATCCCTCACTGTGCATGTACAATATACAATATAGACGCACTTCATTTTCCAGGCTGATTCTTAAGGTCTGCATTTGATTGGATCTTGCCCTGATGTGGAAATAGCATTTTCAATGCTTTGGCTATTTTCTTATAGTCACTTCCCATTTTGTGAAGCTCAACAACCTTTTGCCGCTCATCAGAACTATATTCTTTAGTCCAACCCACTGTGATTGATGATTAAGGGAATTTGGCCTGTGTGTTACCTCATATTTATACCCCTGTGAAACAGGAAGTCATGGCTAAACAGTTTATTTTTCCTAGTCACCCAGGTGCACTAAAAAGTGTAAAATATGAATGGGAATATACTTCAGATATATTTTACTCATAAGAATTTGTAGGGGTGCCAATAATTCTGGCCAACATGTTTTGGAGAGAAATATTTATTTCATAATTAGATATTTCCCCTCTTTCAATTGTTTTACTTCAATTAAAGGAATTTTGAAAGATCAAATGGATAAACCATGCAGATTTTTTTTTTTTTCACAGCCTTTGCTCATTTACCAAGGGCACCAATATTTTTGGTAAACCACTGTACATAGTCAACACACCTGTACCCCTGCTTATTCATGCAATTATCTAATCAGCCAAACGTGTGGCAGCATTGTAATGCATAAAATCATACAGATACGGGTCAGTAGCTAATGTTCACATCAACCATCAGAATGAGGAAAAATGTGATCTCAGTGATTGTCGACCATGGCATGATTGTTGGTGCTAGATTGAGTATTTCTGTAACTGTTGATCTCCTGTGATATTCACACACAACAGTCTCTAGAGTTTACTCATAATGGAGCTAAAAACTGTGAGCGGCAGTTCTGCGTATGGAAACGCCTTGTTGATGAGAGTGGTCAATGGAGAATTCTCCACTGATCTTAACTGACTGAATGTGGATTAGCTGTTGGCCTCAAAGTCGGTGGAGCTGCAGGTCACACTTACCGATGACATAGACCAATGGCAGTAAAAAGGTGTTTAGCAGCCGTCAACCTTTGTTTTGACCACATTTTGTTCTAAATGACATCACACCCATTCGTTCTTAATTTTTGTGTGAAGTGTGCAGGGGCCTTAAAGCTGAGCATGAACGTATACTTTCTGCAAACACTCACAATGCAGAGTCGCTCCATAAATTGCATCCAAATTATGTCTATTACAGAATTCTTCAAATAAGAGAAAAATCCAAGGCACTAACAAGATACTAACTAAAAAATATTTATTTAAATATGTCAGATGATGTTTCAGTTTTGCACTGGCTCGTCAAGATGTCTTTTGAATTGAACAAATAACAAGTAGTAAGTAACAAATAACTTGTACCATAACAAGTAGTCGCACCATACATAAATCATCAGACAGTAATCAAAACAAAATTCTCAAAATTGGTGGCTTGCGGAAATAATCCTGATTGCTTAAAGCCACATCATATTTTACAGCAGTCCTGAAGCCACCACCACCCTCGCCATCGCTGGCTGGTTATTATGATGAATAGCTTTAATATGTCTGTAGCTTCAGGATACACCACAGAGAAATGAAAGCTTGACAACTTGTGTTTCCATGTTTTGTGATGCATAAATTGCATTTTTTTTTTTTTCATGTGTAGACTAGCCCAACAGCTTTGTGACAGAGACATATAGAGCAACGGGAGTGAGGCTATGTTTTCTCATAAATGTTTGTCTGTGTCAGGAAAGTCATGCTTGTAAAACAACAGCAGAAGATGCCATTTATATTTACACAAAATCCCTTATTTTTTTATACTATAATTACATTTCTTGTCTAAATGTCTCCCACACAGTTTTACATGTTCTACCCTCCCTGTGACTTGGCATTGAACAAGCTGTTGTTGCATCTGTCTTGAAGACTTCTACATGTAAATGACCACTATGATTATTGGCTAAACTCTTTGCAAGTGAGTAACAACACCCCCACCAAGTTGCTGAATAGGTAGAGTTATGTAAATTTAGGCTGACGTAGGTTAATGTGCTGATAGTTCTGTCATAATATCCATGATTGCAGATGCATTTCATATCAGTTTTATAATATTTTTGGAATTTTAATTTCATTTTTTCCTTCTCTTTTATATTTAATTTGTCAGTTACAAGTTTTCGTGAGTTTTCTAACTTTGTTAGTTTAGTTTTTGTTTTCTGTGTTTTCTAGTATTAGTTAGTTTTTGTTTTAGTATGTTATGGCTGCTAAAGCATTAACTGGTATCATTTAATGTCAAACGTCATTACATTTTTAGGGCAGTCTTGTATTACCTAAATCTAGTGGCATTTTCATTTCTAGTGGCATTTTATTAAAGCATATTGTAAATGTTTCAAATGTCATATTAGGGTATATAAATGGTTAAGATAGGTAAAGTGGGACAGTTACAATTTACCCCTATTGTATCCATATGTATTTCCTTATTCAGTTTAAATTAATTACAAAAATTTTATTTTTAAGGTTTTTACATTGATGATTTTATTTCAGGATGTGTTGCTCATTTCATGACCACTGGTGTGAATATAAATTGTAAAGAAAATGACGGACATTTGATGCAAATCTTTTTAAGGTGATAAAGTAAAAGTTGGCTTAATGTTTGTAAGTGTTACGTATGATGTGAGAGTAAGAAAAAAAAATTATTCAATAATTTGTAGATATATTCTATACAATTATTTTTCCTCTGTCCCACTTTATCAACACCTCCTTTAAAAAAAATCTTTACCAAATCTGAGATTTGGACAAAAGAGGGTCTCCAATAGTACTTACTAAATTTTTGCTTTTGACTAAGGTAGAAGTTATCCTAAGCTTTCTTTAAAGGTATTCTCAGGTTATGTGGCATTTGGATCATAATTAAAAGTGACCAAAAAAAGTGCAATTTCCCAAAGTGTCCCACTTTGATCATATTTAACCTATGTGTATAAAAAAATATAAAGCGAAAATTGATTCAAGGTCATTTTTATTTGTTTTGGAGTTATGAAAGTATTTTAGTTATATATGATAATAACACTGTACTATATGATCATTTAGGCAGCGTAGTTTCTTAAGTGTCTAGGAGGACAGATGAGGGAGCTTGGAGTTGTAAACATGAGTTATTCCTAAAGAGCAAAAAAATCCTGTTTTCATGATATCTCTTTAAAGAGTTTATTTATTTACATTTGTTACTTTGGAAAATCAGTAATGCTGAGTTTACACAACACTATTTTTAGGGCTGATTTTTACTCACCGACATTTTTGTGCAGATCGACGACAAAAGCTCAATCATAGGTAAATCAATGCTCACTCCCATGAGCAACGAACGCAATGTATGAATTATCAAAGACACAATCTGAGAGAAGTGCCGACGTGCGCCGATGTCAGTGAGATATCTAGCATGTTAAATATCTGGACCTGTCTGTGATTCCAAATCGCGCAATGTGAAATGTGTTTTGACTGAATACAACTGCAGCGTTGACCTACAGCCAATGAGACAGCAAGAAATGGGGCACTGGAAGTTTCAGTGGGAGGAGTCCTGATATACCTGCAACAGAATATTAACTAGCATGGCTGCGGTAATAAAGTCTCATTGGACCAACGAAATTGAGGAAAAATTTGTGGAACATTGGCAGGAGCACCAGTGCCTATTTGATGTTTCATCTGAACTGTACCACAACAGGGTGGAGAAAGAGAAGTTTTAGAGAGAAATTGCCTGTTGGACAGTCAGGTAAGCAAATTGGTAGATTTTTCAGTAGGAGGTACTTTTTCATATTGTAACCAATAAAATATATGATGCCTTAACACAAAGGCGATTAAAAACCTACACATCATATTTTAAAGGGGTCATGACATGGTTTTTTTTATTGTATTATTATGTTCCCTTAGGTGCAATTATAGTATTAATATATTTTTTTTTTAAGAAAAACTTTTAAAATCTAGTGATTTATGACCTTTTCCCACCCTGTTTCTCATCCTCTGATTCAAACAGTCTGTTTTGGGGGCGTTTTCCATTGAAGACTTCAGTGTTAACGCCCACTGTTATGATTGGCTAACGTCAGTGCCTATGTATCAATTATTGACGCCCCCAGCCAGAACAATATGCAAGTAAACTAAGTAAAAACACTGTGATTATTCATAATGAATGAAATTGCGCTTTAAAAAGTAGTTTAAAGTTTAAAATAGATTACTTACAGTTTGCGTCGTCGTTGTTCCCAGAATAGTCGGCACGGACTTATCTTTGAGCAACAGTTTTCTGGCAAAGCCAGCATCATATTGAGATTTGTTCTCAAAACAGTCATCCTTAAAATGTACAGAACAAACGCTTAAGTTAACACTGCCGTGACTAGGTCGATCCGCAAAAAATAAACTGCATCCATTTTTCCCTGACGTCTGGATCTTTCGGCAGCTTATTCAGAGGTTTTGTTTGACCACAGCCAGGAACAGCACATCTGTGTGGCATCGTAATTTTCCTGTGCACAAGTAGTCTCTGTCAGAGTTCGCTGTCCATCGACTGAACACTTGTGAGGCGCACGGCGATACTGAAATGAGCGTAGTCTTGCGCTTAAAGCGTAGTTATCTTGTGCTGGAGGCGGTCATATGCAAACGCTGTTACGTCACTTCTAACCGACACGTCACTTCTAACCATGAATCCAGAACGAGCTGTATTTTGAGCTTGATTAAATAAATGATTCGTTTAGAATGGGGAGGACGTCTTAAAATATTAAACTTGCAGGACGTTTTAATGATACAAAGACCTCTTATATACCAAAAGATCAAGGCAAATTTGGTTTCTCATGTCATGACCCCTTTAAAATGCGTAACACATGATCAGATGCATTTGTTTTCGTGTCTCGTATTACTTCTCGCATGTACTCTGTTGTGAAACGTAATTTGGAGTCCAGGCAGAGTTTTCGGGGATTCGTCAATAGTGAAATGTTTCGTAATGTGCTAACCCCAGTCGCCAAATTCTCGTGTAATTTGAAAATGCTACGACTTCCATGACAAGACTTGTGTTGTGTTATATGAACGGTACCACGATCCGTCGTGTATTGAGTAGGAGGCATAAGGTGTTTTGTTATTATGTTTACTGACCAACATAATTGTTTCGATGAATTTTTCTTTTGAATGATAATGATGAGAATAATGTACTCTCTGCTATTATCATGTATGGAACAATACATGATGATAACCCCACAATAGGAACATTTTCCTCTCTCACCCCCACAAAAAGTCTAACCGTGAATGGCTGGCAGCTCTGTTGCCATTCCTCCAGTAACAAGAGATCAATGTTCCTGTGGAGCTGCGAATTATTGTAGATTTTGATCGCACAAGTATCGGCTGACAGTGCCATGCCACATTTTATTTCAAAGAGCTCGCTGCGACAATGGCTTCTGGTAATAATAGTATATGTTTCCCCTCCTGGAGAGGCTGTGAATGCTATCTCCCCACACCATCTCATTCCATCTAAGCCTCACACAAACCGCTGACATATCACACAAATACCTCCTTTATTAGCTGGCAGTGATTGTTTGCTGAATGGGAGAGTGGCCTCCAGGACCCCAGCAGACATTCCAGCACAGCGTTACACTTACATGACATAAAGATGGAAGTATATCTCTGTGGAACAGGTCTGTACTGGCAGAGTGACAGCGGTTAGTAATGTTCTATCATGCATCCAGATATGTGCTCATCTCGTTCCACACCTCATGCTCCTTTCTAGTTAAATTGTAAAGCAAAAGGCAAACCGTTTCATGATATACATCCACTGATGTACAGATGCAATCTTCGTTTATTACATTTAATTCTTGAATGGGTCATCAAGAAGGATTTCTTTTTTATCAAAACAGTTAATGTTTATATGCACATAACCTATTCTATGAACTACATTTGGTTCCACATGATGCTTTTCATCCAAAATGGTCAGTAAAATGTCATCTTCCTTGATAATTTAATTCCACATTCATCAGCTAGAGCGGGAAAAGTTATTTAATTAACATCTCTCTCCATCTGACATCAGCACAGTCTGCCCAGCTGTGTTTTCCTGAAGAGAGGACATGTACACACTCCTCTGACCCAGCACTGAACTGAAGAGGCAGCCAGTTGAGTTGCAAGAGGCTCTGTTACAAGGCTAAAGCCTGGATTACACTACCCAACTTTTAAGTCTGAGTACATTATAAAAAACACTTGGTAACACAGACATGTAAATGTAAATGACTACACAAAATACTGGGCATCATACAGCAAATGATTGAGAATCTCAAACAGAGCACAACTCGTGCAGAAACACACCCTTTTGTTTACTCTTATCGTTGACATTGCAGAGGCACTAATTCTACTGCCCCAACTAAATTAACTTTTCCTCTATCGCGGAACTCCATTTATTGCTTGTTCAACAATTCACTTTCTTAAGATTTTTGACCCCATATTCTCAATTTCCACTGGCTGGTCACCACTGTATGACTTAAGATTTGAGTTGTGGAGCATCATACACTATGACTAGATGGAATCATAGATGGTCAGAAAATTATGCAATATTTTGTAAGATCTGTTAACTCTGATTGGCCTAAAATTTGCAGACTGGAGCCAATGAGCACCGACTGATTCGGCTCGACTGCAAATTGGTGCTAAGATCTGTGTTAGTCGTAATCTAGCCTTAACCAGCACATGCAGAACTGATCAGAATTAAAGTAATGCACTGTAACTAATAACATCTAAATGTACTGACAACAAAATCAGTTTATTTTACTTAATGTTAAAGTTACAAAATTACTTTTATATCATACATATAGATTAAGAAGTGAAGGATTTAAACAATTCCAACCATCCTCCAGAGTGAAGAACTGACCATCCCAGCAAATGGCAATGTGAAAGATTAAATCCGAATATCAACTTTCCTTTCTTGAAGAAGCTTTAAGCTGTCCAAACAATGATAGTGGGGGACAGCAAAAAGCAGCATAAAGCAACCATGGGAAAGGGGAATGTGCCACATGAAATAGGGGTTGAGGGAAACATCTTATTTTCCTTTGCCTCAGAAATATGAACTTGTTTCCCACATCTGTTTTCTTCAACTTGCGGGACCGCCAGGTGCACAGTTCTACCAGTCCAAGCCCATCTTGATAACTTCATGTTGTATGCAACAAATCTTTTTATGTAATTAATTTAGACTGATCAGAAGAGGGAAAATTAATACAGTATACTGTAGTATATAACGCAATTGTTAAAGGTAACTGTTAGATATTGTTAATGTGTCAATTATGTTCAGTAAACTAAGCAAATTTGAGAAAACATATTCATAGCAAGAGACTATTTAGCAGAGATGGGCTACTTCTATTAAAATGAATGGGAGAAACAACTAAAAAGTGTCCAACAGTCAACAGATGTAGAAAGGAAGTCCCGCTTTACAGGTAAAAGAGCCAATCACCTTTTAGATACAAACATCACCTGTCAATCATCTAGAGAACATGCATGCACATTAGCTATACAAGCTGGGAAAATAATTTCTTATAATCTGAGGTTAAGAAACCCAATTTATGATACCAGCGCTGTCAGACTTTACTGCTGATTTGAAATATGTTCTTTGTTCGTAATCTTGACCAACAGTTTTTGAGATTTCGATGATCCCCCATTTAAGTAGATCACATCTGCAATGGCATGATTGGAAATGGTCTCTCAGGAGTGTTCCAAAGATGGCTGCCAGTGAACTGACTTGCTAGAAAGACTTTGGCATAGCCAAAAACATGTTCATAAAGCTTGATTAAAGCGAACTACCTATTTTTGGCTAATGAAGTACTTAAAATAAAATAATAATTACAAATTAAGTTCTCATAGTACCTCAGATAGTCTCTGGCCTGATCAAACCTGGACATGCAACCTGAGCAAATGTAATTGTATTATAGCACTTCAAAACTGGGGTTGATCTGTGATGCTCTCTTTCTAGTGCTGCCAGAGATGTCAGAACGTCAAACACAGAGAAAAGATGAAAAGTCATTGCCAAGTGTGTCACCTTTGCCAGAAACTCAGCATGCCAGTATTGTTCATTCTTTTGAAAGAGCCTCTCATTTACCTGATACCCACCAAATAATAATGCTGACTTTGTGCAATACTTTACATACTGTACATGTTTGTCTATATGGCTGAGATAGTACGAATGCTAAATGTTGCCACTCCTTGAAGACTCACTTGGCATGCAGTTGACAAAAGCCAAAAGTCTTTTCCCCTGAAGAATCTGCATCTTGTTGCTTGTTCAAACTTGTTGTGTGGAAGGAGCCGGAGTTCACTGCAACAGTACTCAGCTGGTGTTGCCAGTTTAAATGACTAAGCCACTTAGACAGAGTCATTATGCTATTCACCTCACTTCCAGAACTCATGTATTTGGTGTCAAGGAAGCGACCTTGTATTAAACTATTAGATGGAAGGCAGTGGTTATTGTCATTTTGGCCTACCCAGAGACCTACTTGACAATCAAAAAAATGTACTATTTGGAGGAAAAAAATTGATAACTATGTCTTCCACTTATGGAAAGAACAGCCAAACTGTTTGAAGAGTCACAGAAGTATTATGCAACATTGGAGTTTGTCATGTGTATTTTTTCTTATTCCTCTGTAGACATGCATGATGAGACACATTTGAAACCAGTCTGAATTCATGATGCGTTAAGTTCTGAATTAGCCTCACTCTAAGGTTGATTTCATCTTAGTGAGGAAACACAATCATAAGCAACTTAAGGGATTATAGGTATAGAAATTATATTCGAAAACATAATTATTGAATTGATATCCATAAATTCAACTTTTATTTGCAATTGCAATGCACAATATTGAATCCTGAAGTCACCAAAGTCTAGTATAACCAGAGTCATTACTGTACTGTTGAAATATGACTAGTCTGAGTTCAGACATATTGAACAGGTAAGCCCCAGAGCCAGGTAGGTCACATAACTCAAAGAGGAAAACATTGCTCATGTTTCCTGAGTACTCTTAATTCTCAGGGGTGTGGTGGGGGGAATGGGGGGAAAGCACCAAATAGAGGGCAACAAAAGTCCCTTGAAGCCCTCCGGGCCTATAAAGTCTTGGATTGCTGTACTTATGATGTGTTACTCGGGTTAGTCTGGTGCCTTTGGCGTTGGAACCAAACACTTGGCCTTGAACTACTGCAGGGTGAACTCTAGGTTACTTTAGGTACACAAAGCATGTGATTAGATTAAAAAAAGGAGTACAAAGTTATCGAAGGTCTGGGAATCAATGATTTGGAGTTTTCAAAGTTTTTTGAATACCTTTATGAAAAGCTATAAAAAAAGTATAAAAGGTATGGATGTGAATAATGAACTAATTTCCCTTGAATTTGTCATTGAATGTCTTTTGCGGCTGATTCTATGGTTAGCACTGTCACTACAGCCCTAATGTTTTTATTTCTTCTTTCAAGGAGACCATCACTGATAATACACCACATTCCTTGCGCTAACTGCTCTGGGAAATGTGATGAAAAAGATGAGTGAATTAATAATTCTAGTGCTGTGAAGGCATATTTGACCAGTAACATAAAGCTGTCATCTTTAACAGGCCCGGATTATGAACACACAGAGCCCTGGGGCTATTGCAAATCCAAGGGCACCCCACATGGCCTATCTTGGTAGCCTATTTCACAATGCTTGCTACAGAGTTGTAGTTGTTTTTTTACAAAACTGCTTTTCACACAATCAGTGCTTGTCAACCGCACAACGGAGCAGCATTTAATATGCATACTAACTATTCCAGACACATTAAGTACAACATTACCATAACGGCAGAAATCAAACCATTGCAAACCAAAAAAACTCATGAGCATATTTTGCTTTGAAATGTGCAGAGGGGATCTTATTGATGGTCTTTTTTCTTGCTTGAAAAGGGAGAAATCCTTGATGATATCATTGAAATCCATGGATCTAACGTTGTTTGTTTTTGCAAAAACACTTTGAGAGAATCATCCATCTAGAAATTGTTTCCATGGTAAACGATTGAAAAACAGCGCAAGCGTGATGAAAAAACACATTTGTGTGAACAGCGCCTTGTTCACATGGCACAGCACTTGCTGCCATCCGTCCTGCCCACTACTACCCCCTTATAGACAGAAAGTCTGTTACAGCGATCTGTGCCCCTCGGTCTGTGGTCTACCTCTAACTTAAATGGCTGAAGAGCTAGATACCAATGGGTGGTCCACACATTGGTATCCTTCATGCGATGGAGCCACTGGAGCGGGGCAAGGTCCAAACAGAGTGTAAAGGCCTGTCCCAGGAGGTGATATCGAAGGGTAAGGGCCATACATTTGATAGCCAAACATTCCTTCTCAATGGTGCTGTAACTCTACTCTCACCAAGATGTACAGCACCGGGCACTCCTACTCCTCGAACTCCTGGGACAACACGGCTCCCTATTCCCTGTCTGACATGTTGGTCTGTAACACAAAAGAGAAAGAGAAATCAGGAGAGTGTAATAACGGCCTGCCGTAAAGCGAAGTATTCACCTGCGTGAATGCCTGCTGACACTGCTCCATTCACTGGACCGGATCTGGTGCCCCCTTTTTAGTAATATCAGACAGTGGGCTGGTGATGGTCAAATAGTTACGCACAAACTTACGATAATAGCCAGTCATCCAGGAACTGTTTATCTACTCTTTGATCTTAGGTCTGGGGTAGTCTTATCAATTTGGGGCAGCACCTGTCCACGACCCCCAATTGCACACTTCTTGTCCTCATTTTTACACATAACTGTACCAACTCAAATATTCTTGTCACCTTTACATGTCTCTGATCACTACATTGTTCAATTCAACATGACTCTCCCATCTACATTAAAACAGACTCCACCTTTGGTGTCCCTTCGCCGTAACCTCCGTTCTCTTTCACCCTCTTGCATTTCCACTGCTGTCTCTACCTCTCTTCCAACAATACATGTATTTTCCATGCTTGATGTACTGCTGGATGACAATCAGTCAGGCTTCAACAGTGGACACTCCACCAAGACTGCCCTGCTGCCTGAGTTGCTGAGACAGGCAAAAGCTGAATCCAGATCATCCGTCCTGATTCTTCTGTTACTTTCTGCAGCCTTTGACGCAGTCAACCATCAGATCCTACTCTCCACCCGCTCTACTCTGGGCATCACAGGAACTGTGCTTGACTGGTTTAATTCCTATCTCTCAGGTAGGTCCTTCAAAGTAGCCTGGAGAGGTGAGGTTTCCAAGCCACATCAGTTACTTACTGGGGTAGCTCTTGGATCAGTGTTTGGGCTACTTCACTTCTCTATATACACAACATCACTGGGACCCATCACTCAGTC
This sequence comes from Xyrauchen texanus, assembly GCF_025860055.1. Lineage (NCBI taxonomy): Eukaryota > Metazoa > Chordata > Actinopteri > Cypriniformes > Catostomidae > Xyrauchen > Xyrauchen texanus. Next base: position 32,516,418 of record NC_068314.1, read on the forward strand.
AAATGGTTTCCCCTACCACTGCTACGCTGATGACACGCAACTCTACTTGTCTTTTCAGCCCAATGACACCACAGTGACTGCTCGACATCTCGGCCTGGATGAAGGAACACCACCTGCAACTCAACCCAGCAAAGACCAAACTCCTCGTCTTTCCAGCAACTTTTGAACTGCTTTTGAACACAACATCACCATACAGCTGGGTACAACTTCAGTATCGCCTTCCAAAACTGTCAGAAATCTAGGGGTAACTATCGATATCAAGCTAAATTTCACAGACCACATCTCAAAGTCTGCAATATCGTGTAGATTTACACTACAATATCTAGAAGATAAGACCCTTCTTCTCTGAATATGCCACACAACTGCTTGTTCAGTCACTTTTCATAATTAGACTGGACTACTGTAACTCTCTCATTGCAGGCCTCCCTGCATGTGCAATTAGACCCCTGCAAATGATCAAATGTAGCAGCATATCTGGTCTTTAATGAACCAGAGAGAGCACATGTTACACCACTCTTTGTCTCTCTCTACTGGCTGCCGGTTGATGCATGCATGTGAATGCAAATGAATATATGTAATGTAAATGTAGCATGGCCTTTAATTCTTCCCGAACCACTTTTTTTGTGTTCAGGTAATCTGTAGGGATGACTGCTTACCACTAGTCCTGGGTTGGTTTCGATATGGTGCTCCATGAGATTTGTACTACTGGGAAGAGGCAAGAAAATGTCAGAGAATTCTCTTTGCAACCTGTGACTTGTTACGGTGAGAGGTGGTCTCCGCAAGTGACTGGGGTGACTCGATTAGTGGCTTTTAAGTTCACCTTCCAGCCCGAGCTCCTTCCTTTCCAGAGCCACCTTTGCCAAAGTCACGGGGACCACCTCTCTCCATGGTTTTAGGAGATTGAGGTGGTAAATTTGACATGCTCCGCCTCTACCCATTCGTTCATCTTCATAATCGATCTCCCGACACGCTGTGTGACCTCAAAAGGCCCTTGCCACTTTGTGAGTAATTTAGAGCTTGATGTGGGCAGTAATACAAGGACTTTATCTCCCTGTGTAAATTCATATAGTCACGCTCCCCTGTTATACAGCCGGTACTGACATTCTTGAGCTTGTAGCAAATTCTCCTGTGATAGCTGTACCAATGTGTGGAGTTTTGCTCTCAGGTCAAGAACGTGTTGAATTTAATTTGTACTGTTTGAAGGTCCCTCCTCCCAATTATCCCTCATGACGTCTAAGACGCCAGGAGACTTACGACAATACAATAATTTGAATGGGGAAAATCACGTGGAGGCTTGCAGGACCTCTCTTACTGCGAATAACAGGGGTTCGAGCCACTTATCCAATTCCAAGCATCTTCGTGCATGAACTTACGATTCATGTTGTTCAGGGTCTGATTAAACCATTAAACCAAGCTGTCAGTTTGCGGGAGGTACAGACTTGTCTGGGTCGATTTGATCCTCAATAATTCGTACAGCTCACATAGTGTATGTGACATGAAAGTAGTGCCTTATAAGCAAGGATTTCTTTCAGAATCCCCACTCGGGAGATGATTCTGAAGAGTTCCTCCACAACACTACATGCTGAAATGTTGCATAGAGGCAGCGCTTCCAGATATCGCATTGCGTAGTCCACCAGAACCAGCACAGGGATGCCAGTGTGCTGTCTGCTCTAATTGCCTAATGAGGTCCATGCCAATTCTTTCAACGGGGCCTCGATCAAAGGAAGCTGGCACAAAGGCACTCTTGGGGTGGCCGGCAGATTCACCAGCTGATGTTCACGGCATTCCGCACACCACCTGAGAACTTAGGGATTTGGCAGTGCGCTTAAACAGCTCCAGGTGGGCCTCTGGGTCATCCTGAACCCCTAATTTAGCAAGCCTCATGTGGGGGTGGACGCCCCCTCCTGGGGTAACAAGCTCCACAAGACCCACTGGTCCTCCTGTTGGGCCTGAAGGAGCATCTTGAAGTGTTGTTGCTGCTCCTTCTGCAGCGCCATGAGGGCCTGGTGGATACCGGAGAGGATTCTGAAGACTACTTCCAGTGGCGAGGAGCATATCCTTCTTTCTTCCCAGGTTTTGGCACTAGTGTGACAAGGTACTTAAATCTCTTGACAAGGAGGATGCTGGAGCTGGTTAAACAATGTATGTAAGTTTTTATTTCACACACTATTTTAATACAATGCACACACTAATGGCTTTTTAGCACATGCACACACAGCCAAATTTGTGTGTCGTTATCTCTCTCCCCTCTCAGTCTGGACGCCCCTTTTTATCACTCTCCACTCTCGCTGTTAGAAATAACACCCACAGATGGGACTCCTTACTGATCTCATTCTTCATTCACAAATCGGCGCTCGACCACGCTCCTACCTCCACAGGGATTTTCTTTGGATAATGAATGAAACTCACCAGGCAGGTGTTCCAATCATCGCTTATTATTTTTAATGGTAAACACAGACAAACCACATATGACTTATCAATCAACAATGTAACCAACAGTAATGAAGGTCTCCTGCCCTCCACAGCCAATCACAGGGCCCCCTTCGTGATTGGGCCCTGGGGCTTCAGCCCCGCCTAGCCCTCATGTAAATCTGGCATTGATCTTAAACCATTTTTCTTACTTTGCTTTGCAATATTGGTTGTATGTTTAGCATTTGTTTCTTTTTTTCCTGCACATTCTTTTTCCCACTTGTGCAGGCACTGATAGTATCATTATTATTATAAAACTGTATTCTTTTGGATCTGCAAGGTGAGCAAGAACGCATACGTCTACTCATTTTGTATACTACAATTAGCAATCAAATAACTTCAGATCATACAAACATGTTGATGGAAGTGATTCTCAGAAACCCCAATAAAAGCAACCAACATCCTCCTCTGTTTAGAACTTGAGGCACGGAAAGAGCAAATGTACACTTATCCCTGTGCTTTAGGCCACGGACATGGCTGCTTTACCGCTATAATCCTGCTATTATTTCTGTTCCTTTCTCTGAAAATTACAGTTTTCACCGCATTAAGTTGGAACGGCTCCCGTGCTGATGTATTCACAGCCTTGCCATTCGTTTGGCCTCAAGTCCTCAGATCGTCTGTAACTGGAGTCATTAACACATTCTTTACACATCTAAAGGGATAAAGCAAAGGAGCGCGCTCCAGCCTTTTAATGTATGAACAGCTCATATTTACCTCCACCTGGCTGTGTGCTGTAAATATCCCTTCAATATTGTTCTTCTATATTCCACAAATTGGGCTGAGTTGCAAGCTGGCACAGGTCTGGGAAGACATTATACATGAAGTGTAATTTTAGACACATGCCACACATGATGAGGAGAGGCCAGCATGGAGGGAAATCTGTAATTAAGAGTAGTTTGATGGTATTTCCTATGGCAACATGAACGATCAGCTTCGTTTTCAGGCTACGCTGGACCTCCTGTGTCATATGCCTCTCTCGGCTACAACTGTCAGCAACAAATCTCACAACCTTTGGAATGTGTTTTAAGTGATACTCCAAATCCCACCACTGTCACCCAGCCCAACCTCCAGTTAAACAGACCAACACACGCATACACACAATAAAGAGAACATGTTTTAGAGGACTTATTAGTGATTTAAATATAGTCACATGACAAAATACATGATATTTATGAAAATAAATAGTCGTCTTTAACCACTTTGTCACATGAAAAACTGAGCACCTTGATTCTAGCTTTGGGGGAGAATCAACAAAATATTATTGATATAGCACTTAAAATTCTGGATGCAATAGAGCTGTTCAGTCTGTAGTCTTAAAACCCAATGGAGAATTTTCAAGCCATTGGTTCCCTCAGGAATTCCTACACAGTCATTCATCAAATGGGAATTTTTAAACTGTTGGGGGCTTAAAAAAAGGAAGTTGCTAACAAGTTGCTGCATAAGTACAACAGTAGTTGTCCAATGAATTACACATCAACACATAACTAATATTTGTAATTAATCGAAGAATAGGAAAGTCTCTCCAAATATTGTCAACAGTTAATTTTACTCATAAATCGAAAACAGATATTCTAAAAAACAATTTGAAATCCCTGACGGAACACACATGGCGAATTAGCCTTCTGGGTTGGCTTTCATAGTTACATCATGACTGAACAGCTATATTCCTTGATGATAAAATTAGCTAATTTGCATATGTACTGTATACAAGCCAGTCCTAATGCATAATACTTTGCAACTTTCTTTTCATTCCATGATCACAGACTCAACTGTAAGCTTCTGTTATTAAACCAAACATCTCATGTTGTGCTTTTACAGAGGCGACATATACTGATTGTAATCATCTTTGTCTCATGTAATGTGTAGAGCAGAATGCATAAAAGGGACTATAATAGTCCAGCAGGACCAGCACTTTTATACACATTATATGTGAGCAATTCCAATCCTACAGACACGTTTACATTCATTTGTATTGTTTGTGTCCCTTGGGCTCTCCAAAAAAACTGGGTTCTGGATTCCAAAAAAGTGAAAAAAAAAGTTACAAAAAAAATAAATAAATTAAAGAGAGAGAGATCTACCTTTCACTGGTCCAGATAGAAGCTGAAACAAAACATTTGTAAAAAAGAAATAAATTTTTTTCTACTGAAGACTTTGGAATAGCTGTTAATTTTGCTGCTGCCTCCAGCAGACTGCTTAACAAAAACAAATGTTTCTTAAAAGGCAGCACATGTTATATAAATGTTTTTGGTTTTCCTGTAATGAAATAATGTGTAGTTAGAGGTTTTTGTTTGTTTACACATAAGAGTCCTCCCAATCAGTTCCACACAGTGAGTTATAAATATTCTCAATTTAAAAAACTAATTAAGAAAAAAACAACATCGGTATTGGCTGATACTGAGAGTTCTGGTATCGGGTCATGAGAGGAAAAAATTGTATCGGTGCATCCCTAGAAATAAGCTTCATAGAAGTCGATAATTTTCCAACCAAATATAAAAACCCATTCCTCATTTCTCTAAGTATCGTCAAGAAAATAATTCTGTATATCAATCAATGGATCAATCTTCTTACAGAATACATCACATTAGAAAAAATAACATTCACCTACAAGAAGAATATATTTACATGTAATGACATCTGGAACACATTTTTTATTTATTTAAATCTAAATCAAACACCCGGAACCCAATCATGTCTTTACAAGGGGAAATTATAAAAATGTTTAAAAAATATTTATATATTTGTGGTTTTATCCGTATATATGCATATACATTATATATCGTTAATACCATTTCATTACATCTCTATTATTGTTATGTATACCTTGTCTTGTCTCACTGTTGCCCTTTATATTTTATTTTTGTCACTTTTGTAGTTCCTTAGTTTTCACTTTTGTCACCCTTGTAGCTCCATAGTCCCCTTGTCAGTTTTCGTGTTCTCTGTTCATTGTTTTCACCTGCCCTCGTTAGTTCGCCATTGGTTTCTGTTTATTGCCCTGTCATCTTGTTTGAGTTCTGTTTGTTCATTGGTTCCCATTTTCCCATGTCCATGTATTTTAACCCGGTTGTTTTCACTCCCCTCGGTCAATCGTTGAATGTTGTTAAGGTATGTGTTCCCTGCCCAAGTTCTCAGTTTTGTTTTCATCGTGTTTAAGTTGCCTGTTTTCCCATTGTGGGCTTTTCCTTTGTGTTTATTTGTTTGTTTGTTTAATAAAGTTAAGCTGCATTTCGATCCACTCTCATTTTACAGAAATGCATATCTGTAAAACTACAGACTTACGGTTTATTGGTTTATCTTGTATTTATGTTGTATTTCCATATTTTGCTCTAATAAAAAGTTCTATGAGTTCTATGGTACATAAAATGTATTAATAATAATGATAGCAAATTCTATGATACATAAATACAAACTATTTCTGTAATAGTTAAACAATGCCTGAGTATTACTTTTGGATGTACTCGCTGGCGGTGGTGGAGCGGCTCCCAGACCTAGAGAATTTTGTATATCAGCAATCATTTTATTGACTGGTCTAAAATTTCATAGAGCTGAGATGATATTATTATTATTATCACTACTACTACTATTATTGTTGTTATTATTATTATTATTATTATTATTACTGCTGCTACTATTACTACTATTATTGTTATTATTATTACTAGTATACTACTACTACTATATTATTATTATTATTATAACTATGATTTTTCCATATCTATCTAAGTTTAAATCTATAGCTTTCTTTTTCTCTCCCTCCACAACATCACCAGAAAAATGTAATTAATATTAATGATGATTACTATTATTTGACATTTAATTAACCTATTCCTTAAACCTATCCCAGTACCTGTAGACACTACTATATCTATACATCTATATATATATTAGGGCTGTCAATCTATTACAAATTTTAATCGAATTTATTACATTGTGTCCCGATTAATTAATCGCATATACAAATATTTGCTGAGAAAGCCCCTCATATAACAATAATTCAATATATAATTATTATACATATTTATATCAATATAAATTATACATAGTTATCTTTATTAAAAACAAATTATTTGTATATAAATAAAAAATATTCAGATAATTAAAATGCATTACATTCTTGTAGCAGAAGAGTTAATCATTGATAAGTCAATACAAAAAGCAGCTTTAGAAAACAATGTATTGTTTACTACCATATTATTGATCATAAGCCAATCATTGGCACACAGTTCACAGATATCCATTACACAAGTGAATTTATCAATCGGTTGGAGATTTATTATGAGGGCTTGTTTAAGGACCCGTCAATTTACACCTACATCAGACATTTATTTTTTATTAATGCTTACAAAACTTTTACATCTATAGCCAAGAGGTATATTAAAACAAACAACAAAAAGGAAAATAAATAAATAAACAGTTTAATAAAAATATCAGATTGTTTACATATATTTCAATACACTTTACAGCTTTCTTGTTACTAAAATTGGAAATTGTTCTTAGGTATTGCTGAACGTCTGAATTAAAAATTAAAACTTATGGTTTATAACAACCATACTTACATTTATGAATACTAAACTTTGCCAACAAAAGCAGAACATTAATCAATTAATATTCCTTATGAAGAGACATGTCATAGCTAAAAAACAAACGAATAAAACATTTTCAAAACAAAGTTGAAAGCTGGGAATGATATGATCTCTAACAATCTTGCAGAAATCAGACCAAAAACAAGTCGAGTAGGGACAACTCCAAAATAAATGAAAAAAAATGTACAGAATATATCGACATCACAATTAAATCTCTATACAAGAAAATACTTAGTGAAGTAATACTTACAAATAAGTTTTATTCGTGATTAAATATTTATGGGTAACTTTCAAATTTTGCACCATCTCAATCCAGCCACACCCTGCGTCAGACATGCTTGTGTAGCGTCTCGGGTGCGTTGCATCATAAACATAAAATGCTTAGGTCACCATGTCAAGTTAAATATAGTTTAATACTCAATCTTTAAACACATCTTGAGTTCCCTTAGTTCGCATTTGTGCTCCTTCAAGTGTTTTGAACGCAAGAACGTAATGCATCTTTGTGTTGTTGCTGCTGAAGGTTGTTTTCTTCACCGCATAAACTGCGCATTGCTCATTTCAGTTGCTGAAATTTCACTTACTGCCCTCTGGAGTAAACAGGTGGTACTACAAGCTTGCATTTCTCAGGACACTTCCTTATTATGGTCTAGGGGAAGTGCGATTATTTGCGTCAACTTTTTTTTAACGCGTTATTTTTTGTATAATTAATCGCACTGAATTAACACGTTAAATCTACAGCCCTAATATATATATATATATATATATATATATATATATATATATATATTCAGTAAAAAAAAAGGGAAGAAACAAGCTCCATTTTTCTAAGTGTAATGTCCACAGGGGGGTGCCAAAAGCGAGCTTGGATGTGAGTTGTTTTCAGCTGTACAGGCTGTAATAAATCTAACCATCAGTGGAGTAAAAATGTTATGTAAGAGGGAATAATGCAACCCCTGAATTGTGCTTGTCACTGATTATGCGAACACTGTTATTTCCTGGTTTCAATGCGGGATCCAAACTGACATGACATAATTCTTGTCACGCCACAAGAGAAGGTAAACACACTGGAGCCAATGTAAAAATGTCTGATAAGAGATGTTAGTGAATCTGCATAATGTGTGATCATTTTGAATCGGTCATTTAAACAGAGGAATTTTTGTAGCAAATTAAAAATGTCCATGAAAATGTACCTACAAATGGCTTACTTGCAGTTGACTGTACAAGTATTAAGATGGGATAGGGGAAAGTATTTTAACACAGAAAAAGTTACAAACTTCGGCTTTAATTACAATTAATCAAGCAGTAAATGGAAATCAGCCACTTCTGAGAATTGTGAATTTTTTATGATATTGCATTATCACCAATTATCGTTCTGTTCCACTAGTGTCAAAATAATAATTATTTTCTGAAAACTCCCTCCATCTCCCATTGATCATAAAAATAGTTTGCCCCACCTCAAATGCTCTGAGCATGTCTTAAGTGTTTTAATACGGTAGTGGGAGTAATGTCTGTTTTAAGACGTGTTCCATTTTGTGAAAATGGGTAGGAATTTGTTTGGGTCCACAAAAGGAATGGCACCCATCTACTGAATTACCTACACAGTCAGGCAAAGGCAATCAATAACCTGAAGTCATTGTCAAAGTTCCCCACTGAACCTAAAGAGGTTTAAATCAGATTAGATGCCATAACATGGTTATCAAAACATTCGAAATTGATGCAGTTTCAGTGAAACCAGGCCAGCAAATCTCTCAATGACACTGCCAGTCTTCTGCAGCCTGGTGCCGGCACTGGTCCAGCAAGAACTGCAGTAGCTTCACATAGACAAGCTGGCAGCAATAAATCAAAGGCTTCTGTTGGATTCCAGGTGTGCACAGGTGTGCCCAGAGTGGCCCATAAAGCAAGCTGGGGAAGGCTCAGTTCACAACCATCACAGTTTTAGACAGGCGTTGACGTTAAACGCTGAATGGCTTGGCAGCGGAACAACAGCGTTTATAGGAAAACATTGTGGGAATCTTAATTAGCGTTTCAATGATAGCCTTTTGGCATTTTCAGCTGCTGGCAGACAGCATGATATAAAACACAAGAAATTCATTCAGAGTGAGGATGAGGAACATAGGCAATGCTCTGCCTTCATGTGAACACCTGGCTGGAGGTTTAAGTTAACTTACTGTACACTGACTGTGCAGGTGGCTAATATGCTTAACTGCAGCACAAACACATTGATGCTGGAAGCTAATATTTTGATCCCTGCACATCTGATATAAAGTAGGCATGATAAAATAATGGGGCGACACATTGGCAGGATGACAAGAAAACTCAACCCTGAGAAACTTTTTCACAGTCTCTGTTAACTAAATGGCTTCATTGTAAAGGGAAAGCGAAGGCAAAACGAAAGGAGGCGACTAGATGTGGAATTTGCCTCCCCTAAATTGTTCTTCGAACACTTCTTTTCTCCTCCATCTACAAGTGTTAAGCTCTACACTCATGCCATTGAAAATGTGGTAAAGAGGCAGGAGCCTGAGCCAAAGAGAGTACCATCCAAAAGGGTTTTCAAAACCACACAATATTGCGATTCAGCTCATGGTGACTTGGTGCCGAAGTTACTATAACCGAGACTGTTTGGCCAGCTGCCTTTTCACGCTGCTGCCTATTGATGAGTTTTCATGCAATTCTCAAAGGAGCGTTTTGTGATGATTATCCAAGGGGTGAACTTAAGATCTTTTCTAACTGTTGGATTGAAATTCCTCTTGACATCATCCTTCACAATGGCAAAGCCCCTCTTTTTGCCATCCCTTTCGCCTTTAGGGGGGACAAAATAAATAGCATCCAAAAGTTAGCTGGATTTTGCATAGTTAACATTTCGCTAATGGGCAGGCCTGCTTCTCAGGGAGACTAGACAGCATTTTTGGGGCCCACTGAGGCGTTGTTGTGGAGATGGCGCTGGGAAGTGAATGAAGCAGATGTCAGAGTAATCCATCAACCCTCTTCTCCCCCTCTATCTCCCCATTGCTGAGACACCCTCCTTACCACTACTCATCAATTAAATCCTGAAACCAGCCCTACCATTAACATACATGCACTTTTCTAAGCTTCCTCCCTGCCCTGCGGCCTTCTACACAGTTAAAACTGTCAGAGCCAGTAGTCAACCATAACTTAACAGCAATGTGTGTTTTGTAGCTGATAACTTGTTAGCACCTTACTAATTTGAGAGACTGTCAAGCTGGTGATGACTCTTTTTCACTCTTTTAGCTGGTAGGATGTATGATGGTGTAGGCAGAGTATGTGAATGGCAGGATTTAGTGGAGTTTGTTAGTGAGTAGTAAAACCTAATTTGACTGTTTTAGTTTTACCCTCTACAATTAAAATATATATTTTTTTTAATTAAACAAAAGTAAGCCTTGTGTCCCTAAAAGAGTTAGATTATCCACCCTCATTAATAAATCCTGCTAAACAACAAAAAAGGTGCAAGCCACAGAAATATTTATTAACACTGTTCAAAACACAATGCACATTTTTTTAATCATTTATGATGACACAATCATGTAGTATGATCAGTTTGGCAAAACATCTGTTGAAGTGACTGACTATTGTAAAATATAACATCAAAGCCATCTTGTTCGTGCACAATGCTCAAATTCAGTTCTTTGGTGAAAACCTTTTAATAGTCATGCATTGTTCTCAGTACCAGAGTTTTGATCCAGGATTATTTAGCTATAGTTTCCCTTTTTGATCCCACTGGACCATTTTCATGAAAATGCTACATTTAAATGTTTATGTAAATAGAAAACTAATTTGCATTTTTATCACCTTAAAATAGTACACAATCATTGAGATGTAGTATACATAATAAACACTATTGATCAAGCTGGTACCATGTCACAATCACACCCACACTGTTTCTATCTTATCACCCTTATTTCTGTCCATCTGAAGGACATCGGTAGTGGGATTTTCCTCTACACAAAATAAATAAAATACTCATATAAAAATAATCTCTTACAAAATATTTGTTAACACAGGGAAAATTTGTCTGGACAACAGATTTAGTCACATTGCGCAAAATACTACTATAAACTACTGTCGCAGAACAGAACTAGCAGCAAAAAGAGTGTTATATTACCTATAATGTATAGCATTAACAGTGTTGGTTATCTGATCTCAACAATCGACATCAGTAGCAGGTTGAGGCATCTCCTGTATGTAGGCTATTCCGTTCCAAAGTGAATTAATCACCAATTCTGTTTCTCTGCCAACAGAGCAAATATTAGCGAAAAGAGAGGGGAGCCTGGGGTCTCATTAGCATAAAGCTTTGTGTCAACTGAGGTCATGAAGTTTAAATGTAAGCGGGTAGTCAGATGGTTCTAAAGACTTCTGAGGTTAGATCCTATGTAAATACCACTATTTTATTGGCCTATTCCACATTATTGGTCTTGTAGACCAACTCAGAAAAAGGTGATGGTACTCGTTCGTTCACTTTAGAAGAAATTAGCCTTCAGACATGATGCACAATTCCAGTGTATATTTGTTCATACAGTAAGAATATATGTGCAAGGATTGAAGTAGAGAAAAAATGGCAGCACAAATACTTAAAATGATAAAGACAGCAGAGCACACTTTTTTTTTTTCGTACTGTGCATCGTTGTAGGTTCATCCCTAAGCTATTATGTACAGTGTAAAAGTTGGGACCATTTATTTCTATGCAAAACACACAATATCAAAACAGGAGAAAAACTAAATCTAATCTAGTAAACACAATGAGAAGAAATCAGTAGTTTCCTTATTAAATAAATTAACATTAGCTGTTTTCTCTAAATAAAAAGTTAAATATAGCCATTGTTGAGTCCATGTACATTTTCTTTTTTGGCCTAAAGTTCCTTGAGAAGGCCTTCCTCACTGCTTATGGAACAGAACACCCTACAAGTGCAACCCACATCTTTCTCATGGTCCACAGATCAAGCCTTTGTGGGCAACTTCGCTCTGTTGCTCAGCATTGGAACTGATAAGTGTCTGCTGGTACCAGCACCCTCAGCAGAGCTATGGAGCAATGCTGCTTACATTGCCTGCAATTACTCCATCTAAACTCACAGTGATAGAGACACCACCAGGACCAAGTTTTCCTGTGCAAATGGCTCTTTCCTCTCAATAACTTCAATCCATAGCAGTAGTAATAATCAATGTTGTGAATCTTGTAGACCTTCTAACACAAGTCATAAATGGGTGTGCATAAATACCCCACCAATAAATATATTTCACTTGCACGTGTACACCTCTGTCCTTTCACTGCAGGTGTTACACTTGACATAGCAACACCAAAGAAACTTGCAGTTGCACTGCCACACACGTGAGTACTGGTGTGTGTTATATCCTCGGCCGCAGCACATTAGGTCGCAACCACTGGCCTGCTGCGCAGTCTTATTGCAGATCCTACCCTGGGTTCCCATGCTTCCTGTCACAGGATCTGCCTCACAATAGTTGGGCGACTTCTCAATGTACACCAAATCGGTGTCCATGGGCTTCCGGTATGAGTAAGGTTTTTTAATCTTCAGGAAGGTAGGTCTCTTGTTCCGACTGGCTCGGACCGGTTCCACATGCACGGCGTGGTTATACTTCTCTTTGAGGATGTAACCCAGCTGGCGGAACTTTGGGAGAGTTGTCCAGCAAGTCTTGGTGGTGCAGGACCCGGATACACCATGACATTTACATTCTAAGCGCATGCTCTTTTCCAAGATCTGAAGTAGGAGGAAAAATAAATAAGTCAGTACTTTTGGGATCATTTTGGCCCCTAGGTTCCCAATAATTAGTTATGTCACAATACCGGTATCAGAATTGGGTCCAATACTGCACTCATGTACTTGTACTCGTGTTCATAAAAGTGCTCTGATACCAAAAACTGATATCATCTGATGTATGAATGTCATTCCATAAACATTTAGAGCACAAATTAAAATTATGTTATGTCCTAGTGCGATTGTTAAAACGTAAAGGCTGCAATTTCTTGTGATAAATATATATTTTGAATGTGTGGAGCTGGTGTTTTGCAGATGCCGGCTGCTTATACCTTTTTACCTCCTTTGCTCAGACACTGAAAACACCATCATAAGCATTGCATACTTTGTAGTAGATGACAGCAAGCAGAGTGCTAATTCACTTTGTTGCGCAAGGCACATTCTGACTACACATTTATTTAATTAAATAGTGTGGTGGTGGCATAGTGGGCTAAGGCACATAACTGTTAATCAGAAGGTCGCTGGTTCGATCCCCACAGCCACCACCATTGTGTCCTTGAGCAAGGCACTTAACTCAAGGTTGCTCCAGGTAGATTGTCCCTGTAATAAGTGCACTGTAAGTCGCTTTAGATAAAAGCATCTGCCAAATGCATAAATATAAATACCACCCTTTTGGGGTTCACATAGTGACTTGCTTTTACAGATGTGAGAACTTATGGTCAAAAACACACAGAAAGAAAGGGCTTTACTTCAAAATAAAAGCTCAATTTAAATGTAAAAGTGTACTACAGAAATTGTGAATTGTGAACAAAAATGTTACGTATCGACGAGTACCAAAAGAAGTATCTGTATTCATACTCCCCCCCCCCCCAAAAATGGTATCAAAACATCCCTAGTAATAATGGAAGTAGACTGTATAATTAGGCTTAGGTAGAATCAGTTAGTCTGACTGGTGAAAATTTTGAAGTGTGCAGTCATACATTACAAAAGATAAGAATTACTGAAGCTAAAAAGGGAAAGTATGAGAAAAGAGTAGATCACTGCTGATTGTTTCTTCATTTTATTTACGGCAAAGTAGTGGTAGTTTTGGTCATAAACCATGGTTTAAACATTTTGCATTTATCAGCATATCGTATGTATTGCATATTCCAGCAAACTGTGATCTGGGTAGACAAACAAAACAGTAGGAATTAGTGAAATCACCATTGGTGGCATTTGTGCGCATACAGTTGTGTATTTTGGAGCATATTTCCAGGAATGGTTTAACAGGTTGAGACAAAGGTATTTAAACATTCCAATATGAAGAATGCAAGGTTTGTTAAACTTGCAGTGCTAGACTAAAGACTACCTCATTCCTCTTCGGGCCTGCAAAACAGCATATGCATTAACAAGCTCTCCGACTACTTGTAGGAAGCCGTTTCATTTGTGTACACAACACACACCACAAATTGTTTCAAGGGGCAAACTTTCAGAGGTTGTCTGTAGGATACTCTTGTCCTTTATAAGCAATGGAGCGGAATCTATGCAGGATATGATATAAACACTGACTGAACGATGATCGCAGAGTTCCTACAACAATCAGCCTGCGTGTAGTGTACACAGATAAAGCGCAGGAGTCAGGTTTCAGGTGGCCGTGTTCTTCCCCTTGTTTTCATGCCACTGGTACAAAAACAAGACATTTTGAGCACCGGTATAACCGAGGTAGTCTGTAGGTTTTTTTTCACCTGTAGTTATTATTTAATGTGTTATTATTTAGGCGACAAATGCCTACCATTTTTGCATTTCGCATACTGTTGCAAGAAGAAAACACAGGTTTGCTCAGAATAGATGAATGAATGGGCAAACGTAAGCAGAACTCAGTGAAGCAGAGTGCCTGTTTAGATATGGAAGATATCTGAGAGGTCTGACTGGCATCAGTGGATTGCCTGGTTCTAGGCGGTATAATCTTTGGTATGGTTGATTAATGTGTCCTTTCTCCCCCTTTCTTTCTATTCATATCACTTTTTTACTCTTGCTTTGATTGAAAGAGGCTTCACTTTTTAATTACCTTTTTGATTCTTTTTTAGACTCTTAGACTTTCTATAGTCTTCTTGGCAATGGTCTGCAATCTAGGATGCATATCAGGCTTCGTGTTGTCATGCTGCTGATTCTTGATAAACAGTAAGTCTCAGGAACATTTTACAAAGGAAAAATCTGTGTATCACATAAGAGGACACGCCTCTCTCACTGAGGTGGTTTATTTTAACACATTAACCAATCCAAATGATGGGTGTGGTTTGTTGATATCGCACCCATAACTTTATTGAAGACTGCTTAACAAAAAGTATGAAACTGCATCTTACTAAAAAAGTTGTTACAATCATTTTAAAGAAAACCGGCAATGACTTTGTGAATGCACAAGTCACTGGACTGAATTCACCTGCTATAAACACGTTTGCTTTTTGTGCGGCACCAGATGAAATATTTTATTATAAAATTTTACAAAAGTCAGTAGCCAGACCTAGGGTTTTAAAGCCCATGAAGAAGCTCTGTCCAGAGTGCTGAAACATCACACTCTCCAGATTGGCACTGAATGATGTAAAGCTTATGAAGGTCAGTCAAACTGCTCAAGATTTACTGGGTATGCCGTTGTTATTTTAATGATGATATTTTAACAATTATACTCTTTTTGACTTCTCTGATTCTAAAATTTCATTTCCAACCATGTCTTGAGTTCCAACTGTGTTTGGCACTGAGTGGCCAAATGTATTTTAATCAACTGACCTTAAATCACCAAAACCACATATGGAAGTAGTCAAAACGCACATGACCATATCGCATTTGAGGTGTAAATGCTAATCAGTCCTGATGCGTCTATCATGAAATTTAATTCACAAGTAACGAAGCCTTGTAAGACTTTCAAGAAAGGTGTCTCATATAAATAGCTCAATCAAGACAACTTAGTGAATATTATACATACAATTTGTGTAATTCTGATGACTTGCACTACATACCTTGCGCCCCACTTCATTGTTATGGAGGTTCATGAGTGTTCTGGCATTCTGCTTGATCTCTCGTGCGTCTACAAACACCTTTGAGAAGCTCAGGCCGTAGCGGATATCGGCTGAGCATCCTCCCCACTTCCAGCCCTCCTCCTGGTTGTAGAAGCCCTGGTTCTCCTTGTCACAGCCACATCCACTCAGTGTACCCTGAGTGCAGGCTGCTGTGATGGCATGGGCAACCCCAGCAGCGATGATGGCGTAGGTGAAAGCAGCCTCCTTACTGCCTGAAACCAAAAGAACAGTCTCGATCAGAATTGCTGACAACAAGATCCACTGACTTAGGCAGCATCAAACTCCCCTTACATACCTGACATAGCTTGATACTCATAGCAATAATAAAATATGTTAGCTGAGTCAAGTGTACTTCATTAATCATGCACGCTTTGCACTTATTAATGGTATAGCCTGTGGCCTGTGTTAGATGGGGGTAGGGTCTTAGTGAGAAAAGTCCAATATAAAAATGATCTAGAACACCAGATACTGCAGACTGAGGCTAACAAGGCTATGCAAACAAACACCAATCACATAACTGTGATTACTCAACACACAAATGATTGTCCTTTAGTTGTCATAGAGAGGAAACATAAAGACAAATAACAGATGAGCAAAGGAAGGAACGGTCCATCTCTTTAAGAAGCACAAAGGACAAGGGTTTATTTCAGAGACAACAGAATAGTAGAGATAGAGATTATGTGTTTAGACTCTAGCCTGGCCACTGTCCCAGCTTCCGTCAGAACGAGGGATCCACCCTGTGGAGATGAACTTCTCAGGCATGCAGCGCCTCCCTGGCCAGAGCACTGTTATAATTGATTGCCAATGTTAAATGGGGCATTTCCAGGTTAACAGTAAATTTCATTATATGGACAATGATAAGTCAGAAAATCCTAAGAAGGGTTTATTATAGGGCTTTTGTGTGAAGAACTCGTGTGTGTTCACATGAAGCGAACGGTGAGAAATATTCTTAAAGAAATAACTCGTAATATAGGAATATTCTGGTTTAAATACAAGTTAAACTCAAAATTACCGCATGTGTGGCATAATGTTGATTACCACAAAAATGCATTTCAACTCATCAAAAGTTGTTACAGTGATGCACTTACAATGGAAAAAATGGTGGCCAATGTTTTGAAGGTTTAAAAGCAGAAATGTGAAGCATATCATTTTATAAAAGCACTTTTTAAAAGCACTTCATTCTTCTGTTAAATCTTGTGAATTAATTGAGCTGTAGTGGGATTACAGGATTTGCTGTGTTATTCTATCATGACATCAAAGTTGCCAGTTGTAAAATTGGATATAACTTTATACAAAAAATGTTAGTAAGAGATTTTATCAAACTGAAATCATACTAATACTCACATTGTTTTATGTCTTTTGGCTATACGTGTGAAACGGCAAATGTTTTAATGTTTATGGATTGGCCCTTATTCACTTCAATCATCTGTGCTTCACTGTAACCCAGATGTTTGCTTTTTTTTTTTTAAACAAAAGGAGGGACGAGTTGAAATTTATTTTGTTTATACCACAAATGTTGTCGACTGAGCTTAACTTGTATCGAACCCAAAATATTCCTTTAAATGAACAGATGACCAAGCTCCAACTTAAAGAGTGACTTTTTCAAGAGTATGTTCTAATGTAATAATATTTAAGTTTTCAATTGTTATTATTAATTGAATGATGACTACAATCTTTTTCTTTGCTGTGTTCTTATTCAGAAACAGCCAAGCTGCATGGAAAATCCCTTCACAAGGAAAGCTAAGGTTTTAAAGATACTGTATATTGATTGTTGCTTAGTCATGTTAACGTTCCCAGAAATGTACATATCATCTTCTGGATTAATGAATCATCTTCTATTGACTCTCCCAAAAATCATTTACACACCTGGAATCAAAGAAACACTTTTTAAAAAGTTAATCTTTTTCAATGCATAGGCCTCATAAAGAATGATGTCATGAGTTATCTGCAATTAATATCTTTTCTATATTTTGAACATTTCATGGCAAGAAGTGGAAAACCCAAAAATATGGCAGTCTGTTAACAGAGCAGCTCAACAATTTTGGAATTTTCACCTTCAAGCAATCTAGAATGGTAGTAACAGTCTTCAGTAGTTTCCTGAAACTCACTAACATTGGTATGTGTTGACCTGCTGATGATAAACATCTTGGAACTCTGCCCATGCAATTTAACAAAGGCCAGTTTGGGGCATCAATTATGTGAAGATTTTTATGAGTTGTTTGGGCTTGTCGCCAGAGGAGAAGGGATGTATTCCAGAAAAAGGAAAATTAAGACTAGGACCTATCGAAGCAAATTATCGATACGATGGAATTGAATGGTCCTTGTCTTTGTATATCACTGGAGCTATGTTTACTTGTAGTATATCAAGATATTCTGAACACAAACACAGCCGATAAGACGCCCATAAAACATGTGTGTTATGACACGAGTGTCATTTGCTTCTTGGAGATATCAGAATAAGTGGCATGATTCTGTGCGAGAAGTCTCTTTCCAAAACTGTAAATGCGAGAGGTTAATTTATAAACCTCATACAATGTACTTGTCTGGACTTGAGGCATTAATGCTGTTGGAAGAAAACTATTTTTGAGCATACCAGAGGGTGGTTAAGTCAGAGAAGATTTAGAAGGGTTGCACTCAAGCGCTGTAAAATAACACAAGCACAAAGATGGTACGTCTTTCGCATATCTGTCCAACTGTAGCTGATTTCATGCAATGTACTGCAGGCTATATTTCAATCAAAACTTCATTCATATGCACGATAAAAGGTAAACAGGTCCTTGGGTACTGGAAAAGGGGTGTTCAAAGACATATATTTCAGAAACACTGTCAAAAGTGCACCAACAAGTGGAATCCATGGCTGTGTGTGCCAAATGTGGACCTTGGTACCAGGCCCTGAAAATTATTGCACATTATTCAACTTATTTTTTTAAATACACAAGAGTACACAAGTTCCTCCCCAAAGGATTAACTACCTCTTTTCATCTCTGCGGCTTCTGCTACTATGAGCATGACTGGTCAAACACCCATTGCAACCAATTCTGTTTGAACGGTTGTCCACTTTCTTTAATCCTCCCCACACCAAAAAGACATCAACATTCTGCTGGGATATCTGGTCTTTCAACTGCTTCAGAAATGGAGACACGGTCTGTCACATTAGGTCAGTGTCAGCTCTATAGCATTTGGATGGAGAGGGTTCAACACAAGACCTATAGCAGCTGTCCAAGCAGGCAGCCCTAAATAATATAATCAGCACCCACAACAGATCCAGGCAGCCATTCAGAATGAGATGGAAAAAGAAGACAATCTGAGCAGAGCAAGTTCTTGCAGCCTTCTTTGATTTTTCTGTCAGGAGGTGTTTGTCTTTGATGCAGAGGGATAAAATACAGCTTTAGCGACAGATGCAAGCCTCTACAGATCTAAGCTTCTCCTCTGGCCCTCAATCGCAATGCGGTGACTGGATCTTAAGAGCGCATAGTAAAAGCAGAGTGGACAAATTTAATCTTGGAGTTGACTTCTGGTTGAATTCAGACATTTAAGCATCGAAATTCCCTGCAGCCATCTTCCACGGGGGAATTCAATAATTGTGCCTCTTCAGCAGCCAAAGAGGCTCTGAAACTAAAGCAAAGCCCTTCACACCACCATTCATCAGTGTCGTAGGCTCAATAGCATTGAAGCGCCTCTTAACAGGCCAAAGTTTGCCTTAGGAAAATGGATAACATTACCTCAAGTGAAAAACTCTCTTAATTAGATTTGCTTTGTCTCTCTAAGGTGACATATTGTTACATTTATTTACAATACTGTACTTTTTTCAGTCGTACCATTCAACCACTGTAACTTATACCCGTGGTAAAGTGAAAACCCCGACAGCCAAATCATTAAAATCTACAGATAAGACAAGACGACTAGAAAAAGAATTCTTTTGAGAGGGTGGACTGTTGAGAGGGCTATAAATCCAGCCGCGCTGGCACTTGCTCCCTGAATGCGGTTGAAACCTACCTGACATTGTTACTGTGGCGTGTGAGACACTAAACATTAGCCTGACATTCAATGACAAATCATTTCAACTAACATGTCAAAGTAAGTGAAAAGGGACACAAAGTGAACATTTTGGAGCTAGTAACAATCTAAGAGTCTTGTAGCAGGTGTATAAGAGTGGCTTCCAAATTAGGATTAATAGCAAAACTGAAATCTGTAAGTCAGCTCCATCTGGACAAGCTGGCTGAACATTTCTGGCCTAAAAATAGATTTATTTGGTGTTTCAATTCACTCTGAGGGTTTGAAGAAAAGTCAATATGTCACATCCCATTCTTTTTCTTTTCTTTTCTGCTGGAACTTTAACAGCAATTGGCTGACATTAGTCTAAAAATCAACACACACAAAAAATAAACACTTTCAATTTTGAATACTGCGACAAAGTAAATGTAATGATTTGGTAACATACCCACTTTCAACTCTTTTCCAAAGACAGTTCTCTCCCCGAGGGCCGAGCAGTTCCACCTTCCATTTTTGAATTGAAACTGACACTCATTGATTCCCATTTGCGCTCCTTCTCCAATGACAATGATAGCGTCAGGTCGGCTTTGACAGATAGTCCTTTGACGAGGGGCCAAACCAGGAATTTTGTTACAGATAATACTCGCTCCCAACGCAACTACGGAGGAAAAGCCGCTGCAAAGTTCCAAAATAAGGGGGTGTTTATTTTCATAAAGGGAAATATTGTATATTTAAAATATGATGCATTTTCATGGAATGGGACATGACTAGAAGATATCTCCATGAAGTTGAAATATTCTGGGAGATTATCGATATTGATGCGGTTTTGCTTGTGGAATATAAAATCTGCGTATTTCAATATTATTTTCATGGACTTGCCACCAATAAACAATAAAAATGAAGTAAAGAGATTTATTTCGTGCAGCAAAAATGGACATTGGACTGCATGCGTCAACATGTGCGAAACGTGTAATCTGGGATAAAAATAATAAAACAAATGCAATACTCTTAAATATAAATTTACAAAAAAAAAAAAAAAAAAAAATCCCACTTGCAATAGACTATATATTTTAGAACTGAGCATTTTCCCCTTGACTATACATTAACATTCTTTTTTTATCGAATAAAGCAGTAAGCTGCTTTTAAAATGCCAATATTATCGTGTTAAAAATGCAATGCATAATTATGGGCCTTTGCATTGCAGAACTTCAGAATTACAGAATTTTGGAACTGCAATTAACTTTTTTTTCTCCCCTTAAATTAAGAACTAAAACTTTGTTACAACAGGTAAACACATTCCATTTGACCATACACATACTTACCCAATCTTCAAATATATTATTCCCAAGCAGAGGAAAATGTGAAAAATCCATCGGCGTGTTTTCCTACTCATGTTCAGCCTTTAATTTGCAAAATGCGAACACTGCGAAATGAAAATAGCCTCCTGATGGGTAGCCTAACCGGAGGACGACAGGCTTTATATCAACAAGCAAACCAAGTCCTTGGAGTGATGCAAAACTCCGTGAGAACTTGAGGCGAACACCTGAGCTGAAATCCTTCGGGACTTGCGGAGGTGAATGTTATTCTGCATATGTACCACTTCTGGAGCACTTTTACGCGTCGGGATTTACTGGAAGAAACGCAATAATTAAGTCTATAACTAGATCTTACATTCACAGCACTCTTTCCCCAGTAGATCCTTTGTTAAATCTATAAGGGTGTGTTCTGGAGCAAGTTACATCTTCCAATACTCCATGTCTTGTCTGTGCGCTCCTGAAGGACAGTTGACTACCAGCAGGTTGATAACGCGACTAATTTCAGGAAAGTCGCTGCGAATACACGCACGCGCCTTCCCGCGACAAAGCAGAAGTATGCATACGGGAGGCCAAATCTTATTTGACAGGCGACAAACGAAAACTCTAGTGTAATAGGCGACTTTTGTAAGACTAAGGTATTTATTTATGTTTTTACTTTTACACCATTATAAGCAATCTAAGCAAGAGATGACTATTCAATATGCGCTCCTTGGCGAAGACCATATCGCAGTAACTCCAGCTTCTAAAACGGAGCTTTTATCCTTTTTCCTGCAACCGTTTGCTCCTCCTCCCATGAGAAAAGAAAACGTGTTCGACTTTAGATTTCCCCCTCACCCACCTCAAGCCCTTAATTGCGAGATGAGACATGGGCTCTAAACACCTTCCAAAAACTGATGGCAAAGGACCATGCGTCCTGACACAGTGTTCAAAAAGCACAACATTTAAAAAGCCTTTAAAACCCTTTCAACTGTTTATATGCTCTTTAATGGAAATATACACTATATAAATGACACCTGTTTCATATTGCTTGACCATTGCTCCTAGAGAAAGTGTGAATACAAAACTTGAATTATAAACCACAACTTTACCACTATATGGCAAATTCAATCTTTATTGCATCCCTGACAGTCAACACCTGCACACATGTTTTCTCTTTTTCAAAACTGCACAAATGTAGGGCCTTCTTCCACTTTTTTTCTTTTGGTTTGAGTAAAAAAAGAAGTCTGATTGGACTATACAACTAACTTTCATTGTATACGTTGTTTTCTCAAAGGAACATTATGAACAATTTGTGAAAAGGATAATTCAACATTTCACATTGAGTTGTATTGACGTCCTTACATTTTAATTTATAGACCCACGACAACTTAACTAGTTTGCAAACCAATAAAAGCCAAGTCCAAATACTGGAGAAAAAATTATTCATGGTGGAACTTATGGGTCCTTGGCACAAAATTGATCCTCAAGAGAAAATGTAAGTACAAATCTCCAGCTCTAGTGGGAGTGAAGTTTTGAATTTTAGCCATTTTCAACCGCTTGTGTAAAGGAAACCATGCATCCCATCTATAAATGTACAAAAGCCAATTAGCTACAGACCTTTCGTGCATGCAAAGTTTTGAGTTTTTACCATAGGAATACAAATTATAGCTGTTCAAAATGACTTGGAATGTTGATAGGCCAGAGGAAAAGCTAATTATTATTTTATTTTTTTACATGGCTGGACCACAGCTGTCATTATGATTGCAGATAATGTCCCAGTTTAAGGGTAATACCCCTACATTTTGTTAGTAAGTTTTGGTTTTCCATGTCAGATTACAAATCAGTCAGTCTGAACCAAAACATATTGATCCAGATCTCAATAAATAGGTTACAACACAAAATAGACCAGGGGTTTTCAAACTGGGGTTCAGGGATACCCAGGGGGCCACATGGGGGTGCTAAGGGATTGGCAGAAAATTCCAGAGAAAAGGGGATTAAAAATGTTATATTTACCAAATTTGATATTATCACAGTTTCTTTCAACTTTCTGAAGACTTAGAATTAATATATTTAAAAAAAAAAAAACTGTATTCAGGTTTGTACATGTGTAATAAGTGGGTAAAACAAAAAACTAATTATTTTCCAGGTATTATTTTTAAAATTTCTTTTAGAACAAAGAACATTTTTAAAATATATATATTTTTCACCATTACTATTTTCTCAAACACTGTAAATAGTTCTGCATATATAAACGCATTTAGCTGCCATTTATATTTTAGGAAGGGGGGTCCCTCTCAAGGGGATTCCCTCTCAAGGGGATTATCATATTTGGTTGGCAACACAAATTATTTAAAAAAACTGGCATACAACTCAATAGCGCCATCTCCAGGAAGACTATTTTCTGTTCCCCATGAGTGCCAAAACACTGCTGCCATTGGTTCCTTCTTTCAACCCCATACACATCTGCTCTTTTTTCATTTATTTACCTGTTTCTCATCCGTATTTTAGTTTTTATGAAAGAAAAACACAGAAATGTTCAAATACTTTATTGTATCTGGAACAAACATAACATGCAAGGCTCAACAAAAGGGCTCACAAACATTTCTTTTGTCGTTCACCCAAAAACAAAATGTTACAAAAACAACATTGCATTTCATTATCTGACATAATTAAGAGTTTGTTTAATGTGCATTTCTGCCTCTCAGGGAAGGCAATAGATTGTATAGTTATCTTCTACACAGGATAAAATCACTACCCTACAACTACACAATCTACTACCTCACACTGTGCAAGCATCGTGAGCTGAATAATGCAGCAGAACTGATACCATCATGTATAGATAATTTACATTTTTAACAATCCAAAAGCACAAAATTCCAGCTCGTGGAATTTTCGCCGAGAAAATGCCGATGATTTTACATTCCAGGAAATGTAGGATGAAACTTGGTAGCTCCGTTTTCACTTTGAGAAAGACAGTAAGCTGTATAGTTATCTCCCAGTGTGGGTGTGACCCTAAAACTATACAACCTACTACCTCATCCCATTGTGCAAATATCACCTGCTTTTCACCTGGAAACAAAGTAATACCGAAATCAACGTTTTCTGAAGTCCTTTTTGTTCACCATTTTCGGATTCTCACCATGTTTCCAAATGCACAGTCTGTGGACAGCAAAAAAGGTTATTAAATTAAATGTCATTGTGTCTATAATCTCCTGACAAAAATACTGTTTGAAACTTTAAATCAAAATAGTAACTGTTCTCCATGTACATCATGAGAAAACGTTTTAGGAAAACAAGACGGAACAATCCCAAACAGGGGTTTTTGGGACTACAAAATGCTTCCTCATACTGCATCTGACACCCTGTGTAATGCTGCAAAATGGAGGGGCTGGCCAATTTGCTGGCATCCTCTCAGCACCAGGAAGCCATGTTGACATTGTGTGTGACCTGGCTACATACTAACATCTCAGTCAAGATTAAATGCTACCGCATTCGGACTTGGGCCCAGTTTGGCTCAAGAGTGGAAGTGGGAACCAAGGTAGTTAAAGCCTTGCTGTTTTGTTTGCTGCCATCTTATAGGTATCGTCTAAGCATCTATTTCATCTAAATGCAATTTTGGTTTTGAACTTGAATTAAAATAGTTTATCTTGAGTAAAGTTGTCAAATAAAAATTCTAAATTTGAATATTCGAATGCTAAAATTAGCATTTACATTTGTGTGCCAAGCATTGATGATGACTAACATTCCCGGACAAACAGGCGAAGTGCAATGAATAAAACAGAACACTGGTAACTCGGGACAACAGCTTCTTTAAAGGTTGAATTTATTTTTTAATTGATACAGCATCTTAATTTTTCCTCCCTTTTCTTCCCAATTTGGCATGCCCAATTCCCAATGCTCTCAAAGTCCTCGTGGTGGCGTAGTGACTCGCCTCAATCCTGGTGGCAGAGGACGAATCTCAGTTGCCTCCGTGTCTGAGACAGTCAATCTGCACATCTTATCAAATGGCTTGTTGAGCACGTTACTGCGGAGACCTAGTGCGTGTGGAGGCTCAAGCCATTTTCAGCGGCATTTACGCACAACTCACCCCACCGAGAGCGAGAACCACATTATAGCAACCTCTAAGTTAACCCAACATGACTCTACCACCCTAGAAACTGGGCCAGTTGGTTGCTTAGGAAGCCTGACTGGAGTCACTCAGCACACTCTGGATTCGAAATTGCAACTCCAGGTGTGGTAGTCAGCGTCTTAACTTGCTGAGCTACCCAGGCCCCCCTATCACTTTTTATTTGAGAATATTAACTGGCTATATCTTTTGAATTTAGCATTTTTACGCACATGTGTAAACGGCAAGATATGTTATTTTGAATAAACAATCTCTACAACACACTGCTGATGGCTTTAGTTATATTGATTTGTTGCACTCTCTTGTGTGCGTAGGAGAAAACAGCGATTTAAAAAATAAATTTTGTAGATTTTTTTCCCCTACTTGAAATAGTCTTTTAAATTAGAATATAATAAAAAATTTGTAATTAAAATATTGAAATTTAGTTTTTCAGCCATGGTGACAGCCCTAACCTTGCAACAGTCTTTACAAAAAGCGTCGCAATTAGGGATGTTCTGATCGATCGGCCACCAACAAGTATTGTCCGATATTCACGTCCTATTACTAATCGGTGATCAGTCAATTGGCCGATTGCATATACCGATCGTTCATGTCGCAAAAGATGCAGAGTTGCTTTAAAACTTCAGAAGCACTGTTACGGCATCACAGCTTGTCGGGAATACTGGCATAGTGTTGTAAGACAATAAACTTTATTCAGCAGTTAAGAGCGATGCAGTCTGTGAGGTATGGCAAGTTTGTGTACTGTACTGTTATTGTGGCATTTCACATACGAAAAGGCAAAGGGAGCTGTGAAACGGTGTCTCAATCTCCCCCTGGCAAAGGCAACCCAGTAATTATGTGAGTTAAATATCTTAAATATCTGCCGATCAAACGGTAGTAACAATAGTAGCACCTGCAGAGTCCAGAAACAAGCGCTCTTTCCCTCATGAGAGAGCGCCTGCGCTCCCCATTAAAGTGTAAGCAGCAAGAAGTAAAAAATATCTATTAATACAATCATCCAACTAAATAATACTTTACACAAAATTAAGTTACCATAATATAATGCATTAAATATAATAATAAAATAGAAATAAAGTAATAACAACTGTATTAAATATTGACAATGAATCAATAACAAAAAATGTTACATTAAGTTTAATTGCACCTATGAGTTATCAGTGTGTCTTCAGTTTGACACTAAGCTTAATTTGTATAGGGCTATCTATCTTAATATAGAGAATATTTTGTTAGCCTATACTTGTTTTAAAGTCTTATTTAAAAAATATATATATATATTTGTTTTTAAATAAGCCTTTAAACTTTTTTTGGTAGCAAAATCTAGGCAAAGGGATATTACTAGGAAATGGGAAATTCAGTTAATAGTGGCAGTGTGCAGAAAGCTTAACTATAGCCAGTTACATAAATCCTGATAAAAGGTGAAATGATCGAGATTGGGATCAGCTGTAAAAATCCAGATTCAGCTTCAAATATATTGTGAATAATAATTAAATAAACTTATCTGATGAAATAAATATACAAAATCCTCAATCTGGTGAATATATATATATATATATATATATATATATATATATATATATATATATATATATATATATATATATATAGGCTAAAAAATATTAATTTGGTAAATACTGAAGTAGATGTCTTTGGGGCTTGTTCATTTTCCAGTATTATACTAATATTCTTAATTCTTGTCTGGTTATAATTGGGATTATGGTTGCACGATAAACTGTATCTGGGATTTTACTAATTTTTTACTCATTAAACCTCTATGTCTGTGCCTGTTATAATAAGGAAAAGCTTAGAATAACTTTTTTTTTTTCAATATTATATAAAACGATTTAAAAATGGCCAATGTATTGTTTTATCTTCCTTTTCCACCACCTTAGTTGTTGGTATGAGCAAAATCCACTGTCAGCTGACCTCTAAATCCAATACAGTGACAACAGACTAGGAGCAAACTATTGCAAAGAGAAAAATAGATGGTTATTCAGCCACTTTGACAGGAAACAGGTTCTTGTCCAAAACTCCTCAACATAGGGAGACAGTAGCAAATTAACAACTCCAATGCACTGGCAGCGAACCAATAACATTTGCTCACTTGGCATTTGACAAGACAACCCGTAAATTCAGGCAATTCTGCATATGCATGCATGCCTAATTGATAGAAACCTTGGTGCTGAATATTTGGATGGCTGGTTTCCCTTGCAACTATATCAGTTTAACAATATGGTAACACTTTTAGTTAAACACAGAAGTTGCTTCTTTGACAGCAAATGCTATATGCAGTGCATGTCTGACACAATATGTGAATTCATCACCTGCAGTCTGGCATGTGTGCTCTTAAATGTCCCTGCGAATAAATGCTGCAGAAAAGCCAAATGGCTCTATAAACATTTTCTCTATAAACCAGATTTGCAGCTGAAATGCCACTACTTATGATATGTTCCACTAACATGATTTAGCAGATTTAAGACACGTGGTCTGTAAATAACTGTCACAACCTGTTTTACTGTTGCACAATAATCTACAGATTTCTGGACTCAAACGCACAGCGAGATTGCACATCCAAACGTATAACGATTCAAATTTTACGCAGAGAAACGCTGTAATGCAGTCAATCATTGCATTTGCTTTCAATAATAACAGTGGACTCTACAGTCTCTTAGTTTGTACTGTCAAATTTCCCTCGCTTAATTCATAAAAATGGCGTTCTCCAGTGGCTTTAGGGCTAGCCTGCTAAAACATGATCCCTGATTAAAATTATCCCCCGGAACAAGTTGAATTTATACGGCGATTTTAGACATACACGAGTCACGAGACTAAAACATGATAAGTCGACCGCACGTGAAACATAACAGCTCTGTACAGAAAACATGCTAGCCAGAAATGTAGTTTACGCATTGGTCTTAAATAATGCAGTGAGCGACCCAAACTCCTTGGAACGTTTACCTGACTTCGGAAAATACGAAAACACGCGCGATTAACCCGATGCTGTTTCGGCGGTAAAGCGAGAAGAATGTTTTAAACACACACTCACTCACTCTCTCTCTCTCTCTCGCTCTCTCTCTCTCTCTCTCTCCCTCTCTCCCTCTCTCTCTCTCTCTCTCTCTCTCTCTATATCATACCTTCAATGTGTCCTCAATGGAAGCAGAAGGCTAGTCGGCTAATATAGCTGAGTACTGATGAACACCCGCGGTCAGCGCGATGAGTCTGTGCTGTGACTCAAAGACCCGGATGAACGCGTTCGATTCCAGACATTTTGGAGTCGATTCCGATTCCTAGTTTTCGGAATCGATTCCAAGAGTAGATTCCTGACTCATTTGTTCGATTCCATTAAAAAAAGCGAGGTAAAGTTGAATCTAATAATAAACAGCTCATTTTAAAGCGTTCTTTGCACTGTTTGTGATAGAATGGATGGCATTTACTATTTATAGGTCTATATTAGTATTAAATTCTGTCCTAGATGCACATCCCAAAGTGCAACGCTTCAATTGGGATTCATTTCAGGTAAATTTTATTTAAATAGAAATTGCTTTTTACTACCAGTGTTGGGTAAGTTACTCTAAAAAAGTAATTAAGTACTAACTACTAATTACATAGTGTAATTAGATTACTGTACTCAGGGCCGACCCGTGGTTTAGGTGACATAGGCGGCTGCCTAGGGTGCAAAATTACAGAGGGGTGCCGCATGAGATCATTTATTTTTTGGTCCGAAGTGCGCCCTCTCATGACGACTATGCGCCCCTACAGGGGTACTGTGTTGAGGGATATGTTCCACTAACCAGGGGCGAAAATTTCATCAAAATGTTGGGGGGGGACATTAAACATAACAATTCTCAAGAGCAATTTTTGAAGGGGTTTTTTGTTGTTGCCCCGTTTGCATTTGTATTCTTTTATTTCTTAAACAATTATTTTAAGAATATATCATTATATTATTTACAATAATAATTTTAATGATATTTTGGGGGACAACCCTCAGATAGGTTTCTTCCTATGCCACTAACATCCTTTCAGTTTCGTTTTCGACTTGAAAAAAGCGCCCGGCCGGGATTTCAAAATTGGCTAAAAATGTCCGGGATGTAGCTTTGTCTTCATATTGATGTTCTCTCTACAGCTAGGACCATATCACGACAGGTAATTGTAGTGCAACCTCTTTATGTGACCTGTAAAGCTGGTGCTTGTATGTCAATGGCAAAAAAACATTAAAAAATCTGAAAAAAATCCGACAATCTTACTAAATGTATTAAAAGTGATAAGGAAATGTCAGCCGAAGGAGCATTTGAATCTGAAATCTCGCTTTGTAGTAAATTGGAGTTAAAGTAAAAAGGGGGTGGGGAGTTGGGGGCGCCAATCTGAAATCTCGCCTAGGGCACCAACAGAGTCTGGGCCAGCCTACTAATGTACTAATTACTCTGTCTGAAAAGTAATTACATTACTTATTACTAATTACTTTCTCAAACCCTAATCAACCCTGACCAGATGAAAATACAAGGATAGGGATGAAACTGTTCTTTTAATTATTTCAAATAAATAATATAAACTCAGCAGCATTTAATTAGAAAACATATATTTTAACATTAGACTTTACATATCGATTTTAAAATCACTATTGTTTTATATAGAATTGCTCTAGTTTATACAGTCTTTAATGCAATTACATCAGAAGTAACTGTAATTAAATTACTTAAGAATTAAGAGTAATCCCTTAATTTACTTTTTCAATGGAAAAAGTAATTTAATTACTTACTAACCATTAGTTTATCTTGTTATAAAAAGGTTTATATTAGTATAAAGTTGTCCACTACTACCTTTTGTACACTAAATAATGATGTCCAAACATACATTTTGTGTACTAGTTTATTTAATATAATATTACAATATTCTTCCTAATGCATATTTAGAGAATAATTTTATTGTATAAATTGTGTAAAAATTATGGAAAACAAATATGCAAAATGCTTTAAAAGATAGGCCTGTAAAAAAATACATATTGAGAATAAATAGAGAAGTGATAGACTCTTGCTTTTATGAATTTAAACTTTCTTTTAAACTTTAAAGATTAACTGATGTGATCTGGGAAGCTAACTCACTGTTACGTCCTCTGTCATCTCCTGGTTGCTGACAGGTGTTTTGACATCGGTGAAGTTGTTACTATACAACCATTTTCGATCACAAATTTGGCATTTTATTGGATTATTATTTGATTCAAAGTAAAATACTGGCAGACTACAGTTTAGGTCTGGAAAGCAGCTGTCCGATGTGTTGAAGGGGTTTGTGTGATTGCGTCATGTGTCAAAGTAATTTTATAATCCTTTTGTGAATTTAAATAGTGCTGTTAAAGCTTCTGGTATGTGTAGTAGTTCAGTGCTGGTCACACACATTTAAATATTTCCCCCAGCGGAATCGATTCCAAGCTTTAGAGTCGATTCTCAATTCCCAATGCCTCGGAGTCGAGGAATCGATTCTTTTTGGAGTCGATTCCCAGCCCTAACCGTGTACGGAGTTCGGAATGTTCCGGGTTAATCGAGGTCTTTTTTGACTCGTTTCTCGTTTATAAAAAGGAGAAAAGGAAAAAAGAAAACAGTAAGGCTACAGTAAGGCACTTACAATGGAAGTGTTTGGTGTCATTTCATCAACATTAAAATACACTGTTTCAAACATATAGCCACAATACAATTACGTGTTCCCATGATTTTAGTTTGATAAAATCGATTAGGCCTACTAACCTAATCTGTGTGAAGTTATATCCAACATTATTCTGGTAAACACTGTAACTCAGGTAAATCCCTGATTTTATCACAGTAAAATCATATTAACACGTCTTGTGGCAATACTTTTGAAACCGCTGGCTATTTTACGACCCGTTCGCTTTAATTGTAGGTGACTTACTATAGCCTAGGCTAAGCACCATTTTATTTATATTTTTTAAATAAACCAGTCCAAACGATTTTTGTAGTAATCAACATATGGGATGCTGTCTTAAAGGGATAGTTCACTTAAAAAATTAAAATTCTCTCACCATTTACTCAGCCTCATGCCATCTCAGATGTGTATGACTTTCTTCAGCTGAACCCAACTTGTATGTCCACTGAACCTGTGTTTCAACTTAAGAAGAGTTCAGAAATCAACATTTGGTGGAATAACCCTGATTTTCAATCACAGCTTTCATGCGTCTTGGCGTGCTCTCTACCAGTCATTCACATTGCTGTTGGGTGACTTTATGCCACTCCTGACACTACAATTCAAGCAGCTCAGCTTTGTTTGATGGCTTATGGCCATCCATATTCCTCTTGATCACATTCCAGAGGTTTTCAATGGGGTTCAGGTCTGGAGATTGGGCTGGCCATGACAGGGTCTTGATCCGGTGGTCCTCCATCCATAACTTCGTTGACCTGGCTGTGTGGCACGGAGCATCGTCCTGCTGGAAAAACTAATCCTCACAGTTGGAGAACATTGTCAGGGCAGGAGGAAGCAAGTTTTCTTCCAGGATAACCTTGTAGGTGGCTTAATTCATGCGTCCTTCACAAAGACGAATCTGCCCAATTCCAGCCTAGCTGAAGCACCCCCAGATCATCACCGATCCTTTACCTGGTCGTCTAATGTTTAGACCTGGAGAGGCCTTCAAGGCTTTGGTGATGATCTGGGGGTGCTTCAGCAAGGCTGAAATTGGGCAGATTCGTCTTTGTGAAGGACGCATGAATCAAGCCACCTACAAGGTTATCCTGGAAGAAAACTTGCTTCCTTCTGCTCTGTCAAGAAGATCAAGACCCTGTCATGGCCAGCCAAATCAGACCTGAACCCCATTGAAAACCTCTGGAATGTGATCAAGAGGAAGATGGATGGCCACAATCCATCAAACAAAGCTGAGCTGCTTGACTTTTTGGGCCAGGAATGGCATAAAGTCACCCAACAGCAATGTGAATGACTGCTAGAGAACATGCCAAGACGCATGAAAGCTGTGATTGAAAATCAGGGTTATTCCACCAAATACTGATTTCTGAACTCTTCCGAAGTTAAAACATTAGTATTGTGTTGTTTATAAATGAACATGAACTTGCTTTCTTTGCGTTATTTGTGGTCTGAAAACACGGCATCGTTTTTAGTTATTTTGACCAGTTGTCATTTTCTGCAAATAAATGCTCTAAATGACAATATTTTTATTTGGAATTTGGGAGAAATGTTGTCAGTACTTTATATAATAAATAAAAATATAAATTTGACACATATCTATAAATCCAGAGAAACTGATAATGTTGTAGTGGTCTCTTAATTTTTCCAGAGCTGTATGTGTGTGTGTATATATATATATATATAATGATGCTTTTATTCAAAGCAATTTACAGTTGCCTATAGACCTAACCTTATTATACACTGACAATAGGCTACACCTTGTAAAATATGTAGAGCAACCTGAAGTTAGCTGTTAGTTAGAAAGGGCAACGATCAATGACGTTTCTTGTAAACGCCTTTAAGTCAGGTTATTTATTTTTGATGACCCTTTTGTAATGCTGATGTTTTATCCAACACCAGGTGGCGCTGTTTACCTGGAGACACTCTTGCTTGAGGTCGTGACTAGAAGATAGACGATCTCTACCCAGTTAAAAGTCTATTAAAACACTCACTGTTGACACAAACAATCAGCTTTCACTAAACCGAGTCATGAATAAAACATATTCAGTCAGTTTCAGATGTCTGAATAATAATAAAAAAAAAGAATTATAATGATTTTAGTCATTTTTGCAGATGCGTTTATCCAAAGTGACCTACAAATAAGGAACATAGCAATCAAAGTCATACAAATGCCCACAGCTTCTGCAATATCACACTACCAAATTCCAATAGAAGTACATAAGCTAGAGCAGAAAAAAAAGAAAAATGTTTTTTTATTAAGCTCTGCTATAAGCCTAAATGCTTTGGATAAAGACCTTTTTTTCCCATTGCTGCTTTTACAACTGCCATTGTTTACATTTACATTTATGCATTTGGCAGACTCTTTTATCCAAAGCCACTTGTCTTGCACTTATTACAGGGACAATCTGTAATAACAGCAACCTGGAGTTAAGTGCCTTGCATAAGGACACAATGGTGGTGACTGTGGGGATTGAACCGGCAACCTTCTGCTTACCAGTTCTGCGCTTTAGCCCACTACGCCACCACCACTCCATTGTCTTGGCCTAATAACGAAAGAACAGCAAATAAATGTCGTAAGAACACATGCTGTTGTTTCTCGCCTTCACTTTATATTATAATAGATAATAATAGATGCAATAACATTTTTAAAGACAAGGTGTATAAATTCTTTCAGTAGTCTGAAGTGTTATTTACCGCAATAGAGGCCAGTTTTACTATGTCAAAATCTGTTGAACCATGAGATGAGTTTATGCAGATGCTTCTTATCATTAAGCAACTGGCAGGAGAATAAAATCCTTGCATCTCAGTGAGCATTCATCTCTGGTGTGAAGAATCAGAGAAGTAAATAAACAGATGTTTACAATGTTTATATATGTCTAGAGTGATTACATCAAGACATAAGGGCCTCCATTTGTACATTTCAGACATGCACACTACTTTTAAAACTTGATGTAATCTTGATTTACTGCTCACACTTCTAAAGAACTAGCAACTTTATACCATCTCTCTCTCTCTCTCTCTCTCTCTCTCTCTCTCTCTCTCTCTCTCCTCCTAGGGATGACATCTTCCTAGGTCTTTGCAAGGGTAATGTTTTATTTCAAGAAATGGTAATAAGGAACACATAGTTGCAAATAAAACAAGATGCTTTAATAGTATATATATCCAGACTGTTGTTAAATGGATGCAAATGTGAATGAGTATGCTAATAAGAAAGTATGTAAAAAGATAACATTCAGAATATTTATTTTAAAGACTTGAATGAAGATTAAATAAATAAAAATATATAGTCCACAGTAATAAGGTTTTTGAAATCAGACAAGAAAACATGTTACGATTCATCCACAGACATCATGAATGAACATATATTCTGTGTTGACTACAGTATATTTACTTACAAAGACAATGTTAGCGTTTTAGTGGACAAATGAGGTCAAAAGTTGAATTTCTAAACACTACAGTGTCATCTACAGTACTAAAACACATGACAAACCTTCACCCATACATCTTCCATATTTTTGTTTCTTTTAAGTTCATTCAAAGAACCAGATTAGTCACAAATAATGCCAATGAAAGACAGAGAGCATCCTGCAAAAGCCTGTCTATAGGGCAGTCATTTGCTTTGTTTTAGCAGGAACTGACAATACATTCTCAAATGTTCATTTTCAAAATTGTTAAAGGCCATGCTGAGCTATCTCTAATATAAACTGCATTGTATTATAAATCAAATCATTCAGTTGTCCTCTGCTGCACCTTTAAATTGCAAAGGCAAGAACAAGCAAATCTGGCATTTTGCTTGATTCAATAAAGCATTAAATATTGATTCATAAAATAAGACTTGTTGCACAGTGATATTATTATTTGGTTTAGTCAATAACAATGTACAAATGTAACAATCTATCTCTCAAGTCAAATATGAATATACTGTATATTACAAGAGTATCTTTCTATATTGATATGCTTTTCTATCTATTTATAAGAACCAAATATAAACAATAATAAATAAATGCCATACTTCTCAATAAATAGTTGTCAAGTTAGCTAAAAAAGATTATGTGTAACGAAAATAAAATATTAAGGACAAATTAGAAAAATAGCTTAACCAAACCTTGTGGCACACACATAGCAGTAAATATTTTTCTATAAAAAAAAAAACACAAAAATTGTTGCAAACAACCTGTATAAACCAATATTAAAAAATGTTAAAATTACATTATTTAAATAAATTATCAGGACAAAAACAGCCCTAGAAAAAAAAAAACCCTACTAAACCTGTTAGGGTACGCCTTTTATTTGTATGTTTCTTCCTTTTCTCCTTTTTGTAAATCATCCTTTGAAAATTCAGTCCAAAAGTCTGTTTCCAGATCCAGTGTCTTACTATCTTGGTGAATTGATCAGGATATGTGGGTACAGTGACAGGTCAACTCCAGCTCTTCCACAGCTTTTGCCCTCATATCATTGAGGACTGGCATCATGACATCTTTTAGAGTCTTATAGATTAACTGTCCATTCTCTGAATCAGAGGAAATCTGGATAAGATGAAACAGATAATCAGAAATCACATCAGTTGGAGAAAACCATCTAAACAGAAACTATATGAGTTTAGGTTTGAACCTGCAAAACTTTACAAGGTGCAGTTTACATCTTTGTACTTTTAATACAGGGATCCTCAAAGTACAGCCCCCTATTTTACAGTATAATTTACTAAACTAAAACAACAACTCGCTTTACAACTCTTTTGGCACCACTCTGTGGACATTTCACCCAGAAACTGGAGCCCATATGTTTCAACACTTCCAGCTTCGACCACTAGGGGCAGTGATTCGAATTTTGAGAAGCATAGCTCGATTTCAGCAGAAGAACATTCAACCTACTGTTGCCGAATTTACAATGAGATCAGTCTGCAAAGATCCACAGCCCAGTAACACATGATCACAGATGGCAAAATTACTTCCTAAAGTGACCATTGTATGTACACTTCACGAACAAGCTTGAAGAGGCTTTTGTTAAGAAATTGCATCCCCTTTCTGCAGTTCCCTTCCAGGTTGCAAAAGTGCAAATTGGAATTTGCCTTAGTTGTGATCCTATTATTATCAATGTAGCTTATAATGAGAGGGTTACTACACGTTATAAAATCAAATGAAAATCAAGTATAAAGTCGCGGTCACGTTTACCTTTGAACGGCGAAATTCTGTGGGCGAAACGCAGATTTCGCAAGGAGTTCAAGTTTGGTGAAATAAACAGGTTTGACAGGCGAATTCGCTGAACATTAGTAATTTGCTTGGTTTGGCAGTGACCTCTGTTTGGGCAATGCTTTGTACAAAGCTACACTTAATATTCAAAATGGACAGGAATATTATTTTAGCGGTGAGTTTCTTTTTAACTTCACTATCCCAGAGGATAAAGTGCAGCATTAAAAAGTGGCTGCTTGGCAATAATTCTTTGCTGGTTTGACACACTTTCAACCTCCACCCACGCTCTCTTCATCCGCGGAATTTCGCCATTCAAAAGTAAATGTGACCACGCCTTTCCCTGATATTTTTTGTTCATAGGCCCCTGGTCCCTCCCACATATTCTAACAGAAGTCCCTGAGCTATGTAATTTGAGTGTCCCTGCTTTAGTCTGAAACATGCCTGTTTTGTTACCATGACCTACCCAAGTAAATGCTTTGATTGTACGATCAAGGAAGGCAATCTCAACCTCCTCTGGTACTTTAAGCAAATGAGCGGCACAGTCAAGAACACACAGAAGGGTTTGCTTTTGTCCCTAAATAAGACACAATCAATCACAAAGACATTTAAGTATTTTCTGCAAATTATCCATTTAATACAGTCTAATAATTTTGCATTTTAAAAAGACACAGTTTTCCCTGTAGCTTGGTACCTTGTCCAGTGAATTCAGAGCATTTTGGGGATTGCATCTGTTTCCAGCCAAAGTCTCTACATCATCTTTTGCAATGACTGGCTCCTTCAAATGCTCTAGCCAAGACCACATGAGTGTGCAGAGCACCACAGCATCTCTCTCTGTGCACAATCGCTCCCATGCACCTTCACGGGAGTTGAGCTCTGCCTGAGATGCAAAAGCAACCGTTTGTTACTTGCAGGAGGTTACAGAATAAAAATCTGAGGTTGTGTTATAAACAACAAGCATAAGATTGGATATGAATTTGAAGCAGAAGTGTGTGTGACATTTCTGCACCACCATCGTCACCAAACGGAATTGCTAAAATAATCACTGTTTTAAAAAAGATTAAAGAAATCTCCCCTCATCATTTAATGACACACAGTCCCACCACAAACTCACAACATTGGTTGAGTCAATGTTGCTTGTCGGGTAGGATGGCAGGGGAAGTCATTTATATTTATATATATTTATATCAATAAAGTGCTACCTGATTGGCTGGAGCAACTATAACCCAACCGTAACCCCCAAACTTACCCTAAGAAATCAGATAGCGCAAATTCTTACTCAAATCATTCTTACTCAAATAAGAATGACTCTTCCCCTGCCACGTTTCTGAAATTCACAGATGGGCCACTGAAACAAACAGAGCAATGTTTTGATTGCGCAACAAAGTCACACTCAAATCATCCCATAAATAGCTTACTTTTAGATGTGTCTGCACATTAAGCTGGCATATAAGAAATCATTTTAACTAGCGCGGTTTATTTAACGCGCTAATTCAGTGCGAATATTTATATAAAAAATTATAAGTAAAAAAAAATCAATAAATCATGTCCCTGGATCCTAATAAGAAATATTCCTACCATCAGAGCAATTAAAGTTTGAAGTACCACCTGTTTTCAGCAGGGGGCAGTAATCGAAACTCAAGTTGTATGGACTTTATTCATGCTACCGCCATCTTTTTTAATGGCATTGACAACAAGGCTGTGAGTCGTAGACTTACAGTCTCTTCAATGGGCTGTACTGCAGTTTTAAAGTATATTTGTTCCGCAGACAAAACATTGATAAAATATTTGTTCAAGAACATTCAGTATACAAAGAACTTCAGACAACACGAGTTGTGGAAAATCATATGTGATCTAGGAGCTTTACACATCTTTATACCGTTCATGCCATTGAAGAGATGGAAAGTCGATCCCTTACAGCCTCGTTGTAATTCCCATTAAAAATAAAAGATGTGCTAACGTCAATAAGGTCTATAGGCAATGCGTTGTGCAGCTGTACAGACAACAAACTACACTCAAGCTTGCTTGACACTAGCTACAGCATCCGATAATAAATCTGTCTCTGACAAATGTATGTATTCCTTTGCAAAAAGGACTGCTGTAGACGGTAGGCTAATATTAGGCTTATGTTCAATAATATATATATATATTTATATATTGCCTTCTAAAGCCACTTTTTGTGCTTTACTCATCTGCCAAAATAAAATAATGTGAATCATTTTAATTAGCTGAATTATTAAATTTATTATGTATATTTTAGCTATTTAAATATATTTAATCATTATATATTGAATTACTGTATTATTTAAGGGGGTCTCTGCAAATATTTATATATGTGCTAAATTGTCATGTCATGTAATTTATTCAATAAAAAACATTTAATCAGTTGACAGATGTAATTTTAACATACAAAAATTACACACATCAGCTTTAAGCTCTGTGTGTATAATTCCAAGAGGCTCAATTCATCTCTAAAACAATGTACTGCTTATAGCATCTTGTCATATTGCTCATTGGACGTAAAAAATGACAGTACTACTCCTACCTGCCACATCAAGACAGCTTTCTTTAGTTCCTCTTCATCGATGTCCATCGTGAGAGCTTTGGCCACAAACAGACGGCGAGTCTCAGGTGTGAGCTCACTTTGAAGTGTTAAAATAGGAATGTTTCCTTCATCAGAGGTTATTGTTTCAATAGGACTGAGGTCATTTTTGCTGTCTTTACACATTTGAACATTTCCAGCATGTTCTGTGGACCTCACAAAAAGCATTAAACTGCTGTCCACACTGGTCCTCCCGAGTAATCCATAGGACATGCTACGCTTTGCCTCCTTCAGAGGTACCTGTTGTGTGGAGATAGGAGAGCAAGGCATTTGGCCTTTTTTGGATTGTACCAGAGAGCTACAGGAACTGGTTAAAGAGACATTTTTGGGACTGCTGTTGCTTTCAGATGTCAATGGAGATCCAGACTTCTGAAGATCAGCTAATCTGCTCTGCGAAGCATAGTGTTCAGAAAAGTTTAAACCGGATTTGATGCCAAGAGTATTTTGGGGAATTTGCAGTTCCTGCATTCTCGGGTCCAGTTTATGCAAGGCTGAGTCACTGTAGCTAAGACATTTTCTCAAGATGAGTTGAGAATTTTCAGTGTCGTCTACAGTCGGCCATCTCCAAAGCACGTCAAACTCCTGGTCGCTGCAGACTGGGCGGTCATGAGGTGGAACACACTGTACTTCAAGAGGACCGCTGGGTTGTTCGGGGGAGTGAGGTGAGGATATGGGAATCCCTTTACCCCTCATCTCCTTGCCCAGTTGTTGGATGGCTAGCAGGGAGACTGTCTTCTCCACTTCTTCCGTGAGGTCTGGGATGTCCAACACCTCCTCTTCCACAGTTTGCCGGTTCTCTGCTATGTCCAGTAGTAGCCTGCAGACCAGGTGTACGATCTTTGGCATGTTCTTCATTTGTCGTGCTTCATAGCCATGCAGCAGATGCCGCTGACGAGTCAGGAACTGTGACAACGTGACTGCATGAGTTTTGGGCTCGGCACAGGAGAACACACTCCGCAGTGGCACAAGAAACTGGGCAAATTCTCGCACACACAACAGTTGACCGCGAGTCTGGATGGAATTCGGTCGTTTAGCTCTGATGAATAAAATGGCCTGATCTGCGCTCATCCGGGATGTGAATACTAAGAAGCATGCAATTAAGACACCTATAAAAAGACAAATGTATTGGCATGAAGGGTAACTAATAAGCAGTCTACGTATTTTGCTACACTGTCTCAAAGTGAATTTACACAACAGTTAGTTCCAGTCCTCGAATTCTCAACAAGCAGTGTTCCAAGAGTGCTGCTATTTAATATAACAGCACTGGGACACATCTCTTGTCTGTGTTTGGCGTTTTACAAATAGTGGCGGGGGTTTTGATTCAGTGTTTTTTATTTTTAATACCATTCACTCGTTTGTTAATTGACCATTTCTGCAGATTACATCTTTACGCATTTGTCATGAGTGAGTTAATCATTGACTTAACTGATTCATTAAACGAAATTCGTTGTGAAAATGAATGTGAAGGATTTGTTTAATTAAAAGATTCTTTCAAAAATACGGATTTAATAATAAAAGAGATGTGCTTGATGCTTTGTCTTCTTTTGGATCTATTTTCGCTGGCGGAGAAGAAAAGAACTGGCCAATTAATGTGTAAAACGTAATTTGTTTAATTTCATTTATTTGTTTGTGGAACTGTTGTATAAAAGCAATGTCACATTCACAATCGTGCTATTGGTCTGAATGTAAGCATGGATGTGATTCGGTTGTGGGACAATAGCGCTCTTGTCTGTGTGGTACTGCCTCATTTCAGGATCAAAATAACTAAATAATCTTCAGTTAAAATATAAAAATTCAAGATGCGGAATCAAAAATCAAAGATACTGACCTGTCCTGCCAAGTCCAGCATGGCAGTGGACAGCAATTCTTCCCTCTTGCATGGCAAATGACATAACTTTCACCAT
Organism: Xyrauchen texanus; assembly: GCF_025860055.1. Lineage (NCBI taxonomy): Eukaryota > Metazoa > Chordata > Actinopteri > Cypriniformes > Catostomidae > Xyrauchen > Xyrauchen texanus. The sequence goes on from NC_068314.1 coordinate 32,556,986, forward strand.
GTCAAGTATAGTAGTCAAGGATGCCACACCATAGTCCTTCCAGCCAAAGTTGTAAAAATAGACTGAAAAATGTGAAACACAAATGTCAAGATGTATAACAGGCCAAATAAAACTGCAAATTGCTCTACTATTTGTAGAGATAGGCCAAACAAAATTATGAATACCACTGCATTAGAAAAAAAAATTCAAAACAAGTGGCATTTCACTTTAAAAGCAAAAACAGAGTTTTTACCTTGGTGCCCGGCTAAGAAAATGTTAATTATTTCTGAGAAAAGCTTTAGCAGCATTTGTTTATAGATGCCACTTGGTTATGTTCTTATCGAATTCAATAAAACATTTTTAGTGTGGCTTATGTGTCTGAATAAATATTGGAGCCAATTACCTTTTTTTTTTTTTTAAACCACAGACACATTTTTCTTGTTTCTACTTCAAGATCATTGGAATAACAGGATAAATTGGACAACTCATCAGTGCCGACTCTTAATTCAAAAGACATTTAATGCACATTATGACATGCTGTGCTCTGCGGAAAAACATGATATGCATAGTTTCCCAAAAGGTGCTGGCTATAAGCAAAGCACCACTCTCTGGAGAGCTTGTTAAGGGTTGCCAATCCCCCTAAGACTTAACCTGAATGGAGTCTGAAGAGCTCCTGCCAAGCATGATCATTGCATGTTTAGAAAGCAAATACTGCTTACAGTAAAAGGTTCTTTAACTTGTCAAACAAACTTCACCAATTGATGTCATAACAGTCTTCAGGATTATCCTAACCTGATTCCATCAGTATGAGATATCATGAGCTAGCCCCCTAACTACTGAGGGGAAATAGGTGCATGTTTGTGTGCAGGTGGGGGCGGGTTACTCACTCCCTGCCTCCATGAAAACCTCTGGGTTATAGGTAAAACCGCTCTCTGGCTCCAGAGTGCTGCCACAGCTGGAGTGCTCCCCTGGACGCTGCAAGTTGATGACTGTCTTCAATCCACACCTTAAAGAAAGTAAAATAATGTGTCAGCAAAGCTGTCAATGCTGCAGCTTGGTAATCACTTAATGGTACAATGCTGGAGTTTAACATACGCTTGGAACTGTTCCATGATGTTGAACTTTTCAATGATTTCAGTCGAAGGCCTTGCCATTGCTAACAGGTTATCTGTTATCCTACAAACAAAGTAAGGGATAGAATTCAAAAAAACATTGAGTAAATAACTGTGAATAATACTAGAGATGTACCGATATATCGGCCAAACACCTGTATTGGTCGATAAAAGCAGTTATCTGCGCTATCTGACACCGGCCACTTATTTAAAAACAGCCGAAGATCAGGCCAATTATTTCCAGTCAGGGGGCAAAAAAACACATTGGACAATTAGCCAACTCGTGCTGGTGTGAAAGAAAATCTCTCTTGTATGGAATTACTTTGAATTTGTTGACAATCAGCGTGTTTACATGCAGGCCAATACGCTGATTAGTCATAAAAATCAGCTTTAAAAAAAAATTTTTTATTGATATTCTCCCCTTTGTCTCTCCAATTTGGAATGCCCAATTCCCAGTGTGATCTAAGTCCTCGTGGTTACGTAGTGACCTCAATCCGGGTGGCGGAGGAGGAATCTCAGCTGCCTCCATGTCTGAGACCGTCAATTCGCGCATCTTATCACATGGCTTGTTGAACTCGTTACCGCGGAGACATAGCGCATCTGACAAAGCAAGAAATCCACGTTTACATTAGAAATAATCACGTTATTCTCTGCTTTTGCCATCAAACTGTGAAGAGGCACGTGCTCAAAATGTGCCCACACTGGATAAGCTGGTAAGAATGCCAGTAAAGGTGTTTACAAGGCACACGAAATCGGCATACTGGGCAAAAATCGACCCTTGTGGATCAGGTTATTCTTAAGACGTTTATGGCCTTACACCGATAAAAGAACGCAGTAGAACAAAGTTATTGTTTGTTGTGAAATTAATTATCAGTGAAATATCAGTGTCTGCATTGGTAGATGTTGTTCTAAAAAAAATAAGATATCGGTATCTTCAAACAAATTTTGCTTCGGTGCATCCCTAAATATTACAAAAGAAAGAAGAAATATCACTTGTGACCTGCTACTGTTTTAACCCAGAAAAACACATTGTGAATTAAATGCACTGAAGTAAAAAAGGAAAGTCTGTGCCTATATTTAATATAATTAGCATATATCGGCAATGGATTGGAGAAGAAACATAATACTTCATATCATTTGAAAGCAAAAACAATTAGAGCCAAAATGTGTTTCTGGGTCAAATTGACTTGGAAAAGAACATCAATGAATATATATTTATCAACTAGCAATGTAACTGAATTGTGTCTCGGGTGGATCCATTGACTCTAAACATTGTTGACTAAATATGAATTTGCTCACTTCAAGCAATCCACCATCTACTCCGTATTATCTGACAAGCGAGTAAGGAGGCAGCTTACCAGGAGGAATACAATCCCTTGATGGCTTGCTCTTCATCGCTCCAGCGAGAAGGGTTTTCGTATTTGCATGCTCGACCACCACAGGCCATGGAACACTGCATATGTCCTGGGATGACATGCCTCAAAGTCTCGCCAACCTTGGTGTACTTCGAAGTGGGGACTCGGACACTGACTTGAGACCAAAAAAAGAAAGAAAGAGAGAATTATGATTTTCAAGAATTAGTAATCAGACTTAGTAACTCAAATTTAAACGTGAGACATTACATCTGCATCCCTTGATGTCAGTTTGTGCCTTAGACATGCTAACCGCCACAATGACCCTCTGCGAAGAGGAAATCAGAGCTTCCACAGCAGAGCTAAGCCTCCTCCTCAAGATCTTCAGCAAGATCTCAGAGGCCGAGTGTCGCCGGTTCTTTCCCAAACAGCCAGCCTGTCTCTGCATGTCTCTCGCCTAGAGCGCCAATGATCATACAACCAGCACATCCTCCTGCTGTCTCAACCAAGTAAGCGCTGACCCCAGTGTGGTGAATCATCGCCACACAATCATCCAGTTGCACAAAAGAGGCATGAGCAACCAATACAATTCAACTGGTTCATTAGTTGCACTTGAAAGAGGGTCTCCATAGTGACCAAGTCCAAAGTTAGTGGGAGGCTGTGCAGAAGCTGTGTGTGTGTGTGTGTGTGTGTGTGTGTGTGTGTGTGTGTGGTCTCAGGTAAAAGAGACAGGATGATGTGTTTTATGTGAGAAAGCTGTGGTTGTATAACACTGCATGCACTTCAACAAAATGAGGCTAGAATTACACCTTTTCAAATGATGTATTCCATTTGGTGTGCTGAATACAAAGGTGTTATATAACTCAGCATTGATATATGGCATGAAAGAAAAGTAGTCTCCCTCTTTAACATTTGAAGAGGCTTTCTCAACTAACCAACAGTATTTTAATTAAGAGGAAATTCAAAGAAGTGCACTATCACAGTATATAAATTTGGCAGGAGCCAACTCTGATTGAATTGAGTTGTGAAATTAGATGAAAAAAATATAATGATAAAAGCCTTTACAATGTTTGAACCACCCTTGGCATGATAACGGACTCATTTTGTGTCCTGTTATTACCTTATATAATAAAATAAATCAGATGTGCATCCTACTAAGAAAATAAATTCAAAATGTACAATTTGTGAGATAATAATGAATGGTGTAGTACAATAAAATGCAGTCTATAAAAACCTGAATTGTTGTGCTTTTCATTTTTGTTTTGTTAATTAAAACCTATTTAAGGAACATATTTAATACATAATTTTATCGCATTTAAAATGCCAGAAAAAATATGTTTACTCATGTTTTTATATATTATTTTTTAATTTGTCAATCGATCACATTTTTTAATCAAATGAATTGTATGAGCTATATAATCACAATTAATCACACATCAATATTAACAAACTCTATTTCTCATAACCAATCTTACAAGATACTTGTTAAACAGACATCCTGATTAAACATCTTTTCATTGGTCATTTCGATGCACAATTCAAACAGTAGGAAGAGGTCATTAGACACATTCTGTCTATGGTAAAAAGTCAAAATTGCTAAAAGTGGAGATACGTGTTTTTCATCGGACAGCGATGATATAATAAATAATAATATATTAGACAATACAAATAAATGGCTAAATTATTGTTTGTTTTATTTCCATTCCATTTAACATAACCCAATTATTGGCCCACTTCCTTCTGCTGTTTAATTGTTGGTCTATGTACACACAGGTCAGACAGATGCTTTTGGGGCATCTGTTTTTTTATATATATATATATATATTAGGGCTGTCGATTTAACGTGTTAATTCAGTGTCATTAATTTTATTAAAAATAACATGTTAAAACAATTAACGCAATTAATCGCAATGACCCCTTATTGTAATAAGGAAGATTCCTGAGAAATGCAAGCTTGCAGTACCACCTGTTTACTCCATATCATTTTTAAATGGTGCTTCCCCTCTTCAAAAAGGGGGATCAGAGAGTGTGTGCCAACTACAGGGGTATCACACTTCTCAGCCTCCATGGTACTCCAAGGTGCTGGAGAGGAGGGTTCGGCCGATTGTTGAACCTCTGATTGAAGAGGAACAATGCGGTTTTCATCCTGGCCGTGGAACGACGGACCAGATCTTTACTCTCGCAAGGATGCTGGAGGGGGCCTGGGAGTATGCCCATCCGGTCTACATGTGTTTTGTGGATCTGGAGAAGGCGTATGACTGGGTCCCCCGGGAGAGACTGTGGGAGATGCAGCGGGAGGACGGGGTATGGGGTCCCTTCTTAGGGCGATCCAATCCCTGTACGTGCAAAGCGAGAGCTGTGTCCGGGTCCTCGGCACAAAGTCGAGTTCATTCCATGTGGGGGTTGGTCTCCGCCAAGGCTGCGCTTTGTCACCAATCCTGTTTGTGATATTCATGGACAGGATATCGAGGCGTAGTCGGGGTGGGGAAGGTGTGCGGTTCGGTGGGCTGGGGATCTCATCGCTGCTTTTTGCAGATGATGTGTCTTCATGTCATCATCGGTCCGTGACCTTCAGCTCTCACTGGATCGCTTGGCAGTAGAGTGTGAAGCAGCTGGGATGAGGATTAGCACCTCTAAATCTGAGGCCATGGTTCTCAGCAGGAAACCGATGGAGTGCGTACTCCAGGTAGGGAAGGAGGTATTGCCCCAAGTGAAGGAGTTCAAGTACCTCTGGGTCTTGTTCACAAGTGAGGGGACAATGGAGCGGGAGGTTGGCCAGAGAATCGGGGCAGCGGGGGCGGTATTGCACTCGCTCTATCGCACCGTTAGTCACGAAAAGAGAGCTGAGCTGAAGGCAAAGCTCTCGATCTACCGGTCAATTTTTGTTCCTACCCTCACCTATGGTCATGAAGGCTGGGTCATGACCGAAAGAACTAGGTCACGAGTACAAGCGGCCGAAATGGGCTTCCTCAGAAGGGTGGCGGGCTTCTCCCTTAGAGATAGGGTGAGGAGCTCAGTCATCCGTGAGGAGCTCGGAGTAGAGCTGCTGCTCCTTTGCGTCGAAAGGAGTCAGTTGAGGTGGTTTGGGCATCTGGTAAGGATGCCCCCTGGCCGCCTCCCTAGGGAGGTGTTTCAGGCACGTCCAGCTGGGAGGAGGCCTCGGGGAAGACCCAGGACTAGGTGGAGAGATTACATCTCCACACTGGCCTGGGAAAACCTCAGGGTCCCCCAGTTTCATTTCATTTATTGTTTATTTTTACAGGGACAATGCACAATTAAAAGTAATTGCGCCAGAATTAGCTAATAGCTAGTTTACATCTGCTGTCCCTGGGCAGGAAAACAAATAAAATAACATACATTACATATACCCCACATAAAACATCCCAATACATACATGTACAGAATATAAAATTTAAAACCAGAATATAAAACAGATAATATACAACACAGTCATTAGTGGTTGCAGATCTGTTGTGATAGTAGCCAGTACTTAAGCTTTTTTTAAAAATTGAGAAGCTATTGAGGCTTCGAATGTTTGTAGGTAGGGAATTCCACAACCCCACTACTCTAACTGAAAAAGCTTTTTGCCCAAAGGTTGTTTTTCTGTACTGCGGTACCAAATCTCCCCTGGCAGATGCTCTAGTCCTACCTGCACTTCCATTATGGATCACGCATCCCTGAAGAGGGGGTGGAGCAAGGTTATTAATAATTTTGTAAATCAGGCACACATCAGTATAAAAAACAAAATTATTCATATTTAAAAAATTTAACCTTTTCAAAATAGTACAGTGATGGTAGTCCCTTGGTTTTTATCTAACACTTTCATAATTTGTTTATGAAGGGAGTACACAGGCTTAAGTGTAGTTGCATCTGCTTGTGACCAAGTTGTTATGCAATACGACAAGTGAGGTAGAATCAAAGTATGTACTAAAAGAAGTGCAGCTGATTCAGAGAGCTGGTGCCTGATACTTTTAAAATTATTCAAATTAAATTTAACATTATTTATTACCCTTTTACTTGCTTTTTAAAAGACAGGTGTTGGTCTATTATTATTCCTAAATATTTAACATGCGTCACAAATTTGATTGCTTCACCATTAAATATGATATCTGGATTCACAGAGTTTTGTTTTCGTGCAGTGAAATACGTGCATACAGTTTTACTTACATTTAGAGACAAACAAGACTCATTCAACCAATTTGAGACTTTCACCATTGCAGATGACAGTTTGTTTGCAACTAGTTCTTTAGTTCTTGCATGAGTAAAAAGCACAGTATCATCCGCATACATTATAACATCTATACCTGGACATACTTGAGGCAGATCATTAATATAAATACTAAATAAAATCGGTCCTAAAATTGACCCCTGAGGAACCCCCGTAGGACAGCTAGCAAATGAAGAGCATTTATCAGCCACTCTTGTGCATTGACTTCTATTACTGAGGTACGATTTCATCCACATCAAGGCAGCATCTGATAAATAAAAATTCTGAAGTTTTGACATTAAACAGTTATGATTCACTGTATCAAATGCCTTTGCTAAATCTAAAAACACAGCTCCAACAACACCACCTTTGTCAAGTTTACTTCTAATTTGTTCGACAAAATAACAATTAGCAGTTTCAGTAGAATATTTTTTTCGAAACCCAAATTGCATTTGGTGTAGATTTACTTCACTTTCATTTAAATAAGAAACTAATTGATCAGAAACTACTCTTTCTGCAATTTTTGATGCTATTGGAAGGATACTTATGGGTCTATAATTTGATGGAAGAGTCCTATCACCTGCTTTAAAAATAGGTGTCACTACTGCCGCTTTCCAGCAATCTGGAAAATATGAGTTTGTAATTGACAGATTTGTCAAGTGTGTTAGAGGTTTGCAAAGAATTGATTTATAAGTTTTAAAAAATCGTGCATCAGTATCATAAACATCTTTAGACTTAGATCCTTTTAAATTATCAATTATTTTCAATACAGTAGATTCTGAGACATTTTCAATAGTGAAGACAGGCGTTTCATTGTTTATGGGTTCTAGTACTCCAAATCTCGCACCAAACTTCCTAGCCAGACACTGTACAGAGTTCAAGAAGAAGGAATTAAAAATTGTAGCTATTTTTTCTTTATCTTCTATTAATTTCGATTGGTCCCAGTATTATCCAATTTTGAACTGATTTATTCTCCTTCTTTGTAATTTTATCAATACTTTTCCAAATTAATTTACAATTTCCTTTAGAATCCTCAATTAATTTAATAAAATAATTAGCTTTTGCCTGTCTTAATTCTTTTACTACTTTATTTCGCAAATTCTGGAATTTTCTCTTATCATGTGGTAATTTAGATTTAAGAGCAGCCTTTAATGCCAAGTCTCTCTGCTTCATTAGCTTCCAAAGCTGTTCATTTAACCATGGCAAATGTACCTTACGCGAGTAAGATATATTTTTACTAAATTCATTTTTAGTCGTATTAACTCTATCCATCATATTGATAAATGCTTGTTCTATGTCACCAGACTGCATAATATCATTCCAGTCCAAGTGCTTTAATTTCTCCTCGAATTGGCCGATTAAGGATTTTGGTATAATATTAAAAAGCTTTTGCCTTCTTGTCTGTATAAAAACCTTTTTTTGTCAACTTTCTTACGATTAAGGTCAAGTTGTGGTCTGACATACCTGTTACCAAATTAAATGATTTTGTAATTCTTTCAGGTTTATTGGTAAAAATTAAATCTATCTGAGTTTGTGTTGATTGAGTAATCCTTGTTGGGCCAAGGATCATTTGTGTAAGATTAAACTGATCTGATATGCTTTTAAGTTGATATCTCTTAGCTTTTTCCTGCCCAGTTTATATTAAAATCACCTAGAACAATTAATTCCATTTTTGAACCAATTTCCTTTAGTACAGATTTCAATTTATCAAAAAATGTCTTTGTTGAATTAGGGGTCTGTATAATCCAACCACAGTAAAAGACATTTGAGGAGATAAAACAATAGTAACAATAATACATTCTAGATCTTGCGTTGAATTAAGATGGACCTCCACACATTTAAAATGATTACGAACATACAGAAGGACTCCTCCTCCTCTACCTGACTTTCTATCCTTCCTAAAAACATGATATCCCTGTACAGCAAAAGCAGTCTTTGGTGATAACTCAGTTAGCCATGATTCAGAGAGAAGAAGAAAGTCCAAATTAGAATCCATCAGCAGACCCTCAATTTGCTCTGTCTTTGATACAATACTTCTTATATTCAAATGTCCGCCGAGCAGGCCTTTGGGTTTTAGTCTTTTATCCCACAATACTTTAGACTGGTTTACTGGTTGAAAAAGTTCAAACTTTCTTTTAGTCATCATTCTGTTTAAATGTTCTTTACAGCCATTCAAGTTAAGAATAGTGTTTTGTGGAGTTGCGATCGGACTTACAGATCGATTGTCACTTCCATGATGCAGTTCAGTGGCGTTTACAAGCTGAGGTGTAGCGCTATCCGGTAAAAATGGCTTTCGTTCAACTTTGCAAACTGGTCCTGGATTTGAATGAACGTCACCTGCCAGTAAGATCGTGATTAGTAGGTAGCTGGTTAGCTTGTAGTTTGGGCTTGAAGATTTCATCCTAGAGCGTGGCCGGACAGTAGTTGGTAAGTTAGCCGTTCCATTGCTCAGTATATTTTGATACACAGCTTGATGACTCAGCTGGGCGAAGACAACAACGCTTCCCCGCGCAACACCGCCAGCTCGACCAAGCCAGCAGCAACGGAGCGAAAGCAGCAGGAGAGCTAAGATGTAAATAATCATTCCGCCTCGATACGTCATTTTCTCAATTCCCAAGATTGTGATTCTTTCTTTCACCCTCCATTTTCAGTCAGAGCTGGTTAATGTGGCTTGGGATAGGGAAGTTTGGGGCCCCCTGCTGGAGCAGCTGCCCCCGAGACCCGACTTCGGATAAGCGGTTGAAGATGGAGGGATGGATGGATGGATGGATGGATGGATGGATAATTTTTTAATATTTGTATGAAATAATGTATAATTATTTCATCATTATATATTGAATTATTGTTATATGAGGGGCTTTATACAAATATATAGCAAATATTTGTATCGGGACATCGTGTAATTAATTTGACTACAAATTTGAATCAATTGACAGCCCTAAAATATATATATATTTATTTATTAAATCACACTAAATTAACATGTTAAATTGAAAATGACATTTTAACGTAACTAACAACTAGGACTCCGGTGATTTTACACAGTAGAACACTCTCCTACATAGAATAATTGAATATTTATCCATTAAAAATAGCAGTCAACCACAGCTAGAGAAATAGCAGTATAATACCTGGCTTCATGACAGTGGTCGGCTCTCTGCTGTTAGCTGAACTGCCGTTGCAGTAAGGCAGGTCACTCAACAAACTGACGCCCGCTGCCATGGCCGACACTGTAAGGTGGAAGCAAACATGGTGTCAGAGCCTCAGACAAAGCAATGGTGCTAGAGTAAACAGATAAGACACAACAAAAATGAGTAAGTTTCAAGCGTGGTTGCCTGGGAGTTTTCTCTCCTGGGAGGAAAATGTACAAGTGTGCTGCTGTGTCACACATTGGATCTAAATGTCACTGCCTGGTCACAGAGGGACAAGTGGCATTTATAATTAGCGACAAGGCTACGTCTTCCTTCCATTTGCTTAAGATAAGACAGAGCGAGTTCAAATATACATTTCACATTACATCTTTAAAAGAGATCTAACAACCAAAAATGAAAACATTCTGCCTAACAACTGCTTTTGATTCCACAGAAGAAAGTCATAAATGTTTGGAACAAAATGAAGGTGAGTAAATGATGACAACATTTGCATATTCAGGAAAATATTCCTTTACATTCTCAAGCTACTACCAATAACCATAGGGCAATCAAGAATTCCCTCCTCACAGGAATAGTCATTATCATGTATTGAGGGGACCGCTGCTCTTCCCCACTGTTGTCTATACAGCCTACTAAGTGAGGGATTTTGCACCTATGCTATTTAAGCTACAGGCTCTATTATGTACAGAGAGGCTATAGAAAATGCAACATGTCCATTTTACCTAACATTCCACAACATATCAAGTGTCAACTGTTGACTACTCACATTACCATTGCAACTGTTATTGCCATTCCTTTAATCACAGGTAGGAGTGGTGATGATTGTAAACTTCCTAATGGAAAACTGTGACAATCAGCTGGCTAATATTTAGCATGCTTAATTATGGTGGCTTGAGGCAAAGTTGGCACAGTCCTACAGACTGTTTTGAGTGTGCTATCTGTCTGTCTTTCTGTGAACTGTATTTATCTATGACCTTGTTTACACCTGGTATTAAGATGTGTTTTGGGTGATCTGATTACAAGTGGTTTCAGCTGAACGTGGTATAAAACAGTTGTGTGACCAATCACAAAAACCACATACAGAGGTAGTCCAAAATGCATGTGACCACATTTCTTTTGCCATGTAAACTCTAATCTGTCCTGATGCGTGCTGAACTGTGACAGCAGCAAAGCACCACCCACTTACCCTTGAAATAAGAGGTTTAAACTGTGACAGTTGTGTGCGGGTTTTGAAAGGAAATAACTGTTACATTGGAAAATTGGAAAAAACACATACATATGCGTGAACAAGGACTTGATGGAACTTCTTTAGTGTGCCTGATTTGGACATGCTGTGAAACAGATGAGAAGCACATCTAAATTGACAATCCATCTATATGTTGTTTGTATTGACAAACTTTCCTTTTCTAGTTGATTTATTGATATTTAACAGTAAGATAAATTGGAGCACAATAATACCTTATGTAATGCCTATTTGTGCAAGGCTTGTGTGGCAATATTGGACGAAATATGAATGATTTTACCATTCACTTGATACATCATCATGATCAATGATGTAAACTGAGAGGACACAGGACAGAGGAGTGGCATTACGAGATTCCTTTGCATTGTAACGTACACTTCTTACACACTGATCTCACAGAGACCAAGTGAAACCCCACTCCAAGCTGTCCAAAAACTCAACCTGAGACTAGTCAATCATTGTGCACTATTCATCTGATTAGGAACGGATTTGTCCTAATCCTAATCAAAACAGCGATAGAAAACAGATGCATATTTCTAATGATTTCAAGTCTCACATTTTTAAAACTCCAGCTTGTATTTTTATTTTATGTCCACTTGTAAATACATTTTTGTTCATTAATTCATTAATTTTGATTTTAAATATCAGGTGGTTATCATCTTGTCAATTATGTGCTGCTGTTTCAAATCCATGAGATGGCATCACACTCACTTTATTCTGGATGGAAGCCAATGCTGCCTTTAAAACTAATGGAAATAACCTAGAATCAAATCAGATAAAACACATATAGCTAAGTGACAAAATATGTTCTGTGTATATTGCACAGACTACAGATGTGTGCATGTGTGGGACATAAGTAGCCTCTATTATAAGAGTTTTTAAGCCATATTTTGCTGGTTGTCAGCTCATCCAAAACACACGTTTAACCCTTAAATGTGTATGGTAATTTTCCTAAACACTCTTACATATTTGGGTTTTAGAGACCTGCCTGAAATTGGATGTACAAATTGCCTAGATAGTGTACAATTTAAAAATATATTTTCAAGACAATTAGAAAACAATAAAATACAATATCATTTGATTTTTCATAAATTAAAGAGATACTGCAACAAATCAGGACAAATCAAGAACAGGATTCATAATTATTTTCACACTGAAAGAGATGCAACTGGCTGTCAAACACATATTGAGCAACACACAGGGTTGTGAGGGTTACTTTTGAAATGTATTCCACTACAGATTACAGAATACATGCTGTAAAATGTAATTTGTAATGTATTCTGTTAGATTACTCGAGGTCAGTAACGTATTGGAAATACTTTGGATTACTTCTTCAGCACTGGTAGATTATTTAACTTGTTTTGACTATAAAAACTGCCAGTACAGTAAGACAAAATACACATGTTAAAAATACATTCTCTGAAAAACCTAAATATCTTATGCAATGTTGTTTCTAAAACAAGATAAATCTAATTTATCTTGTTTTAAGGATTTTTTGATATTTTTACAGGAAAACAATAAATAAATTATTATCAAGATTACGATTTTTGCCCTAAAATCAAAAGGTCTTCCTAGAAAAAGTAATTATGATCCAACGTGATTTTTCTTGATAAAAAAATATGATCGTGTCTAGTAACATGTGCATGTAAAATGGCTAGAAATAGCATTTTAGCTTAGCATAAAGCTAACAATTTACACAAGGTTTATTTCTATTTCTTCTGCTCCAAACTTACTTCAAACTTACTTCTCTGTCTGCTCGTATGAATGTAACTCATCATAAGAAAGTGTTTCACTGCTGTTCAAATGCACTTTGGATCGCATCATTTATATGTATAAATGTTTTCCATCTGAAAGGACTAAATATTAAATTACACAAATGACAATAAAATGCAAATTAATCTCTTCAGTAATCAAAATACTTTTTGAAAGTAACTGTATTCTAATTACCAATGATTTAAATTGTAACTGTAGTGGAATACAGTTACTTATATTTTGTAACTTTGCAATCCTGTTACATGTATTTCGTTACTCCCCAACCCTGACAACACATAATAATGTGTAATCTATGTGTATCTAACCCATTTTATGTGTATTTCACATTGCACTATTTGAGTCGAAATAGATACTCAACTTATATTATTTCAATAGTTCACCCAAATGACAATAGTCATGTCATACTGTTCATGTGTTATACTTGCTATAAGTTTACTTCGATGTTGTTTCTTCGTCAAATAGCAATGTCAAATGTAAATCAAGTCAATCACTGAAAAAACAGCGCCATATTGAGTAAGAAATGACATGTATATTATGTTTGTGTACTCATATAAAATACTGATAATTCACTGTTGCACAGAAAGTCAACATGATCTACTATTTAGTTGTATGAATATACTACTCATTTCTCTAGTAAGACACAAAGAATTAGATATCTAAAATAGCCATATTAATAATTAAAAAATCTATTATTTATGGAAGTGCAAAAAAAAAAAAATCACTCTTACATACATCGGGTCTCTAGAGACCCTATACACTTTTGGTTCATAAACCATTATAAAAACATATTTTTGTTAGAAATTTTGCCATTTTTTTCATGTTACACCATTTATAAGAGATAGATTGAGGAATACTAAAGAGGTGTGGGCACAACTCCAAAAAATGGATGAGGTACAGGGGGTAAAATGAGGTCCTAGGTCTCTAAAGATCCGAGGTATGCTTAAGGGTTAAATGTAAATATGGTTCCAAAAAAAAAATTATTATTTTTATGGATAAGCCTAACATAAATGTATTTTCAATAAATTTACATCATGCAACATGCTTGTAAACAATATTTCAGCTGTCACCTGTAAAGGAGCTTTGAGTCTGAGCTTTGGTGAATCTTTGAATGCCACCCACTGGATTTAAATCAAAGGCGGCGATCATTTTCATCTAAACTTTGAACCTATTTTTCAAAGCATTTGTAAAACAAACTGAGAGATTTGTCAAAAACAGTGTATGCATACTTTATAGTCTTGTTTCTAAATTTGTGCATTCAGTTTGTGTATTTATATTAAATTAGGGTGATCAATTGAGTACAATTTGAAATAAAATTAATTATATGTACAGACTAATCCGATTAATTGCATGTAGTCAATATTTCATATTGTGTATATAATAATTACAATTATGATGTTTAATTATTATATCTAATATAATCTAATAAATATATATTTAATATACTATATAATATTATAATTCTGATCATTTAAATACATTACATCATATACATAAAGCAGCTTTAGAAGTTCAAAATATCATTGAACATAACACTATTATTGGCTTACTTCCAACTGAGCCATTTTTAACTGTTGGTCTATGTAATCACGTGTCAGGCAGATGCTTCTGGAGCATCTTTCTTCAGTTGCATTTCCTCTCCCTATTTTAGGCATGTCTAGTCATAAATAGGGGTGGGAGAAAAAAAATCTATTCTCCGATGCATTGCGATTCTTTCTCCAACGATCTATTCCTAATAGATTTGGAGTTCAATTAAAACTGTAACAGTGCAGTGACGCTTACAGGTATGTGTGCACCAGAGACAGAAAGGGGAAAGAACTGCTGAAAATAACGATGAGACAGCGGTTCGGGAGACGTGGGTGATGTTTTTATTTTCTAATTATTTGTAGTCTCCTGCTTCTCAATGCCTTTTTCTCCTCTTGCACTCTCTATTTCTTTAGCTGTTACTCATTGTCACATACCAGATACTTGATTGATTTCTTAAGCAGCAACCCTGCTATTTGTGTCACTTTACTATTAACTGTGGTGTGGAAAGGAGAAGCTGCCATCTGCACTCTCAAAGAAGCAGATATCCACTAGCAACCAATAGTTGTGGTTGAGGCAAGGGATCGATTAATTTTAAATGAATAATTTAATACTGTGTGTGTGTGTGTGTGTGTGTGTGTGTGTGTGTGTGTGTGTGTGTGTGTGTGTGTGTGTGTGTGTGTTGATAAAATAACTGTAGGACAAGATATATGGTGATGCATCGAGAATCGTTTTGTAATCAAATCTTTACCCTTTGAATCATAATATAATCAATTCATGAGGCTAGTGAAGATTAAACCTCAAGTCATAAACATTGCATTTTTAGGGCTCTGTGTCAAGTTAAACGTAGTTTCAAACTTTGAAAATCACGTCTCGAGATCACCTGTATTCTGTTGTGCTCGGTCCAGCTGTCTTTGAGTGCAAGAGTTCATCATCTGTGGGTTGGTTTGACAAAGTTTCTTGCAGCTGGAGTTGCGCTGAATGCCTCCTACTGCTACAGATTTTCAAAAACATCAAGGTGCTGCATCTCTGACAGTACAAGCATTCCTTGTTACGGAATTTACGTACAGGTCAGTGGACATGATTAGTTGAGGTAATTTTTTAACATGTTATTTTTCATATTTACATTTCTGCATTTGGCAGACGCTTTTATCCAAAGCGACTTACAGTGCACTTATTACAGGGACAATCCCCCCAGAGCAACCTGGAGTTAAGTGTCTTGCTCAAGGACACAATGGTGGTGGCTGTGGGGATCGAACCAGCGACCTTCTGATTAACAATTATGTGCTTTAGCCCACTACTCCACCACCACTCCATATAATTAATCCCACTAAATTAACACTTTGAAATCGACAGTTTTAAATAGGGCTGAAAGGATAAGTCGACATTATCGCCAACGTCGAAAATAAAAATTATTGTCGACAAGTATTTTCGTTGTCGAATAGTTGTTTGATCTCATATGAACCATATGAAACTCTAATGGTGGTGCAAGAGGAGCACTTCAGCTTGTGCCTGATTTAGGAGAGCAAAAATCACATATGCACTCCAAACATTCAAAACAGCTTCAGGTGATGTAGATTGCAAAGTATGAGAGAATTATACAAAAATAAAACATAAGTCTTGTTGTGAAATGAATCGGACCGGAGTTGCCGTTCCGCTTAAGCAAAACTTGTGTGTCGAGCATCTTTAAAGGAAACACCCTGGCGTTATATCTTTAATGCATCCTTTATTAAAGTTCAAATAATAAGGAAGCAGGTCATGTAAATAAGTATAAACTCAGAAACTGGCATTTCTCTATGCGGTCAGCAACGCTTCTATGAGTCGCGTGAAGAGACCCGATCTAATGGGGAGAGATTGAAACGGCACCCGGAAGATGCACACTCTGGGGCAGGGATGCTCGTCCCTCACGCGCTCTTTTTTTTTTTACTGAATTAAACTGAATAAAAATGTTTTTATTTCCATTTAGAGGTATTTTTAAAAGATGATTCTGTCCTCTTCATTGCTCGTAAGCCCGTTTAATACAACCTTTTAACTCAAGGCAGAAGCTGAATAGTCAGGTTAAGAGCTAATGATTAATCGTTGTAATAATCGTCCGAATAGTCGAATAATCGTCCTAATAGTCATTAGATTAGTCAATTATTAAAATAATCGTTAGTTGCAGCCCTAATTTTAAATACATTAAATATAACTAATGTGGGTGAAACGACCCGCCCATCCCTCTCGTTATTGTCGCTCTGCCTCTGAGGGCTGTCATTCAGCCAGGAGTGGGCAGGAGAGAGCAGAACTGCAATTTAATAAGCCTCGTTTGGGCAGCGGTTGATGAGGCACACCTGATGTGAATATAGCCTCATCACGGCAGCCATTAAAACATAGAGAGCACCTCTTATCGGGGAGCTGGCTTCTAACTCCTTGTATTATAATACTGTAGCTTTAATCAACAGACTTTCTCTCACAGTACTGTGACAGTTTGAATGTTTTCATCATAGTGAGATGTTTAGTTAGGCCTATGTGGACATTCAGATATGGCCACAGAGCTTGAGTTCAAGTGTTGCCTCAGCCAATCACAGCACTCACTGAACCATTTAGAGAAATTGTGCTGTTGTTGCTGGATTTGACTGTGAACCTTCACATGCCCTATACTTTAGGGACTGATGAGTACTTGCCAATAGAATTTCTTCACTCGACATCTGATTTATGCAGAGATCTATCATGGGAAACATTTAGCAAGGAGTCAAGTTTATTTACATTACTTTAAGGCTTATTTAAACTTAACTACACTATGAACTTCAAATCCAAGAAGAGGACATATGTTGTTGTTATTATCTAAGCAAGAAGGCACATTTTAAGGGAATATTCTGAGTTCAATACAAGTTAAGCTCAATCGACAGCATTTGTGGCATAATGTTGATTACCACAACAATTAATTTTGACTTCTTTACAAAAAGCTCAAAGTTGGGTTACAGTGAGTCACTTACAATGGAGGTGAATGGGGCCAATCCATAAATGTTAAAATACTCACTGTTTCAAAAGTCTTGCCACAAGTCCTAAACAATATGAATAATAACACAATTTCAGTGTGATTAACCCGTTTACTAATGTGCGTTGGGTTCCCAGATAACATTGCAACTTAAGCTTTTATTATCATCTTAACGAACGTCACTCGTTATTTTACATTGGAGTAACGCTTGTTTCCCAAACAGCACGTAGATCACTCGTTATAAAGTTGAAAATATGTGCTTAGTTACAGGAGCTGTCCAGTACAAATTGGTGCTGATCACTTTTGCCATGGCCAGTAGGTCTAGGTGGTTGTCTTCTCAACATGAAAATAATGAGGAAAAACAAACAAACATGGAAGTTGTTTGTAACCATGTCAAAGCACCGAACTGTATTAACTATTACAGAATTGAATTAAATAAATAATGATGGCTTTAGTAAGATGGGAGATTCAGATGTATTGATGCTCATTCATAGAGACTAAGGAAAGTGACGCAATAAATTAATGTAAGTGAATGTATGTGATGTAAATCATAACGGGCTCTCACGTAGCAATTATGCCAAAGAAGGCTAATGTAATGTTATACAGTATCATGTGTCTTGCAAATTTAGACCCATCACGTCACATGGGCAGACTGCGGAGACTGCCTATATTGATTTCATAGCGATTTAAAAAAAAAAAAGTTATCCTCTGAAATAGTTCACAATGGCTTTCAAGGATCAAAATAGATTAATACAATTTATTATGTGTCCTATTGTCTTTTGATAAACTGTGAAAGATGCCAGAAAGATACGTGTACCAATGTAATGTTAAGTTGTACTTCATTTATTTAAGATTTTAAAGCTCTAGTTTTACGAGATTTACGAACGTTTTTACGAACTACTCAGAGAACGATGCTTTTAGGAAAAGTGCCTTATGGGGCTTTACACTGCATGGTACAACTCGCTTTTTGGGGGGTTTCCACTGTGGATAGTACCTGGTACTTTTTTTAGTACCAGGTACCTCGGTCGCTTGGAACCTCGGTCGAGGTTCCAAGCGAGCCGAGCAGATACTAAATGTGACGTCAAAACCCTGCAGATCACTGATTGGTCAGAGAGAATCGTCACTACCAGCGTCACTGGATTTGCGACACGGGACATCAACCAGCTAGTTTTAAAGTTAGCGACAGTATAATTTGTTCACGCGACTTTCGAATTGTAAAAAGAAATGCAGTGCACAAAACCGTGGTCAATAAATGAGGTGCAGATGTTCCACTCATTAGCGATGACCAAAACGTCACAAAACAAAAAAGGATTTCAGGAAGTGTATCAGCTGTTGGCCACACACTTCTATCACCGGACATACCAACAGTGTAGGGAAAAGTACAAAAAATAAAATAAGTGACTACAGAACCATGAAGGAAAAGTGGAAGAGTTTTGACCAAATGGATGCTATCTAGACTGGCGAGTAATGGGAGGGAGAGTGCCCTGGACTCAGACACGACTGGAGTCCACGATGGAGGACGGTAAGTTTTGTTACGTTAACTCTATACTCTGCTTGAAAGCTTCACTTTATTTAGTTGACCAGCTACTGGAAAGCTTGCTTCTGAAACAACCAGGCCAATTTAAATGTTACACTTGTGTAAAATCACCATGCAACAACTGCTTTATGCAGCACAATGAGCTAGTAGCTAACAGCTAGCGGTTGTGTTATTGTTTATTGTTTTGTATCGCATTTAAGATGATGTCACGGCAGTAGAGGCGGTACAAATATGACGATCATCCTATAATCCCACCCACGTTGAGGCGGCACTAAACTGCAGTGGAAAAGCAAACTCAGAAAAGTAAAGCGAGTAAAGTCGAGTCGAACCATAACATAGAGATTAACTACTACTTAAGTTGGGGCCTGGGTAGCTCAGTGAGTATCAACGCTGACTACCACCCCTGGAGTCGCGAGTTCAAACCCAGGGTGTGCTGAGTGTCTCCAGCCAGGTCTCTTAAGCAACCAGATTGGCCTGGTTGCTAGGAAGGGTAGAGTCGCATGGGGTAACCTCCTTGTGGTCGCTACAGAGATTCGTCCTCCTCCACCTGGATTGAGGCGAGTCACTATGCCACCATGAGGACTAGCGCATTGGGAATTGGGCATTCCACATTGGGGGGGGAAAGCGAACAAATAATTTTAAAAAGTACTAATTAAGTGCTACTAACATTCTACTTAGTGCTTCGGGAAACCCATTGGAGTCAAGTTCAATTAAATTTAAAAACTTTGTAGCATGATGATGTAACACCATAAACCTTAAAACGACCGTAAAATGCAGATTTAAATAACTTTACATTTCAAATAATAAACACATTTTAACAGAAGAGTTAATATAATTGCTCTCATAACATTATAATCTTATGCCTTTTAACCCTTCAAACACTGGCCTCATTCACTTTCATTGTAAGTGCTTCATTGTAACCTCAATTTTGCTTTTTGCTTTTTTGTTTTTAAGAAAAGGAGTGAGTCGTCAAATTAATTATGGGGGGTAAATATGCCACAAATCCATTCAACTGAGCTTAATTTATATTAAACCCAGAATATTCCTTTAAGGACTTGTCTTACATCCTCTAGTCCAGTCTATTGTTGTTATGATTTTTTGCACAGGTTGCATACCAATCCTTCAGGCGCAGGATAAACAGCACAGTTATTGCATTGTGTACAGGCTTTGTTATTATGTTACTACATTAGTATCATGCACAACTAATATAAAGCAAACACAATTTGAAATATAAATGCATTTGTTTTGATAAATCTTGCATCTTAGCTGGCATGGTTAAACTGCAAATCTTTTCTAGGGAACTGTTAGACAGTCATTCGTTTAAGTGCTAATAGATTGTAATAATAAACAAGCACTGCAGTGTCAATGCAAACTAACAGTAGACTGGGAACCCATGGGAGCACTAAAAAGATTGGAAAAGGAGACTGATCTTTTGCATATCAGAAGCATGAGAAAAATGGTCCTTGAAAACAAAAATAGATCAAATTTGTCTCTTAAACATCGCTATGTAATAGAAGGGGGAGTGACACTCTACAAAGGCAAGCTTTCAAAATACTGAACAGAACATTACAGCCTTATAATACAAGCTTGCTGTAAAGTTTGCATTGTTTTCTGTGTCAACTCTTCTAACATTCTTTCTTGGTTGGTTGTAACACCCATTACAGCACGCGACGAGAACAATGCCGTGATTGTTATTCCCTTTTGCTCTGTCGATCTAACGTTGCAGTTAAATGATTATGATCCTTATATAACAATTTTGCTTAGCGACGGACATCAAAACAAAAAGAAGCGCAAATGCAAAATAAAGGAGTTTCAAATACATTAATGAAAAGACTGCATAGTTAATATTTTGCTCTGCATCTCTCAGCTCGCTAAACAATAATGCTACAAGCAAAGGCTTACACTAAAGCTGATGTGTCCAACCTCGGTGCCTGGATCCCGATTTTGTTAGCTGCAGATATTTGTTTTCATTTGTATCATGGTGAAATCCGAATGCATGACTCAACGGCAGATAAAGTCGCGTGCTTTTGTATCAGTTTCGTAGTTCAATGGGATGTTACATTGTGACAGGTTGAAGGAGACAGATAAGGATTTTCATTGGTCGAGCCATGGTCATGTGAGCAAATGAAGGCTATTGCGTGAGTCTTGAGGAGATGTGGACACAAAGCACTTTGTGGAGTATTAGGCTACTGACTCATCTTAATGGTGATCTACATCACATTATATACATGAACTAATGATTTAAAACAGTTTATGCAATTACGAATAAGGATAATTGCCACTATACATAATGAAATCTTATTTCATAAGACTATCACACATAGTTGGATGGTTGGATGGATGGATGGATGATGATAAATAAATCACACAAATTGAATTGGTGCTCTGTCATGAATGCATTGGTGCTTTGCAATGTGGCATTCACAGTTTACATAATGTCGCCTAGTGGCTGAAATACAGAGGTGCATCCACAAGAGGTGATGGTGTCCTGTTTCAACCTTAAAGGTATAGTTCGCCCAAAAATAATTTACTCACCCTAATGCCATCCCAGATGTTTATGACTTTCTTTTTTCTGATGAACACTAACGAAGATTTTTAGAAAATATCTCAGCTCTGTTTATCTCAGATCAATTGTCCTTTAATAAGTCTAATAATTACATAAGGTCTTTTTTACTATAAATTCTCCTCCCTGCCACAGTAGGTGGCGACATGCACAATGCATGCAAGTTTAAAAAACAAAAGAAGAATGTGGAAGTGAAAGTGAATATATATAGTAAAAAAAAAAGGACTTAAATATTTATCTGTTTCTCACTTATCATATAGCTTCAGAAGACATGGATTTAACCACTGGAGTCAAATGGATTACTTTTATGCTGCCTTTATGTGCTTTCTGGACCTTCTAAGTTCTGCCAACAATTCGCTTACATAAAATGGACCAACAGAGCTGAAATATTCTTCTGAAAATCTTTGTGTTCTGCAGAAGAAGAAGAAATTGTATACACATCCATGGTGGCATGAGGGTGAGTATATGACCAGAGAATTTACATTTTTGGATGAACTATTGCTTTATTGCCTGCTATGAAGAGCACTATTATATTTCTTAATATCAACAATGAGGTGTGTGTGTGTGTGTGTGTGTGTGTGTGTGTGTGTGTGTGTGTGTGTGTGTCCATAAGGATAGTGAAACCTGAAATGTTTGACATTGTGAGGACAATTTGTCAGTCCCCATGAGGAAATAAATCCTACAAAATTATGTTTGTTGAAAATTTTTAAATGCAGAAAGCATTTTTCTGTTGGGGTTAGGGGATAAATATAAAGTTTGTACAGTATAAAAACCATTATGTCTATGTAAATTCCCCATAAAACATGGAAACCCAACGTGTGTGTGTGTGTGCGTGTGCGTGTGTGTGTGTGTTCTGAAAACGGTAACAACCTCGTGGTCACGATTAAGGGTTCTCGCTCTCAATGGGGCACGTGGTAAGTTGTGAGTGGATCATGGAGAATAACATGAGCCTCCACATGCTGTGAGTCTCTGCAGTGTCATGCAGAACGAGCCACGTGATAAGATGCACGGATTGACATCTCAGAATCAAATCAAAATCAAATCACTTTATTGTCACACTACCATGTACACAAGTGCAACAGTAGGTGAAATTCTTGTGTGCAGTTCCGAGCAACATAGCAGTCATGACAGTGACGAGACATACACCAATTACAGTAAACAACATACTTACGCAACACAATTTACAATTGTGAGGCAACTGAGACTTGTCCTCCGCTACCCGGATTGAGGTGAGTAGGCTAACGGCGCCACCACGAGGACCTACTAAGTAGTGGAAATTGGGCATTCCAAATTGGGAGAAAAGGGGATACATTTTTTTTTTTTAAAGCAGGATTTTCGTTTAAAAAAATCCTAACTCTTATGGCGTACTATTTTTTTTATCATTATTATTTTAGATTTGTGAGAAGTGATGCAACATCATTTGCATGATTAAGAAGAATAAGAAAATAGACATAGCCTACATGCTACATAATGACGTTTTTTAGGAATACGATTATTGTTAAAAGTCAACGATGGGCCTGATTACTATTATTAAACAGTTTTTAAAGAGAACAAAAATAAATGTCCTTTGTTTCAAAAGACCCTAAAACGGTCAACCATAATAATTCCAGACAATTAGACGCGCTTCACCACGGACCAGGATCTCATTTTAAAAATGTATATCATATTATTTATTATATTTACCTTGACTCTAGGTAGGTACAAATTAATAATAACTAAAATAAAAATTATAAGTAAAAATGTATTATTATGCTCAAAATACGACCCTGTATTCTAAAGGAATTAGTCAACAATATTAAGATTGTTACATTTGGATTATCATCATCATGTTGAATAAATGAAGACTGTCCATAATGAAATTAGCTACATGAACTAAAACTCAAAACACAATTTTTGGATGGTGGTGAATAACTTCACGATACAACGTTTTCAGTTTCTCTTTCTCTTATCACAACTTCACAAGAAAAAGTGGTGTCTGACGCCATTTAATAGACCATTTATCTGTTTCTTATGTCTAATTAAGGAGAACTGCTACACCGTAACAGTCAGAAGACTATTCTTCACAATCATCCAATTGACGCTCAATTGGCATTTTTGCGTCATGATGAACGTAATTGGTTCAGACTTCAGTCCCTTAATTTGTATATTTGAAATAAAATGATTATCATTTCTATTCATCAACATCGAAATTCAAATGCGTGATAACTTTTGCTACAAAAAAAAAACTTTGTCTTGTTATGTGGGGGAATATTTTCCGTTTTATTTTCGAAAGCCATTAAATCTTAAATAAGATATTGAAAATGATATCCTATTTCTTTATGCAGCTAAAACCTTTTACGGAATTGGTTCAGGACATCAACCAAATCTAAAAATATATGCTATTTAATTTGATATATAAAACGAGACTTTAAAAGACATTAAAAAGTAGCCAAAAATATTTTGACTCTGTGTTCTCCCTTTTATTTACAGAGGGTGTCCAAGCATGCTGAAGAGGAGGTGTGGCGTTGCGTTAGACCTCCTTAAACTCAGACGTCTGTGTTCCGGATTCAAAGCTCAGTTGGTACGGTGAGAACAGAAATAGACTTCTCTCTCCAGCTCCGTGGACGGGAACGCACATTTCCGAAGTCCCCCCCAAAGAAAAGAAAAAACTTGACTCGTATTATGAGTCGAAGCCTTCTTTGCTTATTACAATAGCTGTACACAAATGTGAGGATGATTTTCATCTTATCCGAAAAACTGAAAGGACGTTTATGCCCGGGTGCATCATAAGGACATCTGAATCCTCAATGTGACTTTTACGCATCTCCGGAAGACAGGTTTCTACACCAGGAGGTTCGGAGAACACTTAGTACTTTTTAAACTTTAACAATGCAACATCCTCTGGAAATTGGGGCGCATTACTATCCCCCGAATGCCCATCCAGACCAAAGGTCCCACAGGTACAGGAGTTTCATGATTGAAGAGATTCTCACCGACCATCCGGATCACAAGGTATCGAGTCCTGCTGGAGACCTCCTAAAATATGGAGTACATGCCCTTCTGTCGGCCAGACCATTTCACAACCACTTAGGTATGTACCGTGACCTATGTCAAAGACTACATTTTGAAATCCAGCAATGGCAGTCGTATCCTTCTTTAAATACAGGGACATTCAAATTGGAGAAGCTCTCTATTTGCCTACACAGGGAGCTGTCTCTGCGGACAATACAAATCAAATCTGATATCTCCAGAAAAGCAATGCAATGGACAAAGCATGCTTAAAAAGGGGGAAAGGGAGGAAGGAAAGGAAGATAAAACCACGAATGAATTACTGTGCATTCGAATGCAACAAGCTACAAATGCGCGTTCAATTCAGGCATAGGGCGTTCATGCTTTCTTTGTGGTTTTTAATTCTCAAGGAAAGAAAACCAACCTGTAAGCACAATAAACAACATCCAAACTAATTTGAAAATACATTGAAAAATTCATATATGTAAAGTTGTCCTACCTGTGTCCATTTCGCGTAAAATGGCACCACATTGTATTACATACATTGATATGTAATACAAACGAGACTGTCATTTAAATAATCATTAGTCTATCTTTGTCGTTTTAAGAGACTATTTCCTTTAGAAAAGTCTAA
This sequence comes from Xyrauchen texanus, assembly GCF_025860055.1. Classification (NCBI taxonomy): domain Eukaryota; kingdom Metazoa; phylum Chordata; class Actinopteri; order Cypriniformes; family Catostomidae; genus Xyrauchen; species Xyrauchen texanus. The sequence goes on from NC_068314.1 coordinate 32,582,024, forward strand.
ATGTAAAAGATGTTCTTACGTAGGCCCTAAAGATCCTTAAAATCATGAATTTTTTTAATTTTTTTATTTGTATATTAATATTGAAACATGCGTGTTAGCTCTAATTCTATTTATAGTACATTATATATTGCCATAGACACATCAAAACTTGCATATAATTTCCACTTTTATCAATGATGAACGTGTCGTCCACCCAAAGTCCACCCAAACTCCAAAATTATATTGAATACATTTTGATTTAATTTATTCAGTCTTAACTTATAGTTTTAATTCTACATGATCATAAGGCCAACACACAATTGTTTCACTTCCAGTACTGAAAGCAGACCAGACAAGCATCCTGAAGTTCCCAATGTCTCCTATATCCTGCTCGCTCGGGGCGCCGCTGGGCTCTTCGCTTTTATCCGGGGCAGCGGGTCTGCAGGTGGGCTCATCATCCCATCATCTCCCGCTGGACCTCCACCTTCGGAGTAAACTCGATCCTGGAGGTGATGCAGTGAGCAAGACGAAGAAAGGACGAAGAAGTAGGACTGTGTTTACCGAACTACAACTGATGGGTTTGGAAAAAAGATTTGAGAAACAGAAGTATCTATCTACCCCTGACAGGTAAACAAATATTTTAGATATATATGATTTTTTTTTAATGAATGAGAGTGAACGAGGTAAATTAAGGATAGACTATAAATAAGTTATCTAAAAAGGGTTTAAACGCGCGTGCATTAAACGATCGTTTGCAACTGGATAATTCATTAAAAATAATAATTTTGATATAGGCCTATAAGTTATAACCATAATTATCGACCTCCAGTTCTCATGCCGTTAAAATGTTGGTATTGTCGGAGAGACTGCTTATTTGTCGTTTTCTCTTTTACAGAATAGACCTGGCAGAGTCTTTAGGCCTCAGTCAGCTTCAAGTCAAAACGTGGTATCAAAACAGAAGAATGAAATGGAAAAAAATAGTAAGTTCTATATTCTAATAATAAAAAGAAGGGCTTTATCTGACCTGTGGACGTTTATGGATGTGTGCTTTTGTTGTAGGTGTTGCAAGGAGGAGGACTAGAATCTCCGACCAAGCCAAAGGGCCGCCCAAAGAAAAACTCCATACCCACCAGTGAGCAGCTCACGGAGCAGGAGAGGACTCGAGATGCGGACCGTTTATCCGACGATACTTCATCACTTTCTGATGCAAACCAAGAGGAATAAACGAGACCATCCCGATTAGTACTTTCGTTTCCAGGACGCAAACAGGGCAATTATCGGCCTCTGTGGATCGTTGCTCAACGAACCCTTTATTTCGGCACTTACACAGAAAGACCTAACCACTAGGCCTGATTTTATACTGCATATGTTTTGTTTGATTATGCCATCTTTGGCAGCCCTAGAAAAGTCTTTACGAACTTGTGGGACCAGACTCCGAGCAGTGGTTGAATGGTCTTTATTTTTCCTCTGCATTGAAGGCTGTTATCATAGCATTTATTTGGATTTTGATTTTTTTTGCCTTCATTGTTATCTCAACAATTTTCTAAAAATAATAATAATAAATGTTTTTTTTTTTTTTTTTTCAAAAACAGTTAATGACTTTGTAACAATGTGAAGGTTTTTTTAACATGGCAAAGTAAAAGTAAAAAAAAAAAAAACAACATTATTCCGAGTAGCCAATGATCATAATAATAACAATGAAGAATTCCTCGTCGTTGCTGTTTTTTGTTTCACGTTGTTTCAACTTCCTACTCCATATCTCTGAGCAACATCAGGTGCTGGCTGTGTTATGCAGAATTGTTTATGGCTTATTGCGACTGCGCACATTGGCGTGTTTACAGTAAAAGTAAATATGGGGTAACAATATATTTTCGAAATGAGGTTATTTATTTTCAAAGGAATGCGCACAGGAATCCTTTTAATCATAGCTATAGGATATTACTACAATAATTATTATTTAAAGAAGTGGGCTATTTGCAGTGTGGCGAACGTGTATTCATCTGTAGCACAGTGAAAGTGGCTATTTTAATAAATCTTTTCTTCTGCTGCATTAATACCATTGGAACTGTTCTAAAGATAAACACTCACGCACGTGCGTCAAGACGCCAAAAAGTGATGGGTAAAACTTGATAATAACTTTAATTATTGACATTACAAAAAGTATTACATTATACCTATATCGAAGTTTATAATGCAGCTTATCAGGTAATGGACATTACAAATTGATATATTAAACATTTTACAATGCTTGTTAATGACTTAGCCAATTGAAAGTTGTTTTATAAAGTTAATAAACATATTTATTATGTTACTGAAATATGCAGTAAGTTCATATAAAATAAAACGGCGGATTTTGCATCTTATAAGATTTAAACATTATTGAAATGACCCCTCAGCATTATCCTCCAATACAATTAGGAAACATGTGTTAGGATGCATCATGTTTTGCTTGATTTATCGGTCATAAACATCGGGTATGCGATAGAACGACACTCAAAAACAAACAAACAAACAAAAACAAATGTTGACATATTTTTAAAATGTACACACATTTAAATTTCATTACAAAATTGCATCAAATTTAATTGTATGATGTTTAACTAAATTAAATTAATAAAACTTAAAATGTGTCTTTTTTTATTTATTTTATTAATCATTACTCAATTCAATATTAGCCTATTACATTTTGTTGTGAAATTAAAATGCCTAAATCTTGAAATTATATAAAAAAAAAATGAAGTGCAATGCTAGTGATATTAAATGATTATAATTTATTTCCAAGCCATCGAAAAATAAAACAAATCACAAAATTAGATAAGAAAATGTTTGGCGAACTGTACTATGTGTGGTCACTTTAATTTATGCACAAATCAAAAAATAAAAAATCATAAAAATACGTTATGTCCAAAACGGAAAATTAAAGAATAATGAAGGCTGATAAATTGCAGGTACAGTCGAATACATAAGGTTGCAACCAGTGACCCCTGTTCTGTCTGTATAACCAAATAACTACAAACCCTTAGGTCTGCTCTCGTGCTCTTTGTCGCATGGTTAGGAGGAAACATGTTTTATCAAAACGCACATTCCAATTGTTATTCTGCCATATCATCCTTGACGGGACCCTTGCCCAATAAAACACAATTTAGTTTCTATAACTTTCCGTTTCAAAATAAGATGGGATGCAAATATCGGCTATTTTGATGGACATTCAAAACTAAATTCGAGACGGCACAGTTGGTGGGATTTTCATCTAAGCCCGTCTCAATTTAATGTCAGTTTTAACACAAAAATAGACCTCCAAGAACAAGTTCCATTCCATAAACGCTGCAGATCCATAAGGTCATCATTGAACAGTACAGGGAAATACATATTAATATGTTTTAATACTGTATGTATAATATTTGATAAAAGTTCTTGACAGCCTGGAGGACAAATATGAGTGTAATGAATATGACTGTTTATAAGACATTGATATAGCGGGAATATTCACTGTGCCCAAATTTGGTACAATTAATTTAACGTGTTTCTGGTTTCATTTAGTCAGTGAGATATACCTGAGATATGTGCGGACTATTCATTACACGCGCGAGCAGCCAAATGAATAATAGCCAATGAATGATGCGCTGCAGAATAATGTTGCTTAAGTGTCTCCAAAAATAAATCCTTAAGTTGCGTTTTTAATGCAAGGACAGGTCCATCGTTTAAAAACCATATGTGGTTTATGTACAATTACAGAAAAAACATGAATTAGGCAGTATTTAGTTGTGTGGCATGGGTCAAAAGCCGCAGCCCAAATGAACTGCTGGCTCCAAGTGTCATCCACCTTTTCCGAAAAGACCTTATATAAATTCACATTAGGATATATTTATATTAACCAAAAATAATTAGTGCATTTGCAGTCTCACACCACAGCATACTTCTTTTTTATGCTGAAAATGAGAATATAATTTTGGGGATCTTCTCAAGCATAATTATTTTATAACACACATGTTTGCCATGTTTCAAATGTTAAAAAAACAACAACAGTTAGCTATATCTCAGATCAAAGTATAGTTTTGTAGGCTAACTTTTTTTATTATTATTTATTTTATTTTATTTTATTTTACAACATTTGATGCATACTCTCATCTTCCATCCGGCTCACACACATTTGAACCTGATGTTGCTGCCATTTCACTGATATATCTAAAGTTCTGTATATACGTCCTATACAAACTGTATTTTAGTGGAAAGTGAAGTATATCTTGTAATTGAGCACCCTCGGTCAACCCAAATGTTATAGCCTATTTATTTTACTGGATATAGCCTACTTACAGTAGGTAACTTTACTTAGTTACAATTATTTAAATAACACTATAGTGTACGCCTACTACATAACTAATGCAGCTAATGTAGTATATTACTTTAGCTTTTAACCATATTTGTGTAAGCTAATATTTAAAGTAGGGCATGTAAGCCTTATCTTCTCTATCAACTTACTAACCTGCTTTCCCGATAACGTTTCAAATCAGAAACGCCTGTTACCAGTGCATTGTTAGGAGAGCTGTCAGGTCCAATAATGCTGAATCCATAATTCTTAGCTTTTTTCCTGCAAAAACTATATCAAATATTTAATTGGATTAAGCTATGACAGGTCACATATTTCTTGTAACCAGTGGCATAGCCAAGGGAGAGCTGGGTTGGGCCTGGGCCTACCCAGAAAATTAGACATTATTCTTTGACTTCAAATATTTATTTTGAATTGAATTTAAAAATGCATACATTCTGATTTCTGAAAGTGTGAAAGAACTGTTTGAATGCACCAGTTCTCTGATGTCAAGGAAAATTTGGTAACTAGTTTACCGAAAACTTGGCCCATCGATTTTTAGTGAGGCCATCCCAAAATTAATTTCCTGGCTATGCCCTTGCTTGTGACATTAAATGGTCTGTACCTATATAGTGCGTTTTTAACCTTAGCGGTTTTCAAAGTGCTTTCTACTCATTCACCTATTCACACACACACACACACACCACACCAGTGCCGGCAGAGCTGCCATGCAAGGCGCTAGCCTGCCATTGGGAGCAACTTGGGGTTCAGTGTCTTGCCCAAGGACACTTCGGCATGAGGAGTCATGTGGGCCAGGAATCGCCAACCCTGCGATTAGTGGACAACCCGCTCTATCACCTGAGTCACAGTTGTCCCAATCCAAGCCGCCCCAATTGCCCTAAAAACATGAATATAATTACTACACTAACTACAGTTAGTTAGGTATGTCTATACATTTTTAACTACATGTAGGGCTATTGGGCCTGCATGGATGAACACACTGCTAAGTAGCTAGGCTAGGTATCGTTTGTTGATTTTTGCTAGACTTTTTAATTCTCTGATATAATGTTGACTAAACTGGCTTTGCAATGACATAATGCATTAATATCGTTTAGTTTTTGTCTCCTTGTCTCTAACCATCTGGGAACACATTTTAACGTCATAAATTTACGAGTGAGTCCAAGAATTTAGTTTCTCTATTATCGTTTCTACGCACTATACTTGCAATGCTGTTGGTAACGTGCTGTAGAGATTACATACAATTTAGGTGCTACGAACGTGTGCTTGGCCCTGGCATTGATCCTTTATGCTGCAGTGGTTTTGAATAACTGCTGTTTAAAATCAAATTAAAATCCACTTAATAGAAACAAGCTGGACATTTGATAGCTGGAAGTGTCTTTTTATTCCTGGCCTCAACCTTTTAAAGAATGTATTAGCCTATGGACCAATGACTAAATACTATACATGATACTATACTATATATATCACTTAAATCAGTTTTCATTAACTGCTGTCCCCTGAACACAATTCAGTCAATTACGATCAAAGAACATATTTCAAATCAGCGGTATGAAAAAACACAAAAAGAAAAAGAAAAAAAACCAAAATTTTTTTTAGGGTGGTCCAGATAACGCACATACCTTTTCTCAAGTTTACTGACAGGTGATATCTGTATCAAAAAGGTGATTGGCTCTTTTACCTGTAAGGTGGAACTTCCTTTTTTACATCCTCCTTATTGGACATCCCAATTTCTCCCATTCATTTTAATAGACTACAAGTGGTATTGGGCTAAATAGTCTTTGTCAGTTACACTGCCTGCCAAAAAATAATAATAATAATAATGATCTGTTTGGATTTAAATAATGGTTATTATCTGGGATGAAAATGATTCCTCATGCTTCCTGAACTACTCTTTCACAGTTTGAGTCCTATGAATTTTGGTATTGTTGTCCTGGAATATGCCTGTGCCTTCAGGGAAGATAAAATCCATTGATTTGATAACCCGGTCACTTACAATGGAAGTTTAAAAGCAGAAACGTGACGCTTATCATTTTTTAAAAGCAGTCACTTTCCTACTTCTGCTAAATTTTGTGTAGTATTTGAGCTTTTAAGTTGTTTAAATAGTTTTTGCTTCAGACTACTAAATTGCTGTGATTACAGTGTTTATGGCGTAACGTTGTCAGGGCAACAAAGGTGTAAAATGGATTTAACTTTGCACAGAAAAGGTTAGTAAGCAATTTTATCACACTAAAATCATAGTATGTTGGCAATACTTGTAAAACAGTGAGAGTATTTTAATGTTTACAGCTTGGCCCCATTCACTTTCATTGTAAGTGCCTCACTGTTAACCAGATTTATGCATTTGTTATAGAAAAGGAGGGACAATAAAATACATTTTTGTGGAAATCAACATTATGCCACACATGCTGTTAATAGAGGTTAACTTGAGGTACTGAACCTGGAATACTCCTTTAAGAGACTTGTTGAAGGGCATGACACAAATGAAAGTTCTGAGAAATAGCCTGTTTGTCTATGGATATTGTTCTTTAGTAGATTGGTTTTGAAAGCCCCCAATCTGAAGTACAGTGGGATCCTGCTGATCTCTCAGGCAGTGTGAGAAGAGTGGAGGACTTTAGGAGACATAAACCACAGGATGGTCTTTTCAGTGTAAGTGTTTATTCCATGAGGATCTTAATTCTGTTAAGTGCACAGTGACAACAGTGCAAGTTTTAGGAAATCAACCCTGCACAATTGCTTTTCATTTCTGCACAGCTCTTTCTTACTAATAGGACATTTAATGTTCTTTGCAGTCTGCAGTGTCGTTAGCATGGATTCCATCTATACAAAAGAGATGGGTATACTATGCAGGTGCTGAAATATCCCTCAGTTTTTTGGTTAAGAGCCTGTGGAAAAAAGAAATCTGTGTGCATTGTCCTTTGGATTGAAAGGAATCCATTGAGGATGAAGTCATGATTAGGAATGCCTAATGCACTCAGCGAACAAAACCTTATCCCAGAAACAGACTCTCAGCCTGGACGTGATAAATTCCAGGTTTCTCGGATCAAGTCGTAACTACATTTTAAAATGATCCTGCAAATCCTAAATTACATTTTGCACCATTATGCAATCGGACAAACCCTTTTAGGGAGATCAAAAAGCTTGAACTCAATGCAACTCCACCAAATTTTTTACTTTCCATCAGTGAGCATTGTTAGTATTTGTTAATACATATCTGCAATCCCCAAAACCTCCCTACATCTCAGTCCAGCAGATTACTCATTCATCAGTATTCACCCACGTTGTATTCAGGTGCTGTTGTAATTATATGCAGATTAAGAACAGGTGCAGCAGCACATCTAGCAACAGTACATGAAAGGAAATCACTGATGTGAAACTTGACAACCACGGCAACCTTCATTACCTGTTTTCAAGACCAATCATGTGTTGTGAAAGGTACCGTGTTTACAGAGAGTATGATGCCAACTCCATACGTTCAGCACACGGCTAAATGCTCTAGGTTGAACCTCTTGTCTTAGCTTTCCTGTCTGGACCTCGTGCAGGCAGAGTGTTGGACAGCAATGACTTCCAACATAAATTGCAATCAGCAGGAAGAATCAGCAACAAGGAATCTGGTGATTTGGAACTTCCATGAGAGATGCAATTTAATCATTAAGTGGACCCTGTTGTGGTGGCATGCTGTGCACTGATGCAAGAAGTCATGGAGGGGAGACCCCAATTTCTGAGGTGGGTGTTTGTGGAGTCAAAAGGTGCACACTTAAACAGAACTCAACTTAGGGGCCCACAGTTGAGCGTCTGCCCAGCCACACACAGGAGAATTCCCCACGATTAAAGCCCCTCTGATTAATCGGACTCATGAGCCAAAACTGCACATGTTGTGTATGATCCCAATTACGCTGAAACTTGATTCAGGCTTGAAGTGTTTGAATGTTCGCCCTGTCTCCCTGCTGTTTTCACTGGACTGTTTTTGACAGCATATTTTAAAGTCAGAAGTGTGTTTCGTACTTTGAATTAAGTATGCTATTATTGCTTTTGGATGTTGGAATGGCAAAGCCCACTTGCCTGCATTAAGGGGCAGTTCTAGGGTCAGTGGATGTTTATGCTTTAGTATCAACTTTTGACATCACTACAAGATGATAAAAACATTCAGGGCTTTATTGAAAACATTCAGGGAAGCCCGGTAGCCCACCCCTAGCCTGTATTCTAAAATAAAAAGTCATATTCATTGAAAATGCATTGTGAAAAGTTTAGTAAAATGACTAAATTCGACTACGTTATGCCATCTATGCCTTTTACTATGCCACATTTTTCATAGCACATACTAAAAGTCTCTGAAGAATGGCAAGGCGATGACATTTTTATATGAGAGGAAAATTCAAATTTAAAGTGTATATGGTTTAAGGGTCTCTGTGCCTCATTACTACATGTAGACTTATGACCCATTCATTGGGTTGAGCACTCTAAGCTCCTAGGCGGTGCTGTTCAGATCTCACTTGTTGAGCCCAGAGAGTGAGGTGTGAATAAGGTCTCCACTGTTTCTGTTCGCTTACATGCCTGTGCCAGCAAGAAGGCACTATCCCAGAGCAAAGCTATAAAATAAACACAATTTGTATGTGTCTCAAAGTTTAACAGCCATAGTTTGTAATTCCTAATGACCGAAATGTACATGCTACTGACCGTAACAGGCTTTATTACATCATTGTACAAACAGTATTGAAACATGTGCTGTCTTTGCCTTTGCTTTTGATCGCTCATAGTGTGAGTCACATGCTTTGCCGTCATTTTCGTCATGACCTGTTTCGTCCATCATAGCAATTTCCCTACATTAAGTCAACAGAAAATGTTTTGACATACCATGAGCGAGAAGGTATCGTTTTGGAAAATTGGAGTGGAATAAGAGAAAAAGCCGGAAATCTTAAATTCATTAAGGAAAATATACTTAATTTCTCATTCACAATGAAGCCATGAAAGTTATATTTCTCCATGCAAGTGCTGATACTTTCATAAAGTGCAACAAATTACTTCTTAAAGACATCAGACTAATGTGAGAAGGCACTGGAGCACATAAACAAGAATATCACTCCAGCTGATCCTCTGCCAATTTGATGTTCCTTTTAAAGCCCCCCCCAACCACCACCCCCACTCCATTTATCCTCTGAGCACAGTTTGCAGGAAATGTCAACCTCGTTTGATTGATTTGAGATGGGCGATTCCCTAACATCATGGTAGTATAAAGCAAGACAGCTGTTGGAAGAAATCGAATTCCACCAGGAGCTGGAAAGACTTATTTTTTCCATCTCTTTAACGGAGCTATTGGCTCTGACCAGACAAGTAAATAAAAAAACATGGCCACAATGTGGCAGGAGGTGGCCGAAGCCCTCATTATATAGCAATTATTACACAAAAAAATCCCTTCCTTTCAAAATCCAAGTCGAAAGTCAATCCTGCTTTTAAAGACTTTTCAGATGTAAGACATGACTAGAGCTGTGAGGATATACATTTCTGGATTTTCTGTAACAAGTTCAAGACAAGCATATACTTAGCAGAAAGATCTGAGTGTTGTTCTTGTATATCCGTATTATGGGGATCCTTTGTATGGCTTCAAAAACGTTTTATGCATACTCTATTAGCTCAAATGTTTTCTAAGTGAGATGTTTTAAAGTAATGTATTATATGAATTTAACGTAAGAATGTAAAAGGCTGATATGACAGTTCACCACATTGTAAATCCAACAAAATTGAAACGAAGGGGAAACGCCATATTGTCATACCACTTTTTTACCTTCTAAAAATATTTAACAGTCAGGGAAGGTTTGTTTTTTGTTATTAACAGAAAGATAAATGATCAGTGACAATAATTTTAGTAGCAATATACGATGACATTAATTGTATATACATTGTCTGTCTGTCTGTCTGTCTGTCGATCTATCAATCAATGAAGTTTACATACACTTTAGTCAAATACTTTTAAACTCAGCTTTTCACATTTCCTGACATTTAATCTTAGTAAACATTTCCTGTCTTAGGTCAGTTATGATCACTACTGTATTTTAAGAATGTGAAATGTCAGAATAATAGAAGAGAGAATGATTTATTTCAGCTTTTATTTCTTCTTCACATTACCAGTGGGTCTGAAGTTTACATACACTTTGTTTGTATTTGGTAGCATTGCCTTTAAATTGTTTAACTTGGGACAAACTTTTTGGGTAGCCTTCCACAAGCTTCTCACAATAAGTTGCTGGAATTGTGGCCCTGCCGTGGAGAATAGCATGAAGCCTCCACATGGCTACATCTCCGCGGTAACATGTTCAACAAACCATGTGATATGATGCACGGATTGAGGGTCTCAGACGCGGAGGCAACTGAGATTCGTCCTCCGTCACCCGGACTGAGGCGAGTCACTACGCCACCATGAGGGCTTAGAGCACATTGGGAATTGGGCATTCCAAATTGGGGAGAAATCTATGAAATTAGTCAAATAATCACAAAGTCATATAATTACAGATCGAACACTCAGAACAATACTTCCACATGAGTTTTCAAACCAAGTCACTCCGCATGCAGCAATGAAAGGTCTTTACCACACTTCTTTTCACTTTCATCAATTTATAGCCAGAGTATATTAGCAATGATTTATGTCTTTTCCAGCTTTTAAAGGTCTGGATCTCATAATATATTACTTAGCTTGCTCTGTTTCGGGTTTCTCTAACCACATACACATTTTGCAATAAGAAACGGCCATTGCACAAAGTGTTATTTTAGTTTTCCAATGCTCTAAAAACAGTACATGCTGTGGGTCAGTATAAAACTCTGTGGTTGTGGTCAACAGCATGTCAGTCTTTAAGAGGTTGAGCAGTGAAATAATACAATACTGTTTCTCCTGTTCTACAGTTTATTGTCTGAGATGTTATCTCACGTATTTGAATGACTTCAGGACTTCCGATCATTTTCATTTCGTGAATGCTCTATAAAATGAACGGTCTGTAAAATAGCAGTGAGCTACTAATACTCTATTTTTGCTTTTTGTTCACTGTCTATGTTTTAAAAGAATTAAGATGATGGATAGTTTAAATTTGTTATCGAAAGTCTTCATCGTTGTTATCGTTGTTCCTACTCTTTTTTTTTTTCATGTCTTTCTTTCTCTCCAATAAGTGATCAGTGGATTGTCCTTTATATCGATAAACATTTTTAGCAGAGTATTTTAGTCACTTAGCATTGTGGCTAAACAAATATGAATATTATGAAAGGTTTGCTTATTTCAGCCTGATTAAAAAATGGTAAGTAACTGTAGGATTAAAGTAGCCTATATGCTAAATATAATGTGGTCAATTGTTCTTGTTGAGTCACTTTTAAACAGCTGTAATCGTTTAGTAATGTCAGCCACAATGACGTGCACAGAACAGGGGCTGCCCCTTTTGTTCACAAATGTAAAGGTGCCCTTTTAAGCAGAGGTGCCTTTAAAAGCCCGGAGATTTAAGAGGAGGTGGATGTGACTTTACTACAGCACAACACCCCCAACCCACTCAGCTATTGACAGCAGATTTCCCTTCACACTCTGTCCATGTCCTTTTGCTCATGCCCCTGCCAAGGTCTGTGCACATCACTGGTCAGCCAAGCCAACAGCTGACTAATTCTGTTTGTGAAAATAACATAACCTTCAAATACATTTGTGTAATTTACAGAAAACTACTCCAATGTCCACCTATCTCCATATTAGACATGCCTTCAATTATCATCCAAGAGCTTAAAGGTATTAACGCTTATGAAATTATCAGCACAGCTAAATATTACTCACTGAAATTGAGTGGACCCCTCCCCCCCCTTTTTTTTTTTTTTTTTTTCACACACATACGTCCAGTTATGCCTGATGAATTTTACCCCGCCAAGCATTATGAAACAATGCCAAGTGGCTGAGCTAATCAATCTGTCGGTTAGAATGATCAAGACTGTTTATATCACACTGCAATGGACAAATACAGCCAGTGAGAGACAGTTTACACCCCTAAACAGCTGTTTTACATCAGGTACATGGCTTAACTGACCCCAATCAGGGAACGACAGAATATTTGCCAAAAAAAGAAGCCATTTTCAGTTATTGAAACCTCAGCTTCAATTTTTAACTCCAATGTTTTTCTGTGAAATGTTACAGCATGTTTTGGAGGAAGGATGAATGAAAGTGATTCCAAAGAAAACACCAAACAACCTTTCAAGTGTGAGTCAAAAATGGAAAAACTTGGTAGAGATGGCAAAGAAAAAAAAGGTAAGTCGATTTTTTTTTAGGCCCACCCAGCCCATACGCTTGTATTCAAGTATTAAAGTTCCTTACAGGACTCATTCAGTGCTGCCTAATTGGGTATTAATGTGCCAAAAAACTCTAAATGAAATAACACAGAATTTGCCAAGAACATTTTACAGAAACACATCTCACGATTCGGTGAGTAGAGCCACACCGAAGCTGGCAAAAGATTGATGACATATTAACACGGTCGACGACAGGGCAGTCTGCACCAAGGCATCCCGCCGAAGCGCGTGCATTAAGGAGCCGAGTCTCTTAAACATGCTGATCAAAATATTAATGGTACGTGTAAACACAGGCCCCTTATCTGACAGTGATTTACATTACAAAGACCTTAATCCAAGAGCGAGCCAGTGCTTCCTTCATCAGCCCTAGCCTGTACCTCACACTCTGCTGCGATGCACACAGGTGGATGCACTACTCTGAGAAACTGTTGTGTTTATGTTATCTTTTCTTAAGCTCCGCTTGAAATTTGTCAAACTGCATCATTGTTTAACTATGTGCCAATCAAACACAGGCATGCCAGATGGTTGCCTCTCCCCAAACCTTGCCCTTGGCAGTTTCAGTCATACCTAATTTCAGAGTGAAGTTGGGTCCTTTTGACTTTCATTTTTTCACACCCTTTTTTCGTTCCCTTTGCCAGGGTCTGCCCATGAAAGGTGTAACGGCATTAACCCAAGCTGACAGTGACTAATTTAAAATGGACAGCTGGGGGAAAAAACTGTGCTCTTTGTGTCACAGTGTGCCAAGTAGATGCACATAAGTTATGAAAGCATAATTGCTGAATTGTTTAACATAGCATTTTTTTTTTTATTGGGGTCAAAGTTATGGAAACTGTTACTGATTTATTGCACTGAAACTGAGACCACGGGAAAGTCAGAGAAATTTGTCACCATATCATTAAGAGACACATATGAGCCCTTCCTAAAGGGTCAACAATATGGTATGATACATTCCAAGTAAAGGTGCAGTACAGATGAAATGTAGAACTTGAAATTAAAGGGAAAGTTCACCAAAACATTTTATTCTCATATCAATTACTCACCATCATACTCATATCTCAAACTCGTATGACTTTCTTTCTTCTGCGGAACACAAAAGAAGATATTTTGAAGGATGTATTTTATGTTTTTTTCCATAAAATAGTAGGTCCATGGTGTCCAAAAGGACATAAAGCCAGCATAAAAGTAATCCATATGAAGCAAGTTTAAAGACTTTTAAGCTCAATCGACAGCATTTGTGGCATAATGTTGACTAACACAAAAATTTATTTTGTCTCGTCCCTCCTTTAAAAAAAAAAAAAAAACAATAATCTGGGGGTCTGGGTTGCTCAGCATGTAAAGACGCTGACTACCACACCTGGAGTCGTGAGTTTGAATCCAGAGAGTGCTGAGTAAATCCAGCCAGGTCTCCCAAGCAACCAAATTGGCCCAGTTGCTAGGGAGGGTAGAATCACATGGGGTAACCTCCTCGTGGTCGCTATAATGTGGTTTGCTCTTGGTGGAGCACCTGGTGAGTTGTATGTGGATGCCACGGAGAATAGCGTGAAGCCTCCACATGCACTAGGTCTCCGTGGTAAGGCGCTCAACAAGCCACGTGATAAGATTCGTGGATTGACGGCAAAGACGAGGAGGCAACTGAGACTCGTCCTCCGCCACCTGGATTGAGTCACTACGCCACCACGAGGATTTAGAGTGCATTGGGAATTGGGTATTCCAAATTGGGGAGAAAAAGGGGAGAAAATCATGAAAATATAGCAAAAATCTGGGTTACAGTAATCCACTTACAATGGAAGTCAAAGGGGCCAATCCGGAAACATTTAAATACTCACTGTTTCAAAAGTATAGCCACAAGAAGTAAAAAAGATACGTGACCAAAAAAATATAAAATTGATAAAATTGAGTAGTAACCTTTTCTGTTTAGAGTTAGAACCAAATTTACAACTTCGTTGCCATGATGACGTAAACCCAGTAATCCTCATCATTTAAAAAATCAGATTTAAACAACTTTACAGCTCAAAAATACAAACGTTTTAACAAACACATTTTTTTAGAGCTTTTATAAAACTATAAGATTCACTTTTGTGCTCATAAATCCTAAAAAAAATTGGCCCCCATTCACTTCCATTGTAAGTGCCTCACAGTAAACTCGAGTTTGCTATTTTTTTTAAAGATAAGGATGCATGGGGGCCTGGGTAGCTTAGCGAGTATAGATGATGACTACCACCCCTGGATTCGCAAGTTCGTATCCAGGGTGTGTTGAGTGACTCCAACAAGGTCTCCTAAGCAACCAAATTGGCCTGGTTGCTAGGGAGGGTAGAGTCCCATGGGGTAACCTCCTTGTGGTCGCAATTAGTGGTTCTCGCTCTCAATGAGGCAGGTGGTAAATTGTGTGTGGATCGTGGAGTAGCATGAGCCTCCACCTGCAGTGAGTTTCTGTGGTGTCATGCACAGCGAGCCACTTGATAAGATGCACGAATTGATTATCTCAGAAGCGGAGGTAACTGAGACTTGTCCTCCGCCACCCGGATTGAGGTGAGTATCCACGCCACCAAGAGGACCTACTAAGTAGTGGGAACTGGGCATTCCAAATTGGGGAGAAAAGGGGATAAAAAGAAAAAGGAGAGACAAGTCAAAATTCATTTTTGTGGTAATCAACATTATGCCATGATAACTGTCGATTGAACTTAACTTGTATTGAACCCAGAATATTATTTTAATCCCTGTCGCTCTGAAGCTAAACAATCTCTTTGGGTGACCAAAATGTAAGTCCTTATACACAGTAAATCTTGACATCTGCAGTCACCTTGGAGTGTTCATAAGAGAAGATTATTTACACACTTTCACGCATGCACAGAGCTTTGTACACAAACCAGACATAGTATTTACACAAACAATGAAAGATTTAAAGTGAATTAAGACTTAAATTTGTATCTGTTTCTCACCCAAAGAGATTGTATCACTTCAGAAGACATGGATTGAACAACTCTAGTTGTATGGATTACTTTAATGCTTTCTGTAAGTCCTTTTTGCAGCTTCAAAGTTTTGGAACCCATTGACTTACATTGCAGGACAAAAGCATATCATACCTCCTTCAAAATATCTTCTATTTGGGTGAACTATCCCTTTTAAAGGTTTCTAAGAATAAAGGAGGTAAATCCAATGGAGAAAAGAGTCTGCTCCTGGAATATGCATGCTTGCACTGAGAGGCATTTTTCCAGATGAGAGTGGGAGTGAAAAATTTGTTGATGTGTTTAAGACAATCAAGCAAAGATTAAAGAGCCTAATGGCAACTGCAGATCTTTGTTTTGACAAGTGGAAAAACGTACCTAAAATAATATTTACAGAAGACAAGTATATTTTTTGCTAGATGGTGAATGGGTTCCGTTAACTAATTGCTAACTAATGCTTTATTTTACTTATTTATTTATTTATTTTTAAAGGAGCTTTCTCCTTAAGTTGTTACAAAGGAGGATTTCGCTCATCCATTTTCAGGCTGTGTTGGCTGTGTGAACACCCTGTCTGGCTGGATGTCATGAGTGAAGGCCTAGATGGTCCTATCAGTGTCTCTGCTTCATATCTAAACAAATTGACATTTTGCAGGCGCTGGACGTGTCTAGCTGCGCCTTTTGGAAAACAATGGGATCAAGCGCAACTTCCTCCACAGTTTATAAAATGAGACAAAGGTCAAGGCCTCCTAACACTACGCCTGATCAATACCATCATTCTCTGTCAGTTCTCTGACTGTGGCATGTTACTGATGACAGAGTGCTTGATAATGTGCAGTTGCAGAGAGAAACTCTGATTGATCACTGACTTGAAAGAACGTTTTTGAATGTTTATCACAAAAAGTGTAAATCCATTCTCCCCTTCAACATGGCTTGGCATCCTGGATGCTTGCAGCCCCTCTTTCCAGAATTACAGAGGTGAAGTAACAGCAATTGCATGCACTGTAGAGCTAAAAGGCTGAACTTCTGTGCCCTCCTTCTGTCACACTGAAATTAATAACCGTTGATTTGTATTTAATGCTCAATTTCCTCTCTATTATTACAGGCAGGGTAGCAACGGGCTCGGTTTGAGAGAGAGAGTTCAGATGACAGCATTTTTCTCTTTCTCTCCCTTTTTCTCTCTCTCTCTCTCTCTCTCTCTCTCTCTCTCTCTCTCTCTCTCTCTATCTTTAGTATTCCAAATGGCTTGCACAAATGTTGCATGCGTGCATAGAAAACGTGTGTTTTTGTTTTTGGTGTTCCAACTTTAAAATACATCCGTCACTCTGCTTAAAGTACACATATGATGTTTGATTGAGAGACGTGTGAACGTTTGGGATGATGATTTAGGCTTTGCGTCGACAGTGGAGGGGAAGTGGCGGATATTGTCTCTCAGGTCAGCAAAAAAAAGGAATCGTTACGAGAGTTCAATACCTGATTAAAATATACAGCAATGTTGTTATATGGAGAGATATGACCTAATTTGTCTTTGGTTGTTTTCAGAGTTAATGTTTATTCAAATTTAATGAAACATCACATCTCAAACTATCAAAGGCCTATTCAAGTTGTTCTGCATCATCAACTTTAGCTGGATTTTTTTTAAGGTGTCATTTGTCAAACTTCGTGCCTTTCAGTAACACATTCGTCAAAACTGATCAAAGTCAGAAAATAAAATCCACATATGCGGTTTCACTACACGCTCTTGAAAAAATAGGGTGAAATTATATATTCTTTTAATCAGCCGATGTTGACTGTGATACAGATTTACAGACACTGTATATTGTTTATTATGACAATTTGGGAATGAGTCCCATCTATATTTGAGCCATTCTTTAGATCCAAATTATTGTAATTGTTTTATTTAGCCATCCTTTAATGGGCCTGTATACATTTACATTTACATTTATGCATTTGGCAGACGCTTTTATCCAAAGCAACTTACAGAGCCCTTATTACAAGCAACCTGGAGTTAAGTGCCTTGCTCAAGGACACAATGGTGGTGGCTGTGTGGCTTGAACCAGCGTCCATCTGATTACCAGTTATGTGCTTAGACCACTACACCACCACCACTCCACAACATATGTGGCACACACGTATACGTAGCACACACCATACTTGAATATCTGGCATAGATCATTTTTTATTGTAATCCATTTAATTACCTTTGTTTCAATTGTTTATAAGATAGCATTCATAAACCTATGCAAAAGTTCATCCTATTTTCATTAACATCTGAGTAATCAGTGATTCAGTCCTATTCGAAAAGGCAGAGCATGAGAAAGGAGTTACAACCTAATTATGTCCTATATTGTAAAAAATTATAATTTGGATAGGTGTGGATTTTTTAATTCTAACAAAACCAACGGGGCTTAGTATTTGAAGATCTAGGTTGGCAAGCAAATGTTGCAGGTTTAAACCACAGTCATGAACTGCCACCATTGTGCCCATTAGTAAAAGCACTTATAACCCCAGGTTACTACAAGTAGATTATCCCTGTTGTTATGAGTGTGCATTATGCAGTGATTTTAAACAAATGTAGCCTACTTAACACACATATATACAGTATGCTTAGCAGTGGTATAGCACTATTGTTCCAATTGCTAACATGTTTTAATCTATAACATTATTGTTTTACACTGGATTCTTTCTAAATCACCCATCAGACTGTGTAAACATGATAATACTGCCAGTCAAATTGTCCAGCAGTTAAACTGAAATGGTTTGATAAGTGTCTCGAATGTATTCTTTCACATTCAGTAAATCAACAACAAACTCTTAATCACCATTACAGCTGGTAGAGAATTCCATTTTCTTTTTTCAAGCTGCTTTTTTGGTGTGTTGAGCCACCTACCATACCGGGGTAAAAATTGCTTGTCGTTTAGCACCACCTAAGATTAGCAAAGGCTTGAATGTGCTAACAGTGAACATTCGCAAACCTTTCTAAGTGAAAGGGTCATTCATCAGTGCATTGCATAATCGTGTCGCCTCCGGTGTGAAAAGGCTTTAAAGGGGACCTACTATTTAAAATTCCCTTTTACATGGTGTTTGTACATAAATGTGAGTCGGCAGTGTGTGCACACAACCACCCTACAATCAGAATCAGCTTTATTGCCAAGTATGCTTACACATACAAGGAATTTGTCTAGGTGACAGGAGCTTCCTGTCTACAACAATACAAACAATACCAAAAACAGCAGCAAGACATAGGTAATTAAAAACAAAAAAGAACACAAAATAAATAATTATTGTTAAAAGTCCACCCACTCCTCTTCCTTATATTTCTATTAATCAAAAACAGTGTCAAAATGAATGGTTTTCATTTTTGCTCAAAAGTGACATTATGTTAGAGCAGGCCACGCCCACTACTGGTCACGGACTCCACCCTATTATCATAGATCCTCCCCTGAGTGATCTACACACAATCCGCCATTTTTTTCCACCCTGGAGCAGATACAGTGAGAAGAATAATGTCTCATAAGTGTTCTGTTGTTGCTGTAAAAGTGAACATAAGAGTCTTCATGTACTCCCGGCATCAGAGCCACTGAAGACGCAGTGGACAAGTTTTGTTTTGAAGGAAATGTGCCCCAAAACACACAAAAATGTGTGTATGTTTGTGCAAATCATTTTACACCAGACTGCTTTGTGAATTGAGTGTCAATATAAAGCAGGATTTTCAAAAACTTTATTCTCAATCATAGATCAATACCAACTGTTTGTGTTCCAGCTTTATATCCTGAAGCTGTAAGGATCACACTTTATATTTTGTGAATGTTTGCAAATTTCCGAATGTGCTTGTTAGCTGATTCCACGGCTAATGCAGCTACATTTACATTTACATTTATGCATTTGGCAGACGCTTTTATCCAAAGCGACTTACAGTGCACTTATTACAGGGACAATCCCCCTGGAGCAACCTGTCTTGCTCAAGGACACAATGATGGCGGCTGTGGGGATCAAACCAGCGACCGTCTGAACAGTTCTGACTAACAGTTATGTGCTTTAGCCCACTACGCCACCACCACTCCAGCTAAAATTACCAATGTCTCCGATTGTATTCACGGAGACCAGAGATATGTCATTATTTTTAAACCAAAAACACTTACTGACAGTTAACATTGTCACGGAGACCAGATATATATATATATATATTCATACATATATGGCTGAACTTCGGTATTGACGCTGTCAGTCATATTGGTTCTGATTTGTTGTTGCTGTAGTATCGAGAAGGGTCTGGCTGCAGACTGTGGGCGATTGGAGCTCCACTCTCAAACAGGAAATACGTCACCTCCACTTCGCGGGTGAGGTCACGTGTATATATATGCTCGGTTAAATAAATAAATATATATATATATATATATGCGCTCGGTCGCAGTGGAGGTGACGTATATATGCGCTCCGTTCACTTTTGAATGGAGCTCCACTCGCCCCGTAGTCTGCAGCCAGCCCCTATTGGTAGTATCGGAAGCACGAGCTGTAAAGGCACAGCCCTCATCCGGAAAGGGGGCGGGGAGCAGCAGCTCATTTGCATTTAAAGAGACACACACAAAATCAGCGTGTTTTTGATTCCACCCAAAAAGAGGCATTTATAACATGGTATAATAAATGATCCGTGCGGTATTTTGAGCTGAAACTTCACAAACACATTCTGGGGACACCTGAGACTTATATTACACCTTGTAAAAAGGGACATAATTGGTCTCCTTTAAGTCACTTTGGATAAAAATAAACAAATCGAAATTAAGAATTTTGAAACATGCTATGATGGCCCGCCTTCCAAGTTAAGATTCTAGTGCCAATAAGAGAAAATAAACTAGAACTATTTATTTATTATAAATTAATTGCAATTGATTTATAATTAAAAAAATCATTTATATAAATTAAATAAATAAATTATTTATTTATATAACAACGATTCATTTTATTTATTTATTTACTTACCCTTTATTTATCCAGGTTGGTCCCATTAAAATATCAATTGGTCTTTTTTAAAAACAATTAAAATCTGTTGTTAATGTGATGTATGTGCATGTGAAAATATGTTACAGTTATATTATTATTATACAATCAAAAAATGCACAGTGACACACAGCTGCAGACTTTCATACATTTGAGTGATATATTCGCGTATGTAACATTTCCACATAAAACTACAAATTAAAACTACTATGAAAATGTAAATTACTACTCGTATACAAATTCTTCATATTTTAATTATTTGGATCACATACTTTTATATAAAACAGCACTGCTTTTATAAAAACATGCTGCTTTAAAAAAATATGTATTGTGAAAAGCACTACACAAATTAAAACTTGAATTAATTTACATTTACATTTTACATTTATGCATTTGGCAGACACTTTTATCCAAAGCGACTTACAGTGCACTTATTATAGGGACAATCCCCCCGGAGCAACCTGGAGTTAAGTGCCTTGCTCAAGGACACAATGGTGGTGGCCGTGGGGTTCGAACCAGCGACCTTCTGATTAACAGCCCTGTGCTTTAGCCACTACGCCACCACCACTCCAATTTGGTACTTACAATAATTTCACACTTATTTTAACCACTTTAGAACAGTTTATGCAGAAAATAAACTATATGGGTGGTACAGTACATCTGTTCTGAGGATAAATACAGCACTAAGAGACAAAGTCTGACCTTTTTTAGTGACGAGTTTTTACACTGATACTGGCACAATTATCAACCAAGGCTATTTTCAGGTATGAATAACAGCACATCATTGAATAGATATAAAGCATCAATAATACTGAAATATCCCTTTAAACCCTTGGCTTCACAAAGGTGTTTAAATTCCTAATACATGAGCATTTGTTTAGATAAAAAAAAAAACACACGCACACTGAATGTAGCCTATTGTAATTGTATATTGGTTTTATTGGATATTTAAACTAAATGAGCCGCACCATGTAAAAAAAATAAATTTGACACTGGGACCGTTTCTGACTGTTCAAACAAATATCTTTGCACTTAGATCACACCCTAAATTTCAAGCTATTGTAAGTAATCCACTAGTGTTAAAAGATATACTTTATGTGTCAGTCATTTTATTGTAGCACATTGCAAGCACCGATTACCATTTTGAATAGCATGAACTGAGCTGGTAAATTATATTAGAGTTTCCATTCAAAAGCATTAATGTCTTATGCCTTCTTTTTGTCTTCCCTCCAAAACCCATATGCCCTCTTTCTCAACTCCTGCCCTCAAGTTAACAACCTCATTAAATACTCTCGAGTGTATATTCCAATCCAGTTTTTCACCCTTTGTTCTCATTTCCTGCTCATGCAGGCTGACACATTACGGCAACTGTCACACTGATCCTCTCATCTTGTAACCTTTCTATTTCAGAGCCAATTATGCCACAAACAAATGGATTGTTTGTCTTTCATTAACATTAAATCAGTCATCTGGCTGTCGTTTGCCCATAAACCAAAGCTCTGAAAACATGTTCTGTCTTATCCTTTCCTGCTTGAGGAAATTTCTTTGTGGCATTCCAGAGTGACAGGCCCAGGGATGCAGATTGGGACTTTTCATTATTCCTCATGTCAGGCACCTGTGGCAGTCACAACACTGCCTATCCTTCCTCAGCCCTCTGCAACTCCCTGACAAAACGTCCCCTCTTGTTTTGACAGATAATCCTGACAACAGCTGCTGCAAGCGTACCAGTTAACATCAGCGAGGGAAAAAAAAAACAGACAACCAAAAGCCATCTCATAAAGACTGTTGAAAACTGACTGGCACAATTACAGCATAATCCATTAAGAGCTCAAAAACTCATTTGTCAACGAGTGTCTAAATAGCTTGTGTTGTTGTGAACAGTGATGTAATTGTGTAAGCTGCAGCGTATGTGCAAGAGATAGAGCTCTGCCTTAACTTGTAGTTCTGTAAACGCGTGTATTGAGAAATCTCATGAAAATTACGTGACTGGCGAAATTCTTTCAAAAGGGCATTGCGTGGTCCCTACCCTAAACCTAACTGATTGTGTAATAAAAAGCAAATGAGCTGAAAAACAGACTAGTTTTTAAACATGATGCTCTATCGAGTTAAATAGACAAAACCTACCTACCTCCCTACCCTACACCTAAACCTATATCATGATTTGAAGCTTGATTAAACATCCTCACGCTTGATGCATGAAGATGCACTGTACATTGCTTTGCGCAAGCATCATGCATCTTCTCATCAGTAAATATCTTTGTGTTCCGCAGAAGAAAGTAATACGAGTTTGAAATGGCATAAGGGTGAATAAATGATGAGAGAATTCGAATTTTTGAGTTAACTATTCCTTTATGATGTAATATGATAGGGGCCTAGGTAGCTTAGAAAGTAAATACACAGACTTCCGCACCTGGAGTCGCAAATTTGAATCCAGGGCGTGCTGAGTGACTCCAGTCAGGCTTCCTAAGCAACCAATTGGCCTGGTTGCTAGGGTGGGTAGAGGCACGTTGTTTTAACCTCCTTGTGGTCGCTAAAATGTGGTCCTCTCTCTCGGTGGGGCATGTGGTGGGTGGATGCCACTGAGAAAATCGTGAGCCTCCACACGAGCTAGGTCTCCACGGTAATGCACTCAACAAGCCAAGTGATAAAATGCACGGATTAACTGTCTCAGAGGCATCTGAGATTCGTCCTCCGCCACCCGGATTGAGTCCCTCCGCCACCACGAGGACTTAGAGCGCATTGGGAATTGAGTATTCCAAATTGGGGAGAAAAAAAAAAGATGCAATATGATAAAAAACAACAAAGTTAAAAAATTGCATTTGTAAATGTACTGTAAATAATCAGAATTTGCAATTATTTTGCCATGTTATATCGTTCATTAGTCTAACTGACTGTTTGAGGTTACCAAGAAACATATCAACTTAATGCATTAATATAATGCATGGTTAGTATTTTACAACGTTGCTCATAAAATTAATATTTAAAACCTGAATTATCCATTTTATAATACCCCTTTAACCCTTATGTTACATTAATCTTTCGAATAATTCAGGTCTTGTTTTTGGGGGGCTCTAATTGCAGTTGCTTTGCAAGGATATTGGAACAGTATAAGACATCTGGAGAGAGCATATGCACCAAATCTGCTAAATTGAAGTATATCCTTGACAGCATGTCATGCGGGAAATGACAGTACTTTCCTAAATTATGTATTCCACTACATATTGATGGGGTTAAATGCCTCTTGGCAAATATCTTTGAGAGATATTTTAGAAACTGCATTAATCTTGCCTTTGATAGCTGTTGGGCAAATGCCATGCCAAGTCAATTTGATGATTGGTTTCGTTTTTCACAATGTAAATCAGGACCTGCTTGTGTCAGATTAAGGTTAACCAGAAATTGGAATACATTTTACAGATGGATTTCTGTTAAAAATAATGTAAAGTTAAAGGATTGCTTCACCTAAATTTTTTTACTATTTACTCTCCCTCATGTCCAAACCTGTATTGCTGTTTTTATTTTCATGAAACACTAAAGGCTTGTTTTATTGCACTAAAGAAGTTTGTATCTTGCCACATTCACCTCCAGAATAAAAATAATGTAAATAATTCGGTAATCAAACAATGTTGGGGGGCTTTGGTGGAGAAAAGATTATCAGTGAATAACATCTGATTATTTTAAGTATGTTTCCCATCATATGGAGTAAATTGAAGCAGAATTTACTATTTTGTCTGAAGTATTCCCTTAAATGCACTGCTTCAAATATGTCCAAGACCATTTCTGTCATATCAGAGCATCCCTGAAGTCCTTAAGACTGAAGAGCCACTTACTATTTGTTTAGTCACACATTCACAATTTGGTGATTTGCAGGGGCTCATGAAAGAGGTTTGACTGCAGAGACATGAAGAACAACTTTTGAAGGGCAAAGGCTTAAGATGAACATACAAAGCACAGAGAAGCAATGAAGCTGAAAGAATAATTCACCAAATAATTACATTTCTGCCCATATTTACATACCCTCATGTTACTCCAAACCAGTACGACTGTTTTTCTTTTGCAGAACATGAAAGATGTTTTGAAGGATGCTGCACTCCAAATTGTATAAAAAAAAGTAGTCCATATTACTTGTGCATTTTATTCCAAGTCTTCTGAATGAATATGGTCACTTTCTGAGATCATCAGACCAAAATTTAAGTTCTTTTTCACTCCCAAATCCAAAATTTATGTTATTTATGTATTGCCATATTTGATTTGGGCTCTGGATACACGAGTTTATTGACTATTTGATGTATTTTGAAAGTGAAAAATGACTGAAAGGAGTATTCTGCATATTATAACATAAGCTCAATCGACAGCATTTGTGTCATAATGTTGATTATTACCACATAAACACATACAAAAACATACAAAAAATATATATATTTTGACGTCTAGGTTACTGTTGTAACCTCTGTTCCCTGATGGACGGAACGAGACGTGTGTCGAAGGAAGCGACACTAGGGGACTTTCTTGAGGGCCTCGGTTACCTCTGAACTTGAGAAAAGGCCAATGAGAATTTGGCAGACAGAATTTGCATGTCCCTCCCCCGGACATACGGGTATAAAAGGAGGGAATTGTGCATCTGTTCATTCGGGTTTTGCACTGAGGAGCCGAGAATAAGGTTCGGCCATTACAGTGGCTCGGTTCAGCGTCGTGGCTGGGGGGACACAACGTTTAGTTTCCTCCATCAGGGAATGGAGGTTACAACAGTAACCTAGACTTTCCCCGTCTGTCGCTCACTCGATGTTGTGTCGAACGAAGCGACACTTGGGGTCACGCAGGTGCAGGCAGGCAGTTGCGTGCCAAAACATGTCGGCCATCTGGGCTTCAGCCTCAGACTGGGAGTGCCGACTCAAAGGTGGCATTCCAGTCGAGTCTTCCGCGTCAGGTGCCGGAATGCTCTCTGATGCAGCGGCGAATTCGTCATCCAGATCGGGGGGGCTCAAGGGAGTAAACAGACTGGTCGTGAGGCGAGCCGCTCTCACCTCGAGCCTGGACTGAAGTC
This sequence comes from Xyrauchen texanus, assembly GCF_025860055.1. Classification (NCBI taxonomy): domain Eukaryota; kingdom Metazoa; phylum Chordata; class Actinopteri; order Cypriniformes; family Catostomidae; genus Xyrauchen; species Xyrauchen texanus. The sequence continues at coordinate 32,607,609 of NC_068314.1, forward strand.
AACGAGCGTGCTGGGGGATGGGTTGTCCGTGGGGATCTACCTGGTGAAACAGAGCCAGCTGCCATCCCCAAATCGCCTCCATCACCAGCCGAGTCGTCCTCAATCCAGTGGGAAGGAGCGACGCGGGGGGGGTGGCTGGAGTGGTGTTCCTCTTTAAGAAGGAAAGCTTCTACCGCAACATTGCCATGCCTGAGTTCTTGCAGTGAGAACATGAACCATCCACAAACACCGCCTCAGTCTGATCGTGGCCCAGACACACGAGGCAGTGTCTATGACCATCAGGAGCGGAGAGAAATCGACCGCATCCAGCAACTACACGGGGCAGAAGGGCATCATTACAAAGACGCATCCTGAAAAGGATGTTCAACGCCAGCTGTGTGTTTGCTCTTTTAGAGAAATTAACTCTTTTAGGGAAAATACTCTCTTTTAGAAGCACTGCCTAAGCGCCCAGGGGCAAAGCTGCACTGCTGTGGAAAGGAGAAAGCCGCTGATATGCGCCATAGATCCAACAGCAGACACTCTACAGAGTGGAACAGAAGTGATCTTAGTTCGCTGATCGCACATCCGCTCAGCTCCGATGAATAAATCTGAATGAACAGATGCACGATTCCCTCCTTTTATACCCGTATGTCTGGGGAGGGACATGCAAATTCTGTCTTTCAAATTCTCATTGGCCTTTTCTCAAGTTTAGAGGTAACTGAGGCCTTCAAGAAAGTCCCCTAGTGTCGCTTCATTCGACACAAAGTCGAGTGAGCGACAGACGGGGAATCAGAGTTACAGTGAGGCACTAACAATGTAAGTGAATGGGGCCAATTCGTAAACGTTAAAATATTCACTGTTTTAAAAGTATAGAAACACGACATAAACAATATGCATGCTAACATGATTTTAGTATGATAACATCACTTACCAACATTTCCGCATAAAGTTATTTCCAGTTTTACATCTTCTTTGCCATAATGACATAACAGTCTAAAACGACAGTAAAAGCAACAATTTAAACAACATTACAGCTCAAATAATACACGTTTTCACATAAGAATTAATGTTAGTGCTTATATAGAATTATAAGCTTCACGTTTTTGCCTTTAAATCCTCCAGAAATTGGCCCCATTCCCTTTCATTGTAAATGCCTCACTGTAACCTCGATTTTTGTTTTGTTTTTAAAGAAAAGGAGGGACAAGTCAAAATAAATTTTTGTGGACATCAACATTATGCCACAAATGCTGTCGATTGAGCTTAACTTCTATTGAATCCAGAATATTCCTTTTAAATTTTGCCTGTTTATTATACAAAGAGATCATATACCTTCAGAAGACTTGGAATATTATGGACAAGTCAAATGGACTACTATTATGACAGATTTGGGTATTTTGAACGCTCATCTTTTAGGTGAGTCACTATCATTTGCCATTACATAGAAATTATAGATTGTGCCATTCTTTAAAATACATCCTTTTGTGTTCTGCACAGGGACTGAAAGTGAAATGTTTTTCATTTCGGTTCGTTCTGAGCAAAAACTGATTGTTTTTTCCGGTTCAGAAGTCCTGCAGCTTCATTTCCAAATGGTAACCTGTTACAACAAAATAAAAGAATGATTCATAATGTTGTTTAAAATAACAGTACTCTGCAATTGGTATTTCACCCACTCCTTAATGCCATGTTGCCAGATCTCGTGAGAGAAACAAGCTCAAAATAAAACAATTGCCCCACCAATAGAAGTGATTATTAGCAATTAAATGTTTTCCTATGTGGTGTATTTATAACTTATTTAGACACTTGTTGAAATCATAACAAGCATACAGCTCTGCTTGTAATTTGAATTACAGATCTGCTTCTGAGTCAAAGCCCGGCAGCATCAAATCAGTATTATTGCATAATTTCTAACAATTATTCAGTGACGATTTTGAAACAACTGACAAATGTACTTTTTACCGCTAATAATGTTTTCATTGTATCTGGATTAGCCATGCATTTACAGTTGATGTCAGAGGTTTACATACACCTTGGCCAAATACATTTAAACTCAGTATTTCACAATTCCTGACATTTAATAGTAGAAAACATTCCCTGTTTTAGGTCAGTTATGATCACTACTGTATTTTAAGAATGTGAGATGTCAGAATAATGGTAGAGAGAATTATTTATTTCAGCTTTTATTTCTTTCATCACATTCCCAGTGGGTCAGAAGGTTTGTTGGCCTCCTTGCTCGCACATGCTTTTTCAGTCCTGCCCACAAATCTTCTATTGGTTTGAGGTCAGAGTTTTGTAATGGCCACTCCAATACCTTGACTTTGTTGTCCTTAAGCCATTCTGCCACAACTCTGGAGGTATGTTTGGGGTGTCTGTCCATTTGGAAGACCCATTTGTGACTGAGTTTTAACTTCCTGGCTGATGTCTTGAGATGTACCAAAGGTACACCTCCAATTGACTCCAATTTGCCAATTAGACAGAAGTTAATTGGCTACTTGCCTAAAGGCTTCACATAATTTTCTGGAATCTTCCAAGCTGCTTATAGGTACAGTTATCTTAGTGTATTTAAACTTCTTACTCAGTGGAATTGTGATTTAGTCAATTAAAAGTGAAACAATATGTCTGTAAACAATTGTTGGAAAAATTACTGTCATACACAAAATAGATGTCCTAAACATCTTTCCAAAACTATAGTTTGCTAATATGAAATCTGTGAAGTGGTTAAAAAATTTGCTTTAATGACAGACTAAGTGTATGTAAACTTTTTAGTTCAACTGTACAGTATATGTAGTAATTATACATTGTTGTTAAAAAGGTCTTCATTCACAGAAAGCTTCATCCACAACCGGCAATTAGGCGAAATAAATGTTTGATGCAGCAGTTTCCTTCAGGATCAAAGAACGTGTTACATTTTTTGGAACAGCATGAGTGTGAGTAAATGATCACAGATTTACTATTCCTTTAAAGAATTTAAAAGGGGCAGAAAGCCAAGATGTAACTCTAAAGCCAAACCATGCCAACTCTTGCTAATTCCAGCAAATTAACAAACCATGGGGATGTTTTAGGAGAGTTGTCAGTTCAGATGAGCCAAGCTATCAAAACAGTTTTTAACCACTTCTTCATTAGGTGAGGTCTTTGGCGTGGTGTTGTTTGAGTAGTGTTGTTATGAGGGTACATTCAGCTTTGTTGGTTGAGTGACGTGACCTTTTGTTGGCCCCCTCTCACAGAGGACACAGTGATTAAGTAATCACCTGTGTACACAACCTTTCCTCACCTTTCCTTCCAGGCACTCTGTCAGGGATGAAGGGATGACACACAGCCTGCTTTCACACACCCCCCAGCCTCGTCCATAGGAAACGGATTAACACCACTGATGGCAAAAATGTCTTTAGCGCTTTCAGGCAGAGAACAAGACCGATCGTTTCACAACTGTGTGTGCAGGAAATGGTGAAAAGTTAAGCTTTTAATGCACCTCGGTACATCACTCCGATTAAAATAAATGCCTTACTGTACTTTAGGTGCGGCACTGTTTGTCTTGTGCTTGTTATGGATAATGAGATGTCGACTAGGTCAGGTGTTTTTAGACTTTATTTTGAAGGCCAGCTCTGACATTCTTTATTAATCATGTCATTGAAATTATTTTGAGTTTCCCTTTCTTGAAGAAACAGAGCCATTTTAAATATACTAGTGGTTCTCACCTGGTGGATTTCAGGTCTGTTTTAACAGGGATGGGGATAGTAGGGAAAATCTTAAAAGCAAATAAGAAAATGCAACTAACCTTATAACCATGCAGAGTTAGGATAGCAAAACAAATAGGCTTATCAACTTTAAACACGCTGAATGATATTTCTTACCCATTTATTTTTGTTATGGTAAAATGTTGCGCAATCTACATTTGAGATGTCTTATGAGTTGAACCAACTTAATATTTTTGTCATGACAGCTCAATTATATTAAGCGAATCCAAATTAGATCTTATTGTATTTAATTAATGTACACATACTATTTCAATATTAACCCAGGATTAAGTATTTCTGAATATCACACTACTGCAAGTTATCAACCCTTTTAAAAGTTTTTTTCTTGCGGATTCTAGAACAGCATTTGCTCTTTGGGTAACAAGCAGCTTTTTTTATTTTATTATTATTATCAAGTTAGAAGGAATACTAATCTCCATGATGGTGACTTGATGGTGGCATAACAGCACAAGTAACACTAAACAGAACTGTAAACACAATTACAACATTTAATAATGACCAATTACCAACTATTTACTCTCAACATAAGACTTTATACTTTGCCTGAGCCTATATAATTAAATAGTAATGTGCAAGAGCCTATGGCCACTCTCTAAACACAGTTTGACTGAATACATTTAAAAGCAACATTAATATTAAGTCAAATGAAAAACATAATGACACTTAATCAGAATTGGTACATTTGATTGCCCTGTTTATTAAGGGCCAAAACAATGGAAAAGAGGAAATGCTTCCCATATTTTTTTATTTATTTTTTTACATCGAAGGACGTGCGTCCAATCAACATTATCAGTATTAGAATAATGACTAACAAAACATTTCAATGTTTGTCTTAAGGACCTTTTTATTTACTATTGTAAATTGTTATGGGGTCACCAAAAACAAAACCAGTTGAGAACCACTGGAACATACTGCACGTCATGTTAGAAAAGGCAATGCAACTTTCCTTTGGGAAAAATGGTACTGAGGACATATTTTCCAATTATTAGGTAATTTACTATGCCCAGGTTCTTTTTTCACTCCGTGTGTCCATTTGGCAGGAAAAACAGTCATTAGGCCAACAGTAACTGACGTGTTCTTGTCGAGGTACAAACATTATTTGAACTGCGGTGTCTAGGGAGATCATTACAGTCATGCTCATTTAATGGTAGACTCTACATGTCATTTTTTGCACACTGTAAATCCAACATTACCAGCTTACTCAAACTCCTTCTATTACGTTAAATTTAAAGCAATTTAAGTCCGCTTCAATATGCCATGTGCAATTAGGCCATTCGACAGATCCAACTGTGTGATTGGCTTCATAGACTACTTGTGTCATGGGCCATTTTGTTATGATTATCCTGAAAAAGACGCTATAGGTATATTAAAATTCCAGCTGGGACATGACTCTTTTAATTTCAACAACCACTTTGATCGATGCTAGTTTAAATTTCTTTAACGCAGGAAATTAGCTTTCACTCTATTTGCACCAGAAATATTCCAAAAGTTGCAATCGTGTCATCTCCAGACTAAAAGCAAACATTATCACAGGGTGCTCGCTGGTCCACCTTTACTACACCTCTAAATGCTGTCTTGCCACCACCCAACAAGTTGCCAAACTAATACAAAGAGTGCAGCATTTCGACAGGTCTGCCGCTGTAGCCTGATCTGGAGCAGGCTTGTCCGAGCTCTCCCAATTGATTCAGTGGCACACTGAAGGAGGAGAAAGATGTTGGGGGGGAGACGTTTAGTTCATTCATTAATCATAGAAGTAAACAGCCCATCCAGTGACACCTGGAGAGGTTAATGCTCGGGACCCTGGAGCAATCACCACCTCCCCCACCCACCGACTCAGCGAGCCAGTCACATGAAAGCTTGTGATTATGGAGGAAATGGGAATTAGCAGAAACATTTCAGAAAGGCAGTCTCCAGTTCCTTTGGTAGCCAAGGATGGATCGGCGGGAAAAACGGAGAGGCTGTGGGCTGATTGGAGTGTTCCCTTGAGGGAGCCGAGTGGGGAGAGGTAGGGGCCAAAGGTCAAGCCTACGCCAAATTAGTAGTGTCTGTTATTCGAAACCAAAATAAAGCAGCAGCAGCAGAAGTAAGCGATTTTCCCCCCTCGATGTTGGAGTGCTTTCTGGGCTCTTTCTCGAAATTACTGAGAGGCCACGTCGCAATTAGTGGTTTGTTTATTTTAGACTGAAATATGGCCATAATTCATAGCTTTCAAATCATTTCATTGGGAAGATGTATTGGCTGGCCAGACTGAAGAAGTAATTGTAACACATGATATGGCAATTTGTTACCCCGGCAGCAAGCACACACGGTATTTTGCATTGCGTCGCATAAAACACGGCGAGAGAATATAATTCGTTTCCAGGATGGCCTGTAACAGAAAACGGCCTGCTAAAGTTATTACACCTTGTTCAGTGAAGAAGTATGAGGCACTAAACTTTGGTATACAGCTCTGCTTGTAATGACTCCAGTTAGTGGATCATGTGTCAAAATATGCTAGTACATTTCCAGGTTTCCCCCTGTACTTAATGCAATGTGACTTTCAGCCAGCTGAAAACCAAGACTGAAAATTGTTTTTTATTTTGCTTGAATATACAAACACAAATCCGTTGTTTAGAGCTTGTTTAGGACATCATCCATGAAAAATGATTCTCATGTGCAACTGATAAATGTTCAAATGTATGACGTGCCAAGGCTTTGTTTAACTGAGATTTTAAAGGCTAATCCTTTTGACATGAATCATTAAGTTCTCTATGCAATAATTACTGTGTCCAAATAACGTTCCAAAAGCATGTTTAGATTCATAACAGCCTTGCCTTTCCCAGAATGCTGCCTCGAGAAGGTACGGCAACAGCAAGCTTTTGCCAACGAGAAACTAGAGCATCCACTTTTCAAAGCATGAATAAGGATTCCTGCTCCAACATGGACTGTTCTTGATTACATATGTCATACTAGTACTTGGGTATCAAATACAGAGCTTGTTTCTACAGTATCTCTCTAACAGAATGACCTTTACTTCCAGAGAAATCATTCCAATAATGAACGATTTAAAAACTGATTGCAAATGCAGAGGCGTAACCTAAGACCCACTCGATGCTCTTTGTTTGAGTTTTCAGTACAAGTGATGCTATCAAACTGTGTCTATAGCAACAGCCACTATAGAAGTAGTATATACAGTTGAAGTCAGAAGTTTACATACACTTAGGTTGAAGTCATTAAAACTCATTTTGTAACCACTCCACAGATTTAATATTAGCAAACTATAGTTTTGGCAAGTCTTTATGGACATCTACTTTGTGCATGACACAAGTCATTTTTCCAACAATTGTTTACAGACAAATTGTTTCACTTTTAATTAACTATGTCATAATTCCATTGGGCCAGAACTTTACATACACTAAGCTGACTGTGCCTTTAAGCAGCTTGGAAAATTCCAGAAAGAATTATGTCAAGCCTTTTGACAATTAACCAATTAGCTTCTGATAGGAGGTGTACTGAATTGGAGGTGTACCTGTGGATGTATTTTAAAGCCTACCTTCAAACTCAGTTCCTCTTTGCTTGACACCATGGGAAAATCAAAAGATGTCAGCCAAGACCTCTGAAAACAAATTGTGGACCTCCACAATTCTGGTTCATTCTTGGGAGCAATTTCAAAATGCACGAAGGTACCACGTTCATCTGTACAAACAATGTTATGCAAGTATAAACACCATGGGACCGCGCAGCCATCATACCGGGATGAGGAGGGTAAGGAGACACATTCTGTCTCCTAGAGATGAACGTAGTTTTGTGCGAAAAGTGCAAAACAATCCCAGAACAACAGCAAAGGACTTTGTGAAGATGCTGGAGGAAACAGGTAGACAAGTATCTATATCTACAGTAAAACAAGTCCTATATCGACATAACCTGAAAGGCTGCTCAGCAAGGAAGAAGCAACTGCTCCAAAACAGGCATATAAAATGCAGACTACAGTTTCCAAGTGCACATGGGGACAAAGATCTAACTTTTTGGAGAAATGTCCTCTGGTCTATTGAAACAAAAAATTAACTGTTTGTCCATAATGACCATTGTTATGTTTGGAGGATAAAGGGTGAGGATTGCAAGCTGAAGAACACCATCCCAACCATGAAGCATGGGGGTGGCAACATCATGTTGTGGGGGTGCTTTGCTGAAGGAGGGACTGGTGCACTTCACAAACTAGATGGCATAATGAGGAAGGAAAATTATGTGGATTGAAGCAACATCTCAAGACATCAGCCAGGAAGTTAAAACTCAGTCACAAATGGGTCTTCCAAATGGACTGTGACCCCAAACATACCTCCAGAGTTGTGGCAAAATGGCCTAAGGAAAACAAAGTCAAGGTATTGGAGTGGCCATCACAAAGCCCTAACTTCAAACCAATAGAAGATTTGTGGGCAGAAATGAAAAAGCGTGTGCGAGCAAGGAGGCCTACTGACTCAGTTACACCAGTTCTGTCTTGAGGAATGGGCCAAAATTCCAGCAACTTATTGTGAGAAGCTTGTGGAAGGCTACCCAAAAAGTTTGATCCAAGTTAAACAATTTAAAGGCAATGCTACCAAATACTAACAAATTGTATGTAAACTTCAGACCCACTGGGAATGTGATGAAAGAAATTAAAGCTGAAATAAATCATTCTCTCTTCTATTATTCTGACATTTCACATTCTTAAAATGGTGATCCTAAATGACCTAAGACAGGAATTTTTTTATACGATTAAATGTCAGGAATTGTGAAAAACTGAGTTTAAATGCTAAGGTGTATGTAAACTGACTTCAACTGTAATCTTATTTAATAGCCTCTCAAAATCATTGTTGTTTACCAACATCTATCAAGGTAATGCATAGTAGTAGCTGAGCTTAAATAATTCAGGGACGTTACCTGTGGTGTAACATATTGCACTCTATATAAAGTTATTTTATACTGCTAATTCCACTTACTATACAATTAGTATGCATGCAGCTATATGACTTCATATTATTTGAGAGACTACATGGAGTGCAGTGTTGGATGCAATCTAATTCAAAGAGTTGTGTTAAACATTAAGTTATGTAATCAGAATACAGTTGCAGACTTTTGATTAAGATACTGTAATTAGACTGTATACTAATAGTAGTCAAACTGTACTTAAGCTTAATTTGTACTATTCTTACAAGTTTTTATTCAGTTAAAGTTACTCTCTAAACCTTAAAGTTGTCATTAATAAAAACATTTAAGTGTTCCTAATTAAACAGTACTTGAAATGTCACATTATGGAATCATAACTCAGATGTATTAAACTTTGGCTCTAACTCAAAATGATCAAGTATATAATTGCGGATGTGTGGAATACTCATAAGCCCTTGCGCTTGAATAAATGATGTATGTTTGATCAAAACAAGGGAACTTATGTAGAAAAATACGAAATGTTTTTTTAAATGTATATAGTTTTAATTATTTTGACTATTGATGTTATTTTGTTGTAGCTGGTTGATAGTTGTGATTTCTGTAAAGTCACTATATAGGGTGATGCTACCCGTTAAATTAAAGCAATTCTTCTTAACTCAACTGTACTTTTAAAAAGAAGTCCAGTCCAGTCATAATTTCTCTTACACTGTATAAGCAGTGATATAAATCAATTTAAATAAAAACAATGATACTTTAATCACAGATGAGTTAAGTTAACTTGTAACTAATTAACACTACTTAAAAAAATTAAGTTCACGTAGCTTGCGCCAAATAAGTATGTTTACTTAGAACAAGCATGCAAACTGATTTTACAGTGTACTTTAAGGACATTATTTGTGTTACACATATTTCTAAAACAATACTATTCATGCACAATACATTAAAAAAAATGACATTACGTTACATTGTACATCGGAGGAAACAGACATTATTTTGAAATTGTCAAAGCGGATAATTAAAAGCTTTACTGTGAAATGCGTATTAGAAAATGTAACTAAAGTAAACAGTGCTGGGTAGATTACTTCTGAAATGTAACCTAGAACTGATTACAAATTACACGACTTGTAATCAGTAACATAATCTTTTGGAATGCTCCTTTTAGGTAATCTGATAATTTAATAATCTGATTATTTTTGTTATTATTTTGGATTACTCATTGCACATTTTGAGGAAAATCTAAAAATAATGTTTAAATGTATTAACTACCAGTTAACACTCTTTTTTAAAAATACCCTGTGTGTTTTTGTGGATTGCATTAAGCACTTTTAATGCTGTGTATCAATTTCGGTAGCTAAATGTTCACATGGCTATGATACATAGAATCATTATTAAAAAACGTAAATCATTTTGTAAGGCAAAGATTGCATTGCTCAGTTATTTTCCTCCAGTGTCTTTTTGAAAGTTAAATTACTTTTGATGGTGGTCAAATGAGGAACGGCTTCAATTGGCCTTTCACATGCATTTTAGGTTGAGGCTCTTAGTAGCATAATCAATAAATTAAGCACAATTTATTGTCATTGGTAATGTAATCAACAATGTAATAATGCAATCCATAAAAGTAACTGTACTCTGATTATGCACTTTATAAAATGTAATACAATCCAATTGAAAGTACTTGATTATTATAATCTGATTACATAGTCCAGTCCAAATGCTCCAGATTGTTTAACAGAACTATAGAAATGAGGAACTGGATAAAATGATAAACCGATTAGGCACTGATGCCGTCATTCAGTTTCTTAGGGATGTCTGTGCTCTTGGGCTATGCAACGATATTGCCTCTTGAAAGACTTGGCAACGTTGCTTATATTGCACATCTGCCTGGCTACATCTCAACTAGTGATAAATAGTAAACTACACTTAACGTCCTCAATAGAGGTTCACTGAGGGTTTTTTTATGGGAAAGTTTACAAGTACTCTGCAATAAATGAAGCCGCGGCAGCACTTAAAATGACAGGAGGAGTGGATTTAAACATTTACTTTGCAATACAGATTCCTACATGTGGAGGAATGAGGGCCATTCACTCATCCAACAGTCATTTTGGCATGGCTGGATCTGGCCCAGTCAATGAAGACTACACATTCATAAGAGTTACATTACAGGAATTACATTAGCAGCATGTCATCGAAACTAATTTACACTTTAAATCTGTGCTGTGTCTGGCAGCTGCGTGTACGATGTTTGGAGAAGGAATGCTTTGCCAAAGACTCCTGGCAAAAGGGACTGTTCTTCGGGATCATTTTAAAACATTTAACGGCATGCAAAAATACCAGAGGCTTGCTGTAAATGAATGCAGGACCAATTATAACATAATGCACTGAATCTTAAATGAAAAAGAAAAAATACAATCATTAAAATATTTGATGTATTTGTGGGCTAGTTTCTTCTTTAAATGCAGTGTTGGGAATATTTATCCTCAAGTGTACTCAAGAGATGCTAAACTCATTGGGCCTTGTTCATGAAACACAAGCAGAACGAATTTCTCTGTAAATCGTACATTAAACCATTCTTGCGGAAACTGTCCCACTGAATTAAATGCAACAATTTACATAAGCATGGTTTTTCGTACCATTTACACAGAGATTTATTCTGTGTGCGTTTCAAGAGTAAAGAGAAGTTTTAAAGGAATGTTCCGGGTTCAATACAAGTTAAGCTCAATTGACAGCTTTTGAGGCATAGTGTTGATTACCACAAAAATGTATTTTGACTTGTCCGTCCTTTTCTTTAAAAAAAGCACAAATGGAGGTTACAGTGAGGCACTTGCAATGGAAGTGAATGGGGCCGATTTTTGGAGGGTTTAAAAGGCAAAAACGTGAAGCTTATAATTTTATAAAAGCACTTACATTCATTCTTCTGCTAAAACTCATGTATTATTTGAGCTGTAAAGTTGTTTAAATTGTAATTGTTTTACAGTCATTTAAACCCTAAATTGTTGACATTACATCGTCATGGCAACGAAGTTGTAAAATTGGTTATAATTGGTTGCACAGAAAAGGTTAGTAGGTGATTTTATCACACTAAAATCATGTTTACATGCATATTGTATACATCTTGTGGCCATACTTTTGAAATTTGAAAGTTTACATATAGGCCCCATTCACTTCCATTGCAAGTGCCTCACTGTAACCTCAACTTTTGTTTTATTTTTTTAAAGAGAAGTCAAGTCGAATCATTCAGTCTGTTTTCTGAAGCAAATTTACTGATTCAAAAGAATCAAATGGGTCACAAGATTAATCTCAAATGATTCTTTCGCGAATCGGACATCACTATCGCCGATCTGCATGCAGTTTCCATGTACAGCTGTTATTTTTTGCTTTGTATAGTCGCAAAAGTAACGAAAGGGTCTGGACTTCTGGGCAAGTCGAAATAAAGGTTTCTGATAATCAACATTATACCACAAATGCTGTCGATTGAGCTTAACTTGTATTGAACCCAGAAAAGGTGTTGAGTTGAGCAAATACAGATACCTAAACTATTTACTCCATCATACAGGTAAAATGTTCTCCGTTGAGCATTCTTCCACAGCGTTGTTCATCTAAATTCATAGTCATTGTTTATTTCAATCCATAACACAGATTTCAGAATAGGTGATTTATTCATGACAGTTTGCTGAAGCTCATTTTCATCTCTGGCTTGATTTTATTGGATTCATTCATGTTTAATTCCTGTTAAGTGAGGTATAATATTTCAAATCAATGAGCATCTAACAATGCTTGATTCTTCATCCTTCTGTGACGTTGGGAGCCATAGCCTCTCCTTGTCCCTCAGTATTTCTCTCTATTCAAGAAAATCACTGATGGCATCGCTACTCACAGATGAGGTTAAAACAGTTAGCCAGCTATCTGCCTGGCACACTGAAGAAACCAAACTAACCTTATACGCTGAATTAGCAAAGGGTTTCTGCATCTATAATCATCAATCTTCCATGGCAGCGAATGCCTTCAGTACAGGTCAGAGGCTGCCATGTGCAATCAAGAATGATCTGGAAGTCTACCAATCCCAGATGAGAGCTTTACTTTGCCTTGAAATTAGCAAATGAGTGCGTTCCTCCCCAGTGCATGGCACGCACCTGCGGGGATAAAGGATAAACCTCGAGAGTTTGTATCAAAGCTTTAGTATGAAATAGAGCGAAACTCAGTGGTCAAGATGCAACTCTTTTTCACTGAGCCTTTTTGAAACATTTTCACAACACCTTCAAGATGGCATAATGCTCAATAATTATCACAGCTGACATGTTGTCTAAACTCACGTACAGATTAAATGTATATCACTGAGCTTTGAAAAATAGTTTAGCAAGGTAATTATTCAGAAAAGTTAGGTTATAAATGGTTTGGAGTCTCATTCACCCATACTCATGCACATTCACACACCAGTGACGGCAGAGCTGCCATGCAAGTCGCTAGCCAGCCATTGGGTGCAACGTGGGGTTCAGTGTCTTGCCCAAGGACACTTCGGCATATGGAGTCACGTGGCCCAGGAATTGAACCGCCAACACTGCGAATATTGGACAACCTGCTCTATCACCTGAGTCACAGCCGCCCAACTTAAAAGCAATGAAGAACAGGCCTTTCCATAACCCTCTATATTTGAGTAATACCGAAGTGACCTGATGTAATGAATAGTTTAAAAGACACCTCTGTTGGCATGTTTCTACATGTCAGGATCAACAGAAATGGATTTGTGACCCCTAACCTCAATAACATCGTACAATAAAGTCATTTTAGTAGGAAATATGTAGCTGAAAAGCAATTTGATCCTTATACATCATCTCCAGAGTAGGTTTATCTAAGGGGAGGACAGGGCTTTTGAAACTGCAATCTTGCTGTGGAAATGTCTTTCAAGGGCTGACACCGTGCAGTCAAATGAAAAAAGATGGTGCTTGTGTGGAGTAAATGGCCCATGACCAAGCTTAAACACCAACTGTGGCATAAAACAAGTTGATAAATGTATCATAAATCTCTCAGACAGAAAACCCAGCGATGTTTCAATATTTCTCACTTTTTTTCTTTCTTTTTTTACCTCTCAACTCAAACACCAAATAGCTGGTTGTTTACCGACCTGCGTGCCAATTAAAGTAGTTATTGGACACATTTGCAAAAGTCTTTGTGTGCAGCAGGTCCTTTGGAAAGAGTAATTACTCTGGTTAAAATGTGATCTGGAAAGCATTTGATTAACAAACTCAGTCGCATCCACTGGAATGAGAGTTGCACTCGGATGCCATGCTCTCCCTGTCGTTCCAAAGGTTTTCTATGTCTGGCTCAAAGGGAATGAAATGCAAACATGCAATTAGAGCGGGAGCGAAGGAATGAACAACAGAGAATTAAACAACCCACATGAAAAATAAAAAAAAAATGGTTGCAGAATTTAGTGATGCCAGAGGTTATAGTGTTCCCAGGCAAAATATCTGGACGTTTTTGTTGGGTTCTTTTTTTATATATTTTTTTTTAATATGTACAATGTTTTATCAGGAAAACTTCATTGTACAAAATGAATCAACTAAATGTATGAACAAGATTAGAGTGCCTAAAGGAAATCATGTAAGATTGAGCAAGCACTAGAGATCTCATAAAAGAAACTTAAACTGCCTGAGTCATTGTGCAGCATACAGACACGCCAAGTCTTACTTTATTAGTGGGTGGTCGCTCTCCTGCTTGATGTGGAAACGGAATTAGTACAGAGCCAATTTCGCCCTCGTTCTGGAAACATTTTGTACCTTCCAGAATGGGCTTAATATAGAGACGTAATAAAACACCTTCAGCCTCTGGCGTGTTGTTTTACCAAATAACATCTAACTGGCCATTACTCCACATTAAGCCTAATGGTTAGACTAATTATGATAATTCCATAAAAGGTGCCGTGTTAAGCCAAAACTGTGGACGAACATTAACTTAATGACTACGCCTGACCTCCCTCGAATGCTGCCAGAGTGCGTGTCTCTTTAAGGCAATTAGTCACTAGCATTTTGCATTATCCTGTTTATGTAAAAGTCCCTGAAGGACTACACGGTCGTAATCGTCTTGAGGGTTATCAGATCTTTGCCGATATCTGTTTCTAAACACAAGAGAGGTGGATTTACCTCAGAGCCACAGATACAGCAATTTGAAGTGAGGCTTGGAAAAAAAAAATGGGAATATTTACCATGTGTCAACTTGTGCCATCTTAAATGGGTGTAAACTGGTGATTACAACGGAAATCCCCTCCACACACTCTTAGTGGAATCAATACCGGAATGTCAAACACTGTCCCCAAAGAAAGCCGTCTCCTCACCAGATTTTCAGATATACCACCGGTCATGGTGAATTTGAAACGACTTGTCTTTCTGAAGAATCTGATCTGACAGATTTCACTGGGTATGTTTTTTCTTAAAGGGATAGTTCACCCAAAAATGAAAATTCTCTCATCATTTATTCACCCTCATGCAATCTCAGACGTGTATGAATTTCTTTCTTCTGCTGAACTCAAATTACGATTTTTAGAATATCTCAGCTCTGGAGGTCAATACAACGCAAGTCCCAAAACTTGTTAAAAAAGCACATAAAGGCCATGTCTTGCAGCATAAAAGTAATTCAAAAGACTCCAGTGGTTAAGTCATGTCTTCAGAAGTGATAAGATAGATGTGGGTGAAAAAAGTATTTTTTTTACGATACATTTCCACTTTAAAACACCCATCCTAAGCGCTCTTCTCTTCTAAGAATTCTTCTTTTATTTTTGCCGATTCGCAATCCGCATTCATATCACCATCTACTAGGCAGGGAGGAGAATTTATTGTAAAAAAGGACTTACATGTTGGTCTGTTTATTACCCACACCTAGGGCTAACTGGTAATCTGGCATTCCGGGCATTTTCCCGGTGGGCCGATGCACTTTGGGGCCGATCAGGGCGGACTGGCCATCTGGAGAACCAACCGGGCCGGTGGGTCGTGCCGAATAGGCCGCGATAAGCTAAAATGAGCCGGTCCGTTATGCAGAACTGACCACAAAACGGTGCCGCGATATGCAGAAAAGGACAGCGAGTTTTGGGCCAGTTGCCATGTAAAATTCCGGGCTGATTTCTCTTTTCCAGCCCTGCCCACACCTATCATATTGCTTCTGAAGACATGGATTTAACCACTGGAGTCATATGGATTACTTTTATGCTGCCTTTATGTGCTTTTTGGTGCTTCAAAACGTTCTGGCCACCTTTCACTTGCATTGTATGGAGCAACGGAGCTGAAATACTCTTCTAAAAATCTTTGTTTGTGTTCCACAGAAGAAAGAAATACACATCTGGGATGGCTCGTGGGTGACTTTTTGAGGAGAAATTTTTCATTTTTGGGTGAACTATTCCTTTAATGCTGAGGCAGTGGACACACCGCAGTTCATGAAAGAATGCATAAATATCCCTTAAATATTTTTCTTTGCCACTTTCCTTGCAGATTCTTTGAAATCCTTTCAGCAATCAGGGAGATTTTCATAAAATGTTGTCATTCTGTCTCAGCTAAACGCTCGAGTCGTGGCATACTGTGGTATTCTGTTTTTGTAAGAGCAGCGGCATCGGCTGTTAAAAGTCAAGGCACAGTATTAATTGTATATACGAGTCCCTGGCAGGCATGCATTGCTGCTGATTAAAACTGGGTCTGGAACCAAAGCTGTTGTCCCAGGTGCACTATGTTTACAAAGGGACCATATCCAACATGAAATACTTTGCAGAGGAAGTCCATCACGGCTCCTACGCTGGTGAGCCAGACCATATTTAACCACTTTTAGTGTGCCTCCGCTTCCTCAATTTCATTGTTAAAAGTTTGAGGATATTGGTAAGAACAATCAAGGCCAAGACCAAAATTAGGCCAGATATTCAACAAAGGGTTTCCCAGTCCAGATACGATCATTATACAGTATGGCCTGCGCAGAATGGTTTTAATAATGCACAAGGAATTTACCAATCAACTTATTCGAGGGTACATAAAACATTTAACATAGCTGGCGACCCACCAGTAAGACTAACATAATAAGTGTTATTGCTAATGACTCTGTCTGAGAGCAGCAGGCCACACCAGCACTTGGTTGCGCCGTGCCTTTAGTCTCTGACTTTAGCAGAACTGCCAGTTTTGCGGTAAATGGTGTTGATTAGAGCAACACTGGTACTCTGAGCCAAAGCAGCTGCTTTGATTCTGCGTGATTGCTGGATGAAGGAGGGAATTAAATGAAGTATTCACCTGTCAGAGTTTGTTTGGCTGACTACATATGTACTATATTATTACTTTTTTGTAGCTTTAGATCATAATCTTAGGGATGTCTAATGCAATTTTGGCTGTACAAGTCAGGGGTGACAAACGAGCGGGGGTCCTGATGTCTCTTGCTTTGTTGATAAAACATTACATATTATTCTATCTGATATGCGTCTTAAGGCAGAAATGTGAAGCTTATAATGTTATATAAGTATGTATTAATTTGTCTGTTGAAACTAGTGAATTATCTGAGCTGTAAATTTGTTAAAATCTTTGCTTTTATGATCGTTTTAGAGTTGTAAAATTGGATATAACTTTACAACGAAAAGGTTAGTAAGCGATTTTAAGTCATGTATAACATGCATATGGTTTACATCTTGAGGCTATATTTTGAAACGGTGAGCATTTTAACGTTTATAGACTGGGCCCCATTCACTTCCATTGCAAGAGCCTCACTGTATCCCCAATATAAAACATTTAAATATTGATCTATTTCTAACACACACATAGTGTTTAGCTTCAGAAGACATTAATTAGACCACTGGAATCTTATGGATTACTTTTATCATGGCTATAAGTGCTTTTTTGGAGCTTCAAAAATTTGGCACACATTCACTTGCATTGTATGGACCTGCAGATCTGAAATATTCTTCTTAAAATCTTAATTTGTGTTCTGCTGAAGAAAGAAAGTCAAACACACCTTGCATGAGGGTAAGTTATTTTTGGGTGAACTGTTCCTTTAAAAAAAAAAAGAAAAGAGGGAGCAGTCTAAATGTATTTGTGTGGTAATCAACATTATGCCACAAATGCTGTTGATTGAGCTTAATTTGTATTGAACCCAGATTATGCCTTTAAGTAAAAGTAAAGATACATTTATGAAAATTGACTCATGAGAAAAACACTCAAGTACATGTATGAGTAGCTGATATTAAATGTAGGCCTACTTCAAAAGTGTAGTACAAAGTAAAAGGCATAAATAATGGCACAGCTGGTCATTGTTGATACATAATCACGGTACCTTGTTTAAATGTAAATGGTAATCATATTTGATTCACTTACAAACTGCCGAATGTTACACTTTTGAACAGTTCTCCAGGAAAGGCTGGAGAGTTGAACACCTGTTAAGGCACCTATCTTAAATCAATATTTCAAAACGTAATTAATGTTTACAAGAACAGTCTCTTCTTTTAAGATTCCCGAGTGGAGACAAAACACGAGGTCCGGGTGATTTTGATTCAGATTTGCGAATCGTATGACTTCTTTCTTCAGCAGAAGAATATTTCAGCTCTGTAGGTCCATATAATGCAATTAAATGGTGGCCTGAACTTTGAAGCTCCAAAAATCACATAAAGGGAGCATAAATGTAATTCATAAGACTCATGTTTATCTTCAGAAGCAATATTATTATAGGTGTGGGTGAGAAACATATCAATATTTAAGTATCTGTTAGCATAATCTTTCCTCCCTGCCTAGTAGGTGGCTATATCCACAAAGGATGCAAATCACCAAAAATATAAAAAGAAGAATGTGAAAGTGAAAGTGGAGATTTATAGCTAAAAGTACTTAAAGGTTGATCTGTTTCTCACCCACACCTATAACTTCACTTCTAATGATATTAAATAAACCACTGGAGTCGTATGGATTACTCTAATGCTGCCTTTATGGGATTTTTGGAGCTTCAAATGTCTGGTCACCATTCATTTGCATTGTATGGACCTACGCTGAGATATCCTTCTAAAAATCTTTGTTTCTCTTTTGCTGAAGAAAGAAATTTATACACATCTGGTATGGCATGAGGGTGAGTAAATGATGAGAGAATTTTACTTTTTTGGTGAAATATCCCATTATTGCACTATGAACAAACATGAACTAGCAATGAACAATTGTTTCACTTGTTTCACACACTGCTCATATTGTTTTACATATGCTCACATTGTATGGTAATTTATAGAAGGACTGAATTTATACTAAAGTTATGGAAGGCATAGTTTCAAAGCAAAGATACACATCCACCATAATCTATGGTTAATTAATTTAAATGCTTATATCTGACTTCATTAGTCCTCAAAGAGGGAATCTGCAGCTCTTTCCAATCAAATGGACTGTATATTCAGTCAGTGTCAGGTTGCTTGATGAAGTATCAGATTGTTCTGTCTGTCAGTTTAGGAACTGCAACACATTATTACTTCAGCAGTACCTTACATAGAGTAATAAATGTCTATACATGCTCCTGTTTCCTCCCGTCTCCTGCCCCCACACTCCACTGTTGAAACATGAATGACTCTCTAAGGGGTCACAGAGCGTGTTTTTACAAATTACCCTTCCTCTCTTGGCACAGTTTAATTATGTCTTCTGCGGAGATGGACACCACCAACTCCATGAATGGCCATTTATGTTAAAGATGGTGATGAGCCAGTGATGATAACTGAGTTACAGCAGTTGGAATAGAAATGTTGTACAAGATTAACCCTGCATATGCAGCACAATGTGTGTTTGTATGAACAGTTGGGTCCAAAAGTCTCAGTCTTCGATGGAGGAAAATGACATTTCCATAAAGTGGAGAAGTGTAAACATAGCCAAATCAATGTGTTGTCAACTGAAAAAGGAAAACGCATTACTGTGGACGTGGTCTCAGCGTAATATTTAGACCACATCCAATTTAACATTATACTTTGTATTATATGACCATAGAATTGGTTTTAAAAAACAAGTTACTGCAGATGCGATGTGGTTTTAATAAAGCTGTTGAGAGAGTGATGGTATATTTGCCATCTTCTCTCCTCTGACTGTCATAATCCACCTCTCTCTCTTTTTTCTTTCTTTCTTTGGTAGGTTGTGCAAACACTAATAATAGTGTGTTTTTGTTTTTTATGTTGGAGCAAATGGGTAAGCAACAATTCCATTTGTCATGGTCTCCCTTTCAGGGGTGGAGCCAGAAGGATGGCACAGGGTGGCGGCTGCCACCCTAAATGAGCTTTGCCACCCCACTTGCCACCCCAAGTCAGACCCTGCTCATGTTCTGGAGATGGTACACAATAGCTTAACCTGTCTGTGTCGCACATAATCCATAACAACGTTCCGGCCTGCCTCTGTGGATTTCATGTTATTTCAATCTTTTGTATTCACTACAGTATAAAACAATTATTTTCACGGCATGAATTTCCAAAGAAATCCAACTTTTAAACAGCCTTGACCTGTTTTCCATGCTAGTAAAACCATTTTTCCTTTCAGAACACGTAATGGATGAGTTAAATATATCAGTGTCAGAGTGTGTGATAAATGTGCCTGCAAGACTACAGAGAGTGTGAAAGAACAAGACCCTTTTCTAAAGGGTCAGGGTATGCTGAGGATTGTGTGTGTCTTGGGTGAAAAAGTGTGCCGTGTGCAGTAATTTGAGAATAGATGTGCGTGTGCGTGTGCGTGTGCGTGTGTGTGTGGGTGTGTGTGTGTGCGTGTGTGTGTGGGTGTGTGTATGTGTGTATGTGTCAATGCTTGGGGGAAGGAGCACATCTGAGAGCAATCCCCACATGTGACAAAATGCAGACATAACAGTCTGCATCGACACTTGTTACTAGCACATAAACACTTGCCTTAGTGAGATCGGGTCGAGAGAGAGCCTGCAGCAGCTGAATGGGGCTCGAGTAGATCTGCTATTTATCAAACCATAATTAACTGTTAATTTGCCAACCTTTAGGTTCAAGCATGTGATCAATTTATCACACCCAACAAACAGACTCTCCAGCTCTCCCGAGGGGTGGTCGTCAAGACTGCCTATGATAACGCCCCCTAGATTTGAGCCCTTTAGGTCTTTCTACATTTAAAGGCCGTTGATTTTTTTTTTAGTAAAATGCTGATTAGGACAACAACAACCATTTAAAATTACTTAAAAGAAAAAAATAAAGGAAGCTCAGTAATCTGGGTTCAATACAAGTTAAGATGTTCAACAGCATTTGTGGCATAACGTTGATTGCCACAAAAATGTATTTCGACTTGCTCCTCCATTTCTTTAAAAAAACACTTACAATGGAAGTCAGTGGGGCCAAAAATTAACTTTGATTTAATGTGTTAATTCAGTGTGATTAATCTGACAAAAAATAGAGCGTTAAAAAAATTTACGCAATTAATCGCACCATAATAAGGAAGATTCATGAGAAATGCAAGCTTGTAGTACCACCTGTTTACTCCAGAGGGCAGTAAGTCAAATTTCAGCTGTATGAGCAACGCGCAGTTTATACAGTGAAGAAAATACATCAGTAGGCAGAACAACGATTTATATATATATATATTTTTTTAATATAAAGGTAACTATGTATAATTATATATTGATATGTATAATCATTATATATTGAATTATTGATATTTGAGGGGCTTTCTCAGCAAATATTTGTATATGTGATTAATCGCGATTAATTAATCGGGACACCGTGTAATTAATTTGATTAAAAATGTTTAATCGATTGACAACCCTAGTTAAAATACACACTGTTTCAAAAGAATAGCCACAAGATGTTAACTACAGTATGTGTTTTTGGTTACTAACCATTTCTGTTGTCCATTTCTGGCAATTCCAAGTTGCTATGACGATGTAGCACCGTAAACCCTAAAACGCCCATAAAAACATTGATCTAAACAACTTTACTGCTCAAATAATACACAAGGTTTAACAGAAGAATTCATGTAAGTGCTTTTATAAAATTATAAGCTTCACATTTCTGCCTTTAAAAATTAGCCCCATTCACTTCTATTGTAAGTGCCTCAATGCAACCCAATGATTTTTGCTTTTTTAAACAACAGAGGGAACGAGTCAACATCATTTTCTGTGGTAATCAACATAATGCCACAAATGCTGTTGACTGAGCTTAATTTGTATTAATCCCGGAATATTAACCAGGGAAATGGTTAGATTGTTAGAAGAGATGGAGTACAAAACAAACTGAAAGTACTGAATTAAATGGCTAATCAGTAAGTAAAAAGGTTGCCTTGATTCCAGACGCCATACATTTTACAACAGTGTCTTGAAGGCATTTCAGTGTGATTGGTTGCGAACAAGTTGACTGACAGCAAAATGTTTTATGTCCTTGAATCTGCACAATCAATCCACTTATGTCCCCCAAAATAGAAAACCTTACGCCTCTTAAAGCTGAAGTTTGTCAATTCTGGGCCACCAGCGTCACCAAACAGAATTTGACACCAAAAAGCTATACTCCATACACCTGAGCTACTGTTGTTGAAAAATCATGACTAATTGAACACCATAAGCTGGGTGCACTCTTAAAAATAAAGGTTCTTTATCAGCATGTATGGTTCCATGAAGAACCTGTAATGTCCATGGAACCTTCACATTGCTTTGGTTTGGAGAACCAACTATTGTTCTTCCATGGCATTGCTGCGAAACATCCTTTAAGAAACCTTTTATTTTTAAGAGTGTGGTGTGTACATTTACCATCTTGTATTGAGCTATAGAACAATACTGTGCCTGTTCATAAACTGTGCCTATTGTCTATTGCATTAAAACATTATCATTAGTGTAATTATCGTAATTACATTAATCCCACGACACAAGGATTTTCATGCCATAAACGTGAATACATTTTGTACCAATGTGTTTGCCAACTTGTAGGTTCAAACATGTAGCCAATTTATCACACCCAACAGATCCACTCTCCACCTTTCCCTAGGGATAGTCAAGGTGACTGCTTATGAGTTCAAATGTGTTAAAGAACACATCACTGGCAATAGTCAAGCACATGGAGTTCTTTATAACATATTGGTGATAGCAGCTGTCATTGGAAAGGTGGAAGTGCATGCAAAAAACATATTTGTTGACAGATGTGTTAGTCTATCCCTGTGTTTGAGCGGGCCGTGTCTATTAAGGCAGCCATCACACACGCCTCAGCGTGACAGACAAATCGCGCTATTAACATGTCATATGGGGTGGAATTATTGATGAAATGTACTGATGGGAATTATGCTTTGACGAGCCTTGAATGAACTGAAACATAGTTGTCATCAAGTACTGTTTGTGCACATAAACCATTCTAGCAAGGCTAATGAGGGAGAACATGTACTGTGGATGGCGCAAATATGAATCTGAGGTCTGTTGTGAAGACAAAAGAAAGCTTGTTTGGATTTTGTATTCCAACACATTTATAAATCTAATCAGTTATTGGTAACACTTTACAATAAGTTTGTAATGTTACAGGAATATTCCAGGTTCAATACAAGTTTGTGGCATAATGTACCACAAAAATGTATTTTGACTCATCAAGCAAAAATCTGGGAAAGTGAATGGGACTAATCTGTAAATGTTAAAATACTCACTGTTTCGAAAGTAAAGCCACAAGACATAAACAATATGCAGGTAACATGATTTTCACTTATTACACGGCTCTCTGGTATACTCAATGGCTCCACCTAGTGGTCTTATATTTCTAAGTAGCAACCGTACATTCATACATGAATCAGACCGCTCATCCGGGTATTGCAAACCATATTTTGCTTGAATCACTGTGCGATGTCAATGCAAATCAATGCTTCATTTGCATTTATTTATTTAAGTGGCAAGTGTAAATAAGATGCATCTTGAGCAGTCAGACATTTTATTAATTACAAAATAAACACCAATAGAACTTCGAAGCAAACCTGAGGTGGATTTCAGCTGTTCAGCGATTAATTTCTTGTTGTAAAATTACACAATTTCAACACAAATCAGTGCTTCAGGTCCATTTATTTGTTAATTTGGCAAGTAGTCTTGCAATATGCTGGATAAGGAGTCAGACGGTTATTTTCACAGAACTCCGATGCAAACCGGAGGTGGATTTCAGCTGTTCGCATATATTTATTGTCTCGTAATTACATTATTTGAACACAAATCAATATTTTATATCCATGTATTTATTTATTTCATTAGTATCTGTGTAATAAGTGAGATATTGTACAGTCAGCCAATTGATATCTCAAAATAAACCCCTTCAAGGTGATAAAAGACCCCTCTGCTTCACGCCTGATCACCCTTTCGGGGTTTATTGTGTGATAACTACCGGCTGACATTATCCCTTCCTTACTTACCTGTGTAAAGTTATTTACAATGTTACAACTTCGTTGTCATGATGACATAACATCATAAACCCTAAAACGACTGTAAAAACAACTATTAATACATAGTTAGAAATAATAATTCAAAAACGTTTAAATAGAAGAATTTATGTAAATGCCTTAATGAAATTACAAACTTCACATTTCAGCCTTTAAACCCTCCAAAAATGTGCTCACTTCTTTTGTAGTGCCTCATTGTAACCTTTTTTTTGGCTTTTTTTAAATAATAGGAGGAACAAGTCAAAATAAATTTACATTTACATTTATGCATTTGGCAGACACTTTTATCCAAAGCGACTTACAGTGCACTTATTACAGGGACAATCCCCCCGGAGCAACCTGGAGTTAAGGGCCTTGCTCAAGGGCCCAACAGTGGCATCTTGGTGGTGCTGGGGTTTGAACCCCTGACCTTCTGGTCAGTAACCCTGAGCCTCAACCACTGAGCCACCACTGCCTGTTTGAGCCCACCAATTTGAGTGGTAATCAAAATTATGCCAAAAATGCAGTCGATGAGCTTAACTTGCATTGAACCCAGAATATTCCTTTAGGGTGGGTTTTGAGATTCATTACCTCTCATTGTAAGCCATGAATTTTAGAATAGATCTACAACAAACCTAAATAGCACCTTGCAATTACTGATGTCTCAACTTCCAAATTTCTAAGA
The DNA here is from genome assembly GCF_025860055.1 of Xyrauchen texanus. NCBI lineage: Eukaryota > Metazoa > Chordata > Actinopteri > Cypriniformes > Catostomidae > Xyrauchen > Xyrauchen texanus. The sequence continues at coordinate 32,632,268 of NC_068314.1, forward strand.
GTTAATCACCTCAAGAAATCACCATGATCTGGGATTTGTTTCGACTGCAGTTGTTATTGGGGGAGGTTATGACTAGAGATAAAGAAATGAATGCAAGTCTGAGTCCCACAGCAATTAGCATCACTCAAACATCCAACTAGATGCCCCATGCCAAATTGGGTAGTTCTGCTGCAATTTCACTTCCGAGAGCAATTCTCATAGGTACTTTTGAGAAAAGACAGACTGTTTACAAACAGTCAAGGCTTAGTTTGTGGGGGACATCAGTATTCTGCTTGCGCACACACAAACACACGATCTTGCCAAACATGTCAGATTCTTGGGTTCGGCAGTTTGGCAATCTAGTAACATTGTGACATGTTTGACACCAAAAAGGTGTGACTAAGTTTCTTTTGTTAAACGCAAACCTGCTAGTTTTCAATCCCATAAAAATCACTGTTATTTACACAGCAATAAGTGAATTTGACTGGTGCTGCATGTCCTAGATGGCAATTAACAGAACACCTGTAAACATAAATATCCAACCGACCACTGTTCTGCGTGGGATTAAAGGTAAGTATTTAAGGTTGGTGAAATACTGCTGAAGTGTGTTCTCCAGGCAGCTGTGTTTGCCTCAGGCTGCTCTCGGTCAGTCTAATGCTCTCTCATGGTCCCACCAGAGTATTTCCTTACATACTCCACCGGCCAACCGTCCCTTGATCAGACACAGAGCTGACTGCGGCTATTCATTCACCCCCCAGCCTGGCGCACGTGTGTCAGTGTGTGGGGCTCCACGTGTGAGACCTTTACCGTAATTAATATGACATCCCACTGAGAAGAAACCCGATTCTGAAGTGGATCACCACATCCAATCAAGTGCTCCACACCGTGTCATTATTCCTCTACACTCCTTAAACACATAAACAGCTAATTGAAAGATATAAGCTCATTTGTTTAAGATGCTATAAGTGATTTTGTGGACTACCAAGCAATAAAAGTCCCTACTAAAAAAGAATCGGGCTGCAGCCCGCGCATGTTAGCCAATCAGAAAAGTTGGAAAGGCATTGGAGTGTTTGTCAACAACTTCCTACTTCTGAAGTGGTCATTTCGAGTATGTCACATTCAAGTGCTTTGTTGTCAGAAAGAACAGGAAACATGGATGACGCCAGGTTCATTCATACATATTTCTTAAAGGAGCTTTTATTTTGACAGCACAATACATTATTCAGTTAACCGGCTTACGATAATGGAATTTTGGTCAAATAAAAGCTATTTCACAGTGTAAAAATTTACAAAATGCATCAAATGGTTGCTGATATACATAAATGAATATGACAGAAACTGCAAGCGTTAACAGTTATTAAAAATAATTAAAACCTGTCATTCACTACAGAAACCGTACTCTCCTCCGGCATGTTGAAAGTTAACGACTCCTCCAATCTTGCCACCTCCCATGTGTATCATCTAGAACTCTGAGTTTCTAAAAATTTTGGTTTGTGTTCTGCTGAATTTTTGGGTGTACTATCCCTTTAAGGGGTGGGGCCATTCTCATTCTAAACTGCATTGTGTTGGACAAATAGTCCTACATGCCCCTGAGTGCACTATGAGTCATCTTCATTTTTGGTCCATTTTCCTGGAAGAGAATAAATTTACATTTTTAATGGAATATTTCAATTATGTAACTTTTTTTGTATACTTTTTTATAAAAAAAAATAAAAAATATATATATGCAATTTTTTTATTTATATATTAATTTTGACTACACTAGTTTACACATGATTTAAAAGCTACAACTGTCTCATTTCAATTTTTACATTCATAACCCATTTATTTGTTTTCATGCATTTATGGTCAATGCATTTTAATTTTCAAAAATTCAAACACTCTCTGTTGGCTATGTGCATTACACTATGTGTACATCACATGTTCATTCTTATATTTACGTTTTCAATATGTATGTTAAAATATTACGGTTTATTATGTAATCGAATATGTATTGTGTAAAAAAAAAACTACACATGTTGGGGTGACCCAAGCAAATCTGGTGTTTTTTCATATGTCTGACTGGATAAGTAAGCTTATCAATGAGATAAATGCAAGTGTGACTTAAACTCAAATAGTTTGACACATCATTGACTGTTCAGAGAGGCCTACTGTCTACAGCAAAAGCTAAAATTGAAATGGTTTGTGCCACATGCAGGAAAAACACCATTCAATCAAAGCACGTTTTTAATTTGAACAATTCTGGTTTCCTACAATCTGGAACCCACACTTTGAAACCAAAGAAACAGAAAATAAACATGCTTCCCAGGTAAGAAAACATAGCACTCCGTTTTCCCTCTTTGTCTTCCTTGACATCCCACCCACTCGCACACAATAACGTGTACACGTGCAAATGCACACTAATGGCTGTGTGCTCAGTGAGGTGTTGTGTTATGAACCAGACCACGGGACTGTGCGAGTGTACCAAGGTGCTGGGTACTATTCTGGACACTGTGCAGGCCTTAAACAGGCCTTTGGTATTATCACAGCTGTGAGTATGCCAGGGAAATTTGCCTCCAATTCACCTGAATTAGTATCACTGAGCCAGTTTGCTGCACTAGTTCCCCTCAGAACACAGCCTAATGGATTGTTTATTTTAAAGGTTTTGCTTCGAGCAAATAATTCCTTATCTGTCACTGGCTTATTGTCCCACTGGGTCGCCCAAAGGAAGAGAGAGGCAAAAGGGTTGGGGTGAGGTGAGAGGTGGAAAGATAGACAGGCGGATAGACAGACATACCCGCCGCTTCATTCTGTGTGTACTTAACACAAAATCTCGTGAGCTTTGGTCATTGCTCACTACTCTGTTTTGCTCAATTTATATAAACTCACATAGGCATTTCAACAGAGGATATTGGAAAACTCAAATGGGCCTTATGGAAAATGGGCAGAGTGAGGACAGAGTAAGGAAAACGCCCATTAATAAAATGACAAAGCTTAGAGCCTTAAATAATTCATTCAGTTAATTTCTAATCACTAAATGTTATGCTAGCTTTTCTTTTCCCTCATTACAAGATACTGGATATCACGATGTCATACCATTCCTGTAAACAATACCAAACAATGCAATACAGTTCCACATAGTGGGTATTTATGGCAGAAACATTGATTTAGTGATTACAATGAGCTACAAAATAGTATATTTTGAACAGCATCGCAAATGGTCCTTGACATCATAATTGTTGTGCCTAATGGCCTCTGCAGATGTCTGTCAACCTGCAGTCTGCAGTGAAATGGCAAGGAATTTGAGTAGAGTGGCCGTTTTGTTTTCTGCTGATGTTCCTAAAAGCCGTGACCACGCAATGAGGCCCGTAGGACCATTCTGAATCTGTCTGTCCCGCTGCTTCTGTGTCCTATCTGCTACCACTTACTCAAACATGCAACAAATTAGCTTTTAATTGCTGGGATTTTGCTCTGCTTGTAAACAGTTTTGCTTTGACAGTTCATTTATTTTGTTTGATTGCTGCCATCTATTTATAGTTTTGCCTTGCATATGCATTCCTTGAGTCATCTATATGTTGCATGAAGACAAAAAAAAGCAAGAATCACTATTGACTGGTGGGGGAGTGTTTATTTATTCATAAACCCCAAAATTGTTCTTCATCCATGCTTGGCAAAGCAGATGGCATTCTCTAAGGAGTGCACTGGTCTCGCTGACAAATGAAGTGATGGAGCGTAATTACACTACAAACCTGGGCTCTCTTTCAGAACTCCTAATTCAGCATTCCGTTTATAGCTATCCCAATAAACAAATACAATGGGAAAAAAAAAAAAAAACAACTACCACTTTCCGAAGACTTTCTTCACAAAGCATTGCAACATGTAGACTCAATAAGTATTTGTTCTGTTAAACAGCTTTGTTATTATAACTATATTAATATGCAGTACATGTAAATATCAAGTGTCAGCATAATTTCTATTAGGTACTATATAATTTTAACAATGTATGTGCATTTTGCTCTCTCAAAGCACTAATGACAAGGAGACTTACTAGGGGAAACCGGGGCTAGTTGTCACACTTTGTACAATTCCTTTGTAGACAAAGTCAATTTCTGCATAGCCTCATAACATAAAGTCTTAGCTACAATAAACAAACAAAAAAAAAAAAACTGTTATTGCTCAGGAAAAAGATACAGTTCACTGAACATATTTTGACCCTTTGTGACTAACTTGCATCAATAGCGGGGCAAGTTGTCACAATGCACTGAAAAAATTACTAGTAAGATTAAGTTTTGGCACACAGATTTTCCCAGTACATTTAAATGGTATAAAATGAAGTAAAATCTACTACTTAACTTCATGATATAATATTGATTGAAGTTAGGAATTGAACTTAAACATTTCAGTTATTATAGTTACAGTACTGCACTGCAACAGCCTATTTAAGGATTATAAGCAATATTTAATAAGTAAAAAATAAAAATTATGAGGTACAAAACGATTCATGAAACAATAAAAATGGAAAAAGGTAACACGAAAATATCAAAACGTTGTTGTAAAACACATGTGACAACATGCCCCGGTCTGACTTTTATGCTCACATTTACACATTTGGGTAAAATGTGCCTAGTATAGTTGACCCTTGCCTGAATGTAAAAAAGAAAAAAAAAAAAACTGGATAAAGAGAATTCACAAAAATATATAGATATTATGTATTAATGCTTTGGCAATATTGTATGTAAACACAATCATGCCAATAAAGTACTTTTAAATTGAAATTGAAATTATATTCTACTAATGTAAGAGAATTTGTATCGATGTCTTTGAAACCAACATACAAACCTCTGCTAGAGAATACACACACTACATCTTATCGTTACAAAGAAATAGTCCCTGTGACAACATGCCCCGGTGCCACCCTGCAATGTTAAAAGCGCAGTTTCCAGCGAACAGTCGGTGTATCGAGTGTACTGCATGTCCGTGTCAGCAGATTCAGCATCTGTTTACTCGTCACTAGAGGGCAGATGTTCCGCGGATCTACAGGTGTTGTTGTCGCCGCCACTTATCATCGAGTGTTTGACCACCGCAGACGGTAATTAGCGGCTCAGCCTTTCACGTTTGGTGCGATAACATCGGCCGGTGACAATGCGCCCTTATCCATCTTCCCGCCATCAGCGTTCACGGTCCAATTCCGTTGCACAAACGCCCGCGGATGTTTTCCTGATTAAAGCGGCAGATAGTTGGTGCGTGTGGGCGGGATGAGCGCGGCGCTCTGGGAGTCTGGTCAAGTGCAAACTACCTCTAATGCCTCGGGGTAAGTGTTGAAATGATATTTACGCTGTAAAACAGAAAGGATTTGTATTCAAGGGCTGTAGTCTCAATAGAAGGGTTTGCTGTTCAGGTGAACGGAAACCAAATAATTTGTTTTGAAAATGTTGCCAGTGTCATTTAAGGATTTTAAAACGCAACAATTTTCTTCCGAAGTAGGCCTAATCAAATACTTTTTTACTCCAGTGAATATTTCTCAGAGTAGGTTTATTTTAGTTAGCCCATTTCTGTACGGGCACATGACTTAAAGTATTGGCTATAAAAAAGCTATTGCACATTTTTACTGTTATTTCCCCCAATAAAAGTAACATATATATATATATATATATATATATATAAAAACATCAAACCATTACTTTGGTGAATGGAAATTGTAATTGATTAATTACAATGAAATGACAACATTTAAAAAAAAAAAAAAAAAAAACTTTGACATTTGTGACATGGAGAGAAAAAAAAACCTTGTCCTGAGAAAATCTGCATTCATTATAATTCCCTGAATGTATGCCTGTGTGGTTTTGATTGTGTTTACTTGTTTACCCAATAACTATTATAAAACTAAGATGATATTTACATTTTAGTTTGAAGAATATAATTCGCAAGTAAATATTTTAATTTAAGACAGATAAATGAGGTGTTTCTACTCCATAAAATGTACCCTCAAAATAATTTTACTGGATTAATTTATTTCATTAGAAATGAGTCTTGACAAGTGACAAGTCTACACTTTTAGGCTGGATGCCAGTGTATGCAAATATCAGCATCATTTAAATTGTGTTCATCTAAACAATGTTATTTATTTCTAATTATTGCTGAATTACAATGTCATTATATGTTCCCTTTACTCCTACTCTAACAGTTTTTTTAGTGGTATTATTATTATTTTACACTGAATAACAGAGTTTTGCAAGACTAGCTCTTATTTAAATTTAATGATGTGCCTTCCTTAAAAATCAAACAGATCTTCTCCAGGGATCCCAAGACAGTCATGGAAAACCTGAAATATCAGGGCATTTTATAATTGTGATTTCTAAGCCTAGAAAAGTCATGTAGATGTAATAAAATAGTATATGTAAATATTCCTGGTTATGATCTGCATGGGAGCCCAGAAAGCTGAATCCTCCATTGAGCTGCTTTAAAATCTCAGGACATTATTGGTCTTTTTGTAGACATTGGTACACTAATAAGTATAATGATTTAAATATATTTTAAGTTCTATATTATTCATTTAATATATTCTAATTATTAGCATAGAAATGGAAATATTACCTTGGAATCTCTATAAAATGATCTTAAAAAGACTTATGCATTACTCATGAACTACTGGAAAAGCATGAAAATTCATTGGTCAAAAAGTGGAGAAAACATGTTTAATTCTGTCACTCCTAAATCAAGCGATTAACATCATTTTTTATTTTTTTTTTACAACCAAATAGTCTATTAGACCCAACCGATATAGCCTGTATTTAATATTTAACCAAATACACTGAACCAAAGCTGTAATGAAAGAAAAGTGTGTTTTTAATGTGATTATGTTGCCTTTGTCCATTATTCTGAAAGGTGGCACATTCCTTAGTGTGTCAAAACACCTGAGCAGACACAGGACGCTAAACCAGCTGCTGTTTCCGATAGCCCTCCAATTTTGTTTAAAGAAAAAAACTCAACAATTATTTACTCTTCAAAATGTCAAAGGCCAGGCTTCAGAGTTTGGAGAATGGGCACCTTGCCTCTGTTGCTTGTTCCAAGGTGAGAATTTGACATGAGTGATTTTTGCCATACACCACTTTGGTGTAAGGCTAGCTCTGACCTGGGCAAGGGCTCACTATTAGTGGCAAAATCAGGTATGATGAGTTCCAGTATACTTATAGACAAGTGACTGAATGCACACACTGCTAGGCTGAATTTTGGCCAATGCAAACCAGTTATTGCCCTGATTTTTCCCAGAGATGCCCAAGTATAATTTTTGCACAATGTTTCATATGAAGATACTGTGCATATTTGTTTATAATTTATTTTTATTTTAAAGTGTATTTTTTTATGTAAAGGTGATATACAGCAAATTTAGTGATCGGTGGGCAAATATCTATATAGATATAGATATAGAATTACTATATAGAAATTCCCATAAAACCTTTGCAAAGATTAAGATAATAAGGGGTTTTGACCACCGGTCATGGCAGCATGAATTTAACACCATGCACATGACACATTATCCAGCAAAAACCCTTCCTAAGGTTGTCTACTTGCATGCCAGTTGTTTTTAAAATGTCTATAGTCGCCCAAACATTGTTTACAAATGGAAGAAGACTGGTAGAGCCCTTAGCAACTTTATTTGCACCTAGAAATAGTTCTTCCAGAAATGTTAATTCTCTCATCATTTACTCAACCTCATACCATCCCAGATGTGTATGATGCTCTTTCATCTGCTGAACACATATTAAGATTTTTATTGCCCCCTACAATGCAAGTGAATGGGTTCCAAAAATTTGAAGCCCCAAAAATCACATAAGTAAACGTAAAAGCAATCCATGTCTTCAGAAGCTGTATGATAGGTGTGGGTGAGAAACAGGTCAATATTTAAGTCCTTTTATGAGCAGGGAGAAGAAATTACTATAATTTCTTCTCCCTGCTCAATCAATCTCAACTTTAACTTTCACTTTCTACTTGTGTTTTTGGTGATTCACATTCTTCATGCATATCGCCCCCTACAGGGCAGGTAGAAGAATTTCTAGCAAAAAAGGACTTAATTATCGATCTGGTTTTCACCCACAGATATCATATCACTTCTGAAGATATGGATTAAAACACTGGAGTTGTATGGTTAACTTTTATGATGCCTTTATGTGATTTTCGGAGTGTCCAGATTTTTGGCACCCATTCACTTGCATTGTATGGTCCTACAGTGCTGAAATATTCTTCTAAAAATCATAATTTTTGTTCTGCAGAAGAAAGAAAGTCATACACATCTGGGATGGCATGAGAGTGAGTAAATGATGAGAGAATTTTCCTTTTTGGGTGAAATATCCTTTTAAGTGGGTTAACTCTATTTAAAAATATATAGTGATGGTAGTTTGGATAAGTACATTTAATTTTGTATTAATAGTTTTTTTTATCTTGAGGGTTTCATCCAGTATTGTTGCAATTACAATTAAAAAAAAATCCACTGGAACTACAATTTGATCTCCAAAATGTGATCTCTCCAGCAGTATTACATTGCTCTTAAAATAGATGCCTGTCTTCTTGTCAGAACTTCAAAACTCATCTGAAACTGAATGTGTGTCAGACCTCTGATAATTATTTAGATATGCCGCATACTTGTGGCAAGCAGGCTGAAATGCTTCCTTTAAAGTGTTCCACTTTAAACGGACCAAAATTGAGGACAGAATAATCCTTGTCAGTTGTAGTGGTCTGCCTCACATCAGACTGAAAAGGCTTTAATACGACTGTGCCACATTCATTTCTATAACATAAACTAACTCGATTCATTCTCCCATGGCCCGAAAGCGCAACTTAAATGAATTTAACTGAGGCATTACAGCCGGCAGGCATGTGACCACATAATTTCTCCCTAAAATGCCCCACACTTCCTCTGTGTGTTATCATTATGCTTCACAATGAGACACATGAAAGCCTCGGACATTCTGAGGCCGAAACGCTCAACTCAAGAGCTGTTTGCATTGATTGGCCCTTTTTTAAATGAGGCCATGGTCTATATCAGTGCTTTTGACGACATAACTAGTCTGTTAATATTCAAAGGAAATACTGGGGGTCAGGGAGCCCACAGTCGTTTGACCCCTGGGGTTCAGGGGGCAGAGAGCCGAGGGGTGGCACATGGCAGAGGGGGAGCCTTAATGATTTAGATATCTGTTACACACTAGGCAGAAAGCCAATCTCCTCTTCTAAACCATCTACCCAGAGAGTCGAGTGGCTGTCCGCTAAATAATAAACCAACTTTCTAGCGAGCAGGTATATATATACATACAGTATATCTAAACACAGTGTGTGACTTGCATGTGGCTCTTGCAAGAATTTAGGTAACTGGGCATTTACCTGCTAGACCGACCTTAGTTTGAAGCGCGAGACCGCTTTGGTGGCTTTTCATGCCTGTAAAGACTGATTATAGCTTGGGCCAATAGCATTCGAGTGCACGTTGAGAAGGAGCATATCATTGGTTTGACCCACTGAAAGAATACGCCCTTCACTGAACCAGACCAATCGGTTACTTAAGTCTGAATGAGATCAGACGTCTCGTTCATGAACTAACTGAATATACTGGTATACTCGTTCGCGAACAAAATGAATGAATCACTCTTTTCGTGTACGAGGATCTGAACGAGAGGAGTCATGTCATTCTTCAGTTCAGCATGTGAGTCATTTACATTCAACAAGGAGAGAGAGGTAAAATGCATGAGTTTGTAGGTATGCATATAATCCCCAAATTGTGGTGGTGGTGTAGTGGTCTAAACCACATAACTGGTAAACTGGTAATCAGAAGGTCACTGGTTCGATCCCCACAGCCATTACCATTGTGTCCTTGAGCGAGACACTTAACTCCAGGTTGCTCCAGGGGGATTGTCCCTGTAATAAGTGCACTGTAAGTCGCTTTGGATAAAAGCGTCTGCCAAATGCATAAATGTAAATTATGAATGTGTAGAATGACTGAAGACCATCCAGTTAAATATTACATGAATTACGAATGGAAATGTGCTTTGGTGAACACTGTAAGATATTTGGTCTTTTCCTGAACTTTTACTCTCTTGATAATAGTGAAGCCCAATATTTGACAAAATATCAGAAAAGTTAGACCTGCTTCCTTGTCATTTTTGGCGAAAACGGTTATGGTAAGTATCTTCATGCATTTGTAGACTTGCAAATATTGTGTTGCTTAGTCCTGCTTTTAAAGACTGACCATAGCGCAAGCCAATAGCTTCTGAGTGTGGGCTGTGAAAAGCATATTATTGGTTTGACCCACTGGGCAAATACGCCCCTTCACTGGACTACAAGTCGGTCATTTGTATGGTCAGTCTGAAAGAGACGACGTCTCATTCGTGAACGAACTGAATGTACTGGTACTGTACTGAGGAGGAGGCAAGACATTTGTTAAATTCGTAAATCTCGTTTAACAAGAAATTATAAATAAAAGTGGGTGATAACCACACTAGGGGCGGCTGTGGCTCGGGTGGTAGAGTGGGTTGTCCACTAATCGCAGGGTTGGTGGTTTGATTTCTGGCCCACATGACTCCACATGCTGAAGTGTCCTTGGGCAAGACACTGAACCCCAAGTTACTCCCAATGGTAGGCTAGCGCCTTGCATGGCAGCTCTGCCTTCATTGGTGTGTGAATGGGTGAATGAGATGAGGTGTAAAGCGCTTAGAATACCACTAAGGTTAAAAAGGCGCTATATAAGTACAGACCATTTACACATTTCATGACATAAGGAAGTTTTTGAAACTCATAATTAATTTGGAGGCTAGTATTTTCGGCTTTTTTTGTATAGCTTGATAAAAACTGTGCTCAGCAGTTCAGTATGATATGCTTTGTTGTCATATGTGGGGTAATGCTTATGATGCTTAAAGACTGCACTGCTGAAGTCACTTAGTAGAATTGTAAACATGCAAATTTTAATAAAGGATAGTTCGGGTCGTGAATGACTCTGTGCTTCAGTCATTTGGTGCCATATATTGGCGCAAAGGCATAATTTGCATTATTTGTATTGAATGCAGAATATTCCTTTAAAGATAAAGTTTGCCCAAAAATAACATTTCTATCATCATTTATCTACCTCGTGTTTTTTCAAATCCATATGACTTTCTTTCTTCTGTGGATAAAAAGGATGATGCTAGGCAGAATATTAGCCTCACCCACCATTCAGTTTCAATGGTGACAGGCTAACATTCTGCCTAACATCTCCTTTTGTGTTCCACGGAAGAATGAAAGTCATCTGGGTTTGCAATGGCATAATAGTGAGGTGGCAGCAATTTTATTTTCTGTGGGTTATTTGAATTACCCTCACCAAAATGTCCTCGCAAATGACGGATAATGAAAGACCACCATCAGCGTGTGATGTGTGGTATGATCACTTTTTATTTTCCCCTTCCACGGGGACATACTTGGTATACTGTAGTGGGTGGTGAAGGTAATTTCAAATATTATGGAAGATTATAGAGTCTTTCAAACATGTTTGTTTATTTGCCTAGTGCTCAGAGCACCTTTGCACTTAACTTCTGACAATGATGGCAGTCACAGAAGCCTCTCTCTTCAGTGGGATTATGTGAGTATTTGCTACAGTTCGCCTGAAACCGGCCCTTTTAAACACACGTCTTAGTTATGTGCTGATGCGTGGAGTGGTTTTCAATTCTATCTAAATAATGTAGTACACATGAGGTTTAAGCACAGCAACAAAGCCATATTCTTCAGAAACACTTTCAAAAGCAATTTCCGTCTTATACTACTGCATGTAAACAGAGTAATTGTATTTGGGGAAACTCCCAGCACCAGCTGAACACAATTGTTGCACTTTTTTTGTTTGTAGGTTGGTCACAAGATTACAATCTTAACTTTGTGCATGATTATGACGTAGCAAAATATATCCCATGTGAGCAGAATGGGTGCATTAATAGGTTTGGGAACAGAGGGGAGACTGTCCTAGCATGTGCTGTGGAGATTGTGATAGAAATATACAACGAAAGGTCCTCAAAATAAACTCGCAAGTCATTGGATTGATAAGTGGAAACGCTCAATCTAAATACTAGTTCTTAAATTAACTCGCAGGTCAAACCGTTGTTATTTGGGGACTCTACTCTTAAGTTACAGCCCAAGTGTTTCCTTATGGTCATTGGGGTTGCTTACATAGAAAATGTCTGGTTTCATGTGTATGGTAAAAGACCAGATGTTTGCCTTTGCGAGCCTCAACCCTAAATTTGTTGCATCTGGTGCTGGGCTTCTCTGTTTATGCCCATCTGAAAGGTTACGATTATAGATGTTTATTCACGTCACGAGGATTTGATCACACTACAGTGTGAAACAGTTCACAACCACTCACGTGAATGGGGGTCATGCAGAGTTTAAAGACCTGATGGGAAAAGCTTATTGGCTAATGGAGACATAAATATGCCCATTCATAAATTTCTGGCAAACTTTTCTTAAAAAAAAAAAAATAAATAAATATATATATATATATATATATATATACAGTGAGGAAAATAAGTATTTGAACACCCTGCTATTTTGCAAGTTCTCCCACTTAGAAATCATGGAGGGGTCTGAAATTGTCATCGTAGGTGCATGTCCACTGTGAGAAACATAATCTAAAAAAAAAAAAAAACAGAAATCACAATGTATGATTTTTTAACTATTTATTTGTATGATACAGCTGCAAATAAGTATTTGAACACCTGAGAAAATCAATGTTAATATTTGGTACAGTAGCCTTTGTTTGCAATTACAGAGGTCAAACGTTTCCTGTAGTTTTTCCACCAGGTTTGCACACACTGCAGGAGGGATTTTGGCCCACTCCTCCACACAGATCTTCTCTAGATCAGTCAGGTTTCTGGGCTGTCGCTGAGAAACACGGAGTTTGAGCTCCCTCCAAAGATTCTCTATTGGGTTTAGGTCTGGAGACTGGCTAAGCCACGCCAGAACCTTGATATGCTTCTTAAAGAGCCACTCCTTGGTTATCCTGGCTGTGTGCTTCGGGTCATTGTCATGTTGGAAGACCCAGCCTCGACCCATCTTCAATGCTCTAACTGAGGGAAGGAGGTTGTTCCCCAAAATCTCGCAATACATGGCCCCGGTCATCCTCTCCTTAATGCAGTGCAGTCAGCCCTGTCCCATGTGCAGAAAAACACCCCCAAAGCATGATGCTACCACCCCATGCTTCACAGTAGGGATGGTGTTCTTGGGATGGTACTCATCATTCTTCTTCCTCCAAACACGGTTAGTGGAATTATGACCAAAAGGTTCTATTTTGGTCTCATCTGACCACATGACTTTCTCCCATGACTCCTCTGGATCATCCAAATGGTCATTGGCAAACTTAAGACGGGCCTTGACATGTGCTGGTTTAAGCAGGGGAACCTTCCGTGCCATGCATGATTTCAAACCATGACGTCTTAGTGTATTACCAACAGTAACCTTGGAAACGGTGGTCCCAGCTCTTTTCAGGTCATTGACCAGCTCCTCCCGTGTAGTTCTGGGCTGATTTCTCACCTTTCTTAGGATCATTGAGACCCCACGAGGGAGATTGACAGTCATGTTTAGCTTCTTCCATTTTCTAATGATTGCTCCAACAGTGGACCTTTTTTCACCAAGCTGCTTGGCAATTTCCCCGTAGCCCTTTCCAGCCTTGTGGAGGTGTACAATTTTGTCTCTAGTGTCTTTGGACAGCTCTTTGGTCTTGGCCATGTTAGTATTTGGATTCTTACTGATTGTATGGGGTGGACAGGTGTCTTTATGCAGCTAACAACCTCAAACAGGTGCATCTAATTTAGGATAATAAATGGAGAGCACTTATTACAGGGACAATCCCCCCGGAGCAACTTATTACAGGGACAATCCCCCCGGAGCAACCTGGAGTGAAGTGCCTTGCTCAAGGGCCCAATGGTGGTGGCCGTGGTGATCGAACCCAACGACTTTCTGATTAACAGTTGTGTGCTTTAGCCCACTACGCCACCATCACTTCCATATATTTCTATCAGGAAGACTGGCAGACTTGAGTGAAATTTAAGATGCCATTTATTTGATGAATGTAAAACAGAAAAGTAATGTCTCTCTTTGGCGTAGGCCTCGTCTGGCAGTCCGAAGAAGTTGTACTTGGAACCGTCATATCCTGCTAGAGATAGGAGGCAGGGGCGAGGAGCCTACCTCACAGCAGGACAGGGCTCAACTGATGGTGGTGGGGTGGTGGAGGTTGCCGTGTTAGCACACTGAAACATCAATGTGATAGATTATGAGCAGACTTATAAAGCAACGGCTTACATGTGATTGGCTGGGAATTACCCAGCTAATGGTGCGATGATGTACAGCTGCGAGTCTTCCCGCTAGAACTACGCTGCGCTTACATGTATTGCTTTATGTTTTGAATCCCAACCAACTTGAAAATTGTGCCTGTGCTATATTCCTTTAAAATAAATGCCACTTGCTTTGATATTTTATTATATATCTCATACACATTAATACATTTTAAGTGTGGCTTAAGTATCCAAATACTTTTTGGGGCCAGTGGATATTATTAAATATAAAAAGAATATAAATATAAAACCATACCATATATCATACCACACATGAACACAGATCTGAGAGTCCCTGTAGAGAAGCTTTCATGGGCATCGGTGCAACCTTGCTCCACAATCTTCTTGAAACATGTGGAATGCGACTTCTAAGAACCTACAGCGAGGCTGAGGACCACCAATAATTCACTGCAGTGCCTGATTCACTGTTAAGCCACACAAATGCATGACTTCCTACAACATTCCAGTGCAATTAAAGCATCTTCTGCATGGCACATTTCACTGATCCACTGGGGGCTTCCCTAAAATCGCAGGGAGAGGTGTGTGGTCCACTCTCATTTGTGACTGCTACACCTCATACGATCACCATGAGATAAGCTCAAATATGACACTCAGCATATCCCACCTGGAATCCAAGCTGAGGCTGCAATTATGAAAGCATTTGCCCTCCAAAAAACATCTATAACGAATTCCTAATGGAAATGACATTAAGCTCAGTGACAGATGCTGTAGGCTACAGAACTAAATGGAATAAAAATGAATAAATGAAACAAAAATGACTGCTTCTAAAACATTTATTAGTTTTGTAGATCTTCTCTTAATGAACAAAGATCAACAAAACAAAAGGTCAAACTTTATTTCACAGATTCTAAATGAATGTGTATTTACAGAAGGATACTACTAACTAAGTAATATTAAAGAATAGTGGATGAGTTGTTTATTTGCAGCTCTACTCTTATCTAAATACGTTTAACATTTTAGATACATTTCAGTCTGTTTTCAGACATTTGCACAGCACCGAATCTGCACTGTTGAAGGTCACCCATGATATTTTACTCTCCATGGATTCAGGTTCACCTGTCGTCTTAGATTTTTAGATCTCAGTGCCACGTTCGACCATAATATTCTCCTCAATCATCTAGAATGTATGGTTGGCATCCAGGGTATGGCCCTCCAGTGGTTTTCCTCCTATTCAAAAGAAAGGACGTTCTCTGTGAATTTAGGCAATTTTTCTTCTACCTTAGCTCAATTACAGTGTGGTGTCCCTCAAGGTTCAATCTTATTATTTTCACTGTTTATGCTTCCTCTCAGCTCTATTTTTCAGAAGTACAGCATATCTCAAACCTGTTATGCTGACAATTCCCAATTTTATTTCCCAGTGAGTGTAGACAAGAATTGCTCATCTTAGAACGCCCTAAATTGCTTCAAAGATATTAAACATTGGCTGGCAAGCAATTTCTTACAATTAAATGGAAGCAAATCCAAAGTTCTGCTTTTAGGTTCCTCCATGTCCTCCTAACCTGGCCTGGTTGCCCAGTTAGGTATTCTGTCGTCGAATGTACAAGAACACGTGAGGAGTCTTGGAGTGATTTTAGACTCCTCGATACTTTTCAATAAGTAGATCAGTGCTGTTGTCAAGGGTAGCTTTTTCCACCTGAGATCTATCACTAAAATAAAACATTTTCTTTCCCATAAATTGTGATCCACACCCTTATTACAGGTTAGACTATTGCAACTCATTGTACATTGGTCTGCCCAAAACTGTGTTATCCCACCTACAGCTATTTCAAAACGCAGCAGCTAGGCTTTTAACAGGGTCAAGAAAGAGGATCAGATTTCCCCGGTTTTAGCATCTCAACACTGGCTTCCAGTGAAATTCAGGGCTCATTTTAAAATTCAGATTTTTGTCTACAAGGCACTATCTGGTCTTGCGCCCCAATATATCAGTGACCTACCAGAGGCGTCACTAGACCACTTTTACTGGCACGTGCCCCAGTATAAATCTGCTGTGCCCCAGTAAAAACTCAAGTTTGAGTTTTAACAATTTACTTTATTTGTCAGTGCATTCATTTTGATTGATAATTCCAGATTATCTAAATGCAACGCAGTAACCCACCCAATCAAGGTTTGTAAAAGCAACGCAGTTTAACCGAAAACACAAATCTGATGCATGTGCGCAGAAATCTGATGTGTCCGTGTGGCGCGCGCCTGTGCACTTGCTATAACCAAAGCCGCTGCAGCGCGCACAGCCACACACGCAAGTCCAGGGGCCGGTTGCACCAGCTATACGTACGTTACAACTCAGCCTAGTTGTGGCGTAAATGGTCACTAAGGCACAATTTACGCACCACTAAATATTTGAGCGTTGTACCATTAAACTTAGGTAGGACGTAACCCTACGAATGAACTAAATTATTACGGAAGCCTCAGACCAGGAGTAATGGTTGGAATAATAAAGCAGACTAATTTAATGACATCAATGTGCTCATGTTTTGCGTATAGTCATTAATCATTTCCGACATATATTATGATGTTGGCATTTACACTCGTTTACATTTACAAGAGAGAAAAATAAAATGAACTTTTAAGCGTCTCTTCATCATGAAACCGATCTAACGGTCCAGTTTTCAGTATGCGTCGTCCGGTGTCAAGTGTCAACATTTATGAAATATATAAGATATTAAAATGAATAAATGTCTATTTTTCCAGCCTGTTGTATTAGTATTTATTTATCACCCCTTATTTAGTTTAGATACAGTTCCTATATATTGTTATTTACACAGGGCAAATATACTATTTATTAAATCTACTTTTACGTATTATATTATAATATTAAAATGTATTACAGCTGACAGTTACACGAGCAGACAAGGTTTGAACATTAACCGTAGCAAGATAAAACTGAAATTCGCGGCTTTTTAACACTTCTGTGTATACATTCGAAGGCTTTTTATTGGATCAATACAGGTATACGTTACATTGTGCGACTACGGATTACTTTATGGAGAGTTTACGACCTACTGGTTAAGTCTTGCCTTAAGAACAGGTGGTGCAACTAAATTAAACACTGACTTAGTTACAAACTAACTAGTAGTTACTAAACCCTTAATGTGAACGTTACCTCCAAACTTACGTGAGAACTTACGTGAGAACTTGCGCACAGCTGACGCAAACCTGCCCAGGTCAGAATTGAGGTAGGCTATGAAAGCATGATGAAACTAAAGTTTCTAAATAATACCGATGGTCTTATTTTGACATACATTATTGGCTCTTGTATACAGATGGACATCAGAAAATGATTTGGACGAAGCAGGGATAGGAAACGGAAAGGAGAGATGAGTTTGTGGGAGGTAAACAAACTACATGATAAACAAACTACATCCTCAGCCTTCAGAGTCCGGTTTCAGACATCAGATGAAAAAGCATCAAGTCTCAGGAAAACCTCTGTTAAGTCTGTGGAATTGCAGAGAAAATTGTGTTCTGTAGTACTGTCTTTGATTACGATAACAATTGAATCTTTTGGATATGAAATTAATCATTTAATTCACTAGCGCTAGTTTAGGACACATCATAAACAGCTGGCTGCTGTGTGCTAATTACCTAGCGACTAAAAAGGACTATAGTTTGGCCTGTTTTGAGTTGTTGCAAGTAAACTTAATTGGTGTAAGTTTAAACTGACGTTTGAAACTCATTATGTTAGCTAGTTATTAATTTATAGAAACGTCACTTCTGCATTTATAAAGTTAGAGATAGCTCCGCTAGTTTCACAAGCTAGCAAACAAATTCAGCCAGTTTAGCTACCAACTCTGCCTAGCGACCAAATCTCTGCTCATTCTGAGACCTTTTTGTCTAAAGCCTTTTCGTCTGAGGCCGTTTTGCCAACGTTGGATAATGCAATTCCATGGAAGCACAGCGTAGTTCTAGCGGGAAGACTAGCAGCTGTACATCATCACTTCATTAGCTGGGTAATTCCTAGCCAATCGCATGTAAGCCATTGCTTTATAAGTCTGCTCACAATCTTTCACATTGCTGTTTCAGTGTGCTAACACGGCAACCTCCACCACCCCACCACCACCAGTTGAGCCCTGTCCCGCACGGGGGTAGACTCCTCGCCCCTGCCTTCTATCTACGGCAGGACATGACGGTTCTGGGTACAACTCCCTTGGACCGCTGGACGGGGCCTACGCCAAAGAGAGAGACATTACTTTCTATTTTACTTTTATCAAATAAATGGCATCTTAAAATTCACTCAAGCCTGCGTGTCTTCCCAATAGAAATAGACTTGACAGAGGTTTTCCTGATGTGTAATGTGTAATATCGAAGAACGCAAATGTGCATGAACGTTTTCTCCGGTTTTGTAATTTGCATATACAGTGTATTCATTTTATGCCGTAAAACATGTTGAGAATGTTCATGTACATTATGTTGAAGATACTTAAATATTTTCATAAAGATTCATATCTCTACATGTTTACCTTTCCCAGTACTTGTTGCAGTGTAGGAATAGTGGGTTAAGCAAGGTTTTGTATAGTGCATTGTGTTGCACACTTCTTGCACGCAGCAGTATGCGATATGAGTAATGGGGGGGCTGTGCCCCAGTAGAGCTTTATGTCTAGCAACGCCCCTGCCTTCTACACCCGTACTCCCCAAACAGAGCATTCAGTTCTTCTGATCAACTTTTATTAAGGGGTCCTCGTTGTTGGTATAGATCTAAGGGTGACCTAGTCTTTTCTGTGATAGGTCCTAATCTCTGGAACAGTCTCACTTTCCATATGAGACCAGCTTCATCATTAGCCATTTTAAATCTTCATTAAAAACGTATTTTTATTCTGTGGTTTTGAATAGATCATTGAATAGGTTGAAGTGGATTAATACATGATGTTGTATTTAAATGTTTTTATTTATTTTATTAAGTTTTATATTTAACTTGAAATCAGTCTGTTTTTATATAGTTTGTTTGATCTGTAACGCACTTTGGGTCGACTTCTGTTGTTTTTAAATGTGCTCTATAAAAAAAGGGTGACCTGACTTAATTGACAGCATTTGTGGCATAATGTTGATTACCACAAAAAAAAGTTTGACTCGTCTGTCCTTTTCTTTAAAAAAAGCGAGGTTGCAGTGAGGCACTTACACTGGATATTGTAATGGGGCCAATTTTTAGAGGGTTTAAAGGCAGAAATTAAGCTTATAATTTGATAAAAGCACATGCATACATTTTTCTGTTAAAAAAAGAGCTGTAAAGTGAAATGTTTACAGTTAGGGTTTGTTGCCATTACACTGTCATGGCAACTAATTGGCAGAGTAAAGGTTAGTGAGTGATTTTATCACACTAAAATCATGTGAACGCATATAATGTTTATGTTTTGTGGCTTTTGAAACAGTGAGTATTTTAATGTTTATGCATGACCCCATTCACTTCCATTTTAAGTGCCTCACTGTAAACCAGATTTGTGCTTTTTATTTTTTTTAAGAAAAAAATGTTTGTGTTAATATTATGCCACAAATTCTGTCGATTGAGCTTAACTTGTATTGAACCCAGAATATTCCTTTAATTAACTACGTACTTACTGTGTATCTGTTTTGTGCAGCTGCATGTAAATACACTTTGTCATAATTATTACTATAGTAATTGATTTTTATAATATGTATAGCACAGACACGGTAAAATAAAGTGTTACCAAAAGAAAAAAGAGGAAGGGTTTACTTGCCCAGGAAACACCTGGAAAGCAGAGATTTTTCAAATCGTTTTTGGAAAAATGTTATCGATATTTGATGTAGTATTTAAAATATATAAAAACTTAAAATTCAAACAAATTTCTACATTGAATTTACATATTTCTAGTTATATTCTGCACTGAAATAATGAATATGTTATATATTGTTTTTGTGTAGAGTAGTAAAACCTGCTTGCAAGCCATATTTTCAATGAAATGGTTGTACTGGTTCACAAATCGATCAAAATTATTAATTTATCTAACAAAATTTTGTACTATATAAATTAATAAAACTTTAATCATTTTAAGTTTTATTATTTAATTTTGTTAAAGATTACGGAATAAAATTTTATGGAATTTTGTTATGAAATTAAATGCCTAGTAATATAATTTTGTTATGAAAAAAATGTATCTAGTAATCGTTAACGACTGGAAAGGTCATGAAAATAATTGGTGAAAAGATCAAAACCCTGAAAACATCTTCATAATTATTCATAAAATGAAATAAAGGAAACTAACATTAATTTCAAATCAATTGTTGGGTACAACGGGGCTCCAGGCACCCCTTAAGGGAATTGAGCTTTTTTTTTTTTCTGGTTACAAAATGTATCAAGGTCATAAAAATGTATTTATTTTTATTGAAAATTGATGGAGCAACATAATTTGTATGAAAATAAATAATAACAGAAGGTTGTTTCGATTAAAAGGCCCATAGGGGGTTTAAAGTGATACCTGGGCAATAGTTATAGGGCACAATTTGTAAATTAATGGAAATAATTTTGTGACAGCCAGATGCTTTTTTGAGAAACAAATTTAAGAAGATGCGTACTCAATATAACTACTTCAGAAATTTCAAACACATTTGGCATTTTTTTTACATCTTAAGTAGTCTAGAAACAAACGAATCTCTATTATGATTGGATCAATGTGAGCCCACTTTGAACATCTTTCATAACAAATCTATTTACCCACTTAAGAAAAATAATGTGTTTAATAGGGGCCTTTAGCCCCTGCAACCTTTTTAACCCCAAATACTATCCTTTCACTTATTGGACAGTTATTGAGAAATTTTTGATTTAATGACCTAAAACAAAACTGAAAATGGCCAACATAAATTTGCAACATTTAAAAAAGGTATAAAAATTAGATGGAATTGCCTCAAAATCAACCTGTAGACACCACAAACAAAGATCTCATAGAACAGGAACATTTTCCAGTTTATAGTGACAAACAGGCGTTTAGGAAAGTTCTGTGGTAGTTTTTGTTGCTATTTAGTGTTTTGGCAGAAAATAAAATCAATGGAGCCTTTTACCATGCTGTGCCTTTAGCCCCGTTGTACCCTGCACCAACATGGAAAATATATTTTCATTTTCTTTTAAAACGACGTCTGAACAGAGAGTTACATGCTGTTTATGCCAAAACAGTTGTCACCAGTCAAATGCAACTCAACTTGTTTCTATTACCGTGATGTCATCACCATACATGTACAGTATCATATACAGTATACATTAATGCACATATACTGTTTATACTGTACATCAACCCTGTGAGGGGACGAGAGCTGAGTTGGGCTCGGTAGACAAAGCCATGATAATAGAATGATTTATTTTCCTCACTTCTCTTTTTTTTAGCTTACATGCCAGGATGTTTTGGTGAAGAGAATTTCCTGCTTAGCTTAAGCCATCAGCCGCCCACAACTAGAACAAGCAGCACATGGTCTGAGGACACTTGACAGACGTCTCACTGTGGATGAAGAATACATTTTTAATGTAAGTAATACCTTATTTGCATACTTAAATACAGTAAAATTGTAAATGGTCTGCACTTATATAGCGCCCATTAACCTTAGATGTTACCAAAGCACTTTAAATTTTGCCCCATTCACACATTCACACACACATTCACCAATGGCGGCAGAGCTGCCATGCAAGGCGCTAACCTGCAATTGGGAGCAACTTGGGGTTCAGTGTCTTGCACAAGGACACTTCGGCATGTGGAGTCGTGTGGGCCGGGAATCGAACCGCCAGCCCTGCGATTAGCAGCAGACCCGCTCTACCACCTGAGCCACAGCCGCCCCAAGGAACAGTATATACTGTTCGAAGCACATTTGGAAATAAATTAAAATGCAGATAAAACGAAAGCTAAATCCTTAATAAATGAATACACTTTTGAAAGTAGGCCTATTTTTGGATATATTTAATGGATATTTGGCCACAGACCCCATGAATGAGTAAAGATATTATGGTTCTTCCCAAATGTTCTATTTGTAATGTTCTATTCGATTAAATAGTTCAACCAAAACCGATCCTCTCTGGGACACCCCTCTTCTCAGAGTCTCACATTTCATCCATATCAGTCGTGCTCAATCTTTCTAAAATGGTGCTCCTTTTTTTATGTTAACTAACTGCTAAAACAATGTTTGCTAAACACTGCTGTGCACAGACAAACAAACTGGTGGCAGGAACAAGTTAGGCCTGATACAAGGGCTTCTTCTGTAATTCCTCTCAGGACTGCATTTTGAGGTAAACATCATTAATAAGCTCTAAAGTACTCAGGGGGGCATGGTTGCTACTTTGCTGGGGAGTTTAGTTTACCATAAGGCAATGAGCTGTGGCATTCTCTGCGCCTACGTCTGATACATGGCAGATGTCGATGACAAAAGCAGCATTTTCATGTCGAGTGGACCCCTGCCACATTCTCCAACAATAACAAATATGTACTCAAAGATGGTTTATCCCAAATTATTTGAAATGGACGTCACGCTGTTGAGATTGATGCGGGGCCGTGCGCAACGCTAAAGACCAAAGGGAAGAAATGAAGGAGAAGGTAAACATAAAAAATGTCAAATTGGTTGAGGCCACATTTTTACACTAATTGTTTGATTATAGTCAATTGCATTTGTACTTGGCAACAATTTTTCCTATATTTCATCTCCAAATTAGCTCTTAAAAGGAACCCATCAATGATAGACCTGCATGTTGTTTTATAAAAGTTGATGCGATGTACATTGCAATGTATAAACAAACTCACAGAAATCACATTTATGTGATTTATTTTTATGTAAAACTCCCGACTGAAGTCATCGTTTAAGCAGATGTACCTGCCAAGCCTTTGCAATGAGAAGCACCAGATGTATTTTCAGAGATGTCTTTTACCACCTGGTGGTCCTGCACAAGTTCTCCTCCGATCCTCGTAAGTGAGAGCAAGACATAAGCTAAGAAGGTAGGAAATCAAATCTTAAATTCCGCACAGAACTCAAGATATTCTTCGCAAATCACACTGGATTATACACGTGTCCCCTTATAAAAAAGCCATGGCAATTACGTTCAAAGTATATTTGAACAACACAACAGAGTCCTGCAACACGAATAGGGCATTAACGGTGTTGACCTTGGCTCGGTTGTGGTTAATGATTTGGCCGTGGCCGGCAGCTTGATTCGCTTGTGTTTTAGCTTCAAATGCATATTAATGAACAAAAGCAAAACCTGCAGCTCGGCTCCCAGTGGACAATGCGGTTCTAAATGGGGGGATTGTGTTTGAGTCAAGAACTTCTCCAGGGCATCAGATCTGAATGGTCCAGTAGCATGAGCCCATTTAAATGTAATTACCACAGCATGTTCCAGGGAATGTGTGTAGTCCTGCCATTCCGTATGAATAATGGAAGAACATGTTACCATGGCTGACTTTTTCACAGCGATTGTGTGCCGCCATGCCAAAGGAACAGAATTCGGGTGACTCATTGCCTCTGGAAAAGTAAACGGAGTGCAGGACAAAAAAAGCGTAATGCAAAAGTTGAAACATAAACAGCACTATTAAAATGAACGTGAAAGATTTTCGGGTAGCTGGGTATTTGTGCGAAGTCAATCACATGACATGGACGGTAATCGAAAACACATCTTTGCGAGTCAGAGAAACAGAGCGCACCACTACAAAAGTATCATTCACTGCCATGAAACAGTGGATGCATTTAATCGTGAACATATAAAAATAAACCACAACAAAGCAACACACATTTTGTACAAATAAAAACCTGAAATAGTTCCATTGAGTGTTTTGATTCGGAAAGGTGGGTACAAGATTTACATAGGGAACAAAAACACTTTGTTAAGAATGTATATACTCTATTACCAAAATAAAATTCATGGCATGATGGTCTGAATTTTTAAAATAGCTGCTTAATAATAAAAATAATAATAATAACAATAGTAATGTAACATTTTAAATTGTTGCACTTGATTTGATGATAACAATAAAGACAAATGGTTTTGCTGAGACACAAAAAGGAACTATTGCCCGAAACTCAACGAGGCATGTTAATGATAAGTGTCCTAAGGGGCTCACAGACGGTTAAAATATTTAAAAGAAAACCTCTTGAGAATTATACAAGTATAAAAGGCTACAAACATTAATAAATTACATCACTGACACAGAAAACACTTCACAAGGTGCTAGTAAAATAACTTTGAAATCTATCAGGGGTACTTAAGCTCAAATGTAAGGCTGGTCGTAGAAACTCGAATTCTTGATTTCTTTTTATACACCCCCCCTCCCCCACACCGACATAACTGAACCAATAATACACATGGTTTTCTGCATGTAAGGCCATATGAGATTTAATGTTACACTGTTTATTTTGTTCTCCAGGCAACACCTTTTGTCTATTGGAACAGAACGAAACAAAAAACAATACGATGGTTAAAAAAGTTCAGCTATAGTGCGTCGAACAACAAATAAAAATGTAATGACTATTTTGATATCTTTATATATATTTTTCATTTGTAATTAGCAAATCTAGTAAAAATGTTTAATGAAGTATTAAGGAAAAAAGGATATAAAAAGTAGTCTTTTAAAAAGCTATGTACAGGCTACATTCTACATACTGTACTGTGAAGCAATATAAATGCATATTTCATTCTAGGCGACCTGGTGCTGCCTGTAACACAAAAAGAAGTGAGAAAGTATCCCCGTGTAGTGTAATGTCAAGGATGAGGCTTATCATCAGTGCTATAGATCCCACTTACTGTATGTAGTGTTGCATTTTTGGCGAGCGTTTTATAACATAGAATAGAACTGTAATAAGAGCTACATAGTCACACAATAATGTGAAAACAGGATGACATAAAATTAGTCAATGTTTAAAAACAAAAATTAGAGATAACATTTTACAGATTTACTATGACATTGAAATTCATGTGATAAACTAAGATGCTAGGGCAAATTATGTGATATTTCAAATTCCATGTAATTTAGTGGAAATGTGTTTTGTTAGCGATATGCATGCAATGATTTGTCAAAATATGCAATAAAAACAGATCTTTCCAAAATGTGTAAAAACTCTGTTATTAAAAAGAAAATACAAAATAAAAACAGCCATTCAATGAAGAGCTACAGTCTTTTTAATAGTAGCAGTTTGATCTTTAACATTACGTACAATATCATTTCATTTTTGTGCTTCACTGATGTTTTGTAAGTGCCTTCTGGCTATTCTTACCAACGAGATGTACAATTATATTAGGTCAATAAATATTATCCGTGATAGTGCTTAGCAAACAGAAAAGTACTCTGTTTTTTGTTTTGTTTTTATTATAGTCCCATGTAGGTAATGCATATAAAAGATGATTTTTTGCTTAAGGAAAGTACGTTTCAAATGAGGGGGTAATAAAATTACATGGGCAGTTATTGTAAACATCGTCATCTCTTTAGTAAAACTTATTCAAAAAAAGACAATGATAAGCCACATCCAAAAAGCAGTAATGAACTTCTTGTTTGCAACCCCAAACCAACCCCCTCCAAAACAATGCATGCAACCGGATACATGCAAGGGATACTTTCTTTATCTTGGAATGACTGCTATGTACTGTCTCTTATAATATATTAGCAACCCCTGATAAACTGATAACCGTAGTAAAACGAGACAAATTCTTCTTACAAAATATTAATAGCAGGTATTCTGTACATTTTTCATATCTGAAAGTTAGAAAGTAAAAGAAAAGGCAAAAACCTATCTGAGCTATGTTCTTCTTAGAAATTGAAAATGTGTGGGATTCCTCTCGCGTTTCAGTTCTCACTGCTCTCATCCCAGCTCACCGGGGAAGGGTGGGCTCAGGTCAGGCTAGTCCACGGGGTCCATACACTCAGGAGAAAGTCTCAAGCGGCCCTTTGTCCATGTTACAGCAGGAGCTTGCCATTACGATGAATCTTTAAGATTTTTCCAAGTCTCTGTTTGGCCGTTGCCATTCCTTTCTTTAGCCGCTTGGCTGTGGTCGAGAGAACAAATCGAAATGGTTAGCATCTGCAGCAACAACATTAGAGATTGACCAATATAATTTTTTTAAAGATAACCGATTTGCATAACCAATTTTTAATTGATTTATTTCTGCTTTTAGGTACAATAACATTTTCACTAACGTCTGAAGGTGTACAATCACATTTACAAATCACCAGTCATTTTGTGCACAAAGTAATATTGTGTCTACAAATAATTAATTTAACTCATTTTAGTTGCAGTATACACTTTTGCAAAGCCCCTTGCTTAATTCATATTTAAGAGTAAAGTCTGTTTAACTTTATCGGTAAACCTGATATTAAACAGCCAATAAATGATTAAAGGAACATTCTGGGGTCAATACAAGTTAAGCTCAATCAACAGCATTTGTGGCATAATGTTGATTTCCTCAAAAATGTATTTGGATTTACCCCTTTACTTTAAAAAAAAAAAAAAAAAAAAAGCAATAATCTACCATGCTAGAGTCGCATGTCCAAATACAGGGCGTGCTGAGTGACTCCAGCCAGGTCTCCTAAGCATCCAAATTGGCCCAGTTGCTAGGGAGGGTAAAGTCACATGGGGTAACCTCATCGTGGTCGTGATAAGGGGTTCTCACTCTCAGTGGGGCATGTGGTAAATTGTGCGTGGATCGCTGAGAGTAGCACGAGCCTCCACAAGCTGTGAGTCTCTGCGGTGTCATGCACAGTGAGCCACGTGATCAAATGCGCGGATTGACTGTCTCAGAAGCGGGCGGAGGCAACTGAGACTTGAGTAACCGCACCACCACAAGAACCTACTAAGTAGTGGGAATTAGGCATTCCAAATTGGGAAAAAATGGGGATTATAAAACAACAGTTTTACAGTGTGGCACTTCCAATGGAAGAGAATTGGGGGCCATTTTTTTTGTTAAAATTCTCACTTTTTCAAAAGTATAGCAAAAAGACTTAAACAATATGTGTGTTAACATGATTTTAGTGTGATAAAATCGCTTACTAACACTTTCTGTGTAAAGTTATAGCCAATTTTACAACTGTGTTGCCATGACAATGTAATGTCAACTAACCCTAAAACAATACAATGACATTACAGCTCAAATAATAAATAGGTTTTAACCTAAGAATTAATGTAAGTACTTTTATAAAATTATACGCTGCACATTTCTGCATTTAAACCCTCCAAAAATTGGTCCCATTCACTTCCATTGTAAGTGCCTCATTGTAATCTTGATTTTTGCTTTTTTAAAGAAAAGAAGGGACGTCTTCTTAAAAAAAATTTTTGGGGGTAATCCACATTATGATGCAAATGCTGTCAAATGAGTTTAACTTGTATTGAACCCGGAATATTCCTTTAAGTGAAAGTGTAAATATCGGTTAAAAACATCGGTTAAAAATATCGGTCAAACTGATTATCGGTCTACCTCTAAACAAAATCGCATCAATTTGCATCAGTACATTATTAAAGCAACAGCTGTTGAAAGTGAGAGGACATTTCTTTTTTTTGCTGAGTTTAGATCTACATGGCGAAGTCATAAGGATGGAAGAACGCACACATATAGGGCCTACAATTTATCAGGAAATGCAGCATCAGTGCCGCATTACCGTTTAGCAGCGTTTCCATCCAATGTGCTTGAGAGATCAAAATCATGACGTCTGGGGAAATTGACGTAAAATAGAAATGAAAATGCAATATATTCATTGTAATGAATTACTTGGGGTTTAAAACATGCAGACAAAATGCTCCGATTAACTTCATGTTTGCTGGTGTTCAGCGGCAGATGCCTTATTTCTGAGAGCGAATATACTGTATTCTGTGAATTTGTTTCCATTGTTTATGTGCTTGCATATCTTATCACACAAAAAATTTATCCACCTCAAGTGAGCATATACTTTTTTTATATGGATTTTATAAAATCTTGATGTTTCCATCCAGCATTTTTTATGCAATATCCCAAAATTAGCATAAAAACATGTGATGGATGGAAACCCAGCAAATGACGTCTTCTATTTTGGTTATATTTTGAATGGTGTACATTCTATCAATGTAAATCAATGGTCATTTTTCAGCTAAAATTTTTTAAAAACTGTTTACAAAGCCTAAAAAGATAGCTCAACTTAGGCTGAAACTGTCTGCAAAACAAACTTTGAATAGAATCTGTATGTTAAGCGGTTCAGGCTGCATTAATTGCTAAAGTTGAATACTTAAGAGTTGGAGATTTAGAAAACCCCTAACCAGAGCATTTGAGGAATATCAAAACAGTGCTTCCTTATAAGCACTGTAAAAATAAATGCTCATTAAGAAGGATCCTCATCAACCTTTCTCATTTGGCCAACTCACCCTTGGCGTCTGTCGAGTTCCCACGCTCGACTTTAGCTGGTGGGATAGATGAGGTGTTCTGAGACGATGATGATGAGGAAGGCCGCCTCTGGCTGAGGAAGACTCCGGGGGCCATGGGTTGCGAGCCGCCAACAGTCTTGCCCGTTCCAGTGCTGTACTCGTGATCAGCCAGGTTGCTCTCGGAGTCCGGGGTGGGCTCTGGAGAGCTGCTGTCCTGAGAGAGTTTGTGGGGCTCCTCTACAGCCATGGGCTTCTTTTTGGTACTCTTTTTCTTCTTCTTGATCTTCTGCTCCTCCTGCAAGCAAGAAGTTCAGAATTTAGTTGAGTCACCTTGCGTGAGTGAGTGCTGAAATCGAATTCGGTCTTGAACAAACACATTTATGATAATGGAAGCTTTTATAATGGTCATAACTTTATAGACAAACTGTATCTGCTACTGGAAAAAGGGAGTTCTAATACAAATTCATTAATTATGTCAGTTCATAATATCTGTCAACTGAATCAGGGTTTTCAGTGGCTGACTGAAACGCACTGTTAATAAAGTGAGGGCAATTATTGGTCAATCCAAGTAACAATCTTAAAATATGAGCTGATTATATATTTATATTGTCAAATGGCGATATATAGGTCTATCACAATCTGATAGTTCTACATTCATATGTGTAAATTGTATTTGCAACAATGGAATTCTGAATTAATGAACTGCATCTTGATGAACATAAAGCCTTAACCTGATGAGATAATTTTGCTGCTGCAGCTGCCAGTCCTGTCTCTATAGATGCCACTCGTGCCCCTTCTCGTGCTGGTCTTTCCTGTCGTGGTACTGTGGGCCCAACTCGTGCTGCAACAAAACAAATATAATGTATACTGTTTATAGTGATTACATTTACATACTCCGATTCCCACCTGATGAAATGAAAAACATGGAGTGAATTTCCAGTACCTGTTGGACTGTACGGAGTGTCATCTGTGTTTTTCCTTTTTTTTGACCTGGATTTGAAAATGGGGTTGTCCTCCTCAGATTCCAGAGATGGATAAACTGAAATGAATAATGTTGTTCAGGAGAAAAAGACACACGTATAATTTACAAGGCATGGGAATCTTGAGGAATTTGACGATTCTGGTACCAATATTGTCTTGAATCCAATGAACCTTTCTGATTGCATTAACAATTCTTTTAATCATTTTGAAGAAACATTCCCCATAACTTTAACAATGTATGTATATTACAGTGAGACACTTACAATGGAAGTCAATGGGGACAATGTTTGGAAGAATAAAAGGCAGAAATTTGAAGCTTATAATTTTATAAAAGCACTTACATTAATTATTTTGTTCAAATGTATGTATTATATGAGCTACATTCTTTATAGTAACATTCTTTAAATTGTCATTTTTACAAAAATAATTGTCCCCTTTTCTCCAAATTTGGAATGGCCAATTCCCACTACTTAGCAGGTCCTCGTGGTGGCGCGGTTACTCAACTCGATACGGGTGACAGAGGACAAATCTCAGCTGCCTCCGCTTCTGAGAACTTCAATTCGCGCATCTTATCACGTGGCCCGCTGTGCATGACACCGCAGAGACTCACAGCATGTGGAGGCTCGTGCTACTCTCCACGATCCACGTGAAACTTATCCCATGTGACTCTACCCTCCCTAGCAACCGGGCCAATTTGGTTGCTTAGGAGACCTGGCTGGAGTCACTCAGCACGCCCTGGGATTCAAACTCGCGACTCCAGGGGTGGCAGTCAGCGTCAATACTCGCTGAGCTACCCAGGCCCCCATTCACTTTCACTTTAAGTGCCTCACTGCAACTCATATTCTTTCTTTTTTTAAAGAAAAGGAGGGACAAGTCAAAATTTACTTTAGTGCTAATCAACAATATGCCACAAATGCTGTCGATTAAACTTAACTTGAATTGAACCCAGAATAATATTGGAATTTGATTTCAGTTTGTTCATATTTGCTGTAATTGTCACCTATATACATGTTCCTGTAAGTCCCTCAAAAATGCCTCTACGAAAAGACGTAAATATGAAATCACAAAGCACATTCATTTAAACAGATTTTACACAAGAAAGCACCCTGTTTTTGCACTTCATATACTTCAGTGCATTATTAAGTATTTTCTCATGGATGGCAGCTGTTCTTTGCCCTGCCTCGGCCAGAATGCACCTAGCTTCTTTGAAGTCAACCACTCAGGAACATGCAATTTCCAACAATTAAATTATCAAGAACAAAAAAAATGTTTACAGAAAGGAGGAATGCTCGTGTGCTTGATATAATGATCTCTTAATGCGAGTCTGAACGGGAATGTGCGTGCTAGTAATGACTAATTAGGGGATCAGATCAAAAAGCATTTAAAACAACAGTTTAGAACTCATGCTAATGGATTATTAACAGGCTACTAATGGTCTTGCTGTTCTTGGAAGGGGTTCACAAAAAAACCTTGCAGCTAAGAAAGGGACTCATTGGAACCACTCAAAAAGCCAGTATTCTTGAGAGTAAACATGCTTATCACTTGCCTTGAGTGAGTTCAAATCAAACTCTAATCAGAAAATTGATAGAGCACATTTACAGTGTTTTGCTTTGCTCTAGGGGCACTTGCAAGTCATGAAACATCCTTGACAAATTGTTATAGAGGAACTAATTGGTCTTGATAAAAGCAAAAGCAAGCTGTCCAAGATGAAGGTAAGAGAGGACTACAATCTGTTCTCCAAATGGGATCTTAAAGATTCACCCAAATAAAATAAAATATCATTTTCTCACCCTCATGTTGTTCCAAACTCATTTAAAGATCATGCCCACATTTTTCCATATAATGAATAAGGACATTCAAGCTCCAAAATAACATAAAAGTTGTCCAAACAACTGGTGGACTATATTCCAAGTCTTCTAAAGTCATACGGCAGCTTTGTGTGAGAAACAGACCAAAATTTAAGTCGTTATTCACTGACAATCTTCCCATCAGAAAGCTCTTAACTCAAGAAATGATACGACCGGACCATTGAGTTGATTCATTCAGACTGGGTTTGTAAACCAGATCAACCGTTTCATTGAAAACATCTGATTTAAAAGAACACTCAGTTCATGAATAACGTAACCACTTCTCTCATGAACTTAAATTTCAGTCTGTTCATTACACAAAGCAATCGAATTGCTTCAGAACACTTGGAATATAGAGCACAAATTATATAGACTACGTTTATCATACATTTATGGTGGTTTGAAAAATGAAAAGTGTGGCCAGTTCATTATCCTAAATTTTATCTTTGTGTTCCATGGAATAGAGAAAGTCATATGGGTTTGGAACAACATGAGGGGGATTAAATGATGACAACATTTTCATTTTTATGTTTACTATTCCTTCAAGTAAAAGGATCTATGGTACCATTCCCATGATTGAAGAACCTACCATAATCGGAATCCTTAAAGCAAGCATCCAAGTGGTCCTGGTCATCATCGAACATGTCGGAACTGTCCAAACTGCTGCTCTTTTGTGTCTTCTTGGGCAAACGTTTGGCCGGTCGTTTGCTGTTGCCACCTCCTCCAGCCGAGCCACTCTGCTTTTTGCTGGCTGCACTGCTATGGGAGTTGTTCTTAGCCTGGCTGTTGCTCCAGGTGGGTTGCAAACACGAGTCTGACGACTGCAGGTTAGCCATGGACAACATGCCCTGGATGGCCTCCTGTGTACTGGGGGATGCAGGTGGCTGACTGTAAGTTCATCAATGAGAAATACACAACACACACACATATTACTCTGTCAGTGTCAGTGAGAACGAGAAGCTAATCGAAATTTAGGGAGTGAGTCGAGGTGGTCGGAACCAAAGAAGATGGGGATGGACACTTAAGCTGCGTTCCATTCAGCGTCTTTACTTGCCGAGCTATCCAGGCCCCCCTGTCTGAATTATTTTTAATTGTTGGTCTTTGTGCTAATGAGTCAGATGGACGCTTTTGGGGCGCCTCACTTTGGCTGCATCGTGTTACACTAGTTTTCAGAATCTATAGTCATAAGTGCTGTGTTTTTTTAGGATGCTATGACACGTTAAATGTAGTTTAAAACGTTGAAATGCATGCTGTTGTGCTCAGTCCAGCTGTTATTGACTGCAAAAGCATGTCTTCGGAAGGCTGTACAGCTTGAGCTGACTGACCCTACTGCCACAAAAAGCTTGAATAGCTCCGATGGTAGGAACATTCCTAATTATGGAATACACATACATATCGGGGCATTTTTTAATGTTTATTTATTAAATAAACAGCCCTAATGATAATATACCTTGTTCAGCAAAAGCTTGTTGAGTCAGTGGTTTAAAGCACGGTAAATGATGCTTTCTATTGATAAATGTACACCTGCATAACCTAGCACTGTAAAGCCTTGTTCAGCCTCCGCAATTTGGTTGCTAGGAGACCTTTTCTGTTGACTTTGTATTGTGCCTTCATACTTTATTTCTCAAGTGTCAGGCAATGGAACGCCTTTATGGTCAGAAGTCGGCGCTATCAAGCAGGAATATCCCACATCCGACTTTGATTAAAACACAGCATTAAACCACCATAAATACGGTTGACGTCAATCATGGCGTAAGAGCTTTTCCACTGCAGCCGATGTAAGCCATTGTTGTGGGGACTTCTAAGGCAACCAATTTTGTTTATAATTACATGTAATCAGCCAAAACTAAGAACCTAATGCCAATGGGTGGGCCTGGCCAACCAACGTGCAAATCAATTTAGATTCAATGCAAAAGGCGTTGGCAAAAACTGCATTTACTCTTTGCCTCCATTTAAACTGAAGCTTTATTCAACCAAAACCGAAACGAATAGTTCACCCAAAATTGACAATTCTGTTATTATATATTTTCCTTCATGCCATTTCAAATTGTATCTTTTCATTTTTTTGAAACACAAGAATTTTGAATTCTTATCCACTGTGTCATGAACGAAACACCATTGTTTTTTTTGCGTATGTAGTAACCAAACAGGAAACACCATTTTTAGTTCTGGATGGGGACATGGGTGAGATTAATATGCACAGGGAAATTTGGTGTTCAGGAAGATTATCAATGAATAAAGACTAAAAAAGTTATTGAATAGTTTCAGAGGACTTGGAATATAGTGCTGTGGCAGGGCGGAGGGCGGGGCCGGGTCGTGATCATACACACCCAGTCCCTTATCAGGCTAATCAAGCCTCCGCCCTCCGCCCTGCCACAAGTGCGTACTACTATTACGATGCATTTTTGGAGCTTGATAAACATGGTCACTGTCAAGAATATACTATGTGAAGATCTCCATGAAGATTCTCCAATTTTACATTAGGGTAAACCATTACAGAATTAAAATATTTGGGTAAGCTATTCCTTGAAAGCCAAGAACAAGCCAACTGTTCTCTTTTATAATTCTAACTGTTCATAAGATAAACTACCAGTTTGCACATCTCATTCTTGCTTTACTGATTAACCTGCCGCTAAAGGCCGAAACATACTTCACACAAGTATGCCTATGCTTGGCCAATGCATGGCCTACGTGTGTTCCCATTGTAACATACTTTATGTGCGCTCTTGCATTGCTTTGGTGGTTACAAAACATCACACCACAATGGGGCGATAGAGATTTTTAGGCACCATGAAACCGAATCATGAAAATTTGACTCTGTGGTCCAGTGTTTTATAAAGTCAAAAAGCCATCCCAACATGTCCAAAATGACTTGATATCCATAGCTAGTTGCGGCATCTCCACTGCGGAGGTTTTTTCATTTCTTCCTGGCTCGGACAAATCAGTCCTGCTGTTGTTTCCATTTTTTTTTACAGTGTCATTATCAGAATTTAGGGAAGCTGCAATTTCTTGCCAAGCATTTTCAATCACTGTTTTATTTGAATGGAGAGGGGACAATGAGTCGTAAATATGTTTGTATAATGTAACTCGTTCAGCAAGACTCTACTCAAATTGCAGTTCCGCCATGACTGTGGACTGAAAATCCACTCTAGCGCCCCCTTGCGGCAATGCTGAGAATGCAGCGTGTACTTGCGCTGGGTTATGAATTGAGCGCTGACACATTTCACTACGCAACGACACGTGGAATCGAAAGTTCGCGTCTGCGTTCGCATACTTGCGTGAAGTATGTTTGGGCCTTAAGAGTTGACTTTCCAACATTTTTACAAAATACGTTTATTCCTTCTTCATATAAATCTCTTAGATCTTTTCATTTTAGAAGAAGATTCTACCTCGTGAACTATAGCACTTATTGTGTCAACATCTGCTTTCGAGCTTGAGGTAACCAGCAGAATTATGATTTAGCTCGTGCAGATTACCACCTATTAAGTGATTAGCCAGTGAGGTGGAACAATGATTCAAGAGCTTGTTTAATGTGGTCGTAGCTGACTAGAGGCATTTCCTCCTGCAGTCATATGTCGATTTAAAAGCACCAAAAAAATTATAATAATAATTTGAGAAATTAACATATTTTAGCCCTGTTTTCTTTCCCTTTTTGTCTTTGAGCTGATTTCAGCTTTCAGCGCAGTGGAAATAGACCATCAAAAAAGTGCCCAAAACAGCAAACAGCAAAATGAAGAGGAATGGCCTGCAGCATTTACTGTATTTGACAAATTAATAGCGCAGGGGGATTAAACAAATAATGCTCGTACATGTAAACTGCTGACAAAGGACCGTGCAAACCATTACTTTCGCCATTGTTCAAGAAACGCCTGCATAGGAATTGTTTACACTGTGCAGTTTTAGAGCTAACAGTTAAGATAGAAATATTATGAGTTTCAGTTCTTTAGAGGTCAGGAACACACATGGTATAAACTGTTCACCATGGCAGTTTGTCAAAGACAAAACATACCTAAATTACCTAGTCTGTCAAATGAGTGTAGAATATATCAGATGAATCACAAAAGATGTATGGATCTAGTATTATTTCTGAGCTCAAATTCTGCAAAGTTTCCATCGGTGTCTGAAGCTTAATGGCAGCTGATTCTACCGTGCAAAAGCTAAACGCAGTAACTACACATTTCATCAAAATTGAGGTATGACCAAAATCAGGTCCCTTAAGTGGTACAAACGGGCATTTTTTCCTATTAGGTCTGGGTATTGATACAGATTTCCTGATTCGATTTGATTCCAATTTGAGCGATTCATATGGGTATATTTCGGTTACTTTGTCCATTTTGCCAACATTTGAATTAATTCTCTCTCAGCTAATTCTGTTAATTATAAAGGGACGTTCTATGCAACTCTTCAAGGTAAAATGCACATTTTACAAATTGTATATTAGTTTTTAATCACATTGAAAATTTTAAAATTTCAGTGTTTTCCATCAACAAATGTCTTGAAATTGCATATATTATATTGCATATTTTTTTGTTTTGTTTTACATGCATCTTTTGCCCAATTTGCTAAAGTATTTACATTGATATGTGGAACACGTACTAAATAGGTACTGTTTCTTTAAGACTTCCGGCATCAGCCAGTGAGTGCATATTACCGAGAGTGGATGCACTTCTTTAGTGCATCCGTATTATGTGTGATTACAAATTAATTGTTTCTTTTTTTGTTAAACAATAGAATGTAAAGAACAGAGAGGGTATTAAGAGACATCATTCAATGACAAATGGATTGTGTGGATTTCGACACAGAGCGAGTCAAACGCTTAATTTCAACATGCAGTGAAAGGATCTCAGTGCTTAACCTTCTTCGCCTCTATCCTACTCAAAAACTGATGAGTGAAATCTGAAAGTTTACCAGTCAGTGGCTAATCACAAACATTCTTAGTACCAAATTTGGTTGCATAACCCAGTGATTTACTATCTTTGTATAGGGTTGCCGCATAGAGTAAAAGATCGACCTTGGGCTTTAAGAATCAATACAGAAATTGTTCAAATGAACATTGTGATGCATTGGAAAATCTATATTTTAACCTAGTCTATTTTCTATTAATGTGCAGACACCGCTATCACTTTGCTCAAAATGTTTCTGCCCCACTCAAATACTTTTCCAATTTCAGCTTAAAACCTTCAAAAATGATTATCAAGGGACATTTATTAATGACTTACTGTAAGTCTAGGCTAGAATATACATTGTGTACTGGCATATGCAATTTGGCATTAAAAAGATTGTCTTTTTTAGTGGTTTGAAACCTTGAATAAAGCCTAGGCTACATATAGAGAAATTGCATAATAAACGTCGCACATTCTATTCTTTACATTTGCGCAATTTGTTAATACGCCAACCTGCAAACTAATCGACAATTGAAAACAGGTCTGTGAGGGATTCATACGTCATACATCTAAATGTTCTAGATCATGTCTAATTATCACAACCCATGCGTTCTGTAGTTTTTTCAACTGGCTTTAGGCAGTTGAACGAGCAATGCGAAGATATTAAACAGACTGTACTTCTACTCTAAGCCTAAAATTTTATATGGTGCCTAATATGCTGAATTAGGTCTATTTTCTATTTTAGGTATCTTCATACAAATGCAAGAGTTACATGGAATTGCAAATGAAAACTGCTTCAAGTGTTTGAAGAATATGGACAACAGTCATCTGTGTACCTGTTGTTAGTGTAGTCAATGCCGCCCACTTGTTTGCTGGCCTGTAGTAGGTCGAGAATGCCAGCTGAACTGCCCGCTTTCTTCTTAGAGACCTTGGAATTACGACCTTTGACCTCTGTCTTGGCCTCCGTGTCTATGTGGAGCGATTCTTCATCAGACGAATCAGGACTCTGAAATGAGAATGGATGGATTCTGATATCGTCGTCAATGTTTTCACTCTGTTTGCCCAGAAAAGACTGTAAATGTTAAATGCATTTACCTGCTAAAAGTGAATTTTGTTAACATTTAGGAGTACACAAGAATTTGGTTGGCCTCAAATCTAACAAACATGGAATAACAGCCACAAAACTCTCATTTTCATGGGGTCTTTAAAAATGAGTAAATATATCAAAACATAGAGAAGTAGCTATTTTTGTCACTTTCCAAAGAAAAATGGTCTGCATCATTTTCAGGGCAAACTACACCCTGACCTCAACACGTACTGGTATGATCAAAAGTTACGATGCTTTTTTGTTTTATTGGGATATCCTAGAAATCTCCTATACACTTTAAGACTCGTGTAACCTCTCACACAGTTTGTATGTGAGCCTCTTCCGTGATTAACTTTCTCACTCTCATTTGATTCACTCCGCAGTCATTTCCTTCGTCAGTTTTGGGGTGTTACTTGGCTCGTCTCGCAGCTTTTTCTCTTTGATTTGCACCGTATGTTATTCAGCTCTGCGTTGGGAAATTGAAAGCCTACACGTGATCTCTACGGATGTATGAGACAATCTTTTAAATGCATCCAGAAGGAATTAATCAGCTACTTTGTGAAATAAAGATTGCCGATTTGGATTTCATCCCAATTTGTTCATTATTTTAATGTTATTACAATTCTCTGATCAACGTGAAATATTCTTAATGTTCTGTCAATGATACCACTGGATTGGTTGCCATGCTTACCTTTATGACTGACGGTTGTAACTTTGGCTTTTTTGATGGCTGAATGGGCTCTTTGATGTTTGATAAAACTGTAAAATAAACATCAGATGTTCAACATTATCCTTATGCACAGCATGAAATGAAAGATTTATTATTAAAAGGCTAGTGTATCTATTAAAAGGCAGGCCCACACAGAATCTGCGGCCGCAGATTTCCACAAAATTTGAATGCCCGTCTTTCAAAAACGTCTGTTTATTGTGGTGAATTGTGTAATTTTTGTTTTAGTTAAATATTTTCTCCTATGCCAATATAATATGCAGAGTCAATTATAAGTAAACTACTCGGTGGGTAATAATTGTGGTGTTTCCAAACATTGCTTGACACGCAACATTGACTCCAATGGTATGAGTTTGGAGATGGACTATCTGTTTGCCCAACCAATGACAGTCAGGGAGTGCTTGGGCAACATTATTTTTCCAATTCCATTTGATGTTGCTAGTGGCACAGAAATTACACACTTCACCTTTAAATATTTGATAATGCTTTCAGCTACTAATAAAAGTGTAGTACTCTGCTTAACACATTTATAATACATTTACCCAAAATCAGTGCAGAAAATGCAGATTCCACCTGGGCCTGATTATGGAGTGCGTAATAATTTTTTGATTCCCTTTTCATGTCACTTAAGTTTTGTTTTATTTAAATAGGAAACCATCCTGGCTCAGATCACACATCATAAAACCTTACAGGAAAACTCTCTTTTGACTGCATTCTTTTTTCTCCGGATTGGGAATTCATCAATCTTAAGCTCCCCTTCATCTGAAACATACTCGTACTCGTCTTTCACAGGCTTGGGCTTTTCTTCCTTAATGTTTTGTATTGAACCAAAAACACTGGAGTTGGTCTGGGGCTTGAGAGTCTTTGATCTGAGAAAACCAGATGATAGAAGAGCTCATTAGTTTGTCATCAGAAAAGGCAATTCTTTGAGAAGCAATTTGGTGCTTATAAACTAGGGCTGTCAATCGATTCATATTTGTAATTAAATTAAATTAAATGTATCACATTTATTAATATTTGCTGTGAAAGCCCCTTTATTAACAATAATCCAATATATAGTGATTAAATAATTATAAATAGTTATTTTTTAATAATTACAAATATATTATAGATATGATCATTAAAATGCATTACATTATTTTTGGCAGATGAGTAAATCATTAAAACAATTTTAAAAAAGTGTTTTTTGTTATATTTTGTATATAACAAAATACAAGGAATTTTCCATGGTGCAGATGGTGACAATACAGACAAAAACAACAACAACCACATCACAAACATTATATGATTTATTTTCATGTTATTGAAAATAAGCCTATCATTGATGTACAGTCTACAGCAATCCATTTTGCAATTAAATTCATCAATCTGTAAGAGATAGATTTATAATAAGGACTTTTCAAAGGATGTTTCATTGTACACATGCGTCACCTCATAAACACATCGGTTTAAGGTTGTCAATTAAACGTATCTTGTCTTGTGATCACCACGTTTGGAATTACGCACTGTTCAGCTTTATTTAAATGCAAGAATGCACCCTCATCTTGTGCTGTCACGAGTGTTGACGAAACCTGAGTGTGGTTTGTTGTCTGTACAGCTGCACATTGCCTATACAGCTGGAGTTTCTCTTACAGCCCCCTGCTGAAAACAGGTGGTACATAAAGTGTGAATCACTCCAAAGGTAGGATGGAATATTCCACATTACAGTCTGGGGACATGATTAATTGAGTTAATGTTTTTAACATGTTATTTTTGTATTTAAATAACTGCACTAAATTAATGTGTTTAATCGACGGCCTTAGTGAAAGCAATAAATTGTTATAATGGATGCATAAAATAGTAACTTTATAATGATTGTGTTAACATT
This sequence comes from Xyrauchen texanus, assembly GCF_025860055.1. Taxonomy (NCBI): domain Eukaryota; kingdom Metazoa; phylum Chordata; class Actinopteri; order Cypriniformes; family Catostomidae; genus Xyrauchen; species Xyrauchen texanus. The sequence continues at coordinate 32,672,264 of NC_068314.1, forward strand.
AGGGATTTTGTTTTATTTTGAGTCATCAGATTCTCACTGCATCTCAATTTATCAACAACAACATCGGAGTGTACATCTTTGGCGAGTTAAGGTAGCTTGTTTTCAAATTCTGAGTAAAGATTCCTCATAATAGCCATACTAAAATATGTCTGCTCAAACATTTACGTGATCATGATCTTTTGTTGTATATACCGTTTGCCACTGCGAACGCACCCTCAGCATGCACATAGTGGTTCTCTGTAATGTTTTGTCATGGGTATGTTTTTCAATAAACACAATGATCAATAATTACTGCTGGTATACTACAGACATGGTTTAGGGTTCTTCCAAATTCCCGAAACCCAGATCAAAATTATCAAGAGTATCTCCTACTTTTAAGATACATCCTCCAAACTTTGCACAGACCTTCAGGCTGTTCTGAATTTTTATGGAAATCTTTTCTAAATGATCGAACTTCATTTTCGCACAGCGGATGACCACATTTATTTTTTTATTAAATCCCATAGACCTGCTTTGATGGAATGTTCAAACAAGTCAACAGAATGTTCATGAATTCAAACTGTCAAAAAATGTACGTCTATCACCCTATCTACACTGGGCGTATCCGTTGATGCAACGCAGCAGCTTGAGGCTGTCTATACTGGATGCGTTGACATGAACATTATAAACCGCTTATTTGTGTAGTAGCACCAGTGTGTGCAGCTCAAATTGGAACGCGACACCCATTTATTGACAGCTACAGTCAGAAGTTTACATACACCTTAGACAACTCCTGACTTTTAGAGTTTTCCTCAACCACTTTGGCTCAACTCTCGATTGATAATTATAATTTTTTAAACATTAACTTTAGATCTCTGAACAATGAATTTCTTGTTCACACCAGATTTGAATTTCTTATTAATTTAAGCAAATTGCATGTGATTTGGCACATGTGTGCAAAAGAGTAAGTACAATTGTTGTAACGAATGATAGCGAGACAAACAGATCCAAGAGCAGAGGAATAGTTCAAAGGATTTATTTACAACAAATAAGAGCAGTCACTGAGTTGTGGAATGTTGAAGATCCCGACACCGGCAGCAGGAAGCGATCTCCAGTAAGCAAGATGCTCGGCACGCTAATCAGTGGCATGATCAACATTTTCCCAAGAACAAACAATGTTCCCATGGAAACACCAATCATGCATGTCAGCCGCACCTGCGAGACATGAGGGAGAGAAAATGACAAGACAAACAAAAAAACCCGGCAAACTCACCGTAGTTTGACTGTACCCAGACTTGGAAAACGGGGTGAATACATTTGAGGTATGGAGGTAGTTTGAGACGGAATCCCACCGGACTAATGACCTTGGCGAGGGAGTCAGAGCGGGATGTCCTTGGAGGACAGCCAAACCTTCTGTCCGCACATGTAAGCTGGGGCCTTAGCCCGGTGCCGGTACCCCGTAGACAATGACTGAAAGGAGTTGTGAGCATACTCGACCCAGTCTAAATGATCGCTCCATGAAGATGGATTACGGGAGGCCACACAATGCAGGGCCTTTTTCTGCTCCTGATTTGCCCGCTCTGCTTGCCCATTTGTCTGGGGATTAAACCCAGAGGACAAACTCACCATAGCCCCGGCTGTCGACAGAATTCTGCCCAAAAACATGACATAAATTGGGGGCCTCTGTCAGAAACCACATCAGCTGGGGGGGCCATGAATGCAGAAGACGTGGTTAATTACTGCAACTGCTGTCTCCCTCACTGAAGGCAATTTGGGGAGGGGAATGAAATGAGCCGCCTTCGAGAACCGGTCCACTACAGTCAAAACAACGGTGTTGCCATGGGAGGGGGGGAGACCAGTTACGAAATCCATCGCTATGTGAGACCAGGGTCTGAAGGGACAGGCAGTGGTTGTAGGAGCCCGGCTGGGGGTTCACAGGACATCTTATTAGTCGCACAAATGGGGCAAGAGGCTATAAGAGTCTGGACGTTGGATGAGTGACCACACTGTAGGACGTGCATCCGGGCAGATCGTGTAACAAATAACCGGCTCGCTGTGCATGTGTTTTGCAATGCAGCACAGACTTTAGCCTTCACCTTGCAGGATACTACTCCCACCGCACGAGTGGCGGGTAGAATGGTATCCAGTTGGGCGGTGGTGTTTTCGACCTCAAAATATCGAGATACGTAGTCGGGCATGACATTTTTAGAGCCCGGGCGATAAGAAAGAACGCAATTGAATCGCTTGAAAAATAGTGCCCAGTGAGCCTGTCTAATGTTGAGGCATTTGTCGCTACGAATATACTCTAGGTTCTTATGATCTGTCCAGACCACAAAAGGTACCCCCAAACCCTCTAGTCAACTCGCCCAAGGCCAACTGGCCAACCAATAAATATCGGTTGCCGATGTCATAATTTAATTTAGCTAGTTTTAAGTGGTGCAAAAAAAGGCACACAGATGCATCTTTCCATCTGAGGGAGAGCTCTGACACCAAACTCGGACGCATCCACCTCCACCACGAACTGCGGGTGCGGTAGAAAACCGCTCTTTTAATTTAGCTTGTGTGGACCAACAAAAGTCAGCGTGTGTGTGGAGGTGAGGTCCGTCAGAGATGCAGCGAGTTGACAGTAGTTCCTTATAAATCTCAGATAAAAATTAGCGAACCCCAGAAACCTCTGCAATCAGAGACAGCTCTAACCTTAGCCAGGTCCATGCACACCCCCTTGGAAGAAACGATGAACCCCAGGAACGGAAACGACTGTGCATGAAAATCGCACTTCTCTGCCTTGACGAACAGCTAAATCACTAGCAGTCACTTAAGCACCTGCCTGATGTGCTGCACATGCTCCTGGATATTCTGGGAGAAGATCAAAATATCATCAAGATAGACAAACACAAAATGATCAACCATGTCTCAAAGCACATCATTCACGAGCCTCTGGAAGACGGCGGGTACGTTGGCCAATCCGAAAGGCATAACCAAGTATTCAAAGTGCCCGCATGGGTGTTAAAAGCCATCTTCCACACATCCCCCTTACAAATCCGGACAAGGTGATAAGCGTTGCGTAAGTACAACTTCATTAAGACGGACACTCCCTGCAACAGTTCGAGGCTGAGGACATTAACGGCAAAGGATAGCGATTCTTCACCATGATGTCATTCAGCCCCCGATAATCTATACAGGGTCTAAGCGAGCTATCCTTCTCCACAAGAACCCAGCCCCGCCTGTGATGAGAAAGGGCGGATAAAACCGGCTGCCAGAGAATCATTGATATACCTATTCATGACCTCCCTCTTCATGACCTCCCTCTCGGGAGCTGAGAGTGAATACAGCTGTTCCCGAAGCGGCGAGATGCCAGGAAGCAGTTCAATCGCAATTGCAGTTCAATCAAGTCGTGCAGGTGATGATGAGGAAGGGTTGCAACACAAGACCACCTGAACACCGCCCTCAAGTCATGGTATGTCAACGGTAATCCGGATAAGTCCATCTTGCAAAGAAACACAAGTCTGGACAGGGGAAACAGCAGAGTTAAGACAAACAATAAGGACTCCAAGCAGGCATAGTGTTGGTTGACCAGTCTATGTATGGGTTGTGCATTACCAACCAAGGATGCCCCAACACTACCAGTGTTGTTGGAGATTGAATCAGGTAGAAGGACAACAGCTCCGTATGATTCCCAGAGACGAAGGTGACTGGCTTTGTGGATTGAGTAATGACTGACAGTGGCGTAGCGCTCGCCATTGACCCCTCTCCTAACGATGAGCGGTGACTTTTAACTGGACAGGAAGCAGAGAGATGATCAGAACGAGCACAATAAAAACATAGTCCATTAATGAGACGTCGCTGTTTCTCTTTATGTGAGATTTGGGTTCTAGCGTGTCAGGCTGTGATACTGGTAAATTGACTTAAAAAGCAGACAGAATAGGAGGATCAGCTGCCAGGGTAGGTGGAAATCAGCAATGACAGCATAGGGTCAGGCGTTGATTGACTCGGATAGCCAAATCCACAGTCATTGAAGCCCAGAGGCAAATCTTAAGCAGAAATCAGTCCCATATTTCGTGGTCATTCCACTCACAAGTAGTAGTTAGGATGCGAAATTCAGTCGCATAAACTGAGACTCGTCGATCTCCTTGAGAAAATCCAGATAAGGCCCTCGCCGCCTCCCGACCTTGAGCAGAGTGATCAAACACTCGGTGGAGCTCCATGGTAAAGGCATGATAGGAAGTGCAGCAGGGATGTCTGTTGTCCCAAATGGCAATGCCCCATTCACCAGCCCTTCCAGTGAGGAGCGGAATTACACAAGCCAACTTCATATCCGACACGAAAGTGTAGGGCTATAATGTGAAGAACAGGGAACATTGCAACAGGAATGCGCTACAGGATTCATCCTCACCTGAATACGGTGCTGGAGGAGGAATGCTGGCTTCAAAGCATCCAGGAGCCAGTAAGGAAGCTTCCTGAGAGGGTCCAGCATCAGACGATAGGCGGAGCTGCTGCAACACGGAGGTGAGCTCGGCGAGCTGCGAAGCCATCATCTCCAGATCTCGGTTCGAAGCAGAGATTTGATCCTGATTACGTCCTAGAAAAATCTCCCTGCTGAGATATATTAACAACAAATATGAGCAGTTACTGAGTTGTGGAATGTCGAAGATCCCGGCACCGGCTGCAGCAGCAGGAAGTGATCTTCGATAAGCAAGCACACTGTAGCCACACAAGGGGCAATCCGTGAAAAGTGTGTTTGTAGGATAAGTGTGTGTATTGTGGAAGTCAGTAATAGATTCATAGAATCCTCCGTTGAAGCTTAGTGAGGTGCAGAACAACGCCCAGCTGAGAATGGGCAATCTTACCACCGACACACGGGCAGAGATGAGGTATCCTTTGTGGAAGATCAGCTGACATGCAGCAAAACTGGAAGGCAAACACACACCCGACACGCGGGCATCCAACAGATACACGAGACAGGACCAACTAGGCAGAGAGAGTGAAGTAAGCTACTCAACATCAAACAATAATCTAGCAAAGATACTGCGAAAACAAAGGGCTTAAGAAGGGAGTGAATTAGAGGAGAACAGGTGTTGCTTGGCACGCTAATCAGTGACATGATCAGCATTCCCCCAGGAACAATCAATGTTCCCATGGAAACACCAGTCATGCATGCCAACCGCACCTGTGAGACATGAGGGAGAGAAAAAGACAAGACAAACAAAACAAACCGGCAAACTCACCGGAGCTTGACAATTGTCTACAATTTGCACAATAACTAAATGCACATGGCTTGCTGATCAAAATCAACTGAGTTTATTCTCAGTGAAATTGTCATACTCTTAACAACTTCTAAATATTAATTCATCATGTGTGCCATCACATGCAAAATGATCTAATCAATTATCAAATGTATACATGTATGTGCAATGAAATATGCAAAAAAGTACATGCAAATATGAATTTTCTGTTTACATGTAACACTGCTACAAAATAAATTTACTGTATACATACAAATGTGCATATCCCTTTTCTGTGTAAAGAATTGACTTTTCCCAGTAAAGTTTTACCTACTGTTGAAATTCAGTATCTAAAAAGCTCAGTGTGACACACAATAGCATTCAGCTAGACAAAACTGTCATTCCTGTATAGTACAGTAAGCAGTCAGTGTCAACAAAAAAGTAGAACAAATATGAAATTTGTATATAACAAATATTTCCAGGGTTGACTACCATAGTGAAAAAACATCTAAACTTTTTGACCAGTATGACTTACACGATGACAAAAAAAACTTTTCATTTTGGTGGCATTGGTCAATTTACCTACACACTATGTTTTGAAGCATGAATTAAAAGTTTTGGGTAAGTTACTACAATTTGCAGACATGCAATAGAGTTGTCATGTCCCATAAAAAGTTGTGACGATTGCACTTACAGTTTAGAGAACGTTAAGTAATTGTTTCCAAAAAATTTGCCAAAGCGATTGAGAAAAACTGTAATGGTAGAAAACATTTCCTGTCTTAGGTCAGTTAGGATCACTAATTTATTTTAAGAATGTGAGATATCAGAATAATAGTAGAGAGAATTATTTCTTTCAGCTTTTATTTCTTTCATCACATTCCCAGTGGGTCAGAAGTTTACATACACTTTGTTAGTATTTGGTAGCATTGCCTTTAAATTATTTAACCTGGGCCAAATGTTTTGGGTAGCCTTCCACAAGCTTCTCACAATAATTTGCTGGAAATGTGGCCCATTCCTCCAGACAGAACTGGTGTAACGGAGTCAGGTTTATTGGCCTCCTTGCTCGCACAGGAAATTCATTTCTGCACACAAATTTTCTATCAGGTTGAGGTCAGGACTTTGTGATGGCCACTCCAATACCTTGACATTGTTCCCCTTAAGCCATTTTGCCACAACTTTGGAGGTACACTTGGGGTCATTGTCCATTTGGAAGACCCATTTGCGAGCTTTAACTTCCTGGCTGATGTCTTGAGATATTGCTTCAACAGGCCCGCCGACAGGGGGGGACAAACGGGTCTGTTGTCCCGGGCCCAGGGTAGGAGGGGGGGCCCAGAACTGGGCCCTCATTAAATTATGGAATAATTGTTAAAAAATAAATAAAATAGGCATATTTGTGGAAAAAATATCTAATATTTCAGTTACATGAAAGCTTTTTATTTGTTTTCTTCCTAATTGTCCTTGAAATAGTGGTCAAGAACCCCGCCCACCCCCAAAACAAAAATGGTTTGGCCACTGATCAAAATTTGATGTTGTCATTTGATTTGAAGTTCAGTAGGCTAACGTTACGATCAAAATGTCCGGTCAGCACAAGTCTGGTGCTCAGAAAAGAAAAGAAAAGAGAAGAAGGAAGAAGAAAATAGAGGCCTTCGAGATGTCCTAAACAAATATTTTAAAAAAGGTGGTGACGGAGAAGCTGGAACTAACGTTAGTAAAGTCAACGTAGAGCAAGGTAAGAAACAGCGCAGCCAACGTTTATGAGTGTTGTCAAAGACCCGGTACCAAGTCGGTACTAATTTTGTTTTAAACGTCACGCCACGGTACCAGGTTTTCTCAAACCCGGTACTTGATGCGCGTGCATGCCCGAAGCGCGTGCAGTTGCGTCCTCTTCATAAAAGTGCTGAGACATTGCGACCGGCGGTGCTGCTGATGTGGTGGCTGTAAATCCACTTGTTGATAAGAAAGGAGGAAAGAGACACATATGGAAATATTTTGGATATTAGCTCATAATAGCGACGCGGCGCGCTCGTTTTACAGGCGCGCAAGTTCATTGTTGCATAGCAACGACAGACGCCACGGAGAGCACGCGCTTGTGGAAAGGAGAAAGCGGTGCGAACTGCGCTCTCCATGATGACGAGGAAGTATTAGCAAAGAATTCATTGATTTCTAGCCCTTGCATTAGCTTTACTACTAGATATATTTATGGAGATGAGAAATAAAAAGCCGGCTGAAATGCGTCACTGTTGGCATCGGTGAACAGATAATGGGCCAGATCCGAGTCTATTTTTGCTGCGCTGCTCATGCTTAATTAAAAGTGAAAGCACACTTTTGATGGACAAAAAATAAATATGATTTCACACAAAAAGTGCCCAAAATGCACAGATTTTGCATGTCTAGTATGTTTTAACAAGAACTGCAGTAGGCTATGTCAGAAAAAAAAATGAAAACATTTATAGAAAATGTACCCATTTAAACGTGTTTTTATTATTCAGTTTGGGTAAAAGTATATGGTTTTTATAAAGTAAAAAAATGGAAGTCTGCTGTAAAGTGGTTAGAACAACGGAATCGGCTAAAATCAGAATTGGCCTAGAAAATTGTAATTGGTGCATCTCTAGTATAAGAGCCTGACACAACACGTTATCTTTGACAGAAACAGTTGAGTTTGGTAGCTCCGTCAGAGAGGATGAGACAGAGAGGAGAGAGATCCAGCTGCAGTCAGGTGACAGAGAGAGTGATGCGTTATCTTTGACAGAAACAGTTGAGTTTGGTAGCTCTGTCAGAGAGGAAGAACAGAGGAGGGGAGAGGAACAGGAGAGGAATAGCAGAGGAGGGGAACAGGAGAGGAAGAGCAGAGGAGGGGAACAGGAGAGGAAGAGCAGAGGAGGGGAGAAGAACAAGAGAGGAAGAGCAGAGGAGGGGAACAGGAGAGGAAGAGCAGAGGAGGAGAACAGGAGAGGAAGAGCAGAGGAGGGGAGAAGAACAAGAGAGGAAGAGCAGAGGAGGGGAACAGGAGAGGAAGAGCAGAGGAGGGGAACAGGAGAGGAAGAGCAGAGGAGGGGAGAAGAACAAGAGAGGAAGAGCAGAGGAGGGGAACAGGAGAGGAAGAGCAGAGGAGGAGAACAGGAGAGGAAGAGCAGAGGAGGGGAGAAGAACAAGAGAGGAAGAGCAGAGGAGGGGAACAGGAGAGGAAGAGCAGAGGTGGGGAACAGGAGAGGAAGAGCAGAGGAGGGGAGAAGAACAAGAGAGGAAGAGGAGAGGAGGGGAACAGGAGAGGAAGAGCAGAGGAGGGGAACAGGAGAGGAAGAGCAGAGGAGAGGAACAGGAGAGGAAGAGCAGAGGAGGGGAACAGGAGAGGAAGAGCAGAGGAGGGGAGAAGAACAAGAGAGGAAGGGAACAGGAGAGGAAGAGCAGAGGAGGGGAACAGGAGAGGAAGAGGAGAGGAACAGGAGAGGAAGAGCAGAGGAGGGGAACAGGAGAGGAAGAGCAGAGGAGAGGAACAGGAGAGGAAGAGCAGAGGAGGGGAACAGGAGAGGAAGAGCAGAGGAGGGGAAGAGCAGAGGAGGGGAACAGGAGAGGAAGAGCAGAGGAGGGGAAGAGCAGAGGAGGGGAACAGGAGAGGAAGAGCAGAGGAGGGGAACAGGAGAGGAAGAGCAGAGGAGAGGAACAGGAGAGGAAGAGCGGAGGAGGGGAACAGGAGAGGAAGAGCAAGGGAAAAGGAGAGATCTGGGCATGGAGGGGCCCATCTAAGATTATCTTGTCCCGGGCCCAGGCAAGACTGTCAGCTGGCCTGTGCTTCAATATACCCACATCATTTTCCTTCCTAATGATGCCATCTATTTTGTGAAGAATAGTATGAACCAGAATTGTGGAAGTCCACAATTTTTTTCTGAGGTCTTAGCTGATTTCTTTTGATTTTTAAATCCACAGGTACACCTCCAATTCAGTACACTTCCTATCAGAAGCTAATTGGCTAAAGGCTTGACATAATTTTCTGGAATTTTCCAAGCTGCTTAAAGGCACAGTTATGTAAACTTCTGGCCCACTGGAATTGTGATAAAGTCAATTAAAAGTGAAACAATTTGTCTGTAAACAATTGTTGGAAAAATGACTTGTGTCATGCACAAAGTAGATGCCCTAAATGACATGCCAGAACTATAGTTTGCTAATATTAAATCTGTGGAGTGGTTAGAAAATGAGTTTTAATGACTTCCAACTAAGTGTATGTAAACTTCTGACTTCAACTGTATGTTTGTATCTATCTAATCAGTCTGTCTGTCTATCTGTCTGTCAAGGCTGATTGGTTGTTTGTCTCACAGTAATGTGTATATATAACCATCAACCTTCAAACATTTAAAACCAGGTTTAACTTTAAGTCAATGCTTTGTCAAGCCAACATCATCGTTTGTCCACAAACTTTATCTATTTAATTTTTACATTTTAATTATGAATTTGTGTGGATCGATACAGCATTGGTGGGTACATTTTTCACCCAACCCTACTTTACATAGATTTTAACCAGCCATGCTTAATGGAAAGTGGTAATAAAATAAAATATGTTCAAGCACTTGCTCATGCACTTACCCCAACAACTTCTTATTCGACATTGAAAAGGCAAATTTATTGTCTTTATAGCTGAGAGGGGTTTTGTCAAATTTGTGCTCTTCTTCCATTTTTAATAACGAATCAGGTTTGCTGTTCTGCAAGATGGAAAGAAAACGCAAACAATAATCAGTATGTTGAAACTTTTCCCCTTTCACACACTTGACAGGTCTATGCTGTTCGCTGTTATCTGTCAGCCAAGTCTACAATGATCAAACTTCAAAGACTGAAGTCATTGTGGCTGATGACCTTGAAGAGCATCTAACAGAGATTTAACTCCATCTGCAAATGTTTGGAGAGCTGCAAAGGACCACTCGGATCAGGAGACTTGGAGCAACTACAAACATTCCAGAGTTGTCTGACACTGATTCCCCCATCCCATGTTATCCAACAATAATGACAAAACATGCCCATTTTCAAAAGCAATAAATAAAGGCATATGCAAATACTTAGCTGGTGTGCCGGGGATATGACATAGCATTTGGTAAACTTAAAGCCTGGGTGAACAGTTCTGCTGCTGCTTTGATGAGCCCAGAACAAAAACAGTGACTGAGCTGTAGAGTTATTTCTGTTGATTGCTTTGATCTGAAATGTGCAAATCACTTCTGGATGATACTAAACCCTTCTGTGCTACTTTTCAACTTGACAGGGTTTGGTATCATTTGCGTGGAATTTCAAAGCCTCACGTTGCAATAAAGGAAATGATTATGTTCGTGTTACACAACAATGCAGAGCGAAAAATCAGTTTTGCACAGCGATTAACTGAAACATAAACAGCTGTATTGTATCGGTTGTGAAAAAACATTATCGGTCGATCTCTATCATAAACATAACATAACAAACATACCTTATATTTCCATTTTGCCTCTGTCTTGTTCTTATTGTGATCTCGAATCATATCAAACTTCTCCATGTCGTTTGGTTTATTTGTTTCTTTTTCCAAAATACTAAACCCAGTCTTTGCCACCTGTGGAATGATAAGAAGATGTCCATTATATACAAATAAAATGGATAAAGTTACTTACTATGTATGAGCATTTATTACTATTTGTACGCATTGAGTCAGACTCACTGACTACCAACTGCTGTATTTCTGTTAACCATTACTTTTTTGGGTTGGTCCATCTTGCTCAGGATGTCCTTCGCATGGGATTCAAGAGCTGCCAGACTTGAGGGCTTTTTCTCAGGTAAAATGCCTTTTGCTTTCTTTCCTTTCTTCTTGCCAGCCTCTTTTATTTTGGGTACTTTCGGTGGCTTGGGCGCCTTGGGCATTTTGGGTGGTTTAGGAGGTTTTGGTGGCCTTGTGGCTTTCTTCCTGGCTGGCTGGGGACTGGAGATTTGGGCAGGGGACATGGGCTCTTCGGAGTCTGATAGAGCCGATGGGGGTTCCTCTGCTGGGGGCTTGGAGTTGCTGGGCTCACTCTTTATGGCTTTTGTTGCATTCTGAATCAAAGATTTTGTCAAAACATTCACTCTATTTAACACGCTTAAATACGTCGACACACACGGTTTGTGAATGAGACCCAAGGTCTCTTACAAAATCAACGAGCATACTGTATTTATGTGACATGTACACTGTAGGCGCTCACCTCTGAAATCCGAATCTCTTTGGCAAGGTCTTTAATGAGCTGTGCTGGCTTCATGTTTTCTGGGAGCTCGTCCTCATGTTCTAAAAGTGCCTTTGTGAAAAAGTGAGTCATCTTCAAATTACATAATTTAAATCAATTAAACTACAATAGTAGAAAAGGTCAAATTTAGAGAAAAACAACAAATAAAACACAACTCAAATTCAAGTCATGCAGTTCTTTCTAAAAAAAAAAGAGCTGTTTAGCTGTGACATCTAGAGGTTGACCGATATATCGGTTTTACCATTATATCGGTTTTACATATATATCGGCACCGATAGTTGCTTTTTGGAACTATCGGTCTGCAAAAATCTACGCCGAGAGGTGAACAGTTTTATTGAGGATTATTTACTTTATTATATTGCCTATATGGTCATGTTTACTTTATACCATCTATATTGTAATACATTGTAGATTACTGTTAGAGTGCATGTTTGAGTGTATGTGTGAGCTGAGAACACCGAAATAAGACCCCTTGGTGTGTTGCAGACTTCTTCATAGTTTTAGTCCTGTATTATGCACCAAATGTTTTTTCTTTTTCGGGCTATTATTTGGATTTTCGTTGCACAGTAAACCGCATCTGGGATTTTTTTTTTATTTTGGACTCTTGAGCCTCTATGTCTGTGCCTGTCACAGTAAGGAATTTTTTTTTAACATTCAAAAAAATTTACTTTGAAAACTATCAGCCAATTCACTGTATATTGGCCTATTCCACCAGGTTATTTATCGGTATTGGCAAAATCCACTATTGGTCGACCTTTGATGGCTGAACCGGAAGGTTCATTTTGAAGCTGCTGTATTTTGTTTGTAGTTACAGCATTTAACAACTTGTTAGCAACCTATGATCATAAAAGCACAGCAGCAGCTTGCGGTATGACTACAAGTAATTTATGTTGTAAAACAAAACTTTAACGTCTCTTTAGGCACTTTTAATCACAGATCTTATTTACTCTTAAATCCAAAACTGCCATTAAAAACTCAGGAATGGGAAATTCCTGTGGGAACCCATGGCTCGAAAAGTCTTCTCGCTTTCTGAACAGACCACAATCTGAACAGCTCTATGACAAACTTCTAGTATTGATTCTCCGTGATATACCTGTTTTTTTGTCCATGATCTGAATGCTCCATTGACAATTTTGGCACCATGTATCAAGTAGGGAGGTGGCTGTTTGTTTGCCTTATGTAAACCTGCAAAACATTAAGGAAAACATAGCATCAGAGTCCAATATTCCCATCTGGATGCAAACCCTTAACTGGGCGTTATTAGTAATACACACTAAGATCCACCCCAGAATGGGCCATTTTTCTAAATAGGTAAATTGAAAGGTCTTGTGACACAACCAACTTTCCTTAAATCATTAGCAGCAATGGTCCAACTGTCAAAAACACTCAGAGCATGAAACTCCGCTGAAAAGAGGGTGGAAACATTACGGCAGTAATAAAAATGGACTGCATTTTCAACCGGACCCATTACTGTTCAATAACAAAGGCCATTCATATATCAAACTGATTACTTCAATCCTGAGGGGCCTAAACAGTCTTGTGCCTTTTTAGAGGGCCAGCTTCAACATTGATTACATTGGACTGGATACAAAGCCACTACAGGAAATATATTCCACACTGCATTTAAATTAATAACATGAACGCAAAGTGAAAGCCGATACAGTGAAATGAGCAGTGAGCAATAGAGTTGGTGGTGGGCCAGTCGATTTTTCCTCTACCTGAAGTCACACATGAGAGTGGAACTCTCAAAAAGATGGCCTTGAAAACCAATTCCCCATCTGAATCAGATAGCACGGAGAGCAACGGCGGTCCTCAAATCTGTTCAATTCAATGTGCATGCTGCAGCAATCTGGCAAAATTAAGTAACGTGACAGGGGTAAAATGGTGGAAATATAAACACACAGTCCAAGGCCAGATGAGGGGAGTTTAAACACCAGGTTGTTATGGAGCAAGTGATTCTGCCTTTTGAAGCTAATCATCTGTGAACTCTACGATGCACAATTCTAATGACTGCAATAATATTTCGGCTATCCAGACCTTCCTCATCTTCTCAGCAGGCCTCTTCCAGGATCACGCACAAAACCGGGGAAGAAGGAAACCATTGAAGTCTATGATACGTGTACTTCGACATTAGATCTTTTTATTTCCAGTCCCAAAGTTCACTATTACAGATCAATCTTACACTGCACAGGATGGAGAGGTAATTTTGGCGAGTAAAAGCTTTGAACAGGCGAACCACACTGAGAGAAGTGATTTTGTGGTACTCCAAGAGAGTATGGAACAGCGTTCAAGAAGTATTTTCCCATTGATCTTCTCCACAGGCATTTCTAAAAAAAAGTTGAGCGTGGAACTAACCTCCAGTTCTACGATGAATCACAAAATTACAACATTTGATTTGAAGCAACAACAAAAAAAAGTTTGAAATTGGAAAACTCTTGTGTACTTAACATAATTTATGTGGCAATGAACTATTCATCACATAATCAGCGCTGCAAATAACGTACATTTTACGTAATATTTAAATCAGAAACGAGGGTAAATTACAAAACGGTTGACTATAAGTTAATATAGCATACACAGCATTAGGTATCATGAACTCACAAATAAAATTAATTCATGTTAATTCATGAAAATACAATTGTTCATTGTTAGTTCATGTTAATGTTAACTTTCCCAACTTTTACTTTTAAAAATGTATTAGTATATGTATTACTAGGTCGTGAGTACAAGCGGCCGAAATGGGCTTCCTCAGAAGGGTGGCGGGCTTCTCTCTTAGAGATAGGGTGAGGAGCTCAGTCATCCGTGAGGAGCTCGGAGTAGAGCCGCTGCTCCTTTGCGTCGAAAAGAGTCAGTTGAGGTGGTTTGGGCATCTGGTAAGGATGCCCCCTGGCCGCCACCCTAGGGAGGCGTTTCAGGCATGTCCAGCTGGGAGGAGGCCTCGGGAGAGACCCAGGATTAGGTGGAGAGATTACATCTCCACACTGGCCTGGGAACGCCTCAGGGTCCCCCAGTCAGAGCTGGTTAATGTGGCTCGGGATAGGGAAGTTTGGGGCCCCCTGCTGGAGCAGCTGCCCCCGCGACCCGACTTCGGATAAGCGGTTGAAGATGGATGGATGGATGGATGAAATTAACATTAACCAAGAATAATAAGTGCTGTGTACATACTGTTTATTGTTAACCAATACAAACTTATTGTAAAGTGTTATGTAAACCATATTACCAAATATATCGAAAGTAATAGATAGCGCGTGTAGATTTACGTACTTGATAACATCTTTCACAATGATTTTGCCATGACTGGCACTTCTCTGATTGGTGGATCTCTCTTTAGGATTTTGGGTGGTGTAGTTCTACAATAGGAATTCAGCAATTAAACACGATTTTTTTTACGAAGTTCAAATGACACTTATGAGGCAAATATCATGTTCCATGAGCTCATGATCAGTCTGTCTAAAGAGGTTTTTACTAGAAATGTGTGAGGCTAGTCGACTAAACAGTATTGCAGCTGTTAGTCGGCATTGGAATTACTAGTCGGTTGAATATTGAATTACTGCCATTGTTCTATCCTAGCTATTATCTTTTAAATCATAACTGTTATTGGCTACCTTTCTTAACCGAACAGCTGTGGGCTAATGCACGTCGCAAAATACGTGCAACTTTGTAGCACTTTTTTGTTTGTAGACTACATTTACATTTACATTTATGCATTTATTACAGGGACAATCCCCCCGGAGCAACCTGGAGTTAAGTGCCTTGCTCAAGGACACAATGGTGGTGGCTGTGGGGCTCGAACCAGCATCCTTCTGATTACCAGATTACCAGTTATGTGCTTTAGACAACTACACCACCACCACTCCATAGACTAGGCTTGTTGCCGACTGTTATAATATGATGGCTAACTTTTACTTGGTTAATTCTGTTTAAGAGCTATTAGGTTTGCTCTTATTGGTCCTGCACTGATTATTTGTTAAATGTTTTCAACAAGAACATTGTTCTGTTTATTTAGTATCGAATTTGGCAGTTGGAATAACAGATTTATTATAGGGATGTGCATGAGTAATGGTGCGTTCAGACCAGAGGCGTCGAGAGCGTCAACTCGACCAGAAGTCATTCATTTTCTATGGCAGCCAGCGTCTCTCGGCGGCGAGAAGTGGCACGTCTTGGGCGTCAGATTATGAATTGGTTTTCAACGCGGGCAACATTATGAGCTTTGATGCGATTCGGCAGCAACCTATTGTAGTATAGAAGTGCTCCGTGGACAAAAATGCATGGACAAAGGTGTCTGAAATTTTTGGTGTGCCAGGTGAGTTGATGAAGTGGATATTATGGTTTATATAATATTATATTAAAAGATTTCATGAGGATATACGCTACTTGTGATATGTCGTCAAAAAGATACCGGTCAACATGTCTGTATGTTTTGCGGCCCCTTTAAATATAGTTCACAAAACCAAGCATTCTCAACGAACGTTGCCGCCTATTTCAACTACGTCAGTGTCCACGAATCTTCCATAGCGTCGTTGGCGGGGCAGCCAGAGCGAATTTTTACACTCTTGTCGCCTCTGGTCTGAACGCACAGTAATAGATTAACCGAGTACTCGTTCAACTTTAAATATTCGACTAGTAAATTACTCAAATATTGTAATTCGATTTTCCTTTGCTTGCCACGGGCAAAAACGATACTGGTTCTCTCATCTAAATCTTGCCATTACAACATAATGCAAAAGTTGGCGCTGTGGATGTATGACGTTGTTAAAGGAATAGTTCACCCAAAAAGAAAACTTTCATTATTTAAAGTGATTGCATCACTTCTGAAGACTTGGAACGTTTGTTTCTATGTGTGAGTTTTTTGTTTTTGGGATTTTCTCCCATTTTCTCATGCCCAATTCCTAATGCACTCTAAGTCCTCGTGGTGGCATAGGGGCTCGCCTCAATCGGGGTGGCAGAGGACGAATCTCATTTGCCTCCACGTCTGAGACGTCAACCCGCGCATTTTATCACGTGGCTTGTTGAGCGGGTTACCGCGGAGACATAGCGCATGTGGAGGCTTCACGCTATTCTCCGTGGCATCCATGCACAACTCACCACGCGCCACATCGAGAGCGAGAACCACATTATAGCGACCACGAGGAGGTTACCCCAACGTGACTCTACCCACCCAAGCAACTGTGCTAATTGGTTGCTTAGGAAGCCTGACTGGAGTCACTCAGCACGGCCTGGATTCCAGGTGTGGTAGTCAGTGTCTTGCTGAGCTACCCAGCAAAAACATACTGTTTTTAAACTTTTTCTGAAGGTTTCTTTCTTTTGTAGACTAGTCGACTGCTAAATTTCTGTTTAAACGTCAGTGAAATTAGTCGTTGCGCACATGCCTAGTTTATACATTATCGCTAAAAATGAATTTCGATATGAGACAATGAATGTGATGCGATTGCTGCGCTCTATAGATAAAATTATTTATTAGCATTATTATTATTTTCTCATTATTTTACTCATTTCACTCTTAATTGCTTACCTTTAAACCGCTCCAAGTAGTATTTCCCCACATACCAACATGCTGTTTCAAAGTTTGGAAACGGAGTGAGACTGGCAACCTTCAGTCTTTTTTCCACCTCATATGCTCTGAGTGGAGAGAAGCAAATGGAGGATTACTGAAAAGTGTGCCTTGAGAGAAAATCATGGTCTCACAGATGTGAGAAATGCACTTCAGAGGGCAAGAGCATATGCTGTTGACTTTTCCCTCTTTCTTTTTGTTGCTACAGAGCTTGTAAGTGCCAAGAATAGAACAGGGACTGTTTGATGCTTGAATGCTTCAATTGCATCATCATTCACTGGTCGTGTTTGCATGGCAAACGGCATGTATTTAAATTGTCAAGAAGCAATGGCCTCTAATCCCATATAGTAGTCGCAGTATAAACAACAAACCCAATGCACTACATATAATATTGCTATTTGCATACAGTAACAAACTACAAACTAAACTTTTCATACAGGGAAAAAAATTAGCAGGTCATTCACCTCATTTGCATCTCTACGCTCAGACTGTGGACAAAATGCCCAGAGAAGGCTAAGCAGTCTACAGGAGTCAGTATTGCATTAATCCATCCTGCCATTAAAAAAACAGAGAACAAAAACAACTGTGATCATCTCAGAACTTTATTTTGTAGTAGTTTTAAAGCTGATGTGTGTTAATTTCTTCAACGTTAAAATTCTCATATTGAAGCTTAATTTGAACAGTCAACAGGTTGATTTCACCTAAAAGTGTACCACTGTGTCTCTGTGGCACAATCAAAACATTGCTCTGTTTGTTTGAGTGGCCCATCCTGCCTGACACAGCAACACTGGCTCAACCAATGGTGTGAGTATGGCCGGGATATGTTCAATCTAGCTTTCTGGACTCAATTTGAAAACGGTGATCATTTTTGCAATTGCGTTTGCAGAAATGACACACTTCAGCTTTAATTATGAGCACCGGGCACACTAATGTCCTCACCTGACGGAATAAAGAGAGTTTGCCCTTGTTTCAGCGTGCACTTGTAACACTTGTCCACCTGGTCGGCGAAGAACATCTCGCTGTTGTTGGAGGAGGACCTCCAGCGCTCGTACAGAGACAGGTTGGCAGAGGTGGGCTTGATCAGGAAGAAGATTTTCTCTCCCTTTGCAAGACACAACATTGGCACCATCATTCAGAAACTGTCCCTGTTTTTGACGCTTGCTCAAATTTGATTGCTGAAAATGATATGTTCTTATCTGCTCTGATTAAATTGCCCAGTGTTGTTGCTGATTGTTCTATAGACATGTAATAAGTAAGTCTTTGCACTATGTCAAATATGCATTCATTTTAATTAGTATTATTGGTTTAAATGATTAAATACCAGTGCATGCAGGACTTAGGTAAGCTAAGGTTTTTGGCTTTTGTTCTATAGAAATGAAATCAGTTCGAATTTGAATGGCTTACCAAAACTAGACTGACCTAGACTGAAATAATCTACTAAACAAAGACTGAATGGAGTCTGCAAGTCTGTCTAAATTAATTGCAGATATTTGTGGAGACAAAAAAAGATGTACCGGTATTTATTTTCAATACAGCGCTACCTTGCAAATAGTTTCTTCAGTATTAAAATGTATAATAAGCTTTAAGCATTTATTTAAAGGAATGTACTCTGTACTAGGTCCTTTCAAAGCAAGTGAACTTTGAAGCTCCATAAAGCAAATAAAAGCAGCATAACATTTACCCATATGACTCCAGTGGTTAAATCCATGTTTTCAGAAGTGATATGATGTAGGTGTGAAACAGACCAATATTCAAGTCCTTTTTTACTATAAATCTCAACTTTCACCAGCCCACATATGCGCTCTTCTCTCCTAAGAGTTGTTTTTGGTGATTTCAATTCTTCATGCATTTCGCTACCTGCTGGGCAGGGAAGATCATTTATAGTAAAAAGGGACTTAAATATGGATCTGTTACTCGACCACACCTACCCTATCGCTTCTGAAGTTACAGATTACTTTTATGCTGCATTTATGTGCTTCTTGAAGCTTCAAAGTTCTGGCCATCATTATCTTGCATTGTATGGACCAACAGTGCTGAGATATTCTTCTAAAAATCCACATTTGTTTTCTGCAGAAAAAACTAAATCATTGACATCTCGGATGTCAGTAAATGATGAGGGAATTTAGTTTTTTGGGTCAACTATTCCTTTAATAAAGTAATTTAGTGCATGAACAACATAATGTATAATTACACTTACATGTCATAGTAATTGATGAGCATTAAATTAATTAATGCATAAAAAAATATATTCACCTTAAGTACGTGATACCATACAGAGGCACCGCCGCACTCGATATGGAAGTCTGTGTAGCTGTCTTTTACACAGATAAGACAGTATTTGGACACTTTGGGCTTTCCCAACAATGCATCATCCGGCCAGTAGTTTTCCACCCAAGATAACTTCCGAACTATTTGCGGACTCTCCACTATACTGGCCATTCTAGAATAATGAACGGAAGAAAAGTATACATTACGGTTACCATGCTATATACAGGTATATATCAACTTTACAACATTAGAAGCCTTGTATAGGATTGCCTACCTTGTGTCTGAAAACTCCAGGTTGATCACATTTAATACTTTCTTTCTGTTTGTGCTGTAGTAAAAATCTACAAATTCTTTTAACTTCATCTGGCTGTCGGTCTGTTTGGTTACATCAACAACATCTACAACAACATCGGGCCCTTAAAAAGAAAAGAGCAGAAAACAATGCGTTTATATTCAAGGAGCCAAGTATACATAAAAGCATTGCTGTACTCATTGTGCACTCTAAAGGTATCAAGTACCTGGAGGTATCAAAGGATCAAAGTATCAAAACTGAGTGCATTATTTTTGCACAGCTCTGAACACTGGATGAGAACTACAACGATGCTACTGCTCTCAGATTGGTCTGTCAAAGGCACCATCTTTTCAAAACTACATGCTAATTGCAATAATATAAAGCATGATTTGCACAACTAAAGGTTTTTTCTTGTAATAATTATATACTTTCATAGCAATCATAAAGAACCTTGTTTTTGATAAACAACATTGTAAGCTCTCAGTAATTACACTAACAGGTCAAATGATCCAATTGGGTTATATTTGTATTTTGTTAAAGCAATGATTAAAGAAATCAGTACAAGTTAAGCTCAAATGACAGTATTTGTGGCACAATGTTGATTACCACAGAAAACAAATCTTGAATCGTCCCTCATTTATTAAAAAATGAAAGAAATCACGGTTACAGCAAGTCACTTACAATGGAAGTGAATAGGGGCCAATACGTAAATGTTAAAATACACACTATGTAAAATTATAATAATTATTAATAATAATTCCTTACATTAATATAACACTTTTCTAGGCACTCAAAGCACTTCACATAGTATAGGGGGAATCTCCTCAACCACCACCAGTGTTCAGCATCCACCTGGATGATGCAACGGCAGCCATAGTGCGCCAGAACACACACCACACACCAGCCACTGGTGGAGAGGAGAGAGTAGAGTGATGTAGCCAATTCAGGGATGAATATTATTAGCGGGCCATAATAGATAGAGGCCAAAGGGGAATTTGGCCAGGACACCAGGGTTACACTCCTACTCTTTACAAGAGTAGGAGTGTAACATCTAGGAGTTTAACATCTCATCTGAAAGCAGGTGGCTTTTTACAGTATAGTGTCCCTGTCACTATACTGGGGCATTAGGACCCACACAGACAGCAAGGTGAGCACCCCCTGCTGGCCTCCCTAATACCACTTCCAGCAGCAACCTTAGTTTTCCCCAGGAGGTCTCCCATCCAGGTACTGACCAGGCTCAACCTTGCTTAGCTTTAGTGGGCAACCAGATGAGAGCTATGGTGATATGACTGTTGACGAATTATAGACACAAGATGTAAACCTTATACATGTTTACATGTTTACATGATTTTAGTGTGAAAAAATAATTTACAGGGATCACAGGGTTTACTGGTGTTACGTTGTCGTGACAACGAAGTTGTAATAATGGATATAACTTTATACAGATATGGTTAGTAAGCAATTTTCAACAATAAAATTATATTAAAATGTGTAATATTTATATATTTTGGCTACACTTCTGAAACAGTGAGAATTGTATTGTTTATGGATTGGCCCCATTCACTTCCATTGTAAGCGCCTTTCTATAACCAAGATTTCTTCTTATTTATTTATTTTTTTATAAACAGAGAAGTTGGAATGAACAAACATTATGCCACAAACGCTGTCTGAACTAACAATTAAATTTACTTTTACAGAATTAATTAATCATGAATTAATGATGAACAATAGCATATTTATATATTAACATTAACCAAGACTTAAAAAAGTTTTATAAATGTTTAGTTCATGATCCCTAGTGCATTAACTAATGTTAACATATGCAAACTTATTGTAAAGTGTAACCCAGTAAGAACATAATTTTGACATTTTATTTTATTATAATTACTCATTTATAACACATCGCCTATTCGAACTCTTACCAACATAGTTTTCCACATCACTGATGTAGAATGTGGGTGCAGGCATGGCCATCCCCAGACCATCTTTCTTCTGAATCAGAATGGGCTCGTTGAATCCATTCTCCTCCAGGTAATCCAAAGTCAGCTGACTCCCGGACAGCTTGATCACAACATCTTCTGAACTGCAGTGGGAAAACACATCGTCAGCGTGCTGTAGAGGTAATTACCCACATCATCTCTCTCTCTCTCTGGGAGATATTAAACTGAAAACTTTTTTAGATGTTTGGTGTGGAAAAAGCTGGTCTAGATGCGCCATCTTCTGGCCACTGACTTGAAAGACTTGGAAATTATTAGGAGCACTGGCCCTTTAACTTCTGCAAACCAGGTTGGGGTGATCTTAAAGTTAAATTAATACAGACACACCTTGGAAATGTCCTGCTGCGTAGCTCTTTGATGAACACCTGACTGCCATTCTGAACCGGTTTGACGTCTCCACTTTGCCCCGTGTCATGCTTATTCCAGTTCTTTTTCTTTTTCACTGAAACAAATGAAACAAACCAGGTCAAACTAAGACATGATCGTTCCAAAACACTTTACAATAAGGTTCCATTTGTTAACAACATTAACAAATATTAATAAATACTGGAAAATATATATATTGTTCACTGTTAGTTAATGATATCTAATGCATTAACTAATGTTAACAAATGTAACATTATTGTAAAGTGCTCCCTTGCTTTAATAAGATCTTTTATACGTTTTCAACTTGAAAGAACAACTTCGACAAAGATATAAACAGATTTTACTACTTGGAAAGTCATAGTTATGGTAATCTGACATATAATGAACACAACATGATGGTTTGGTTTGTACACAAAAGGATGTCACATATGGCTACTTTAAGGGAGATAAAATGCTAGATTAGAAGTCGACCAATAGTGGATTTTGCGATACGATAACTAAGATGGTGGAAAAGGCAGATAACCGATTAATCAGCCGATAGTTTTATAATTGAGTTATAGAATGTTACAAAATTGTCTTAGTCTTTCCTAACTATGACATCCACAGACAGAGACAACAAGAAGAGTTCAAATGGAATAAAATCCCAGATCCTAATAATAACCAGGAAAGAAAATGAAGATCTGGTGCATAACGCGGGACTTTTAACTATAAACAAGCCCAAAACACACAAGGGACTCTTGTGGAATGACAGAGTCTTGGCTCGTTACAATGGTCTATAATAAGTATGTACCAAATTAAGCTAATATATTCACCAGATAAAGGTTTTTTATTTATATATTTCAAAAGATGAGATTTAATGAGGAAAAAGGCTTATTATTATTCACAAGATATGAAGTTGGAGATGCGATGTATGTGCTGACAGGGCTAGGGTTAGCACCAGGGGAGCACAGCGAAATCTAAAAAAACGATCAGCATAGATTTTGACGATAACCGAAAGCTCCAAAAAGCAACTATCGGCACTGATTAATCTGATATATCGCTCTACCTCTATACAAGATAGTTTTGTTAATTGTTTTTGTTTTTAGCAAATAGTGATCATAAAAAATGAGTAGGTGTGTCCAAACTTTTGACTGGTAGTGTATCTAATAAGAGTTGGTGTACCCGAGTTCTGACTAGAGTCCAATTTTGGTGGACTTTGTCTTTTTAGGAACTCGGATTTGACTCGGACTCAAGCTTTTTCGGGAAGTCCATGGCATTTGTAATGCAATGACAAACAAACAAGCAAACAAATAACGTAACATAGGGTGACCATACATCCTCTTTTTCCCCAGACATGACCTCTTTTTCAGACCTGAAAAAAGTGTCCAGCCGTGATTTCAAAATTGCCTCTAAATGTCCATGATTTGGCTTTGTCTTCATAATGATGTGCTCTCTACAGTTAGTACTATCATACACTCTGTGTATTTGATACTGCACATCAGTTTTCACACGTATTTGTCCTTGCGTGTGATTTTTCTGGCTGAGAGCAGCAGCGTGCACTCTCTCTCTCTCTCTCTCTCTCCCCGCTTGCTGTATGTGTGTGCGTGAAAGAGATCGCCACACGTGCTCTGCCACTCATCCAGAAACATCAATAATGTAAGTACGCTTTTAAAAGTACGTTCCCGAACTCTGCAAATTATTAAATAGAACAAATGTTTTATCAAAATCACGTTTCTATGCAAAGCCATTTCTAACTGAAAATGTGGACTATATCGAGACAAAATCAAATATGCTAGGGATTAGGGATATTTAAACTAATATGACGGATGAAACAGACCATGGAAATTGTATAACTCAATCCATTACATATTTGTAGTGCAACCTCTGTGTGTTACCTGTAAAGCTGGCACTTGCGTTTCAATGGCAAAAAAGTCAGAAAATATAATGAGGAACACAAGTGAGGGGAGAAGTCTCTATTCAACTATTATCCTTACTAAATATAAAGTGAAAAGAACAACACGTCAGCTCAAGGAGAGTTTGTCATAAAAAAATGTTATCTTAAATTTAAGGAAGTACGCTACACATGAACACAGCAGCAGGCCTGAAAAGTGTGAAGTGTAGTAGAATAAAAATACATTTCTAATGTTATTTGATCTTTTCTGTTTTTATTTCATGGGCATTATTAAGTGTTTTAATTTTTCATTTATTAAATGTATTAAACACATTAAATGTATTCAATTAATTCACCCATAAAATTAGACAAAACTAAACTAAATTGAATGGACAAATTGAAAATTAAGTATAATTTCTTTTTGGGAAATAATAATAATAACTTTGGTTGTAATGACTAACGCAGCTTTTACTTTCTTTAGTCTATGTTGGAGAGGAGGGGGAAAAAGCAACATATAGTTCAAAAAGTCAACAGAACACAATAAGAAACACAGTTTTGTCTTCATACACCTAAAGCATATGCTCTGAAATCAATTTGAAGTTTGTTCAGCAAAATACTAATCATAACATGTATATATGAAATGCAACAGAGGTGTCCTTGTTACATTTATATTGACACATTTTCTTAGTTGTGAATGTAAAAATAAGCTTAAAATATTAATTCAGATTCATGAACATATTCATTCAGACTCTGACTCGACTCAGAATCGGCCTTGAGTCCGACTCGGCCTCGATTGTTTAATGACTCAGACTTGACTCGACTAAGGTGGACTCGAACCCAACACTAGTATCTAAAGCTTGTTTTTCATTCATTCAGAATAGCAAAGAAAGATACTCACAGGTGGATTTGCCGTGGGTCTTTTCACAGTTTGGACAGTGATAGATGTCAATGTCTGGTGCTTCATCTTCATCCACTCCCACACAGCTGTAACACAACAAAGAAGGAATCTAATTATGCATCCATTTATTTATGAAGATCTAAAAAAAATAAAAAAAAAAAAAAATACATAAAAATAAAAAAAACTAGTAAAAATTTAGTAATTTTTAAATAAACTTTTATTCAGAATAGTTAGAAATTACACAGTTAAATTTCATGGAATTTTTTTTATTAAATTTTAATGTGTGAATCTTAAAAAAAAGTTTTTTTGAGTGTATTAATAAAGAATACTTTTTTGTATTAATAATGTTTTGCAAAAACATCCACAATATGTGCATTTTTGTCCCCCCATCTGCTGTGATATTGGTATTATTAGTTCATAAAATCCCCTATACCAGTTGTTCCTAACATTTGTGCAGTCATCAAAAAGTTTAAAAACCCCTGCCCTGAAACAAAACCAATGTAACCAGCTCACATTCCTGGGGGATGCTGTAATGAATATGAGGGAATATTGAATTGGGAGTGTCCCTTATGGGCTTTTCTCCAGTGTGGTATAACGACTATGTACAGCCTTATGTCACAAATACCATCCACTCAGATGGTGGGTGGTGGCAGGATCCAAGTGATAGGAGCCAAGTTTTACTGAGCCTCAGGACGACAACAAGTGCATATGGGTGTGATGGGACAAATAGACCAAGGGCGTAGATTTGGCTTGAAATTGGGGGGGTGAAGCCTCTACATGTTTCCATTGAACATGATATAAATATTGGGGGCTTGTACTTGCTTGTTTTCATTATTGGGGTGGGGTTACCTCCCTCCCATCCCCCTGAAAACTACGACCCTGAAATTGGCGACTCGTAAAATGCACTATTTAAGGTTCTGCACCTCCCCTCCGCTAATACCCATCATGCACAATGGTGGCCAAATGTTTGGAATAATGTACAGATTTTGCTCTTATGGAAAGAAATTGGTACTTTTATTCACCAAAGTGGCATTCAACTGATCACAATATATAGTCAGGACATTAATAACTTGAAAAATTACTATTACAATTTGAAAACAATGTTCAGAACTTCTTAAACAACTTCTCATCAAAAAATCCTCCATGTGCAGCAATGACAGCTTTGCAGATCCTTGACATTCCAGCAGTCAGTTTGTCCAGATACTCAGGTGACATTTCACCCCACACTTCCTGTAGCACTTGTCATAGTTGTGGCTGTCTTGTCGGGCACTTCTCACGCACCTTACAGTCTAGCTGATCCCACAAAACTCAAAGGGGTTAAGATCCATAACACTCTTTTCCAATTATCTGTTGACCAATGTCTTCTTTTTGTTTTTCTATTTTAAAAGTGGCTTTTACTTTGCAATTCTTTCCATAAGGTCAGAACCCCTGAGTCTTCTCTTTACTGTTCCTACTTTACTGGAAATGGGTCCTGTCCAGATTTGATTAAAAAAATGACTTTTTTTCAAATAGTGAAAATTACTGTTTTTACATCAGTAATGTCCCGACTATACTTTGTGATCAGTTGAATGCCACTTTGTTGAATAAAAGTACCAATTTCCTTCCGAAACATCAAAATCTGTACATTATTCCAAACATTTGGCTGCCAGTGTATATCTGAATATTGTCCTTCAGCGGCCGATCCCTTATCAATTTAAGACAGAATACACAGAGCTTGTCTCCCTGCGAAATTACATTCAATACTAAATGGCTTGACAGTGCATTGGATTACTAAAAATGCTTCCTTTCAGTCTTTAAACAACCGTCTGCAATGCATTTGACTGCACTATGATAATATTAATTATCTACAGGGCCATTTTGTATATCAAAAGAGTAGTTCACCCCAAAAAATGAAAATGATGTCATCATTTCTTCACCCTAATTCTGTTACAAACCTGTATGACTTGTCTGTGGAACACAAAAGATGATGTTTGGCAAAAACATTGCCAGGCAGACTGCAATGTCTGGGTTTGCAAGTAAGGCCTACTAAGCAAAAAGCATTCACATAAACAAACAATCAATAAACATTAATAATATTTCGCAAACATATTTCTCTATGCATCCAATGCAGCAACACATTTTAGTAATGCGCTGAGGTTTGTATTTGATATTCATCACCAAATGTAATTCAGACAGACACCCAAAAGGCATTTACCTCAATTGTATGGCAGCTTTAAGTAATTTCTCTCCTTAAATGTCATAAACTGTACATGTATCCCCTAGGCAGAAGTGGTTACGGTTTCATCACCACTTACTGAATAAGCATGCAAAATATGCCAAAGCTGCTCAGTCTTATTGCTAATGGGACAAATCTTTTTTAAGATCTGATGCACCAATTGAAGCTGGCAACCTGCCCTGTGAAAGAAGATGATGTCATTCATTAGCCTACCACCTGAAAAACCATGAGCGCACACCCACAATGACAAGCAGCAGCATGTGGTCAGAATTTGGAGGTGTTGCAGACAGCAGTGATAAAAAAAGCATCTATTTGTGTTCTTCATCCAGTATCGTAGCAAGAATCATTACAACAGCATGGTTGTTTTCAATGAAAAATGTATGTTGACACTGCCACACATTTTAAATTGATTACAAATGACACTTGTAATACTATTGTAGTGAAACAAATTCATATGCTTAGTGATTGCTGGCAAAATGATGCTGATTTGTGGAGTATATTTCAAAAGGCTATGCCTCTAAGAACAGAAAATGAATCCTAGTCATTGTGTAAAATCCGCCAGCGGGATTCTGGTTTGGATCCCAGGGCTGAAAGTGAGTTGAAACCTCAGGAAGACCCGAGGTCACTGTTGTGCCCTTAAACATGCCGCTTCACCCAAAGTCAGGGGACTCAGAAGTGGTCA
Organism: Xyrauchen texanus; assembly: GCF_025860055.1. Classification (NCBI taxonomy): domain Eukaryota; kingdom Metazoa; phylum Chordata; class Actinopteri; order Cypriniformes; family Catostomidae; genus Xyrauchen; species Xyrauchen texanus. The sequence continues at coordinate 32,699,828 of NC_068314.1, forward strand.
TGTGATGGGAACCATTAAACAGCTTATCTGCAGGACTGTATATAATCTGTGGACTTTTACACATTTTCTGCACTGATTTTGGGGGGAAATCTGCTGAAACTATTTAAATACAGTTGAATGTGTTAAACTGAGATGCGAGTTCTACACTGTTATAGGTTGGTGATGGTATCATCAAAAAAGCCAAAATATTTAATACACAAACACACAAGGAGCAGGGGATATGTATACATTTTGAAGGACAGACGTTCCAATTCGGCATGCACAGATTTTGTGTGGGCCTGCTTAGCAGTGAAATTACTGATAAACCGATAAACTGTCTACCTAAAAAATAAATAGTTAACCTTTAAATGCATGGCTGTTTCGACAAACATTATTACATACATCAGGTCTTTAGTGACCTGGCACTTATATCTGTATCTCTCACAAGTGGATCTACAGAATGCCCAAATACTCACAAATTTTCACAAAAATTAAGACAATTAGAAAATAACAGAATAGAATATATTCTGACTTATTTTGATGATGTTTTGTTTTTTAATTTATCAAAGACATGATGGAACATCTGGCTGTCAAGCACATATTGATCTACACATAACACAGAAGATACACACATGTATATTCTCAGGCACTTATTGAGTTTAAATTGACTCACAACTTACAAATGACAATAGCCAAATCATACTGTTCATGTGTTGCACTTGCTGTAGTTTTCTTCTACGTCGCAAAGTCAAATGTAAATCAAGTCAATGACTGAAACAACCGTGCCACTTTGAGTACAAAATTGCATGTATAATACGTATGCCTACATGCATATGGAATACTGATAATACTGATAATTCACCATTGTCACCCAGAAAATCAATGTGATATAGTAGTCATTACTCATTAATATGAATACTGCACTCATTTGTCTTGTAATAAACAAAGAAATAGATATCATGTGATAGTAAACTTATATACTGTAGATATGAAAATAATCACAAAAACATGATTTATGGAAGCGGGAAAAAGGCGACACTATTACATGTCTCTTCTGAATAATGTATCAAAACAAAAAAGCTAAACTGCAAAAACATATTTTTAATAACTGCTTAATTAAAAGTTACTTTGGGAAATTAATCATTTAAAATTTCTTTAAAAGTTTTGGGCAATTTTGCCTATTTATTTGTTTTTTGGTACACTATTCAGAAGAGAAAGTTTGAGGAATACTAAAGAGGTGTGGCCATAACTCTTGTTTTTTTATGCGGTACAGGAGGTGAAATGGCATCCCAGGTCACTAAAGACCCGAGGTATGAATTAAAGGGTTAAAATGTCAAAAGGACCAGCCCCCAAAAAAATAAAAATGGAAGTCCAGAGAGTACCTAAAGTCAATTTACAAAAAAAATACTAAAATAAAAATATATTTTCTGACCACTTTGTAGTATGGTCATAAATAGTCAAATTAAACATTATTTTTATTAACATCAAATGAATGTGAATGCATTTCTATTAGCCTGATATGCTACTTTTCCATTCATGTGAGGTCAGTCACATGACCCTCTCTACAGAGGGGAGGGTCAAGTGACTGACTGGTTTAAAAATGGTTTAAAAAAGTGGTGGTGTAGTGGCTAAAGCACAGGGCGGTTAATCAGAAGGTCACAGGTTCTAACCCCACGGCCACCACCATTGTGTCCTTGAGCAAGGCACTTAACTCCTGGTTGCTCCGGGGGGGATTGTCCCTGTAATAATTGCACTGTAAGTCGCTTTGGATGTAAAAATGTAAATTAATATACATGTGATCTAAATAATGGCAGTGGTGGCTCAGTGTTTGAGGCTCAGGGTTACTGACCACCAAGATGCCACTGTTGGGCCCACTTAACTCCTGGTTGCTCCAGGGGGGATTGTCCCTGTAATAATTGCACTATAAGTCGCTTTGGATAAAAGCGAAAAGGACACAATGGTGGTGGCTGTGGGGTTAGAACCTGTGACCTTCTGATTAACCGCCCTGTGCTTTACACCAGAAAAGCGAAAAATCACTCACTGAGTGCGGTAAAGCTCAATTAATCTAACCTAAGTTAACCCATTGAGCTGAAACAAGCACTTTAGTATCATTTAAATGGACTAGTTAACCCAAAAATGAAAATTCTCTCATCATTTACTCACCCTAATGCCATTGCAGATGTGGATGACTTACTGCAGAAAACAAATTACATTTTTAGAAGAATATCTCAGCTATGTAGAGATAACCATATAAATTAAGTGAATTGCCAGAACTTTGAAGCTCAGAAAAGCACATAAAGGCAGCATGAAAGTAACCCACACGAGGTGGTTAAAACCATTCTGAAGCAATCCATGTTGGATAAAAACAGAACAAAAATTAACTTTTTTCACTGTACATCTTGCCATTGCAAGTCTCTAAGCACAATCATGATTTCAAACTTGATTACACTTTCTAGTGCTTGATGCATGTGTAGGAAGTATAATCGAGCTTGAAATCATGATCACCAAAGTGACTGCTGGTGTTACGATTTATAGACCATTTCATGGACTGTTAGTTGGTGACGTAAAGTGAAAGGAAGTCCCACCTTACAGATAAAATATGTCAATCAACACAAGAACGTACATATTCATTAGCTATACAAGACGGTAAAATTTTGTTTTTTAGTGTAATCTGAGTTAAAGATGTACAATTTATTATACCAGTTGTGATGGAACGACACACCACTCCTGTGGATCATCATCGCCCACAGTGACTTTTCCCTGTTTGGCAGCGTGTGACGGGGCTCACCAGAACCCAGTGTAGAGCCTCATCACCGCTGCTTTTAAACACAGCGCCTCTCCTCAGAAGAACAGTCTCTTAACTGTTGGCGTCTTCGCAGGTACAGGAATGCAGTGCAAGTTAGATACGTCACCGAACCCGCACCCCGGAGCAAGTTAGATGAGACACCATGGATTGGAGCATGTGTCGTCACTGACGGGCCAGGATGCCAAGCTGCTATTCCCCTCAAGTGCCGAGGCCCAGGGAAGCAGGGCCACTCGAGTGAAGCCGCCGCCCCAGACGCCTCAAACCATGGAGGAGAGCGCATCACGTCCACCGGGATCCTGCCAACTATCACCTGGAACTTCCCCTGTCTTCACTACTCTTCCTTCACAAAGCATTTTCCACCACAAAGGCCCAAGATTCCCCTTTGTTTTGGACATTTTAAATAAATGCCACTCCAAGGCCTGACGCCACCTCCACCGTGTCCGTCTCTTGCTCACCCCGCCACACAGTGTTGACAGATTTTACTGCTTATTTCAAATGTTCTTTTATCGTAATCTTGACCAACCGTTTTGGAGATTTGGGTCTTTCCCCATTCAAGTAGATAGGAGCTGTGCTTTCATGATGCTTTGTTTACATAGAAAAACAGCTGCCCAAACTGCCCAAGAGCTTTTCAATGGCCGCCGAGTGGACTGACTTACCTTGAAAAAGAGACTTTGCGTGAAATACGTTTGGACCGTTCTAAATCATTTGTTTTTGTTTACATTCTTGAAATGGTCTATAGTGGGGGAAAAAAGTTATATTTCAGTCTGATCTCATCCCAAATAGATTGGTTCCTTCAGAAGACACGGATTAAACCACTGGAATTGAATGAATTACATTTATGCTGCTTTTATGTGCTATTCTGAGCTTCAAATTTACTGTCACCTTTCACTTGTATGGACCTATATAGAAGAGATATTCTTCTAAAAATCTTCATTTGTATTCCGCAGGTGAAAGTCATTCACATCTGGGATGCATGAGGGTGAGTAAATAATGAGAGAAGAGATTTTTGGGCGAACTATCCTTTACATATATATATAAAGATTTAAATATGCAGACAACAGCAGATTCAGACAAGAAGAACGAGAACAGACGAATCTATTTATAACGCGTTATGCATGTGAAACCAAGCGTCACTGTCTGTATGTTATTACCACAACTTGCATATTTCCCTAAACCATTTAATTTCCGTGAAGAAACTGTTGTTTATTGTAATTGTTATACTGCTATGTTGCTTAAAACTTCACCCAATGTTGCACTTGTGTATATAGTTGAGTGACAGTAAACGGATTTGATTTGAAACGTCAACATTTTAAGCGTCACTCCGATCATCAACGGGTTAAAATTAAACGCGCGTAAATGTCTCAGTCAGCGAACTGGAACGCTCGTTCTTTGTTTACATCTATGCAATGGAGTTTTAAAAAATAAATTCGTTCTTATAGGCTACGTTTTATTTACTTTCACAAAACAAACAATTGACATCCAGGGGAAATTTACGCAGAAATCGACGATTAACAGACGGCTAAGCTACTTCCATTATCGCAACGGGCTAAACTCATTTGCTATGGTCAAATGCTGTTTGTCAGTGATGTTCCAGAGCACCTACACGGCACCCTACAGCGAATAAAACTCAACTTATTGGCCTTGACCATGATGAATACAATCTATGACAATGGGTAGATGTCATACATGTTAAAAATGTGCAGAGCAGCTCTCGATCTGCAATGTCTGGCTCATATTCAGCCTATTAGGCTATTCTTGTACGTCCATGTATCTATAGCCTACAAGAGAACACACACTTTGTATTTTAACCACAGTTAAAGCACTTGATTAAGACGCAGTTCGGAAGAGTAGCCTAAAACAAATAAAGGACGTAAAACTCGGTAAGAATGTATCCATTCGGGTTCGCAGACACCCGCGGCTCGCTACTCCGACAACGTCAGCGTAACAGTCCGACGCTCATGCAAAGCGCGCAAATGCACGCCGATTGATCACAAGAGGGAAAAAACATCGAAAGGTGGCATAACAATTGACAATTTTTTTGTACAGTTCACAAAAATGTGTCCAGAAAGCCAGCTAAATATAACTCCGCCTTCTTCTTCTTCAAGCGGCCCTCGCTCTATCGGGCAATACAAATGTAGCCAGCGAAATGTGCAAGGAAGGCGGACGCGAGCGAAACGCATCCATGCAAACGTTACGCAAATCAACATTTCAAATACTTCAGTGAAACATTGCGCTTACCTGCCGTGAAACCAGTCTTTGCAGGCGTCGCATTCGATCATAAACTGGGTTACGTCGTACGGTAATCTGCAGATGCAATACACGGGTACAGTCGCCATGTTAGATCAATTCACAACAACAGCCGGAGAGATGGATGGGGGGGCGGGGGGCAGCAGGAACCCTCCCGCAACACAGACTGCGAGACGAACTGCTCCTAGTACCGCTGGACATCGAGTTCCATTCAAACGCTTTCCTCCGATCCGATGTTACAATGTAACACGGGTTGGAACGTTACAACGTTTCTCCGCGCTGCACTGACGTGTGCGTGCCCCCTGGTGACTACACAAGCACTGAGACTTTCACAAAGCGTTCGAAAACGCATCCTTTCATTGCCATGTTGTTACGTCAATCTACAACAAGAGGGAAAAATCGCCTCGGTCATGCTGGTCCAGATGAATGGAGCTCATTAAACGCCGCGGCTGCTTCTCAGGGTTTCCCGGGACGGTAGAAGAACGAAATTCTACCGCCAGGGATCTCCAGCCAACCAAGCGTCGAAGCAGCTGCAGCAAAGACACATTCACCGTTAACACGCATTTATTCGGTTATATATGACATAAAAGTGTGTGGATTAAAAGAAAAGCCTCGGCAGTGGCTGCTTAAAATGTGAACCTATTTAAATAACCATAGCTAAAGTATATGACAGTATGCAAGCTAAAAACAAGTGATCAAAATGTTGTTAACCCTATGCATATGTGGGTAAAAAAACTATTTGCATGGCAATTGAAGTGGCCTTTTCATCTGCCACTCCAGGTATTCCTCAGTTAAGGTGACTTACATTTAGTTGAATGCATATGTGGGTCATGTATGCCCATATACTGTATGTTTACTATTGTGATCAATGCAATTATCACTGGGATTACTCTTGTAATATATTGGTTGTTTTCCATTTACATTTGTTATGTAATTAAAAGTAAAATACCATGTCCATATTACGTGTAGTATGCAAGTATTTTTTCTAAAGTGCATGGCATAATAGCATACCTATTACAGGACAGATCCTATGAGAAACCTGAAGTTAGATGGATGCCTAATTGGCAAGGGCAAAATGGTAATACGGCTGGACCACTTTGTGGTGTGTTTGAACCAGAAACATTTCTTTATTCAGTATGCCTCACCAGTCCAAACAACAAATGAAGCTACATTGTTATATAGAAATATATGTATTCCAAACAGAATACTTCATAAGGGCTCTTTGAAGGGAGAACAATAATAATATTCATGCTGTAAGATCACTTCTAACAGAGTTTACAATAAAAATGACTTAAAAAGTGAGTTCCGAATGACCACCGTGTCAAACGGCAAAATAGAGTACATAAGGTTGTCACTTTTCAAGTTCATAAATGTTTTTTTGTAGTAAAAAACAAAATCCTACTTCATTGAATACATATTAAAACAATAATAATAACATATGTATTAATGTGTACAACACTACATATTAACTGTACGGTGACCTTACAGTGTAGCATGTAAAATAATAATTGTGAGCTCCTTTAACTTCCATCAAAATGAGATTTTAAGTATACTAACTCAAAGGATCAAGTACAGAACTGAGGTGTTTGTTTGGTCAAAATGAACTTATTGGAGCATTTAAAAAGTTGTTTTCAAGAATTTAGAGATTTTAGCTCCTTTTAGTATTAATGATGATGTCGTTTTACTGGAATTAGTTGTTTCGTGTAAAGTCGCCATTAGGGTGATTAGTGTTCCCTTTGGGAAAGTTGGATCCTGTTCAATCCATGTAATTTGTCCTTGCGCATGAATGTGTGTAGCTGAAGTGCAGCTTCATCTGCCCTTTTTTGGGGAATCAAGTTTAATGACTGAACTCAATCATTATATTCTTGAGACAATTAAAGTAAGAATATGATCAATAATATTTGTTCATTTGAAAACATGCAATTAGTTGTTGAATCTTATTAGTGTGACATACCTTTTAAAGAAAATCAAGTTGAATAAACCGAATCATTCGTGTAATTCTAACAAAGGTTTTGAAGTTATGACGACCTAAAATGACCAAGTTGAATTTACAAAAAAATCTTGATGCAAATATAATACATATATATTTTAAGTAAATCCAACAAAACATTTTCCCAATGTGCATACTCTATATGTCTTTGTGTGAGTGAGTTTTCCACCAAACATGGAAATTGCCTACATTTCTGTTATACCGCCTTTTTAACACACTCCAAAACATACTTTAGGATTTACACATTTAAATTTCATAGAATTCCATCAAATCAAATAGAATTGGTATTGTTTTTTTTTATAAAACCTAATATATATATATATTAGTTAACTCAATTCAATGGGATTTTGTTATGGACTGAGTAAACCTTCAAATCATCCAGATGTCCCACTTCAAAGTGAAACCCTTCAGAATTTCAGACAGGTATCAACCATTTAAAAATGTAATTTAATACAATTATAATTACAGCTACTTTTCCTTAAAATAAATAAATAAATACAAATTTACTTTTATAAAGAACAAGCATCCAAATTTAACTTGGGTCTTTTTTGACCCACATATGCATTTTATGGGAAAAAGGATGCATTTGCATTGTCGAGATTTTTAAAATAAGAGATGCAATACAAAAATGTAAATAAATGTAATATATTCTAAAAAAATTAAAAATAAAATCCAATATTGCTCTATTATTATTGAGCAAAAACTAAAGATTACGACTTTTACGACAGTTTATTCTCCAGCATTGGGCTTGACTGTAACACCCTTAAATCTAATAAGTAACATTGTTAAATCAGTTTCAGATCCTTTCCATCACCTCTAAAAAACTGAGACGAAAACCGTATTATTCTAAAAGAATAAAGACTTTTATTAAGCATTGTAAGTTGCATTCAATTTCCTTCAAATACATCACACCACAACCCATCAACAATCACTCAAATCCAACAGTAGTTCATTCTTTTACAACCCATGAGTTAGGAAGAAACTCCGATCAACTTACATCAAGGTAACCTACTTAGACTTGCGGCAGGGGACTGAGGGGGATACACCATATTTCTGATCACTATTGTGCAATGAAAAGCATCAGGAGGATTAAATGGAGAAGTAATGATTCTCGTTTAGAAGTACGGTAAATTCTGAAAACACAAAATTATACATCAAAATGATTACAAGTTTACTTGCTTAGGCTAAACTCTCAAAATGGGAGGGTCAAATGTTTCGCAGACTTATGCTGAGCTAATAAAAAAGGGGATATTTTGATTTTTCACAGATGATTTGCTAGTATGAATGCAGAAAACAGCAACAGAGAACAATAATGTATACAGTGATGCTTACACCAGGATTAACAATATTTAAAGTGGCTAGATAATATATTTTTTTAGTAAATACAACAGGTCAATAAATCACCAAAAAAAAAAAAGTTAGCGCAAATCAGTTACTGACTAACAGTTAACACCTTTTATAGAACCATTACTGATTACTAGCCTTTTTTAATTTTGAAGATGGGCACAGTAGTTTTAATGAAGCAAGAAATAGGACAACATGCATTATAACTACACACCTTTTTATTTTAATTAGATTTTTTTTTAATCGAGAGCCATGCATAAAGTTCAGTCGAGGCAGTTGTACTAATGTTCCATGTTAAATTCAAGAAACCACGTTGATCACCGATGCATGGCGTTTTCTGACACGGAAAGAGAGACGTGTATGTTTTCCAATAGTTCATTTGCAACTCCTGACATTTTTCAAACCATTTCTTGTCATATTACCTATATTGCTAATGTATGACTTTAAAATCATTAGAACTTAAGTTGCAGTATTAACACTAACTAACTTAATGTCAAAACAACACGAGTAAACTCACAGCGATGACACGTGAGAAATGTGTTTTGGATTTTCTCCTTTTCATTTGTGAGTTTTACATACAAAAAAATAAGAAAGCGTTTACTGTGACAATACAAACTTAATTAAAATGGCAATATATGGTGCCAAGTACAGGGAACATGAATCTCAACTTTCTAAACTAAAAGACTTAGCAAATGAAAATTAGTATTTCGGTTTCTGTAATTCATTGCGAAAGTAAATCATTTCATGAAACCCGTCAGAAACAGGAAATATCAGTGACGAAGTAGAACACCGTCTTTCAACATTAAACTGGTAAAATTCTCTATATAACTTGTATACTTGTCTATGTTTACTGAGAGGTATCCTCTAGCTCATTACTTGTGGTTTTAACTCACTGATATCGAAGAGGGATTTCAAAAATCTCATCAGTCCTCATATATAGCTTTCGGAGAGGAAAAAATGTACACACACTGTAGGCCTTCCATTCTTCCAAATATTCCTTAACCTTAAACTTTCCATCAACCTTCACCCCCTCTATAAAAATAGGTTTACTCTTCTGTTTTTAAGACAGCAGCCCCGAGATCTTCATCTCTGTGGCCTTCACTGTCTACATTTAGTGCATTTAAATGAGGATTCGTATTGCACAATTTAGATTCGTTGCTAAAGGCACTTTCAGGTTGGTTAGGAGCCCTGCTTTCCCCTTTGTTCCCATTGAGCTGCTTTGCCTCTTTATCCTCCAGGCCATTCTCGGCTGCCGTGGACCCTTCTGAGATCAGATGTGGCATTTTGGTTGCCAGCTTGGGCTTCGTTTTGTCTTTTATCACTTCACTGGCTGAGGCAGCATATGCAGGCTTGATCTGTTAAAATTCAATTTACAGTATTTCTTTTTTAATTGAATGAAATTAAGAAACCATATAAGTCAATAAATAATACTCTCGGCAGAACTACTGGACACAATAAAATTGTCATTAACATTATGCCATCATTGATTTGAATGATTTTCACTACCCTCTTTTTTTAACCACATATTGCATTTTACTTCCTATTATACAACCCAGCACAACCAATAAATATAAATTCTTGCTTGTAAAACATCTAGAAAAAATGTGTATGATTCACCTGGTATGATCCTTGATTCTTGAAACCTCTACTGTGGTATTTGATTCCTCGACCAAAGGTCCTTATAACAGGAGTGGAAATCACACCTCTTGGTCGACTGAAAGAAAAGCAATCATTTAAAATATCATAAACCATATAGATCAATGTACCATATAGAGGTCAACTGGTAGAGGATTTTGTCGATACTGATAACTAAAATGAGGGAAAAGGCTAATAATCGATTTATCAGCTGACAGTGTTTTAAAAAGATTAAGTGAAAGTTACAAAAATGTCATAGTCTTTCTGTATTTTGACAGGCACAGACAAACAGTTGAAGTCAGAAGTTCACATACGCTCAGGTTCAAGTCATTAAAACACATTTTTTAACATTCCACGGATTTCATATTAGCAAACTATAGTTTAGGCAAGTCGTTTTGGACATGTACTTTGTGCATGACCCAAGTCATTTTTCCAACAATTGTTTACAGACAGATAGTTCACTTTGAATTAACTTTTTCACAATTCCAGTGGGCCAGAACTTTACATACACCAAGTTAACTGTGCCTTTAAGCACCTTGGTAAAATTCCAGAAAGAATTATGTCAAGCCTTTAGGCAATTAGCTTCTGATAGGCTAATTGGCAAACTGGAGCCAATTGGAGGTGTACCTGTGGATTAATTTTAAGGCCTACCTTCAAACTCAGTGCCTCTTTGCTTGACATCATGGGCAAATCAAAATAAATCAGCCAAAACCTCAGAAAATAAATTTTGGATCTCCACAAGTCTGATTCATCCTTGGGAGCATTTTCTAAACGCCTGAAGGTACCACGTTCATCTGTACAAACAATAGTACACAAGTATAAACACCATGGGACCGCGCAGCCATCATACCGGGATGAGGAGGGGAAGGAGACACATTCTGTCTCCTAGAGATGAACGTAGTTTGGTACGAAAAGTGCAAATCAATCCCAGAACAATAGCAAAGGACCTTGTGAAGATGCTGGAGGAAACAGATAGACAAGTATCTACAGTGGGTACGGAAAGTATTCAGACCCCCTTAAATTTTTCACTCTTTGTTATATTGCAGCCATTTGCTAAAATCATTTAAGTTCATTTTTTTTTCCTCATTATTGTACACACAGCACCCCATATTGACAGAAAAACACAGAATTGTTGACATTTTTGCACATTTATTAAAAAAGAAAAACTGAAATATCACATGGTCCTAAGTATTCAGACCCTTTGCTGTGACACTCATATATTTAACTCAGGTGCTGTCCATTTCTTCTGATCATCCTTGAGATGGTTCTACACCTTCAATTTAGTCCAGCTGTGTTTGATTATACTGATTGGACTTGATTAGGAAAGCCACACACCTGTCTATATAAGACCTTACAGCTCACAGTGCATGTCAGAGCAAATGAGAATCATGAGGACAAAGGAACTGCCTGAAGAGCTCAGAGACAGAATTGTGGCAAGGCACAGATCTGGCCAAGGTTACAAAAAAAATTCTGCTGCCCTTAAGGTTCATAAGAGCACAGTGGCCTCCATAATCCTTAAATGGAAGACGTTTGGGACAACCAGAACCCTTCCTAGAGCTGGCCGTCCGGCCAAACTGAGCTATCGGGGGAGAAGAGCCTTGGTGAGAGAGATAAAGAAGAACCCAAAGATCACCATGGCTGAGCTCGAGAGATGCAGTCAGGAGATGGGAAAAAGTTGTAGTAAGTCAACCATCACTGCAGCCATCCACCAGTCGGGGCTTTATGGCAGAGTGGCCCGACGGAAGCCTCTCCTCAGTGCAAGACACATGAAAGCCCGCATGGAGTTTGCTAAAAAAACACCTGAAGGACTCCAAGATGGTGATAAATAAGATTCTCTGGTCTGATGAGACCAAGATAGAACTTTTTTGGCCTTAATTTTAAGCGGTATGTGTGTAGAAAACCAGGCACTGCTCATCACCTGTCCAATACAGTCTCAACAGTGAAGCATGGTGGTGGCAGCATCATGCTGTGGGGGTGTTTTTCAGCTGCAGGGACAGGACGACTGGTTGCAATCGAGGGAAAGATGAATGCGGCCAAGTACAGGGATATCCTGGACGAAAACCTTCTCCAGAGTGCTCTGGACCTCAGACTGGGCCGAAGGTTCACCTTCCAACAAGACAATGACCCTAAGCACACCGCTAAAATAATGAAGGCGTGGCTTCACAACAACTCCGTGACTGTTCTTGAATGGCCCAGCCAGAGCCCTGACTTAAACCCAATTGAGCATCTCTGGAGAGACCTGAAAATGGCTGTCCACCAACGTTTACCATCCAACCTGACAGAACTTGAGAGGATCTGCAAGGAGGAATGGCAGAGGATACCCAAATCCAGATGTGAAAAGCTTGTTGCATCTTTCCCAAAAAGACTCATGGCTGTATTAGATCAAAAGGGTGCTTCTACTAAATACTAAACAAAGGGTCTGAATACTTAGGACCATGTGATATTTCAGTTTTTCTTTTTTAATAAATGTGCAAAAATGTCAACAATTCTGTGTTTTTCTGTCAATATGGGGTCCTGTGTGTACAATAATGAGGAAAAAAAATTAACTTAAATGATTTTAGCAAATGGCTGCAATATAACAAAGAGTGAAAAATTTAAGGGGGTCTGAATACTTTCCGTACCCACTGTATATCTACAGTAAAACAAGTCGTATATCGACATAACCTGAAAGGCTGCTCAGCAAGGAAGAAGCAACTGCTCCAAAACTGGCATAAAAAGCCAGACTACAGTTTGCAAGTGCACATGGGGACAAAGATCTTACCTTTTGGAGAAATATCCTCTAGTCCGATGAAACAAAATTTACACTGTTTAGCCATAATGACCATCGTTATGCTTGGAGGAAAAATGGTGAGGCTTGCAAGCTGAGAATCATCATCCCAACCTTGAAGCATGGAGGTGGCAGCAACATGTTGTGGGGGTGCTTTGCTGCAGGAGGGACTGGTGCACTTGACAAAATAGATGGCATCATTGGGAAGGAAAATTATGTGGATATATTGAAGACACATCTTAAGACATCAGCCAGGAAGTTAAACCTTGGTCATAAATGTGTCTTCCAAATGGACAATGACCCAAAGCATACATAACTTGTGGCAAAATGGCTTAAGGACAACAAAGTCAAGGTATTGGAGTGGCCATCACAAAGCCCTGACCAAAATTTGTGGGCAGAACAGAAAAGTGTGTGCGAGCAAGGAGGCCAACAAACCTGACTCACCAGTTCTGTCTGGAGGAATGGGTCAAAATTCCAGCAACATATTGTGAGAAGCTTGTGGAAGGCTACCCAAAAAGTTTGACACAATTTAAACAATTTAAAGGCAATGCTACCAAATACTAACAAAGTGTATGTAAACGTCTGACCCACAAGGAATATGATGAAAGAAACAAAAGCTGAAATAAATCTCTACTATTATTCTGACATTTCACATTCTTAAAATAAATTTGTGATCCTAACTGACCTAAAACAGGGAATATTTTCTATGATTAAATATCAGAAATTGTTGAGTTTAAATGTATTTGGCTTAGGTGTATGTAAACTTCTGATTTCAACTGTAACCAGCCTAATCTCGTGAAATTTATGTGACGATGGAAACATTTTTGCAAACCAAAATGACGTGCTGCATTACATATTTGGCTGCAGTTTCCTAGCGTAATGTCCAGCGGGGGCCGCAAGAAATGATGTTGTAATCATAGGAGGTTTGTAAGATGAATTTTAGATTGATATTTTATTGAGTAAATCGTACTTCCGTAATCTAATACTTTAGCCTAAACCCAACCATTAGTGTCCTAAACGATAAATGAGAGGTGAACAAAACAGACACCCTTACCATTAATAGCATCTTAGACATGAAAATTGTTATTTTCTGAAGCAACCACGTCATTTTGTGTCATGTAACTTTGGTCCAAAACACAGGACTTTTAACACTAAACAAGCCCAAAATACGCTGGGGACTCTGGGAAAAGTCTGTACTTCCAGCTCACACAAACAAAGCAAAACATGTACTCTTGCAATCATCTACAATGTATTACAACATAAACACTATAAAGTAAACATTGTCATATAGGCTAATAACTACTGCATGAGCAATAATTAAAAAACAGTAGATTATCAATCATCAATCATCAATTAAAAAGTAAATCGTCAGTGATCCTGTAATAAAAAACAGATTCTCTACAGGGACACAGAGTCAAAATCAACATGAATATGAACTTAGGATTAACATAAATCTACTTAAAAAAAAAATATTTGGAGGACTAATTTTGAAAACCTTTTAAAACGAATAATGATTAAAAAAAAAAATCAGTAACTATCAGCTTTGATGTTTGCCATTAACCGATAGTTCCAAAAAGCGATTATCGGTGCCGATATATCGGTAAAACCAATATATCGGTCGAACTCTATACCATAAGTGACCATGCAAGCAGAGTCAAATTAAACAGAAGTAGAGTATGGCCAAGAATCATCAACAACATTAAGTACTAATGTATTTTATGATAACATTCATGTAGTTCTTACATTATATAAAAATTAACGGCACAAAACAAAATATAATGGGATAATTTATCAGAAAACCATCAGAACTATTTTTCTATTTAAACTGTAAAATGAAGTGTCATTTTGTATTTTTACAAGCTTACCCTCTGGTTGGTCCACCAACTGACACCACCTGAATGGGAAAAGAGGCTCTTCCTCTTCCACGACGGCTGCCAGCCCACTGACCCACCACTGTGCCTGCGATCTCAAGTTTGCCACCCTGTGAGGGGATGGCTTGCAGTCCAACTTGAAAGTAAATGAATCAAATGATTAATCTGAGAAACTGCATCAAACAGGTTTGATTTGTTTAGCTGACGTCACCCAGTGTTACTTTTCTAAATATTTATTTTAGTAGTCATAATTTTATCTTTTGAAGTAAATTTAAGATTGAAATTTAGTCAATATTTCATCATGTCATTCATTAGATGGCAATCATTTACAACAAGGTTCCATTAGTTAACATTAGTAAATACATTAGGTATCATGAAATAAAAATGGAAAATATTTTCACAATAAGTACAGCATTTATTAAATCTTTGTTAATGTTAGTTAATAAAAATACAATTGCTCATTGCTAGTTCATGTTAGTATATAGTGCATTAGCTAATATTAACTTGTACGACTTTTGATTTGAAAAAATGTGTTAGTATATGTTGAAATTCACATTAATCAAAATTAATAGACGCTTTAAAAATATTGTTCATTGTTTATGTTAACTAAAGTTTACAAATAGAACCTTTTTGTAAAGTGTTACCCATTCATTTTAGGCAACTTTACAATGACTAAAATGCCATATAATTTTAGTTAATGATAATGTGCAAAGAAAATCTTATAAAAATTGTAACAGATCAAACTTTAACCAAATAATTTGAAAAACGTACTGTATAAACTACTAACAATTACATAAAAACGTATCAAACATAATAAAGATGAGAATAAGCTCCGTACTGTAGCATATAATAAATATACTGAAGCATTAGCTGCTTTTAGAAGTTATTCTCTTGTGAAAAAACTCACATTTAGACAGTTTAAGATATTGTGTTTCATGTAGCGTGTTTGAAGAAGTGACATTCACACCGACTAGCACGTAACTTAGTTCAAGTTCATCTGTTCATTGGCTTCATTGTCTGGGCAGTTATAAGTTTTAATTAGAGCTGGAAATTGCCACAGACCTCCCGATTCGATATTTACGCACCGATTCAATCTGTATCGTAATTCTGTAAGTATTGTGAATTGATGTTTTGAAATATTTTGTGCTGTTAACTCCTTTTACGCAATTGAGGAACAGTTGTGTCTGAAATGACGATTGTTTCACTCTGTAAAACAGAAATTGCAGGTAAAAGGGAGGTATCTGCGAAACAACCAATTTAAAACTACCAAATCGACCAGTTGGTGCATTGGCTGAGCTATTAGTCGACTAACCAGCGTTAAGGAACCCAATGTACTGTATATTTAGGCTGTATTATGTCCATGTTTTGTAAGGACATGTAGACACTAAGCACAGCCTTTACGGATATTCAACAAATAAATAGGCTAAATAACTAAAACTTCTTATTCCACAAAACTGTTAAAGAAACGTAAGAAACGTAAGAAACACGAAAATCTCCAAAACAATCCATACATCCCGGATGCAGAATGACACGCTTCAGTGTTTTCGGAGCACTTGAAGTCACAGGTCAATACTTGTTTTGCATTCAGAAGTGAACAGCTGCTAGACCGTAAATATCGTGGGGGCGCAACATGTACTTTTTGGCATCCCACAGTTTGATAAGCATTTTTACAGCTAAACTATTAATTCAAGCAGTGTCAGACATGATCTGGAGAATGACTCGTGATAAATATTCACCACAACACCTCACAAATAAACCTGTGGATTTTGCATAATAACAGGAACGTTGATCACAGCAGAGGATTTGATGACCGACAGTCAACAAGCAGTGCTTGGATGGCTGTAGAAGCGGTGCATTAGATGACTAAATGTAAAAAATTGAGAGAGAAAACCTATTTGAGTGGAACTCGAAATATAGCTTCCTATATTTATCTATCAATCATTGTATCGCCATTCATTTAAACATGTAATTTGTTTTATTATATAAAAAATAAATGTTTCATGTGGGAGACGATTTTAAAATAATTTGTCTCAAGAATCGTGAATTATAACAAATTCGACCCACCCCAAGTAATATTAAGTTTATGTTGTGGATATACCGTGCATTCAGAAAGTATTCAGACCCCATTTGTTTTGTTTTTTCACATTTATGTTGCAGCCCTATGCTAAAATAATAAAATAAAATAATTTATTTTTTTCACATCAATCTACACTGCATACCCCATAATGACAAAGCAAAAACCAGATTTTTTATAAAAACTGAAATATCACATTGACATAAGTATTCAGACCCTTTGTTATGACACTTGAAATTTTACTTTGATTGGAGTCCACCGCTGGCAAATTCAATTGATTGGACATGATTTGGAAAGGCACACACCTGTCTCTATATCTCACAGCTGAAAATGCATATCAGAGCAAAAACCAAGCCATGAGGTCAAAGGAAGTGCCTGCAGAGCTCAGAGACAGCATTGTGTTGAGGCACAGATCTGGGGAAGGCGAAACACAATTTGGCTGCACTGAAGGTTCCCAAGAGCACATTGGCCTCCATAACTCTTAAAATGGAAGAAGTTTGGAACAACCAGGACTCTTACTAGAGCTGGCCAAACTGAGTATTCGGGGGAGAAGGGCCTTGGTAAGAGAGGTGACCAAGAACCCAATGGTCACTCTGGTTGAGCTCCAGAGATCACATGTGGAGGTGGGAGGAACTTGCAGAAGGACAACCATCACTAAAAGAAACGTTTGGGAGTATAAAATGTATATTTCCTATTGACACACTAAAGCTGTATAAAAAAACATCTTAAAACAAATGTTTGTGTGAAACATCTTTATGCCTAAGACTTTTGCACTGTACTGTATAAGTAAATAAATACCTATATTTGTGCATAAATAAATGTATAAATTATTAAATGTGCGAGGAGATATAGAAATACAGTAAATGAATAACTAAATGCATCAATTTATGTTTATATTATTAAAATGTGCATTTCTCCGACCATTAATTTATGTTTTAAATTGTATTATTTCTGCACTGATATTTGCATTTATTTATTTGTATATCTCCTTGCACATTTACTTTATACTGTATATTTATTTATGCATGAATATGCAGATTATATTTTTTATTTGTGTATTTATAATTTTTTCAGGTTTCATCCTCCATACTTGATTCCCAGAAGTGTTAACTTATCTTTCAGTTTTCAAATATTTTTAATTACTTTTGCATTAATTAATTTGGAAAATACAAATTTGAGCAATTCTTTAAGCACGATTAATTTCAGCATTTAAATGTACATCATTGGATTTAATTCAGTAGTGTAATATCAAATAAATGCCCATCCTGTTCTCTAGATATCACCATTGGCCACTGAAAAAATCCATATTAGTCAATTAAAACCAGCACAAGTGTACCAACAATTTCTCATTCTTACCATGTATCCCCCTGCCTCTACCCTGCATTGGAGGCAGAGGTGGTGGGGGGTAGAAGGTGCCGTTGGGAGGGTAAAAAGGCATTGTGTGTGGAGGTGGAGGGGGGAAGGCGAGGGGATGGGGTGGCCGAGAGAAGTTCAGACCCTCCAGGATACTCTGACGCAGCTTCTCTACCTTGGCAACGAGCTCAGTCTGGAGATGACAAGAAAAAAAAAGTGATGCAAACTGCTTATCACTCCATCAGCATGGTCTTAACACTGGATCGCAAACTCTTGAGACTTACAAATACACTTGTTACAATCAAAGAAATGTAAGGAGCAAATTAAATTATTAATACACAATGTAGGTTTCGTTTCCTTTGCTTTGCTTTTCTAAGCTTACACTTCCAACTTTGGATTAATAATTAACACTTCAGTAAATATTACAGTACACACTGTGCACCAATAAATTACAATCTGGTGATTCTAGTGGCATCACACATCAATTGAAGCTCAGAAAGGTAGAAGAGAATTACAGTCTATGGGTTGAAATCTTCAAGACACACTCAGAGTATTTGAGCGCCCTACAAGTCCTCAAGACCAACACATAGTTAAAGGGATAGGTTAAGATCTGAATTAAAACACTGTTTATCGATTATGTTTAGGACGGTTAATCTATATAAAGAATGAAGCTGTGCAGTACAGATCATGTGTACCTGACCATCGCAGAGGTCAATGAGAGGAGCTTTGTTCCCGTTGGCCCGGATGAGTTTACTCTGTAGCAGCTTGCCATCGAAGTACATCCACGGGCAGCAGTGTTCCCAGGGAATGGGCTGCCCACACACATCATTGGCAAACAGCGCCATATCCACGCCGCTCATAAAAAGAGCAGCCAGCTGAACACCGCGTGGATCCAGGTTATCAATCTGGAAGCGACAGATGCAGAGCATGTCAAACAAAGCTCTTTCAGGGAGGGATAGTTCCCCCAAAAAGTAAAATTCTCTCATAATTTACTCACCTTCATGGCATCCCAGATGTGTATGACTTTCAATCTTCTGCAGAACACAAACAAAGGTTTTAAGAAGAATATTTCAGCTCTGTAGGTCCATACAATGCAAGTGAATGGTGGCCAGAACATTAAAGGTCCGAAAACATATAAAGGCAGAATTAAAGTAATCCAAGCAACTCCAGTGGTTAAATCCATGTCTTCAGGAGAAATATGATAAATGTGGGTAAGGAACAGATCAATATTTAAGTCCTTTTTTACTATACATTCTCCTCCCTGTCCTGTATGTGGCATTATGCATGAATAATGTGAATCGCCAAAAACCAAAGATAAGCAGATAGGAAGGCTGTTTGAAATTGGAGATTTATAGTAAAAAAGGAATTGCAGTATTGATCAGTTTTTTCACCCACCCCTACCATATTGCTTCCGAAGACATGGATTTAACCACTGGAGTCACATGGATTACTTTTATGTTTCCTTTACGTGATTTTTGGAGCTACAAAATGTCTGATCACCATTCACTTGCATTGTATGGACCTACAGTGCATCCGGAAAGTATTCACAGGCGCTTCACCTTTTCCACATTTTGTTATGTTACAGCCTTATTCCAAAAATGGATTCAATTCAATATTTTCCTCAAAATTCTACAAACAATACCCCATAATGACAACTTGAAAGTTTTTTTATTTATTAAAAATAAAAAATGAAAAAAAAAATCACATGTACATAAGTATTCACAGCCTTTGCCATGACACTCAAAATTGAGCTCAGGTGCTTCCCGTTTCCACTGATCATCCTTGAGATGTTTCAACAACTTGATTGGAGTCCACCTGTGGTAAATTCAGTTGATTGGACATGATTTGGAAAGGCACACACCTGTCTATATAAGATCCCACAGTTAACAGTGTATGTCAGAGCACAAACCAAACCATGAAGTCCAAGGAATTGTCTGTAGACCGCCTAGACAGGATTGTATCGAGACACAGATCTGGGGAAGGGTACATAAAACTTTCTGCAGCATTTAAAGTCCCAATGAGCACGGTGGCCTCCATCATCCGTAAATGGAAGTTTGGAATCACCAGGACTCTTCCTAGAGCTGGCCGCCCGGCCAAACTGAGCAATCAGGGGAGAAGGGCCTTAGTCAGGGAGGTGAACAAGAACCCGATGGTCACACGGACAGAGCTCCAGCATTTCTCTGTGGAGAGAGGAGAACATTCCAGAAGAACAACCATCTCTGCAGCACTCCACCAATCAGGCCTGTATGGTAGAGTGACCAGACAGAAGCCACTCCTCAGTAAAAGGCACATGAGAGCCTGCCTGGAGTTTGCCAAAAGGCACCTGAAGGACTCTCAGACAATGAGAAACAAAATTCTCTGGTCTGATGAAACAAAGATTGAACTCTTTGGCCTGAATGCAAAGTGTCATGTCTGGAGGAAACCTCATCACCTGGCCAATACCATCCCTACAGTGAAGCATGGTGGTGGCAGCATCATACTGTGGGGATGTTTTTCAGCGGCTGGAACTGGGAGACTAGTCAGGATCGAGAGAAAAATGAATGCAGCAATGTTCTCTGTACATCCTTGATGAAAACCTGCTCCAGAGCACTCTGGACCTCAGACTTCCAACAGACAATGACCCCAAGCACACAGCCAAGATAACAAATGAGTGGCTACGGGACAACTCTGTGAATGTCCTTGAGTGGCCCAGCCAGAGCCCAGACTTGAACCCGATTGAACATCTCCGGAGAGATCTGAAAATGGCTGTGCACTGATGCTCCCCATCCAACCTGATGGAGCTTGAGAGGTCCTGCAAAGAAGAATGGGAGAAACTGCCCAAAAATAGGTGTGCCAAGCTTGTAGCATCATACACAAAAAGGCTTGAGGCTGTAATTGGTGCCAAAGGTGCTTCAACAAAGTATTGAGCAAAGGCTCTGAATACCTATGTACATGTGATTTATTTGTATTTTTTATTTTTTTATAAATTTGCAAAGATTTCAAACAAACTTCTTTCACGTGGTCATTATGGGGTATTGTTTGTAGAATTTTGAGGAAAATAATAAAATTTATCAATTTTGGAATAAGGATGTAACATTAAAAATGTGGAAATAGTGAATTGATGTGAATACTTTCCAGATGCACTGTACAGAGCTTAAATATTCTTCTAAAAATCTTTGTGTCCAGCAGAAGACAGACATACACATCTGGAATGGCATGAAGATGAGGGTAAATGATGAAAGAATTTACATTTTGGGGTAAACTATTTCTTTAATGTTAAATAAACAGCTTTATGCTTAAAGGGATATTACACCCAAAAATGAAAATTCAGTCATCATTTATGCTTTCCCAGATGTGTATGACTTTCTTTCTTCAGCAGATCAAAAATGAAAACAAAATGTTTTAGAATAATATTTTAGCTCTGTTGGTCCTTATAATGCAAGTGAATGGTGATCATACCTAATAGAAACATAGAAGTAATCCATTGTTTAAATCCATAACTTCAGAAGCGATAAAATAAATGTGGGTATGAAACAGATAAAATTGTAAGTCCTTTTTTACTTTAAATCTCCAATTTCACTTTTACATCTAAAAGTCACATGTGGTGCCAATTTAGTTTCACTTTCACATCTGAAAGTGAAATTTAAAGTGGAGATTTGGATTAAAAAAGAACTTATATATTGTTCTGTTTCTTACCCACACCTATTATATCGCTTCTGAAGATTTGGATTGAACCACTGGAGTCGTATGGATTACTTTTATGTTTCCATTATGCGATTTTTGGAGCTACAAAGGTCTGATCACCATTTGCTTGCATTGTAAGGACCAACAGAGCTGAGATACTTTTCTAAAAATCTTTCTTTGTGTTCTGCTGAAGAAAGAAATTCATACACATCTGGGATGGCATGAGGGTGAGTAAATGATGAGAGAATTTTATTTTTTTGGGGTGAACTATTCCTTTAACCACAAAGCAAGCATGAGCAAATTGCAGTCTATCAATACACACATGTAGAATAATGCACAAACTGCTCCAGCCAATTCACAGACAGCCAGCAAGAGCAACCAATTTAGGCAGCAGCAAAGCAAATAACGCTTAAAGATCAACTAAGCGGACACAGACAAGCACGACACAGCACAGCGTGTGTGGATGGTTCACGTTTTAAGAGTGCAAAATGGCACAGACTGAAATGAGCCGGAAAATATTTTTAGAAATAACAATGCAGCTCAGCATGGAAGGTAAACCATCTACACAAAAACACTGCACTCCTTTCACTCAGTTTGCTCAAAGGTTTCTGGAAAGCCGACTATCAAAACCATGCTTTTACAAAGCATTAAGGCCAATCAGCCAAGCATGCTTTCTTACAAAATAAAGAGTGTCCAGGAAAATACAGCAAACCGCAATTTCATATTTCTTTCTCTTTTTTTACTAACCGGTGAAGTTTGTTAGCACTAGGAATGCAAAAAATTAAGAGCAAAGCCGCACATTAGGTGTGTAATTGATGCTTTACATATCTAATTCATCATTCTCATGCAGCTGCATATAATGTAGTTGTTTTGCACAAGCCTGAGTCTTATTTTATGACAAGCTTACAAAAAATGCTTTCAAACTGAACTGCGCAATCACAATCCACAAGTAAATTTTAAAGGAATATTCCAGGTTCAATACAAGTTAAGCTCAATCGACAGCATTTGTGGCATAATGTAAATATCATTACAGCTCAAATAATACATGAGTTATAACTTTTATAGCTTTTATAGAATTATAAGCTTCACATTTCTGCGTTTAAGCCCTCCAAAAATTGGCCCCATTTTTGCATTTTGCTTTTAATTTTGAGGTAGGAGATTAATTTTTGTGGTTATAAACATTATAACACAAATGCTGTCGATTGAGTTTAACTTGTATTGAACCTGTAACATTCCAAATCCAAGTTTTGATGAGCATTTTTTTTTAAATATTTGTTTAAAGTTTGGTCTGTTACAGTTTGATGCGTGCTTTTCTCATTTTGCACATTGTCAACTAAAATATGCTATTTTTGTCAACTAAAATGATATGTGTCTACACTTTAATCAGAGCATACTGACTAAAACTAATAGATGTGACATGTATACATTTAAAGCACATTTTCATCATAAGAACAAATATTCTGACTAAAATGAAAAACTATGTGAAAATGAACACTGCTATGACTGATAGTGTTGGAGAAACCAGTTGTAACTAGTTTCAGTAATAATTTGAGCAAATCTCTCTGTTATACACTTCAACTTTAAAAACGTAAAAATGGTCTTAATCAGTTCACTTGATAAATTGGTGAAGAATTTAGGCCTGATCGCACCAAATCTGAACTTTTGGCATGAATGGTTTCATTTGAAATGTTTGTTATGCATCCCAACGAATTGAAAAATTGTGGTGCAATGGTTCACATGCTAATAGTTTGGATGCCAAAGGATTATGTAAGGTATCTAAACATTTCTTGAGAATGTATGAATTGGTATTAATAGTTTCGGTACAAAAAAATAACTGTTTGTGGATATGGTCCCACTTTATATTAGGTGTCTAACTACTATGTTCTTAAAGGGATAGTTCACCCAAAAATAAAAATTCAGTCATTGTTTACTCGCCCCTGTGTTGTTATAACCCAATTTAACTTTTTCGGTTTTTCTTAACACAAAGGGAGAAATTGAGAAGAAGTGTTGTGCTCATTCAATGGTGGTTTATGGTGACCACCTAATCAAGCTTCAAAA
The DNA here is from genome assembly GCF_025860055.1 of Xyrauchen texanus. Lineage (NCBI taxonomy): Eukaryota > Metazoa > Chordata > Actinopteri > Cypriniformes > Catostomidae > Xyrauchen > Xyrauchen texanus. The sequence goes on from NC_068314.1 coordinate 32,723,615, forward strand.
GGATGCAAAAGTATAATTCAGAAGTCTAATCAATTATTCCATGAAACTCATGATTGTTATGAAAGCAAACAATAAGGTTTGGACTGACCGTTGATCTCCTGTGCATGTTCGTGTGACTGCATGAGACCAACGGTTCACACAGCCACTTTGCAACGTGGGGTGTTCAAGTGAAAACTAGTTTTATCTAAAAACAGGTCAGCGATAGTGACATCAGAACACAACACATCTGCACACAAACCAAAGAACTGAACTTACTAAATGTAGACAAAGAATAGATGCATTTCTATGTCCAGCCTCGTTTGTTTGAAACCGAGAACTCAAACAGAGAGGGAATGTCTCTTCTCCATTCTGAACCAGTGTGTGTGTGTGTGTGACAAAACTCCACCTGATTGAGACCTCATTGAAACATTTGGTAGGTGTAACATTCGCAGCCAAAATCAAGTCGTTTTTAACCTGCTAGTGGGATAGAGGCTTCAATACACTCTTATGAGTAAATTTTTGGACAGGCGTAAGGTCAAAGCGGGCGGGGTTTCCAGGCGCGATGCCGAAAATAGAAACCACACGATCGACAGAATGTCCCGCCACTCATCACAACTGGTTAGGACAGAAACTCAGATTAACAGAAAAAAATAAATTTTATTGTGTGTTGTTCTCCATCAGGTTAGGACACAGTGTGACTGCCTGTAGTATCCTCTGTTTCTGTTTTATTCCTAAGTAATCCATTTACATTTACATTTATGCATTTGGCAGATGCTTTTATCCAAAGCGACTTACAGAGCCCTTATTACAGGGACAATCCCCCCAGAGCAACCTGGAGTTAATTGACTTGCTCAAGGACACAATGGTGGTGGCTGTGGGGATCGAACCAGCGACATTCTGATTAACAGTTTATGTGATTTAGCCCACAACGCCACCACCAAGGCTGGGCATAGAAATGCATCAATACTTTGACTACAAACTGTTCTGTTCTCTGGTGTGTGTCAAGATGTGTTGTGTTCCGTTGTAACTAATAGCTTGTTTTTAGAAAAACAAGTTTTCGCTTGAACGCCCCATGTTGCAAGGAGGCTGCGTAAACTACTGGTCTCGTGCAGTCTCATGAACGCGCACAGGAGATCAACGGTCAGTCAACAGTTTAAATAATACATTTGATTTTGGTTTGTTTCTCACAAAAAGTATAATTTGCTTTCATAAAAATCACGAGTCTCATTGAATAACTTATTAGACTTCTGAATTATACTTTTGCATCCTTTTAAATCTTAAAGAGGTGGTCACCATAAACTGCCATTGAATGACATCACTGAGCGCAACAGTTTTTCACAAAACTTTGTTATAAGAAAAAGTAAAGAAAGTAAAATGCGGTTATAATATCATTTTTGGGTGAACTATCCCTTTAAGCATTTGTTATGCTTATTATGTACGTGTTGTTGCATTGTACTTGCATTTAAAGTACCTGCAAATAATTACATGTGTAGTTACACTGTTAACCTTACATCCAACCATAAACCTACCCGTACCTCAACTATTTAGCAGAATAACATGTAGTTCCACAGTAAATACATTCTATTGTGTTTTTTAATGCCAGTAATTAACAGATAAAGACACCTAATATAAAGAGGGACTGTGGATATTTCATATTTTCATGGCAGTCACATTTGACTTTGTGCAATCAGGCCTTTAATGTGGGCTTGTGTGTATTCCCTGGACACTCCTTATGCAATATTCTCAACACAAATCACCTTCAGGTCCTGCAGCTGGTCAGGCTCATAAAGTTTAGGAGAAAGTGCTTGAGCTAGGAAAGCGTCAAGTTCGTTACGACGCAAAATTCGTACTCCTGGCCATTGTAACATAAACCTGAAGTAAAACAGAAAGGGGTGATATGGTACAAAAATATGTATGCATTAGCTGATTTTAGGAGCCCTTTCTGAAATGGTGTTCTGAGGAATCTGAGGAAAAGTACATTTACATGTGTATGCATTTACTAGATGCTTTTTATCCATAATGACTTGTAATACATTCAAGGTATCCATTTTATACATCAGTTTATTCTCTGGGAATCAAACGCATAACTTTGGCTTTTTCCTCCAGTTGAGCCACGGGAACACTTAAAAGGTATTAAAGGTAGTAGAAAGTATTTAATGCAGTGTTGGATTTACTACAATGTTGTAATTAGAAGGTGCATGTGTTTTGATCCTCACCTTAGCACGCAACACAGCACCATGAGAGGTGTCGGGACATTGGCAGGGTTCAGCATAGCTGGAGTGTCTGACCTCATGCAGGCCAGGAAAGCCCTCATCCTCCGGTTCTTATCCTCCACTGCTTTGCCCAGCCAGAGTTTCTTCAGGTTAGGGCACGTCCATTCCCGGAAAGGAAGAGCCTCCACTAGTTCAGGGGTGTGTGGAGATTTACCTTTATAAGCAGCCCATTCTTTTACCATCACTGTAGGATCTAAAATGACAGAAGACAGATCTGCCATTTATGCTGGGGCCTGCAGATCCGTGACTTCAAATAATGAGCAAGATTTATGAGATTAGTTTCAAATTTAAAAATGAAAACAATGTATAGTTTCTAAACAAATTAAAAAAACGCTTGAATGGGGCAATTGACAAAGATATTAAAAGGGAATTTTTTTTATATATAAAATTAGTGGAAATTTAAAACACTAATTTGATCGCCCAGTTCAGAGTCCAATAGTAACATCCACTTTTTAAGTACCTTGGTTACAGAAGTATTTGGCCCATCCATTTTTTCCATATGGATTTTAAAAAAAGAACTACAATAAAGAATTTTAAGCCATGACTCAAACCAACCATTACAACATTTGATTCAAAGCAAAGCATTAAAAAATGACAAACAAGTCAAAAAGGTATAACCTGTAATGAACAACTCGCCGCCTCAAGAATTAAATGTAAAGAAATCAGAAATGATGGCACAATATAAAAATATTGACAATAAATCAGTAAGTAAAGTATCCAACATATAAAAATACTCAAATAAGTTGTTTAAGAATGTAGGGAGACTCGATAACAACATTTGCCATGTTTGGGAGTTGATGGTCACTGAGATCTATAGAGTTTTTCCCATTCATTTTTTGCATTAAAATACTCCATAAAAGAGTTCTAAGCCATGAATCAAACTAACCAGCTCTGAGGTGAAACACAAACATTGTTTTGTGGCAAAAAAGTATTAGAAAATCAGAGAAAAAGACAAAGGCACAAGACTGTGCACTTACCGTCTTTTACAAGGGTGCAATGTAGCGAATTATGTAATTGAATAAAAAAAACAATGGGAATATATCTATTGATTTTAGATTGTGTTGATTATAAGTATAGAAACAATATATTTTATGTGTACTGCATATTCCGATATGTACAATTAGATAAGTGGTTTAAGGGTAAAAGTAGACCGTCTCGATTATATCACTTACAGAGCGTCATGTGTGGGCGGTCACTCTGAAGCAAATTTCTGTTATATTCTGTACCATGGGTAATGTAGTTGTTCACCATGAATTCCACAAACATGCTATTTAAACAATGAAGTTAAAATAACGCAGATGGATAGCTTCAACAGAAGCATATACCATTGATGAACAAACTCCGAGCTCAAGGTCTTGAAATGTTATCAAGTTATCAGTTGAGAATGTTGAGAAGTTATCATTGAAAATCAATTAGTCTATGGAAAAATTTAATGGTATTTTTAATTCCGGAGCCAGACTGTTGCACTCTACTGCACCATTCCCAATTCCAAGGTAACGCCCCTGATTGGTGGATCTCTTGTGAGGATTCTGGGTAGTGTATTTCTTTACCAGGAATTTGGCATCATATTATAAAAAATCAGTTGCAACCACTATGAACTGTGGCTTCTACAGATTCAAATATCATTGCTTACAATCTCAAAACTCAAAGTAGGTCTGTCGTGAAAGATTTACGCTATCGATAAAATACATTTCTTGGACAAAACAAATATTATTTTTACTTCTGGAACCCAACTTTTGCACTACATTGTGCACTATTGCAGGACAAACAACTCAACATGTTTTTCCTGTAGTTTTATTTCTTGTATTCTACTTTTACACTGAGAAGAATGCCAATGTTAGTTCTTGAATTATGCAAATTACCCAAAACAAATTAGAACAACAAGCTAATGTCAACACTTAAGTGCACTCTCTGAATAATTAAAGTCAGTCTCGCTCAGCCATCACCTAGCTCCTAGAGAGAATTTAGCTAGTTATTATATGCAAGGTTGGAAACCGAGAACCAATTCTTAAGTCTCATCCTACTACACAAGAATGCTGGGTGAAAAACAGACCCTTTCAAAACTTCTAACTCTTCTAAATTTGGAAACCATTCACAGAAGCATGAACTTAAAAATGTTGGTTTACATATGAAGAAAATTTGTCAATTATCAACTGATAAATTCATGTAACTGCGAAACATGTCTACATCATGTTACACTTCTTTGCCATATGGCTGTAAAGGTCCTAATAAACCGATCACAAATCAAATACAAAATTACAGTAGATATTCAAATACCATAATAGTTCAATTCAATTCAAGCAACAGTCACTTTCATACAAAAAATGAATGCTATTTTTCCGTTTAGTGGTCACATGCGAACAGGACCCATTGGGAAACACCAGTAAACATCGGCATAACTAGACCCTATTTAGGTGGGCTTCAGCCACCCTAAAAATCTGTGACTTTTCAATCAGCACGCAGGTGTTTAGTGCGAGGCACTTTGGTGGTTTTCTCACCTGTAAAGACCTACTATAGCGCAAGACAGTAGCATTGGATTGTGGGCTGTGAAGGAGCATAAACGGCCCATTTTCTCATCTGATTCGTGAATGAGCGAGCGTAAGCGTCTTTTGACCGATTTAAAGTGATGTGGAATGTCGCTCTTTTAGTTTGGTAATCTCATTTAACATGCAGAGAAAGGGGCTGGATTAATAAAGAGTAAAAGTGACTATTGACATCAGGATGTCGATAAAACCTGTAACTAGTGTTGTCAAAAATATCGATATTTCGATAAATATCGATACTGAAATATCTGAACGGTACCAATACTAATTTCCCTAAGTATCGATACTAGCCGAGCTGTCACTTTCACTTCTCTCCAAAGGCGCATTGACAAACACCACACACACTCGCACTCCTCTCATTCGCTCTGGTTAAATAGCAAAAGTGAAGTGAATGTAAAGATGGCGAGTGCATGCGCGCCCAGCGACCAGTTTTGTTTGATAAAGAACACAGCAGGAGTGCTATCTGGAAATATTTTTGATATGAAGCCAGACATCCCAAGTCTCCCGGAAGTTCCGGAGTCTCCACTATATTGATAGCTTCTCCCTGATGCCCGCAATTTAGTTCAAATCTCCCGGAATCTATAAGCACATCGCGAGACAGAACATACTGCACGCATAACATAGATAGCCAGCACACAACATACATAAGCGTGCACGCAGAGAGGGAGAGAGCGAGAGACCTTATGAAAGCTAGTCAACCCCAACCCCCTTGACGTTTAAGTATCTTTTGTTGACATTGAGATTGGTTGATTTGACTTGGAAATACAAAAGATTGCACTTTTTATTTACTTGCACTTTATTGGTTTTTGAATGTATGGCAATCTGAGAGGCTTTTGAACAAGTGCAATACCTCAGGACATTTTGTTCATGTAAAATATACCTCATTGTCATGTTCTAGACAGTTCTACCCTCTTAATATTGTGGCAGTTTTTTTCTCTGTGGTATCGAAAATGGTATCGAATATCGATATTTTTCAAGGTATCGTATCGAAGTTAGAAATTCTAGTATCGTGACAACACTACCTGTAACAACTAATAATGTTGTCTTTTTTGTATACCTTGATGGTCATGCGCAGCAGTTCACAAAATGATATGCTTCGTTGTCATTTGCAGGTGAAAACTGGTATGATTTTGGAACACTGATAAAGTCTCTTAGTAGACACGCTGATTTGAATAAAGTATAAATAGACTTGTTTCGGTCGTGAATGTCTCTGTGCTTTATCATTGGTTTAATGACTCAAAACACATAAAAAGACACTCAACTGTTGCCACCAACTGGTGCAAAAGTGTGATTTACAAAAATGGTTACCTGAACTAACCTTTTATTAAATTATTGCCTTTTTTTTATAAATGGCAAATGGTCTGCACTTATATAGCGCCTTTTTATTAACCTTAGAGGTTACCAAAGCGCTTTACAGAGTAAATTTCCATTCACCCATTCATACACACACACACCAACGGTGGCAGAGCTGCCATGCAAGGCGCTAGCCTGCCATTGGGAGCAACTTGGGGTTCAGTGTCTTGCCCAAGGACATTTCGGCATGTGGGTCGTGTGGGCTGGGAATCGAACCATCAACTCTGCGACTGGCAGCCGACCCGCTCTACCACCTGAGCCACAGTCGCAGTTAATGATACTTTTGTTAAATAAATTTATAAGTGTATTGATTATAGAAAATGACAGTATTCTGAACAAATATTAGTTGGTTATCTTGAATAATGTAAACACAGTAAAAAACACAACAAAACTATATATGCTAAAGTGTGGAATACATTAAATGTGCACATCTAATAATGTAATTGGGGGCTAAGCCCCCTTAAGATTGAAATCCTAGAATCGCCCCTGCTGGTAAATCAGCTCTGGCAATTTACCAGAATGAGAACACATGCTATGTGTGAACAAAGCCATAAGATTAATGGTTTGAGCACATATGAAGTCAGAACGCACTGACATAAGAAGTCTGCTTTGGGCCAATCGCAAAGTTCTGATGGAGACAAAGCAAATACTCCGCTTTGATTCAGGAGTCAAAAATATTGGACAGATAGTAAACCCAAAATATTTCGCTTCATTCAAGTGGATGATGAAATTTGTCGACAGCTTAAAGGAACAGTAAGTGATTCCATTACTTGTAAAATAACAAGCCTAAAGACTAGCATTAAAATATCTAGCCTTCTTCGGGAAGGAGGTAGGCATATATGGGTCCAAAATCCTTTCCGGCAAATGGCATCACAGAGTTTAATGGCATTTTAATGCTGATGTGTGAATGGTAGCAAAACAGATAAGACGTAAAGCCCTTGTATGTGTGAATAGCAAATGTGGTACATTTACCAGAAAATGCAATCTGGCAATGTCACTGCAATTTAACAGTTTTCATGTGTAGAAGTGGCTAATAATAACCTTTTCAACTAACTGTAGTAGCCAGTCAACATCCTGTCATGTTTTCTGTAGTTCCTGTGTGCGTTCATATGTATGGTAAGGCTTGGCTCATGAATATGAATTGTTATGAGACTGGCAATGTCAGCTTAACCAAACAAATATTCATGAGCCAGGTCTATACCTTTATAGAACTCGCAATTGGGTTATCGGTATTACTGAGGGTAACAAGGAAAATAAAAAAGGATGGATATAGGATCTATTCCAGTACGTCTGGAATCCATAACGAACATTTCACGAGTGTTTTTCAATGGTGGTGTTTCTGTAGAATAGATAGCCTTAAATCAATCCACAAGAGAAATACCGAGCAGCCTTTTTAAACAGAGGATTTTCATGTTACTCACATTCAGGGAGAAAATTTCTCCTCATGGCGAGTCTCTCTGCCTTCTTTTTGGCCTCGGCCAGGCTGAAGAGCACCCCGTAAACATACTGACGGATTGGCCGGTACAGTTGCACCGCTGAGGGCAGGTCTTTGTTAGCTTCATCTTCAATGGTGACAGATAACTTAATCTCACCCTGAAAACAAGAATGATCAAACAAATTCAAATATAGGAGTGTAACAAGAAGTAGTTTCTATGCCTAAATCCTAAATTCTAAGACTCAAAAGGTTAACCATGAAGGATGATATAACCGGACGACCTTACAACTGAGTTGCCTGTGGCTAAACGCTGACCTTAGTGAGAATATGGTAGATGTACGGGTACATGAGGCCCTTTTTGTGTCTGTGCTCAGCGACCCGTAGCACCTCTGGCGCCACCACTGGTAAAGGGGGAATCGTGATATCCATATGGTTCCTTGTTGTCATCGAAAGGAGGGATGGAATCTGAGCATTGACCCCAATGTGACCTCTGACCTCCAGGCCTTGGTTTACAGGGGATGTCACAGAAAGATCAGACTGGAAGAGGAATTAAAGAAATAATGGAGACTAGATTTAATTTCTTTTGGATGAAAGTATATGAAGCTTGTAACAAGCATTCTGAGGTGTTCAGCACATTTTTGGGGCTTTTCCACTGCACGGTACGGCTCAACTCAACTCTGCTCGCTTTCTGGGGGTTATCGTCTGTGGATAGTACCTGGAACTTTTTTTTAGTACCACCTCGGTCAAGGTTCCAAGCGAGCCGAGCCGATACTAAATGTGACGTCAAAACCCTGCAGATCACTGATTGGTCAGAGAGAATTGTCAATACCAGCGTCACTGGATTTGCGACACGGGACATCAACCTGCTAGTTTTAAAGTTAGCAACAGCGATAGCAGTATCGTTTGTTCACGCGACATTCGAATTTTAAAAAGAAATGGCTGTGCGCAAAACCACGGAGTGGTCAATAATCGAGGAGCAGACGTTCCTCTCATTAGTAGCCGAGGAGAGGATACAATAAGAGCCGGAAGGGTCGACGCAACTATGATGATCAGCCTATAATCCCAACCACGTTGAGGCAGCACTAAACTGTCATGGAAAAGCAAGCTCAGAAAAGTAAAGCGAGCAGAGACGAGTCGAACTATAATGTGCAGTGGAAAAGTGCATTAGAGGTAATAACTGGACCTACTTTATTTTGGTCCCCATGGTCTCCTTCTGGGATGTTGTCCATCTGATTACTTCGTTTGTCCCATCCCTTATGATCACTCACATGACTGCATTTGAGAGTTAAATTATGAAAACATTTAAACATAAGAACAAAGACATCCAGTCTAGTGCTCGGTTGCTCGAACTAGTAAAATGCAACTTTTACAATACCTTAGTTGGTCCAGTAGCAATTCAATTTACACTATAAAACAACATTATTTTTAACGATAAAATAATGTATAAGTTTGTTAACGTTAGCTACCATACACTGTACAAGATATAATCTATTTAACAAGACATGTAATTTTATGTTAAAATATTGAAAAAAAAATAAAAAATGATATATATATATATATTAGTTTTTAAATGTAAAATTATGATTTTACATTATAAGTAATGGTAAAAATGTATATTATGTTTTACAAGAGAATACATGTCATTTTTATAGTAAACCTTTGTTAAAATCATAGTAAAAAAATACAAATTCCAGCGTTAACATTCGTACGTTTTACATACCTGCGTGACCCATCCCATTTCATGATATTTTATGGGAAAGTTATGTTTTTTCCGATGTATATTAATTATTGCTAATGGAAGGGTCACTTCTGATGAACTTCAAGTCATCATGTGGCCTATTGTAGTTACTTCTAGGGCTGGCAACTGTGTTGAGCAACTAAATCAAAATTTTTACCTTCAACATTACTAAAATTCAAATTAAAGTCAGCAGATTTGAATAAATATAAACCAAATTTTTGCAAAGAACATTTCTCGATGTTAAAAACAGCACTCAATTTTAAACTAATGTGCATGGAATAAATTATTATTATTATTATTATTTTTTTTTAATGTTTCATGTTCTCGAATGTTAATAGAGAGTAAAACAAGGGGGGAAAACACCTCAATAGACAGTTCTATGGCCACAATATATTATCCCAGACTCAAGCTTCATAATTCCCTGCGATACCACAGTGTTTTCCATTCATTGCTGTTGTTGTACATTCGTAATATTCCCAGATATCAGTGCTATTGGTTTGAATCAGTTCAGACTCTGCGCCCAGGACAGGGACCTTTCAAACAGACGGAGTTCAACAGAGAGCACTAACAGAACGAGAGGATCTCATGACACGCATATATAAACTAAACTCCTTGAAAATGTATTTAAAACCCATTGCTTAATCTGAGAAATGCTGATAAGAGAGCATGACGCAAAGACCAAAGACCTCCACATAAGCGGCTGTTAACACAGAGCGCTTTTGCGACCATCCAGTTTACCATCTGTTTTCTATATAAAAGCATTCTAGACCAACGTCTTTGATTGTTTCACATCATCTCATGCAGGAGCGATGTGTAATTTAGATCTTCTTCAAGCTTTAAAACATGACAAAACACCTGCTTTCGGTTAAACTGTATTTGTTGTGCTGCGTCTAGCCTTTTGCAGCGCAAGAACACGATTGGTCTGAAGTCATCGTCAGTGCTTGACACATCCTAGTTTCAGCATTCGAATGTGCGTTTATTACCCCTTCTTTTCTTGAAATCGACAAATATTAAAATTTGGGAGTTTTATTAGACAGTACTAGTTGCTACGTTGATTAACTATACCTTTTAAAGATAAAAGTGTTAAATGCAAGTGTGGTTGTCTTTGGTTTATATGTTTGTTATATCGGTTTATAATTGCTTTCAATTCCCAGTCAATTAAGCACGATCATCATATACATGCACGATTACAGTTGGAAAAATGCAAACTTAATTTCCTATAGCCCAAAGTACACACAGAGTGTCCATTTAAGCAGTGGTAATTTCCACAAGTTTTTTATTTTTCTTAATTTTTTTGGCTTTTGATAAAAATGTACTTTAAAGTCAATATTTCATCAGGCCACATTCATTCAAGCCAATTTTCCACAGACTTAAAATGCATGGCCTTTTAGTCGACAAAATAACATTTTAGTTGACAATCATGTGCAAAATGAAAATCTAGGCAAGAATGTTTTTCTGATTGGCCGAGAAACTCTTTGTTGCCGTTTACAGAGCCTAAGGCTGGCAGAGAGGCAGTTGCGATGTCTCAGGACACGATTTACCAGTAATAACTTTCAGAGACTTGGACACCTTATGCATCAGTATTGCAAAATATAATGCGAACAGGGCCTAAAAATGTGAAACTTAAGCCACCATTGAAATCACATGCCAAAACCTGGCCTGAATTTATGTTATTTGACATACAAATGTCCGCACAAGATGACAAAGCAATTCAACATTCTTTCCCTTATTCTTGGTTACTCACTTGGCAGTGGAAGCGGTGTTCTCCTCGTTCTCTGAGGAGGAGGATGTGGAGGACGTGGCGAAGAAGGCTGGGTCCGTGTGGTTGGAGCTATCGCCGTGAGCCGTGTTAACGGGGGACAACCTCTCGTAGAGGGGCGTGTGCTGCTTCCCTTCTTGAGGAATGTTGCTGTAGCTGTTCTGATCTAGAAGCTCTTTACCCGACAGGTCCAATTCATGAGTCGGTTTAGCCAGTGGAGGGCCAGAATAGCCATGCTGCACCTTGGAGAATGATTGAAAACCCCAGTTTCTATTTTCTCATATTGTATCATTTTCTTTACATTTATTTGGTTGTATTTCACTTGTTGTTTTCCGGGTCAAAAAATGACCAGCCATTGGAAATGAATGGATTAGACTACAAAATTCAGTAATATGTCCAGTGTCCAGGAGCATCCCAATCCTTTAGATGAGACACAGATCCTTTTGAATGTGTGTTGGCACACACAAAGTCTTACCGTACGTTCACACCAGAGCCGGCGAGACATCTGGTAATGAGCTGTGACGCGGTTCGGCGGCAACCTATTGGAATATAGAAGTGCTCCGCTGTAGCGAAGTCTAGAGAACATAACCGTGTAAACTTTGGTTCCCACCAAACATTCGTTCCGAAGATAAAATGGAGAAACTAATTAATGCCGTGACGGGTTTCCCTGTAATATATGACCAAGACCACAGTTTTTATTACAAATGTATTTTATTTTGATAACAAACAACTGTAATTTTAATTACTTTCTGCCATCGATCGATTTCTTATTTTCACATTTTAAAGAGTTCATGAGGATATACGCTACTTGTGATCGGTCGGCAAAAAGTAAATGGTCGACATGTCTGGATGTTTAAATTGCGGCCCCCTTTAAATATAGTTCAAAAACAAAGCATTCTGAACAAACGTTGCTGCCTATTTCAATTACATCAGAGCGTCCACGAGCGTCCTTGAGCGTCGAAGGCAGGGCAGCCAGAGCGAATTTGGACGCTCTCGCCGCTTCTGGTGTGAACGTACAGTTAGGACATGTGCACACACAATACACACAAACACACATAATGTGTATTGAGCACCCTTTTGTGCATCGTCTTATTCACTCTTTGAGGAATATTTCAAGATCTACTTATCATATTATATTGCGCTTGGGCTAGTTTGAATTAGGATAGTCTGCTGTAAGATACGATACATCATTGTCCATTGTCCATGGGGAAAAAAGTGACAAAAAAAGACCCTTCTTTTAATTATATTTATGTGTGTGTCTGGGGGAATTTCAGACACTAATACTCACTGCAGTTTGGCCTCTGAGTGAAACAAATTTCCTCATTGTGTTCCTCACCTTTCCAACAATATATAATAACACATGGCTATCTAATCTAGAACAAAACAGTTCTTACTGATCAGCAAATTAAAAAGCATAATTTAAGAATTGGTAGCTATATGCATTGTAATGTCCAGATTCTAAGCTTTAAAATGACACCTATTTTGGCTTGACTTGGACCTTCCTTCCATCAATAACAAAATATATAAATTTGTTTTAAAATATGTTCAAAAAAAGGAGTACAAAACCCGTCACAATTACTAAAGAAGTTGATAAAAAGATCTAATGCAATATCTTGTTATAATATGCACAATATGAGAGATTTATAAACAATCTTAGTGGGTCGGTCATTTTTGACCGGGCACACAAAATGTGTTGGCACAAAGCACAGCACAAGTGTTAAGGCTAATACAACCCCAACTCTGAAAAGGTTGGGACAGTATGGAAAATGCTAATAGAAGCAAAAGGGAGTGATTTTTAAATTCTATTCTCCCTGTGCAATATTGAAAGCACCACAACAACACATTATTTGATGTTTTACCTTGTGAACTTATTTTTATTTAATTTTTTGATGGCCTTTTGGCTTTTTACTGGGACAGGGAAAGTAGAGAGGTGACAGGAAATGAGAGGGAGAAGAGTGGGAATGGGATCAGGGAAAGGACCTCACGAGCCGGGACTCGAACTCTGGTCACCCGCGATGCATCAGTACCACGTCATGAGCTCAGCACGCCAGGCTCTGACAAACACACTTATTTTTTAAATATACACCATTTCACATCATATGATTGCAACACGCTCCAAAAAATTTGGGACAGTAATGGTACATTATCATTTCTTCTAAACACTTAAGTGTTTGGGCACTGAAGACACAAGTTTGTTAAGTTTAGCAAGCAGCTGTTTTGTTACAGAAACTTAATTGAAATGTGGACTTGGACCACAAAACATGATTCCACTGTTCTACTTCTCATCTCAGATGAGACCGAGCCCGGAGAAGTCACAGCACTTGTGGAAAGTGTTGATGGATGGTTTCTCCTTTGCATAGTAAAGCCTTAACTTGCATCTTTGGATGCAGCAGTGAATGGTATTGAAATGTTTATCAAAGTATTCCCGAGCATCCTGTCACAGTATTTAAGACAGCGACATCTGAGGGATCGGAGATCACACAAATTCCGAAGCGGCTGGGCAATAGATTGAATATTCACGGTATAATCACAATGATTCAGTGGTGGCTCAGTGGTTGAGGCTCAGGGTTACTGACCAGAAGATTGGGGGTTCAAGCCCCAGCACCAACAAGATGCCACTGTTGGGCCCTTGAGCAAGGCCCTTAACCCTATCTGCACCAGGGGAGCCATATCATGGCTGACCCTGCACTCTGACACCAGCTTAGCTGGGATATGTGAAAAACTAATAAATTAGCAAAAAACTGTGTGTATAATGTGTGACAAGTATTCTTGGTCACAAGTGATTGTTAAACTGCAAAACGCTGTAATTAAATGACAGATAAACATGGTCCGTGTGAGCGTCAGAATAAGCGGTTCTATGCATGGCCCATTTTTGTTTTTTGGCGCTTTTAGAGCAGTTCACATGCATTGTGAAATCAAGTATTGCAGGTTTGGAAAGCATTCGTGCAATTCAAAACATTAGTAACTGCTACAAGTTATTATACAAATCTACAGTGTATAATAGAAAAGGAGGAGATAACAGTGTTTCACTAGATGCGGAACATAGTAAACGGTCAAATACACGCTGCCATTTCAGTGTCAAAATAAAAGCTCCAGGTAAAGGTAAATAGGACAGAAATATATCACTTGTATATAAAACAAATTTAATCCTCTAAATATTACTGAGAATTATTACATTAGAAAATTGACTGGGTCCCACAGAAATAATTTAGTATTATTCAATATTCAACTGGGTTCTAAAAAATAAGTGAGTAGCTTTTGTACAACTTGTTCATTCACAAAAATGTTTTTGAAAATATATACAAAGATAAACAATACTTTTTTATTAAGCTCTTATATATCATAATATAAATATAAAAGAAGCATGCCTTTATTATTGTTCCATTTTTATTCAATGACTTTAAAATATTGAATCTACTTGGCAACAATGGATGATGGTTCTTCTGATTTAAAAAAATCTTTTGAGCCATTTACAGCTAAATATATAATATGATCGAGATATTTATCGAATAGTGTTAATAGGCTGAAAAATATTGAGATATATTTTTTGAATCGCCCAGCCCTACCCTTTACATACTGATTTGACAAGATTTCTTGAATCTTTTAACTATATTGTGCACATTTGAGGGTGAAACTCCCAAAATCCTTCAAAGTTTTCTTTGGGTAACTAGATTATCTGCTGACGCATCTGTTGTGAAATTGGCGAGCCTTGACCCATCGTTGCTATTAAAAGAATAGGCTTTTTGGAGGCTTCTTATACACTATAACAGGATTCCCTCCAGTTTCACATCAGCATGTTATATGATCTCATCTCATTGATATTAGTAGAACAACCCTAATTCCCCAAAAGTTGGGACAGTATGAAAAATGCTAATAAAACAAAAAAATAGTGATTTGTAAATGATATTCACGCTCCAAAAATGTTGGGACAGTCGAGTGTTTACCACTGTGAAACATAATTTCTTCCAATAACACTTAAGCATTTGGGCACTGAAGACAAAAGTTTGTAAAGTTTAGAAAGTGGAATTTTCTATAATTTATCCATTACGTAGTTCTTTAGCTGCACAATTGTACGGGGTCTTCATTGCCTGATGGTATGCTTAATAATGCACCACACATTCTGAATTGGACACAGGTCAGGACTGCAGGCAGGCCAATCTAGCACCCGCACTCTCTGCTTACACAGCCATGCACTTGTAATCCGGACAGTACGTGGTATGAAGGTGTCCTGCAGGAAAATTCCGGGACATCCCTGGAAAAGACGGTGCTGGATGGCAATATATACTGCTACAAAATGTGCACACATCTGTCTACATCAATGGTGTTCTCACAGATGTGCGATTTACCCATGCCATGGGCACTGACAAACCCCTGGCCCATACAGACACTGGCTTTTGACCTGATGCTAATAGCGGCTTGGATGGTTATTTTCCTCTTTGGCCCCAATAAAACAATGGCTGTTTTTCAGAAACGTTTTGAAATGTGGACACTTCGGACCAAAAAACATGGTTCCATTGTTCTACTTTCCATCTAAGATGAGACCGAGACCAAGCCCAAGCCCAGGCAAGTCAGTAGCGCTTCTGGACTGTGTTGATGTATGGCTTCTGCTTTGCATAGTCAAATCTTAACTTGCATCTATGAATGCAGCGGCAAGTGTGGTTGACTAACACACGTTTACTAAAGTTATCCCAAGCCCACGTTCGTGATATCCATTACAGATGAATGATGCATTTGCATGTTCCATACTGGCCCAACATATTCAGAATTGGGGTTGTAGATTTTATGGCACTTTTGGTGGCCAAAATTACAGTGCACCCTTAATCCCAATGGTGGACTGGATTCCATAGCAGCAGTCGTGGTACTCACCCCAGGTTTGCCTGGAAAGGAGGTCTGTGGAATGTTAAGCATTTGTGGTGCTGTTGGCACTCCCATCTGATTTAGTCTGACTGTTGGCACACAAGCATAGTCTGGTTCAATATATGCAATAAAAAACAAAAAACATCTGAATAACAAAAATCTTTTGCAGCCATTTCAGTAACATTTTCCAAAGTACAGTTATTTGTCAAAGGTTAACCAAATGACACCTGAGATTTTCTATTCTACCCAGTGTGGAACTGACCTTGATGCACTCAAAATGTGCATAGGCACAGATATATAGTAATGTATGTGAAATGCAGCTCCTGCAGTCTTGCAAAAGTTAGCTGACAACACCAAGAAAACATTTACAATCATACAAAAAGTCAACCAGTCTGAATTGTTGAAAGACTGCAGTGCAATTTCATAAGATATTAGCGGTGTGTCAAACATGCTCTCACAAATTAGACAATGTAAAATCAAATTAGTTCTTCTCTTGTTTTTTTTTATTCTATTAACACCTGTTTAATGAACCAATTGAAACTTTTCAGGCAAGCAGAGGAGACTTTTTCCACACTAGCAGCCTCTATGCAAGAGTCCTTTCTAAAGAAGCCCATTTGTATGCACAGGGCATAGAGGCCATTCCAAAATGCACACAAGGTCCAAAGCAAGAGGAAAAATTTCTCACATTACTGAGACTGGGAGATGATTAAGAGAAAGTGCGTCTCTGAGGGTGCATTCACATTAGCACTTTTGGTGCGCACCCAGGTACGTTTGACGTCCAAGTTCAGTGAGGTTGGATTAATGTGAATGCCGTTTTCCGAACTTTACATTACATTTGAGTGGAGTCTAATGGCTTCTTTACTGCATCCGTGCTATGTGTGATTAGAATTCAATGTTTAGGTTTTGTTGTTGATAAACAATTGACTGTAAAGTGCATAAAGACATTAAAAGAGACATTATTCAAATGACAAGCGGGTTGCGTTGATCTCATCTTTGGACACACATTGCACGGAACAAGTCAAGCCAAACTTTTACTCTCAACACGCAGCCACACTTACCCAAATAGGGAGGGAAGTGAAGAGGCCTGCTTGCGGTTGCGTAATACTCCACTGCTTTTTTGAAACGGACAAGTTTGTCATCGGTTCTGGACTAGAATACAAGGTGACAAGATTATCGTATACAAAACATATAGAGAATTGTAGGAATAGTTCACACAGAAATGAGAATTTTGTCATTATTTACTCACTCTCGTCCCATTTCAAACCCAGATGCTGTTACTTTTTTCCTACTGAACACAAAGGAACAATAAAGGCATCATATTTTGACTGAGAGATATGGCAGAGGGCAATATTTTCAGTGAATAACAACTAATATTTTGGTGAGCTCTTCACAAATCTATCATGTGACATAAGGACTACATCTATGGTGCTTTTTTTTATTCTATTTTGTCCTTTTTGCAATAAACTGGAAAAGATTTGCATGAAGATTTTTCCAAAATGTTGTTCTGTGCTTCGTGAAAAACAGCATACAGGGTTGGAACTACATGAGAGTGAGTACATAATGACTGAACTTTCATTTTTGTGGGTAACAAAAAACAAAACAAATGTCTTCCACAATTCTTGGGTGCTACAAAGGCATGTCAGCTTACCTGAGAGTGCTTGAATACGTCTTTAGAAATAGCTTCCAGGTCATTGACATCTTGTAGGTTGCGGACGTAGTCAGCTACAGCCCTTATGACGACATCACAAGGAGGAAGAACAAGCTGGTGTGCACGGACCTGTGTCAGATAAAACAACCCATCAAACCCCCATCAAAAGCTCCTTCTGCTTAAAATGTGATGGGCGTCATCTGAACGGATACAATCTGACATTGTCGCAAAATATTCATAAATATACAAAATGCAGAGGTAATAAGGTAATTAAACGTATTTTCTTTTAAAATCAGACATTTATGTTGATATGTGAATGATTTGTTCATAAACTAAACTTCAGTTCCTACTAATCAATGGATATCATAAATTAGACAATATCAAAGGTAGATGCGTGTAATATTTTCAATGCTAAATATCTTTCACGTAACACACAAAAAAAAAGATTTTAGGATTTACACAAAGTTGAATTGAGTAATCTTTAATAAAATAATACACAAAATGAAATATGTCTGTAAATGTAAAAAATGTAAAAGTATTTTTGTTTCAGTTTTTACAACCACGTTGTTGTTATTTTTAGTTAACGAAAAGGTTTTCATTCAGTTTTCGCCTTCATTAATAGCACTGGCACTTTCAAAACATTGATCTTGCTGTTTAAGTGATTGGCCCAGCCCGACACCGCAACATTGACTCAACTAATGGTGCTAGTCTGGGGTGGGACTATCTGTTTGTCCAACCAATGGAGAGTTTTCTGGAATCTATTTGAAAATAGTGATGTTTAGTAGTGCGATCCCATTTGCAAAAACTGCACATTTCAGCGCTCAATGCATCGCGACATGACGAATCAAATTGACCTTGATCATTTTACAAATAAAGAGGTCACTGTACAATTTAAACATACTGTAAGCTTCAGAACTCAAAACTTCCTCCTCCCTGCAAAAAGTGCATATGTTGAAACAAAGCTGCCAAATTTCTCTACATTGTGATGTCACACTGTGATAGACATTTGCACGTGACAACCTTCCCAACAACACATCAAAGCCTACTTTATATGATCACCTCCGTAGCCCCGCCCAGTAACAGTGAACAGTGAGATGGCGACGAGAGTGATTTTGGTGCTGCTTCTCCTTTAAAGGGATAGTTCACACAAAAATGAAAATTCTCTCATTATTTCCCATGCTATCCCAGGTGTGTATGACTTTCTTTCTTCACCAGAACACATTTGAAGAAAATTAGACCAATATCTTGGCTCAGTAGGTCCTTAAAATGCAAGTGGATGGCGATTACTCTTTTGAAGCTCCAAAAATCCCAGATAGTCAGCATAAACGTCATCCATATGACTCCAGCAGATAAATTAATGTCTCCTAAAGTGACATGAGATCTTTTTCTCTTTTGGTGAGAAAAAGATCATTATTTAAGTACTTTTTTAACTCAAAATCATGCTTCCAGTCACCAGCGGTATGCACATGTGACTTAATCGCATTGGCACTTGAGACACGCGTGAACTGAGGCACATGCAACACAGCCGGAAAAGCAGGGCTGTTTACATGTGGAGGAATGCTGTACTGAAGCTTGTTTGGTTTTGCTCTGTATTTATCGGTTTCTTTAATGGTGTGTTTGTTTGCTTATTCTGGATGTCTCAACCGAGTGGAGAATGTGAGACATCCGTACATCCAGTACATCCGTGATATGACGTGATATGTTGCTTTAGAAGACATTAATTTAACCGCTGGAGTCATATGGATGACGTTTATGCTGACCATCTGTATTTTTTGGAACTTCAAATATCAAATCACCATCCACTTGAATTTTAAGGACCTACTGAGCTGAGATATTTTTCTTCAAATGTGTTCTGGTGAAGAAAGAAAGTCAAACACACCTGCATCATGAGAGTGAGTAAATAATGAGATAATTTTCATTTTTGGGTGAACTATCCCTTTAAGACTTGACAGTAAATGCCCACAGTTATGATTGTCTCTCTGCTCTTGGCTGACCTGAGTCAAGAGCAGAGAGCCAATCATAACAGTGGGAGTTTACTGTCAAAGTCTTAAAGGAGCAGCAGCACCAAAACCGAGTGTTTCTGACAGAGGGTCCGAATGAGGGTTGAAAATGATAAATTAAATGTTATTTGAGCAAAATGCTTTTTTTATCTTATACGTCAACCTCAAGAAACATGCTTTTTGACCTTGTAACAAACCCTATATCTCGGTTTCATGTAACGAACACAAACGCACACACACATACACACAGTTGAATTCAGAAGTTTACATACACTTTGTTAGTATTTGGTAGCATTGCATTTAAATTGTTTAACTTGGGTCAAATATTTTGGGTAGCTTTCCACAAGCTTCTCACAATATGTTGCTGGAATTTTGGCCCATTCCTCCAGACAGAACTGGTGTAACTGAGTCAGTAGGCCTCCTTGCTTGCACAAGCTTTTTCAGTTCTGCCCACAAATTTTCTTTAGGAAATAAAATACCTTAACTTTGTTGTCCATAAGCCATTTTGCCACAACTCTGGAGGTATGTTTGGGGTCACTGTCCATTTGGAAGACACATTTGTGACGAGCTTTGACTTCCTGGCTGATGTCTTGATGTTGCTTCAATACATCCACATCATTTCACATCATGATGCCATTATTTTGTGAAGTGCACCAGTCCCTCCTTCAGCAAAGCACCCCCACAACATGATGTCCCCCATGACACCCCCATGCTTCACGGTTGAGATGGTGTTCTTCTGCCTTCAAGCCTCACCCTTTTTCCTCCTAACATAACGATGGTTATTATGGACAAACAGTAATATTTTTGTTTCATTAGACCAGAGGACATTTCTCCAAAAAGCTCTTTGTCCCCATGTGCACTTGCAAACTGTAGTCTGCCTTTTGTATGCCAGTTTTGGAGCAGTGGCTTCTTCCCTGCTGAGTAGCTTTTTAGGTTATGTCAATATAGGTCTCGTTTTACTGTAGATATAGATACTTGTCTACCTGTTTCCTCCAGTATCTTCACAAGTTCCTTTGCTGTTGTTCTGGGATTTATTTGCACTTTTCACTCCAAACTATGTTCATCTCTAGGAGACAGAATGTGTCTCCTTCCTGAGCGGTATGATGGCTACGTGGTCCCATGGTGTTTATACTGGCATACTATTGTTTGTACAGATGAACGTGGTACCTTCAGGTGTTTGGAAATTGCTCCCAAGGATGAACCAGACTTGTGGAGGTCCACAATTTTGGCTGATTTCTTTTGATTTTTCCATGATGTCAAGCAAAGATGCAAAGAGTTTGAAGGTAGGCCTTAAAACGCATCCACAGGTACACCTCCAATTAAGTAAACCTCCTATCTGAAGCTAATTGGCTAATTGACTAAAGGCTTAACATACATTTTTGAAATTTTCTAAGATGCTTAAAGGCACAGTTAACAGTATATGTAAACTTCTGACCCAGTGGAATGGTGATAAAGTTCATTCAAAGTGAACAATCTGTCTGTAAACACCTGATGGAAAAATGACTCGTGTCATGCACAAAGTTGATGTCCTAAACAACTTGCCAAAACTATAGTTCGCTACTATTAAATCTGTGGAGTGGTTTGCAAAATGAGTTTTAATGACTTCAACCTAAGTGTATGTAAACTTCTGACTTCAACTGTCCATGCACAGAGAATGACAGCTACTAAAAGTGATGATCACACACAGATCTGCTATTCTAGAGTTAAAACTGAGTATAGCCCACTCTATTCTAGCTCACAGTGAATCAATAAAGCCATCTGCCAAGCAACACAAACACTGAGAACAGATAACGCAAGGTTACACATCATTGTTCCAATACTCAGTTCAACCCCTTTCCTTTGTACTTGAAGTTTGCTGGATTTGTCTGGGTGAGATTCAAAGATTCAGACGATTTAAAACCAAAAGAATACTTGTTAAAGACGGTGCTGAAGCGATTTCGCATGGTCCCTTATAAGTTATTTGCCAGGCCTCATTTCAATCTGGTTGTCAAGGAAACTGGTCACAGCGGCTTGTTACAGAGACTGAAGTCTTATGTTTGCACTATTTAAACATTACGTTGTGAATGAAGAAAACCTCCAATTATTAATAGCTCAAAACAAACAGCTGCGATACATGCAAGGGTAATAAGCACAGCTAAATGAATGAAAATGTTATATTATATAGATCCCAAGGCCAAATGAAAATGTTTCAATTTACACATCGGATGACAAAAACATTTCATTTGAGTGGCTACGTTTACATGGACAACAATACTCTGATTATTGCAATAATCAATGTAGAGGGAATAATTAATAGAAGATGTTTACATGATCTGGGCAAACCTCTTCAATCCCATTTGCATGCAACTTGCCATTACTCTGATTATTCGCTCTACACTGGCTGTTGACAAATAAGTGCAGCTTCTTCTGTATCGGAATGTTTTCGAACCATCATCCATCTGTTGCACTGGCGCACTTTCGTCAGAGTGGAAGAAATGCGATTACATGCTAGCATAAAGTGATAAAAATAGGAGTTCTCCACATATCTTACTACGATTAGCATTTCTCTGATTATTAGCACACATAATCACAATTAAATAATCGCAGTATTCTGTTTACAAGAGCAACACTGCCTTAATCGCATTGTAATAGCATTATGAGGGTGCATGTAAGCAAAGTCATTGTTGCCGTTACCTTCAAGGATGCTAAAGGGTGCTCAGGACCAAGTAAACTCCAGTGAAAGGCAGCCAAGTCTTCATCAGGCAGTATGTGATTACCTTCAAAAACAGTATTTAGTTATTAGACCATGAACTGCAAGGAGAGTGTCTTATTACTGCAGCTGAGCATTCCTTAGTAAAGAAAATTAACAAGACTATTTCAAGACACTTAATGTGTAAAATGAAAATCACAATACATATATTAGTTTTTGAAATATTAAATAATTTGCATATCAAATTGGAAATATTTTTAAAAATTAAAATGTACCTAAAAGTGAAGCAAAAATGACAAAACGATTTGGATTGAGATTAAGCTGCTTGGCAACTTCATGCATCAGGTATTGGCTGGTGGTGAGGCTCTTGCCATTGCGGCTCAGTTTAAGAGCATGGGCACTGAAGTAGCATGGGATGTTGCACAAGGCATAGTCAGAATCATAGGCGACCAAGCCATGGAACCCATTTTCTCTAAATAAGGCAATTACTTCCTGGTGATGGTCCTCGATTGTCTGGACAACCTGAAAGAGGAAGCAAATTATCGGAGCACTCATTAGAAGACTGGAAACAAATATACATATAAGGTGACTACACTGCAGTGCTTCGCATATTTCCATGTGGCTTATTTTGCTTGGGGAATTTTTTTTTTTTTCCTGTATTGCATAATTATTTCTCTGTCAAATGCTTTATTGATTAGTAACCAATAAAGATTAAATTAAATGCAATAAATTAAATGCTCCCTAATGAATTCCTCTATAACATGCAATGCACACTATTTCTTTATATTATATTCTATGCCAACTAATTACACATTGTGCCATTACATTTTATGGGTTGATTTAAATGGGATAGAACAATAAAATCAAATTATTCATTATGCAAAATTATGCATTCGACAAAATAAAAGATGACACTGTATATATTTTTTATTTTGTTAGAAAAGAAGCCCTCATAAGTACATCGTTTTAATATACAGTATATTATATACACTCACTGAGCACTTTATTAGGAACACCTGCATATGCGAAGCACTTATTCATGTGATTATCTAATCAGCCAAGCAGTGTGCCAGCAGTACAATGCATAAAAGCATGCAGCTACGGGTCAGGAGCTTCAGTTAATGTTAATGTTCACATCAACCATCAGAATAGGGACAAATGTGATCTCAGTGATTTGCACTGTGGCATGATTGTTGGTGCCAGACAAGCTGGTTTGAGTATTTCTGTAACTGCTGATCTCCTGGGATTTTCACACACAACGGTCTCTAGAATTTACGCCAAATGGAGCCAAAAACATCCATGGAAAACCCTTGTTGATGAGAAAGGTCAACGGAGAATGGCCAGACTGGTTCGAGCTGACAGAAAGGCTGTGGTAACACCGATAACCGTTCTATACAATTGTAGTGTGCAGAATAGCATCTCAAAATGCACAAGACATCGGACCTTAAGGTTAAGGATGGGCAACAACTAGCACCATGGTCGAAATCACCGAGATCACACATTTCCTCATTCTGATGGCTGATTTTAAAATTAACTGAAGCTCCTGACCCATATCTGCTTGATCTGAGACATTATACTGCTGCCACACGATTGTCTGATTATATAAATCGCATGAATAAGTAGGTGTACAGGTGTACCTAATAAAGTGGTCAGTGAATGTAGTTATACCTGTGCTGATAAACTGAATAATCTTCATGCTTTTAAATCAATAGACTTGTTTATCTGCACAATTTAAACTTGCTTAGTTATTGATGCGGAGTATGTTTGGATAGGTGTATTTGTAGGTAGAAGATCCCAATTTTGAAAATCTGCTTAGGGCCCACAAAATGCTAGGACTGGCCATGAGATTCAGAATTTGTCGTCAACAGCATGAATCCATGTACTCATCCTGATTGTGTCAACATTCCAGGCTGGTGGCGGTGGTTTATTGCTGTGGCGAATGTTTTCTTGGCACACTTTGGGCCTGTTAATACCAATCAATCATCGCTTGAATGCCACAGACCATTTGAGTACTGTTGCTGACCATTTGCATCACTTCATGGCTGCAAGTTACACAATCTTGTATAGCAAAGGTTGTCTCAAACAGGTTTCATGACCATGACAATGAGTTCACTGTTCTTCAGTGGCCTTCCCAGTCACCAGATCTGAATCCACTAGAACACCTTTGGGATGTGGTAGAACGGGAAATTAGCAGCATGAGTGTGCAGCTGACAAATCGGCAGAAATTGCATAATGCAATCATGCCAACATGGACCAGAATCTCAAAGGACTGTTGCCAACATCTTGTAGAATCCATGCCCCCACGAATTGAGGCTGTTTTGAGAACAAAGCGAGGCCCTACCATTATTAGTATAGTGTTTCTATTAATTAAGAGTGTGCTTTAATGTATTCTTTACATTTCTTGTTGTTGATCTCAATAATCCACAGTTTACAAGTATAAAATATATTTTCCAGTCATTTTCCATGCCTGTATTAATAACAGCAAGTTATTTCTTTAATTACCCTGAAAACAAAATAAAGGAATTAGTCAAAAGCATTTGTGGGGAAGAATCTCAGAAGTGAAATCAGAACATTTGGCTCTCTTTAAAACCAGACTCACGAACTTGGTCATGGCCTCTAGGGCTGCTAAATCTCAGCAGAAGTGACGCAGAGGAGCATGCAGCCAATCACAGAGCAGAGCTTACTCTTCCTGTCACAGGGCACTGCAGAACAGCCAATCACAGTAAAGAAAAGGTGGCCCTTCACTTTGCCATCACAACCTTAGTACTAACCTAGTACTATCCTTTTATACACATACACTATACACACACACACACACACACACAAACCTTTGTGTAGGCTTATAAAGCATGACAATATCTGTTTTAAATAAGACATAGGCACATCAACCATGCAAATCCATAGGTTATAAAATATTCTTGTATAACATTTTGACAGCTATATGCATTGTGTTTGGCAATACAAAAAGACAATACAATTAGGTCCACACATTTTGCAGTCACTTTTAATTCCCATCATTTGAATAGCCTCTTTCTAGGTGCCCATAGAACTAAATGTGATCTGATCGGGCATGTACCACCAGCATGCCAAACAGATTCATGCCCAAGTTGGCTTACGGTGCTGAGAGTGATCATGTTAGGAAGGTTGAACCTACTAATGTCAGCCTGCAGAATAACAAAGCCATGCACTCCTGACTTTGAACACTGTGCTGACTGGTTTAAGAAACAAAAAAGGCAACAGAAGGCTCAATTTCAGAGCTGAGCATCAAGCCAACAGTTTTGGAACATGACATGGCTTTAGTAGTCCATCTAGGACAAGCTTAGGTCGGTTTTAGCTGTTTGTTTGTTTTTTTAGGCAGGGGTATACAGTGTTTGATGACCCAATAAGAGAGCCATCTCATTAGTTGACAACCTTCTACTTGTAAGAGGAGGACTTTAGGGCTGGTTCTGCTAAGCTAACGGTGGCATACGGGCCAGACATGGCAACAACACAACAAGCATCTGCTGCTGCAACACTCACCCCGATGTGGAACCTGAGGAGCGCCAAGCGGATGCAATGGGCCATGCACACCGGAGGCAGGAACCAGACCTTGGGCGGCGGGGTGCCCTTGTTCTGGACGTGGCTGACGATCTGCTGGGCGGTCTGCGTCTCGTTCACCTGTCGCTTGACCCACTCGTGGAGACGGCCTTTCTCCAGGGCGCCATGGAAGCACACCAGTAGCTCGATGTTGCCGTGGAAGCAGGCTTTGGCAAGTGCGGCTAGGTACCCGAGCATGTGGTTCCACTGGCCTCCGCTTACCCAATCGGTGTAGAAGCCGCCGTAGAGCCTGTGCAAGCAGTTCTCGGCGTCCACCAGCAACCGAAGCGGGGTCTGAGGGGGTCTCTGCCGGCCGCCGCCGACCAGACTTCCGCGGGCGAGCTTCTGGAGCTCCACCGGCACCACGGCGTTGGGGCAATGCTTCTCGATGTATTCCTGGAAACCCTGCACACCCATAACTGCTGTCCGAAAGTGTGATGTCTGTTATTTTGGGTTTAGTATGAACGTTAAAGTGTCTGGAGGAAACGGAGAGTGTTGCGAGCGAGCAGTCTCTCCCGAATGCTGAGATCCGAACTTAAGGAATATTGCGGCGGATGTAGAAGTTGATCGGTCGAAAATCAATCAAACCGGATTTGCATCTGTAGTTTTTTGTGAGTTGTTATTTGGTTCATGGCTGATAGCCGCCGTGTGCAACCTTATGGAGCCATGTCTGCGGTCTGGATGTGAGGGAAAGAGGCGAGCGCAGCGACGCAGGGCACGTAGTGACACCGGAGGAGGAGTCTGGAGTTCAGGTGGGCGTGGCTGAACAGCGGGAGAACTGTTGCATGTTCAGTCTGGCAAGCTTTACATAGAGGGTCATTAACAAATAATATTGTCCAAAGTTATGAATGTGATTTTTTTTTATTTTATAAAATCTACTTTAAACATTTATCATATTTTAAACAACATCTATTGCATAAAAAATATTTAAACTGCTGAAAAAAAAAATATTTTTTGTAAATTTTAAAAATAGGCTCTAAAATACTTCTGAGTGCTGCTTGTTTTTCAAATAAATAATTATGCAAACTTATTCCAAACTACTTATGACAACATTTATTTTATCTGTATAATTACATTTTTAATTTTAATGAGGATTTTAATTTCTTTATAATTTATCATTCTATCACATTTATAATTTGAAATAAGTAATTTTAATCATGTGGATCCAATCTATCGGAGTCAATCAGGATCGAAGAGGTTGGTCATTTGCAACAAAGTGAAATATTTTTAAGTCTCAATCGATAGAGGGCGCCAATACACTTTTTATATTTGTAAATTAGTAGACAGGGTACCAGATTTAGCAGACAATTTTCTCCCAAAACGACCTTGTTAAACGATTGCAGAGACATTCATGCTAAAACAAATCTAGTGTCTAGCTGAAGTACACATTGTTTCTCAAATTTAGTCAACGAAGTATTTTAACTCTTACATTTTAACAATTTAAATCAGTCTTAAAGGGATAGTTCACCCAAAAATGAACTACTGTCGCTTATGCCATCCAAAAGCAAAGCATGACTTTGTTTCTTCTGCTGAACACAAACAAAGATTTGTAGAAGAATATGTCAGCTCTGTATGTCCATGCAATGCAAAATAAAGGATGCCAGAACTTTGATGCTCCAAAAGGTACATAAATGCAGCATAAAAGTAATCCATACTATATGCAATATGTGATATTATAGGTGTGGGTGATTAACAGATCACTTTGAGTCCTTATTTTACTACAAATCTCCACTTTCACTTTCACTTCCACATTCTTCTTTTGTTTGTTTTTTTGTAGTTCACATTCTTTGTGCATATCATCACCTACTGGGCATGGAGGAGTATATAAAAAAAAGGACTTAAATGTTGATCTGTTTCTCCCCACACCTATCATAATGCATCTGAAGACATGGATTTAACCACTGGAGTCATATGGATTACTTTTATGCTGCCTTTATGTGCTTTGTGAAGCTGTAAAGTTCTGACCACCATTATCTTGCATTTTATGGACCTACAAGGCTGAGATATTTAAAAATTCTTATCTGAACTATTCAATATACAATTCACATACCATAAACAGGTGAGAAAATGCAGGTAAGTAACATTTATTGGTGTCATGAAAAAATTAATTCACAGATATGATGGGCATATTGGGAGGGGGGGCACTGCATTCTAACAGTGTGTGAAAATACTAAATATTGAAAACTAGAGAAAAAATATTGGAAAAAATATACATTTACATTTTGATGAAACACTGAACTATCGCTTATTGTATAAAGATGTTATGCATAGAATAGTCATATACATACAGTTTGTCTATTTCATTTTATCAAAAATATACAGCGTTGGGCATAATTTTTTATTTTATTTTTGCAATATTTGCTTGTTTTGCCTGGGCGAGTATGTCATACACTTACAAATGCATAGATGCCAAAGGTAATGTAATGCAATCCTTTAAGATTGTTACTTTACTACCATTTCTGAATTCAACACAGCAACAGCTAGCATGCTAACTGCTACGTCATCATCAGTGTTATTATTTAACACTGCCTCCTCATACAGACTAAAATGCTAAAATACAAACAAAGCAATTCTGCTGACTTACACAATAATCACACGTTTTTTGCAGATATTCCACACATACAATGTACTCCACCAGCCCACCTACATACCATGCAAACTTATACTAGACAAACAGGTGACAAAATTTCCACTCATATGTCCAGTGATATTCTGAAGTCCTGTACCCTCTGGGCCAGCTCTTTGGCACTGTCCTGTGCCTCTTGCAGAGCTAGTTTGTCAGGGAAGCTCAAAGCTGATTTCTTAGTGACCATGGCCAGTTGCTTGAGATGGGCACACAGCTGGTTAATTATGGACAAAATTTCCTGGCTGGCCTCTCTACTTTCAGCTTCACCACGCAGAGTGTTTACAAGTCTTTGGCCCACCATAATGACCAGCTTGCTGTGGGACATGAACTTCTCAGGGGGCTGACCGTCGGTCAGGCTACATAAAAACAAGCTGATGGCCTTCTGAATGGCTCCGAAATATAGACGGCAGTGGTCAGAGAGTGAAGGCTTCTTGGAGGTGTGGAGTGGACTGGGGCTCATGGACTGTGATATGGAGACCTAAAGACACAGTTAAAAGGTTTCCAAAAGCAATAGTTTAATACTTCAAGCTATTTACTTTGGCATCAAAACATTTTAGCTTCATTACTTTCACACAAAAATGTCCTGTTTTTTTTAAGGTATCACCATTTCTCTTTGATTTAAAGCAGCCCTTTGCTGTTTTCAGCTGTTGGTCAAACTCTTTCTTTGTCTATTCGAAGGCAATGACATTGGTTAAAATAATGAATAATGATCATAATAATAAATATATTGAATAAATGTAAATATTTATATTAATAAAAATCATACGGTATCACTCAGTCTTTTTGTAAGATTAATGCATTTCAGTTGAATGACCAATTTCCATTCAATAATATTGATGATAAATATTATTATTATCATTATTAATAGCATTATTATTATAATATATTTAATAAACTCTTATTATTAATAATAATTATACAAAATCAGTCAGTCTTTTGGTAAGATTTATGCATTTTAATTGAATGACAAAAATCCATTTAATAATAATGATATAACATTATTATTTTGTTATTATTATTATTATTATTATCATTATAACACATTTAATAAGCATTTATAATTAATAATAATCATACAACATCACTCTGTCTTTTTGTAAGATTTCTGTATTTCAATTAAATGACAAATTTCCTTTTAATAATAATAATAATTATTATTATTATTATTATTGTTGTTATTATTACAATTTTTGTTTTTATTATAACGTATTTAATAATACTAACACTTATAATTAATGATAATTATACAATATCACTCTATTTGTCTATTTGTACGATTTATGTATATCTAATTAGTGACAACATTTCCATCTATCTGAATTGAGCAATTTTATAATAATATGCATTAATATAAATATGAAGCATTTAGGTTGAATTAAATATTAACTAAATATGCTTAAATTCTAACATGTACATTTTGTTCAATTCTGTGTGATGAATATTTGTCAATTGAAGGGTTAGGATAAATCTTAAAATTAGTATAAATATTATTGATATAATAAAAGCATATTTTTGGGATTTACGCGTTTCAATTTCATACAAATATTTCCATAAAACTGAATTGAGTAATCTTTGACAAATTTTAATTAATAAAACTTAAATATATCCAAGTCTTTGTTATGAAATTGAAATGCATAAATCTTAAAATAGACTGAAATATATTCACTCACAAACAAATTTAAGCCAATTTTTATGATTTACACGTTTCAATTTGAAAACAAAATTCTATCCAGTTGAATTGAGTAATCCTTGACAAAACTAACTTTATAAAACTTAAATCTATTTTTATTAATTTATGAAATGTCCATGTATTATGTATTCAATCAACACTATATAGCTTCAAATATGAATAATGATCAAAATAATAATTATTAATAATATATACTTCATGCTGAAGTGTGATTTACCTACCTGAAGCTGTACATAGTCACTCTCATTTATTCCTGAGTCTACCATCGGATCACTTTTGCAGAGACTTCTGTTAGACGGGCCTACATGCTCCACCGTGTCGGTTTCCTTAGGAGTCGCTCTGAAAATAAGCTTGCCGTTTGCATTCAGGATGGAAACCAGTCTCTTTACATCCTCTGGTACAGTACGAGCCACCATAATAAACCGCTCCAAGTGATCAGGTGTCTGTGAGTGGCCTGCATCCTGAGCCAGAGTCTCCAGCAGCCAGCCCAAATCTCGCAGAGCATCTGTCGCCAGCTGCAGGATCAAGCCCGAGTCCTCAACCACGGAGAGCTGCTTAAGTAACCTGGTCTGCAGGTTCAAGTCTGTCAACCTTTGCGCATTACCTCTAACATCCAGGGCGAAATTTATGAAGCAGGTGACAGAGTCGGTCACGTCTTCGGCAGCTGTGTGGATTTGCTGGAGGTGCTGTCCCAGATGCTCCTTGCACCTCCAATTGCTGCTCACAAACATCAAAAGCTTGGACACAGATTGACACACAGACTCCTGAAGCTCAAGCAGCTTCTTTCCAGCTTCCTCCTGAGAAAGAGTGACCTCACGCAAGAGCTTAGGCTCTGGAGAACTCAGCATGAAAGTGTCACAGGAGCTGCTGGAAGAGCTGGAGGCCGTGGATGGTGTGGACGCCGTCGAGCTTCTCTGGCTGTCATTGTTATCGTCCCTTCTGATTGCACCTTCAGTAAGCTGCCTGGACATTGTCCTGCCCCTTGGGGGCCAACGATGAAGTTGGTCATTAATGGGTCTGGGTTTACCCCAGCATTGAAGGGGTTCATTGCTTTTGTTAGAGTCAGTTTCAGGAAGGGTTTGCTGTCTGGGGAACATTACAGAATGTGCAGAGTTCTCTGATTGTCTCAGGCAAGGTGGGATATCATAGGTGCATGAATCTTTACAAGATTGCATAATCTTGCTTGGTTTGGGGATATCGTAGAGGGGCTGGGTGGGACTTTGTTTCCTTTCAGACCAAACATGAGCCGGCGGAGTGTCATAAAGCTGGTTGTTTGAACTCAAATGTTTGGATGGCATGGTGCCAAAGTGACAAGGTTTGTCACCTTGTTTTTGCGGGAACACTGGCACACTAGTACGGTAGATGCGTTCAGACTTGCAAGGATTTGGCATGGTGCTATAACCATATGGAGGGTTTTGAATATTCTCACTGATGGAGGGCATTGGGATGTCATAAGTGGGGTTATTGGTGATCAATGGTGGTATAGTGCAGTCCTAAAAAAAATGAAATGTTCATATCATTAACATTTAGCAGAATCCTTTGATTCATTTGTTTGTTTGTTTGTAATTATGATAATAAAAGAACAATACAAGAATGCAAAACAGAACAGAAATATGTGCAGGAGAGGTTTGAATCCCAATTGACCTATAGCTTAGTCCCGCCTTAAAAGCACTTCTGACCAATCCTGTCTTAGCAACTGTTGCCCTGCTGCCATTACTACACGTTTTTACTGTTATACAATGACAGTCTATGGAAGTAATGTGTGTTTGAGCACTTTTAAGCATACTTTTAAGTGCACTTTTAAGTACGGCGCCTCGTGCCGCAACACAAGATGCCGCCCTGGACTACTGCCCATGTCGGCCATGCCTAAATCCACCACTGGTTCATGGCAATCTCTCATTGGCTACATTCACACAGCAGAAGAATACGGCTGTCAGAAATGTTTTGAGTGCTTAATACGGTTATGTTCACACATAGCTCAACAACTGCGTTTGATAACCAAACTGAAATCCACAAATTTCAGGTCTCATATCTGCATTCTCGGCAAACCTGTGCTGTGTGAAGCGAACTATACTGGACAACTAGTTGTTAGTTACGTCGCGTCTGTCTCTTGCGTTTTATGTGGGGTTTCGTTAACTCGCGGAGATGGTGGTAGGGTTGCTGTACAGGTGTGTTACTGTGCATTGTACATTTTACTTACATTCTTTTTTATTGCATTTGGACATCTTGCGCTGTCCAGCATTTCATGTCTCTCATGCTCCTCTGTGGTTGAGCTCAGTGATGTTTTGCTTTGCAAAGGTTGCAGCGGAGATGGCTTCAAAAGACAATAAATTACATAATTCATGACATCAACTTTTATCAATACCTTTGGTAAAATATTCCTCATTAGCTGACCATCACACTAAAATATCTTTTGATTGACTAACCACACTGTAAAAACTGTAAACTGTAAATTAACTGCTTTAATTCAATTTAAAATGCCATTTAATCTGACTAAATCAGGTCACAGCGTCACACCAACAAAAGTCATTTCTATGGGTTTGATCAAGCAGAAATAGAAACTTTAGCTAACAATTGCAGGTTACCACTTTTTTCAGCGCAAATATGGCTGGTGGACTTATCAAGAAAACATTTAATGGACTGTAAACATAGAGGATCTTCTCACCAGGCTTGGAACATCATATATGTCTGAGCCAGATTTGGAATGAGCAGTTGAAACCTGCATAGAGTAGAAAAAGTCTAGGTTAAAGCACAATTGAGTAACATGAAGCCCGCTTCTTAGTGGGATACTGGATCCTTAAAAGTGCCGTGCATCTTTATAGTATGTGTTTGCAATTAACCCAGTTCTATAATTGTAGCCATGCTGTATTAGCTGGTAGAGGACAGCAGCAAAATCATCTCTCCCTGAAGCAGAAGGGAAAACATGTGAACCCAGTTGCCTCACCTACCGTATAGCAGTAATGCCTGCTTTAAAAGAATATTCCAGGTTCAATACAATTAAGCACAATCTTTACAATGTAAAGTTGTTTCAATTGTCATCGTAATTTTTCAAAATGTCCGTAATTTTAATGGTAAAAGAATGTAAAAATGCTACAGTAAAAAAAAACATAAATTGGTTAATGAGTAGTTACCTTAAAATGTACAGTAATATTTAAAAAATATATTTAAAAAGACAATAAATGTAGATTTATGGTTAAATGTTGTAAAAATAAGTTATGATTCTTTTTATTTTTATATCAGTTATGTACTTTGGAGTGTTCTGTATTAGATTTGGTGTAGTATAGTTAATGTTTATTGCATAATTATAATTTCACATGTGTTTGTGGGGCTTGGGTAGCTCAGCGAGTACTGACACTGACCACTGTCGTGAGTTCAAATCCAGGGTGTGCTAAGTGACTCCAACCAGGACTCCTAAGCAAGCAAATTGGCCCGGTTGCTAGGGACGGTAGAGTCACATAGGGTAACCTTCTCGTGGTCGCTATAATGTGCGGTTCTCGTTCTCGGTGTGGCGCATGGATGTGGATAATAGCGTGGGCCTCCACACACTCTAATGCGCTCAACAAGCCACGTGATAAGATGCACGGATTGACAGTCTCAGATGCTTTGACAACTGGGATTCGTCCTCCGCTGCCTGGATTGAGGTGAGTCACCATGAGGACTTAGAGCGCATTGAAAATTGCTTGGGCATTACAAATTGGGAAGAAAAAGGGGAGAAAATCACAAAAAAATAAATACATTTCACATGTGTTACCCTGATGTGTTTGTGTGAGTGACACTAACATGTGCTGTCTGTACATGTTTATTGGTCATTGCTCCTGGAAGGGCCACTATTGATGAAATTCATGTCATCATGTGCCCTTCTGTAATTACTATGGTGATTAACAATACATTATTTAGTGAAAAGCAGATTTCTATAGTTTCAGAAGGTTAATATATTAAGTTTATCATTTAATAATATAAACAATGGCACTGCAACGTAAAATATACAGGCATCAAATGTACATCCTGTAAAGCCTGAAACGTGGTTTCCATATTTTTTACAGTGAATTTCTGGCA
This sequence comes from Xyrauchen texanus, assembly GCF_025860055.1. Classification (NCBI taxonomy): domain Eukaryota; kingdom Metazoa; phylum Chordata; class Actinopteri; order Cypriniformes; family Catostomidae; genus Xyrauchen; species Xyrauchen texanus. The sequence continues at coordinate 32,757,837 of NC_068314.1, forward strand.
ACCACAGCTGCCAGTTTTTTACTGTAAATTTAACAGGAATTTATTTAATTTTTTTACAGTGTAGGGTTTACTATGTTATGTAGTCTTGGCAATGAAATGGTAAAATTGGATATAACTTTACACAGAAAAGGTTAGTAAGCAATTTTATCACACTTAAGTAATGTTTGCATGGCTATTGAGACCATGAGTATGTTAAAGTTTACGTTAATGGCTTTTTTTTAAAGAAAATAGAGAGGTAAGTCTAAATTATTTTTGTGGTAATTAACTTTATGGTACAAATGTTTTCGACTGAGCTTAACTTGAATTGAACCCAGAATATACATTTTAGACTACACGGGAAGCACAGTTTCCCCTAAAATTAAATAAGAAATGCGGCAATGGCAAGTTTAATATAGGTACAAATAATTGATATAAAATTTGTGAATTTCAATATTTTAGAGAATAAAAGTGTAAAATATCACACATCACTATCACACAGTGAAAAGGGAGGTATGTTTTGGTCTGTTCACATTTGAAGACATGGATTAAACCACTGGAGTTGTATGGAGTACTTTTATTCTGCCTTTATGCACTTTTTGGAGCTTCAAAGTTCTGTTCAGCATTCATTTGCATTATATGGACCTACAGAGCTGAAGTATTCTTCTAAAAATCTTAATTTGTGTTCTGCAGACTTAAGAAAGTTATTCACATCTAGAATGGCAGGAGGGTGAGTAAATGATGAGAGAATTTCAATTTTTAGATTAACTATCCCTTTAAGAGCTCATATTTTTCTTCTGTATATGGTATTTACCTGGTAACACAATTCACTGTCCTGTATATTGTTCTTTACATACTAAAATATCATCTTTATAGGTACACTGTTTAATGTTTTCCTCATTTAAAAGTTTTGCTGCAAAAATAATGCTGCATGCCCTCCCATGTGTGTCAGTGTAAGTATAAGACGACAGACACTGAAGTTGTTAAGTGCAACTTTAAAATAAAATATGACATCAAATACACTTTTTTTTACCTAGTTTTGCAGGCCGACATAACACACATTTTTTCAGCTTTCATAATTGGGTATTTTGCCTATTTTGTTCCAAAAACAGTTTTGAGCTTGGAGCTCCCTTTACACATTTCACCATTTAAGTACTGTTTGAGCCGCTTATGGGAGCAACACTGCAACTTCAACTTCCCCACTTTTAATTGCTGTTTATAAACACTTCTCTCTCTCTTTCTAGCTTTCTTTCTTCCTCACTCTGGGGTCCTCAGCCTCACTTCTGGTTGCAGTTAGTGGTGTCTGAGTTCTGTCTTTTCTGCTCTTTTACAAGCTCATAAAACCCCGGTGCTACATACCTGTCCTCACAGAAAGAGGCCCTGGTCTCCATCTGTGCATTGTTTGTCAACAGGGGTTTCAGAGGCATTACTCGTTAGAACCGATACTAAATCATCTACATATTCAAATTTGTCTTTTATGTTTTAAAATGTTTAGATGATTGGCTTTCTTTGAACAACAGGTTGTTTTTCTTAAATTATTATGCATTGTGATAGCTGATGTGCCTTACATCATGTGATGATTATATATATATATGACTGGCATCCTGTTACTTATCAGAGACCACATCTGCTCTGTGCTGCCTGCCTCACTGGACCAACTACAGTTTCCTTACAGATGCAACCGCTCCACTGAAAAAGGAGCACATATGTGAGAATGCTGTTAGTGGATTACAGCTCAGCATTCAACACCAAAGTGCCCTTCAAGCTTGATGTGAAACTCCGGGCTCTGGGCTTAAACAGCTTGCCATGCAGCTGGATCCTGGACTTCCTGTCAGAATGGGCAGCAACATCTCCTCATCACTGACCCCCAACACTGTAGCCCCGCAGAGCTGTGTTCTCAGCCCACTCCTGTATTTCCTGTACACATATGACTGTGTGGCAACACACAGCTCCAATGCCTTCATCACGTTCACCGATGATTCGACGGTGGTAGGTCTGATCACTGACAACGATGAAACCACCTACAGAGAGGAGGTGCACACTCTGACGCGCTGGTGTCAGGAGCACAACCTCTCCCTCAACGTCAGTAAGACCAATGAGCTTGTAGTGGACTTCAGGAGGAAAGACAGAGAACACAGCCCCATCACCATTAATGGAGCACCGGTGGAGAGAGTCAGCAGTTTCAAGTTCCTCGGTGTCCACATCACTGAGGAACTCACATGGTCCGTCCACACTGAGGCCGTTGTGAAGAAGGCTCACCAGCGCCTCTTCTTCCTGAGATGGCTGAGGAAGTTTGGAATGAACCACCTCATCCTCACACGGTTATACACCAGTACTGTAGAGAGCATCCTGACTGGCTGCATCACCGCCTGGTACAGCAACAGCACGCCTTCAACCACAAAGCCCTCAAAGTGTGGTGGGAACAGCCAGACACATCATCGGAGGTGAGCTTCCCTCCCTCCAGGGTATCTATACCAGGCGGTGTGTGAAAAAAGCTTGGAGGATCATAAGAGACTCCAGCCACCCGAGTCATGGGCTGCTCTCACTGCTACCATCAGGCAGGCGGTATCGCAGCATCAGGACCTGCACCAGCCAACTTCACGACAGCTTCTTCCCCCAAGCAATCAGACTGTTGAACACTTGATCTCTCACGATCAACAATCAGCACTGCACTTTATTTATCGCACTCTGGACAGTCATAAATTATATTTCTCTTAACAACACACTGGCAACTGACTATGAATCGACAGCCTGAATGTCAATACAACACTATACAACCTTACTGCATATTTATATCTATTATTTCTATTGTATACTGTGTATTATATATTGTGTGTATTGTATACTGTACATTGTATATTATTAATTGCATATTGTGTTGTGTGTAATTATGAGTATATTAGATGTGTAAATTGTGTTGTGTAAATCTGATGTTTATTGTAAATTGGTATATGTCTCATCACTGTCATGACTGCTATGTTGCTCTTAACTGCACTCAAGACTTTCTCCCACTGTTGCACTTGTGTATATGGTTGAGTGACAATAAAGTGATCTGATTTGATGTGTGATGTGTTGGATGGGCACTTCATTTACTTCTTTCATAGGTTCATAAATGTGATTTACTGGTGAAGGCATGACAGCTTTTGGGGTTTGATAGATGCTCTGAAGGCTTTGGGTGCCCAAGGACTCCCTCTCAGCACCAAAGTTAGTACTAAGGGGACGTAGGCGGTTTGCCGGTGCCATGCCCTGACATCCATGTAGAGAACACTTCCACCAGCCAGTGTTCCCTGCCACATTGCTGTCTAGCACCACAATGATGTCACCCTTGCGAAAAGCCAGCTCATCACCACTGTCAGCTATGTTGTCAAAGAGAGCTTCTGCAAACAGGGTCTGAAGGAAAGAGAAGAAGCAAGAGTAGAGTCACTACATGCAAATTCTGGCCAGAGGAAAACATGTAATGACAATGACACACAGTGAAGGACCAACGCAGATCAGAGTTGGATTTGAACAAACAGTGGCTTTGTGCAACAATAATAATGGGCCTGAGCGTAGCTAGGCACATCTTCATAGACCTGCTGAATGAATGTGACCTTACTGTATTTCCCAGATATCTATTTTTAGCAGGGGTTTTGTTTGTTGGCTTCAAGTGCCTACCGGTAATTTAAAGCCAAATGGGATGTGAACCAACTGAAAAAGCAATGGAAATGCATTGGTATAGAAACTGGGTTATTTTAGAATGGCAAAATTATATTACTTTAAAGGGATTCTCTCATCATTCACTCACCCTCATGGCATCATAAATGCCCAAGCCACCATGGGGCCCCACAAAGCAATGTCATTTTTTTTATTTTTATGGATATATACTTAAAGCTGCGAGTAAGACTCAGGCATTTTTTACAGCTCAATTAGACATATAAAGGGGGCCCCCTTGTGTCCCGAGAGGGAAGGGAATTTCTAATGATCCAGATGGGCTTGAGGGGGATTCCCAGTAGGATTTTGTTTAGGACATTCATATGCTCAGAAATGGCCCTGATAAAAAACAACCCTCTAATCTGAAGATCATGTAATATCAGGTAGTGTTTAATCTCCAAAAAAAAGCCAACTCAAGAACCCTATAGGCCTAAGTCAACATGTTGCTTCCGAATATTCATGTACCCTGAAATTGAATCTCCAAAATTACTGACAAGCACCAACCCCCATCAGACATTTTTGCATCAATTTAAATGTGGTTATTTTTACCTGTGGTACTACTGATAATATGTTGCCTGAGCAATCTCTGGGCGTTTTCACACCTAGTTTGTTTGAGCACTCCAAGCGCTCAAAGAAAGTTATAATGTGCATTTGTGAACAACCTAAGTTGTCTCAGACCTCCTAAAAGGACCAAAAAGTGAACAAACCACCTCTATCCCTGTGCAATAATTTTTAATGAAACATTCTATATTTTTTTAAAGCCTTGAAAGTAATCATATAACCATTTCCCATTATGTAATTTCCACCACATAATTCTATTAGGCTAAACGCAATACAGAATTTGAGATGTGGTGGAAATTTTCATTTATACCAGTACTGTATATATACTGTAAACATTACACATACAAACTGTTGGGATTGTTTTCTACTGCTTTCAAGATTATATCTGTGTTGAAGCGTGCACATTTCTTTAGAGGGTGTAGTGTTGATTGTGTACATTTCCACTTTTATGGTACTATTAGACTTTATTGCACAGCTTTCTAGAATACTCGATTCTGATTGGTCAACCATGGTATACTGTCATTGTCTACTGTTGATGTAGAATGACTGCTAAACTGTATAATTGACCTTACACCTTTTATCTGCTTGTCTGGTTGGACAATTCAGAATAAATGTTTTGTAAAGAATCTCATTCATATACCAATTATTTACTATACTTAATTTTTTTTGTACAGTATATATATTTTGTGTGTGTGTGTGTGTATATATATATATATAAAATAAAAAATGTTCAGATAATTAAAATGCATTACATTCTTGTGGCATAAGAGTTAATCACTGATAAGTCAATACAAGAATACAATGTATTGTTTACTACCATATTATTGAACATAAGCCAATCATTGGCATTCAGTTCACAGCAATTCATTTCACAAATTAATTTGTCAATCAGTTTGAGGATCCGTCAATGTACACCTGCTGTGTCAGACATGTTTGTGTAGCATCTCAGGTGCGATGCGTCATAAACATACATTTTTAGGTCACTGTGTAAAGTTAAATATCGTTTAATACTTAGAACACATCTTGAGATCTCTTAGTTAAGGTTAGTTCTAATTGACAGTCCTAATATATATATATATATAGCTTGTAGTACCACCTGTTTACTCCAGAGTGCAGTGAGTGAAACTTCAGCTGTGTGGGCAATGCACCGTTTATACAGTGAAGAAAAACACCCTTCAGCAGCAGAACAACACAAACATGTGTCTTGCGTTCAAAACACTTGATGGAGTGCAAATCCGAACTAAGGGATCTCAAGAAGTATTCAACTATTTAAATATTTAAAGATACCTATCTATAATTATTTCATCATTATATATTTAATTATTTTTTATATGAGAGGCTTTCTCAGCAAATATTTGTATATGTGATTAAATGCGATTAATCACGGTTAATTAATGTAATTAATTCGCTTAAACTGTTTTAGCGATTGACAGCCCTTAGAACACACATATATACATATATATAACATTAATATAATTCAGCATTTTAAACCATGAATAATGCTGCAGTCCAATTAAAGGGATAGTTCACCCAAAATGAAAATTAGCTCATAATTTACGCACTCTCATGCCATCTCAGATGCGTATGACTCTCTTTCATCTGCTGAACAAAAACAAAGATTTTTGAATAATATCTCAGCTCTGTAGGTCCATACAATGCAAGTTAATGGGTACCACAACGTTTATAATTGGGTACCAGACTTTTAAAAATTGTATATATACTGTACATTTAAGTTATGACTAAATGTTTGTCTACAAAACTAATTCTAAGAATTTACCGGTTTGCACAATATTTCTGTCGAAAAACATGAATTCAGTCAAGGGCATCCAGAGTTTGGACTGTTAGTGTAGCTATGCTAGTTTTGTGACTCTAAAATCACTCCATATCTCTTTCTTCTCACATAAAAAAATAGCCTGTGCTCAAATCAATATTTCATGACTATTTTGTTTACTTTATTTGGAAAGTAGCCATGTAATAAGCAGGATAATGTGACACTGACCCTCAATATCCCTAATTTATTGCATTAGACTACTCCATCATTCAAAATGTCAAATTTAGATTGAAAGTGGGCATACTGCACTCACATGCACTCTTTTGACTTTCACATGCACTCTTAAAACTGTAACAGTGTTAAGAATTTACAGTAAGAATATGTTCACACTTCAGCAAAACAGAGATTTAGCTGGTGAAACATGCATTCTTATTCAGTTTAACCTCTCAGCCCAAAGTTGAAAGGGCAAACCCCCAGTGTCAGCACACCTTGGTTACCCAAGCACAAAGTTAGAATAGTCTCAGCAGAGCAAGTAATGCACTACACAGAAAGGCATTGCTAGTCTATTAATTTGATCTAAACACAATAATTGTGAAATGGCAAACATATTTTAGATGAGCAGAGAAGCTCTTGATGGGACAAAATGGCCCATATTTCCAAAGGAAGAATATTTTCTTCTGGAATGCGAGGATTGCCTTGCAGTAGCCTAAATATTTAAGGTGCACTTGCAAGGTCACTGCCAGGATCAGGAAATGCACATTACTGAGAGCATCCCTTTTTACGAGGACAGGAAGCTGTCTTGTTAAGATAACATATTAGACTTTCCCACACTGTGCATGAGTACTCCTGAACGTGGGGAGTCTCGGATGTGCTTAATGCAAATTGTGTACTAAAGGAAAATTCCACTCATTTTTTAAGCTCTGGAGCATCTCTTTCCTTGGACTTAATTCGAAAATTGCAAATTATGCATGAGACAGTCCATGAATGTTCCAGGCATGTCATCTTATATTATGTGGCTCCTTACACGTATCTCGGCAGTTCTGAGGTGAAACGTTCACTGTGTGGCGCTAAAAGTGAGTTTAACTTTATCCTCTACAGAAACAAAGTGTGCCTCCTTACCCTAAACTTAAACCTAACCAATAGTGTCAGAAAACCAAATGTGAAGAATGCAATCTGGTCGAGTCTATCAATCTGGTACTTGGTCGAGTCTAGCCCCCCCTTTAGACCCAGCCATGGATGAAAAACACAATTGCAACCACGTCATTTTGTGCGGCTTCTGAGTCACTTTCAGCTCATTTGTCGACTTGCGTGCTCTCGGGGCCTTTGCATCACAAGTGCAACACTGAATCAGCTGTACTGTCACGCAATTTGATCACATTTGAATAAGCTTGTAAATGTAGTTGGTAATGTACTTACACATCATGCACTATAGTAAAAGTGCTTAGATGTCATAGACGTCCATAAGGAACTGGACGAAATGTAAATGTTTATGAACGAATAATCTGCTGTTTTGGTCGCAATTTGTGAGAAAGTGAATAAATGTAATTGTTGTAGCGCCTCTAGTGTTTATTTCCGAGATATGCAATACATAAAATGAACCACATTAAATCATTTTGCAAAAATGTATGTACAATAATGTGATTCTGTGAGACCAGGTTGGTCATCTAAAGCTGAGACTAATCGAGGGCTTCTAGAACGTTCAGATGCTCATGAGGCATTTTACATCTTAATTTTAATCAGTTATTCTGCAGTAGCTTGTAGTGTCTCTAACACATTTTTCAAATGGATAGTGGCTTGATTTGTTTGTGTAAAAACAACATGCTATTAATAATTTCTTTCTAGCTACAGTTCTAAAGTCCTTTCTGCAGCCTTTGACACAGTCAACCATCAGATTCTGCTTTCCACCCTCTCCTCGCTGGGTATTAAAGGAACTGTGCTTGACTGGTTTAACTCCTATCTCTCAGATAGGTCCTTCAAGGTAGCCTGGAGAGGTGAGGTATCCAAGCCACATCAGTTACTTACTGGGGTACCTCAGGGATCAGTGCTTGGGCCACTTATATTCTCCATATACACAACATCACCATGACCCATCATTTAGGCACATGGTTTCTCTTACCAATGTTACGCCGATGACACACAACTGTACTTGTCTTTCCAGCCCAACGACACCACAGTGACAGCTCGAAACTCTCCCTGCCTGGCAGACATCTTGGCCTGGATGAAGGAACTCCACCTGCAACTCAATCCAGCCAATACCGAACTCCTTGTCTTTCCAGCCAACCCTGCTGTTGAACACAACATCACCGTGCAGCTGGGTCCAACTACAATAATGCCTTCATAAATGATCAGCAATCTAGGGATAACCATTGATAACAAACTACATTTCATGGACCACATCTCAAAGACTGCAAAATCATGTAGATTTACACTTTACAACATCATGAAGATTAGACCCTTCTTATCTGAACGTGCCACACAACTGCTTGTTCAGTCACTTGTCAAAACTAGACTGGACTACTGTAACGCTCTCATTGCAGACCTCCCTGCATGTGCAGTTAGACCTCTGCAAATGATCCAGAATGCAGCAGCACATCTGGTCTTTAATGACCCAAAGAGAGCACATGTTACACCACTCTTTGTCTCTCTCCACTGGCTGCCGGTTGATGCACGTATCAAATTCAAAAGCACATAACTGTTAATCAGAAGGTTGCTGGGTCGATCCCCACAGCCGCCACCATTGTGTCCTTGAGCAAGGCACTTAACTCCATGTTGCTCTGGGAGGATTGTCCCTGTAATAAGTGCACTGTAAGTCGCTTTGGATAAAAGCATCTGCCAAATGCATAAATGTAAAATGTAAACTCAAAGAGGATATATAGGACATAAAAATGATGGACTGATGTTTAAATATGCCATATCAGTGGGTCAGATCACCCATCACTAAAGCTTCCCAAATAAGTTCCCCTTTTTGAAATTTTAGTGAAATGAATGCAACAAGAAATGTAATATGTCTGCACAATACAAAGATTTGAAGGTTCAATATACAGATTAACCGCTGATTATTTTAGACATTTTTCAGATATGCTGCACCAAAAGTGTAGAGGTTGGCGAAGGTCCAATGAGTGGATAGTTTTGCAAAGCTTATCTGTTTTTTCTCCTTTCCTGGTTTCATATAGCAGCTGATTTCCTGACCCTTTGGGTCTTCTGCTTTTAATTCATCCATGTTGTCACCACATTTTAACCTCTTCCTGAAGCTGAGGCAGCATATAGCCATGTCACAAAAGTGTGTACTGTAAAGAACAATTAGAACATTTCCCAAATTCATCAAGTGAGCTTTAATAGCACAAATGTGAGCCAATTATGTCAGTTAAATCTATCAAGCCATTTTGTTTGAGAGACTTGCGATATCTCAGTTAATAAATTCTCTTTTTATCCAGCAGTACAGTTTTCATTCGATTAAATACAAATTGTGAATCACGTCTGAAGTTGATACCAAATTTGGTGGAGGGAAAAGGAAAATAAGTTATTTAAAGATAACTTGGGGCCACAACCATTTGATTAAGGAACTATCAATGATAAAATGCCTAGATATGTAGGATTAAAGTTTCTTTTTCACTTACATGGGGGTCAATCAGACCTGTGCCAGTGAATTTACAACTAACATTTGTCATGTTCCATCAAAGATCATCATTTACTCACTCTCATGCCATCCCAGATGTGTCTGACTTTCTTTCTTCTGCAGAATAGAAATGATGATTTTTAGAAGAATATCTCTTCTCTGTTGGTCCATACAATGCAAGTGAATGGGTGCCAAAACCAAATGTGTTGCTTCAAAAAGCACATAAAGACATCATAAAAGTAATCCATATGACTCCAGTGTTTTAATCCATATCATCAGAAGTGATATGATAGGTGTGGGTGAGAAATATATATAAGTCATTTTTTGCTTGAAATTATTCTCCCTGCCCAGTAGAGGGCGATATGCATGAAGAATGTGAATCACCTCAAAAAAAAGAAGAAGAATAATGTAAAAGTGAAAGTTAAAGTAGAGATTGACTGAGCAGGGAGGAGAATTGTCACTAAAATATTACTTAAATATTGATCTGTTTCTCACCCACACCATCATATCGCTTTTTAAGACATTGATTTAACCACTTATGGATTGCTTTTATGCTGACTTTTTAAACTTCAAAATCTTGGCACCCATTCACTTGCTTTATATGGACCAAAACAGCTGAGATATTTTTCAAAATATCTTTATTTGATTTTAGCAGATGACAAAAAGTCATACACATCTGGGATGGCATGAGGGTGAGCAAATGATGAGAGAATATTCATTTTTGGATGAACTATACCTTTAAGGGGACATGCATACATACAGACATTACACATTAAAAATGTAATACATTTTACAAATAACACCATGCATTTATGATTAAAATCATACAAGAGATAATGAACCAAACTCAGACATGGTGATCAGGACACAACGCGAAGCAGATTTTGTAGTCATGACAGGCTGACTGTGCATTATCCTGCATAATACATGGCTATTTACCAGACAAATAGATACATGGACAGGAAATATTGATATGAGGTCAAATTATTTTGTGATGTGAGAAGAGAGAGGCCGTGGATCGACATGATGAGCGACATGAAAATTGCGCAGCAGAATGCTTTGATTAACCCATCAGAATCAAGTATTCCAGAGTGCTGAGTAATAAATTTTAACTGCATGCTGTCTGCTTATTCTGTACTAGCTTATTACAAACATATTTAAAAGCACTGAACTCAGTAATGTAGTGTGACCAACTATTTTTATAATTAAAGAACGCATTCACCCAAAAGGATGACAATTCCGTCATCATTTACTCACCCCCGTGTGGTTCTAAATCTACAATATATGACTTTCTTTCTTCAGTAGAACACATATTGTCTCAGTCACCATTCGCTTTCATTGCATCTTTTGTTCTTCCAATGAAAGTGAATGGTGACTGTCATTCTGCCTAACATCTCATTTTGTGATCCTGTAATCCCTATAATATCAATTTCCATTAGCTCAATAGAGGTAGTTTGGTGTTGAGGCATGTATTTCACCTTTGTTTATCTAACGATATGCATACGTGTAGTATTGATATTTGACAGCAACCCTGGGGTCAGTAATACAGCAGTACAGGTATGCCTCATTTAGACATCAATTGCAAATGAATGGATTTTGGACATGGAAGGACATAGCTGCAGAATAAATTAGCAGCATTCCTCTTAGAAACACACTCGTAGTATTTCTGATGAATTGCCCAACAGTTGTACTTCTCAGTGTGGCATTCTTGATGCAAGACTGTACTTTTTTTTCACAGAATATTAGCGAAGTGGTGTGGCTGTCAAGTAAACTTCAAGAAACCAAAGTCAAAGGTGCTAGTGACAAATCAAATCGAAAAGTATTTTAAGCAACAGGCACATATGAAGGCACAAAACACAGCTGTTGACACGTTGAATTCAGCAAACAAAGATCGGCTGTTCAACAGTTCTACACTACAAAAACAGCATTAGATAACTACAGACACATTTACTCATGCACAAAAGAGACTAGCCCCATTCTTCACTAAGTATAGTGAACAAGTTGATATTCATCTTTAATTCAAGCTTCATTTCATTGCACCAAACCTCTAACCTCTCCAACTCAACTCAACCCTAGTTTCAAAGAGGGCATGTTAACGACAGCCATAAAGTCACTTTCTCTGCTTTTGCACTCGCAGGGTTGGTAATGTCGTGTTACAGAGCAAATTTGGAGGTCTATACTAGACTCAGGGTGACAATGGTAAGAGCTAGGGTCTGACACCAAGACTCAAATCCCAAGCAGTTGGTGGGCAAAATGTCTTTCGTACCCATTCCTATTGGTACAGAATGGTTGAAACTTCCCCTGATCAATGCCTTTAATATTACTGGTTCAGAAACCCTGGTGAGGGTCTAAATGTGTAGTTTGTGACTATTCAAAAGATTCTTATATTTCTTATGAAGGAAAAATGGCTAATTTGGAAGTGAATGTTACTGACCTCCATCCTTTTGAGATATGAGTACTATGACCAAGCAGGAATTCAATCCCATTCAGAAGTCCCTGTAGAATTGAAAGACACAGCAAAGTTTGTCTGAGTGTATCTGTGAACTTGTAAAGTAGCTGAAGGATATTAGTCAGTCGTTCTCTATCTGTCCTAGTAGTTTAATGCTGCCTTCCTGCTGTTGCTCTCACACATATACACATTGCCTAAATGAACCCAGAGTTCAGACACTTCACAATAATAGGCGGGGGAAGTGCAGCATTCAGTCTTGACATGTATCTTACTCTTGTGCATGTCAGCCAATCAGAATAACCCTCAACATCTGTAACTTCCCCTCCTCTACGTTCTTTGAACATTTGACAGACTATCTGTGCGCCTGAGTGGGCAAGCCATTCGTCACAAAGCAGAAGTTGGTCAGACAAAGTTCAGGTTATTCCAAAGGAAAGAAACAACTCTTTCAGTTTTAAAATTACTCTATTACCACTCTTTGTTTAGCCAACTTGTTTTCAGTTTTTCACAGATGTGAGATGATCTATTGTTTTAATGCGACAGACTCTCAAGAGTCCAGACTTTGTTGTCAGGACAACAGATAGAGCCCTTGGAAAGACATGGTGGGGTGGGAGCATTTGGATATCAAGTTTATAATGACGATCGAAGAGAAATTCTCATTCTCATTACATTTACAGATCCATCCATCCATCCATCCATCCATCCATCTTCAACTGCTTATCCAAAGTCGGGTCGCGGGGTCAGCCGCTCCAGCAGGGGGCCCCAAACTTCCCTATCCCATTTACAGATGTTAGTGAAATATAAATTGAACAGGATTCAGTACTGATATTGTATAATGCTATTGCTATTCTTACACTGTAAAAAAAAATGCTGGGTTATTTTTTCTACCCAACCGCTGGGTTGAGACTGTTGGGTAAGAAAGCTGGGTTGATTTGACCCAACTTGGGTTGGCAACCATTCCTCACCAGTAACCCAACAGCACTGGGTTGCGTATAGAGAACATGCACGTGATGTTAAAGAAGTTCCAATGGTTCTCTCGAGTGTTCATATAGTTTCACACCGCCCGTCTGTGTTTCCAGTGTTCATGACAGAAATATGTGTGTAAAATTAAAAATAGCGACTCAAAGTGGGATGGAGTAATTTCTACTCCAACCAAAAATCACACCAAGACCGCAGATGCGGTGACCTGTGCGTGGGAACTGTAAAAGTGGAGCTTAAGAGGAGTGATTTTAAAATGCTTTAAATGTAAAGACGCTAAAATCATCATGTCAATGTCGAAGTGAAACTTATTTGCCATTTTTGTCTTTTGTCTGTTCTTTAGATATCCCAGGACTTCTCTGTTTTGAATTCAGGCTGTGCTTCAAAACGCACAGAGAACTGGGTTCCTGTATTTAAGGATAAGATCCTGCAGGTTGCCAGAAGAGAGTAGACACCATGTCAGCAGGTATTTTTCTATTGGGTCAATTATTCCTTTATAACACTCTTTCATACTTACAGATTCATTGCGGCCAGGTTTTATTAAAGGTGCACTCGGTGATTCCTGAGAAAAACTGTGGATATTCAAAACTCAACTGCCAAAACAAACACACCCGCCCTTCAGTGCTATTTTGGAAGCTCTGCCCCCAAATCTTCTCGGAGTCTCTCCACCACTGAAAAGCCTCGCCAATGTTGATGAAGTTCCTAGCCCTCGACTTCTCATAATCCTTCTTTTTCCTGACCTTTTTCTCTTTTTCTGTTTCTCAGCCATTTGTCCTCCTTGGAGTTTAGAAAGTTTGCATCAGCCATATTTGCCATTGCTCTTCTAATGAATTTCCCTCTTTATCTCTGCACCCACCCCTCATCCTGTGCACATGCAAGAACCACCCCCCTGTTGCTGATTGGCTTGATAGTGTTGTGTAGATTGGTCCAATCCACTTTGTTTTTGTCCCATTTACAGCTAGCAGACTGTGAGGAGATATTTGCAGAATTTGACAGTGTGTTGGATTAGAATTACTGAGTGCACCTTTAACAAGACTTTTTGTTAACATTTTGTTTGTTTTCATTCTAAAGACAAACAGTGACATCGCTTTATTGGTCCTTCATATGGTGCTTCCAACATCTGTCTACAAGATTGGAAAGAAAATGTTTAGACCAAGTTTCATAGAAACCAGGAAGGCCTTCATAGACATACAAACATTGCACTCTACATAGACAATGCCAAAAAAAACTGAGCTCAAATATCTTCATTTATGTTCTGAAGATGACAAAGTCATGCAGATTTGGAATAACGTGAGGGTGAGTTAAATGATGACAATTGTATTTTTGGGTGGACTTTTCCTATACATTTTTATTTGTTCTCAAGAAATAATTCTAATTTATCAATTCAAGCCCTAATCAAATATGGGGAAATACCAATACTTCAAACATTGTTTCTTGTCTATCCTGAGACCAAATGTCATGACATAAGAACCAGTGAGGGTTTTATTGATGTAGCCACCATGTTGGATTTCAGCATTGTATACTGGCTGTGCAGCATACAAAGTAATTGTGAGTCCCATTATCTACTTCAATGAAACTAGTGCTTTAAGCACAGTGACATAGACATAGTGCCAAGACATAGTGATTCAAGAGCTGTATTCTTCTTACATTGATGCAGAGTTACAGTATATTATGTTTTATTTATTTTTTCCTTTCCAGATTGATACCAATATGGCTGAGTACCTTCGAAGTGCAAAAAACACCACCAAATTTCCATATGTCCTGATGCTTGGAGACAACAACAAGTGCTTTCAAGCCTTTGTTGTTATAAATGTTGTATCCTTTGTAATTTCACTTAATTTGCACAAACTCATGCAAACACACTGAAAACTGTTGTCTAGTTGTGCATATTGAATACATTTCAGGGTTTCAATAAATGTTTACCATTTTATTATTACTGTAGCATGTATTACTCTTGTCATTTTGTGTGTTAAAGTTGTTTTAATGACCAAGATATCCATGTAAATGTCCAACCCAATTGGGTTAATTTTAACCCAGCAGTGTAGTCATGTTTAACCAATAGATGGGTTAAACAAATTAACCCAACATGCTGGGTCAAACATTTAACCAACCCAACTGGGTCAAAACAACCCAGAGCTGGGTTGCCAAAATAACCCAAATTGGGTTGTTTTTAACACAGCATTTGTTTGAGAGTAGGTGGTTTTCATACATCTAATTAAATGCATGGGTGCTTCGCCAAGCATTATTACATACCTCGGGTCTTTAGCGGCTTGGCACTTATATCTAGCAGAAATCGATCTATAAAATGCCCAGAGAGTCAAATTTTCAAAACATTTTTAAGAAAATTTGAAAATAACAATATAGAATATATTCTGTTGTATTATTTTTCATATATCAAAGAGATGATTCAACAAATGATACAAATGGATTCATTAGTTCCAGCTGAAATTCCTGCTTGCTGTCAAATACATAATAAGCTACCCTTAACACAAGCTACACATTCAGTTAAGGCCAAAAATATTGGCACCCTTGGTAAATATGAGCAAAGAAGGCTGTGAAAAAAATCTGCATTGCTTATACTTTTGATCTCATTCAGAAAATCCTTTAATTGAAGTAAGACAATTGTTCATTATTAAATAAATATTTTTCTCCAAAATTTATAGACCATAATTATTGGCACCCTTTTATTCAATACTTTTGTAACCTCCCTTTGCCAAGATAACAGCTCTGAGTCTTCTCTTATAATGCCTAATGAGGTTGGAGAACACCTGGCAAGGGATCTGATACCATTCATCCATACAGAATCTCTCCAGATCCTTCAAATTCAGAGGTCCACACTGGTGGTCTCTCCTCTTCAGTTCACCCCACAAATGACATCCCATCTCTGGTGTTTGCTGCCAAAAAAGCTCTTTTTTTGTTTCATCTGACCATAGAACCTGGTTGCATTTAAAGTTCCAATAGTGTCTGGCAAACTGAAGATGTTTGAGTTTGTTGTTGGATGAGAGCAGAGCCTTTTTCTCTTGATGTGGAGATGTAGGTGAAGTCTGATATGTTTTTTGTTTTAGACTTTCTGACCCCAAGACCCAAATCATTGCTGTAATTCTCCAGCTGTAATCCTTGGAGATTCTTTGGCCACTTGAACCATCCTCCTAAGTGTCCATGGATACAATATAGACCCACATGCATTTCCAGGTTGATTCTTAAGGTCTCCAGTTGATTGGAACATGTTATGTATTGCCCTGATGGGGAAATTGGCATTTGCAATGCCTTGGCTATTTTCTTATAGCCACTTCCTATTTTGTGAAGATATAACAACCTTTTGCCGCACGTCAGAACTATATTCTTTAGTCCAACCCACTGTGATTGATTGGTAAAAAACAATTTGGTAAAATTGGCAGAATGAGGTCCCCTGTTACAAAGAACCCGAGGAATGCATTTAAGGGTTAATACATGTTATAGACTGCAACACTCGGTCTCCGGAAGTAAAATTCCCATTAATGTTTTCCATAACGAAATTGATTATTAATGAGAACTTATAAACCTTTTAATACAGATTTGCCATGCATATGAATCAATTGCATATGCTTCTGTTGAAGCCATCAATCTACGCTATTTCAACTTCATTTTTTAGAGATCATGTTTATTAGGAAATTCCTGTTAAGAACTACATTACCCATGATCCTGAGGGTGAAAATCCACCAATCAGAGAATCGAAGCAAACAAAGTGCACCAATCACTGCAGTGACAGTCCAATTCAATGATGCAATCAAGTCTTCCTCCCAAGTCTTGTCTTTTTGTCCGACATTCAAATTCACTTTTTTGCTGGTTGTGGTCCTCGAACACTCCTCCACACTCAGGCGGACGACAGCCGCTCCAACACCAGGCGAACCGAGTGAAACCGCCGACCCCAGCGGGTAGAGCAGCGCCTCCGCTTTTCTGGCGGCAAATGGGGACACTCCTCCGCCCCTGGCAGCGGCTCTACCGCTCGGGCGGTCGGAGAGTTTCTTCCCTCCTCCCCTCGGACGGGCGGTCTTCCCTCGACCCCTCCGCGTCTCTGGGGACGGCAGGGCACTCCTCCGCCCCGGCAGCGGCTCCCTCGCTCCAGGCGGTCGGGGTATCCAGTCCCCACTTGCCCCGCGGATGACGGCCGTACCCGCATCCGGGCGGTCGGGCTACTCTGTCCCCTGGCAGATGGCAGCGGCTCCCCTGGGTGGGCGGCAGTGTCGAGGACTCTGCGACGGGCATCCCTCCTCCTTCCCGGTTTCAGCACCAATGTAACACAGTTGAAGGATGGGCAAGGAGGAGGCGAGAACGGCTTGTCAACATAAATATTTTAATGTTTGGTTCATGGCTTTGAGGCGATAAAGGTGACTGGAGACAGCAGTGCCACATAAAGAGAGAGAGTTGCCCGACACCTGAGTGTGTGTCTCTTGTTGGTTCAGTTCTTGATTAAAATATTATTTATACTGTCAAGCCGGTTCTCACCTCCTCCTTTCCGTTGAACTTTGTTAAAGCCACAAAAAACTATTTTTAGATATTACATCATCATTACTTATTTGAGTGTTTATATGTTTTTATAGCATATACATAAGTGTTTATATGCACACCAATAGACTGCTCCAACATGATGTCAATTGTAGGTGAATCCGGATGGCTAATTCTCCTTTCTCTTTGGGATTTTATAATCAGGTAAAATTAGGTCTGTGGTCAATGTTACTTTAAGATACTTGGATGTTTGTTCTACAACATCAATTACACAAACTCATACCTCAAACGTGAATTTTGAAGCTGCTGTGTTTATAACACCCTTATGTGTGTGTATATATATATATATATATATATATATATAAGAAATAGTGTATGTTGCAAGGTGCTAAATAAGGACAACTACAACAAGCATGTTAGCATAGCTGTCTGAGGAACTGGAAAACCATTGTAGTCTCAAGAACTCAAAAGTAATGTTTACCACAGACCGTGACTTGTAAATCTAAAACTGCTGTTATTAAACCCCTTAGGAACACCCTTACAAGTCCACCTGTGGCAAATTCAATTGATTGGACATGATTTGAAAAGTGACACAACATTCTATATAAGGACACAGCTTAAATTCAGCTCACACCTGAAAATGCATATCAGAGGTCAAAGGAAGTGGCTGTAGAGCTCAGAGACAGCATTGTGTTGAGGCACAGATCTGGGGAAGGCTATAACAAATTTTCAGCTGCATTGAAGGTTCCCAAGAGCACAGTGGCCTCCATAACTCTTAAATTAATAAGTTTGGAACAACCATGACTCTTCCTAGAGCTGGCTGGCAGCCAGGGGGAGAAGGGTCTTGGTAAGAGAGATGATCAAGAACCCGATGGTCACTCTGGTTGAGCTCCAGAGATCATGTGTGGAGATGGGAGAAACTTGCAGGACAACCATCACTGCAACTTTCCACCGATCTGGCCTTTATGGCAGAGTGGCCAGACGGAAGTCTTTTCTCAGAGCAAGACACACGAATGCCTGCTTGGAATTTGCAAAAAGCACCTTAAGGACTCTCAGACTGTGAGAAATAAAATACTCCGGTCTGATGAAATGAAGACTGAACAGTTTGGGCTCAATTCCAAGCACCAGGTGCTCATCACCTGCACAATACCATCACAATGGTGAAGCATGGTGGTGGTAGCATCATGCTGTGGGGGTGTTTTTCAGCAGCAGAGACTGGGGGAATGGTCAGGGTTGAAGGAAAGCTGAACAGAGAAAAATATAGAGATATCCTTAACGAAAGCCTGGTCCAGAGCACTCAGGACCTCAGACTGGGCCAAAGGTTCACCTTCCAACAGGACAATGACCTTAAGCACACAGCCAAGACAATGCAAGCGTGGCTTATGGACAACTCTATGAATATCCTTGAGTGGCCCAGCCAGAGCCCAGATTTTAACCCAATCGAACATCTCTGGAGAGATCCAACAGGTCCCAGATGTGCTCAATGGGATTGAGATCCAGGCTCTTTGCTGGCCATGGGCCATGGCATAACACTGACATTCCTGTCTTGCAGGAAATCATGCACAGAATGAGCAATATTGCTGGTGGCACTGTCATGCTGGAGGGTCATGTCAGGACGAGCCTGCAGGAAGGGTACAACATGAGGGAGGATGTCTTCCTTGTAATGCACAGCATTACAGATTGCCTGCAATGACTCAAGTGACACACCGCCCCAGACCATGACAGACCCTCTACCTCCAAATCAATCCCTCTCCAGAGTACAGGCCTCAACGTAACACTCATTCCTTTAATGATAAACGTGAGTCTGTCCATCACCCCTGGTGAGACAAAACCACGACTCATCAGTGAAGAGCACTTTTTGCTCGTCCAGTGGTTTTGTGCCCATAGGTGACGTTGTTGCCGGTGATGTCTGATAAGGACCTGCCTTACAACAGGCTTAAAAGCCCTCAGTCCAGCCTCTCTCAGCCTATTGTGGACAGTCTGAGCACTGATGGAGGGATTGTGCGTTCCTGCAGTAACTCAGGCAGTTGTCGTTGCCATCCTGTACCCGTCCCGCAGGTGTGATATTCAGATGTACTGATTCTGTGCAGGTGTTGTTACACGTGGTCTGCCACTGCGAGGATGATCAGCTGTCCTTCCTGTCTCCCTGTAGTGCTGTCTTAAGGTGCGTACACACTGCCAGCGACATCGCACGCGACAGCGACTCAATACCATTAATTTTCAATGCGAGCACAGCGACTTCCGGCGACACGAGCTGTCGCGACAGTTGGCGCTAGATGTAGGCGTGTCCTGCGATGCGACAAAGTTGAGAAAAGTTCAAATTTGGAGCGACTAACGGAAGCGACAGCCAATAGGAGAGACGACGAGAGAGCTCACGTGATCCTTCTCTCTCTCTCTCTCTCAGCTCCTGTAGTAACGGAAAGATGGATGAAAGGCTAATTCTTGCTGTTAGACATTTTCCAGTGCTCTATGATATGTCTCTTCCCACGTACAAGGACATTTTTAAGAAAAATACTGCGTGGAAAGGTGTATCTGAGATCGCGGGGATTTTGTGGACCCAGACAGACCGGCATTTGCATTTTCGCCGCAGATAAACAGCCGCTATGGCAAACAGCACGCCTGGTTTCTCATTCATCTTTGATATAAAGCATTTTATGTACTGATTCCATTTATATTTAGTCTTTTCCCTCCAAAATGTTTGTTTTTAGTGGCAAGAAAAGAGATTCGCTGTCAACAGCAATGGAATGACATCCGTGAATGTAATTTATAAACGTTACTAGGCAACCAGTAGTGGGAACACCCACTAGCGACTTCACCGCCAGCCACTGGCGACCTGCAGCGATAAAGTCGCTGGCAGTGTGTACGCACCTTTAGGCGTCTCACAGTATAAACATTGCAATTTATTGCCCTGGCCACATCTGCAGTCCTCATGCCTCCATGCAGCATGCCTAAGGCACGTTCACACAGCTGAGCAGGAACCCTAGGCATCTTTCTAGTAGAAAAGTCTCTTCAGTGTCCCAAGTTTTTATAACTGTGACATATTGGTTTTCAGTGGCATTGCATAGATCGCTCTGGATAAAAGCGTCTGCCAAATGCATAAATGTAAAGAAAATACCTTTTGCAACTGTCCACAACAATAGGGTGGACATCACTATTTAATAAATAGGTTTCACATGTGATTCACCAGAGTGCTCTGTATAATATCACCCAAAAAGAGGCTACAGCTTCTGTACATGAGTAATCTACCATTTCGTATATATGTGGTGGGCACATCATTTCCATCTCTTTCATGAGAATGTTGCTTCAACAACTGGCCACAAATAAGATATACATAGAAGTAAACCACAACAAACATAAATAGCTAATGAACCAAGCTGCACTGTGTATACTGATATGCACAAACGATAAAAAAAAAATGGCAGCAAAGACGTTTCAAAAAGGTTTAAGGAAGGAAAAGAACATAAAATAGCATTCACACATTTTTTTGATACTTGAAAACAAGATTTTACATTTAAGACAATGTGAGTGGTGCATGCACTTGCAAAAGTTGCCACTACAATGTTCAGGTGTTGGGGGAATTTGTATGATGTTATATTGTTCTGCATGGTTTTAAACGCATTGCATTGTGGTTGCCAGGGTATTTCTGATAAAAATGCCCACCCTCAAATCTGTATGATGATCTTGTCTCTACATATCACTAGGGTCCCTCCTTCAACATAAAGCTATAGGATTTTATTTGCATGTGTATGATCAAAGGTCAAGAGCAATTGTTTAGAAGAATAAAAGCACACCTCTCCTCAACATGCCACTCAATTTGAGATATCTTAATGCCTGTAACCCCTACTAAAGACAGAGGTCTTCTAAAAGCATTTTAATGCCATGCACAAACCCTATAAATGTGCGGGGAGTCCAGGGACCTTCACAGATTACATACCAACAGTCTTTCCCCCAGAGGCTTTTAATATAAAAGAAAGAGCACAGTACACAAATTGAAAGTGAAAAGATGCAACACTTAGGCACTTGCCATTTAGAGTAATCCTAATCTATGAGGTTGCCAAATATACAAATAAGAAAAAAAATGATCTAGCTGTAAATGCTATATCAATGCAAATTCATGACTGAATAAATGAAAAGAAGTGGTCTTAAATCCAATAAGAAAATTCCTAAAATCGGAGAATTTGCACCTTATTTTAATTTGTAAAACAGCACCGCCTAATAGTAACACCTAAGGTACTGCAGTCATAACAGAGACAACAAACTCTCTGCTGCTTTAAAAAAAATAAAGATTTGTGTTAAATATGCAGCATTGGTGATAAAGCCTTTGAAGTCTACTGACAAAAACACCTATTAAAAGGAATGTTCACCAAAAAATTACAATTCTGTCATCATTTACTCACTCTCATGTTGTACCAAGCCTGTATAACGTCTTCTGTGGACCACAAAAGGTTCTTTTATGCAGAATGTTAGGGACTGACAGCTTCACCTTTCATTGCATTGTTTTTTCCATGCAGTGTAAGTGAATGGTGACTGAGTCTGAACTTCTGCCGAACATCTCCTTTTGTGTTCCACGGATAAAAAAGTAGATGAGTAAATGATGGCAAAATGTTCCTTTTTGGGTGAACTATCCATTTAACAGTTACTGACCAGCTAATGGACTGATTCTCATTTGGTTTTAAGGCAAACAAGAATCTCTCAGTCTGTGGTTGTGCGGCGATACCAGAAACGAGCTCTGAAGTCATCGCTGCAGGTCATGAAGCCTGGGTTGGTGGGCGAGTGAACGATACAGCGCACTATGTTATTGTGACCCAAGGAGAGCAAGTTCTTCCTCTCAGCAGTTCTTGAATCCCAGCAGCACAGGCTGATGGTTCGCTCATCCGGCAGTAACACGTAGTCCTCTGTGTGGTTAAAGACACCCCGAGTGCGGTGTGTTTGTCGCCCACTGAGCCCTGCACCTACAAAACAGGAAAGACAATGAGGGTGATCTGGTAGAAGAGCATGCAAGCATTAACCATGAAAATATGTGGCTTGATGACAGAAATGGTATTTAAAACTTATGAGTCAAGGTTGTAATTTTGGTTTATTGACACCAAATCTACCAGTGGTATTTTCAAGAAAGCAAAATGACAGAGAAACTAAATGATGTCATGGACCTTTTCTGTTAATGAAATACTTGGTTGCCCTTAATAATAGTCATATTGTCCAAATAGATTTATTTTTAATCTACATTTAGTATATTAAAATACAGACGTTATGTACCGTCTCACCAATTTTACTAGTCGGTTTGCAGCGTCATAAATGCTGCGTTTAAAAGTAGTCGAACTGTTGTGCTTTGCCCAGCTTTTGAGAGAATGTCCCGTGTGAATGGCTCTCATTCTGTGGCAGCACTGCTTGTGAGGCTTGTCGAGGTGTGCCGACTGCCCCCTGCTGATGCGGCTCATAAAAACATGAAATTACACATAGCCTACTTCAAGCTTGTATTGCGACATAGGTTAGAAAAAAACATACTTCTATTACGGAATTTACATGTCAGGAAGGCATGATTAATTGTTAATTTTAAACACATTTTTTTAATTAATTACTTGCACTAAATAAATGTGTTCAATCGACAGTTAAAATTGATGTGAACATACATAGGAAAGTGTATATTTTAGGTGCCAGGACTGTTTAATTCACCATTTTTCTTCTCTAGTTCAATATACATGTTCAAATGTACAATGTATGTACAGATGTACAAAAGTTCTATATAGTCTCTCAGTTACCATGAGGTAATAAAATACAATTAGAATTACTTACAAATTGGCAAAAATGCTGTTTAAAATTGTTTAAGATTAAGTATAGTATATCACACTGCTGGATATGTCATATTCTTAATAGTATTTTGTGCCATCTATCCTTGCACCAATGACTATTATTTACTAATATATAAGACCAGCATAACACATATTACAAAACAGGATTTTTGGGTCAGGACATTTCTGATCTTCTGAAAGTTGTCCGAGGTATGCTGTGTCCATGGTCTCCAACAGTAGAGTTTTATTACCGTAAAACCTGACTCACTGTAGTAAATCCTTTAACGGTTTCCCTTACCCAAGAGAAATGTCTAAGGGATTATGTGCAACACCCTCCAGTCACTCCTGTAGGTAAGGGGGAAATCACGCTTTAAGTGTTATACTTAAATGGAAAAACTTGTTTTGTGCAACCAGGCAGTGGTCCTGGAGGCTGATTGGTCAAAATTAGAGGTACATATAAACCCTTTATCAGGTGAATATATAGGCTTTAAAATGCTTAATTTAGTATATAGACTACAGAGCATTGTAACAGAGACAATTTTCTGTAATTTCTAAATAAAAGTCCTAGAGTTGTCTAGAGTTAAAAGTCCCTCAATATGCATTTGTTCAGTTTATTATTCAGGTTTTGGTCAAACAATAAACTGCATTTGGGATTTTATTAATTTTGGACTTGTAGCATCTCGTCTGTACCCGTTATAGTAAGGAAAGCCTACGGTTTTATTTTTAAATCAATCGACAGATTAATCGGTTATCAGTCTTGTCAATCAACTTAGTTATCGGTAAAATCCAATATCAGTCGACCTCTAGTCAAAATTACATTTTAAAATTAAAACATGTGTCCTTAATATTTGTATTATGCAAATTCTATAACAGTAAATAGTTTTATAAATGCAACATAAGACACCCAAGGCCTTATATAGTATATAATATTATTTACACTCCAATGTAAAAGCTCTTTAGCTATAACTATATTCCACAATATAGCAAGACCTCTTGTACTTTAAATAAAAAATAAATAGAGTATTAATTCTCTTCAATTGAAAAACTGGCTACTGTACTTCTATTGTTTTTTTCCTAAAATCCATACAAACACTATTCACTGAAATGTTTTTGTATCTCCGCAAAACAAATTTAAAATGTTTATATTTCCTCCTTGTTCATTGGCATTAACTAGTCAAATCCTTCTCGTGCTTCTCCCTTACACCGACTCATTATAGGATGCACGCCCTTCAGCTCTCACAGCAACGCAAACGGACGTACACAAGAGCATAATGCAAGTTTTCAGTGCAATCAGGGTAAATAATATGATTTAATATACGTAAATCCATAAAAGGTATTAATTGTAACAACTGGAAGTCATTAACTGTAATGTGATTACAAGAATTTAAAATATAATCAGTAAAATTACTTTTGACTAAACAAAACAGTGTTCTTAATCTTCTCTTTAATATAATGCATAATCTAACCCCAGCTATAATATCCTAATCTTACCTGTGTACTTTACCAAAGTCCTGCCTGTGGAAATTTCCCACAGTTTGGCGACAGAATCCTTTCCACATGAGAGAATATATTTGGAGTTCTTGGAGAAGACGACCGAACAGACCTCAGCGCCGTCATGAGCTTTCTCAAAAGTGGTCACACATCGGTTAGACACTCCGTCCCACAGTTTGATGCTACCATCTTTGCTGCAGGTGACGTAGGTGTTGGCGCTGGGATTGTAACAGACTCCGCAGATGGTGTCTGTGTGTTGATCTAGAGGGTTGCAGGACACGAAACACTGGAAAGTGTTGACGTCGTATAGGCGCAGAGTAGGGTGCTGCGTGCCCACCAGTAAGAAATCCCCAGAGGGGTGGAAGGAGATGGAGCGCAACATTTCAGCTTCCTGTGGAAAAGGAAGAAAGATTGTACCAAAGAAATCCAGAGAGGTGCAAACGTCTCAAATACAGTAAAAATAAAGGGCCAAACATGCCCTTTTTAATATTAGAAAGTCATGTCAAAAAAAATGTCCAACTCTTACTATGGCGCCAAGTACGGCGCCCTATAGAGGACAGGGAGGGAATCTATTTTCTGAAATAGATTTGCGTTCTCTCACAAAAAGTTTTGCCTTCCCTAACAATAGCTCTACCCATCCCAATTAACCCTGGTATTACTCCAGTAACCGTATTTTAACCATTTTTGTGGTAAAACCTTGCAAAACTTTGGTGGCGTAGTGGGCTAAAGCACATAACTATTAATCAGAAGGTCACTGGTTCGATCCCCACAGCCACCACCATTGTGTCCTTGAGCAAGGCACTTAACTCCAGGTTGCTCCGGGGGGATTGTCCCTGTAATAAGTGCACTGTAAGTCGCTTTGGATAAAAGCATCTGCCAAATGCAGAAATGAAATGTAAATTTTTTTAAAAAAACACAGGTACGTTTTACTATAGTAACAACCATGGTTGCATGTACCAAATTCTTTCCACAAAAAATGGTTACTACATTTTTACTATAGTAAAGCTTGCCCAAGGGCATGTTTTTTGGAGAAACTGTGGTTTTAAAATTATGGTAATTGGACCACAAATTACGATGATGTTCCTATAGTAAAACTTTAACAACCATGTATGTTTTGGTAGAAACTATTTATGATTTTTATTACCATAGTTTTGGTTTTCCTGCATCATTACTATGGATTGACCACAAATATCCTGCCATGGACACCATGCCTGTTTCATGTATTCTGTATAGTAGACTCATGAACAGATGTTAACCCGTTCTTATGATTCCTTCAAGTCTTAAGCTATCACTCTAGGATTCATTGTTCCCTCACTGAGCATTCTGCAATATATATATATATCCCATAATATAACAATGCTGTGGCAGGGCGGAGGGCGGGGCCGGGTCGTGATCCTACACACCCGGTCCCGTATTAGGCTAATCGAGCCTCCGAGAGGGATAAAGGTCGACTGCAGAGGATCGTGCGGGAGAGAGAGAGATCGTTTACGGACATGTCCGTCATATGTGTTTGTCTTTTGTTTATTATTAAAATATCATTTATATTATCAAGCCGGTTCTCGCCTCCTCCTTTCCATTGATCCCTTTACAAATGCAAATCCACTTTTTTCAGTTATATTTTAAATCTTTTTGCCTTGATCCGGCGCCTGTTGAAGTAGTGTTGTATGTGCGTACATTTCTCCTTTCCCAACAATGCCAAGGCTATGGGTTCAATTCCCAAGGCATGCATGAACTGATACTAAGTAAAGCTTGAACGCAATCCAAGTCGTTCTGCATATAAGCATCTGCCAAATGCATAAAAATGTACATGTAAAATCCTTACGTACACTTAAAATGCATTTTGCGGCATTCAGATATGTATCAGAGCGTTATACCTGTATGTGTTTGAAGGCTCTTTTTGCGGAAGGCTTTGAATAATCAAAGAGTTTGAGGGTGTAATCACGGGAGCCGGAGGCCAGGATCTGCTCGGTTGGGTGAAAAGACAGACAGGTGACTTCATCCACGTGATCATACAATGTTCTGATTACAGGGTGGTTCTCCATGTTCTGCTGGGCCGTTTCATTCATCATCACCTAAATAGACCAAAAGACGTACGTTCATTCATTCTCCTGAGCTTCGGATGACCAGCATTCTACAGTAGTTGTCGAAATACATCTTTTTCCAATGTTGATGCCAATATTTAGAGAGAATGGTAGCATAATGTCCAATAAAATGCCCATGTAAATGATATACATCCAGCTATCATTTAATACATATTAGACATCTGCAGTATAATTATATGGTAGTAGAATGCCCTAAGCATAGTATTTAGACAAACATGTGAGTGGAGAAAGCTGAAGTTAGATAGCTTGCCAATATTCAAAAACTAGGCAACTTTTAAAAGAAACATCCTGTTTAGTATTAGTTGATTACATTGTACACACCATGTCCTAAAAGCAGCAGAATCCAACATTTAAATGTTACATTTAGGGGACGGTGGCACTGCTCTCACCTCTAGTGGCATGGCGCTTTTGGCCAACATGCGTTCCGTGTCCAGGATCTTAATCGAGGCATCGGCAGAGCCCGTCGCAATGAGCTGCCCATCGCGGCTATAGGTTGCGACACGACATGGACCCTTATGGGACGTCACATAGCAGGTCTCGTACTCTGATGCTTCTGGGGACATGGTCTGTACATCCGCATCAAACTCTAGGTCAATGCCCACACCAGGCGCCACAGTATCCGAGCGACCAATAGCATATTGGACAGCGCTGTCATCATTCTCCATTCCTAAAAAAAAAATAATAAAAAAAAAGAAAAACAGATGCAGATTTACATGTTTGGGTCCAGACAGAGACGTGTATATATAATGTCTTACAATACTGACTGAATTATAATATTTAAACAAAATGGTCAAACTGGAATTGCACTGTGCAATCACTCGAGTTTTACAAAAGTATGTTGAATACCACAAAAAATTATTTTGACTCGTCCCACATTTTCTTAAAAAAACAAAATCGAGGTTACAGTGAGGCACTTACAATGGAAGTGAATGGGCTTAATTTTTGGAGGGTTGAAATTAATTAAGGTGAAGCTTATAATTTTACAAAAGCACCTTAGATTGTTCTATCAAAACTTGTGTAACGTTTGGGATTTACATTTATGCATTTGGCAGACGCTTTTATCCAAAGCGACTCACAGTGCACATATTACAGGGACAATCCCCCCAGAGCAACCTGGAGTTAAGTGCCTTACTCAAGGACACAATGGTGGTGGCTGTGGGGATCGAACCAGCGACCTTCTGATTAACAGTAATGTGCTTTAGTCCACTACTCCACCACCATTTCTATGGACCTTTTATTTAAAGGTTTGACATTCGTTTTAGCATTTATGGTGTTGCGACGTCATGGCAACAAACACACAGAAAAGGTTAGTAGGCGATTTCATCACACCACAATCGTGTTAACGTGCATATTGTTTGTCTTGTGGCGAATCGCTAATTTTGAAACGGTGAGTATTTTAACGTTTACAGATTGGCCCCATTCACTTTCATTGTGAGGGCCTTAGTGTAACCCAGATTTTTGCTTTATTTGAAAGAAAAGGAGGGACAAGTGACAAAAGATATCTCTTATCAAACAGGTAAATGGCTCTTTTAACTGCAATGCAAGACTTCCATTTCTACATTTAGTGCTACGATTGTTCCCATTCACATGTATACAAGTGACTTATCTATCCTTATTATGTCTAGTCTGGCTATACCCGTCTTAGCCAGCTGCATGAGCTGCTCGGATGGAGACACCACACTCTGGGGCTTGACCTCATTGATCAGGCTATTGGCGATGGTGGTGTAGCCATCATACAGTAGCTGGCTGATGATCAGACTGTACAGGTGCTGTCTGTCCCTCAACGTGGGCTTGGGCCGGAACATCACTGCTGATTATTGCCTGCAAGAGCATGCAGTACAATTAAGATTCATTTAAACTTGTTTGTTTATTTAAACCCCTAGTGAGGTGCCACCTAGACAGCATGCTTGTACTATAATATCAGCACTCTAAAAATATTTTCTAGCTATGAAGCATTCAAATAAAAAGCATGTATGTTTGGTCACTATGATAGAAGTATTCTTAAAAATGCTGTCTAGGTAGGCAGCATTAAGACAGAATTTTGGGCATAATAATGTGCTTTCTATGTAGAGAGCATATACCTAAACAGCATAATAATATGCTTTCTATGTAGGCAGCATGTACCTAAACAACATGCTTGGGCACCATTAAAGAGACACCATTTTAGTGTTAAAAAATAATGCTGTCTAGGAAGGCAGCTCACAAGGTTTTGATATACAGGCATTGATTGTACGTTTGCCGTTCATATGTGCAACTGCGTTTCATATTTAAAGTTAGTTTTTGTCTGTTTCTGAAATATGCATTAAAAAAGTAACAACTGCTACATTAGCAGAAATTCGTTCATTCAAAGATGTAGAAAATAAACAACTTACCACAGTTAATCTCTACTTGCATGCGTGCGCGTGCGTCTTCTTCTGTTTGGCGGATCGCAACATTACATTGCATTACCGCCACCTGCTGTTCTCCTCTCAAACACCCCCCCTCCCCCTATCAGAGCCTCCGCCTATCAGAGCCTCCGCCTATCAGAGCCTCCGCCTATCAGAGCCTCCGCCTATCAGAGCCTCCGCCTATCAGAGCCTCCGCCTCTAGCCCTTCACAGTCCGGAGGGAGATGTGGATTGTGGAAACGTTAATAATATTTATATACACCCAAAATATGTACATTTGGCTTTTTCGAAAGGAAATTGGTACTTTAATTCACCAAAGTGGCATTCAACTGATCACAATGTATAGTCAGGACATTACTGATGTAAAAAAACAACACCATCACTATTTAAAAAAAAATAAAAAAAAACATTTTTGATCAAATCTAGACTTCCAGCAGCCATCACTTCATCGCCTTATCCTTGAGTAATCATGCTAAATTGCTAATTTGGTACTAGAAAATCACTTGCCATTATATCAAACACAATCGAAATCTATTTGGTTCATTAAATGAAGCTTAGTATTGTCTTTGTGTTTGTTTTTGAGTTGCCACAGTATGCAATAGACTGGCATGTCTTAAGGTCAATATTAGGTCAAAAATGGAAAATAAAAAGAAACAGCTTTCTCTAGAAACTCGTCAGTCAATCATTGTTTTGAGGAATGAAGGCTATACAATGCTTGAAACTGACAAAAAACTGGGGATTTTATACAAAGGTGTAACTACAGTCTTCAAAGACAAAGGAAAACTGTCTCTAACAAGGACAGAAAGAGATGCGGAAGACCCAGATGTACAACTAAACAAGAGGATAAGTACATCAGAGCCTCTAGTTTGAGAAATAAATGCCTCACATGTCCTCCGCTGACAGCTTCATTGAATTCTACCCGCTCAACACCAGTTTCATGTACAACAGTAAAGAGAAGACTCAGGGTTGCCTTATGGGAAGAATTGCAAAGAAAAAGCCACTTTTGAAACAGAAAAACAAAAAAGAAGTGTAGTGGTTCTAGCTTATTTGGTGCCCAGGGCGAAACCCGCTTCAACACGCCCCCAAAGGTTGGGTTTGGGGGGATCTGCCGCCTCATGCCCCCCCATACCAATTTCTTTCCATAAGTGGAAAATCTGTACATTATTCCAAACTTTTGGCCACCAGTGTATATATTTAAAATATTTATCATTCTGTGACCTTACAAATGAGGTATACACAACAAACCAGCTGTTTAAGATGAACATACAAATGTAAGAAAGAGATGAACTGGTGCATTAGTGAAATCCTGTAAACATCCCTCGACAAACAAACAGCATAGTGTCATCTCTTTTTCCCATGTTTAATGTATGTACAAGCTTTACATTTCCTCTGCAGGTCTTCATTACAAGAACACTGAGCAATCCTGGCACTGTTCTGACTTGCATGAGTGCTTGCATTTCACCTTCAATGCATACAGGTAATTAGATGTTGATTGAAAGCTGTCAATAATTTGTATTCCTTGCAAGATGCATATACATTTTTATTCTCTTTGTCTTGGTATTTGGAAAGTTCATTGAGCAAGCCTAAAGCAGAAGGATTAGTGACAGACGTTTCACTAGGTAGCTTGAAACATCAGAAATATTAGCAGTCTCATCCCCTTCTGGCAACATTTTATTTTTTTTATTCATTTGGAGGCAAAATCTTTACCCTGTTTTAAGGTGAATCAGATGAAATCCAGGTTGGCTGCTTATACAATTAAACAAAATGCATATTATTGTTATGCAACAGGTTTATTCTGTTATTTCTATCAATGTTCTTCTTGCCTGCAAATTATAAATAGAACTTCATATTTGCGGTCTTTTAAAAAAAATAAAAATAAATTAAAGAGTTCAGAACCTATTTAAGTCTCTTCTTTTAAAAGAAACAAATGTCAAACTTTAAAAAAAAAAAATATTTTCTATATATATGATACAAGTATTTAGCATTTGCTCCATGTTGTAGAAGGCTTCAGCTCAAGACGTCCAAGTGTTTCAAAGTCATAGTGCAGAACACTGGCTGTTTCTGTGTCTGCAGGAGTAAAGTATGTCTATGGCTAATCTTTTTTAGTTGCAGTTCACTGTTCATGTCATTAGGGGGCCTCCGGGCGTTGGCCACCTGCTTATGTCAATTATCCTCAGACTCCTCCTCAGCCTCTCGTAACCAGGTGAAGAAGGCGGTGACAGACTTTAGCGCTACACCTTTGCCCTGCTGTTCCCCAGGGTCTTTACTTGTTTCCCATTTGTAGAAAGCCTCCTCCGAAATAACGTCCTCATCGTAAAGACAGTCGAAGAACATTCGGAGTAGATCTAAAGAATGGAAATTAAAATCAAAGAAATCTTTATTCAGCTTTAGCAATCTTGATATTGTCAAATATCATCATAACCAGAAAATGTTGTTGGACGCTTGGTTTCTATTTCAGTGGTGTCACGCTGAGTGGCCCTCGAAAAGTGAAATCTCACTGGTTCAAATATCCCGCTCCACATAACCAGTGTTGAGTATAATCTGAGAATTATGTTTGCTTGAGAAAATAAAATACTTGGCTATCTGGTTGTCTTAAGCCCAAGGTATGCTTCAATTTTGACGTGAACGCTCAGTGTATGCGTACAGTTGAAGGCGAGCCTTTCAGAGTAAACTCCACCTGTAACAGTGCGCACATACACATGAGGTTGGCGCATGCGTGCTACGACTGCTATAAGACACTGGACTATTTCTCTTCAAGAGTTTTTGACCCATAAATATATCTTTATATTCCTTTTAGGTATCTCCTGACCTCCTCACACACGCTCTCCTGATGTGCACATCTACTGCTGTAGTTTTTACCTTCGTCTCCTGTTATTTACTGGTGATTGTATCTTCTTCTAGCACTTCTTCATGACAGCAATGACTCAAAGTGTTGAGTGTTGCCACCTTGTGGACCAACTAATTTGTGCAAATAATTCCAGGCGCATTCTGTGCATTCAAAAAGCGTGGTTAGAAAAATCAGGCTGTGCTCCTTCAGTGCTTGCGTAGTTTGCTGATGACAGAATTGTCATGTGTCTTGTACGCGGATGATCAGCGTCTACAGGTCATACTTTGAGCTTTACCGTAAGGTCGGTAAAACCATAACCTCAGGCTTTAAAAACTTTTGCAAACTTTCAGGCCAGGCTTTTTCAAGCCAACATCAAAGTTTGTGTTGACCTATTTAGATAATCACTGTAATCCAATTAGCAGCGCATTACATATAAAGCGTAGCGCATTACATTTCAAATTCTTGTAATCAGATTATAGTTACTGACTTACAATTACGTTATTATGTACATCTGTTTGCAGTTTGTGACAGCTTCAGGATGTGCACTTGCTAACGAGTCAACAAACAAGGAGGAAATACTGGATAGACAATATTTAAAATTTGTTGCGCAGAAAAAAACAAATGCTTTTCTGTTTTAATTTAAATTAGTAATGTGATTACTTTTTTTATGAAGTAAATCAGTAAAGTCAGTAATCCGATTACAATTTAGAGTGGTAATTATCTGCAGTGAATAGTTTTTTGTTTTTTGTAATTTAACCAACACTGCACATACCTGTATATAAAAAAATCAAATATGTTCTGTTCGTACAAAGGGGCGGTCACACTAGGCATTGAGCATGCACAATAGTTTCGTACAATGCAATGGAACAGGATATGATGTCACGTGGGAGGTCTTCTGGTCTAAGTAAATAATAGATCACAAAAACAAATAATATTATATAAAAAATTTTTTATATATTGTCTACTCACTTTCCTGCAACAATAAATCTCACAGCTTTGAAATAAGTATCATTTGAATTGAGCCAAGAGGTCAGCATGTGACATTCAGTCTCCTATTGGTAGCGTGTTCTCTTGTTTTATGAATTCACAGTTCAGAGGTCACCAAGCTTGAACATTCTACACATGCATTTCCGCTCTGCTGCATTTGGATGCGTTTGAATGGGAGTGAATAGTGCGCAAAGTGTAGTGTGTCCGCCCCTTAATGCAATGTTCCAGTTTTCCTTTAAGTGTGGATGGACAAATTAGTTGTTGCTTGGTTAGGACATGATTTTATGACCATTGTTTAAAACAATCCCCCTACCCCACACTTCTTTATTATCTCAAGTTCAAATAATAACAAATGACATTCCGTGTAACAGTTGCAATATGTTAAACATAAAACAACAAAAATATTAAGAATGAGAAATGTCAACATACTAGGTGGTTGATTCAGGGTGACGATCAAAGCCTGGAGAGCATATAGTGCTTGTAGCTGTCGCTCACTATCTGAGTTAAGATATTTATGTAATATAGGCAGGCGTCTCTGGATAATAGCAGTGTCCACTCGACAGGAAGTGTTTTCATCTGGAGAAGAAAGGGATAAATGAGAGAAAGCAACTGGGAAGAGAAAGATTAACAGGGCAATAAGGGACTATCTGTTGGTTTGTTCAATGTGAGAAGGAGGGTGTATTCAGAAAAGCAAAAGTAATGTTTATTTTTGCAATTCTATTTGGTGTCGGAGTGGTGCAGAAATGTGGTGCAGTCGTGCGCATGCCTGTGTACCTTCTGACTTCAAAACTAGCAAAAAACCCCCATGATTTCAAATGCGGCAAACATGGTTTTCTTGCATTGTCAGTATTGTTGTGCATGTAATCATAAGCATCAGAACACTTACCTTTAACTGCTGCCTTACATACAGCTGTCATTAAAGCTCTCAAAAATGAAGAGGAACTCATCTGAGATTCGTCTAAATTAGCCTGAAAAGAATACCAACATATGTGATTTTTTTTAAATGAAATCACAATTTTCTTAATTGACTAATTATGCTCTTAGCCTCACCTCGACCCAGTCAAAGATCTGCTCATCACTGGCCATGTCTTCAAGTAGAAGGTGTTCCAGTTGTTGGAAGAGTTCCTCAAGAGTGAGGTTGGGTTTATCTGGGGCCGTGGAGATAGAGCAGCAGTCTGACATGGTGAACTGTAATTTCTGTTAGAAAAGAAAAGAACAAAGACATTATTGTTTAAACAGTGCTTTAAATTTCTTTGACCTCAAATGCTGTCTGATACTTTCATTATGCTTCTTTTAAAGATTAGAGTTCTGTGGTTTTTAGTCCATGTCTATTAGCTTTTCAACTTCATTTCCTTTCTTGATGGCTTCCCTACAGTGATTTATGTGTCTAGGAAAGACTGTTGTGTTTGCTCGCTCACCTGTTGTGAGATGAAGTCATTAAGATCCTCTCCCTCCGGCAGGAAGTCGCCCCAGTTCAGCCCCGACTCTCTCCACAAGTCTCCAACTTTCCTATGGCTCTGTAGGATAAGCACACACCATGTAAATACACAAACACACGCCCTCACAAAACCCACAACAATACACACATCTACTGCACTCCACATTATACTTCAGAGTTATGCTTGTGTATGAAAAATGATTATATTGGCAGTTTCGTGCAGGAGCTTCAAACAACTGATGACAACTGGATCAAGATGAACTCAATGCTCTAATGTCAACAATATTTGAGCTTACCATTTGTTTGCATAGTAGGCGCAGTATTTCAGAAAATAAGATGGCAGCTCTTCCCACAGGGAGTAGTGGTTTACTTAAATCACTGCAGAAACAAAACAAGTCTCCATTAGATGCAAGGACCTGGAATCACTGCAACTACTGTGCACTGCCAAACTGTTAAAGCCCCCAGTGAAACCCGCCATCTCAGAATTGCTGAGTCACTGCTGTATTTTTATGTATTTATATTTAGTATTGAATTATGCAAAAAATATCATAGATATATCTAAATGTTACTTATTAATTCCTGAGGTAATTAATTTCATTAAAACTTTTTCTCCATGTCAGCCAGCAGTAGAAATTGGCTTCACAGTTCGGTCACACAGTTCTGAAGATCATTTCAGAATAAGATGCTACACACCCGGCCCCTAATCAGGCTAATCAAGCCTCAGAGAGGGATAAAGGCCGTCTGGAGACTGCAGTGGGACAGTGAGAGAGAGAGATTTAAGGGCAGCTCTCTGACACATTTGTGTATTTGTCTTTTTAAGATTTTATTAAAATATTATTTATATTGTCAAGCCGGTTCTCGCCTCTGCCTTTCCATTAATCCCTTTACACTAGTGCCAAAATCCGGGAAGGAGGAGGGATGCGCCGTAGTAGAATCCTCGCCACTACCATCCACCCCAATGGAGCAGCCACAGCCATCTGCCGGAGAACAGAGGAGCCTGGCCACATGGAAGCAGAGGAACAGCCGCTGACAGCGAGGGGAGGAGGGGATCCAAATCAACCACCTGGAGGGGTTACCGCTGCCGAGGACCCCTACCGTCCACCAAAAATGCAGCAGGAAGTTCCGTCCACCAGGGGCTGGAGGTCTGTCTCCTATCCATCTGGGGAGGCATGGCTGTCATCCATTAGAGGGTGGAGGAGTGGCCAAGGACCAAGCTATGGCATCTCTCCCACTGCCACTTCGAGTTGGCCTTTCCTTCTCTTTTTAAAATGTTTTTGTTAATTTGGCACGATCGCCGTTAAGTTATATATTTTTCTTTCCCACCCCTTGTCCCCTCCCTCATCCAGGTAGGCGGGGATGACCTGCCAGCAGACGGGGCGTTAGGCACGCCCCTCCCCAGAGAAAGATGGGGGGGGGGGGGCTCCCCGGCCTGAGAGAACGAAGGAGGAATGTGACAGGGCAGAGGGTGTGGCCGGGTCGTGATGCTACACACCTGGCCTCTAATCAGGCTAATAAAGCCTCAGAGATGGATAAAGGTCGACTGCAGAGGGACAGAGAGAGAGAGAGAGAGATTTACGGGCAGCTGTCCGACACCTTCGTCAAACCGGTTCTCGCCTCCTCTTTTCCATTAATCCCTTTACAAACAATTAACTTGACTTTTAACCGGCGCTTTAACAGTGCTGCATTTTTTTAAACGATTCATTAGTAAGAAGATTCCACTTCAGAAAATGCATCTATTAAACTTAAAGGAATATTCCGGGTTCAATACAAGTTAAGCTGAATCGACAGCATTTTTGGCATATTGTTGATTACCACAAAAATGTATTTCGACCTGTCCCTCCTTTGCTTAAAAAGAACAACAAAAATGTGAGTTACAGTGAGGCACTTACAATGGAAGTGAATGGGCCAATTAGTAAACCTTTAAATACACACTGTTTCAAAAGTATAGCGACAAGACGCAAACAATATGTGTGTTAACATGAATTTAGTGTTATGAAATCACTTACCTTTTCTGTGTAAAGTTATATCACATTTTACAACTTTGTTGCCATGACAACACAAGGCTGTCAAATTAAAATTCAAATATTCGTCAAATTCATACATAATAAAAGTGCACATTCGAATGCAAAAATGAGCAATCGGATTTTAGATTTATGCCAAGCACTGATGATGACTAACATTCTTGTGCTAAAACAGACAGTGCATCGAATAACAGAACGCGGGTGTCTTGAGACACGATTTAAAGGTTGAATATCCTTTTACACCAAACTCACCTAACATCAGTATCTAAGCAAGTTTAATTTGTGCAAACAATCAAGTCTATTTATTAAAAAGCATCATGCTTAAAAATGTAAAACTATCAACTGTAGTTTATCAGCACCTGTTCTAACTACTTCAGAAATACAAAAAAAGAAAGAACATAATATAACAAACCAAACACACATATCACATGCACAACTTAATAAATATAATTAA
This sequence comes from Xyrauchen texanus, assembly GCF_025860055.1. Classification (NCBI taxonomy): domain Eukaryota; kingdom Metazoa; phylum Chordata; class Actinopteri; order Cypriniformes; family Catostomidae; genus Xyrauchen; species Xyrauchen texanus. Next base: position 32,794,855 of record NC_068314.1, read on the forward strand.
TGAAATTCTGTGCAAATGAATAAGAACTGATTAAATGACCAAATTAAGGTGTGGTAAGCTACAGTAGATGATATTTACACTAACTGTAAATAGTTGCACTAGTGCAACAGAAATTAACCTCATTGCTGGTGATGGGAAGAAACACACCTGATGTGTCACGTTATGGTACCTCGTCAAAGCTGTCTTTAAATGCCGAGGTCAACTTTAGAGAGAATGGTCTTCAGATCCAGATAATGGGTAACATAGTCGCTGCGATGACTCTCTCTTTCCGACTTTGAAAGTGGGGTGCACAGACACTGTCTGTCTTTGCTTATATGGATTGATAAGGGGAGAATAGTGAAATTGACAAAAGGTTGACTTGAACCCAGATCAACCACACAACTATTCAGCTGACTAACTAATGTCGCTACATAAGACCTTAGAGTAAAGAAGTCAAATTCGCATAGTTATATCTCCAAAGTGTATTATTATTAAAGTTTTGACAGGTTCTTTCTGACTATTGGTGTGCATATAGATGGGCTGTGTGCCCAGTGCTATTTACACTTATTTATTATTTATTATACTATACTGAACTCGTGGTAGGGTGTGGCCGAGAGGGCCCTATGCAGCTGCATATGTTGCTAAATAGGCAGAGCCAGCACTGTTGTTACTGAACAAGATGCTGAAAAAAAGACCATGCTACGGTCAAAGATGTCCACCTAGCGCATTAATTATATATAAAAAGATGGCCGCATTTGGAGTGAACGACCCCCAGAGATGGGGATACATAAGTATTAGGTACGTACATACAACTATAATGAAAAACACTGTGGTACCACCGGTATCATGAAGCTTGAGTCTGTGGTGGTAGTACGAAGGCACCAGTATACAGTAGACTACTGTGCAACACTAAGATAACATAGAACTGTCTATTGAGGCATTTCTTTTCTCATTTTCTTTTTTCTTTCGTAATATTTGAGAATATGAACTAGCTAAATCATTTTACTTTATCATTTAATGCACATTTATTAACAGACAGATGTTCTTTAATAATCAATTGCTATAAAACGGTGCTGATTGGTTTATAATGATTGGTTGTGCTGCCTTTATAGGCGTAGGAGATTTTCCCCCATACCTGAAACAGTGTCTTTAAAATTTGAATATATTTTATTTATAATCAAATAATAAAAATGTTGGTATTATTTCAGTGAAAATTTTGAATTTAGATTCTCAGCCCTGTTGACAGCCCTAACCGCTGTAATCCCGATAAACTATGTTATCAGACTTTACAGCTCAAACGGTACATGGATTTCAACAGAATATATAAGTGCTTTTATAAAATTCTGTTTCTGTTTTTAAACTGTACAACAATAGGCACCCCATTCACTTCCATTGTAAGTACCTCATTGTAACCTAGATTTTTGCTTTATCTTTTTTTTTCTCCCTGATTTTTGGAATGCCCAATTCCAAATGTGCTCTAAGTCCTTGTGGTGTCGTAGTGACTCGCCTCCATCCATGTGGCGGAGGATGAATCTCAGTTGCCTCTGCGTCTGAGACTGTCAATCCGCTAATCTTATCACATGGCTTGTTGAGCATGTTACCTAGTGTGTGGAGGCCTATGCTATTCTCTGTGGCATCCACGCACAACTCACCATGCTCCCCACTGAAAGCAAATCACATTATAGCGACCACAAGGAGGTTACCCCATGTGACTCTACCCTCCCTAGCAACTAGGCCAATTTGGTTGCTTAGGAGACCTGGCTGGAGTCACTCAGCATGCCCTGGATTGGAACTCGTGACTACAGTGGGGATAGTCAGCGTCAATACTCGCTGAGCTACCCAGGCCCCAATTTTTGCTTTTATACAGAAAAGGAGGGACAAGTCAAAATAATTTTCTGTGGTAAACAACTTTAAATGTATACTGGAACATTCCTTCAATCAACATTTAAATCAACTTCAGGGGTGGAATGTCCTTTTGTCACAAATTGCACAAAGCCAACAAACAGAAGCCAAAACACAAATCTGCATTCCATTCAGGGTTCACCGTGTATTGTCCTGACCTGAACAGCGCTCTCATGGCGATTCCTCCATCTCTCAGCAGTGGACTGATCAGCTCAGCCAGGTAAAGCCAAATGAAAGGAATATCTATGGCCATATCATCAGCCTGCTCCAGCATCTCTGAAAACCTGTCATGCAATGAAACAGGCAAAACATACAGCTTTACTACCGCCATCTAAAAGTATCGATTTTAAAACATACAAGGTTAAGTCATCCACAAAAGTGAGCCAGGGATAAACAAACTTTAGGGACCTTTGGGGACATCCTCAATTGGAAAATCGATATAAAAAGATACAGCATGCACACCCTTTGTAGAGTTGAGAATGTGGTAGGATGCCCTTCTGAATAAGTTGATAGAAGAGCAGTCCCATGTGTTCTCTGGCAAGCTGACTGCGCTCTAGTGTGCATTCCAGGCCCATACGCACAAACACACACAGCAAAGAGGGCTGCTCAATCTCCTCTACGCACTGCACTGCCTCCTGCACAAAGCAAAAACACAAACACATTAATAACACCTCAAAGGCAGTTCACCCTGAATCAAACACAATAATGACCAGCTTTATAATGGAAATCACAAAGACAGTAATCCAATTATATTTTGTCTACATTCACAATGTAACTGTGTTACACACACACACACACACACACACACACACACACACACACACACACACACACACACACACACACACACACACACACAATAGCTGGTTGTGCCACCTTTAGCAGCAACAACTGCAACCAAATGCTTCCGATAACTGGACATCAGTCTTTCACAACGCTGTGGTGGAATTTTGGCCCACTCTTCTCTGCAGAACTGCTTTAGTTCAGCCATATTGGAGGTTTTACAGCATGAACTCCCCATTTAAGGTCCTGCCACAGCATCTCAATTGGGTTTAAGTCAGGACTTTGTCTAGGCCACTCCAAAACTTAAATGTCACTTCTTTTGAACCACTCAGATGATCATTGTTTTACTGTATAATCCAGCTACGCTTGAGCTTCAACTCACAGACTGATGACCGGATGTTCTCCTTTAGGATTTTCTGGTGGAGAGCAGAATTCATGTTTCCTTCAATTATTGCAATTTGCCCTAGCCCTGAAGCAGCAAAGCATCCCCACACGTCACACTACCACCACCATGCTTGACCGTTGGTATGATGTTCATTTTGTGGAATACTCTGTTTGATTTATGCCAGATGTAACGGGGCCCCTGTCTTCCATACAGTTCCACATTCAACTCATCAGTCCACAGAACATTCTCCCAAAAGGTTTGAGGATCATCAAGGAGTGTTTTGGCAAAATTCAGATGAGCCTTTATGTTCTTCTGGCTTTGCAGTGGCTTTCACCTTGCCACTCTTCCATTGATGTTATTTTTGGCCAGTGTCTTAGTAGTCTTAATAGTGGAGCTATGAACAGTGTCCTTTATTGATGCGAAAGAGGCCTGCAGTTCCATGACTTCCTGGATGAGTAATAGCTGTGCTCTTAGAGGAATTTTGTAAGGTCGGCTACTTCTGGGAAGGTTCACTACTGTGCCAAGTTTTCTCCATTTGGAGATAATAGCTCTCACTATGGTTCTTTAGAGTCCCAGAGCCTTTGAATTTGCTTTGTAACCCTTCCCAGACTGATGTGCTGTATTTCAGTCACCTTTTTCCTCATCATTTATGGAATTTCTTTCGACCTTGGCATAGTGAGCTACTGGGTGAGACCTTTTAGCCAACTTCATGCTGCAGAAAAAGTTCTATTTAGGTGTTGATTTGATTGAACAGGGCTGGCAGTAATCAGGACTGGGTGTGTCTAGTCCAGCTGAACCCCATTATGAATGCAGTTTCATAGATTTAGTAACTAAGGGGCAAACACTTTTTCACACAGGCCCAGTTGGTATTGGATAACTTTTTTGCATCAATAAATACCATTATCATTTCAAATCTGTATTGTGTGTTTCCTCAGATTACCTTTGTTTTATGTTAGATTTTGTTTGAATTTTTGAAACAGTTTAGCATGAGATATACAGAAGAAACAGAAGAAATCAGGAAGGGGGAAAATACTTTTTCACAGCACTGTAAATATATATATATTGTACTGTGCAAAAGTTTTTGGGACTTATGAAAAATGTTGCATAGTGAGGATGTCTTCAAAAATAAAAAAATAGTTTTCTTTTATCAATTAACGTCATACAAAGTCCAGAAAATGTAAAAAGCTACATCAATATTTGGTTTGACCACCTTTGTTTTTAAGGGTGTGTTCACATTTGTAGTTCGGTTCTCTTGGTCCACACCAAAAAAGAAAATTATACATTTAGTCCTTGTTCGCTTAGCGTTCACACTGGCATTTTTAACACCGAACCTAATGATATAAAACCAAAGGCATCAGGAAAAAGTCACAACCTGATTGGACAGCTTTTATGACGTATATTTTTTGACGGAACTTGCCGATCATCCAAAACAATGCTGGCTGATGGGTGAAATGCGCTCGTTATATTTATATATGTACACATGGTGCTATTTTTACCAGAGAACAAACGAGGAGTTAATAAAATGTGTAAATGTGAGTCAAAACAGCACCAGGAATTCCTCCGTTGCACACACAAACGAAGATATGCTGCAAGGACAGCTGAAGCGCGGTTCCGACGCCTGTCAAGCTGGTTCTCACCTCCTCATTTCCATTAATCCTTTTACACTGGTGCCGAAATCCAGGAAGGAGGAATGATGCCGTAGTAGAGTCATTGCCACTACCATCCACCCCAACGGAGCAGCCGCAGACATCCGCCGGAGAACGGAGGAGCCCGGCCGCCTGGAAGCAGAGGAATGGCCACCGACTGTGACCAAGGTCCGCTTGTTTGGTGCGCACCAAGGTTCGGGTGACAGTTCATGTTCAAATGAATTGCACTAACAGAGTAATCGCACCAGAGCTCGTTTTAATCTAAACAAACCAGTCAAGTGTGAACACACCCTAAAACAGCATCAATTCTCCTAGGTACACCTGGACACAGTTTTCTTGGTTGTTGGCAGATAGGATGTTCCAAGCTTCTTGGAGAATTCACCACAGTTCTTCTATCTATTTCGGCTATATCAATTGCTTCTGTCTCTTCATGTAATCTCAGACTGACACGATGTTCAGTGGGGGGCTCAATGCCATCTCTTGCAGAGCACCCAGTTCTTCTATTCTAATCTTTTCTATTTGCAAAAGTAATGTTTAGGAGTCTAACATTTATATTTTCTTTTGACACACTAAAGCTGAAGATATAAATATCCATCTTAAGACAAATGTTTTTGTGAAACATCTTTTAAGTGCCTAAGACTTTTGCACAGTACTATATATATATATATACACACACCCACACCCACACACCGGAAACTTGCCCTATAATGGTATGTGCCAAATATAACCTGTTGTTTTTCATTGTAAATGCGGAGAGGTTTTTATTACCAACACTTTAACAGGATAATGTACCTTGTAGTCGTTGATATGCAGAAACTCATCGATGATGGACTTGGATTTCCTCTCAATGTCCTCCTCTGTCAGGACATGCATCTCTGAAACATCAGTGACCAGCGGCTCTGATTTCACTGCTGAGGAAAAATGGTGCAGGATTACAATATTTGCAATACATAGTTTATAGGGATAATTCACCCAAAAATGAAAATTCACAAGTTTAAACCTGTTTGACTTTCCTTCTTCTGTGGAACACAAAAGGAGACGTTAGGCAAAATGCTAAGCAGGGGCGAGGCCACATAAGGGCCAAGCTGATACTGGCACCCCCCAGATTGGCAGCTGTTCAACCCAATCAAAGCTGCTGGAATAGACGTATAGTTTGCAAATCGCAAATAAAAAGAAACAGCATTTTTGTTTTTGCATGCAACATAGCTGATATACATTATCATAGTTCTGTTGTAAATACAGTTAGAAAAATGTCTTTCTTTAAAGAAATGCATTTGTCCTGTACATACATGTATGGAACATCTGAGGCCTTTTGACGAATAAAAAAATACTGTATTTTATTATTATTCACGCTCCGCGCACGTATACACGTATGCTTACACAATCACTTTTCCAGGTGTCAGATAACTAGCACAAAGATTTAGATCTCGGTCCGGACTGAATTGTCCTTTGGTCCGAATCTGGACCAGAGTCCGCCTACTGAGTACCCCTGCTCTAGACTCCATGTAGATTCAAAAGAACTGACACATAAGAGTCATTCGTTTCAGCAGAGTCGCTCATAGTCTATGTGGCGCTATATCCAATTATGCCTAAACACGGATCTGCTCAACACTTAAATAATGGATCCACTTTGCGTGGTTTTGTCTCACTTTATTTTTCGTACTTTAACGTATTGTTCATTTTTCATCTATATATTAGGTTGAGTAAATAAGCAAATACTGACACATTAAGGCAGAGCAAATGGGGACGCTTCAAAATATTCACAATGTAATCGGAGTAGGCACAGAATAAAGGTCCACCCACTTACAAAAATATTTGCAAGTCATTACCAATTTGAAACGGCATACGGATGAGTGAATAATGACAGAATTGTCATTATTTATTTATTTAGTGTGCGTGTCGTTCCTTACTTGTCTCAGTGGCTCCGCTGTTCTCTGCCTCACTCTTGTCCTCCGAGATGTTGGCTTTGCGAAGAAAGGCTTGCGAGTCCGGACCCTCTCTGCGTGATTCCTCAGGAGCCATGCTGTCTGTACACTCCTTATTGCTACTACCTCTGCTTAAGAGCCCAAGTCGAGACTGCCCCAAACTCACAGGTTTGTCACTGCGCTCCCGATCGATGCTGCCTCGACTAAGAGAAGCACACAAAATAAAACAGGAATTAAACAATGTAAGTAAATGCTACTATATACATTTGGATTTGTATATGGCATACTGATTTAGCACTAATTCAACAGGACTTTTACTAAGACCAATGACTTACCTTGAACCGAAATGAAGATTTTTATGAGCCGATTTCAGCTCAGTTTGTCCATACAATGCATGTAAATGGGTGCCATCAGGCTGCTGGCTGTTTGACGGAGCAAAAGGCATATTTAGGCAGCATAAAAGTAATCCACACGACTCCAGTCATTCAATTAAAGTCTTCTGAAGCAAACCGATAGGTTTGTGTAAAAATTAAATTGATTACTGAAACTTTATTAACTTTAAAAAATTCCTTCCTGCCAGCAGTCGACGCATCAGTGACGTAAACACAATGGTGTGTTCACGTGAGAAGTCGGAAGCGCGCGCTTTGTTTACAACAGAGGAATGAACGTCACGCGATATTTGTTTCTTACACCAACCTATTGGTTTGCTTCAGAAAACATTAATTGATTGACTGGAGTCATGTGGATTACATTTATGCAGCCTAAATATGCCTTTTGCTCTGTCAAACAGCCAGCAGACTGATGGCACCCATTTACATGCATTGTATGGACAAACTGAGCTGAAATCTACTTATAAAAATCTTCATTTCGGTTCTGCTAAAGAAGGAAAGTCATACACATCTGGAATGGCTTAAAGGGAAGTACATAATTAGAGAATGTTCATTTTTGGGTGAACTAACCCTTTAAGTCAAAGATTAAGAATATTCTAAAGAGCTTTCCTGAGAACATAGGTCCCAGATTTTAAGATTTTTTTTCTGAGTTCTCAGATGTTAGTTACCATCCAAGTGAGTGTCTGGAATCAGAATCGGAGTTCTGGACTGTAGGTGGGCTGGGCTGAGCTGTGGATGACTGCAGTGCTGAGTAACGGTTCAGGGTGCCACCAGCAGAGCGTATCAACTCTGGAAACAAGGGAATACACACATACACACACACAAATGCAGAAACACAACATGCAACACAGTGTAAGGTAATAAACACATAGTTAAATAGTTTTACAGCAGCTCCAAAAAGCATTTAACACTGAAAGGGATAGTTCACCCAAAAGTGAACATTTTTATTTACTCATTTACTCACCGTCATGTCGTTCCAAACCTGTGTGACTTTCTATCTTCTGCGGAACATAAAATAAGATATTTTGAAGAATGTTTCAACTGTTTTTGTCCATTCAATGAAAGTCAGTAGGGTTCAAAACAACACTGGACCACACTGACTTTCATTCTATGGACAAAAAAATCACAGAGACATTTTTCTAAATATCTTTTGTGTTCTGCAGAAGAAAGAAAGTCATACAGGTTTGGAACAACGTGAGTAGATGTCAAAATTTTTATCTTTGGTTGAACTATCCATTTAAGCCACACTTAAAAGTGTATGACTGTTCACTCTATAAAATTGGGCCTTTATTTGAAGTTTAAAAAAATTCATATTTTGTAATCTGATACAATGATATTCATACACATTTACATGTGAATTAAGTGTTCAAATTATTTCTGGGACCACTGAAGAAATATGTGTGTGTGTCCTCACCAGAGTCACTGGCTTTGGCTCCACCACTGCTGCCCTTTACCCAGTTGATCTGAGCCAGTGGACCCAACTGAATCTTTTCATCGATTTGAGGCTGTGGTGGGGGTCGGATGGGATTCAAGGATCATAACAGGTACAAAAAAGGCTATTACTACCACATCACAACATCACAAATCTGCAATGCCTTATTATTGATTGCTAAAGCACATGTGGTGCCAATAGCATCATCATTTGCTGCCCTTGACCACTGAGATCATAGCCAGCAGGTGGCAGTGCAACCTGTCATTTTAGATTTTAAAAATCTGATTCACATTAATTGTATGCATCGATTAATCAATAACTGACAATGATTGTGTGTTTGTGTAGCGACCCATCTCTTCACCTTAGAGATCTTGGGGATTTTCGTGGGATCGATAGTTCTGCTGTTTTTAGTGGTGGGCACCGTGTTCCACATCTCGTCCTTCTGTGAGCGCTGATCTCTTTGATCTGAAACCACATCAACAGAATAGCTTGTTACACAAACCACTTCTATCACACCACACCCCTTTCATACTCCGTACGAAAATAACACACAACTTTATCACTTGCCATAGAGCCACTTGCAAATATTATGCCTTAACATTCAGAAAATCTGTCACATTATTGTTGGTTGCATGGACAAACCTAAGAACGTAAAGATCAAACCTGGTTAACCATTAATGCTTTCTCCTGGACACACAAGTCAGCTGTCCAAACAACATGTTCTCATTAATGTTTTAAACCCTCCTATTGTCATAAGAAACGGCACCCTAATTTTGTCCTTCGGGTAATTTTTGACCCGTATTGAAAAACAGAAAAAATGTCCTGTCATATAAAATCATGCTAACAGGTGGGGAAGCTAGAGAACAGTATGGGGGCTAGGGGCTAAATCAGATTTTTAGGTCAAATTTAATTAACAGATGTACAAAAATATAGCATATAGCACGATTGTGAGTGTGATATTGCTTATATACAACAGTTCAATGAACAAGTACATTTTAAAAAATTAGGAAAAACTGAGTAAGGTTATAAAAACGCATTTGTGCATGGAACTACTTTCTTACACGACGAATCAGAATCTGCCAATGCTGGTTTAAAACAAATGATGCGTCCAAGCCTTCATCATAAATAGTATCATGACTTGTGCTGTTTCTAACAAGTTATTGGATAAACAAGGATGGATGTGTGTGTGTGTGTGTGTGTGTGTGTGAGTGAGAGAGAGAGAGAGAGAGAGAGAGAGATGGAGTGTGTGTAATCAAATGTTGCCACACCCAAGCAGAGATGCTGTCAGCTCTCTGAAGATCAGCTTTCTCAGTGGTAAAATAGCTGTCCAAGTGGGGGTATTTCTCCCTATTTCACAGTAAGCGTGGCGCAAGACTCAACCGCAATGTCCTCCGCCACTTTAAACAGTATGTATCCAATGTGGAAACTCCAGTAAGAGGTAAGCGCCTTGAGTTCTGTAATTAATCAGTCTGTTGTGTCTCTCAGCTGTGATGAGCCTTAATGCTGAAGTTGTTCATTTAAAGCCATTTAAAGCTATTTCCTAGCTTTAGTAATGTAGTAGTAATACAAGCGATCACGGAGCGCTGTTGTATGTAAACAATGACTGGATTCACGTCACCAACTGGTTCATATTACACACAAAAATGATCTTTTGCCACCACCTGCTGGCTAACATATGTAATAATAAAAAAAATAGATGTAAAATGAGACACATAGCCTACATTAGCTCTTAACACATATGCACTGCTCTTAAGCTTTAGTTTAGGTTGACGATCACAAATGGAGTGATACACACAGTGAAGCTTCCGAATGCTGATGTGCTCATGGAACGTCTCTCGTCCAATCAGATTCAAGGACCGGAACTAACTGTTGTATGTATATATATATATTTATATTTATTTTGATGCTCTTGAAAAAGTCACAACATTTGTGTCCAGTACCAAAAACTAATCTGCATTTATAACTTTTCTTTACTTGTCTCAGGTCAGAAATTACCCTAAGACAACATTTTTAGCAAGTTTAAACCTTGTCCATCTTTATTTCTGGATATTCCCAAAACATTGAATGTGGTTTTTGTCCTCTGGGTGGCACTGTAGTTGGCCTGCTCTGGCTAAAGCAGACTGTAAAGAAGCTGTAGATCTTACCTGGCCTTCTCTTGATGTCCTTGGACAGAAGCTGCTGGTGAACCTTTCTCTGCTCTTCCTGTTCCTCAAGCTTGGCCTCTTTATGGATTTGTTCTATTGTCTTGGGGCCCTGATCTGCCCTCCGGGACACCCAGTTATGCTAAATGCACAATGATATACACACAGAAAGATCAGAGGTTTGGGGAACTCTGCTACAGTAGTTGCCAAAAATACTGGCACCCTTTGTAAACATGTGTAAAAAAAATCTGCATTGTTTAGGCTTTTTCACAAAAATCTATACTTTAATTGAAGTAAAACAATTGAACAGAGGAAATATCTCATTATTAAGTAAACATTTTTCTCCAAAATGCATTGGCCACAATTATTGGCCCCCTTTTATTCAATACTATTTACAACCTCCTTTTGCCAAGATAACAGCTCTTAGTCTTCTCTTATAATGCCTAATGAGGTTAGAGGACACCTGGCAAGTGATCTGATATCATTCATCCATCTCTCCAGATCCTTCAAATTCAGAGGTCCATGTTGGTGTACTCTCCTCTTCAGTTCACCCCACAAATTGTCTATGGGGTTCAGGTCAGGGGACTGGAATGACCATGGCAGAACCTTGACTGTGTTGTCAGTGAACCAGTTTTTTTTTTTTTGGATCATTGTGCTCCTGGAAGATCCAACCAGGGCCCTTTGTAAGCTTTCTGACAGAGGCAGCCAGGTTTTAATTTTTTAATCTGTTGGTATTTGATAGAGTCCCAGATGCCATATATCCAAACAAGATGTCCAGGACCTCTGACAGAAAAACAGCCCCACAACATTAAAGGTCCAGCACTACATTTAACCGTGGGCATATGGTACTTCATTTTCAATGCTTTGGCTATTTTCTTATAGTCACTTCCCATTTTGTGAAGCTCAACAACCTTTTTTGCTGCTCATCAGAACTATATTCTTTAGTCCAACCCACTGTGATTGATGATTAAGGGAATTTGGCCTGTGTGTTACCTCATATTTATACCCCTGTGAAACAGGAAGTCATGTCTGAACAGTTTCATGTTCCTAGTCAACCAGGTGTACTAAACATTTTTAAATATGAATGGGAATATACTTCAGATATATTTTACTCACAAGAATTTCTAGGGGTGCCAATAACTGTGGCAAATGTGTTTTGGAGAAAAATATGTATATAATAATGAGATATTTCCCCTCTTTCAATTGTTTTACTTCAATTAAATGTTAGATTTTTGTGAATTTTAGAATGAAAGATCAAAAAGATTTTTTTTACAGCCTACTTTGCTCATATTTACCAAGGGTGCCAATATTTTTGGCCACTACTGTATGAGTGATCTATGATCAGTGTACTGTTGGAAAATAGAGAAATGTCCTTTTTTTGGAGTATATATATAATATTGTATAATAGAATATAATGTATTTTTGTGTGCAAATTTAAAAATAAAAATCTAAATGTAATATAATGAAAGAAATTATAAAGATTCCCCCATATGCATTGTTTGAGAAAATAGATAGTCCCGCCCAAACTCACGCCATTGGTTAAGCCAGATGTTGGCATGCTTGGCTGCTCAAACAAACAAAAGTAATTATATGATTAGAGCTGTCAAACTATTTAATTTTTTTTTATCATATTAATTACATTATATGCCAATAATTTAATCAAAATAATTGCAATTAATCATATATATAAATATTTGCTGAGAAAGGCACTCAAAAAAAACAATAATTAAATTTTGTATATAATGAATAAATAATTATAAATAGTTAGTATTTTAATAATTCTAAATATAATTAAGATAATTAAAGTGCTTTAGAAAGCAATATTGTTTATTTCCATATTATTGAACATAAGCCTATCATTGGCCTACAGTCCACAGCAATCCATCCAGCAATTGAATACGTCAATCTGTACTAGATACATTTATTAGCATCAATGTACACATGCATTAGACGGATGCGTCTAACTTTGGTTGCATTGCATCATAAACACCTGTTTTTAGGTCCCTGTGCCATGTTAAACTTAGTTTGAAACTTAGAAAACATCTTGAAATCCCAGCATTCTGAACTGATATGTTTGAATGCAAGAACGCTTTCAAATCTTGTGCCATTGCTAATGTCAAGCAAACCTATATTTGGTTTGTTCTCTGTACAGCTGGATTTTCACTTACTGCCCCCTGCTGAAAACAGGTGGTACTTCAAGCCTGAATTGCTCCAATGGAAGGAATATTCCTAATTACAATTGCATTCACTCTTTTAATGTGTTATTTTTATATAATAAATCACACTGAATTAAGACGTTAAATCGCCAGCTCTAGTTAGGATGCAATGATGTTATTTGGTCATAGGTCAAATGCCTTGTAAAGTACAATAGAATATAATTAGATAAGTGTTCGTTTAGTTACATAACAACTGTGAGAGCAAAGTATGCAAATGTTTAAGCTTTTCTCTTGTAACAAAACCAGGTGTTAAACTTTTGGCAATGGTTTTCAGTACTGTAAACAACAAGCAAACAAAAAAACTCAAATCACAATCCCTTAAGGCACTCACCAGTCTCAGATCTATCACATCTTGTAGCATGAACCGTATCCTTGATGATGTCTTGCGCTCTTTCACAATTTTCTCCATCTGGTTGAAGTACTGATCCATACGGGGCTATTCAAGGACAAAGAGCAGAGGCAGATGAAAAACACATCAGTTCACTATATTATCCTCTAAATGGTGAAACGCAGTAACTGTAACAACGAAACTGGGAAAAATGGCTTCAAAGCTATTTTATCTTTCCAGCCAAACAGTGGATTACAAAATTTCACAGTCCATTTCTCTGACTCTGAGAACAGTTAAGCCAAACATGTCTGTCAAAGGAGAGATCATAGACTGAAATCAAATTCCATAACTCAATTTTGACAAAATGTGTAGTTACTGCATTGTACCTTTATAGGTCAATTTCAAAGTACTATTTTATGGCCCTTCTCTATCAAAACTCTTTTGCATCTTTGAAAAAATATTGCCTCTAAATCAGAGGTAGACCGATGTATCGGAACTTCCTGTCTATTTCCATCAATAATCTAAGAGTTTCAAGAAAAACAAAAAACAAAACAAAACAAAATTAAACCTAAAAATAATGTTTTGAGGCCAAGAACTGCACTCCCAGATCCTAAACGAACAAAGTCAACGAATGTAGAACCTACTTCCTATCTGACTCCCTGTGAGCTGAAAGATGCCCGGAGCTGCTGCTACAAGGTCAGACAGAGAGAAAACATTTTAATTTACTCTCTTGCTTAACACTTAGCTCCAGGCTTTATGGCCGTCTGTTGGGCCCAGCTGGAAAGCATTTCGACAGCGTGTGTATTTTCACCCCACACCCCGGCCCCTCACTGTTTATTTCTCATTCTGCTGTGTTGCAAAATCAAATTCCAGTTCTCTAAAATGGCAAAAAAAAAAAAAAGATAGTAAATTTAAATAATCATTCTGTATTTATAATGTCTGCAATTACACGTGCAAGAACATTCCTGATATAAATCACAATTTTGTCATATTTCAATTATGTATGCATCATGTAAATCCCTGTAGCAAATTTAGCTAAATATTTTGGTTTCTAGAAATCCAAATAACAGCTGACATAAGCCAGTTTTAACCCGAATTTTGGGTGTCTGCTATGAAAGAGAATTAAATACTTAAATAACTTCATGAATTAAAATACTACGCAGAATTACAAAACAAAATGTGCATAATAAATGACAAGGGCATACATCATTTTTTAAATATAGTTTATTCATTTACAGGAACATTGTTTATTGCTGTGGAGGATATAAACCTATGGAATAAAGGATTAAACAGAATATAGATGTTAAAGGAATATTCTGTGTTAAGCTCCATCAACAGCACTAGTGAAAAAAAATTTGAATTGTTCCTCCGTTTCTTTTAAAAATGCAAAAATCGAGGTTACAGTGAGGCACTTACAATGAAAGAGAATGAGACCAATTTTTGAGGGTTTAAAGGCAGAAATGTGAAATTTACCATTTTTTAAAAAACAAATATATTTTTCTATTTAAAGTTGTGTATCATTTGAGGTGTAAAATTATTTAAATTATTTTAAAACTTTTAAAACAGTATGTAATTTAATGTGTGCAAGCCGAGCAACAGTAATTATCTGGTTACTTTACATTCATTGAAAAATTTGTCACAGCTTTTGGGAGTCCCTCATGCTAAATCTAACTCCAACCATATTATAGTTTTAGTCCTTAGACGGCACACCCACAGACCACCTACAGACTGTTCACAGACAGTCTGATGCAATTGCACACAAAAATGGCATGGGCCTTCTTAAAACAGCAAGATTCAATCTGATGCCTGGCTTTACGCAACACCCAAAGTGAAAAATAAATAAAACATCCCCAAAGTCTGCCAGGATACAAAGTTCCCAGGTTCCTTCAACAAGTTTTCCAAGCAGGAACTACACACTAGATTTGCCAAAGTTTTAGGTTCATAGCATTGAATCGCTGAAAGAGATTCAAGATACTTAGTACTAGTGAGAAGATGTAAATTCCACTTTGCTCTTAGGGTTGTATCTGATGTCAGAAATAACCATCCCTTAAACATCATGTAAATATAACAAACTACTGTACGTTTGGACCCATAATATGCCATTCAGATAGCTTCTTCCTCTATAAGTGGGCGGTTCATGGCCCTCTGCAAAGTGGACCAGACTCAATGCTGATAGTCAAAAGTCTGGCTACTTGAGTCTCAATCATTGCATTTTACATCACAATAAAATAGCTAAAAAGCTCAAAACCAACCTTGAATATACGTAAGGACTTTTCAAATATATCTACTGGGTTAAAACGCAGCTTTTTCATCATTGGTTTTATGAAACATGAATCAATAATGCTCCATAATATGTAATAACATCTGATTGAAAGGTGAGTTACCTTAGCTTTCTCAAAGTCGAGGTCTTTACCGATGGTGGTGAGGAGTCTGCATAGACATTCCAAGCTCTCATCGTCATGGTTTTTTAGCAGCTTGACCACACAGTCATGCATGATGGGCTCCGTCAACATTTTGAGCTTGAACAGCTCGCCGATGAATTTGATATTTCCTGTGGAGCGACGGCGGGCCTTGTCCTTCGTCTCTTCCAACTCCTCTTGAAGTCTTTCCCTTTCTGTGGGCTTCGAGAACAAAACAAAAAAAGAGTTCCATCACATTTTAAATTAATTCTTCCAACAATCTCATTAGATATGCTAAGGCCTGTTGCGAATCTGAATTAAATTTAAGCTGAATTAAAGCTGAAGTGTGTCATTTCTACACCACTAGTGCCACCAAACAGAATCGGAAAAATAATCATTGTTGTCAAACAGATTATGGAAAAATCCTGCCTCAAACTCAGACATTGGTCGAGCAATGTTGCTCGCTCAAATAAACAAAGGAATGTTTTTATAGCACCACAGAGACACAGTGTTACACTATTAGGTGAAATCGACCAACAGATGGCTTTTTATAATAGCTCTCCATATTAAGCTGGGATACAAGAATTTTAACAGCGAAAAAATGACACTCATCGGCTATAAATGGTAACTACGAACCTCAAAAGTATGTTAATCACATACAGTTCACAAAATATAATTTTGACTAACAAAAAGACTCAAATCAAACTTGAGCCTCATAATCCTTATAGAATTTAATAATTACTGATGTGGCAGAGTCCAGCTCCTGTTGTTTCCTCTCCAATACAACATCATCCACTTTGTCCCTCTCAAATTCCTTTTGACACCGGTTCAGTAGCAGCTTCCGGAAGTTTACCGTTGTATTGGGTTTGTCTGTTGTGGGCACCTTTAACTACAGTGAGATAAAAAGAGGAAATATATGACCATTACTTTAAACTTTGACACCATGAAACCATGGCCAGGTCTAAGATTTGATTCAAACTTCAAAACTTCAGATGCCTTCGTCTGAATCTACAGCGAAACGATCAACGTTGCCCCTCCTAAACATACAAGTGCCCCACCAAAGATCACATCCTGGTTCCAGCCCTGGTAGAATCGTGTGGCAGCAGTGCAACGCATAAAATCATGCAAACACGGGTCAGGAGCTACAGTTAATGTGTACATCAAATATTAGAATGGGGAAAAAATGTATCGCAGTGAGTTGGAGCATGGCATGATTGTTGGTGCCAGATGGGCTGGTTTGAGTATTTCTGTAACTGCTGAACTCCTGGGATTTTTACACACAACAGTCTCAACAGACTGAATAGCTTTGTTAATGAGAGAGGTCAATGGAGAGTGGCCAGAATAGTTCGAGCTGACAGAAAGGCTACGGTAAATCAGATAAAATTGGAGTGAGCAGAATAGCATCTCAGAATGCACAACACATTGTGATTGTACCTTCCAGTATAAGTGGGCGGTTCATGGCTATACATCTATGAAGTGTGGAAACTCAGTTTGTTATTGAATTATTGAAGGATCGAGTTCCACGTTTGCATTTCCTGTGTTTTGATGCAGTTTGAGAAATATAGGCTCTGTCGTCGCCTTTTGCACGAATATTACAGGTTAAACGTGTACACAGTATTTTTTTTAAGTATGGCTTACACTGACACCTAGTGGCCTGAATGTTGTCAGCTACCAATGCCATTGCAGAAATTCACAATGCATAGTTAGCCAAGATTAATTTAATCAATGAGTGAAAGTGTCAAATAACAGTTCCAGTAACAATTACTGATATTAAGAGAGTAGTATTCAGATGGTCAAGTGATGCTAACATGGCTGACCCCATGAGGCGCCCCTGCTCCATGTTGAATAAAAGAGCTTTTATAAGGTTACTGATATGACTGAACTCTTTATTTCACATGAGTGGTAAATATTTTATACATACATTTCAAAATTACTATTAATTTCTTTAGAAGTAAAACTTTTTAATTGAGAATAAAAGTACAGCCCAGTCTGTACTTTATATGGAAATAGAAAAAGATATGTTTTTTTACAAGTAATTGTTGAAATTTGTCATTCTAATACAAGGCAACACAATCAGTCCCACCAGGAATTTGCTTTTCTCAAAAATTGTGAAACCATCTGCTGTTTTTGTGCTGTTTTACAGTGAAAAGTAAAATAAATCACAGTTTACTGTACAATGACAGTATATGTGCAATTACCAATAAATATTTTAGTGCATAAAAAATGATTATGCAGTAAGCAAGAAAAAAATTATACAAAAATACCATACATTTAAGAGGTGAAACCCATGATAATGCTTACAATCCAAGTTCAATGGAAGACCCTTCATTTCTAATATAAAATGTTCTTCCTCAGACAATGTAAGTAATCTTTGGTATGGTTAAAATCATAGACTAAAAATAGTTCAAGGAACGAAAACAGGAACGAAATCCCTATCAATTGTTCCGAAGTGAAAACATTACTTTTAAATGCTGGTAACTGGTTAATAACCTGTTCATTTTGTTTCAGACCGTTTTTTTTTTTCATGAAACTAAACACCAAAGGGTTGATCAGAGTAAATGTTTGGAATTAAACCACTTCCTGCTGCCAGAAAAAAATTTGGCTTCTCTCTTTGTAGCAGAACTAAAAGCATGCGGTTTAATTCCGAACTAGTTTAACCAATGTTAAAAATGTTAATCATTCAGCAAGGGAAATTAAAGTGACGTTCAGTCCAAATGCTTCCATGCAGTGTATGTGCATGCAGAAGAGAGAGAGAGATTTTATATATTTTTAGTGATATATTTAATTTTAAGAATATGTTTATTGAAAAGACATTACTTTACATAGGCTACTGTATACTTTGCATCATTTGTTATGATTTCTGTCCTGATAATTCCTCCACAAAGGAAAAAATTGATTCGCTTATTTTTGCGAGGCAAATCCCTTATTTTGAGCTTGTTTTTCCAAAACAGGTGCCTTCTTTCTCTTGTGAGATCTGTAAACACTGAAACTGTAATATCACCCACCCTTAGCACAGAGAACTATCATTTTAAAAGATGTTCTAACCAGATACCATTTGTAAAGGAGGCTGAGGAACACCGGAGCCGGAACAAAAAAATACAGTTTCTGCTCAGAATAAAACCAAAATGAACGTTTTTTAGTCTCTGGTTAAAATAGTAGACCTACAATAAAACTGTAAAATAAAAACACAGATATAATAATTATTAGACCTGTTTTAATCATTACACGGCCTGATAGTGATCATTTAATCTAACCGTGATTATTTGACCACTGAGCATATTAAATTCTAATCACATTTGACAAATTTTAAGCGAATATATGACATGAAGTATGCCATGTTTTGTCTGAGATGTCTGGACTGTGTCAAGCTTTTTAAGCATTTGTTTTGCCACTGTCAAACATGGAGCAATCTGATCCAATTACCTCAGATTCACGGTTTATACAGAAATGATTGCGGAAATTACACAAAATTGCAAGCTACCGCAAATAATGCAAAGAGTGCTTGAATTGGATACATTTTTGCAATCACAAAATCCTGGAGGGACTGCATAATGGAATGTCTAAAGAAAAGACAGAAAGGCAAATGCTAAAATCCCAGAAAGCAAACAGTTTTTTGTCTGCATTCATAATTAACCCCAAAACAACATTTCAACAAGCAGAGTACATACCGTGGCCAGGCAGCGACACATGTTGGCGTAAGCCACAGAGAAGCTGGGCTCATCGATGGCCTTCTCAAACACAAGGTCGATGACTCCTTTGAGCCTCTCCTCTGTGTTGATCGTGAGATCCGTAACCTGCTTCATCAGCTGATGGAACATCTGGGGTGTGAGCTTGTTCAAAATGCTACGAACTTTGCGGAACAACTCCTAAAGTGCCAAAAAAGCAACATATGCAACCATCACATTGGGGATGGTTCTTCCAAAAATGTACATTCTGTCATCATTTATTCACCCTTATGTCAATCCTGTAACTCCCTGTTTACACCGGATGCGAACAGCACATCGCATTGCAAACAATAGAACCACATTATAATCAATGATGCTGTCTACACTGGAAGTGCCCATTGTGGTGCTTCTATTGCACAGACATCAGGTGTCGTGTTCCGTTTTCTTCAAAATCTTTCCTTTAATGTTTCGCAAAGAAAGCAAGTCAAATAGTTTATGAGGGTGAGTAAATGAGGACAGAATTTCCATTTTTGGGTGAACTACTCCTTTAACAGCACTCAAAACAACCAAAAAACTACAGACAAATACAGCACACTGAAGTGTCGTGTTACATATGAAAGCATGTCTTAAGCGCTTCCCTTATTGTGAATGATTCAAATTCATGTGGTCTGAGGATAATAATATACAGTACAAACAGGAATCCACACCTGAGATTTTAGGGCCTCTGTGTCTTCCGTGAGGCCTTCTTTCTTCATCCCAGGTTTCCAAGCGTTCTCTGCCTTCTTGAGCTGGATTTCATCATTAACGGAAACGTTTACTATGATCTTGCGAGGTGGGAGCCGCCGCACATTTAAAAGCTTTGGACACAGGGAGAAAGCAATCCGATGTTATATATGAGCAAAAAAACAGCATTCGTCAAATTCCGATGTCATCAGAGCAAGAATAATGCAAAGAAAGCAAGTTCATGTTCATTTATAAACAACACAATACTAATGTTTTAACTTCGGAAGAGTTCAGAAATCAATATTTGGTGGAATAACCCTGATTTTCAATCACAGCTTTCATGCGTCTTGGCATGTTCTCTAGCAGTCATTCACATTGCTGTTGGGTGACTTTATGCCATTCCTGGCACTACAATTCAAGCAGTTCGGCTTTGTTTGATGGATTGTGGCCACCCATCTTCCTCTTGATCACATTCCAGAGGTTTTCAATGGGGTTCAGGTCTGATTTGGCTGGCCATGACAGGGTCTTGATCTTCTTGTCAGAGCAGAAGGAAGCAAGTTTTCTTCCAGGATAACCTTGTAGGTGGCTTGATTCATGCATCCTTCACAAAGACAAATCTGCCTCACACCTGGTCGTCTAATGGTTAGACAAAGACCTGGAGAGGCCTTCAAGCCACAGTGTCCCGCACCCACTATGAAATTTGGTGTAGGATCGGTGATGATCTGGGGGTGCTTCAGCAAGGCTAGAATGAGGCGGATTTGTCTTTGTGAAGGATGCATGAATCAAGCCACCTACAAGGTTATCCTGGAAGAAAACTTGCTTCCTTCTGCTCTGACAAGAAGATCAAGACCCTGTCATGGCCAGCCAAATCAGACCTGAACCCCACTGAAAACCTCTGGAATGTGATCAAGAGGAAGATGGATGGCCACAAGCCATCAAACAAAGCTGAGCTGCTTGAATTTTTGGGCCAGGAGTGGCATAAAGTCACCCAACAGCAATGTGAATGACTGGTAGAGAACATGCCAAGACGCATGAAAGCTGTGATTGAAAATCAGGGTTATTCCACCAAATATTGATTTCTGAACTCTTCCGACGTTATTAAACATTATTATTGTGTTGTTTTAACATTAATATGAACTTGTTTTCTTTGCATTATTCGTGGTCTGAAAACACGGCATCTTTTTTTCTTATTTTGACCAGTTGTCATTTTCTGCAAATAAATGCTCTAAATGACAATATTTTTATTTGGAATTTGGTAGAAATGTTGTCAGTACTTTATAGAATAAATATTTTTTTTTTTCATTTTATTCAAACACATATCTATAGATAGTAAATCCAGAAAAACTGATAATTTTGCAGAGGTCTCTTAATTTTTTTCCAGAGCTGTATATATATATATATTATTTGCATTACAGTAATGAGAATGAAAATGTTGGGCAATGCGCTTAACTGTCATGAAAATGATATCCCAATGCAAAACATATCATAATCATATTAGAAATAGGCTTCATATTCAATGTGCTAAAATCTAATTTCTTGACAGGTTTCGTGAGATTCACCCAGATCTAATGATATCCCAATTCTTACCAAATTGTTTAATCACGCCTGTGTGATCGGTTCAAAGTTTTTGTGTTAAAGCTGATTATTGGCAAAGTCTAACGTGTGACAAAGCATTTAATTAGTCACAACTTACTGGAGCTCCACGTCCTCCTGATATCTGCCTGCTGAAGTCAGCAAAAGCGGGAGTGAAATCGGGACCCCTGGAAATCAGCCTGGGATCTACTGATCTCGAGGGCAGCTTGTTCTGATTCATCTGAAAAAAGAATCGTACATTCAATAACTCCACCAGCAGGGGGCGCCGTAACAAACAGCAACTCCAGACACAGGGCATGAATGAAACAGCAGATCTCCCGCCCCTCCTGTTCTTGGAGAACCTGTACCAATCTGTATCTTCAAATCACAGTCTTAGAGAGAAACCGGTCTTAGATCAGCCGAACCAAAACGGGCAACCCCCTTCTCCCTTGCCCTACAGCGCTGAGGGGAAACAATATTCATTGTTTTTATATCAACAACATATTCATCAATTTCCGTTCCAGTTCAATCTTAAGACTGAGGGACAGAGAACAAAGCAGCCAGAAACAGATGTGAAGTACGCATGCAAAGTGACATCTAAGTTAGAAACTGAGATGGGAAACTGAAAGTGCAGAGTGTCATTTTTTAGGACAAGAGAAACAAGTCTCTTTTGGAGAAACTGAGAAAGTGTAAACAATCTCGTTCTAAATACAGATTTCCCCCCATTTTCAGAACATTCTCAATCCAACAGACAAGATGGGTTTAAAGCTGTGTATAAAACAGGGGCTTCTTCTTTAGGCTAAGTGGTGCCCTCCGCCAAGAATGACATAACCGTAATGCAATTTTAATGGAAACAGGACGTCTAAGGGAGTTTCAAGGCTGAATGGTGCAGGCTCAGCTGAAGTTTAGAAATCAGTGAAATGGTTCTTTTCTTACTGTATTTTGAATGTATGTATGTTTGAACCACCACAAGAGGAACATTTTAAGTCTGTATTTGCAACTATTAAGGGAAGTCAGCAAAGAATAGGCTTTGCACACTTAAAAATGTTAGCCTAGGATAGTTTTGTCTCATCTTGGGTTGATATAATCCTGGGACATCTTTTTGCTTATAATTCACCCTGGGTTGGAAAATAATCCTGATTATTCAGGTATCAAGTTTACACACTGTACATTTGTAAACCATTTTGATTGTATTTTCTTAAGTTAATAACAATGATTAGACAATTAATGTACCTGCTTAATGTAACCTGTTTTAACTGCTTGTTCATCAGTGGAAATGTTGGCATGCATATCCAATCATTAATTAATTAAAAAGGGAAAATTAAAATTAAGTAATAGTTCAAAATTCTCTCATGATTTACTCAACCCCATACCATCCCAGATGTGTGTGACTTTCTTTCTTCTGCTGACCACAAATTATGATTTTTAGAAAAATATTCAGCTCTGAAGGTCCATACAATGCAAGTAAATGGTGATCAGACATTTGTAGCTCCAAAAATCACAGAAAGGCATCATAAAAGTAATCCATAGATGTGGGTGAGAAAGAGATCAATATTTCACATCCATTTTTGGGTGAAATTCTTCTCCCTGCCCAGTAGGGGGCGGTATTGCATGAAGAATGTGAATCACCAAAATCACAAGAAAAAGAATGTTAAAGTGATCTGTTTCTCACCCACACCAATCACATCACTTCTGAAGACATTGATTTAAGCACTGTAGTGTTATGGATTACTTTTATGCTGATTTATGTGATTTTTGGAGCTTCTAAATTTTGGCACCCATTTACTTGCATTGTATGGACCAAAAGAGCTGAGATATACTTCTAAAAATCTTTGTTTGTGTTCAGCTGAAGAAAGAAAGTCATACACGTCTGGGATGGCATGAGGGTGAGTAAATGATGAGATAATTTTCATTTTTGTGTGAAATGTACCTTTCATTTTTAATAATTGCACTTTATGTCATTGACGACAAAATTCAACACACAGTTTAGGTAAAACATGTAGAAAACACTTCTGACAAATGTAAGAAATTCACTTAAAAGAAACACCTTGTCTAGCACCACATCACTGATTTGAGGCAGTCCCTCTGGCTTCTGCACGCAGGCGGGCATGAACTGAAAGCTCAACAGAAAGTCCCGGTCATATTGCTTCTTGCCATTAGATTGAACAAGACCTGAGATGAAAGAAAAAAACAAAAAAAAACAGCAATTGAAGGTCAGGTAAGTAAAAAAATGTGTCTAATTCATAATGCAGTGTAAAAGAACAATACATTGAAAACATCTGCCATTTCTTTACGTACAACAAAATGTTCCCTAGAAATGAAATTTCCCTGTGACCAACTAAAAATATCAATTTGCAAATCATGTTTCAAGGCAATAATGTAAATTAAATAGGCTACTGGATAATTATAAAAAAGGAACAAGCCCTTAATGTCCCATCCCAACTTCTTGTTTCAATAGTAAATATGTCAAACCTGAGATTCATTTGTTTGTTTGTTATTCAATGTCATGCCTGCTTCCATGGCTATTTTCACTGTGAAATCAGGTTAAAATATAATATAACCAAAACTTTAATAAAAATTATGTTGTTTAAAAACCTTTTTAATATGCAACCATAAAACAAAAAAATCTTAGAGGACTAGAAATGGTCGATTTTGTGCTTTCAAGCCATTTCATGGGGTCTTTGATAAAATACATAAATGATTAGGGCTGAACGATTTGGACAAAAAAAAAATCGAATTGCTGATATTTTTTTTAAATGTGACCTGCGGAATGATTAACATAAAAACATAGTAAGCAATTCCTTTTCTACTGCCATTTGTAATACTGCAAATGCTATTCAAACTTGAGTTCTCTTAAAAAGAACCAAACAAAATAAATGAATGAAAAAACAGCGGGTTTTGATGCTGAATCCCGCACCTGGAGTCACGAGTTGGAATCCAGGGCGTGCTGAGTGACTCCAGCCAGGTCTCCTAAGCAACCAAATTGCCCCGGTTTCTAGGGAGGGTAGAGTCACATGGGGTAACCTCCACATGGTCGCAATTAGTGGTTCTCGCTCTCAATGGGGCATATGGTAAGTTGTGCGTGGATCGCGGAGAGTAGCATGAGCCTCAACTGCTGTGAGTCTCTGTGGTGTCATGAACAACGAGTCACATGATAAGATGTGTGGATTGACACTCTCAGAAGCGAAGGCATCTGAGACTTGTCCTCCACCACCTGGATTGAGGGAAGTAACCACGTCACCATGAGGACCTACTAAGTAGTGGGAATTGGGCATTCCAGACCTTTGAGTTTTTGCTTGTAGTTGAGATAACAATGGCCTTTTAATGCTGTGAAAAACCTGGTGTTATATGGTAGATTTGAATAGTAACCATTTGCGGCCTAGCATATGTAAAAATACGTGCTGTAATTATAACATGCTCAGTGCTCTGAGCATGAGAGGGAATTTATATTTATCAAATGCATGCATGCTCAGAGTATGTATAATACACTACAGCCAGAACAGAACTGCTTTGAAACCACGAAAACACCGTATCATGAGTCTCACGCATGCTTTGAGTATGTGCAATATGCTACAGAAAACAGAGCTGTGCACATACAGTGAGAACAGTGAGCAGATTTTTTATGTACTTAAATTTCAGCCCTTTCAGCTCGATTATCCCACTAGGTCTTAATGCGATTTCAGTTTTCGATTAATTGTCAAGCCCTATTAATTATATATAATTTATTATAATTAAAATGGCTAGACATCTGGACCAAAAACAGGACCAGAATAACACCCAACCGATTCCTGCAGGGAGCCTTACCTTCTTGCATGAGTGGAGTGGGGGAACACATGGACCCCCTGCTGTCCCCGAGCATAACACCGCTGTCTGTGCTCTCCGTCTCAACCCCGTTCCTCAAGGACTCTGTCTCAGTCTCACCGGTCTCCTCTGAGAGCTTCTCCTGGTGTTCAAGCTTTGGAAAAGGACTATTGTAGGCATCTAAAGTTGGCTGTGAAACCATCTCATCTCCTGCAATGTTGTCCTTAGAGACCTCCTCCTGATGTACAGTGAAGGAGAAAAGCATTACACAAAGGGTGAGATGGAGGACTGCATAATGGTTTCTTGTAATGATACCAATGGCTCTGTTCCAAAACCTAGTGAACTGCCTTGAGGCCTCCTGCCTACATTGTTGTCTTCTATGGCACCATCCTAATTAGCATGGGAATCTCTTAAGTGATTGAATTTTAGAAGGCAACTCTGTGCACCATTCGAACACTCCTCACAGGCTGCACATATGAAACTTAACTTTCAATTGATTTTCATACATATTTCAGCCAAAATAAGGACTCTTAGAGAACTACGTTCATACGTAATGTAATTTTGCATCGGCTTATGCTGTTTTATAATACTTTTTCTGTGTTAACATCAAATAAGACGGACGTCTTTACCGTTGTGCTGCGTCTCGCATCTCCACACTCTCTCTTACCTCATTCTGTAGTGTTTCCACAATCATACTATCTTCATTTGGTTTCTTCCAAGACTTTGGCACAACAGCTAGGGCTATCACAAAAGGGTGATAAAGGATTGGTAATTGGTAACAGATATTTAAGTTGACACATTTATCCAAGGAAACTTGCAGTACACTTATTACATGTTGAGTCACTAAAGCAGTGGTTCTCAAAGTATGGGGCGTATTATAATGGTGGCTTGGAAGACTGCCACGTTTTTATGCAAATCTCAGTAACTTTCACATATTTAAAAAAATGTGCCTAAATTATGTGCATATGCAAAATGCACTTTTCTTTTATTATGTGTTTTTGGAGCTTGACACTCACAATAACGATCCTCTTGTCCATTATTCATGTGTTTCACAGATTTAAAAAGTCATACTTGTTTTGAATGAGGAGGTTGAGTAAATGTTTATTTTTGGGTGAGCTATTTTTTATTAATATTGCTCCTGTAGCAGAATCACTTATTATAATTTATTTTCTATTTTTGGGTGGCGTAACCAAAACAATTGAGATCCACTGTCCAAAAGTAAGTTAAAGTCAACATGAAATCAAAATAGACCTCACTTTACAATCGTAAAGGGATAGTTCACCCAAAAATGTTATTTACTTACTACTCTCTTACTCCCCTCATGCCATCCCGGATGTGTATGACTTTCTTTCTTCAGCAGAACACAAATGAAGATTTTTAGAAGGATATCTCAGCTCTGTAGGTCCATACAATGGAAGTGAATTGCGGCCAGAACTTTGAAGCTCAAAAAGCACATAAAAGGAAGCATAAACATAATCTGTACAACTCCAGTGATTAAATCAATGTCTTCTGATGCGATATGATTGGTGTGGATGGGAAAGATCAATATTTAATTCTTTTTTTTTTTTAATCTTTTTTTTACAATAAATCTCAACCTTTGACCAGCCCCGACCAGTAGGTGGCAATATGCAAAAATTATGCGAATTGCCAAAAAACTAAAGAAAAATGTGGAAGTGAAAGTAGAGATTTATAAAAAAAAAAAAAAAGGATTTAAATATGGATCAGTTTCTCGATCACTTTCATGTCACTTGAGTCTTTTGGAATACGTTTATGCTGCCTTTGTGCTTTTTGGACGTTTAAAGTTTCTATTCACTTGCATTCAATGGACCAACAGAGCATTTATCTAAAAATCTTTGTTTGTGTTTAGCAGAAAAAATAAAGTCATACACATCTGGGATGGCATGAGGGTGAGTATTTGACTTCGAAATGACTTTTTTAACTAACATAACTAATGAACTAACTTTAATAGGGAGAGTACAGTAGTGTCCCATAATCACCTGAAGACTCACATTCAGGTATGGCTTAATTCTGGTAAGGAATCCAACAAATTCCTACTGGATACAATCTAAAATCTCATGCAATGTGTTTTTTGTGTTGAACATTCCATTTCACTTGGAAATTTACCACATTACAGAAGTAAAATTGGTTGTTTCATGTTGATTTTAAGTGTCTTACTCAAGGGTACATTACTGATATTTCACATTGGATCATCTCAATGAGTGCAGGGTCTGAACCAATAACGTACATGTTGAGTTACCAGTCCAGATTTGTAACCAATACATTACATTAAATGCCACTAAAATAACATACCTGTGGGAAAGAGCTTTCTAGAGTTGTTCTGTGTCTGTGATTCGAATGTGTCCTTCTTTTGGACATTCTCTGAGGTCTTGTTCTGCTCTGGTGCCTCGGTGGTTGCAGACTGTGTTAGTGGTGCCAAACCAGGTAGTGGCGCAAGAACAGAAGAGGTGCTGGAGGTACTTGAAGAAGCCTGCGCGGTAGTGATCGAGGGTACAGGTGCAGCTAGGGAAGTGAGGTGCTCTGTCTGGAGCTCCTCCAAGGCCACTGAAACGTCTTGACTGGACTCCTCCATGGATGAGGCACCCTGAGTTTCCTCAGCATCCTCAGGTTCTTCATAGCTTGATAAGGCCGTTTGAGACTCGGCAAGACCATTGAGGGATCGTAAGGGCAAAGTAGAAATATTAGACATTTCTGGGAAAGAGTCTTCACCGGAGATGACCTGATGTGTCAGAGCTGTGGAGGTTTTAGGAGAAAAACATTCAGATTCTCCTGCAGCAGTTGGTTTAATGCAGCCACTTGAAGAATGGGAAGGAACATTTGAGGGATTTGGGGCCAACTCAGGAGAAGAAGTGTTTAATAATGGAAGACTTGAGACTTCTCTTTCCTCTACAGAGGACTCTGAAGACCTGGGTCCAGGAGATTCAGACCTTATGGGCTCCTTATTTGGCCTGTCATCTGTAAAGATGGCAACGGAAAGATAGAAATATAAAGACAAAAAATATAATAAAAAGGAATAAAACAAACGCAGTGGGTGTGGGGTTATAACTAAGCTAAGCTTGCCTTCCATGGGTACGGAGCTGAGTCTTTGAGGTGGGTTGACATATGCTGTTTTTTCTGGTGTCTGACCATTGCTTGTCTGTGGTAGGGTGAAAGAGAGAGAAACAAAAAAGCAGAAAAAGTCAACTGTGGCATATTTGTAGATCCAGACATTTGACTATTCAAGGCAGATGGGTAGATTATAGGCAAGGCTGGATTTCGATACAAATTTCCCGATTCCGATTTACAAGCTCTCGTTTTGATTCCAATTAATGTGGGTATATTTCAGTTATAATGTCCATTTTGCATACATATGAAAGCGATTTTCAATATCAATTTCGATACCAAAACAAAATTAGAAAGTAAATAGTAAGTAATAAATAAATCTTTCACTGGTGGCCAAAAGTTTGGAATAATTTCCAGATTTTGTCTTTTGGAAAGAAATTGGTACTTTTATTCGCCAAAGTGTCATTCAACTGATCAAAATGTATAGTCAGGACATTAATAACATGAAAAATTACTATTACAATTTAAAACAAAATTTTCAGACTACTCAAAGAGTTCTTATCCACTTGCAGCACTGACAGCTTTGTACATCGTTGGCATTCTAGCTGTCAGTTTGTCCAGACACTCAGGTGACATTTCACCCCACACTTCCTGTAGCACTTGCCATAGATGTGACTGTCTTGTCGGGCACTTCTCACGCACCTTACAGTCTAACTGATCCCACAAAATCTTAATGGGGTTAAGATCCATAACACTCTTTTCCAATTATCTGTTGTCCAATGTCTGTGTTTATTTGCCCACTCAAACCTTTTCTTTTTGTTTTTCTGTTTGAAAAGTGGCTGCACCCCTGACTCTTCTCTTTACTGTTGTACATGAAACTGGTGTTGAGCGGGTAGAATTTAATGAAGCTGTCAGCTGAGGACATGTGAGGCGTCTATTCTCAAACTAGAGACTCTGATGTACTTATCCTCTTGTTTAGTTGTACATCTGGTCTTCCACATCTCTTTCTGTCCTTGTTAGAGCCAGTTGTCCTTTGTCTTTGAAGACTGTAGTGTTCACCTTTGTATAAAATCTTCAATCTTTTTTTGGCAGTTTCAAGCAGTGTATATCCTTCATTCCTCAAGCCAAAGCCATTTTTTACCTAATATTGTCCTTAAGACATGCCAGTGTATTGCATACTGTGACAACTCAAAAACAAACACAAAGACAATGTTAAGCTTAATTTAATGAACCCAGAATATACCTTTAAAACAGTTCCAATTAGTAAAGGCATGTTAAATAGTAACATAACGGAGGAACTGTGGAGAAATGTTTCAAGAACTGCACTCTGCTGAAGCAGATAAACACTATTATTGAATATAATAGGGATGTGCATAGCTACATATTTTCAAAATCAACAAGTCATTGGGTTGCCAGAATGACCAGTCGGCCAATCAGTCGTAAAGCTGATGAGTGTAATGTTGTTAAAATTCTCTCTCACATCCCAGCTTAATTTACAGTCAACTATAAATCAGCCACTTGTAGGTTGATCTTACCTAAAGCGTAAAGTCCGAAACATACTCTATGCTAGTGAATATTTGAGCACTTGACCACAGCAGAACCAACACGTGGTCCGATTGAACAAGTTTAACGTGTATTCTTGTGTTACCTTGGCGGGAACAATCCTCAGCACTCAAGGAGTTGCTATAAATATATCAACCTTAACTTACAATAGTTTACTTCCAAGATAAAATGCACCATAGATGCGGCGAGTTCACACTAATCTCGCTATAGCGCCCAGTGTGGCAGCATTAAGAATGCAACGTGCACTTGCATCGGGTTATAAATAACGGTTTGACACACTTCAGAATGCAACAACACGGTAAAAACCGAGCTTGCCGTGTAAGAATTGTCTACGTCCACGTACTTGTGTTGAGTATTTTTCAGCCCTAACACTGTGGCACATCAAAACATTCCTCAAAAACATTTGTCAGATTTTACTGCTGATTTGAAAAATGTTCTTTGATCGTAATGACCAACTATTCTGGAGATATCTGTCTTTCCCCATTCAAGTAGATAGAAGCTGTACTTTCACGCCATTTGCATCCATAGAAAGTTGCCTGGGAGTGATTGAAGTTGGCCGCAGAGCAGACTGACTTGTCTTGAGACATGTTTTTTTTTATAAATTGTTTACATCGTCTTAACGTGACCACCTTGCTCAACACAAAAACAGAAGACTTGAAGCAATGACCAAAAACATTCATCTGAATGTGTGTGGCTATATATGCCATGCTTTAAGGATGAATTTAAAGATGCACATTTTGTCAAACAGCTAAATCACAACACTCGAAAAATGCTAAAAATTCCAAAACTAACATAAAATTCCCCAAATAATCCAGTTAAAGTGCTCAACCTTTCTAATCAACTAGCCAATTGCAGTGATGCATTCCAAGTACTCTACGTAACTGAGAAAGGAAACCAATTCTGCAAATAAATTCCACCTGATAACACACTTTAGAATGATAGAATTACATTCCATGTAATCTTAGTCTTAAAACACCTGTCCCTGTGAGAAGCAATGGCTTATTCTGGTGATTCATGAGAAATGTGTATTTCTTGCCTGTGGAGGGGTGGGAGTGGAGGATAGGTGTCCTGTGGGCGAGGATGGTGTCGAGGAGGGGCGGCCTGCAGTTTGGGTTAAGGTGAAGGTGGGGTGCCCGCCAGGAGGAGTAAGATTCCGGCTTCCAAACATGATCTCTTCTGTAATGTCCTTTCCACCCTGGTTTGGGTCTCGGATCCGGATCTGGGAGGTCATTAGCACAAAACAACAGAAGATTCACTAGAGCAACAGATTTAATCATGGTTGCTTTTAGTAGCATCAGTAGTATCAACTCATTTCGGCACCCAAGTGCAGTCTGACTGACATGCAGCTAAGACGTACAACAAAAAAAAAAGCACCATAATAGTAATCCATACAACTTGTGAACTATATCCCAAATCTTATAAAACCATATGATAGTTTTGTGTGAGGAACAGACCCAAATTTAAGCTGTTATTATTAGTGCCATTGACAACCAAGGTTGTCCGAGGTGATATAAATGAGAAATCTATTAAAAAGTTAGTGGTTAAAAAATGTGACAATGCCCATTGTGGAGACTGGACTTTTTATATATTTTGTTTAATTGTTATTTTAGCATCAGTTCTATCCAATATGTGCAACATCCTACGCCAACGTAATGCAGGCATACATATGGAAAATGCTTCTTTGCACACAAGGAGCTCTAAAATACTGTACAGTTGAACACTAGCAGCCACAGGTGTTCAGCTAAAACTGTAAAAACCGAAACCAGCAGCGGGAAGGAAACGTTCCTTTTCAGTGTTTAATGATAGTGCCATATAAATCTACTATACATAATGCTGAATATTATGCATAATAATAATGCTATGGGGAAATATAATTCTAATATCAAGTGTCATGTCTGATTTAATTTTATCAGTAATTCAAAAAAAATATTAATATAATTTAACTGGATAAGCATTAAATATGCATTTTTGAAAAGACATTTAGATGTAATCAGAGACGTTATTTTAGAAAAATACAATTATAATGTAAAATATTGAAAATGTATGTAATCAGTGACATTGTGTTAGCAACATACAGTACATTTCTAGTATAATTCCGTATTTTCCGTATTACTTGAAAAATCCCTTGGGAAACTTAGAGAATATCTGTTTATGTTTTGGCCTGTGTGATCCCGCCCACTGCCCACTCACCATTAGTATTTCAACACTGCCGGGTTGCCAGATTTGAACAAGTTTGAAGGCAAACAACACTGCGTGCTGCAGCCATGGGATCCAGCAAACGAACTGGATCAGAGATAACAGATTCCACCTGACCTAAAAAGCCTCAACATCCATCTAAAAACCACCATGACCAGAGGCATAGTAAAACAAGGATACATACTGGAGATGCCTTTGGAAGATGGAGAAATCCTTTAAAACGGATGCTGAGTTGGCTAATTTGTGTGTCAACATTCTGGCAACCCACATGAGCTTCGAGTCTGGGGTGGGACAGACAACTCTGCAATATTTTGAATTTAGACTGCAGCACTCATTTCAAACACTTGTTGTCAATCTTACCTAAATCACCTTTAATTGTGAAATACTTGGAGGCTACACGTCATTATTTTAATTTAGTAATACTTATATTACTATTTAACTTTAAGTAAAGGAGTAAGGTCAATAGCATATTAGTCTTGCTGTGGTATCGAAAATGGTGTCAAGAATTGTGAAAATATTTATCAACTACAGAAATATTGCATTGTTATAATGCTAGTTCCCTATGATACCATTATCATAACAGTATAGTCACAAATACAAATACATTTCAACGTACATTTTTTAATTAACAAGAAACTATCCTTCAAAAGGCATCAACATCACTGTCACAACACTGACTTCAAGAACATACCAGAACTAACTTTTTTATTTCTAAATAGTTGTGCCACTTTTCAATAGGGGACATTTCTGACTGGCTTAAAGGGACAGATCACCCACAAATGCAATTTATGTCATTGTTTACTCACTCTCATATTGTTCTAAAGCCATATGGTTAGGGTTTGACATATGATGACATCATTTTCATTTCTGGGTATTTCATTTCACCTCCCAGCATAGAGCAAAACCACCAAAGCACACAGTCTGAACCAAATGTGTCAGGCAAACAAATTGAATACATTCCCTGACAAATCCAATACGTATTCCAGAATCTTGAATTCTGGAAGTTTAATAGACTAGCATGACATAACTAATTGTTTGTTAATCAGTGTTTCCCATTAATTGACTAGACTATGGCGGCCCGCTGCTGTAAACTCAAACGCTCACACACACTCACAGATATCTGCACTGGAGTAATCCTGGATCCGTCTAACGTTATTTGGTTGAGGAGGATGACACATTATTGAGGTAAGTAACGTTAACCAACCCTCTACATTGAGAGTAAATCACAAATGTCTGTTATTGGCCACTGGCAACAAGTAAATAACATAACGTTAAAAGATTAAAAGCTGAAACTGGTTAGAGCACGAAATTGTTAAAGCTACAGTAGGTAGTATTTATTCATTGAAAAAAAAATGTCTATATAAACATGGTGTCTGTTAGCACCACAGACTCAGTGAAAGGCAGGCCTTGGCTCTGTTTGTGAACAGCTGTCAAGTAACCCTAGCTGGGGGTGAAGAGCATCATGTATGGGGAAGAATTGGGGGTGCTGTTTCTCAAAATTCAATTTATTTCAAATTTGCCTACTGCAGCTTTAAGAGCACAAAACTGTTTACAAGAGCACAACACTAGCCTCTTAATTTTGCTCTCAAAGTGCACCAAATGTACAAAAAATGTACAAAATTGACCTTCTAAGATCACCCCCTAGTCTCAAAAACTCCTGTGGGAAACAGTGGTTAATGGTTAAACTAATACTTGATGAATATCCCTTTTAACCATTTTCTTTTCATCTAATCAGGCTCTGCCAACCAGGCCCGTTGGGAATAAGGCTGCTCGATTATGGCTAAAATTAATATTCTTGTTTATTTTGGTCAATATTGAGTTCACGATTGTTTAACACAATTACTCATCAACTTCATCATGCATTTATAACTTATAAATATATATTTTTAACAGTGGATTTCCTTGAACTTGAAATGTAAACTCACTGGGTAGCGGAGGAGACTATTGTCATATGATTATCATTTTATGTTACGTATGGTAGTTCAATAAATCGCCATCATCTATAGCAGGAGTGCTCATAGTTTTATGGAATGAGATCGACTTTTTCATCATGTTATTGCAGCAAGATCTACCATGCGCAATAAAGGCTATACATTATCACAATACCAGAAGCTTCCAGTGGAAGAGAATGCAACCATATATACATACATACAAACATATACATTTAAACATATATACATATAGTGACATAAAAATAAGATATAACAGATAAAAAAAGAGAAATATACAATAGAGCAATAATACTGTTTGAATAATTTATATACATATATACAGGGTTGGGGAGTAGCCATTTTACATGTTACCAGACAAGATCATATTTTTTTATCAAGAAAATTCACGTCGGATCATAATTTCTGAATATTTGAATATTGCACAATATTTGAATATTGCACATGGTTGTATAGACAAAAGGAAAGTATTTTTAACTGTTGATGAGGTGGATGGCCTGAGGGAAAAAACTGTTCCTGTGCCTGACGGTTCTGGTTCTCTGTAGCGCTGGCAAGAGGGCAACAGTTCAAAGAGGAAGTGTGCTGGGTGAATGGGGTCAAGAGTGATTTTTCAAGCCCCCATTTCATCACTCTAGATGTGTCCAGTTCAAGCAGGGTGGGTAGAGGAGCGCCAGTAACCCTCTCAGCAGTCCAAACTGTCCTTTGTAGTCTTCTGATGTCTGACTTGGTAGCTGAATCAAACCAGACAGTTATTGAAGTGCAGAGGACAGACTCAATGACTGCTGAGTAGAACTGTATCAGCAGCACCTGTGGCAGGTTGAACTTCCTCAACTGGCGTAGGAAGTTCAACCTCTGCTGGGCCTTTTTCACAATGGAGTCAATGTGTGTCTCCCACTTCAGGTCCCGTGAGATGGTAGTGCCCAGGACCCTGAATGACTCCACTGCTGCACCAGACAGCCAGCTGTTAAACTTCCCTTCTGTATACAGACTCATCGTCATTTTGGATGAATGAGTGAGTGAATGTTTTCTCGTTATGGTTTGATTATTATAATGACCCACTAGACATCAGCAGGTCTATTAGCTTACATTTACACTTACAAGGCCAAATCTTTATACAAATCCGCTTTTTTCTCTACTGTTTACTTTCACTTTAGACATCACTCTCTGCGTTTACATGAATACCTCACCAAGACGAGCATTTTGGAGGACATTTGAAATGTATTTGACCGCTCAGGCGTGCATTAGCACAAGCATTTTCGCACACACACACACACACACATGTTCAGCACACACACATATACCACCTGTCAATCAAACAGGGTGCAGCTGTTACTAGATCACTTGCAAATTATAAAATGGCATGCTCTTGATTACTTTCAACAGCAGAATATGAATATGAACTTTCTAATAAGTGACACAGGCCTAGGCTATCACAAGTATAGCAGGTAATTTTTTTCGCTACTGATGTTTTAATCAGTCTGCTTGACAGTTTTTAAAACTTTCTGAAGTTTTTATAGTATTACATTAATGCAAGGGACAGTGGTTGTAGAAGTTACAGGTAAGCTAGTGATATATCAGAGCAATAACCACACCAATATATCTGATTTAAACCCACTACTCTTTAATCTGTTTTGGTTGAGACCATTGAGTTTAAAAAGCTGCCGTTTTAAAATTTTCACCATTCGTTCCATAAAAAAGCGATTTCACGTACCATACTGTACATTCCATTTAAAAACAATGGTCCAAATTCATATATTTTTTTTATTGTATTACATCTCCATAATATGCCTATTAAGAGTTATTGAAGATAATCGAGTAATAAAATATGTGCGATTTAGTTTTTCCATCGGCATGGAAGCTATCTAGACTAAAGTAAGCTTCTCCCATCTTATTAACGTTAGTGTCTGGATTTGGGTAGGAGAAACTGACCAGCACTTACAGGAAAACTTTATCTTTATCACGGAGTGGCAATCGGACACAAAAAACTGTGGACTGAGTGAGCTTTATTTATATGAAAATTAAACTATGATTTTTATAATTCCATTGATTTTCCGCTCATGCCTCACAAGCAATATTGGGGGTGAAAATATGTCACTTGGGAAGGCACTGCCCACTAATGGCCTCCCCTTGTGACAGCCCTGAATTTTTAAACTATCCTGATTCCATCGACCACAACGGCTGGAGTCGGGAATTGGAGTCGACTCCAAAAAACTCGAAATTGAACTCCCCTACCTTTGTTCACTTCGATTCACTATTAACTCACAACAAAAAAAAAATTATCTTCTTAATAGAGCTGCATATTGCTGCTTTTCTTCATGATAAGATGCACACAGTAAACATGACACATATATTATGATTCACTACTTCATGAGCCATCATGTTATAGTCTAGCTGCAGCAAACGCGTGATAAGCATCCCCACACCAGAGTGTGCATTAGCCAGGAGAAGATTCAGCCTCTTCCCTGGTCACTTCACGCAACTCATAGACGTGCCGCTGACCACACAGAGAAATGACTATATTTGAGTGTATTTTCATAAACCGCTTCCTTATTATTTGAACTTTAATAAGGGATGCTTTAAAGATATAATGCCGGAGTGTTTCATAATATCAATAATCGTTTTATCTCAATTATCTTGTTTCATAATCGTTGGAAGCCAAAATCATAATTGAAAATACGTTTTGATTAATCGTCCAACCCTAGTTGGGATTAAACTAATTGAGGTAGTGCGTTGCAGGTACTCACTGGTTTCTTTTCACGCTTGGCTTGTGGAGGAGGCAGTTGTGTAGGCACTATGATGGGTGGGGATGGGGGGTAGACTGTCTGGCCAGTGTAATATGGCGGCCCAGTAGCTGTTGTTGGAAAACCGAAGGAGGGAAGGAAAAAAGAGTGAGCTGCTTCATATGAGATCTAAACAGCCCCCTCGCCCACCAAGTCGTTTGCTTTCTGGAAATGGGGTAATTTCTCAGTAAGTTATTCAGATACACACACACACAAAAACTAAATGGAGCTCATATAAACCAGCTGGGTGTGATACAAGAGTGCTCACAACAGAGAAGTCTGTACTTGCCATAAGGAGTGGGGTATTCCCCAGGGCCGGGTCCTGGGTAGAATGTTCCAGACCCTGGTGGCTGGACAGCATACTGCTGGGGGGGTCCCATGTAAGGTGCACTATGACGAAACTGTGAGGGTAAAATTGCAAAAACAGATTTTAGGGGGACGACAAACTTTTGCAATGTAGACACGGTGTAAATGTATGATTTATCAAGACGGTTTAAAAGCAACAAAGAAACATATAGCTGAACAACTGAAATCCAATAAACCTGCAAATATATGCATGTTATTCAAACGAAGCAACCCAGAGTCATTCATTTAGGAATCAAGCAACACAGGTCACGCTGTGTTTCACGCAGTAGATTCAAAAGAATCAACTCATAAGAGTCGTTCCTTTAGGAATCGTGCTACACTGGTCACACTGAATGTTTTACGCTGTATATTCAAATGAACCAATTCATAAGAGTAATTTGTTCTGGAATCGGACAACATTGGTCGCGCTTAAATTTTCACACTGTATAATTAAATGAAGAGGCTCATAAGAATCATTTGTTCGGGAATTGGACTACACTGGTCACGCTGTATGTTTTACGCTATAGATTCAAATGAATAAGCTCATAAGAGTCATTTGTTCGGGAATCGAGCTACACTGGTCATGCTTCACACTGTAGATTCAAATGAACCGCTCATTAAAGTCATTTGTTTGGGAATTGGACAACACTGGTCTTGCTGTATGTTTGACACTGTATAATTAACTGAACAGGCTCATAAAAATAATTTGTTTGGGAATCAGACTACACTGGTCAAGCTGTATGTTTCACACTGTATAATTAAATTAACCAGCTCATAAGAGTAATTTGTTCAGGAATCGGACAACACTAGTCACGCAATATGTTTCACACTGTACAATTAAAATGAACAGGCTCATAAGAACCATTTGTTTGGGAATTGGACTACACTGGTTGTACTGTATGTTTTACGCTGTAGATTCAAAAGAACTGACTCATTAGAGTCAGTGGTTTAGGAATCAAGCTTCACTGGTCACGCTGAATGTTTCAAGTTGCAGATTCAAATGAACAGAGTCATTTGTTCGGGAATCAGTCTACACCTGTCTGTTTCACATGGAAGATTAAAACAAATTGCTCATAAGTGTCAATCGTTCAGAAATTGGACTACACTGGCCGACATAATGATGAAAGCAAATTAACCTTGGGACGGCACGCTTGCAATGCCTTGGCCAAACATCCACAACTGTGTTTGTGTACAGTAACAGGTTTAACTGATGGTGTACCTGGGAAATGTAGTATTGGGGTGTCTGGGGGGGGAAGTGCATGGGCGTCATGGCCATCATGATATGCTGGTTTGGGGGGTAAATTGCAGCCGTGGGGTTCTGCGAGCTCGGTCGAATGGAGGGGTTGTTGGAAGGGAGGGTTGGCCGTGCTGCTTGCATCGGAGTACGGTGGAGGAACTGTCGAGGAAGAGAAATGAGAGAGAATGACAGAAAAAGAGAAACAAGTTTGTGTTAATGTAAGACAGTTCACATCAGGACATCCTCCTTAGTCTGTCATGCAATTTAATCAGATCATGAGGCATCTGCCATGGCAGTTAACTGAAAATGTGATCTGTATACACTAAAAAAGCACTGATCACATATGCCATGCTCATCAAATAAACAAACAAAATATTAAACAGAGACAGAAGCCTGGAGAAATGAGCAGTACTCAGTACACTCATTCTCCACTGTAGCAGGGTGGTGACACTACTCTGGCTGCAGGCAAAACGGTTTATTCATCAGGAGAATACTGCATGCCAGCAGGAGGATTTGTCCCCTCCCCCATCACTTCCTCCCCCACTTTCACTCTATTCAAGTTTCAAGTTTTATTGGTCACATACATAACCATACACAGTACGACATGTAGTGAAATTCTTGGTACGACTTTTCTCCCCACAGTTTACGATAAAATTATATATATATATACATATAAACTTCCTCTCTCTCACTCACTCACAGACCTCTCACTCTGATTACTTTCACACTATGCATGTGCGTATCATATGTAATTTCCTCACAGGACTATTGAAGTGTGTCTGTGTGTACTGTATCTGTCTGTTTGTGAACAATCATTCTAGTTGTAAAGGATAGATCATAATAGCTTTAAAATTGTTATGTGTTTCCATTTAATCTTTTCACATTTTTAAAGGTTAGATTTGTCCGAATTTCCCTACTTTGGGCTTTTCCTTAAACCAGACTTTTAACTTCTGCTCTATGATATATGAAAAGTGTTAAAAGCAGGGAATTAAAAATGTTCTTGGACAACCAAGAACCACTATAACTGCGCTCCGTTTAACGCCAGTAACTCTAAAAAATGTCGTCAGATTGGACAGATGGTGAAACCAAAGTGCTTCTCTTCATCCAAGTGGATGAAGAACTTTGTCGACAGACTACAGGACCAGTAATTGATTCCGTTACTTATGATAAAATAACTAGCATTCTTTGAGAATGAGGCATGCACAGGACCAAAAGCCTTTCCGGCAAATAACATCACAGAGTTTCAATGAGGCACTTCCAATGGAAGTGAATGTGGCCAATGTTTGGAGTGTTTAAAATGCAGAAATGTTAGGCTTATAATTTAATAAAACACTTTTCAATTTTATGATTTGCAGACATTACATCATCACAGCAACAAAGTTGTAAAATTGGCTTTAGCTTTACACAGAAAAGGTTAGTAAGTGATTTTATCACACTAAAATTAAGCTTAAACGCATATCCATGTCTTGTGGCTATACTTTTGAAAAAAGTAAGGCCCCCACCGAGGCATGGACTTTAAAATTAAGTTTCCATTTAATTTTTCACATTTTGAAAGGTTAAATTTACTATGTTCAGAGTTGTTGGTCCAGCACATCCAACAGATGCTCAATCAGATTTAGATCTGGGGAATTTGGAGGCCAGGGCAACACCTTCAACTCTTCGTCATGTTCCTCAAACTATTCCTGAACAATGTGGTTGGCTGCACAATCCTGCTGAAAGAGGCCACTGCCATCAGGGAATACCATTGCCATGAAGGGGTTTACCTGGTCTGCAACAGTGTATAGGTAGGTGGCACGTGTCAAATTGACTTCCAAATGAATGGCCGGACCCAGGGTTTCCCAGCACAATGGGAACATTGTCCAGAGCATCACACTCCCTCCACCGGCTTTTCGTCTTCCCACAGTGCATCCTGGTGCCATCATTTCCCCAAGTAAAAGCACACATGTACATGGCTACGCGGACCCATAAGCAGGGTGCGATGCACTGTGTGTTGTGACACATTCCTCTTATAACCATCATAAAAATGTTCAGTTTGGACCAGACAGGATAGTCTTCGTTGCCCTCGCAAATCGATTAGCCTTGGGAGCCCAACACCCTATCACTGGTTTGTGGTTTGTTCCTCCTCGGACCACTGACAGTAGGTACACACCACTGCTGACTGGGAGCACCCCACAAGCCTTGCCGTTTCAGAGATGGTCTGACCCAGTCGTCTGGCCATAACAAAGTTACTAAGGTTTTTGCTCCTCTCTTGAATTCAACACGTTGACTATGAGAATGGATTGATCGCTTATTATCTAATATACCCAGACCTTGACATGTGCTCTTGTTAGGAGATGATCAATGTTATTCACTTAATCTGTGACTGGTCATAATGCTTTGGCTCATCAGTGTATTTTTTGAGAATCTTAAGTAAAAAACTATCTATTTTAATTTATATTCCATCAATTGATGGCAAGCTAACATTTGTTCATATTAACAAGGTAACAAGCTTTGTATTAACAACAATCCCTCTTTCTTTTCCCTCTTTCCATCCATTCTGCCATCCATACAAATTATCACTGTTTCCTTCAAGCAAGGAGGTTATTTTCAGTGGTCCCTTGGCCATGAGACAACCATTCTTGTAATTGCACCGCTCAGGTACAACCCAAAATGATTAACAACTTGTCTCAGACTAATCCAAGCCTCAGAGAGATTTCCCCAAAACCGAGTGTGCCGCGGACACCCTGTAACGTGTGATTTAACACCACAGCAGAGCAGAGTACCTGTCTGCGCTCAGTATGTTAGTCCTACAATAAACATGCTGTTAAGAGTCTACTTACTCTTTGAAGAGGACATAAATCATTTATGTCGCTATCAAAAAGCTCCGGAAGATCTGTTTGTTACATACAGAGGATAAAAGTCTATATGCACTGATCCAAACTGGGTTTCACTGTGTACTCTTGTAAAATAATGTGGTTTAGTGTGGTGAGTGAACTGGCATGCTTTGGTTAAATTACATGATTTTTGAAGTAGTGTAAATGGATTAGAGATGAGATCATGTAATAGGTTGGCATGTTGGGGCAGCTCACGACAGTAGCTGTAAAGAAGTTTCAACCCTTAAACAACTTAGACGAACAGCTCTCTTATTAAACCAATGTTTTACGAGGACAGTATGCTCTGTTTGCATAGGAACACAAGGAAACAAAAATGCATTCTGCAAAAACAAAGCAGAGAGTACTGCCAAGAAAAAGACAGGGCTGATGGATGAACAAACGTTCAGGGAAAAAAAGAGAGAGAAAAAGATGTGGGGAAGCTACATCACATTCATGCCAAAAGCGCATGAGTGGGACTGAATTTCACAATGAAATAAAAAATTATTAAAAGGGAAATATTTCATAATTTATTCACCCTCAAACCCAAACCCATACTTCTTCCTTGGAACACAAGGGAAATGTTTTTAAAGAATGTTCACACTCTGCCTAACCTTGTTCCACAAAAGAAAATCATACGAGTTTAGAACAACATGAGGGTATGTAAATGATGACAGAATTTTCTTTTCTGGGTGAACTATCCTTTTAAAAACCACACTTATAGCCCAGTCCAACACCTGGAAAACTGTCAGAGGAGACAAGAAAGAAAAGAAACGAACATAAAGACCAACAGTGGAGCACAAAAAGTGCCAGCACACATTGCTTGTGTGTATTTAATGGGTGATTTCCTTTCACTTGTGACAATTCCTGTCACAATGCACTTTGAGTGTGTGTGGAAATGTCAGGGAGGGAAGAAAGCGGAGGCTTTGTGTCTGTGTTTGTACGTGACAGAGATAAGAATGAGTGTATCTGAATGTCAGAGAGAGAAAAAGGGCATGAGAGATTGTACAGGTGTTTTGCAGTCCCAGCAGTGGGAAAAAGATGGAAACAAAATGTTCTCCTTGTTTTTCTTTATACATAGTAAACCGCTTAATAAATGTACTGGGGGGAAATAATTGGCTTTGGTGACGTGGCTTAAGTAGAATTCTATGGCATTTTAAAAGTTAAATGAACTGTTTTGCAGTCAATTAGCTGCCATTTCCCCAAACAATTATTACCCACACTATGTCCTCACACTGCATTTTTGTTGTCGAATAGTCATTTGATCTCATTTAACGTACCATGGGATCATATGAAACTCTAATGATGACCCAAGAGAGAAGCACAACAGCTCGTGCCTGACTGAGGAGAAGAAAACACATGTCCAGATGCACTCTAAACTTTCCAAACAGCTTCAGT
Source organism: Xyrauchen texanus (assembly GCF_025860055.1). NCBI lineage: Eukaryota > Metazoa > Chordata > Actinopteri > Cypriniformes > Catostomidae > Xyrauchen > Xyrauchen texanus. The sequence goes on from NC_068314.1 coordinate 32,837,518, forward strand.
TGATGTGGATCACAAAATATAACGGAATTATAATGGGAAAATACTAAATAAGGAAATACAGAAGCACTGTCATCGTGTAATAAAAGCAGAGCCGGATCTGGCATTTCAATTAAGCAAAACCTGCAGGTCACAGCACCAAAAAAATCAGACAAACCTGGCATTATATCTCATAATGCATCCTTTATTAAAGTTAAAATAATAAGGAAGTAAATTATAAACAAACTACAAAAATGCCATTTCTCTGTGCGGTCAGCACCATGTCTGTGAGTCGTGATAAGGGGGAAGAGATTGAAACTGCACCCGACTGAGACACCCTCTGGCGCGGGGACGCCCGTCCTTGTAAGTTTGCTCTAGCTAGATTAATAACATGATGGATTGCGATGTACTGAATCATAATATACTGTAGCCTATGTGTCATGTGTGTACCTGTAAATCTGCGATACGCAGCTCTATTAAGATAGAGTTTGTTTTTGTGAGTTAAAGATTTCTATTGGGAAGACACGCAGGCTTGAGTGAAGTTTAAGATGCCATTTATTTGATAAATGTAAAACAGAAAGTAATGTCTCTCTCTTTGGCGTAGGCCCCGTCCAGCGGTCCGAGGGAGTTGTACCCGGAACCGTCATGTCCTGCCAGAGATAGAGGCGAGGAGCCTACCCCCGTGCGGGACAGGGCTCAACTGATGGTGGTGGGGTGGTGGAGGTTGCCGTGTTAGCACACTGAAACAGCAATGTGAAAGATTGTGAGCAGATTTATAAAGCAATGGCTTACATGCGATTGGCTAGGTGTTACCCAGCTAATGAAGTGATGATGTACAGCTGCTAGTCTTCCCGCTAGAACTTGGATTGAAGTGAAAATAAAGGTGAAAGAGTGTAGTCTTAGCCCATTGTAGACTGCACAAAGTTTTTGATCAGTCTTTTTTGGCTCGTTTTCCAAAAATAATACCTAAAGGTGCTTTCACACTGGCAGTTTAGTTCGAAACAGAGCATGGTTCGCATGAAAAATTGGTAATGTGAAAGCTGGCACGCGGACCGGGGTGCGCACCGTGGTACAGAACCATAGACTACATGTAGGAGGTGGTCTGAGTTTGGTTGCAATGGAACTGTAGCGCGATTCGCGTGAATGTGAGAGCAACTCGGATGTGCACTTGTTCAGGAAGTAAAGTAACCTGAGCATGCGTTTTAGCCGATGACGACATCATTCGTTTCGACAACACGAAAGTGCCAAAAAGTAATGACACCACAATGACATACAAGTTCAATCAACACTATAAATAGTGTCTGTCTATCTGTCTATCTATACACCTTATAAATACTATTATAGGTTATAAATATAGGGTAAAATAGGAGATGACAATGGCGATAACTTCACCTTGGACACGAGCGTAAGCGTGCAGTGTAAACAAAGATGCAATTGCAATCAGCTTTCTCCTCCAAAAAACGTCATTTGCGAGAAGCAGCAAGCTGCCTTCCACTGGGCATATGATGTTATGCCATGAAGCGCTCATATATGCAGTTGTCATTCACTCTGCTGTGCATAATGGCACCAATATAACAAAAAAGTATGATGCGTTGTGTTCAGCATGCGTATTTGTGATGATGTAAGATGAAAGCAGATGGACTGGGGTTCGATAGAATCAAGTGAGAGTGAAACCAGACCAACGCTGCGGGGGCACCGGGAACAATCGCACTCGGAATCCGACCGCAGAAAGTGTGCCCAGTGTGAAAACTCCTTTAAAACAATGTACATTTACATTAGTAGCCATACTGCAGAAGAAACAATTGTTATTGGAGAATGTTCAATACAATATTTAATATTTAAATATTTTAAAAATAGCCTACTTAAAACAAGATACATTTATCTGAGAAGCAACATATAAGATGTTTAGACTTGCTTTTAGAGAATATGTGGAAAACAAGACAAAAAAAACCTCTTGTTTACAATAGTTTTTTTTTAACAGTGAATTTTTACTGAATTAAACGTAATTAAAATGTTTCCCTTGAAATTCCATGAATGTCACTTAGAGCTATTTTTAAAAGATGATTTTGAAAAGATGATCACGTTTAATACAACCTTTTAAGTCTAGGTACAAGCTGAATAGTCGTTTAAGAGCTAATAATTAATAGTTGCAATAATCAACCGAATAGTTGAATAATCGTTCTAATAATCGTTAGATTAGTCAATTATTAAGATAATCGTTAGTTGGAGCCCTAGTTGGTTATTTTATCTGTTAAATAAATAGCAATTGAACTGCATTGTTGGACCCTGTTGTTAATTTATTTAATTTTTTATTTAAGATCGAATCGACTAATCGATAAACAACTAATCGGAAAAAAAAATGATAATAATCTGAAATCAAAATCAGTGACGTCACTTTATAGAACAATGTGTAGCATGATAACTTGTGTGAAAAGTGACAAAGATAAACTGAAGTGAGAAAAAAACGCGATCCAAGTTGTCCAGCCCACAAGAGCACATTATAAACACTTTATAGACAGAGTGCTTGTGCTGAATAATGCATTTAAGAGTTGTTTCTTTCCAGTGAATTTAAGTTTTCTTCACACTTAAATCATGTTAACATGCATATTGTTTACGTCTTGTGGCTATACTTTTGAAACCTTGAGTATTTTAATGTTTACAGAGTTACATTGTAAGTGCCTCAATATATCACTATAAAGAAAAGGGACGATTCTAAATTAATTTGTGTGTTGTAATCAACATTATGCCACAAATGATGACGATTAATCTTAACTTGTACTGAACACAGAAAATTACTTTGAGAAAAGCAACAACAGCCTTACAATTATAAATAAGGGTTTTCTCAACTTAAGGAGTTTCTTGCAACCAACTGCTGACGTTTCTGTTCTTCTAATCTATATAAGCCAGCTATTCCAGCCTGTGTACTGTTTGTGAGTCTAATACACTCCCTCTCCACTCTCTCCTATTTCTGTTTGTTTTCGAATGGCCTGTGGGCATCAGTTTTAGCTAGTCTGCAGTGCTGGCGAGCTGGGACTTGTCGCAGCCACAGGGGAGAAATGAAACATTAACTCAGCTCTTTTTACATCAGCACAGATGTCCCCGCTGCTCATTACACAGTCAAGAGCTTTTCAATAGGGTGAATTCTTCAAAAGGTCTGTACAAAGTCTTCTATTTATAATATTATTTTCTTCCTCTGAATACAAATACATACATTTAACGAAAAGGCCTTCTTTATGGAAGTTTATGTCAAAACCTACGTACTGGTCAATTATAATTCAATTCATTCAAAAATGCTATCTTGTGTTGCTCCATCCAAAGTTTTCCTGACCAACCACTGAGCGCCACCATGATGATACTGATAGCTTTATGTCATCTACCCACTCCTTATACTTTGACAGGTGAGGCAATGGCAAAAGTCCGTCATTGCAAAGTAACAACACAATGGAGCCACATGCTTTTTTGTGTGTTTACAAATGTAATATGCTAAACATCACATGATCCACCAAGAACACACGCCTATGCAAGTGAAAACACTGGAGACCAAAAAACGAAAACAGGCTTCCGTTATGATCACTTCCGCGTTATGATCACTTCCTCTGTTCCAAAGTTTTTGGACAGAGTTACTGAATTTATGCATCTCTTTTTCTTAAAAACCTTTTGGTATAAAACTTTTAGATTACAGTAAGCTTTAAATGAGCAATATTTAACATTGACATCAAGCATTTAAAATGGGTACTGCAGTCCAAATTCAAATTATTGCGGAGAGTTGTCTCCCCGCCCCCTCCTCCCAAGACTTGAAGCTGACGCAGGTTGCCAGGTTGAGGACACGCAACAGGAACGAGCAAACTGACAATGGCAAGCGTCGAGCCTTACACTGTTGATCAGCTAATGTATACGTTTGCAATGTTTTTATTGTTTACAAATGATAAACCAGCTCATGTGTATTTTTATAACTCTATCAATGTTAGCTAGATATATTGCTGGCTTCCATGACTGCAGCGTGCCATGTTTGCCCGTTAACTTGTTTTAAATCTGGCGACACTAGGTATCGAAATACTATTGAGGTGGCCGCCTAGTAATTCTCTATGCAGGAAAAACCCTGGTACTTAGAACTTTCTCTTTCTTTTGATTTCACCAAACAGACACCTTTTAAATAACCTGAAATGTTTTATTGTTTTGAGTTTCATGAACTTAAATTGTCCATTTGAACTTAAAGATGCTCAGTAGCCTTTCAATCTGCGCTACCAGTGTTGCAATTGTAGATGGGTGTAGATGCAGAGACTATAGGGCATTTTTGTCATGCAGCTCTGTAGATTTGCACTGAACGGAGTTGGTGAAACTAAACATTTCTCCAAAAAGCTTCGGTTTGCTATAACAATGAAAAATTATGTAGGCTATTGGACATTTCTCGTTCAATAAAATACAATTACAAAATTGCATTACGTGTGTTGTGCACTCAAAAAAGAAAAACATTCACTATTGTCAGTTTCGCTGAATCCTACCTTGTTCATTTTACAAAAAAAAAAACACGTAACCAAGTGAACTTAAATTAACTTTTAAATGGTTTCAATGCTTTCAAGCTTTACTTAATCCATTTGTGTTGTACAACATACATTTGTTTTTTTTGTGGTTAACTGATACTGGACAGGAAATATCTTGCTCCAAGCATGCTTTGCGTGGCTAGTGACATAGAGAGAAAATGTTAAAGGGATAGTTCACAACAAAATTAAAATTCAGTCATTGTTTACTCACCCCTGTGCTATTTGACTTACTTTCCTTTTTCTTAACACAAAGGGAGAAATTGAGAAAAAGTGTTGTGCTTAGTGATGTCATTCAATGGCAGTTTATGGTGACCACCTCTTTAAGTTTTAAAAGGATGCAAAAGTATAATTCAGAAGTCTATTAAATTATTCAATGAGACTCATGAATTTTATGAAAGCAAATTATACGTTTTGTGAGAAACAAACCAAAATCGAATGTATTATTTATTGAAACTGTTGACCAACCGTTGATCTCCTGTGTGTGTGTTCATGAGACTGCACGAGACCAGTAGTTGAGTCCCCCTTGCAACATGGGGCGTTCAAGCGCCTAAAAACTGGTCCATACAAGCCAAAGAACCAAACTTACTAAATATGTTTGATGAGTTTGTAGTCAGAGAATAGATGCATTTCTATGCATCTATTATAAACATATTAGGCTGGGTATAAAAATGCAGGTTTTCTCCGACAACATACACATCATAAGACATATTTAGTAAGTTCAGATCTCTGGTTTGTGTGCAGCTGTGTTGTGTTGATGTTTCAACACAACACAACACAACAGCTTGAACACCTCATGTCATGAGGGGGTGGCTGCGTGAACTGCAGCTCTCGTGCAGTCTCATGAACGAGCAGAGGAGATCAACAGTCAGTCAACAATTTCACAAAATAATACATTAGATTTCGGTTTGTTTCTCACTGAAGCTCATCGTATGCTTTAATAACAATCATGAGTCTTGTGGAATAATATATTAGACTTCTGAATTATAATTTTGCATCCTTTTGAAGCTTGAAGACGTGGTCACCATAAACTGTCATTGTATAACTTCAATGAGCACAAACTGTTTTCATTTTTGGGTGAACTATCCCTTTAAAATGAAGTGTTATGATTAATGTTTGTGTGTTTGTGTGTGTGTTATGAGATTTAAAAGAGTTTCTGTTAAGTTGGGGTTTTGGGGGTTACTATAAAGTTGAATATTGGAGCTTGAGCTTACATTGAAGACTTTCAAATGCACTTCATTGCTTTACTCGTTGAGCAACTGCTACGCTGATCAAATCATAGTGTTTTCCATTAGCAAGCATTTATCATGCTAGCATTCACTTTACTAGCTAGTTTATTTAATTATTAGGTTCACTTATGTCTAATTTAGTTGGGTTTACTCAATCCAAGTAAGTCCCTCTAAGTTTTTAAATTGAGATTGCAAGGTAATTTTAATATAAGAAAACTTATTTCAAATACATGAAACACATGAAACCACTGTGCATGATTGAATCATGAGTTCAGTCAGAGTTAAATTTAAAGTTAAGTGCCATCAAAATGTATGAGTTAGCTTAAACAATACTTTAAGTTAACATGCCTGTGTAGTACAAAATCTGACCAATTTAAACTTTAATTTTATTAACTTAAAAAATGTACGTAACTGATAACCAATGTTTTTTGTTTAGATTTTTTTTTAGTTCTGCTGTTGTGCCTGTGTTAGGACATCTGCTACACACTTCAAATTCAAAGGGTAGATTATCAGGAGACAGCAACAAAACATTGAATTTCCCTTAAAGACACACCCACCTGCTGGTGTTGCCAATTGGAGGATGGAGACATGGCCCATTTGTTTTGGTGGTGTGTTGAGATCCAGGAATTTTGGTTGAAAGTTCAGAGTTTTGTGTGAAAAGTGTTGGGCACTCTGGTTTCGTTTTGACCCAGACTCTGCATTTTGGGCATTGGGGCATTCATCGATGTGGGGAATAAACACATAAAAAATTGGGTTCTGACCAGTGTAATGATCACCAGGCAAATTATTTAAGGGGATGGAGGTCGGCTGGGGCACCCCATTTCAGGAGTGGTGCACGGAGATGGGGAGGGTGGCGGCTTTTGAGGAAGTGTCATTTAGAAGACTCTGACTACGTAACTTAGATTTGTTTGTTGGGATATGGGGCAACTATTTGGAGTTTTTAGAGGGCTCTCGGGGTGGGGCAGTGGATAGAGAGGTAGATCTGATTATTATATGTATGTATATATATATATATATATATATATATATATGTGTATATATATATATATATATATATATATATATATATATATATATATATATATATATATATATATATATATGTTTTTGTTTGTTTGCTTTGTTTGTGTATCTACTCAAGTGTGACCACAGGAATGTTTGTTGAGGGTCAGGTCGGGGTTGGGGATTGGGAGAGGTAATTGTTGGGTTTAAATGTTGAGTCTATGTATATGTGTTTTGCTTTTTTTTATTTACTGTATGAGTTAATACAAAATGTTAATTACATAAAAACACAAAAGCATCGACTTTCCTAAACACTACTTTCAGTGCAAGAACAAGAAATGTGAAAGGCAGATGCTTCAATGGTGTGATAAAAAGATCAAAACAGAGCCAAATTGTGGGTGTATTTTTGTGTGCATGGATGCCCGTATCTTAAAGCCAACATGAAACCACATTTGCAACCCATTTTACTTCCATTGTCTGATATATTTTTGAGCGATTTTATCCAGTGGAATTGATTGGATCAGAATGGGTTGAAAATTAAGAGGGATTCATGACATCAACAGAAAAAGTTATTATGGTCTCATTAAAGATTACAAAAATGCTTTTTTTTTTCTTTCTCACAATTATTCCAAGCATGTGCATTAAATTAATATTCAGATTTCAATTCTAGTTCATCTTTAAAAAAAGCAAAAATCTGTGTTACAGTGAGGCAATTACAATCGAAGTGAATGGGGTAAATCAGTAAATATTAAAATAATTGCCGTTTCAAAAGGTATGGCCACAAGACATAAAAAAAAATATGATGTTAACATGACTATAGAGTGGAGGAGGGCGGGGCCGGGCTGGAACAACGCAGGCCCGGTCCCAATCAGCCTGTTGGAGGTGCGCGAGGGATAAAGGCGACAGTTCGAGAGAGAGAATGACAGGCAGCTGCTCTGAGTGTTTGTATTTTTCGTTTATTTCTTTATTAAACTATTATTTATATTGTCAAGCCGGTTCTCACCTCCTCCTTTCCCTTAAACCCCTTTACACTGGTGCCGAAAGCCGGGAAGGAGGAGGGATGCCCGTCGTGGAGTCCTCGACACTGCAGTCCACCCAGGGGAGTTCCGCTGCCATCCGCCAGGTGACTGAGTAGCCCGACCGCCCGGACACAGAGAATGGCCACCGTCTGCGGGGCGAGTGGGAACTGAACTCCCCGACAACCTGGAGCGAAAGGGCCACTGCCAGGGACGGAGGAGTGACCTGCCGTTCCCCAGAAACTCAGAGGCGTCGAGAAGACCGCTGTCTGCGAGGGAAGGAAGGAAGCGACTCCCCGACCATCTGGAGCGGTAGGGCCGCTGCCAGGGGCAGAGGAGTGTTCCCACGGGTCACCGAGAACGCAGAGGGGCGTTCTGTCCACTGGGGGTCGGTCTGACTCCAGTCCGCCTGAGGAGGAGCGGCTGCCGTCTGCCTGAGAGGGTGGAGGAGTGATCGGGGACCATGCGATGGCGCATCAGAGAACCGGTGAGAGAGTTTTTTTCCCTCTCTCTCACCTCTCTATCTGTCGCTCCGTGTTGGCCTTTTCCCTCGCCTATTTGTATTTATTTTATTGTATTTTTTGCCCTCCTGACTCCTCCCAGGTTGAGCAAGGCAGGGATGAACCACCGGTAGATGGGGCGCAAGGCATGCCTTATAAAATTATAAGCTTCACATTTCTACCTTTAAACCCTCCAAAAATGGGCCTCATTCACTTCTGTTGTAAGTGCCTCACTGTAACCCAGATTGTTTTCTTTTTTTTAAAGTAATAAAAAAAGAGGGACTAGTCCCAAACATTATGCCACAAATGCTGTCAACTGAGCAGTGTTTGCAGAATAAAACTTGTATTCAACTCAGAATATTACTTTAAGAAAGTCAATCTTATATTAGTGCAGAATTTTAAATGTTTGTTAATAAATGTACAGAATAACTTTTCTTAGTTTAAAATTTTTGCAAAATCCTAAAACATTGTTTATTTCTTTATTAAATAAAATGTGATATCCCAGATTTTCAATGTGGACTAATGTATGTATATATATATATATATAAATTATAGGCATGGTTGTCTGATATATACAGCCGATATTTCATATTAATGCCAGCAGCTAGTAGCAGGTGTCTGGAATATGTGGGTGGTCTACAGGGCAAACCCACCATGTGAAGACTATAGACATTTATAATCTAACAACACTGAATCAGTTGGCACAGTACAGATGTTGGGAAGGTTGCAGCAGAAAGCCACTCGAATTTCTTTAAAGGTCACCTGCATGTGGACAAATGGACTTTACATGTAGAGACACATGTACCGCCCATGTTTCCATAGAACATAAGCCAATGCAACGTACTTTCTAATGCTTCAAATGACTTCTAAATGTATTCTGTTAACAACATGCAGATGTCCACACTGACAACCGCTTTTATGCTCAGGTAAGTGACATATTGGGCAATTATAACTAATAAAAGGTGCATTAACAGCTTTAAAATGCATTAGCAATAAGCATCAGTCTTCATTATAGCACATCTGCTCATTAGATGGGATGAACAGATGAAATCATCATTTAGACACTCCTTCAGATAAGAAAAGAAATGGATGAGTCAGTGGAGACACTTCATGGTTATTCTTTGAATAATTGTTCTCCATGTTCTTACACCTCCCAACTAGTAATGGGGACTGTAATTGCAAAAAGTGGCATGTCTACAATGATGATATTGCATTCCTTTTTCCATATATTTTTGACAAACTAGCAGCTAAATTATGAAACCCCTGCAATACACAACGCTTGAGCAAAATCCAAAAGCTCCATAAGAAGTGTCTGATAGGATACAGAGACATCGGGTTTTGTGTGATTTACCTGATGGTGGGTCGGCCGAGGCCCCGTCACAAACTGATGGAGGAGGGATCAAGTAGAGGTCATCGGGATTGAGAAAGGAGAAAAAGAAGAAGGGAGAAAGTGATTTACCTTGAATTACTTTAGTAGTCATTCAGGTTAGTAGTGAAGCAGGTTAGTAACTCTCAATCAATAAGGTGGAATCAGCATTGAAATAGCACTACACATTGAGTATTTAAATAGTCAAAGTCATTGTCATTCTTTTCCACGCAAACACATGTAAATAAGGCTCATTATAGACAGCCTGATGCAATAAACATAGCAATATTACCACCTGAGGAAAGCAGGCTTTAAACTGCATTTTATATAAAAAAAGAGATGTTTGTGTATACATTTTAGCCACTGTATATGCTAAAAAACAATGATTTGATCAACTTTACAGCTAAAATAATACATGAAATTTGTTAGTATTTGGTAGCATTGCCTTTAAATGGCTCAACTTGGGAATTTTGGCCCATTCCTCCAGACAGAACTGGTGTAACCGAGTCAAGTTTGTTGGCCTCCTTGCTCGCACATACTTTTTCAGTTCTGCCCTGAAGAATTGGATTGAGGTCAGGGCTTTGTGATGGCCACTCTAAAACCTTGACTTTTTTGTCCTTAAGCTATTTTGCCACAAATTTGGAGGTATTGCTTGGGGTCATTGTCCACTTGGAAGACCCATTTGTGAACAAACTTTAACTTCCTGGCTGATGTCTTGAGATGTTGCTTCAATATATCCATATCATTTTCCTTCCCCATGATGCCATCTATTTAGTGAAGTGCACCAGTCCCTCCTGCTGCAAAGCACCCCCACAACATGATGCTACCACCCCCCATGCTTCACGGTTGAGATGGTGTTCTTCTGCTTGTAAGCCTCACCCTTTTTCCTCCAAACATACAGATGGTCTTTTATGGCCAAACAGTTACATTTTGTTTCATCAGACCAGTGGACATTTCTCCAAAAAGAAAGATCTTTGTCCCCATGTGCACCTGCAAACTGTAGTCTGGCTTTTTATGGTGGTTTTGGAGCATTGGCTTCTTCCTTGCTGAGCACCCTTTCAGGTTATGTTGATATAGGACTCTTTTTTACTGTGGATATAGATACTTGTCTACCTGTTTCCAGTATCTTCGCAAGGTCCTTTGCTGTTTTTCTGGGATTGATTTGCACTTTTTTCACCAAACTACGTTCATCTCTAGGAGACAGAATGCGTCTCCTTCCTGAGCGGTATGATGGCTGCGTGGTCCCATCATGTTTGTACTTGCATACTATTGTTTCTACAGATGAATGTGGTACCTTCAGGCATTTGGAATTTGTTCCCATGGATGAACCAGACATGTGGAGGTCCGCAGTTTTTTTTTCTGATGTCTTGGCTGAAACCTTCTTTTGATTTTCCCATGTCAAGCAAAGAGGCACTGAGTTTGACGGTAGGAATTCAAATATATCCACAGGTACACCTCCAATTCAGTACACCTCCTATCTGAAGCTAATTGCCTAAGGCTTGACACAATTTTCCGGAATTTTCCAAGCTGCTTAAAGGAACAGTTGACTTGGTGCATGTAAACTTCTGACCCACTGAAATTGTGATATAGTCAATTAAAAGTGAAACAATCTATCTGTAAACAATTTTTCGAAAGATTACTTGTGTGGTGCACAAAGTTGATGTCCTAAACGATTTGTCAAAACGATATATATATATATATATATATATATATATGTACTACATGGTCTACTTTTTTGTCCTTTTTGAAGCCAGGCAGTACACATCCAATTTCAATATATATAAAAAGAACAGTGTGAATGTTCTGTCTGACATTTCCTTTTGTGTTTCACAGAATAAGAAGAAAACCATATTCAAATAGAACAACATGGGGGTGAGTAAATGAAGATACAATTTTCAATTTAGAGTTAACTTTCACTTTAATGTGCATGGGAGGGGTGCAGGGCTTACCGGCCGAGTCTGTGGCTGTACGTTCATTGGCTGCGTCTGTGGCGAGAACACCAGTGAGGTGGAGCCTGCATTCGGAGCTGGGTTATATGGAGGCTAAGGAAGGGACAGGATAAGAGAAAGAGAGTGAAGAAAAGGTTATATGTGGAACCAAGTAACAATGGCTCTATTCCAAAAAATAGTGAGCTGCTTTTCTGTCTACTGCATACAAGGGCTGGGCGATGAAAAGTGTTAACCGCTTAAGATTTTACTATATCGTGTATATTGTATATATGTAAATATCTATGGGTGTATATATCAATGGGCTTGGCAATCGACCAAATAGTGGCCTGCGAAGTGGACTTCCCATGATATTTAGTGATATTGCAATCCGAAGGGAGCAATTATGTACGGTACTCACTCCAAACAACATAGGGAATATGGCTACATTGATACATCACTTTACAGGAAATGTACCCATCAGTCAAGTTTAATGATGTAGTTTGGCTAAAATAAATTAACAAAAGGGGTTCAAGATGCTGGCACTTTTATTCAGTTACATTTACCTGAGGTGTGCTTTCTATGCAGTTGTGCGCAAAAGTAAAGCACACGAGATGCGAACGTTACATCCATCATCATGACAATTAGCCATTAACAGTTAAGAAGACTCACATGATATTACAGAATGACAAAACTATACATATATATATATATGTATAGTTTTATACATATAAAATGTATAAAACATTTTTTTTTTTTTTCTCCCCTTTTTTTCCACAGTTTGAAATGTCCAATTCCCAATGCACTCTAAGTCCTCGTGGTGGCGTAGTGACTCGCCTCAATCCAGGTGGTGGAGGACAAATCCCAGCTGCCTCTGCGTCTGAGACCGTCAACCCACGCATCTTATCACGTGGCTTGTTGAGTGCATTACAGCAGAGACAAAGTGCGTGTGGAGGCTTCACGCTATTTTCCACTGCATCCATGCACAACTCACCATGCGCCCCACCGAGAGCAAGAACCACATCATAGCGACCACGAAGAGGTTACCCCATGTGACTCTACCCTCCCTAGCAACCGGGCCAATTTGGTTGCATAGGAGACCTGGCTGGAGTCACTCAGAATTCCCTGGATTCAAACTCGTGACTCCAGGGGTGGTAGTCAGTATCTTTCATTGCTGAGCTACCCAGGCCCCAATTTTTTTATATTAAACAGCAACAGTCATTTAACTTAAGGGCTAAAAGTGGAGAACCTCTGTATATTAATTGAAATATATAACAATACATTTTTACATACACATGTATTATATAAATGTATATACAGTATATGTATGCACATTACATTTATATGCATTTACACGAGTTTATTATGTCATCTTACTTGAAACTTCAACAGATATCCTGTGCTCAGTGAGTAGGGATCAGTGAACACTGTGTAGGGACCCTGCGAATCGGAACGCAGCTTGAGACTAAGAGAAGTAAAGAAACATGGAGAAAGACATCTCCACAGAACACATAGAATGGGACGACTCCCGAACAAGTCAAGAAAATGAAGAGGAGCTTGTTATTAAAACAGGAGCGACATCTGAGGTGTGGACATGGTTTGGGTTCACAAAAGCCAAAACCGAGCTGAAACATGTAATCCGTAAACTGCAGTGTGACGATAATCACTCGCGCTAAAACAAACAATCTTTTTTACCACCTCAAAATGAAGCACGAAAAATAATATTATGGAAGCCAAAAGATGTGCTCCACATTCATTTGGTCAAAAAAATCTTTGCAAGAAATGTTTATATTAATATGATATTTATAACGGAAAATGGTTTTAAAATATGTTTGGAATTTTTGTTTTTACTTGGGTATTATTTTCTTTGCTGCTTTGCTTTGAGAAGATCTTGAGTTTCTTGAGGAAAGTTGATCATGGTCAAATGAATGATGCACTGGTCAAATTTACTAATAGAATCTGTTTCAATGGGGGGGTGGGGGATATCAAAATAGATAAAGAAATCTAGCTTTCTGATAACAGATGCAATGGAATTAATCCCTTTGACAACTTTTATTGTCTTTTTTTGTCTCCTATTTGTCTTTTTGTCAATAAAAAACGAAAGTTGATAATAATAATAATAATAATAATAATAATAATAATAATATTGGTCAACAACATATCGGACTGAAACGTGTCATATTGTAAAATTGATCATTATGGTAATGCAGGGTTTTTCCTGCATAGAGAATTACTAGGCAGACGATTTCATGCCGCCTCCGGCTGTATACAAAACTCTGGTGGGTGTCTTCATGGAAAACACTAACAAGTGTTGCACTCGGTGGATTGTCATTTGTAACTGCAAATCTCTGCAATAATTATTTAAAAAAATTCAGTTGTCGAATAGTCGCTTGATGTTATTTAACATAACTTTATAATCATATAAAAATATAATGATGACACGCAAGATGAGAGGAACGCTGCAGCTCGAGTGTCTGATAGAAACACAGATCACAGCTTGGTGATATATCTTTATTTCATCCTTAATTAAAGTTCATATAATATGGGAGCGTGACAGGTAAATAAACACAAACTCCAAAACTGTCATTCTCTGTGCGGTCAGAGCCGCTTTAACTAGTTGCGGAAGAGACCCAATCTGAGCGGGAGTCGAGACAGGGAGAGACTTAAAGTTCAGCCAGCTGATGCGCCCTCTAACATGGAGACGCTCATCTCTTACCCCTGCTGTCTGCAGCTCGCAATGTCATCATCATGAGATCATTGTGATAAGATTCAATCTTGTGTGAAAAATAACAATAAAATGACAACAACAATAAAATATGTGTGTGTGTATATATATATATATATATATATATATATATATTGCTTGTGGATCGACAAGATTGACAAATGCTTATCAATAATACTCTTACGGCTAAAAATGTTTACAGTGTTCAGTGACTAAAATGTCAATATGACTAAATGTTACTAAAATGTCAACAGTTTTCATTTACTAAAACTATATTAAAATGCCCAGACTTTGTCAACTAAAACTTGACTAAAATAAAAATAGGATGAGGTTGACTAAATATGATGAAATCTAAAAAGAACATTTGACACAGGACTAAGACTAAATAAAAAAACAGATGACAAAATTAACACTATTATTCAGTTGCCAGGTCATTAGGAGTGTATTAATGCAAAGTCAACATTTACGTGTTCTTAATGTTACTTTTTTTTTAGCAGTATGATACCACCTCTGCCTCATTATGAGCCAGGAAAAACCCTGTAATGTTGATATAAAAGCATTTAAACTTGTATTTAACTTATATATTTCTGGAAATCTATACAAGTAGTAGTTTTCATTTATAATCTAATAGTCATTGATATAATTCAATGACTAGATTATCCAAAAATAGGTATTACAATATAGTTATTTAATATTTAAACCTATTTTTATTGTTTTCCAAGAAAAATGTAACCATATTGTGATATTTATTATTGTTGTGGTATAAAATTACTCATTTTGTGATATAAGATTTTGGTCATATCACCCACCCTTACTGCATACATAGGCAGCATCCTAACTCAAATGGAACCTCATAAGTGACTAATTTGGAGTGCTCTACATAGGCAACTCCTTCAATCATATAAGTATTGCCGGTCACGTGTATTGGTTCCACTGCAATTACTTGCAAGTATATAAAACAGTGTATATTAAAGTGTTTATTAAAGAGAGTACAGTATATATATATATATATATACATATACACACACACACACACACACACACACACACACACGTCTAAAATGTATTTGTGTTTGGATCACTACAGCACCTGTGTCAGCTGGAATTTAAAAAAGCAACACTGTTCCTTCAGGCTTGTGGTAACCGTGGTGACGAGAACGGTGCAAAAATCACTTATATCACAAAACAGTGTTGTGCATACTCAGTATTGCGCATCTGCGTGTCAAAACATCAATGTCTTACATACAGAGTTTAACGTGTGGGGTGTCAAATGATGTGCTGTAGTGTTTAAGTTGGTGTTTGTCAAATAAGCTGACCTAGAAACACATGGCAACAATTATTTCGATGTTCCATATTTTTCTCATATCTTAAAATGCTAATATGTCAACTATAAGTAAGTCTCCTAGGTTGATTAAGTAGGTTGATTTCCCAGAAAAGTGCAAAAGACTGTGGCTTTACTTTGGAAAAATCTAAATAAGACAGACAGATGAAGGTGCTGCCATGATGATGTTGGCACACAAGTGTACTCACCCCTCCACCTGTCTCCCAGCCCTTGAGGAAGCGGTACGATGGGGCAGCAGAGACAGATACCTGAGAGAGGGCTGGGGACGTGCCGTGGCCAGGAGGGGTGCCCGCCAGGTTTGGGTGGGTTTTGCTGAGGTTGTAAGGAGAGCCGGGGTGTCTGGATACCTGTGGGATGGACATATATACAAGGTTTTGTGTTTTATCCAGATTTGTTAAATGATTTTAAAATATATTCAAATTGCACTTCACACAAAACTGCTTGAACACACCTAATCTCTGATTAATATGCTGAGTTTAAAGACATTTGTATGTTTTCTCTGGGGCTTAAAGTAAAAAATGTCATGTGGTGTAACTGTAACAGAGTTATATAATAAAAAAATAAAATACTACAAAAGGTGAAACTCTTGACAAGAGTCGTGCAGACTAATCTTTTATTATTATTTGTTAAAATAATTTTGTCAACCAAATTAAAAATAATGTTGCGTAACCAACTGGCAGGTAACCATTTAAAGAAGTAAAAAAAAGAAATAAATCAAATTATAATGTCATCATTTAATATCAATATTTAGACATTTTTATAAAAACAAACATTTCATTCAGGTCATTTGGTGTGAGCCTGAAAAAAATGTGGGACTATTTTTTACTCAAAAACATTTATTTGTAAAAAAGATTTTTCACTTTGAAAAATATGTTTGAAAACTTTTTGGAAATTAATTATTAAGTTGGTATTTTAATATATATATATATATATATATATATAAAATTATCCAGAATTTTAGGTTTTGGTTCATCACTATTAGCTATCATTTCATTTAGAAGGCATTCATGCAGGAAATAAGCATTGTTAAAGAGAGACTGAGAGAACCGGTAGAGACACAGACAAGAGAGGAGGAAACAGAGTCACAGAGAAACACTGGCAAGAGTCCAGAGGATTTTCAAGCAGGCTCTTGTGGAATTAGTACTCGTGCGATACTTAAGATCAGAGAGAACAGTAGAGAGTGCAGATGAAAAAAGAAGATAAAAGAGAGAGGAGTTGTTTAAATCATGGCAGGTGCATACATCTCCTTTTCATTCACTGTTGTGAAGCATCTATCACAACACTTCGTACTGCAAAGACCAGGCCCTACCTATAAATGGTGGCATCACACAACAGAGGGAAAATTTGGTGTGTGCTGGTGAGTGAGTGTGTGTGTGTTCACTCACACTGTAGACTGCAGTCACCCCAGAGTGGGCAGGAAACATGCGTTCCTCCAGTGACAGCAGCCCTCCAGGGATCCTGGAAAGGGTCATGTTAGGGAAGTCTGGCAATTAGGGCTTGCAACAGATGGGAAAGTTCAACCCACCAACCAAAACTAAGTAGGTCTAAAACATTAAATATTAGACACAAAAACATCCAACATTCTATTTCACAATTTCAAACATTTAGGTCATTTAGTGAGAATGATGCAACTTCCTTCACACCAATTAAAATGACTGTCAACTTAATCCAGTGATTTGCATTTGGGGAGAAATTTTGTCCCTCTTTCCCAAAATGTCCTATTCCCCCTTTCAGTACATACTGTACCTCCTCCAGCCAGGAAGGTGTCAGCCAGAAATCCTGACATGGAATTCCAGACATATTAGAAACGGATCTGTGCATCGTTAAACCCAAATTGTGCTCTAACACTTTCAACAAATGTTAAAAATTAGCAGCAAAATTCCTCACATTCCACAATGAGAAGTTTAAACGTAACAATGCGTTTTCAAATGAAATTTAATTAGTGTGGACGTGGCCTAAACCGTATGTACCTCTTTCCAGTCTGTTGCTCCATTCTGTGATTTTTAATGATGAAAAATAAGCAGAGCTTGCAACTGGCGAGTTATTAAAAGTGAAGTGTGTAACATCTAAGCCACTAGCATCACAAAAAAAAAAAAAACTGCAAAAATTATGACCGTTTTCCAACAGGCCTTTAGTTGAGCAAACAGATATTCTCAACCCAAACTAACACCATTAGTTGAGCCAATGTTGCTGTGGCGGGCTAGACGGGACGCTCAAACGAACAAACAAACAAACAATGTTTTAATAGCACCAGTGTTTAGACTTTTCTGGGAACTTCAGCTACAAATGGCACACTTACAGTTGTCCCTGCATATTAAAGGGATAGAGCTCCCAAAACTGAAAATTATCTCATCATTACTCACCAAAACACATTTGAAAAAAAAATAATAATAATATATATATATATATATATATATATATATATATATATATATATATATATATATATTTTTTTCTTTCTTTTTTTCTTTTTTAAATCTCAGCTCAGTAGGTCCTTAAAATGCAAGTAGATGGTGACCTACATTTGAAGCTCCAAAAATCCCAAACAGTCAGAATAAACATCATCCATACGACTCCATCTGTTAAATGAATGTCTTCTAAAGCGATACGATCAGTTTTGGTGCAAAAAAATATCAATTAAGTACTTCTTAACTATAAACCAAGGCTTCGGGTAAGCTTCACGCGAGTGCGGAGATCACGTGGTGTCTCGTGTGATGTATTCGAGTTGCCATGATACGGACGTAATCTCACGTTCTCCACTCGGTTGAGACATCCAGGATAAGCACACAAACGCACCATTGTGAGTAAATAAACAGATAAATACAAATCTAAACCAAAACCAACCATGCTAGAGAACAGCATACCTCCTATTCACTTGTAAACAGCGCTGCTCTTCTGGCTGTGTCGCACATGTGTCAGTTCTCAGGTTTCTCACGTGCCAACGCGATTACGCCACACACGCATACTACTGCTGATCAGAAGCGATGGATTATAGTTGAAAGTGTCTTAAGTATCTTTTTCGCACCAAAAGCGATCGTGTTGCTTTAGAAGACCGCTGGAATCGTATGGATGATGTTTCTGCTGACTGTCTGCATATTGTTTTTGGAGCTTCAAAAGTCTGATCAGCATCCGCTTGCATTTTAAGGACCCACTGAGCAAAGATATTTTTCTAATTTTCTTCAAATGTGTTCTAGTGAAGAAAGAAAGTCAAACACACTTGCATCATGAGAGTGTGTAAATGATGAGAGAATTTTCATTTTTGGGTGAACTATCCCTTAGTTCACCCAAAAATGAAAATGTTCTCATTATTCACCCTCATGTCATCCCAGATGAGTATGACTTTCTTTCTTCTGTTAAACACAAACAAAGATTTCTCAGCTATGCAGGTCCATACATCCAAGTGAATGGTGACCAAAATTTTGAAGCACCAGAAAGCACATAAAGGCAGCATAAAGTGATCCATAAGACTCCAGAGGTTTAATCCATGTCTTCTGAAGAGATCCATTTGATTTGGAATGAGAAAAGATGAAAATGTAACTCAAACTCAGCAGCCTCCATGGCGATCATGATTTCAAGCTCTATTACCCTAAGCACTACTTTAAGCACTAGGAAGTTTAATCAACCTTGAAATCATGATAAAAAAATATATTTTATATTTTGATCTTTTCTCACCCAAGAATTTATAGATCACTTCAGAAGACATAGATTAAACCACTGGAGTCTTATGGGCCTTTATGTGCCTTTTGGAGCTTCAAAGTTCTGGCCACCATTCACTTTCATTGAATGGACCAACAGAGTAGAGATATTCTTCTAAAAGTCATACACATCTGGGACGGCATGAGGGTGAGTAAATGACCAGATAATTTTAATTTTTCTTTAAAGGGCTAGTTGACCCAAAAATAAAAATGCTGTCATTATTACTCATGTTGTTTCAGATCTGTATTTGGACTACTTTTTTTATTCTGTGGAGCACAAAATGAGATTAGGTTAGACAAAATATTAGGGACTGAAATCCTGAAGACTTCCATTGCATCTTTTTTCCAAATAATAAAAGCGAATGGTGACTGAGGCAAACATTCTAAAAGTCATACAGGTTTGGAACAACATGAGGGTGAGTAAATGAAGACAGAATTTTAATTTTTGGGTGACCTATCCCTTTAAGATGAGATAAAAGTACTCCCTTTATTTTAAAACTCCCATGAACTTCACGTGACATCTCTTTGGTTTTACCTACCGCAGATCATATAAAGTAAGTTTAAAATCCTGGAAACTTTCACACAACACTTAAAGTCAGCCAGTCTTCCCTAAAGGAAGTCCTCCAGCAGGGTCAGAGAGCTTATAAAGACTGCTGTGCTCTTATACCTGTCTGAAGTATTCTGTGACAAGAACGGGCCACTCAGAACAGACCTAAATGTTATACACAAATAACAAAAAAAGACGGATGGAAGAGAAAAGAAGGCAGGAACCTGTTCTGACAGTTATGTCATCTGTGTCGGTAACCGAGAGATGAGTTGATCACATGGTTTCAGGGAAAATGGAGGTCCGGCTTTGCTGCTTCATGTGTTTCATGCACTCATGGACACTTTTTAGTCTTTAAGTGAAATCTTGCCCCCTGATTCACTCTCTCTCTCTCCCTCCCACTCTACCCCTCTGCCAACCCAAACTCTGAGAAAAAAAATTTGGCTGATGATTAATTGGCAAACAAATAATTGTGATTATAATGATTAATTGTCTATTTCAGTGCTTTCACAATTAATTGTGATATATATTGTAATTTCTTAAGGTGCATGTGTGATTCATACACCCTAAGAAGTCATAACTGCGATCAGACGATTATTTTATAATCACGACAGCTCTAAATTGTAAA
This sequence comes from Xyrauchen texanus, assembly GCF_025860055.1. Taxonomy (NCBI): domain Eukaryota; kingdom Metazoa; phylum Chordata; class Actinopteri; order Cypriniformes; family Catostomidae; genus Xyrauchen; species Xyrauchen texanus. The sequence goes on from NC_068314.1 coordinate 32,858,004, forward strand.
CACGTATGTTTACATATAGTGGCTGTACTTTTGAAACGGTGAGTTTTTTAACATTTACAGATTGGCCCCAATCACTTCCATTGTAAATGCCTTACTGTAACCATGATTTTAGTTTTATCGAAATAAGTCAAAATAATTTATTTCAAACAACCGACCAACTAGTAAATTATGAATTTTTTTATTTTTGCACATCCCTAAATATAATTGTTTTTAAATGAATTAATAATTAAATCAAGGTATTTTTCCAAAATAAATATGCATGTATCTGTTTCCCCCAAAGCAAAATCAAAATCCTGTAGGAAACACTAATTACAGTTGTGCGTTGGATTTCTGTAACCCACTGAAATTAAGCAACATCTATATCTTTTATTCTCTCATTTTTAAAACTCGGACATATTCTTGAGGTACTGAGATAATTATTCTTCAGCATCTCCTTTGAAAATGTCCTATTAGTGCCACGGTCTTCCTGTTTAATACAGAGTAGAGCAAATACAGAGTATAGTAAAGGGATGAGACCAAAACTCTGTAGCCTTAAACTTTCATATTAGCTTCCTGTAAATCCAATTACACACCATATGGACAGGGGAGGTGTTTTCACTGTAAATATAGCCGTCATTGTTTTTTGGCAGATCAAATCATGCGTATCAGGATAAATAGACTGTAAACTGCGCCTAGAAGAACTACAGCTGAGGGAGATACAGACCATAAAAAAGATTTATCCCTTGCTACACGAACCTCCACAAAGGTCAGACTATGCTATATAGAGCAATATGATCACCAGGACTAGATCTTCGCCTCTTGGGAAGGTACAGACTGCAAGAACCAGTTACGCTCTTCAGTAAAAACACGTGTTTTCAGAGTCATGCAACAACCATGTCTTCACTGATAACATCTTATCACCTGGCCAAGGTGCAGAGCTGACTTTGAAATTGAAGACCTGAACTATAGAGCTATAAACAGTATATATAAATATAACATCTATATATAAATACTCCGAGCTGTTTGATGAATATGCAAGCTGTGAATATATAACATTTATGAAATGCAGTTTATCCACACTGAAGATACTGCAGCAATAAACCCTAACCTAACCTAGCCTAACCCTAACACACAAACTTTGACTGATCAGGATAGAAATGTCAATGTCAAAAGTACAGCCTAAATATAATAAGAAAATAATAATAAATGTAATAAAGTTTCATTAAAATATAACGAGTGCAAAGAGGTCAATTTAATTCTATTTCGAAAGAATAACATTATTTAAATGACCAGGGGGTACTTTGAGTAAATCATTTAGGTCAAAAGGGGTTCAGCTGACAAAAAAGTTTGGGAACCCCTGACCTAGGCGATTGTTGGCAGGCAGTGGGATGCCTCACATTATGAATGCTAAGCAGCGCTGCCATTGTCTAAGGGGTGCGCCAGCAGTCGCATGTGTTACCCATCGCTCTGGCAACCATTCCCTCTAACACCCCAATGCCCCCTCTCCCTTACACACTCACACACACAAGCTCTTAGAGTAGCATCATTACCAAAGGCACCGCCCCCAAAAGGAATACTGTCCAATAGAAAGAGAACTGAAGTGAATTTGCACAATGAAGCAACACAAGGGAGGAAGGGAGTACAATTGCTATTTATGCAATAACAAACATTCTACAACTGAAAGACACTGATATGCATCAAATGATGTAATCAGCATAATCCAACCTAAGCGTAACCATGTGTGCAACACAATAGTTCATTTCAAAAGCCACATGTTTTTGTGGAGGTTTGTGGATGCCGTTAATCACAGCTGAATCGTCTAGGCTAAAATGATACGATTTTCAATTGCAATGCAATAACAAATTATTCTGAAATCAATTTGGGAACTAGATAGGTAAAGCTTGTCAAGACAAACTTTGATGTTGGCTTGAAAGTTTAAACTAGCTTTAAAAGTTTTAAGTTTGATGGTTATACAGACAGACAGCTAGCAGCTAGAAACTGCAGTTTGAACAAAGTCTTTATAGCAAGTCAGTCCACTGTCTGCCATCTTTGGAACGCTCCCAGAAGGCTATTTCCAGTCATGCCAGTAGCTCCCTTCTAATTAAATGGGGGAACACAGAAAAAAAAAATGGTTGGTAAAGATTACGATCAAGGAACATATTTCAAATCAGCAGTCAAATCTGACAAAGCTAGTATCATAAATTATGCTTCTTTACCTCAGATTACGCTAAAAAAACGACATTTTCCCAGATTGTATAGCTAATGCATATGCGTGTTCACGAGATGATTGACAGGCGATGTCTGCATCTAAAAGGTGATTGGCTATTTTACCTGTAAGGTGGGACTTCCTTTCTACACCTGTTGACCTTTAGGCGCTAGCGCCTCGTGGTTGGGCGTTCCAATTTCTTCTATTAATTTTAATAGAAGTGACCCGTATCTGCTAAATAGTCTCTCTTTTGAATTAATGAGCATTCCGATGACCCATTTGAACATTCCTTCAATGTAAAGGCATTTTCACACTTGGTTCGTTTCAGGGGTCCGAGTGCAGTTCGCAGAATATTTTACCCATATGTGAACACTCCAAACGATCTCAGCCTACTTTAAAGCAAACTGTGCCAAGATCATCTCAGGTTCTGAGTACGGTTCTCTTGCAGTCTTTGGTTTGGTTCACTAATAACATGCATTGTGAAAAGAGCTCCAGGCTCATTTGATTTTCCCATTCGCATAATGCCAAACATGTGTGGCCCAGACAGGTTACCGTACTCAGGAAATGGCACGGGAGAGATGTGAGGAGCTGCTTGCTCGGTTTCTATGGAGATGACAGCATGAGGAGCATATTAAACTACCATAAACTTCATATGAAACAAACTCAAAGGTCTATGGTTAGTTTTATGAGCAAATGAAGGTTCTATAGTTTAACTGGACACCTTGAAAGCCACATGAAAGTTAAGAAACGATGACAGGAATACTTATTGTATTCTATGAATGGAATGTTGTCTATGTTGTCAGTAGATTAAACATAAATTGTGATTAATCTTATTGTTTGGCATTAATAAGACTAATCAACATGATTTCAATGTTGAATTTTGTCTTTAAATCCAGCATTTTTTTAAATATAAAAATACAATACTGTGGTGGTGTGGTGTGGTGTGGTGAAGTACTGGTTTTAGAAAGGAGAGCAAGATCAGGAGATGAGAATGGTAAGGATCTTCAGGATAATCACCTGAACAATGATTGTCTCTAACAGCTGTTTGTCAATGGAGTGAAAGTGGAGATGGCTTTAAAAGCGAGCCAGACACTAGTCAGAGGGGAAGAGTTATGAGACCTGAGTTGGAGAAAGATTGTATTGTTTTATGTCTTCTGAAAAGCATAGATTCTGAGTGTGACCCCCCAAAAAATACAGATTGAGCTGGATTCGCAGTCTCCCGCTTCCTCCTTTTCTGTGAACATTTGCTAATCTAGTGGCGAAACCCGGGATTAAGGAAGGAAGAAGGCCACCATGGATCTCTCACCTCTGGAGGACATGGTCAAGACCATAGCCAGCATCCACCAGACACAGCATCAGGCCCTCCTCGAGCTGTTATCGAAACAGGAGCAGTGAATCATTGCACTTCTCCAGGCCCAAGTGGAGGACCGGTAAATGTTCAAGAGCTTGCTACACCAGGAGGGTTCTGCTAATCAAGATGGGCCCCTAGATGATCCGGAGGCCTTCTTGGAGCTCTTTGAGCAGACAGCGGGGACATGCAGATGGCCGAGCACCCAATGGATGGACCAGTTTATTCCACTGCTGTCTAGGGAAGCCCAAGTGGCGGCGCAGAAGTTACCAGTGGAGAACATCCTGGTGTACGCTGACTTGAGAAAAGCCATCCTGCAACAGGTCGGCAGGACAACCGATAAGCAGCACCAACGCTTTCGCTCCCTGACCATTGGTGAGTACAGCAGATCATTCGCCTTCGCCCAACAGCTCTAGAACGTGTGCCGGAGGTGGTTGCTGGCTGAGCAATGTGACGACGAAGCTGTCATTGATCTGGTGGTACTGGGGCAGTTCATCTATTGACTTCCGAGAGGGACAGTGGGTCCAGTGCCACCACTTCAAATGGCCATCCAGTTGGAAGAGGACCACATGGCAGCATATTCGGGAGCCTGCAAGCCCCTTCTCTCTCTCTCTCTCTCTCTCACTCTCTCATTCTCCTGTCTTCCCTCCTCCCCTGCTTTCCATCCTTTTCCTCCTTCCCAGAAGGAGAGCCTCCCATACCAGCTCCTTGACTCTGGTCGGGTGCGGGCGTGGAGCCTGGGCCGGTCTGTTGGAGCTGCGGGGAGCCCAGGCATTTACGGAACCAATGCCTGGTGATGGAGTTGGGACATTGGTCCGGGTACCCGATGCACAGCAGGCCGCACCCAATCAAGCTGAGATGTACCGCATACCTGTGAGTATTAAGGGGGGTACACACCAGGCCTTGTTGGATTCAGGTTGCAGCCAAACCTCCATCCATCAATGCCTGGTTCAAGATGAAGCTTTGGGTGCTAGTCACAAGGTGAATGTAAGGTGTGTGCATGGGGATATCCACGATTATCCTGTAGTGACTGTGATAATTCATTTTCGGTGACAAAAGTATATGTCGAGGCTGCAGATAGATTGCACCTCACCCATCTGTTAATTTTGGGCATGAATTGGCCAGCGTTCTCCACATTATTAAGTGTGGTTTGTGCGGTTGTGTCCTGTAACAGAGCATTTCAGTGTTGGACTGATGATGTGCTGGCTGGGGAGGCGGAGCTGGGCCCATCTACGTCAGTCCCACATCAGGATTAAGTAAGGGAGGGGTAAGACTCGGATTTCCCTCTGGAACTGACGCAAGACGAGACTTTTTGACACGTCTTCAACTAAGTGAGAGTGGTTGATGGTCACCATCTTCAGCCAGACATTGCACTCGCCTATCCATATTTTTCTATCATAAATGACAGATTGTATTGAGTGACACAGGACACTCAGACAAAGGAAGATACGACCCAGTTATAGATACCAAAGAACCGTCAGGAAATGTTACTCCAGGCGGCTCATTATAATCTGATGGTAGGTCACTTATGGCAGGAAAAGACACTGAAATATCTAATGGTCCATTTCTATTGGCCAGCAATTAACAGGGATGTTTGCAGTTTGTGTGCGGCATGCCGTGAGTGTCAGCTGGTTTAATCTGCCGGCCACCCCAAGAGCGCTTTTGCGCCCACTTCCTTTGATCGAGTTCCCTTCGACAGAATTGGCATGCACCTCGTCGGCCCATTAGAGCTGACGACAAGCGGGCATTGCTTTGTGTTGGTTCTGGTGGACTATGCAACATAGGGAAGCCGTGCCTTTGCACAACATCTCAGCACATAGTGTTGTGAAGGCACTCTTCAAAATGATCTCCAGAGTGGGGATTCCAAAAGAAATCCTGAATGATCAAAGCACTACTTTTATGTCATGTACACTATGGAAGCTGAATGAATCATTGGGCATTAAATCTATTCACACAAGTGTGTACCACCCGCAAACAGACAGCTTGGTCAAACGGTTTAATAAAACCCTGAAAAACATGATTCGTAAGTTTGTGAACAAATTGGGATAAGTGGCTTGAACCCCTGTTATTTGCAGTGCGAGAGGTCTCGCAAGCCTCCATGAGGTTCATCCTACTTTAATTATTGTATTGGCGTAAGCCTCGCGGGTCTTAGATGTCGTGAGGAAAATTGGGAGGAGGGCTTTAAACAGCAAAAACTGAATTCAATACATTCTTGACCTGAGAGCAAAACTCCACACATTGGGGCAACTATCACAGCTGAATTTGCTACAGGCTCAAGAACGTCAGACCCAGCTGTATAACAGGGGAGTTCGGCTGCAGATGGCTCCGCGGCCTGAGTCAGTCGATGGGGGTATTTGATTGTGGTGGCATGGTTAAGCGCGGTTTGTGAATGGAGACCGAGATCAGGAGATGAGAATGGTAAGGATCATCACCTGGCAATGATTGTCTCTAACAGCTGTTTGTCATTTCAGTGAGAGTGGAGACGGGCTTTAAAAGCAAGCCAGTCAGAGGGGAAGTTACGAGAGTGTAGTTTCTGAGTGTGACCGCTGAAAAGCATAAATATTGAGTTTAAAGGAAATAAAAAGATATAGTTTGAGTTGGATTCGCCATTCCTCCTTTTCTGTGAACATTTGTTAAAAATGCATTCAGTTCTGTTGCATTACTTTTCTCTTTTAATGTATAAAACAATATGTAATATCACACAATTACATAATATTGATGCCAAAGATCAATAAAATATGTTTTATTGAACACAGACACCATAGACACAGTTTATATTATCTTATACAAGTTAATATATACAGTAGAGCTATTTGTACTCTTAACATTAAATATAGCACTAATAATAAAAATTATAATCAATAATCAATTTAACTTGTTTTCAACTAGGGAATATCCCTTTGATTTTGGACTCTAGCTGTGGTCGACTTATATTTCTGGTTACTATGTGCAAAATCAGAGCATGCAGAAGGCAACTGAGGTGAGTAAACGGTAACATCCTAACCAGTTATCACATGTGAATATCCATGTTTACAAAAATAGAGGACTGGTTTGCCTCTTCGTGTACCATTTCCCTGTTGTTTTATATGCAAAGAAAATGTTATGGCAACTGCGGTTTTAAAGAGAAGTTCACTTTGCAAAAGAGGATAGCTGAGGAAGTCAGACACATCAAGTTGGTATCAGTTTTACTCCACTATATACTTGTCGGAAGCACACAGATATAATATTAGAGTCAGTTCAAAGCATCAAGCAATGCCTTCCGCACAGAGCTCATGTAAATATATTTGCTTGACTATATTTGCAACAGAATAAACTAACACTGTGTTAACCTCACCTAATAATGCCTCAGACTTGCAGAAATTCTCTAGAGCTCACGAGGGTGACCCAGATTTGCAGTATACACAATTGATTAAACAGCCTTTACTGGACTGATTCCTCAATGTCACATCAAATCAGGCAGGGATTCCTATCATACAATTATCTTGATCCAAACTAGTGTTCAAAGCATTCACGTGACATGTGATTAACTAGACAACCAGACAAGAGCACTGTAGTCTCGTAACCATTCTTGAAAATGTCTTGAGTTTAGAGATGACAGTAAAACAGATTGAAATGTGGATAGTGTTGCATATGGAGGACCAAACCTGCAACAATAATAAATAAATAAATAAATGTAATTATAAAAAAAATAACTAAAGGAATAAATGTCTTGATAAAACAAATATAATTAGTTTTTAATTAAATGTATTCCTGAATTTATTATTGTATGACTTTATTATTTTCTATATTTATTTTTAACTTATTTTTTATTTATTCATTTATTTTGCATTGTTTTAAATTTTTTTATTTATGTGTTCATTTCTTTTTTAGATTTATTTATTCCCACATATATTTATATATTCCCATACATATTTATTTATTTATACATGTATTTATTTTTACTTTTCTGTGTGCAGCATGGAAATGAGGGAGGCGGTCCTTGCGTAGCTCCAGTGCATCATTGGTTGAGAGCTCAATAGTACTTATCGGAAGCAGATGGACGTCCCACCTTAGCACCCTCGCACAGATTTAGAATATGCAGGGAAAGTTTTGCAGAGAGTCTAACAATCCAGGATGTGCTTCGACATTCATACCGGCCTACAACTCTCCTAAACCATCAATAAGCACCTCTACTCTAAATGAAACATAGTCATTTGATGCGTGGTTATCGACTTCATTCGCTAAGTTGTGCAACTCTCTAGATATATGTGCAGTGTCAGCTATAGATTTTTTTTATTGCAGAACATATATATACATAAATACACACATACATAAACGATCAGGGAAATGAAGCATGGTTGTATCTTTAACAATGAACATTCATAACAACAGAAAACAATATTATGGATTTGCGGACATCAAAATATGAAGTTATATACAATGAAAAAAAAAGAAAAGCACAAGGTGAAATCATATCATTTATGAAACTTGCTCATTTTGTGGTTTTGTTGAAGAAACAGCTCCCCATTTATTTTGTGATTGTAGTGTAACCAATACATCTTGGATTGACTTGAGCTCTTGTGTTTTTAGCACCACAAATAGCTATAGTTTACACGATATGACTATGACCTAACGTCACATCAAAACAAGTCAAGAGTAATCGAGCACACGCTTCAATCTACGATAAACCAATGGTAAACAGGACCCGCCCACATCATTATCATACAAGAGACAGAAATGCAAGAATAAATATAAAAATAAATACATGTGGGAATATTTAAATATGGAAATAAATACAGGTGGGAATAAATAAATATAAAAATAAATGAATGCATAAATAAATAATAAAAAGATTTAAGAATTAAAAAAGTTTTAAAGAATAAAAATAAAAAGAGAAAATAATAAAGTAAAAAAGTCTACAAAAATAAATTCAAGAATAACTTTCATTAAAAACTAATTATATTTCTTTTATTAAGACATTTATTCCTTTATTTATTTTCTTATTATTACATTTATTTATTATTTTTGCAGGTTTTGTCCTCCATAGTTGCAACTTGCCAGAACTGAAAATACAGTAGCCCCAAACATTTCTTGGACATTTTTGTGGCATAATGCTGACTAAAACAAAAATGTATTTTGACTCGTCCCTCCTTTTCTTTAAAGAAAAGGTCAAATCTAGGTTATAGTGAGGCACTTGCAATGGAAGTGAATGGGGCCAATTTTTACGGGGTTTAAATGCAAAAATGCGAAGCTTATAATTTTATAAAATCACTTACATTAATTGTTCTGTTAAAGCTCATGTATTTTTTTGGGCTGTAAATTTGTTTAAATGGTCGTTTTCATGGTCGATTTACGAAGTTACGTCATCATGGCAAATTGGAAATAACTTTACACAGAAAAGGTTATTAAATGATTTCATATAATAATGCATACTTTTGAAATAATTAGTATTTTAATGTTTACAGATTGGCCCCATTCCTTAATGATCAATTAATCGATTAATCGTAAACATTAATATCACAAAACGCACGTGGAGGACTCCAAATACTATGTGAATGTAGCATATTGTTTAAATATAATTTACATTAATACACTTAAAGTATGCAACTATTGGCATTTTCCTCTTAAATATTCTTAGTTCAGAGCATTTTAATACATTTAGGCCGTTTAGTACGAAAATGTGAATTGTTAAATTACTGTTAATGAATTAGGCTACTGTTAAAAATATCCTGTATATAAGATATATCACTTATGCATATCTGAGTTCATTAAAACTTCACGCTGTGGATCGTGGGATATTTCGGAACTTTAGGCTAATTTTTTTATTTAAAATTAAGTCAAATCATAACATGCTGTGTAAACAGTACTTAACATACCGTTTCTAAAGTGACAATGGTAAGATGTCAGCTGAATGTACCTTCATTCTTTCCTGGCGATTGCTGACATAATTGTGGGTTGGGATGAAACGAGAAGATCAACCGTGCATGTTGTCATGGACTTTAACATACTATCACGGTGTGTGCAGAAAACAGAAATGCTCAAACACTGTTTTCATTGAGCCCTGCTTCATCTGGCATCTGTGCACCTTCTTCTATGAACCGAATAATGACATGCAGCCTGCAAGTGCCCTCTAGAGGTAGGTGACTGTATATACAGCCTCACACCATGTCCTAATCAGATGCGGATTGATAAGTTTCCAGCGACAAGCAATCTGTCTGTCCACACCATGCACGACGTGACACCGAGCTATTCATACAATAAAATGAGGATAATTGACAATAAAAGGTAGAAAACAGAGCAATCACAGACGGAACGGTGTGATTATTGAACGCAACCCATTTTCTCACATAAACAACGTAAAGCTTTCTACAACAAGCCCAGAGAGGATAAATGCACAATCACACACTTACACAGGGAAAAGTTACTTTATGAATCACATCCTTATTCAGTCTATCAATGTATATGTTCACACGGCACTCGTGTTGTTATTTCAACAGAAAAAAACTATTATTATTACTAAATAATATTTATTATTAATGAGGTTTTTGCTCTCGGTGGGGCGTGAGGTGAGTTGTGCGTGAATGTCGCGGAGAATAGCGTGAAGCCTCTAAACGTGCAAGGTCTCCGTGGTAATGTGCTCAATAAGCCACATGATAAGATGTGCGGAGGCAACTGAGATTCGTCCTCCGCCACCCGAATTGAGGCGAGTCACTACGCCACCATGAGGACTTAAGCTGCGTTCACACTGCCAGCTACTTTGTCGCTGCATTTTGCCAGTGGCTGGCGGTTAGGTCGCTAGTGGTGTGTATGGGGAGTCTAAACAGCACTGTTTCTTTACAATTAATATTATAATTAAAATATTAGTAAGGTTGTTAATATGGTACGTTTATTCACAATATCTGATCATTTATATGGTTTTGTTTGCTGTCATACATGTAACACATTTTCAAAACAAATTATTTAATAGTTAATTTTACAGGCTATTTTATGATTTAAACCTACTCTGAATCCCCGCAATCTCAGATACACCTTCCCGCACATCATTTTTCTTAAATATGTCCCTGCAAGTGGGCAGAGACATATCAAAGAACACTGGTAAATTGCTAACAGCGATGATTAGCCTTTCCTCCATATTTCCGTCACTGCAGGAGCTGAGAGAGAGAAGGATCACGTGAGCTCTACCATCTTCTCTCATATTGTCGCTCCCGAAAGTTTCTCTTCATATGAATAAAGTTAAACATTTCTCAACTTTGTTGCATTGCTGGACACGCCCACATCCGTAATCGCCATCGCTTGTGTCGCCAGCTCTTATTGAAAATGAATGAGATGCGGTCGTTTTTTCGCTGGCAGTGTGAACGCAGCTTTAGAGTTGGGAATTAGGCTTTCCAAATTGGGGAGAAAATAAAAAAAATCATCCGTTATTTCCATTGTTAGTGCATCACTGTAACACAGATTCTTTTTTTTTTTCTTGTCAATTGAGCTTAACTTGTATTGAACCCAAAAAGTATGCTAACATTAAAGTAATAGTGCACCCCAAATGTATTTATTTTTTTAATCCTCTACTCACCTGCATACCATCCATTCCATGCAGAACACAAACGAAGATTTTTGAAAGAATATTTCAGCTCTGTAGGTCCATACAATGCAAGTGAATGGTGACCAAAACTTTGAAGCTCAAAAAAAGCACATAAAAGTAATTCATATGACTCCAATCATGATTTCAAGCTCGATTAAACTTCCTAGTGCTTGACGCATGCGCAGAGCGCTAGGAAGTGTAAGCGAGATTGAAACCATGATCGTTTAGGAGACTGCAATGGCAAGATGTACAGAGAATAAAAAAAGTTATATTTGATATGTTCTCCTCCAAAATTGGTTAGTTCATTTCAGAAGGCACCAGTTGAGTCAAATGGATAAATGTTATACTGGCTTTATGTACTTTTTGGAGCTTCAAAGTTCTGGCCACCATTCACTTCCATTGTATGGACCAACAGAGCTGAAATATTCTTCTAAAAATCTTCGTTTGTGTTCTGCAGAAGAAAGTCATACACATCTGGGATGGCATGAGGGTGAGTAAAAGATGAGAGATTTTTCATTTTTGGATGAACTATCCCTTTTCAATGTACGGTTCCCGTTTGGCTATTTTGATTGGGAACCAACTCCTAACGTTCTGGGAACCAAAAATGATTAGACGGGCGTAGGAAATTCAGCAGGTATCCAGCATGAAGATACAGATTCTGATAGCTATGAAACTGGACCATGTGAACACAAATCTGGGATTATCAAGTTCAATGAACAAAGCGAGTGCCAAGACGATCCCAAACACGCAGCATCTTTCCTCTCAAATCAATGAACCAACACAGGTGATCATCACCAACTACACCTCTTTGTTACGATCAGACACATTATGCTAATAAAAGCTACTGATATAATCGATTACCAGCCATTAACCTCTGAGCATTAATCTAATGTTTACAATCCAGTAAGGCATGATTCAAAATGTAAACAAATAGCAAGTCAGGTAATGCGCTTATGAAATAAATCCCCATCGATTTCCCCATTGATAACCGTTATGGGACACAAGTGGCTTTGTTATTAGTGAAGGATACTGGGTAGGCGGCACGGCTGGCGGCGGAGCAGCGCTCTGAGCTCCCGGTGGTAACGACACGGAGGTCAGCGCTGCGCGGAGCTGCGTTGGCGGTGCCGGTCCGGTTACAGGTCCACTCGGTTTCGGGGCGACTTTCTGTGGCAAATTCATTGCAGGTATTCAAACAAAAACAAACAATACGCAGCTGCAAACGGTCGCGCGTTCCAAAGATAACTGGCCGTTTCTTCTCTCTACGGAGGCCGGAACGTGTATATAAAACCTTATGCCATGGATTTGATTAATCAGATCTGGCTGTTAGTACAAAACAATGTCATTTTATCACTGAAGTCGGGGGACGTAGGTGCCCTGTGCATGGGGACAGTAGGGGCGTTTGTGTCCCCCTCCTGCCACCCTGGTTGAATTCTTCTTACGCTTTACTTCTCCTCCTCAGTTGACCGTTGTTCCCTCTTCTTCGCTTAATAACATCACCTCAGCGAGTCGCATTGTAAGAATTCCTCATTATGTAGAATTTCTGATGGAGACTTCGCTCAACATGGCGTTGCTGCGGCTGCTTCCAACAGTCCGGCTGGACGGACGGTTCGGCAATCGTCGGGCGGATTCGGAAAGAAGCTCGAATGCACCTGACGTCATAAAGGCAGTCGCCACATGCCAGCACTGTTTCACACACCGATTGGCATCTCCATAGCATTCCAAACAATCGAGACAAATGAGTCACAATGATACGTGATGATATAATTTAATACTGCAATATCACATTTAAAAATGGTACCGCACAACCTTTTGTATCGCAGAGAGCACAATTCTGCCAATTATTAAAAAATTACGTACTTCTGAGGAACCCTTAAATAAACCTTTATGACATTAATGAAAACATATATGTATTTGCTGATGTTTTAGAGTACGTATGCTGATTTGGCAAATTTTTACTACGGTTTCAAATTTACAAATGTGTGTGATGTCATTAATAAGTGTGTATGTAGCGACATCTGTTGGTAAGTCCAAAAATTGAATTTTTTTCTTTGAACATTGGAACTTAACCTGTGAATGAGCTCATGAAGAAGAAAATGAAGAAGAAATGTTTATATATATACACACACACACACACACACATTCATTGCTGGTCAAAAGTTTGGAATAATGTACAGATTTTGCACTAATGGAAAAAATTGTTAATTTTATTCGCCAAAGTGGCATTCTACTAATCACAATGTATTTTCAGGACATTAATAACGTGAAAACGTACTATTACAACTTAAACTTCTTAAAAGAGTTCTCATCAAAAAATCCTCCATGTGCAGCAATGACAGCTTTGCAGATCCTTGTTATTCCAGCTGTCAGTTTGTCCAGACACTCAGGTGACATTTCACCCCACACTTCCTGTAGCACTTGCCAAAGATGTGACTGTCTTGTCGGGCACTTCTCACGCACCTTACAGTCTAACTGATCCCACAAAATCTCAATGGGTTTAAGATCCATAACACTCTTTTCCAATTATCTGTTGTCTATTGTCTGTGTTTATTTGTCCACTCTAACCTTTTCTTTTTCTGTTTCAAAAGTGGCTTTTTCTTTGCAATTCTTCCCATAAGGCACCCCTGAGTCTTCTCTTTATTGTTGTAAATGAAACTGGTGTTGAGCGGGTAGAATTCAATGAAGCTGTCAGCTGAGGACATGTGAGGCGTCTATTCTCAAACTAGAGGCTCTGATGTACTTATCCTCTTGTTTAGTTGTACATCTGACCTTCCACATCTCTTTCTGTCCTTGTTAGAGCCAGTTGTCCTCTGCCTTTGAAGACTGTAGTGTACAACTTTGTATAAAATCATTTTTTTTTTTTTGGCAGTTTCAAGCATTGTATAGCCTTCATTCCTCAAAACAATGATTGACTGAGAAGTTTCTAGAGAAAGCTGTTTATTTTTTTGCCATTTTTGACCTAATATTGGCCTTAAGACATGCCAGTGCATTGCATACTGTGACAACTCAAAAACAAACACAAAGACAATCTTAATCTTCATTTAATGAACCAAATAGCTTTCAGCTGTGTTTTATATAATGGCAAGTGATTTTCTAGTATCAAATTAGCAATTTAGCATGATTACTCAAGGATAAGGCGATGAAGTGATGGCTGCTGGAAACATTTTTCAAATAGTGATGGTGCTGTTTTTACATCAGTAATGTCCTGACTATAATTTGTGATCAGTTGAATGCCACTTTGGTGAATTAAAGTACCAATTTCCTTCCGAAACATCAAAATCTGTACATTATTCCAAACTTTTGGCCACCAGTATATGTATATGGGTATATGTATATGTGTGTGTGTATATATACATATATATATATAAACACACATATACATACACACACACACAGTAATCTTTTAAGTAATCAAAATACTTTTTGAATGTAACTGTATTCTGATTACCAATGATTTACACTGTAACTGCAGTGGAATATACAAATATTTTGTATTTTAAATATGAAATCATGTATTCTTTTATTCCCCAACCCTGTTTATATATAAATATATATATATATATATTATATATATACACACACACACACACACACACACACACACACACACACACACATATATTTCAGTCAATCTTTGAAAAGCAGCAGAAAATGTTTACCCCTAAAGCCTCTAGAAAACGAACTAAAGAAAACAACTTCAAACAGCAATTCATATTAGCAATCCTGCACCTTCCATTCTTCGTCCATTACAAAAAACATAACAAAAAAAGCCTGCATGTATTGCACAATATTTGCATATTTTATTTAAAAGGCATTTGGTTGTAGTGTGGTCCAGCAATATTTCCAAATGAACACTTTGAATACTACTCACATAACACACATTGGTCATATATTCTTCATTTATCAACATTAAAATTACATTATGATATAGATGATCTAAATAGATAGGCCAGTCTTCATCAGATGTGTTGGAACAGTTTTATATAAAAAAATAATAATAATTGTTGAAACCACATTTTCATGAGAAAATCAACCATGTATCAAGAATGTGAGCAAAGTTATTTAACAATGTTCCAAAACACGTTGCGCAAGAGTTGAATAACATAAAAGACAAAAAAGATAACACACCAATGTAATAAAGAGAGAAAATAAATATTTCCCATTAGAAAAATAAAAGCATTTGCTAAAAAAGGCATTATTTAAAGAAACTTGACTTGCAAGAGGGACGATTCTTTCTCAAGATTACATTTAACCACTAACTTTATTTCCAGTGTATTGATAAGATTAAAACTCATTTTAAAGAGTTCCGTGGAGCCTTTATTTACACCAACTCATCATTAAGAGGCAAGTTACTGCTGGAAATTATGCAGTCCATTATAAGTCCACCAGCTTTTTTGAACATATGTCAAAAGATAAGGCAACCTGAGACGGTCGTTTGGCATATTTTTGGCGAAAACATAGCTTCACCATCTTGCTGAGCAGACATGCTCATTCCAGTCACTGTCACCACAGCTCACACTTTTGTTTGGGGTTCATGGGTGAGTTTGCCTTGCAGCCAAAGTGCTTCGAGAACTCATTGGAGTTGGAGATGGTGCCAATGACCCGGAAACGTGAAGGACTGTGTGGGTCAGTGATAACGCCCTCGTGTGAGCTTTCAGGTGTCCGAACTGAGCACCACACCTGCACAGATAGGACCAAAGGCAAACGGCATGTGTCAGACCATAAATGGACAAAAGTAGATTACAATAATTTTGAAGAAGGTGTGCTGTGGGTGATTGCCAGGGCATTTCATTGCAATTGCTAAGGCGTTTAGAGTGCTTTTTTAGCATCCATTTGTAGGTTCTCCTAAATTGTGACTTACTGGCCTAGAAGAACCTTTAAAATAAAGTCATGGAAATTTCTATAGTTTTTCTAGTTTTCTGACACATAGTCAAAGATGTCCATGTAGTGTATGTTACATAGAAAAACAGTTGCAGATGGATAGAAAAACAAGTTCAGTGAACTGCCCTTAAATCTTGCTTACAAGCCATAATGATGTCCGATTAGTAACAGAATCAATCTTTGGGTCAACGATTGGTCAAAACCTCTGACAACAAATCATCCTGCATGAATTCACTAGCGAATTGGCCAAATTTATTTGTAAAAATCTGTATCCAATAATAAAAGTAGATTTCATTGATCAAACGTGTGGGAAGCCCTGAGACCATAACATAAAAGGCTAATAATTATGCAAAATTAACATTTTCAGGCAGTCCTACTGTAAAACCACTCCTATGTTTTATATTGGTGATCATTGATCATAAACATTTAGGAGGCACAAACCTGAGCAAATCCTACAAAAAACAGCTGATGATTAGTCATTCCAAGAGCAGGCAGAGTGGCTTCCTCACCATTCTTCTTGATCCAGTTGACATAGGCCTGCAAAGTAAGCAGAATAATGTCAGACAACTAATAATTATGTTGGCTTGACAAAGTCAACAGTTTTTCTACAAACTTTGTTTAGGGTTATTTCAAAATCTCTAAACGAAGACCAACATTTCAGACTGTAACTCCTACAGCTCTTAAGCTTCATCTAAGTTTGCCAAATTTCAACCTGCCAAATTCAGGATATTCTAGCTGTAAATACGGAACTTTTTCACTCAGCAGGGCTCCATTGCGAGACTTCTAGGCAACAGTTAAACAGGTTTACATTAAAAACAGCGAGGATGGACACAAAATCGTGTTCAGTGTGAACAGCCCCTAAAGCGATTAAAATGAAAACAGGAGTAATAAAACAACCAGAAAATAAACACATTTCTATCAGTCTTCACTTTTAATAAACATATTCTGCTAAAATAATGAAGCTGCAATCAATGGAGAAAGACAATGTTCTTCCCCAATATTAAGCTTAAGCCGTTTCCATTTTTAAAGCGTAACGAACTGGCTTTCTGTTTAAAATTGGGGACACCAGTTTATAGACTGTGTATGACTAATGTGTTAAAAAATTGTATATATATCACCAAATAAATATTTGGCCTTCCAGGGCCACTGTCTTAGTACAAGTCCTGTTTAAGCAACCATGCCTAAAAGGGGATTTTTACAGCAGAGAAAAAGCACAACCCAGATGTGCGGTTGTTACTCAAATAGAGCAGACCACTAGATGGCGCCATTGACCAATCATAGTTGAGTATTCCAGTGCACCGTGTGATGCCATGTGAATGTGTATTTCCCTTTGGATTATAGTGTGGTTGTTTTGGCAGTGTTTGTGCTGTACTGTACATTTGTTTTTAAAGTACAGCAGTTTTTTTCAGTTATTAAGCTCCAAGAACGAGTGCTGACATATGCAATGCATTGCATGTCTTCAAAAAGTGCGTTAACAGGATTTTTGCAGTCGCAATGGTGAAAAAAAAAAAATCATGCACTCGATTGGTATTTGTTTGACAAAATTCTCCTACTTCTGACAGAAAACATGACAAAAACGAGACGTGGTTGTCATTGATTTTCCCACGGGCCGCTTCGTGTAACCTTTAACAGCTCACACATCTATCTGTCTTACTGTAATGTCTGTATTACCATCCAACTTAAGACTTTTAAAACTAGTTTAAACTGTCTGACAAGGCTATGTCAAACCAACATCAAAGTTTTAACCATCTAGTTCTACATGCCACACTGCACACGGCACAAATAAAAAGTGTCAACACTTATTTTCCTCTCCATCAGAGAGGTTAACGCGGGGTCTCCTCCGGCCATATGCTTTGCGCATCTGCTCTGTAACCTATGACTTTTCAGCCAATGGAAAGAATGCGTGAGAGTAGCTGGAGGTAGAGCGGCTCGTTCCGAGCCACCTGTTACACTGCAAGGCTTTCCAGTGAGGTGGGATCACAGCAGCTCCAAAGCTATCAAAGCCACCAACAAGAGATATATGTAGATTGTAATGCCTTTCGTATCAGATTCTCGTACGTCACACGCCATAACACGCCATTGTCATGGAAAGTCGTCATTGGCTTCTCTGCCCTTTTTAACTCACTGATGAACAAAACAAATCTGTTGATTGAATTAGAATGATTTCAATTCTGGTTATCTTGTTCCACAACAGGGATCGTTACAAACCTTATAAGCTGCTCTTAGGCCTCCGTTATCTGCAATATTTTCTCCCAAAGTGTGTCTCCCATTCAGAGGTTCTTTATTGATACTGTAGTTGCTGTACTGCTCCACCATGCACTGTGTCTGGTGTTTAAAAGCCTCCACTGAAGAATTTTTCCACCATGAACGCAAATTCCCATTCTTATCATACTCTCTTCCTGTGGGTCATATATACAAAACTGTTTTATAACAGACAGTATACTGTTAAATAGTTATACAGATAGATACAGATCTGACATTTATTAAAATGTGGGTTATCTCATGAAACCTGTCACGAAATTACTGGTACTATTTTACTCCCCAAAAATGTTTAAAAAAATTATACAGGTGAAACTCGAAAAATTAGAATATCGTGCAAAAGTTCATTAATTTCAGTAATTCAACTTAAAAGGTGAAACTAATATATTATATAGACTCATTACAAGCAAAGTAAGATATTTCAAGCCTTTATTTGATATAATTTTGATGATTATGGCTTACAGCTTATGAAAACCCCAAATTCAGAATCTCAGAAAATTAGAATATTGTGAAAAGGTTCAGTATTGTAGGCTCAAAGTGTCACACTATAATCAGCTAAACACCTGCAAAGGGTTCCTGAGCCTTTAAATGGTCTCTCAGTCTGGTTCAGTTGAATTCACAATCATGGGGAAGACTGCTGACCTGACAGTTGTGCAGAAAACCATCATGGACACCCTCCACAAGGAGGGAAAGCCTCAAAAGGTAATTGCAAAAGAAGTTGGATGTTCTCAAAGTGCTGTATCAAAGCACATTAATAGAAAGTTAAATGGAAGGGAAAAGTGTGGAAGAAAAAGGTGCACAAGCAGCAGGGATGACCGTAGCCTGGAGAGGATTGTCAGGAAAAGGCCATTCAAATGTGTGGGGAGATTCACAAGGAGTGGACTGAGGCTGGAGTTACTGCATCAAGAGCCACCACACACAGACGGGTCCTGGACATGGGCTTCAAATGTCAAACGTCTTACCTGGGCTAAAGAAAAAAAGAACTGGTCTGTTGCTCAGTGGTCCAAAGTCCTCTTTTCTGATGAGAGCAAATTTTGCATCTCATTTGGAAACCAAGGTCCCAGAGTCTGGAGGAAGAATGGAGAGGCACACAATCCAAGATGCTTGAAGTCCAGTGTGAAGTTTCCACAGTCTGTGTTGGTTTGGGGAGCCATGTCATCGGCTGGTGTTGGTCCACTGTGCTTTATTAAGTCCAGAGTCAACGCAGCCATCTACCGGGACATTTTAGAGCACTTCATGCTTCCTTCAGCAGACAAGCTTTATGGAGATGCTGACTTCATTTTCCAGCAGGACTTGGCACCTGCCCACACTGCCAAAAGTACCAAAACCTGGTTCAATGACCATGGTATTACTGTGCTTGATTGGCCAGCAAACTCGCCTGACCTGAACCCCATAGAGAATCTATGGGGCATTGCTAAGAGAAAGATGAGAGACATGAGACCAAACAATGCAGAAGAGCTGAAGGCCGCTATTGAAGCATCTTGGTCTTCCATAACACCTCAGCAGTGCCACAGGCTGATAGCATCCATGCCACGCCGCATTGAGGCAGTAATTAATGCAAAAGGGGCCCAAACCAAGTACTGAGTACATATGCATGATTATACTTTTCAGAGGGCCGACCATTTCTGTATTTAAAATCTTTTTTTTATTGATTTCATGTAATATTCTAATTTTCTGAGATTCTGAATTTGGGGTTTTCATAAGCTGTAAGCCATAATCATCAAAATTATATCAAATAAAGGCTTGAAATATCTTACTTTGCTTGTAATGAGTCTATATAATATATTAGTTTCACCTTTTAAGTTGAATTACTGAAATTAATGAACTTTTGCACGATATTCTAATTTTTCGAGTTTCACCTGTATTGTTCATTTAGTAAATGAAACTTATTTTTAGGGCCATGACGTTATTTTTATGTCAGTTTTACATACTTATAGCCCTGCATTATCATTACCCCAACACAAAAATGATGGTTATTATGATATCGCCATTACCGCAATGTGAAAAATAAATCGATATATTGAATGAATAGAAAAGTACTTGTACATCACAGTAATACTGCTTTAGTACTGCTTTCATTTTCGCTGATTTAAAAAAATAACATTGTACAACAGCATCTATTTCTTTAGAGTAATAACTGTAAACAAAAAATTATAAATAATAAAAGCCTGCATTACATTGAGAATCATAATTGAAAATAACAGGAATAGTAAAAGTAAAACGTCCAGTTGTGTTAAGATAATGGGGGTAAAATGTGCTTAAGTGTTCTGAAAACAATTTCACAATGCAAATATATGAATAGTCCTAATTAATGTAGGCTTCATTTTCGTTATGGAAAATTTGCTGTTTATTTGTATAGATTTGGGATAAAAATTACTTTATTCTTAGCAGTTAAAAAGATTTTGTTCTTTACCTTGGTCATCAAAGGCATGGGTGAGCTCATGCCCCATAACCACACCTATGCCACCAAAATTCATGGCCCTAGAAAACGAAAGAGAAACAATTTGATAAGGGAGGTCATGATAAAACATGCACTGAATACAAGACATGATAGTTCTGATCTGCCTTTCTTAAATCAATACAAGAGGTTAAATAAGCAAAAGCAAGTCTCCCTCAGTACTGAAGGAGGAGGGGTTTTGCTATAGGGAGACTCTTACTTTGGCCAAGCATGGCTATAAAAGGGAGCCTGGAGTATGCCAGCTGGAAGTACCATCTCATTCTTCGTAGGGTTGTAGTAGGCATTAACTGTAGGTGGGGTCATACTCCATCTACACATGGAGAGAAAACATTGAAAAAATGATAAATAATGAGAATTTGGGATAGGGAAATGTGCTTGGTTATTATGAAAATTGTCACAAAGCAAAAAAAATTAATAAATATTAAATAAAATTCAAAATTAATAAAAATCATAATAATTATATATATATTTATATATACTATATATTTACAGGTTTTGTGAGATTCAACCAGAAATGCAGGGCTTAAATACCTGAAAATGGCTTCGCTCATAATTGCCATAAACATAAAAATGTGTGAAAGAGTGTCGTCTATTTGTGTGGTAGTGTGGCTGATACTCACTGATCTCTGTTGGGGGCCTTTCTCAGCTGGTCTGCAGTCACTCGTGCAGAGAAGTTGTAATAATTCATGACATTTTGAAAGTAAAGTTCTGAAACAACATCAAACTGATACACAGTTTGGGAAAGAGGTTGCCAGATATTATTTAAGATACTCAAAGAGATTTTGTAATGATATAACCTTAATCTTCAAAGATTTTCTAAATAACAAAATGCATAAATTAATACAAATAATACATACGTCATTAAACACCTTGTCCAGCTCTTTGGGGCTCATAATGAACTTTGGATATCCAATCATATTGTATATTGCATCTGCCTATAAAATAAAATATAATAAAATAAAAATTAAATACATTTAGGGTGACATTAAAAGACTGCAGTATCGACTTTGACACCAGATGGCATTACAAATGATCAACAAGCCCAGGTATAAGAAGCATAAACTTAAAAATAATGGGCAAACTTGCAGTTGAAAAACAAGTGACCATGCACTGCGTATCCCAGCAATGGTGCCAATAAACAATGATAGTAGAAAGCGGAAGCATTTCAACTGGTTACTGAGTTCAGCAGGAGCCGTTCATATGGGTAACAGCGGTGGGAGACATCATTACTCTGTCCAAAGCTGTTGGTTCTCACCTTTTCTTTGGCAGCCTTTTTTGTCTCAGGATCCATCCAGCCAACAGTCTTAAGGCTGTCTTCAAAGGCCCATTTGATCTCAGAGACCATAGCTTCAACCTGATGGGCACATCAGGATAGAACATGGTTCAAAGGCCTGGAGGGAGAAGATGGGGCGGATGCAAAAAACATCACTAGATACTCACAAAAGTCTTGCTGTCCTCAGAAAAGGTAGCTTTGACAAAGAGTGCCCCGAGGGCAAACCCCAGAGCACTGTCTGTGTCGCTGACGCAAAGTTTCCAGCGTGGCATACAGCTCTGGAAAACACAAAGGTGATACATTATCAACTAGTGTCCACATTTACACCCTTATCATCTCAATGTGACATCTCACAAACAAGCTGTGTTCGGACATGAATCTCTACCACTACACACTGCCTAGTTTCCATGTGCGCAACATACAGTAGTATGTAAGGTCTGACGACTTTCTAGACGAACAAATTAAGTCTTAAAGTTAAAGAATAGTGGCAGTTTTGTCATCATTCATTAACCCTCATGTTGTTACAAACCCAAAATGCACAGTAATTCAACGTCTGGTCGCTGAGTCAACTTCCCATCTCTTGTCAAGAGTCAAACTAGAAGCTTTTGAGATAGTGGAACTCACAATGCAACACTATGAGTACTAAAGGATAAAATGCAGACAAAATGTCCATTGAAATGAGGAGACGTTCATGTAGAAATAAAACTCAACTGCACTGACCAGACCTTTAAAAGCCATTTTGAATCATTTAGGGTGTAATGTTAAATCCAAACCACTATGGGTGATTAACTTTGACCCTTACCTATAAATCTATATTATATTACTATATTACTTATGATTATATAAATGGAGTGGTGGTGGTGTAGTGGCTAAAGCACAGGGCTGTTAATCAGAAGGTGGCCACCACCATTGTGCCCTTGAGCAAGGCACTTAACTCCAGATTGTGTTCCAGGGGGATTGTCCCTGTAATAATTGCACTGTAAGTCGCTTTGGATAAAAGCGTCTGCCAAATGCATAAATGTAAATGTAAATATAAATTCAACATGGCAACAAAAGTAGTGATGTACCAGTTTATCATTGTTTTCTATTGTAACGGAAAGATTTATAACACTCTCCTTTTGGAAATTGAACGATTGGGAATTATTATATTCTTGTTCTGAAGTAAAAGTTTTTCATTTTCTTTTATTGTTTTTGCCTCTGTGGTTTAATAATGCATGATTCAGAGCAAGTCAAATTGAGCTTATCCCTTGAAGGTGACCATCCAGTCTCTCTTTCTAACTGTCTCTTACTGTTTCCTATCACACAAATACACCTCAGCCCAAGGCTCAGTCTTTCATTTGTTATTTCAGGCTGACCCCCAGCGGAAAGTGAGGTCAGGGCAACAGGATCTCCTCCTGATAAGGGCTGAACAACCTGGCTCCCCACAGAAAAACACAGCACCTCTCCATACAGAGACTCAACTATCCACACTGATATCAGTTACTCTAATAGAAGTAAAGAGAGAGAGAGAGAGAGAGAGAGAGAGAGAGAGAGAGAGAGAGAGGAAGAGGGCCGTAGATCACTTCCCTCCTTTTATTACCTCTCACACTGACTTGGCCGGTTTCATTTATATGATCTGTTTTTATATAAAATGACCACAGGATCAACTCTTCTTCCCCCACCAAAACACCATAAACCAGCATAAAAGAATATTCCGGGTTGAATACAAGTTAAGCTCATCCGACAGCATTTGTGGCATAATGTTAATAACCACAAAAAAGAATATTGGCTCATCCCTCCTTTGCCTAAAAAAAGCACAAATTGAGGTTACATTAAGGCACTTAAAATGGAAGTGAATGGGGACAGTTTTTGGACTGTTTAAAAGGCAGAAATGTGAAGCTTATCATTTTATAAAAGCAAATACATTAATTATCGTTGAATTATAAAGTATTTTAGGGTATTAGAGTTTGCGCCATTACGTTGTCATGGCAACCAAGTTGTAAAACTGGATTTAATTTTACACTGAAATGGTTAGTAAGTGATTTTATCACACTAAAATCATGTTAACACACATATTGTCATGTTAACACACCAACCCTACTATGGCTATAATTTTGAAACAGTGAGAATTTTTAACATTAACGGATTGGCCCCATTCACTTCCATTGTAACCCAGATGTTTATCTTTTTTTTAAAGAAAAGGAGGGAATTAACATTATTCCACAAATGTTGTACATTGCGCTTATCTTATTTTTGTCTTGACATATGATGTGAATTTTGTCTTGTTCTCGAAATTTATATACAAATTTTGTCAACTGGACAAAAAAATTCAAATGGAAAACAAGTTTATTTTCTTAATAGGTGTAAATAGTTTTTTTCTTTTTTTTTTCTCTTGTTTTAAGCATTAACCTCACTAAACACAAGACAAATGCTCAAAAAGAAAAATGTTTTTTGGAGTGTACACCCTCAACCTGGTCAGGCTGGTCCGTTGGCTGGTTTTCGAACAGTTTAGGGCACTTTTTAGCTGGTCAGGCTGGGAGACCAGCTTAAACCAGCTTTTGCTGTTTTTTGTTTTTCAGGAGAGAATTAACCTTGCAGCAAGAACCAACTGAACTTTAAACCATTATTCACTGATAGTCTTATCCTCTGCACTAGGTCTCGTATCTCATTTATGGTCACGTCATTTTAAATTTGGCATGTTGTGATCATTTGTGTTCTGTGTTCCTATATGGTGCTCTTTGGAGCCTGGCATTATGAATCACCATCCACTTTTGTTGTATGGAAAAGAGCAGTTTCCTTTTGTGAAATAAAATAATACAAGGTCAGAATGAATGTACTTTATGTACTTTAAGCTTTATGAATGTAGCTGATGTACTTTAAGATACCAAAATGTGTGCATGTGTGATAGCTGACTGCATCAGTAGGCATGGAAAAATACTGAGCATGAGAGAAAGATGTGAAAAAAATAACTCCTTTACTCGGTGGCAACAGAACAGATGAAAACTTGATCTTGTTTCTCACCCTTTTGGTGCCGTACATGACTTCAAGGAAGCGCTGCTCTGCATCTTGGAACCTCTGGTCTAGGATGGACACCATTTTCCGCACCACTTTCATGATCATGTAGTTATTCAAGATGCTGGGGAGATAAATTAGCTTTGTTCTTAGCCATCAGGAAATAAAAAACAATGCAATTTGTCTACAGGATATACAGTATGGGATTATATTCATGATATTTCTGCATAACTAACAGCACTAGAAGAAATCCCAAAAATAATGACTCTTTCCAAATAGGTTTGCCTTTATTTGTGCAATTCCGTTTGGTGACGCTAGTGGTGCAGATATAGCACACTTCAGCTTTAATGAATTACTTTGTGTTATTGTGACTGGCAAGTGTTTGTTACCTCTTGTTGGTGTTGCTAATGAGCTCAGAGACTTTCTGTAGGTATTCTTTAGCGTACACAACCACAGGTTCAGAATTATTCAGGGCAACGGGGGAAAACACTGCAGAGAGGAAAGGCATCCAATCTACTGCAGGAGCTAAAGTCTACAACACACATATACACACACAAACACATGCAACATGCATATGAGGATATGAAAAAAATGGCATCCTTTTAACACGTTTAACCCTGTATTTAATACTCACTATGTATAAGAACATCTCTTTTTCACTTAAGGCATTAAAATGCATCAATCCAAGAGTGTAATAACTGAACAGTGCTCACAGCTAACTCTTTGGCCTGGATCTTGTGGTAGATTTTCTCCTCGTCTCGTCTATCCTCTTGAGGGACCGTGATGTTTGCCAGAGCCGTTTCAAAGTCTACAATTTCCTGCATCATCTTCTGAGAGGTCTCGTCTGAGCCACCCAAAAGAACCCCGAGCTCCACCAAGAAGTTCAGATATGCTTTTAAATACTGCAAGAATAGGAGGAAAATCACATAACAAATGTAGAAATAAAGTGTATGAGAAAAACACTTCGTGCAAATGTATCTTCCCATGCTGTAGCTCAGTGTTTCCCAACCACACAGCCCCATCAGTAAGCTTAAAAACTGTAATCCTTTTCACTCATATTATACCGGATATCATTTAGCAATATTGTTGTTATTATTCATAAAATAATATGTGGAATATATTACTGACAGAGATATTATCTGTTATCTGTTGTTGATTGAAATGTGATGGGATGAGGATTGGACAGAGTTTTGTTTTGTTCTGAAGAAGAAAATTCTGCTCAAATTTCTGCCAAGCCACGGAGCGCAACTCGCATTATTTCCATTAAATTCAACCAAAATCATTATCAAAGGACGTAGATTTATTTACTCAGCTGTTGTTCATTGTTGAAGTAGGGAAAAATCTTGGTAACATTAGTGTGTATTGTCTACCACCTAAACTTCATAGACATGCCGTGTTTGACCTGTGCCACGTCCTATCCGTGAATCGGCGTGGCGCTTCAAGGCGACCCGCCTTGAGGCACTTACAGTGGAAGTGAATGGGGCCATTCCGTAAACATTAAAATATGCTGTGTTTCCAAAGTAGAGCCACAAGATGTTCAAAATAAGCAGTTAGCATGGTTTTAGTGTGATAAAATCGCTAGCTAACCTGTTCTGTGTCAAGTTACATCCAATTTTACGACTTCGTTGACATGACGCCGTAAACCCTGTAATCTAGCAAAAATGACAATTTAAGTTTTAACAAAAGAATGAATATAAGTACTTTTATTACATTCTGAGTATCATATTTGCCCCATTCACTTCCATTGAAAGTGCCTCACAGTCACATCGATTTTTGCGGCTTCTTTTTTTTTTAAGGAAACGGAGAGATGAGTCGAAATGGACTTTTGTTATAATCAACATAATGCCACAATATAGTGTTGATTGAGTTTCACTTGTATTAAACCCGTAATATTCCATTAACTCTGCATGAAAATCCAGGATAGGAGGAGATAGGAGATTTTTACCTCCTGGAACCATTGCTTTGGGATCAATTCTATAGCAAAAACTCTTTAGAAAAGCTCTTAATAATAGCCACATTATTCCACATTCATGAAAAATAAAGTCTCTTTACTTACCTTTTCATTGGCTGTCTTATTGAGATAGTATTCCCTAGATGGAAGTCCCAACCCAGACTGATCCACCTGTGGAGAAACAGGAATCAGCCAATGAACGATATTTCCATTCTCACTCAAGAAGCTAAACCACAGTGACATGCATCATTATATAAAACCTGTCATGATATATTCCCAAAATCTACAGAAAGTCTTCTCAGTACAGTGTACACTAGCCTAGACATTTAAGAATATATGTTATGACATAAAATCTGGACACATAAGCATAAAGGCTCCCACCTGGATGATGTTGCTGTTGGAGCTTTTAGAGT
Organism: Xyrauchen texanus; assembly: GCF_025860055.1. Classification (NCBI taxonomy): domain Eukaryota; kingdom Metazoa; phylum Chordata; class Actinopteri; order Cypriniformes; family Catostomidae; genus Xyrauchen; species Xyrauchen texanus. The sequence continues at coordinate 32,885,315 of NC_068314.1, forward strand.
CTGTGCTCACAAAAACAGTGAAGAAAGGGGAGGTGCGGAAGTTGGCCGATACCGTCCGTAAAACCTCTTGGAAGTTATCCTTCTCCCATGGGCTGCTCAAACCCCAACCTCCTGTCTGAAAAACAATGTTCCAGCATTAAGAAATATTTCTACTGGGGTAGAGCTATTTACAAAATATATTTTTTAGAAAAATATGGTTAAATAAGGTGACTTGGTTTGTGAGTGTATTTCAGGTCACCTGATTGATGAGATCTTGTAGTGGTTTTGCTCCGAGAGCTTCAATTCTGGTCTCGTTCATACAGGCTTGATAATACCACTGGGATTTTTGTTCTGCTTTGCTCAGGCTTTTCATGCTCGTGTTCTCTGAATTCAACAAATGACAAAAACATATATATGTGTGTGTATATATATATATATATATATATATATATGTATATGTGTATATATATATATATATATATATATATATATATATATATATATATATGGCAAGAAAAAGATAGCAAACCCTTTGGAATTATGGTATTAATTGGTGATCTCATCTTCATCAAAGTCACAAATATAGACAAACAAATTATCTACACATTATCACTACACCATGCGTAGTTCTGCATGTCCCAAACAATTCAACTATAGTTTCATCAGTCCACAAAACATTTTCCCAGTAGGTTGTGGAGAGTCAAAGTGGTCTTTGGCAAACTTCAGGCATGCAGCAATATTTTGTTGGAAAGCAGTGGCTTTCTTCATGGTGTCCTGCCATGGACACCATGTATGTTTAATGTTTTATGTATAGTAGACTCATGAACAGAGATGTTAACTAGATTCAATGATTCCTTCAATTCTTAAGTGCTCACTTTAGGGTTATTTTTTACCTCACTGAGCTTTCTGTTGTGTGCCCTTTGAGTCATCTTGGCTCGAAAGCCACTTCTAGGGAGAGTAGCTACAGTACTAAATCGTCTTCATTTATAAACAGTTTGTATAACTGTGGACAGATGAATAACTAAGCTCTTCAAGATAACTTTGTAACTCTTTCCAGCATTATGCAAAGCAGCAATCGTAGGTCTTTTTAGCAAGGCATGGTCCAAGTCAGCAGATGCTTCTTGTGAATAGCAAACTCAAAATGTTTGATTGATTTTTAGAAGTCAGAGTAGCTCTAATCCGCAACTCCAATCTAGTTTCATTAATTGGATGCCAGGTATGCCATCTCCTGATTTTGACATATGATGTATTCAATTTGTTCAAGAACAACACAATCATTTGTGTGTTATTAGTTCAAATAGATTGTGTTTGAACATTATTATAACTTAGATGAAGATCAAACCATATTTTAAGACAAATTTATACATTCAGTACATGTAGGTAATTCATGGGTTCACATACTTTTTCTTGCAACTGTATGTATATACAGTACTGTGCAAAAGTTTTAGGCACTTGTGAAAAATGTTGCATAGTGAGGATGTCTTCAAAAATAAATGGCATAAATAGTTTTCTTTTATCAATTAACGTCATACAAAGTCCAGTAAACTTAAAAAAGCTAGATCAATATTTAGTGTGACCACCTTTGCCTTAAAAACAGCACCAATTCTCTTAGGTACACCTGGACACATTTCTTGGTTTTTGGTAGATAGGATGTTCCAAGCTTTTTGGAGAATTCACCACTGTTCTTCTATCTATTTAGACTGTCTCAATGTAATCTCAGACTGACCCGATGTTCAGCTGGGAGCTTTGTGGGGGCAATGCCATCTCTTGCAGAGTGTCCTGTTCTATTCTAATCTTATCTATTTGCAAAAGTAATGTTTTGGAGTCTAAAATGTATTTTTTCCTATTGACACACTAAATCTGAAGATTTAAATAAGACATCTTAAGACAAAAGTTTTTTTGAAACCTCTTAAGTGCCAAAAACATTTGCACAGTACTGTATGTACTGTATACATTTATACACGTCAAGAACTTGAAACATGAAACCCAATAACATTTATATTTTGTTGAGGCCATCTTTTTCTAGTGTACTCCTAAAAGTTTAATGTTACAGCCTTTTCCTTCTAGGAAAGTGGACCAAAATTATTGCTGACTCATCCTGCACTAATGGGCGTATCCAAAATGTTGTCCAATTAAATGCTCTCTATAATAAGGGGTATGTGTTTGGGGCTGAGTGGGGAGGGCATTTTAAATATTTAGGTATTTTAGTTGATGACAGTCTTAGTTTTAAAGGACATGTTGAACATTTGGTTAGGAAACTGAGACTGAAAATTGGTTTTTATTTTAGAAATAGGCTATGTTTTTCTTTCAATGCAAAAAAGAAACTTGTAGCTGCAACATTTACACCCATTCTGGATTATGGTGACCTCATTTATATGAATGCCCCGACCCAAGTATTGAAACCACTGGACTCTGTTTACCATGCCGCATTGAGGTTTATCACAAACTGTAAGCCTCGCACACACCACTGTCAACTTTACACACGTGTGGGCTGGACAGCACTGGAGAATCGTAGACTCAGTCATTGGTATATGTTTATTTATAAGGGTATTCTGCGTCTGCTCCCCTCATATCTGTGTGAATATATTCAACCAAAAGGAGCTGGACTGTATTCTTTACGTTCACAAGACTCACTGCTAATGTCTGTACCAAGTGTCTGCACTGAAGCGGGTAAGGTGGCATTTAACTATTCTGCCCCCACAACATGGAACAACTTACAAACATTCTGGAAATTAAAGGAACTGGTTTCAATAGGCTAGTTTAAACTTTTGCTCAAAAGTTTGGAAATGAAATCTATGGTTTGTAAATGTTTTTAAATAGTCTTATGAAATTGTTATGAAATTGTTTGTAATGTACTAAATTGTTGTGATCTGTGCCGCTGTCTTGGCCAGGACTCCCTTGAAAAAGAGATTAGTAATCTCAACGGGATTTTCCTGGTTAAATAAAGGTTTAATAATAATAAAAATTACCACAAGAAGTAAAAAGGGTAAAAAATTTACTATAGACCTTATTCACGCTAGCGCCATCTTTGATTTTTAATGGGAATGACAACAAGACTGTGAGGGATCGACTTACAATCGCTTCAGTGGGCTGAACTGCAGTTTAAAGTGTTTTTGGATCGTTCTGCGGACAAAACATTGATACATAGCTGTCCAAGAACATTCAGTATACAAATAACTTCAGACGACATGAGTTGTGGATCATCAGATGTGATCTAGGAGCTTTTATACCGTTCATGCCATTGAAGAGATGGTAAGTCTATCCCTCACAGTCTTGTTGTCATTCCCATTAAAAATCAAAGATGGCACTAACATGAATAAGGTCTATAAAGTCAGCAACCAGTTTTCAAATGTCATGATGACCTCCATGGACTTTGTGATTCTTACCCAGTAAGTTCTTCATGACCGCCATGTTGTGCTCCCATAGGTTGCTGAAGGGACCCCAGCGGGACTTGCCCTCCGGCAACGGGTTCTTCCTCATCCAACCACCACAAGCAAAGTTGTAAAAATCCTGGCAAGGGTCTACCGATCGATCGAGGGCACCCATTACTGCACTTGCCACACTAACACATGGCTCTGACAGGCACATTCCTGGATGAGCTGTTAAAAACACATGAACATTATTAATATAGGCTAGCGTAGGCTAACATAGTACATGGAAAAAAAATGGAATATTCAAAATTATTCATACACATGCTTTTGTGTTCACTTCAAAATTAGGCTGGGCCTGAGTCCACAGTCTGAGGTTATCCAAGTACGAGGTTTGATACTGAAATTTATTGGAGTGAAAGGGCACCATTTTTATTTGGCACAGAAAGAGAAAGAGAGAGAAAACAGCTTCAATAGACTTCATTGTAAGGACTTCTAAGAAAAACATTTGGCCCAAAAGATGCATCCCCTGCTTCTAATCTGGAGAGATAAGGCCAAAACACTGGAGGCCTGAGGGAGACTGAGGAAACAGGAGGTAAACAGTCTGGCACAAAGTCATTGTTTTTTCATACAGCCATTTGTCATGGTCGGGCAACAGTGGACAGATAAATAGCAGGAAGTGCCATTCAGTTCACTCTATAATAATAACACCAAAATTAAATTTTGAGCTGTGAAAACAGATGTGAGCAGTAAATGGTTCTGATATGAGGTCCAGAGCATCTTCAGCTCTGTGTACCTTTATAAGTAAAAGATGAATTATTCACTTAAACCAATATTGACTTGACTCAGGTATTTAAATGTAATCACAGACCGTTATCAAATAAAAACACTCGCAACATCTGCAGGGACGTACAGAAAATGTAAGTAATATATACCTGTATATATAACATTTTAATATAAATATATATATATATATATATATATATATATATATATATATATATATATATATATATACACACACACACACACACAACAGTTAGTTCCGGTCCTCGAATCTGATTGGACGAGAGACATTCCATGAGAACTGATGGTCTCACACTCCAACGCTTCACTAGCCTAGTTTCCATCCACTTTTTGTGCAAATGTGAAAATGTGTAAAACAAATTCATTCAAATGGCCTTTTATCGATAAAAATGGTGTGCATGATGATCTCATGCCTAACGAAACACTTTGTCTCATAAGTTTTGGTTTAACTCCATACAGAAATGTGTGTTTATCGCTAATTCACCTCCCAAATGTCCCTATCTTCTTTCCTCTGAAGTTTTGGTAAAATGGGGAGAGTATTGAGACAATTCATTGAAATTAGCCAGCTTACTGTCATTTCACAAATAAAAGCAATAAGAAGAGTAGGAATTGCAATCAAAAGGGAACAGTTGCCTTCCTGATTGGACTTTAATATTGATGTTGTGTAAATCGTCATGGTCCTGTTCAAGCTGGCAACCTGCACCAAGTAGTGGGGGAAACTTTAGTATAAGGACCATCCATCCATGTGTATATGCGGTGTGCAAATGTATGCAGTGTAATATCAGGGTTTACATATGATACATTCCTGATATTCAATAGGCTATTTTGAACAATCATCTAATCTAAAGCATCACCATCACATCTGCATTATGTCCTGCATATTTGTCCAGCAACTTTTAATGACCAACTGAACTTGATTGTCATCAAAACTATATTTTTGCATCATAATGCAATGTACATTTTCTGAAGAAGCTCAGCAAATGCGATCCGAGGTAAAAAGGGTTAGATTTAAAATATTTAAACGTTTTAAAATGTTCAAAAGCTCGTTTTCTGAACGTGAGCTCACCACTGGACAAATATTTCCGATAGTTTATAGTCTTGAAAAAAGTGTAGAACATTCCGATAATGTAATTCAGCTGATTTTATTTCTACAGAACAGGGTAAAACTTATTTACATTTTGTAAAGAAAAGGCATATATAGGTCAAAAAAAATTTGTTTGGTAATCAATTTCTTTAATGTAATGCTTTTTTCGTTTGGTAATTTATTTAATTTCATACAGGGAATTTTGCCAAAAAGTAAACTAAACAATAATTTTATAGAACTGGATTATATGTTAGTGTTCAAAAAAGCACACTAATGTTTTTCTCCTAGCATTGTGTATTTATTATTGTGTATTCTGCACAGAAACTATATATTTTTGTATTGTGGGCTAATTCCGTGACTGCTGTCTATTATTTTGAATGGTGTGTAAAAGCATCTTTAATAAATAAACAGATGGTTACCACGATTAATCACAAAGAGTGGCAATTCATTTGTTCTCTGTGCACTTGTCGATGTGCATGATATGAGATATTTGTGTTGGCACTCCTTGAAGTGTCATGTTTGCAGATCGGATCTATATGCCGTTAAGATCAATCCATAAATCCCGAGTGCCGTAGGTAATCACAGCAGTGTTGATTTAGGGCCATATCACACTCTTGCTCATGAAATATTGCATATATATATATGATCCGCAATTGATTAAAAATCGTCTTTAATATCAGTATTCCTGGTATAGGACTACACTACCCATGATCCTCAGGGGAAACATACACAATCAGCGAGTAGCGGCAAAAGAACTCTGCATTTGTCTCTCTGCATATTTTGCAATAAACTGAAAATATGCTGATATTAAACTTAATCAATATGTTTTATTTTTCCACGCCATCGTTTTTCTTTTTATTACGTCGTTCGCAATGCTTCATGGCATTATACTTCTTTCCCTCATTAAAGACACTAATTAAGCGGTCTTGTACCTTTGTCTCTTTATTCCATTTTTCAAATACTTTTTTGCTTCAGATCAAAGTGTGTAATGTTGTGCTTCACCAGGGAGCTGGTTGGTTTGATTCAAGGCTTAAAACTTTCTTATGAAGAACTGTATAAAAATCCTGAAGGAAAATGTGAAAATTCTTCTGGAACCACGACAACTCAGACAATGTGGGCTTCATCTATGTTGTTTATTCAAATAAATGACATGTATAATTATGCTGCTAAACAGCCTTTGCTACTGCTTTATCAATGTGCATGTAACCATTCATGTGCACTGAAAGGATCCAATTACTCACATTCTTTATAGTGCAAACCCAACGTCAAGATGCAGATGAACAGGGCCAAGGACAGAGCACACACTATGACCACTAGCTTTCTCTCGACTTGGGTCTTCCCCGCCCAGCACCGAGGACCTAGGCCACGCTGCAGCCCCACCTGAGTGATCAAACAATTATCAGAAAACAAGGGTAAGAACTGAAATCACTGCAAACAAGCAATGTTAGATTGATGAACCAAATGACCCTGGCTGTAATTTATTTCAAAGAAATGATAGTGATGTGAAGAGTAGCTTTAGATGATTATTTTCCATGGCTTAATGAAAGTGATACCTTGGACTTCCAAGTATTTAATTTGGTTTTAGTGAATACTGGTATTACATGCTGCAGTAATGTATTTAGTAGAGGTTCAATTTCAGGTATTGTGTCAAACTGAATGAGAAAATGACATGATTCGCACTTTAAAAAACTCCCCAGAAATCATGTTTCACAACAACAGTAAACATTGAAAGGACCAAATATCATTGTTTTTCTGTTGCAGATCAAATAGAGTATACTGAACTCATCTTAATCAATCTTAATCACTGAACTGAATAAAGGGTGAAAAATATATCAAAGCAAAACAGTAGATCAATGTTCCAAAAAGTGAGATTCTGGTGAAGGTAGCAATTTTTTCAACGTTAAAGCTAAAGCGTGTAACTTAATAAGTGTTAAAATACTTTCTCCAATTCCAGCTTAAAACGACAATTATAAGTAAGCCATTCATGCGTAGGTTAATTTCCTCAAAAACTGTAAACACTGTGTCTTTGTTAGGGATGCACCGATCCAATAAATGGATCTGTATCGGCTCCGATACTGAAGCTTTTAGACGGATCGGGTATTGGTCCGCCGAGCCCGATCCAAATCCGATACTGTGTGTTAGTCATGTTCGTTACTGTCAAGCTCCAAGAATGACATAGAAGAACCATAAAACACCATTAAAGTAGTTCATATGACTCATACATTTTAATCAAAGCCACTAGATGTGCAATAGCTCTGTGAATCAAAAAAGGCTGTGTTTTTTAAGTAACTATATATATATATATATATAGTATGCGCAGTGCCAGTGCATTAGTGAATGGAGCTGCTCTGTTTACACAAACTCAGGCACAGGCGTGTGATGCACCCGTGGCTATTTTTTGCCTTCACAGCGGTGCACAATATTTGAGCACTACTCAAGAACAGCATCTCAAGTGAACGATCATACAGATGTAGGTTCATTTGCACCAGCTCACTAATAACTCTGTACATCGATGTGTTCATGTTGACTGATTTTGACTCACTGAACAACGTAAACCAACTTAAACCAACCTCAAGGTAGGTGGAGCTCCAGGTCACACCTACCGATGATGTGGACCAATGGCAGTAAGGTGTTTAGCATTTGATAAGAAATTTCCTAAAAGTTCACCTCAGCGAGTGGATACGAACCACCGAAATGAACGCAAAAACACCTTTTTGGACAGATTTTGTTCTAAATGATGTCACACCTGCTCGTTCTTCAATTTCATAGGAAGTATTTTGATGCCTTAAGAGTTCAAAAGTCACTTTTAGTGGCCAACTGCCCAGCTGCGCAATTACTCAGATTAGTTTTCATGTATGTTGAGTAAATCTGGGTTTGTGTGTTGTGTGGCTTAAGATAGTCCTAATGGCAAAGCTAAAATGTTTGCAGGGTCAAGGGTTAAAGAGATCAGAGATTTAGAAATACTGTAAAGGGTAGGGATTTTCAAATGGTTTCAATAAACGCATCAAGAACATTTAATACCTCTGGTGAGCCATGGAAACTATTTTTGGAACAATTGGAGAATAATGAAGCTCTGGTTCTCAGTAGCAGAAATCAAAAAGGATTGACAACACAGTGGAACAAGAAGCAGCGGTTAAAAAAGAGAACTTGCAGATGTCAAAACAATATTGGAGTTGTACTTGCTTGCCCTCAAAATAAAAATTTGATTTGAAAGTGTTGGGTGTAATGCGTTATTTTAAATACGTTATTCCTTGGAAAAGTAAGGGATTGCTCTTAATTTTTTGTAATTTAATTTCAGTTACTTACGATGTACTTGCATTACATACTGTATCAACAATTCTATAGAAAACAATACTGAATTGAAAATTGAAATTTAACGTCTAACAATAACATTTGTTTTCTAATTCAACGCCATCCCTTTAAATGCATTGGCAATATGCCTGCGAGCTTGAGCTCGCACCACTATGTTGAGAAATCGCTCAAGTGAAAAGATGTCGGAAGATAAGAGCGGAGGACTTTAGACTCAGTGCCAAGTTATAAAGAGCTTCAATATATAAAAATGCACATCGAAACACCTGCGTTCTGTTTAATTTACTGCGCTGCATCTAGCTTGTTTTTAGCACGTCACTAAGATTTTATGCTCTAAAGACGTTCAGGTATCAAAGAGGACTTCATGTGACTGTTGCACCTTTATACATAATTCCAGATTAAAAAGTTTTAGTTCAAATAAAGTTTTAACACGTGATAAATGGTGAGCCAATATTTGTTCCCTTCTGCTCTGGTTTGCTGATGGTCCGCAGTACCTTGTTAAAACTGTATACTGTTACGAATGTTGCCTACGATGCTTACGTGTCATTCAATGATCCGTTCTAAAGCGTTCATTCTAAACTCCTCCTTTCAGAGAGCCTGCTCTGCGCCGATTGATCAGATATCCTAGTCTGTTGTGGTTGGTCTACCGCTTAGTGTAGTGTTTGAGGGTGGGTCAAAGCTATTCGTGAGCAGCCAATGAAGAACAGAGGTGGGGTTTTTGTTACCAAAGTACGTAGGTTAGTACAGGAAGTAAGTCTGGAATTACTAAAGACTCAATTCAGGTGTTCAGAATCGGTTCTTTCTTTTGGGAGTCAATAACTCGCACTTTGACATTTGAAACTTTGCAGACTTTTTTACATTCACAAACAGGTAATATTTAAAAAATCATAATAGGTGCTCTTTAAGAACATTTCAAGAATAATTTATAAGATTTATTTGAAAGAATTTAAATAATAATTTGATGTCTATCCTTTTATTGTCCATCTACTCAAAGTTGATATGGGTTTTACAAACGTAATTGGTAATGATTCATTTAATTACTGTTTAGACACAGTAATTAGTACAGTAATCTAATTACAATGTAGAATATGTAATTAGCAATAAATTGCCTTTTTGGAGTAACTTAACTCACACTTGGCAAAGCAATACAATTGCAAACTGTTTCAAATGGCACAAAGGTGCTTTGCATCTCCTACTCTAAGATAAACACCCTGAATAAACATAGATATCTTCTACTCGTTCAAGTTCCGCAGATATCTAATGTCATATTTGAGAAATGAACTCTCACCTGCATGGTATAAGTTGGGTAGATCCCATCGGAGCCGGTTTCCAACAACTCCTCTTCATCCAAAGTGGCCCGTTTGTAAGTAGACATCTGAAATGTCAAATGAAGAATAGATTCTCTCAGTGCTTCCATAACCAAATCAAACCATGAGTGTTTCCAAGCGTTTCAGCAGTTTTTGGTAATCCAGGGAATGTTTGCTATCTTTGGATCCATTGGAAGAAGACTGTGAAGATCCCCAAGGACTTGAAGAATGTTTGAAAGGGGTTTCCTCCTCCTCCCCAAAACATCACCTACACCTACGAGATAAGCCTCAAAGCATGGTCAACTCGGTATTCACAACAAACATGTAGGGAAATTGCTTTATAAGCTCTCTTCTCAGCTTTCCTAAATGCACAGCAACCAAGTTAGTATTACCAAACAAGGGATCCCTTGGAGTTTTCCCTGTCTGCGACACTAGCGTCAGTAAAAAGGCCGGAACTTGTGAAAAACAGGAAGGAGAGTGGACTTGATCAACATACATGAGGGAGAGTGAGTGTGTGCGAGTATACGCATGTAAGATAAAGAGACTGTGTGCATTCCAGTGTGGTTTCATTTACAGCTGGGAGGGAATTGTTAGAGGTGAGTCCCCGCCCTCTTCTTCCAACCAATAGGACATTTCAGGCCAAGAGGTGGGGTTTCTTTTCAAGACCACTCCAACTGCATGTTCTTCAGCTGCTTGGGATATAGTCATCTATGTAAGACAGCCCTTTAGTGCTGTCAATGTCTGAACCTTACACCCTATATTAGGTCACATGTGCCATGATCACCCAGAGGAAAGGCAAATCCCAAATGCGATTTCTTTGTTTCTCATAGACATCAATGAAATTAAAATGGAGAACAAATAAACTAAATGTCAGAGATTTCAAAACAAACTCAAACATTTCTCATCAAATTCTTCCAAGATCAAATTATTCATGCTTTGCTATCCATATTATATATCTTATAACTCATTTCGGGTCTATTCTTATTTAATTAAAGGAATTTTTAGAAGAAAAATCTGAGACATATATGAAACTCCAGAGCTATAAAAGAGCAACCTATGAAAAATTCAATGTTTTCTTGGGCAACATCAATAGAAAAAAAAACTGTAAATGTTTAATATGTTAAAATACACTTTACACACAATACAGGTTTACTTTTTCTACCCAGGTCACCCTATCTTTCCATTTCCAAGTTGACATGGCTGCTGTCCAAGAGAACCTAATTGACTAATCGTCTGTCGTCAGGCCTCTGTGGCATCCAAACAGCTAGGTCAACAGTACCAATCTGGTCTCATGACAAGTCATAATAATAGTACAACATGGTGAAATCATAATCAAACAAGTTGGCTCTTACAAAAACATATAACTTAACATAGAGAAAAACAAATGAACCAACAAGCGATTTTATTCAAATTTACCTCTAAACTATCCCAAAACCTAAACCCAACCATAAAGTCTAACCCTTTAACCAAACCCTAAAACTAAAACCATTTTAACAGGAAAATCACTGTTGAGTACCCTGGAAAAAAGAGAAACATTGAGGTTTTGAATGAGTGTTCTTATGATGTTTTCTAAGTTTAAGCCAAAACCCAAACCTAAACCGAATTCTAACCACAAAGTCTAACCCCTTACCCAAACCTACATATTTTATTTTTTGCATGACAAAAGAAAGATTTGGTACGAGACTTTGTATAGCATACTTAAATATGGCATGAGTAACCAAATTTGTGCACAGATGTTTCTATTCTTAAAATAATGTGTTGGATAGGAGGTTAGCTAAAATATCATATCTGTATTGTATTGATTTGTGATTCTGTTTATTTGATTGGTTGGTCTCTATAGAGATAATAGTTTGTGCTAGCCTAGTTGTACAATCTTATGATTTCATTATCTCGTACAAATTATTACAAGTTGTTAAGAGACTGTGTGGGTGGTGCTCTCATCCCAATATACTTCTAGCCAAATCTAGATTTTAACCAGTCACTTAAAACACAGTTCAGACCCTGGTCCTCAATCCACACCGAAAATAATTGTGAAATATTAACCACAACATGAGCAATCCAAACCGATTTACAACCGGGGCGCACCATTAACCCACAGTATAGAATTTTCTGGCCAGACTTACTTCTCACGACCTCAGAGAGGTAAAGCCCTGTAATTTTATGACCCCAACAGGGTGGGAGAGTAACAGATGAGGGAAGTAATGACAGAAAAGGCAGAATTTCTTCCAACTTCACAGGAAGCACAAGTCTCTTTGGCGATTAAAGAAAATATTGAATTATGGGTCAACTTTGAGGTGTGATTTGGAAACAATGAGACTGACAGAAGCCAGCTGAATGTTTTTTTTAATATAAGTTTTGGTAATTTACAATACTTTAAGCTGAGATACTTTACAGCCAAAAGGTTCAAGAGGTTAAGCATTTGATTCAAGGAACAGAAGAACAAAAGCAGATTATGCCTACATCATTTATCTACAACTGTGCAAAAATTACAAGTAATGTTACTTTTCATGGGGATCATTCTTTTATGGAATATTCAGTTGTTTTAATTGGGGGGATTATGCAGAAACAGGTGAAAAAAAAAATGGTAATACTGATTTCACTGTGAATTCGTCAATGGTAGATCGAAAGTTCTTCTGCTGAAAACGGTCTGTGCTTACCGAAATTTTAACTACTGCCCCTTGTGGCCAATGCTGGAAGTGTTGTTGAATATACGGACGCATGTGAGCTACAGTTTCCATGTGAAATGTCCACAGAGTGGTGCTAAAAGGGAGTTGTACTTAAGTAAATTATAAAGTACAGTCAACAGGAATGCATCTTTATTAACCATAAGCCCTAACCCAAACCCAAAACCTAATCATCAGTGGAGTGAAAATGTAATTGTAGAGCTAAAATGCAAACTCTGAATCATGCTCATCATTGATTATGAGAACGTGATTCCATCCTGGTTTTCATGGGACCAGTGTCTCTGAGGCTGCTATCATAATAGGTAATCACATTTTAATTAATACAAAAATGTCTAATGGGAGATGGTGCATCTTAGTAGCTCTGAAGAATGGGTTCGATTTCAGGGTACCAGAATATTTGGTAGCAACTGGTCAATTTCCAATGTGATCATGTTGAATGGGACACCAATTTGTACCCTATTCGTGGAAAGTGACTCACATTTATACACATCCTTCATATTCGCAACACAAATAGCTATTGTCTGCTGGCAAAATTCTATCTACTCTGCATCCATACACCATCACTCATATTTAGACACTTTCCTGGCAGGTCTTCCCCAGCAGATGTGCAGTCATTTAATTGCTAACAGCCCTTTTTTCCCAAAAGCATGTCAGGAACCGGCAATGACAACAGACACTTCCCTTCACGTTACTTTCCAGTAGCATTACTCACTGAAAGTTTGGCTGGAAGCTCTGAATCCTGGCTGTTTCCTGTCAAGGGCTTTTGTAAAAGGAGTATAAAAATACACTGTGCAGGTGTACAGCACAGCCAAAAGCAAGCCAAATCCAGCCCATCAATCATTTTTGATTTTGATGAAATCGCTGCGCTACCTGTTACATCAGAGCACTCCATCAAACTCATGGTCAATTTAAGAACACCTAGCGGTGAGTTTAACAACTACTAGTGAGCAAATTCACAAAATTGGCAGGACACAGGAAGGCAAACGCTTTCTTATTTTTTACCAGATCAGAGGATTATAGAGAAATAGGAAGAGTAGCTTCTGTTTTCAGTTTTTAAATTTAATTAACTGCCCTAAAATAGTAAAATAATCAATATATTTTCATTTTCAAATAAGTTTATCAACCTTTTTGATAGCTGAAGTTTATTCCCCAGCTTAATAAAACTTCAACTGAACACCCTTGACTACTTTATTGCAAATAGACACACTGTATTAAGGGAAGTTAACTAGTTTTCTTTTTCATTTGTATTGTTCTTTGTGTTTTTTTTTTTTTAATTAAAAAAAAAAAAAAGTTGATGAGCCCTGTACTTTGATGCCTGTCCTATATTAGTTTGAAGCTGATCTGGGATCAATTCCTTAATTTTCTATGCAAAAAAGTGTCACAAATCAGTGTAAAAGACAAAATACAAAACATGCCAAGATTCTTGGACTATGTTTCATATGCTGCCTTTGAGCATGGCAGTAAACCACAGCTATGCGTCAGTAATTTGACACTGATCCTTTGAACTGTTCAATTGTTTATGGCATGAAAGCATTTGCCTGGTATGACTAAAGCATTTGTTTGTCAGTGAGCATGTGTATTTCTATGCTAATATGAGAATGTGTATGTGCACCATTTATGTGGGTATGATTGAGAGTGTGTTTGTGAGTGTGAACTGGGGGAGAAGTTTCCGTTAGGCTCACATTATTTCCAGTTTCCATATTTTCTTAACATAATTTCCTGTCATTTCCAATCTATCACAGCCAATTAACATATACATATATATATATATATATATATATATAAACAGATAATGACAGATAATGGCTGTACCAAAAAATAAATATTTAAAGGGACAGTTCACACAAAATTGATACACTAAAAGTCACTGGGTTCTAAAACTTTCAAGCTCAAAAAAGGACAAAAAGGCAGCATTAAAGGAATAAGTACAACTCAAGTGGTTCATGAAGTGATACGATAGCTTTGGGTGAGAAACAGACCAAAATGTAAGTCCTTATTCACTATACGTCATCACATCTGCAGTTTTTTATCTCGGTTTGAGTTTGTTTGGTATACTTCAAAAATATTCTGCCAATGTGGTTGCCAAAATTTTAGTGATAAACACTAGAAAATTACAATGCAGTGTCTTATTTATGTCTAACGATGCTGGGATTGAGTACCTGGCAACCGCATGTAGCGTCCAGAGCAGTGGTTCCCAACCCTGTTCCTGGAGGTTACCCCCCCTCCCCAACACTGCACATTTTGTATATCTCAATTTCCTGATACATCCAATTCAGGTCTTGGAGTCTCCACTAATGAGCGGATGAGTTGAATCAGGTGTGTTCTCTCCAGGAACAGGGTTGGGAGCCACTGGTCTAGAGAATCGCCATATTTAAGCCTGAACTGTGTACCAATCATGCGAATGCCAAGATTCATAGTGAATAAGGATTTAAGTTTTGGTCTGTTTCTCACCCAAAGCTATCGTCTCGCTTCAAAAGACATGAATTAAACCACACATGTCATATAGACTACTTTTATGCTACCTTTATATGCTTTTTGGTTCAGCTGTGGCTCAGGTGGTAGAGCGGGTTGGCCGCTAATTGCAGGGTTGAATGAGTGTAAAGCACTTTGAAAACCGCTAAGGTTAAAAAGCGCTATATAAGTGCAGACCATTTACCATTTACCATTTTTGGAGCTTGGAAGTTTTATACCCCATTGATTTACATTCTATAGACAAAAATGCATCATACATCCTTCAAAATATCTTTTTTGTGTTCCGCAGAAGAAATAAAGTCATATGAGTTTGAGATGCATGACAGAGAGTAAATTATGAGAGAATAATTGAATAATTGAACTAAATCAGTATGTAATAATCACCTGTAAAAATATAACTACCTCAAATTACTTACAATCGTATTATCTTAATCTAATGTCAGAGCCGCAGCCTAGTGGTTAGAGCACAATCAGCACATGCTCTGACTTGCTGAGCTGAGGAGCTCATGCAGGCAATGCAAGTTGGAGTCATGTCATTTCCAGTTACTTCTGATTTCCCCAGAATTTCCTGTCCTCTTTCAAAAGATGACAAAATGATAATACAGAAACATGGCTCTAGAAAAGTGGTTTCATATATTATTAAGATTGAAAAAATTGAGTATGCAAATGATGGCAAAAATGACTGTGAATAGTGCTGTTGAGTCTGCCAGTGAAACAAGAAGCTAAATGACTGTTCTTGCACTTCCATAATGTCCCGTCACTAAAAGATAAAACCTTCTCAAATTTTCTAAACAAGCCTTATGTTAACGGCCGGCATTTTTAAGTCCAAGATACCCCCTTCAAGTTAACAAACCAGCACACCATCCATAACAGATTCTGACGTCATTCAAATAGAAACTGATAAATTCCTGGGATTCCACATTTCATAACACATCCGAAATGAAGATTAAGAAGGTGGAGCAATGCAGAAGAGCAATAACAACACACTGTGCTTCGCTCTGGAACATATGACAACATTAAGTCTCATGACAGCAGGAAAGGTCACAACTTCTGACGTCAGAGATTCTCCGGTGCGGTCTTCTGAGAACTATATGTCTAGAGTCAATTGTGCAAAGAACATAAGCAGCCATGTTCTGCATTGGCTACACTCTGTATTTAGATCAGATGTAATGTAGGCCAAATAAAAAACCATTTCTATTAGCCATGCTGTCATTTGAACAACAGCTAATGCAAATATTTAATATTCTCATAAGGACAATGCTTTTTGACTGAAAGAATTCATAAAGGCATTTTCATTTTTCTTTCTTTCTTATTTCTTTTCCATTATTTCACCAGGTTAAAAACTCAATTAGATTAAAATCTCTTTTACTAGAGTGACCTGGCCAAGAGGGCAGCAATAAGTCACATAAAGAACAATTTACAATAACAACAACAACCGTTCACAAGAGGATAAAACACCATATCTTTTAAAAGTACATTCAATTAATTTAATGATAGGAGCATAGACAACTTTAAAATGTTTTGTAAATTATGCCAAGCGGCAGGAGCATTATACTTAAAATCTTTTTTTACCAAGCTCAGTCCAGACCAGAGGAACATTAAAATATAACAGGTCATTTGAACGAAGGTTATAGCATACATTTGTATTGGATGAGCTGAGAGAAAAATAAGGGGGAGTTAAACCACAAATGGACTTATAGATAAACCAATACCAGTTAAAACGTCTCCGTGTTTCCAGAGGTGGCAACTCTGCCTTATCATATAGAATGCAATGGTGTGTTTGATAAGTACAACCAGTAATAATATAGCTGCATGCAGCAATACCGGGGTCAAGCCAGTAATCGGCACTGTGAGCAGCAAAAGAAGCTTTGTGACATGTTTTTGATTAGTTCGATGAACAGTGTATGAAGAGTTAGAAAAAGTAAACATTCAATCATAAAAAAAACATTTATTTTAAAAATAACTAAAAATAGCATCTTCTTAGAATTGTTGTCCAGTATGTGGTGCTGTTCTGAAACTTCTCAGGTAGTATCTGGGTATGATGGTTATCATACAGGAAAGCGTTCAAGAGTTATAAGCCAACATAGCCATTTTTCCTGAGCAGTAGGGGGCAGTGTGCCAAAACACTGCAGGTAAAATCAAGGCTTAACCGTGCGTTCAGACCAGAGGCGTCGAGAGCATCAAATCGACCGGAAGTCATTAATTTTCTATGACAAACAGCATCTCTCGGCGGCGAGAGAGCGGCGCGGTGAGTCTTGGGCGGTGTGGGCATCAGAGGAAAGTTCAAGTGCAGCCAACATTATGGTAATGAGCTTTGATGTGGTTCGGAGGCAACCTATTGGAATATAGAAGCGCTCCGCTCTAACGGAGTCTAGAGAACACAACCGTGTAAACTTTAGTTCCCACCAAACAATAGTTCCGAAGACAAAATGGAGGAGAAACTGATTATTGCCGTGGCGGGTTTTCCTGTAATATTTGATCTGTCCCCGTTTGCTTTCAGGGATATAAATAAAATTAAAAAACGATGAGTGGACAAAGGTGTCTGAAATTGTTAGTGTGCCAGGTGAGTTGATGAAGTGGATATTATGGTTTATATAATATTATATAATAATATATTAAAATATTTCATGAGGATATACGCTACTTGTGATATGTCGTCAAAAAGATACCGGTCGACATGTCTGGATGTTTTGCGGCCCCTTTAAATATAGTTCACAAAACCAAGCATTCTCAATGAACGTTGCCCCCTATTTCAAATATGTCAGAGCGTCCACTAATTTTCGATAGAGTTGTTGGGAGGGCAGCCAGAACAAATTTTGATGCTCTCGCCACCTCTGGTCTGAACGCACGGTAATGGTGATGACACGTACCAAGTTTCGTCCCAATCCCTCAAAGCGTTGCGGAGATACAGCCTCAAGTTCAATTTTGTGCGTTCTTTGTCTAATTCGTTGAAGTGCCATTCGAAAACAGTATGGTTTATCAAAATTCTGTGAATAACTTTTTGTCGTGAGTGTCTCTAGATGATGCAGGCCAATTTTTGTGCAAATCGGAAAAAAACGCCTTGGACAAGTTTGAAAAGTAGGTTTTTCAGAAAATTTTAAATGGTAGAAAATATTTCATGATGGAAAATGACGTCATATGGTGCAATCGACTTGAGCCAAGGAATCCGAGGGCAGAATTTTGTTTCTAGGACTCACAGTTCAAAAGTTATTAGCATAAATGTTAGTTTGAGCAGTTGGTGGCAGTTGAGGGTTTGAGGTAGGGACGCCAAATTTACTGTGATAACAGATCTTACTGTCCTCTATCTGTGTGCCAAATTTAATAACTTTCCCTCAAGCGGTTCTATGGGCAGCCATAGACTCAATAGTGGAAGAAGAAGAGGAAGAATAATAATAAGAAGAAAACTAACGAAAACAGTAGGGATCTTTCGCCCCTTTGGGGCTTGACCCCTAAAAATGTAAGGTCCTGTGAAAAACAATGTCACGTTTTTTTAAATGTTGTGCTGGGGCATTCACATAAAGCAGATCTCCATAATCTAACAGTCGTAAGAGTTGCAGACACCAAGTATATTCTTGCACTAAAAGAAAATAAAGTTATATTTGTAAAGTAAACCCCTAGTATAAGTTTCAGTTTAGAAATTAAATTATCAATATGAAACTTGAAAGACAAATGCTATCAAATAAAATACTCTAATACTTATAATATGAAACTAAATTATTTAAGAGCTTAATGATTTAATGAAGTCTATACTTAATATATGTCTTGATGCAAACATTTGCTTAAGCACACCTTTTGCAATACATATTCATGTGAACATAAAGCTACTTAACTATTTTTTTTTTTTTTAAATAAAGCACAAGCGACTAAGAGTCGTAAGACATGCCGTGTTTTCTTTCTTGATGTTAGTCAGAATGTACAGCTGTGAATGTTCACCTTACGGAAAGACACATGTTGAATTCTTGGTAATAATTAACCTGTGTTCAAACTTATGCAGAACACTGGAACTGACTTCAAGGAATATTTGTATCAGTACAAGTAAAGCACAATTGAAAGCATTTGTGGCATAATGGTGATTACCACATTAATTAATTTCATCTTGTCCCTCCATTTTTTAAAAAAGCCAAAAATCTGAGTTACAGCGAGGCAATTACAATGGAAGTGAATGGGGCCAATTCGTAAACGTCACAATGCTCACTTTTTCAAAAGTATAACCACAAGAAGTAAACAATATGCTTGTTAATATAATTATTGTGTGAAGGTTTAAAGTTAATATAAACTTTAAACCTTCAATAGCACACAAGTTAACAGAATAATTAATGCATATGCTTTTTTAACATTATAAAAAATGTTTCCAAATATAAAATCCTCCAAAAATTGGCCCCATTCACTTCTATTGTAAGTGCCTCAGTGTAACCTCAATTTTTATTTTAAAGAAAAGAAGGGACGAGTAATACTTATATTTGTGTTAATCAACATTCTGCCACAAATGCTGTCAATTGAGCTTAACTTGTATTGAATACAGAATATTTCTTTAATTCGTTTGCAATAAAATGTCTCAATATCAAAGCATTACAACAAATAGATGTGATTGCTTTGTACCATTAGTTGTTCCCAAACGTGACCACCATAATTACAATCCACAGGGAGTATTTATTTACTATGTGTCCCACATAGACATAAAATGATGTCCCTACATTGATTTGTCTTATGGCAGGAAGATACAGTATTTTCTGTCTAAGCACATTAGCTGACACTGCTAAAATTGAGAAAGACCCTTTACATGACTGTTTACTTATATAAAGTTACATTTATACAGCTCTACCTACCATGGAGTTTATTTGTAATTCATACTGAAATATATAGTCTACCATACATTGGGCTTCAGCAATGTTGTAACAACAAGTTAACAACTTGGTTATTTTAACAAACAAGTAAACGTTGAATTTACTTACCATTGTTTTTGTTAGTCTCTCTCTCTCTCTCTCTCTCTCTCTCTCTCTCTCTCTCTCTCTCTCTCTCTCTCTCTCTCTGTCTCTGTCTCTCTCTCAATCTATATTTCCCATATACATTTGTTTGGATGTCGTCGTCAATATTCCATTGCTGACCCGTACAGCGTTCACATGAGAGCAAACTGTTCCACTGTCAGATTCTGTCGGGATTATAATAGTAAGTTTTGTCAACCAATCACATTTTAAAGGAGGTGCCCACGTTAAACTTCTGACCAATCGTACTTCATTTGTGGGCGGTACTGATAACATATCAGTGGGCGTCCAGGCACGTAAAAGGGAGAATTAACTGCTCGTTGTCAGAAAGTGCTACAACTACTGTATATGTGAAGAAAGAATCAGAATCAGCTTTATTGACAAATATGCTCACACATACAAGGAATTTGTCTTGGTGACAGAAGCTTCCAGTGCACAAACAATACAGCAATAAGACAGAGATCACAATAAATAAATAAAAAATAGAATAAAATTAAAAGTGAATATAAAATCTAAGTATATATAGAAATACCAAATAATAAAAAATAAAAAAAAAGAATTATAGAAATATATATTTTTTTGTCAAATTGGGTATTTCTATATATACTTATATTTTATATTCACTTTTATATATATATATATTATATATATTTTGTAAGTATGTACAAAATACAAAGTGTACTGGAAGTGTACAGTTCTATAGAGAAGACACGCAGGCTTGAGTGAAGTTTAAGATGCCATTTATTTGATAGATGTAGAACAGAAAGTAATGTCTCTCTTTGGCGTAGGCCCCGTCCGGCAGCCCGAGGGAGTTGTACCCGGAACCGTCATGTCCTGCCAGATATAGGAGGCAGGGGCGAGGAGCCTACCCCTGTGCGGGACGGGGCTCAACTGGTGGTGGTGGGGTGGTGGAGGTTGCAGTTTTAGCGCACAGAAACAGCAATGTGATAGATTGCATGCGATTGGCTAGGAATTACCCAGCTAATGATGTGATGATGTACAGCTGCTAGTCTTCCCGCTAGAACTACGCTGCTCTTCCATTTCTTGAAGGGAGGGGGCTATAATCCTCTCAGCAGTCAAAACTGTACTTTGTAGTCTTCTGATATCCGATTTCGTAGCTGCACCAAACCAGACAGTTATTGAAGTGCAGAGGACAGACTCAATGACTGCTGAGTAGAACTGTATCAGCAGCACCTGTGGCACGTTGAACTTCCTCAGCTAGCGAAAGAAGTACAACCTCTGCTGGGCCTTTTTCACAATGAGTCAATGTGGGTCTCCCACTTCAGGTCCTGAGAGATGGTAGTGCCCAGGAACCTGAATGACTCCACCGCTGCCACAGTGCTGTTTAGAATGGTGAGGGGGGTCAATGTTCCTCCTAAAGTCCACAATCATCTCCACCGTTTTGAGCGTGTTCAGCTCCAGGTTGTTTTGACTGCACCAGTGAACCAGCTGTATATAGTCTGTATATCTAGGATGAGGCTGATGACAGTGGTGTCATCTGCAAACTTCAGGAGCTTGACAGAGGGGTCCTTAGTGATGCAGTCACTGGTAAACAGGGAGAAGAGTAGTGGGGAGACACACATCACTGAGGGCACCAGTGCTGATGTACTGGAAGCAAATTTCCCCTGTCTCATTAGCTGCTTCCTGTTTGTCCAATGTTTTGTTTTAATTGTTGTAATAATAAATTCATTAAAGCTGAAAACATCAGTGGCAGATCATAATGTCATTAAAGATCTCATAAACAAGTCTATGAAAAGACACTGTTTTTTTATTTTCAGATGATTAAATAGCCTAATTTAATTGTTTAATTATTATTAGAAAACATTTGATATGCATGGGGCTAGCACTTCATCCTAAATGCTGATCGACGGAGATCTGGAGAACCTCATGCGCATGTGCAATGAGCAGCCTTTGCCCAAGAGCCAATCAAAAGCTTCGATCATATTTATGTCAGCTGTTGACATGAGCATCGTAAGTTACCACTTTTGACAGCAAACCTGCGTAGATAACTTTATTAAGTTTTTAAAGCTATTTGTTTTTCTAATTGGCTGTTGGTTGGATTAGTTAAGCACCGTTCATCATTTAAGTGAATTGTATGCCATTGTGTTGAGGTGTTGTGTTGTTGTTGGTGCATTGGTTTGTATTAGATATCAATGACTGCTTAATATTGCAGGCCTGTCGTTTTGATTCGTTTTGTTATGCTGTTCATTCGAGTTAGTGAGATAATATCCACACCCTTTGACGATTTGCCTTATTTGTGGTTTACTTTCACTGTCACTTAAGCTTTTTGACATGGATGTGCACGTCTTAGTGGTGTTTTGTGCTGAGATTAGATTATTACAGATGATCATGATCTATTTTTAGCAGTCATACTTGTTTTAATTGTATAAGTACTAGGGCATTGAGTGGTGTAGCATCCATCATAATGGCACATAAATGTCAATATATAGGCTAGTGTGAAACTTCTACAATCACCGCTGTGCTAAAAAGTTTTTTAAACTTTGCCGGTGTTATGAATCAACTGGGGATCGTGTTAACTGAGGATGTGCGTGTGCATGTGAATAATTTGACTTGCCTTTTCAGCAGATTCTCTCAATTTGAATTGTCAATGAGTAAAGACAATATGTCTTGCACATTTAAAAAAATGTTGGCATCATTATTAAACAGAGTTGTTTCATTGATGTCTGTTTTAATGAATCTGACACACTTTAAGAGCGATTACGATAACTTATGGTGTTTGTCCCATGAAAATCGCAAGAGGAATTCATTTATATACAACACTAAAGCATCATAGGCTGATGTGTGTCAATAATATACTTTCAATTGCTTTTTTTCCGCTTTATAATGAATAACGGTCACAGTATATCCCACTGAATTTTGTGAGAATGATTTAATTACTGAGAAGAAAAATAACGACCTACGCTGTCTATCGTATACAGGCTTTTTTTAACTGTCAAACAATTTACTTTAGATAAAATCTTAAGATCTTAAGATTTTGCCAAACAAACTAAATCATTGTTTCTGAAGTACTTTCTCAGAGTATAAATAATCTTTAATCAGTTTGGCCTTTGTTCATGCTCTCCAGTCTCCACACAAAAAAAAATTGCACTTCTGAAATATCATCTTTTGGCAATGTCATGGGTAATCATAAATATATGACATTTTCATGCACAAAACCTTTGAAAAGTAAAGGATATTATTGTATCAATTTAATTAAATTGACAAATGTTTATTGGGAAACTGAAACTGGGTCTATTCAAATGGTTATAATAACGCTACCACTAGACCAAACAATAATTTTCTTAAAGGTGCTAATTTTAATATTTGCCTTTTTTGACAATGTGTGTAATGAACAAAATTGTCCCTTCGCGGACTTCCTATGTTGCCTATTAAAGCCTGTAGAATGATTTTCATGTGAAAGGATCGGGTCGCTTTTGCAGGGAAAATCCAATGGATGTTATGTTTATGTGCACTCCCGAGAGCCTTGCCTCAGAGAGTAGCTTGTCTTCTGCTATTCAACAGCATCAACAGACAGTCTGCAACACTAGGTAACGTTATCTTAGAGATGGAATCCGGCAAACGTCCCGGCAAACGTTCCCGTCGGCAAACACCGACTCTTATCTACTGAATCCTCTCTGGCTAAGCGGGAATGTGATCGTGGTCGAGAGTCAACATTGGCAGTGCATTTGATTCCTGGAGTGACCTTTGTTCGGTTTTGGGGATCATAATTTCAACGATCTTCTCTTTATACTAAAAGTCAGTTTAATGTCAATGTTAATCTATAACTATTTTGTTTTGGTCAACGCTCGTGTCCCCATGGAGTATGTGAGCGCGCACGAAAAACAGGTTGCAGTTCACTTAACGGCCACAGGTGTCATTAATAACAAGGGTTTCTGAATCTGAATACTGCACCTTTAAATTTATAAATCAATTAGTATTATTTTTGTTATATATTTTTTTTTATAAATTGAAGTAATTTAAGAGTATATGCATATTATTGACACACATCAGCCTGCTTTAATGTTCCACGTTAACATGATGGGAAACCAGATGTTAGCCTACCCTGTGAAACCGTTAAAATCGCTCTTAAAATTGTGTCAAATTCATTAAAACAGACATCAATGAAACAACTCAATTTAATAATGATGCCAAAATGTTTTTTAATGTGCAAGACGTATTGTCTTTACTCATTGACGATTCACATTGAGCGAATCTGCTGAAAAGGCATGTCAAATTATTCACATGCACACGCACATCCTCAGTTAACACGATCCCCAGTTGCTTCATACCACCGGTTAAAACGCATGCACACGTTAACAGAACTTAGTCACTGTTAACCAGTCAAAATGTCAGACAGAATTGTGAATTATTTGTCAATGGTTCATTGATTTTGGAGCCAAATCAAGCGCATTGTTAAGTGTATAGTGACATCTTGTGGTTAGTCTGATCTGTTTTCAGCAGACAATAGTTAAATGTAAACACAAGTTATTGCTCATACACATTCTTAGCAACGCCTAACCACATGAATATTGAAATGCTTAAAGGACTATTCTGGGTTCAATACAAGTTAAGCTCAAACAACTGGATTTGTTGCATAATGTTGATTACCACTAAAAAATAATTTCGACTCATCTCTCCTTGTCTTTAAAAGAGAGCATACATTTGTGTTACAGTGAGACACTTACAATGGAAGTGAATGTGGCTTATCCATAAATGTAAAAAATACTCACTGTTAGCCACAAGACGTAAACAATGTGTGTAAACATGATTTTAGTATGATAAAACCACTTGCAAACCTATTCTGTTTCAAGTTATTTCCAATTTTACAACTTTGTCATCATGAAGCCGTAACCCTAAAACGGTAGGATTCAAACAACTGTACACTTATGTAAGTGCTTCTATAAAATGATTCACTTTCTGCCTTTACACTCTCAAAACATTGGCCCCATTCACTTCCATTGTAAGCACTTTACGATAACTTAGATTTTTGCTCTCTTTTTTTAATAAAAGGAGGGATGCATCAAATTTATCTTTGGTAGTAAACATTATAGCACATATGCTGTTGATTGAGTGAGGCCATGTTGTTTTTCTGCCAATACAATGCTGTCTTAGGAAAACACCTATAATGAATTCTAGGTAATAATGAAACATGAGTAAATGTTGCACATGTACACTTTATTTTTATTATTTATATACAGACATTTACTGTATGTATGTTTCTTTTTAATTGCTTAATTTACTTTAGTTGAGCTTCATTTTCCTGATAGCACACGTACATCACCCAGACGTCTATTTTATGTGTTTGTTTACATCTGAAGGACTTATTTTTATCTATAAGTTTTTTGCTCATCTGCAATGCGTCTATAAGACATTTCCTCTCAGATGTCTATAGACATTCGGCAGATGTCTTTGAGACGTTTATTATGACTTGAAATGTTCAGAAATCTAATCTTTTTAAGATGTTTAGCAGATGTTTAGCAGATGTTTAGCAGATGTTTTCCAGATCAAAAGATCTAAAACAGACAACTCAGAGATGTATAGGTAAATGTATACCTCGGGTCTTTAGTGACCCCAGCCCTCATTATTCCTCAAAACCATCCCTTTTCCATTTCATTTCAACCTTGGAAATCTGTATACTGTATGCACGATCAGCCACAACATTAAAACCACCTGCATAATATTGTGTAGGTCCCCCTCATGCTTCCAAAACAGCGACAACCAGCATAATATTCTGCTCACTACAATTGTACAGAGCGGTTATCTGAGTTACTGTAGACTTTGACAGATCGAACTAGTCTGACCATTCTCTGTTGATCTCTCTCATCAACAAGGCGTTTCCATCTGCAGAACTGCCGCTCACTGGATGTTTTTTTCTTTTGGCACCATTCTGAGTTTAATTCTAGAGACTGTTGTGCTTGAAAATCCCAGGAGATCAGCAGTTACTAGAATTAGAAATACTCAAATCAGCACACCTGACACCATCATGCCATGGTCCAAATCACTGAGATCACATCTGTCCCCCATTCTGATGGTTGATGTGAACATTATTGAAGATTCTGAACTGTATAGGCGTGATTTGATGCACTGCACTGCTGACGATTGTCTGATTAGAAAATCATATGTATGATTGTTGGTGCCAGATGGGCTGGTTTGTGTATTTCTGTAACTGCTGATCTCCTCGGATTTTCACACGCAACAGTCTCAAGAATTTTCTCCAAATGGTGCCAAAAAAACAAACAAAAAAACATCCAGTGAATGGCTTTTCTGTGGACAGAAATGCCTTGTTGATGAGAGAGGTCAACAGAGAATGGCCAGACTGGTTTGAACTGACAAAATCTACAGTAACTCAGATAACCACTCTGTACAATATTGGTGAGAAGTATATCTTTTGGAGGAATGAGGGGTAGCTACATAATATTGGGCATGTCACGTGGTTTTAACGTTGTGGCTGATCACAGCCTATAGGAGGTTCTTCAATGCGTTCAATGGATATGATGTGACTTATCAACAGGAGGAGCTCTCGCTTCAGATTAATTAATAGAACTCAATGAACGGAGGGTCGCTGCTCTCTCTCTCTCTCTCTCTCTCTCACACACACACACACACACACACACACACTCTCTGTCTCTCCTGGGTTGGCGCACGATATAGTGGTATAAAAAGTCCGACGAGAGACCATTTGAATCTGACTCTTGTGTTGCTGGAATCACAGAGGGGTAAGTGTTCTTTTGATTCACTTATCTGGTGGGCTTCGAACAGAATGTCGCTGTTGATAGAACACTCGCGTGACTCGAGTTCAATCGGAAGAGTTGCAGAATTGTGCTGTGATCACATTTGCTCGTTCAAGTAAGTCACTATAATTTGCATAGGGTGTGCATTGTGATCTCATTTTCCCATTTAATAACGGCGAGACGTTCGACGAACTTCATTGCGATGAAGTAGAATACCATACCACAGTTACGCGCATCTGCAGTGGGGAGAATGCTGGTGATTTTCATGTTGTTTTAGAGTTCGAATCTCTTTTTCATTGCATGATCTAACAAATGAGAGGATATAATTGAAAGGAAATGCGCTTTCCATTCCTTTGCATCACTGCACATGATGCACATCTCTCAGGGATCCTGTTATGAATAGACACTGAGATGGCAAGTCAATAAATACTGTGTAATGAATGAAAAGACGAGGCATCTAATCAGTTTAGATACTAGATACATCATCCAAAATAAATGAATATACATAAAGTATTATGCATGCAATTGTGATTTCACCTTTTAATTAATAACACATCTTTTGCATTTGTTCTAGTCTGGACATGAAGACAGACATAACAGGATATTTTGCTCTGTACAATGCTGTGTGGTTAAAGTGCAATACTTTAAGATATAAAAGTTGGATCTCTTATGATAGATAACAATTTATCGTTTGCTGCCTGGATGCACTAAAAAGTGAAAGCACAGAATGAATTTTCATTTCAAAATTATAATATATTTTACAGTAAATTCACAATGTAGGGTACAACGGGGCTTTGAAGGTCCTCCAGATTAAAGGCACTTTTGATTTAATTTTCTCCCAAAAC
Organism: Xyrauchen texanus; assembly: GCF_025860055.1. Taxonomy (NCBI): domain Eukaryota; kingdom Metazoa; phylum Chordata; class Actinopteri; order Cypriniformes; family Catostomidae; genus Xyrauchen; species Xyrauchen texanus. Next base: position 32,912,883 of record NC_068314.1, read on the forward strand.
ACCAAACAGTAACAAAAACAACCACAAACTTTCCTTAACACCTGTTTGTCACTTTGCACTGGAAAATATTCATGGATGCATGAGATCATTGCATGCCATTTCTAAAGTTTGATTATTTTAGATAATTTGATTTGAATATTTGACAAGTATTTTAATAACTGTCCAATAAATGAAAGGATAACATTTGGGGTAAAAAAAAGACCCCTGTTAAACACATTGTTTGTCTTATGTGTGGCGAATAGATTTGTTAATAAGCATTATCTTAATTTGCTACTCAAAGCATCTTGCTGTCTCAAAAGTGTTTGGCTACGTTGAGAAATTTTGCACTATTGTCCCTAAATCTACACAATATCGCTATAAATCACCTTGGGTACTTTTACTGCAAATGTGGGGGCCTTTTAAGGGGGCTTTCACACTAGCACTTTTGGTGCGCACCCCGGTTCGAATGACGTCAGAGTTCGGTTCGTTTGGATGATGTGAACGCTGTCTTCCGAACTCGGGTGCGCACCCGTGAACCATACTCGGGTCCGCTTAAAAAGGTGGTCTGGGGTACGGTTCATGTGAACTCCATTACGGTTCGCTGCTGATATGAACGCAATCGAACCAAACCGCGGAAGTGAACCGCTATTGATGACGTATAATGTGGTCGTCAGTCTCACACGCGTCACTTTCAAAATGAGCGGAAAGGGTTTACTTTCGTGCGTGGTGCGTGCGTGCGTGTGTGTGTGTGTGTGTGTGTATACACTTACCTTGACGAAAGGCGGGATTGACGCACACGCACACGCACTGCAAGCAGAGAGATGATTTCTGCTTGCCTTCGCAAAAATTGTCTTCGGCGGACAGCCCGCTGTCTTTTGAAGGATTTCAGTATTTTTGCGGCAGACAGACGCAAGTATGTTTCTGTATCTTGATGTTGAAAACAAAACCAAAGGTTAAAAAAAAGAAGAACAAATGTGAACCGAGCAAGTCTATTCATTGAATTTTGACGCCTTTTCATTTCGCGGTTATCAAGCAACACTATTACGCACCAGCTGCAGCTTGATGAGGCAAGCGTACCGCGGTTTGGATACAAATATATAATGTGAACACAGTCCATCGGGGGGAGGGGGGAGCAATCGAACTCTGGTTCGGAACAGGCAATCGAACCAAGTGTGAAAGCCCCCTAAGTGTGGGGTTTATATAAGATGATACATGGTATATACATTTTGCTATTTTTTCTTATGGTGTGCTTTAGACTAGTTGTACCCTATATCATGTTTAAATATTTTACCACTGTGTTATATGATTGCAAATGTTTATTATTGATTGATAACTTTTTATGGCAGAGCCTTTCTTATCCATACTAATTTACCTTTAACAATTGCATTTTTTCATACTTCATCCAAAAGAAGTTTAGAACCAATCCAAAGTGGTTTGAGCGTCCTTTAAGAATCCATTAAGATCCTACTGAATAAACTTGGGAAACAAAATGAAAAGTAGGAATTTATCCTGTAGGATATTTGTTTATTCTCATAGAATAAGTGTTTGATCCCATTAGAACTGGTTCTGAATTATGATTTCATTAACATTTCTTTAAGAATTTATAAGGGATGAAACAAATCTTTTTTTTGTTTTTTAGATATGGCTCTAACTGGCTAAAAGATTAGATGAATTCCAACCTTGTTGCTTACACTTGATCTCTCTGAATTCACTCTATTTTTATTTCCACTGTACGTTCTCTGTCATATTCGTCAGGTAAATCAGCTAAAAAGGGGTTAGATTTAGTTAGTTCAGGCCAGTGTCTCTTTCCCTCTGTCTCTCTTAAATTCAAATTCAACATGGCTTTATTGACATTTATACTATAAATCTCCACTTTCAAACAGCCTGTCAGGAGGCAATCAGGCTCACTCACATCCACAACACAAAGATCACACTCACCCGAATACTAATCACCTGCACCTGTCATCAATCCAGCAATCCAGCAATCACCAGCACTATTTAAGAGCACAACTCACCTCCAGTCTCTGTCAAACCTTGAACGAGGAAATATCCACTAACCTGCTCTCTGTGCTTTTCAGACGATTGTTCCTGAGACTATTCCAGTCTGTTTCCTCAGTACACCCTTGTGTTACTTACCTGTTTTCCCTCGTCCAGAGACTCCTCTATCTCCCTGGTGTTCATACTCCGCGTCCTTTGGATTGTGATACTTACCACACTCAAGCCTGCCGTTATCTGCAAGAGAAAAGACGGTCATTCATCAGTATTATACTCACAGCGCCCGTTGATGCATCTGAACTTCCCTACTGTCCTACGAAAGCTTCATTAAAAGTTATTCTGAATCCTTCTAACCTTGTTGTCCTAGTGTGTATCCTGACAGAAGGTTTGACCAAAACCGCTATGGATTCGAACAAACTAATCCTGTGATTAATCCAGCTGGAATTTCCCCGCCTGAGCTCGGTGAGTGCAGAGCTGCAGCGATTCCCACTTCCGCATCTGACGCTCCACCACCGCTGTTTACTTTCTGCCCTATGATGAAACCAGTGCCTTTCTCTGGCCGGGAGGAGGATTGCAACGGATTTCTCCTTCAGTGCTCACTCGCTCTAGAGGTACAACCATACAATTTCCCAACTGAACGTTCAAAAATCTCCTTCATTATTTCACTCTTATCTGGCCGAGCACTTCAATGGGCAGAATCCATGTGGAATCAGACAGGACCGGTTACTGACTCTCTTCAAAACTTCATAACACACTTTAAAGAAGTATTTGGTTGTCCTGTAGGTGATTCATCAGTCTGCGAGCAGTTATATCACCTCCAACAAGGACAAATGTCTATAACTGACTATGCTATAAAGTTTAGAACCCTTGCCGCCACGAGTGGATGGAATGAGAGAGCACTCATGACAACCTACCGTCAAGGATTAAATCCAGCCCTCAGATTACAACTCGCAATTTATGATGATGTCATGGGCCTTGAGAAGTTTATTCAACAATCTATCCGAGTCTCTGCTCGAGTTCAAAATTGTTACCCAGATCTTCACCAATCATCATATGCTTCCTCGTCTAGGCCTGCTGATATCCCAGATCACCGCGGGTTGAGCCTATGCAAATTGACCATACCCGTCTTTCTCCATCAGAAAGAACCAGACGCATGACCCATAATCTCTGTCTGTATTGTGGGGACAACTCTCATTACATCGGTGGTTGTCCTGTCCGTCCACCTCGTCTCTTGGTGAGTTCGTTGGTAGTCAGTCCCCTCAATATTGCTCCTTTATCCACCACCGTTTCATTCTACTGATGTTACCATCTCAGTTACAGCCCTCATTGATTCAGGATCAGCGGGTAATTTCATCTCGGGCGACCTCTGCCGGCAACTTCAACTCCCGAAAATCCTCTGCTCAACCCCGTTCACAGCCAAATCAGTGACTGGAAAGACCTTGAATCCTGGGTATGTAAAACACAGAATAAAACCAATCATTTTAAGAGTCGGTTGTCTACACGAAGAACCATTCACTCCTTTGGTGTTAGAAAATTCCACTTCTGCGATCATTCTTGGCAGACCCTGGCTCATCCAGCACAATCCTGATGTCTCATGGAACAACGGAGAAATTCTGCACTGGGGTTCTACTTGTTTCTCTACCTGCTTCCCTAAGCTTCCAAGACCTGCCTTTACTTCGTCTCAAACTATCTCCATTGCTGTGACATCTATCGAGAGCCCTCAAGCAAAACGGACCATGGAAATTCCACCCTGTTATGCCTCCTTTGCAGACGTATTTAGTCCTGAAAAGGCCTCTCATCTTCCCCCACACAGACCTTGGGATTGCGCTATTGACTTGGAACCTGATACATCGGTGCCTCATGGCCACATTTATTCTCTCTCCATCCCAGAACAACGAGCCATGGAAGAGTATATACAAGAAGCCCTAAATCAGGGGTACATTCGTCCATCAACTTCGCCAGCAGCATCTAGTTTCTTCTTCGTGGCAAAGAAAGATGGTGGTCTAAGACCTTGCATCGATTACCGGGCTTTGAATAAGATCACCATCAAGTTTCGGTACCCACTCCCTCTCGTACCCACATCACTCGAACAGCTACGAGGCTCTAGTATCTTCACCAAGCTTGACCTCAGAAGTGCGTATAATCTAATCCGGATACGAGAGGGGGATGAGTGGAAGACCGCATTCATTACCCCCTCTGGCCACTACGAATATCTTGTTATGCCGTATGGTCTGGTCAACGCCCCTTCGGTGTTTCAAGATTTCATGAACGAAATACTCCGTGATTTCCTCAACAAATTTGTGATAGTATATATTGATGACATTCTTATCTTCTCCCAAGACGAATCTTCACATCAATGACATGTCTCCAGTGTTCTCCAACGATTACGAGATCACTCCCTCTTCCTAAAAGCAGAGAAATGCATCTTCCATCAAGATTCGGTTACTTTCCTTGGGTACATTGTGGGTAAGCAGGGGGTGAAGATGAATGAAGGAAAGGTCGTGGCAGTCACCTCATGGCCCACTCCGCAAACAGTAAAAGAGCTCCAACGATTCCTTGGCTTCGCAAATTTCTATCGCAGGTTCATTAACAATTACAGTACCATAACCTCTGCTCTTACCTCTCTCCTGAAAGGGAAACCAAAATTCCTGTCCTGGAACCTTGAAGCTGACCATGCCTTCTAGATGTTGAAAAACGAGTTCATCTCTGCTCCTCTTCTACGCCACCCTAACCCAGACCTCGCCTTCATCGTTGAAGTCGATGCCTCCACAACTGGAGTAGGTGCCATACTTTCTCAGCACCAGGGGGATTCCCATAAACCTCTTCCCTGTGCCTTCTTTTCAAAAAAATTATCCCCAGCTGAACAGAATTATGATGTGGGTAACCGGAACTCCTCGCCATCAAATTGGCTTTGGAAGAGTGGAGACATTGGCTCGAAGGGGCACAACATCCTTTCACGGTACTTACCGATCATAAGAACCTTCAGTATCTCAAAGAAGCCAAGAGACTAAACCCACGTCAAGCCCGTTGGGCTTTATTCTTCACTCGGTTCCACTTCTATATCACCTATCGTCCAGGATCCAAGAATACCCGTCGCGGATGCTTTATCCAGACTCCATGCCCTTCCAGACACCATTGATGAACCTGAACCAGTTCTGCCCACTACAGTTTTCGTCAATCCCATTCAATGGGACATTAATGATCAAATCCAGGAAGCCACGAGACTAGAACCTACTCCACCAGAATGCCCAGACACCCTCACGTATGTCCCAGACGAATATCGCCTACCTCTCATCGAATCTGCTCATTCGTCAGTTGGTACGGGTCATCCTGGAGCGACACAGACTTACACTCTCCTACAGCAACGATATTGGTGGCCAGGCATGAGAAAGGAAGTACAACGCTCAGTCCAGGGGTGTCAAATTTGCGCTATATCTAAAACTCCACGTCACTTACCTTCTGGGAAACTATTACCTCTACCTATTCCTCAACGGCCGTGGTCGCATCTGTGTATTGATTTCATTACTGATTTACCTCCATCAGGAGGCAACACCTGCATTCTCATTATAGTTGACAGATTCTCCAAAGCCTGTAAACTGATCCCCTTACCAGGCCTTCCTACAGCTCTTGAGACAGCCGAGAGCCTCTTCAACCAGGTTTTTAGTCATTTTGGCCTCCCTGAGGACATTGTGTCCGATCGAGGACCTCAATTCATCTCTCGGGTTTGGAAAGCTTTCTTTTCTCTTCTCGGAGTGACGATAAGCTTGACATCGGGATATCATCCCCAGGCTAATGGGCAGACTGAGAGGAAGGTTCAAGAAATTAATCGTTTCCTCCGCGACGTTCTGTCAAGATCATCAAGACACGTGGAATCAATTCCTTGCCTGGGCAGAATACGCCCAAAACTCCTTGCATCAGACCACCACAGGGCTAACACCTTTCCAATGTTTCCTAGGTTTCCAGCCACCACTGTTTCCATGGTCCGGTGAGCCTTCCGAGGTCCCTTCAGTTGATTTCTGGTTTCGAGAAAGTGAAAGAGTGTGGAATGATGCCCATCATCATCTCCAACGGGCCATACACAGACACAAAAGATTTGCAGATGTACGTCGAAATGACACCCTGTGTTTGAACCTGGTCAACTTGTCTGGCTCTCGACTCGAGACATCCGTCTCACGCCAAACATGTCAGTAAATTGAGCCCACGATATATTGGACCTTTTAAAATTCTCCATCAAGTCAATCCAGTCACATATAAGCTTCACCTACCTCCTTGATTCAAGATTCACCCAGTTTTCCATGTATCTCTCCTGAAACCTCATTATCCTTCTGTTTTTCCTCCCACTACAGAGCCTGATTCTGACCAGACCCCTCCCTTACCTACCATTGAAGAGGACCCCATCTACTCAGTCCACGAAATCCTGGACTCCCGACGTCGGGGTGGTCGGTATAGAATACCTTGTCGACTGGGAAGGTTACGGGCCAGAAGAAAGATCTTGGGTTTCTCGAGACGATATCCTGGACCCGACTCTTCTCACTGAATTCCACCAACAACATCCACATCGACCAGCCCCACGACCTCGAGGCAGACCACCACGACGTCGGGGTCCTCGATCGCTGGCGCTGACTCTGGAGGGGGTAATGTCAGGAGGCAATCAGGCTCACTCACATCCACAACACAAAGATCACACTCACCCGAATACTAATCACCTGCACCTGTCATCAATCCAGCAATCCAGCAATCACCAGCACTATTTAAGAGCACAACTCACCTCCAGTCTCTGTCAAACCTTGAACGAGGAAATATCCACTAACCTGCTCTCTGTGCTTTTCAGACGATTGTTCCTGAGACTATTCCAGTCTGTTTCCTCAGTACACCCTTGTGTTACTTACCTGTTTTCCCTCGTCCAGAGACTCCTCCATCTCCCTGGTGTTCATACTCCGCGTCCTTTGGATTGTGATAATTACCACACTCAAGCCTGCCGTTATCTGCAAGAGAAAAGACGGTCATTCATCAGTATTATACTCACAGCGCCCGTTGATGCATCTGAACTTCCCTACTGTCCTACGAAAGCTTCATTAAAAGTTATTCTGAATCCTTCTAACCTTGTTGTCCTAGTGTGTATCCTGACACAGCCCTCCTAAGCGCTCTTCTCTCCTTCTTTTTATTTTGTTTGCCTTCTGGGCAGGGAGGAGAATTTATATTTAAAAAAGGACATAAATATTTATCTGTTTCTCACCCACTCCCATCATATCGCTTCAGAAGACATAGATTTAATAACTGGAGTTTTATGGATTACTTTTATGCTACATTTATGTGCTTTTTTGAGCTTCAAAGTTTTGGACCCTGTTGACTTGTATTGAATGGACCTACAGAGCTGAAATATTCTTGTAAAAATCTTCATTTGTGTTCTGCTGAATTAAGAATGGCATGAGTGTGAGTAAATGATGAGAGAAGTTTCATTTTTGGGTGAACTATCCCTTTAAGAAAAAACAATATCAGCAAGGACAGGAAGAGGAGGTTTTGTTTTACAAATTCCTAAGTGCTTCCCAGACATTGAATGTGTTTGTTAGCTTTTTATTGATCATGTGTCCAACTGATTTGTTTGCAACCATACTAATGTCATTTTAGATGTAACAATAGCAGTATTGGAATGCCAATATGTTGAGGATGTCTTCTTTAAAACGTTTGTAATTCCTTGAAATATTTTGGTTGTTTAGAGAGACAGACAAACCAGCTTAATTAGATTCTATTTTTTAAGCATTGTGAGTATTAAGCAAGCTATTGAAAGCCCAACATATTTAGACTCCTGAAATAAAATCCTTGTTATCTTGTCAGCATCTGATATTCTGCGATTGAATGTGCTTTGGAGTGTAAGCAGGAGTTAAATGTAAATCCTGTTACACTGAATACATTTGACTGTTTCCTCCTATCCTGGTCCAGTATAATATGCAGAGGCAACTTTAAGTAAGCCAGTGTAACACTGTGTCTCTGTGGCGCTATCAAAGCATTGCTCTGTTTGTTTGTAATTCTGCGGTTGATTGCATTGCAATTAATAGCAGAATTAAGAGTGTTCGAAAAGCTGTTTTTTTACACTTCCATTTGATGCAACTAGTGGTGCTGCTTCTTGGAAAAAACGGAGACCTTGACAAAACAACAGCACAACTTTAGTGCAAAAATAGGAAATAAAATTGCATATCCTTCAGAATGCCTACATCTCGACAGCTACTTTCTTTTCAGATGCCTTTCAAGATAATGCAAAGTCAGTCTCTTCATAAGATGAAGGCGTGAACATAGATTGCCTCAATAAGTAATAATCCTAATCCTTTTTCTTCTGTGCTCATCATCCTCCACTCATTCACTGATGCAGTTTGGCTACGACTTGGCTGGCGTGTCTCAGTTTGAAAATAAGGATTGGTGGTTGATTGTGTTTCTGTTTTGAACGTGTTTCGGAAGAAACGGACGTGTCTGAGTTCTGATGCCATGAATCGAGAAGGAGTTTGGTTTTGGTTGACAGTTGTCTTCTCCGGTTTGCTGTTCCTTTGTGTTTTGGCACTGCTGTGTTTCTTCACCTGCAGACTAACATCAAGAGTACTGCCTGTTGGATCCCCTCTACATTTTTGACTGGGCATAAAGTCATGGTAAAAGTCTTGCTGTTGTGGCAGAACTCAGTGTAGGGCTTAAATGAATATTCCGGTTTCAATAGAAGTTAAACTCAACCTACAGCATTCGTCGCATAATGTTGAGTACTACAAAAATAAATTTCGGCTTGTACCTCCTTTTATTTAAAATAAGATAAAATCTGGGTTACAGCGAGGCACTCACAATGGGAGTGAACGGGGCCAAACCGTAAACGTTAAAATACTCATTGTTTTAAACGTAGTCACAAGATGTAAAAAATATGCATATTAACATTATTTTAGTGTGATAAAATAATCCCGGGAAATGACAATTTATACAAATTTATACATTCATGTGCTTTGTACAGTTGCATAAACTTTCCACATGCTTTTTATTTTTAGCATCTTAGGGAAACAGTCAAAAATGTCAAACAGCAACGACAAATGCACTGATTGAAGAGAGAAAGCCCAGGGTTTATAAATATATAGTGTGTAATCTTGATAACCTGAATGTCCAGGAATAATTATTTACCCAACACAAAGTATAACCAGTGTAAAACTTGGATCAAGATAACCCAGGATTGCATTTTACCAGGGTTAAGAATGGCCCTGTGTTAACTATTTCAAAGTGTGATAAGCACAAGTCTTGAATTAAGCCTCAGGCATTTTGTCCATAGATTAGGCATCTTAAAGAAGATTATATACAAGAATGCAAACAGAAAAGCTATTCGTTACACTGCACTTCAAATAAAAGCTGATTTTTTTCTAGCTTGGTCATATATTTTATACAGCTGTGTGAACACTGTCCGTTCACGCAAGTGTTTCATCAACGATGAATATTTCAGTGCATTACGTGACCAGCACCATGGCCTTTTTCCCGTTTTACAAATGCAAATACAAAGTAATCAAAGCTCAAGTGTAGGTTGTGCATAGGTTGATTGAGCACACGGCTTTGATTCTGATTGATGCTTCCTGCGCAATGACTAAAGACCCCAATAAAAGGATTTAAAGTAAGCAGAGGAGGTGTGTGTTTGTAATAGAAATCCTATGGTCCTGTGCCTTTGAACAGAGGTGTCCAGTTAATCAGCTTTGTCATGCCTGTTAAAGAACTGTGCGGTGGCACTCAATCCCATTAAAGTGACCTTGACTAAAGATTGGAAGAGAGAGAGCTTTAATACTAATACAGCCATGCCACGTTTTAAACTGTGAACTTTTCGTTAGCTGCCTGACTTAATCTGCAAAGAACATAATTATACCAAATGATTTATGATGATGAAATTTCCCTTTTAAAAATTCACTTTCACTTTTCCCCAGTTGTAACAGGCTCTCTTAAGTCATTCTATGATACGACTGTCTTTTCCATACTGAATATGTGATTTTTAAGGTACATTTGCGTACGATTTTAAACATTTTATTAGACAGAAAATGAGTTAAAAAATTGCATGGCGTCATTTTACACTTAATTGAAGGAATATTCGGGTTCAATACATGTTGAGCTCAATCAACAGCATTTGAGGCATGATGTTGACCACAAAAAATGTTTCCCTGCTTTTCTTTAAAAAAAATTCAAAATTGAGGTTACAGTGAGCAGTGGCGGAGCTAGGGGGTCCCATTGGACCCCATTGACCACCCCACTCGAAATTGCTGTTTTAGTAATTTTTTGGCACAATTTAGTTCTTTAGAGATGAAATCATCTCTGTACAAATGTACAAACTTAACATGTGCGCACACCATGGTCGCCAAACCTCTCCATCCCGGGTGCCGTCTGCCGGCTGGTCATCCCCATCTACCTGGACAAGGGAGGGGATAGTGTAGTACCCCCCAAAAAACTGTAAAATTTAAAAGAGGGAAAAGGCCAACGCAGAGCGACAGTGAGAGAGAGAGAGGAGAGAGAGGTGGAAAAAAAAAACTCTTACTTGCCAGTTCTCCGATACGCCGCAGCTTGTTCCTCGGCCACTCTTCCACCCTCTATCGGACGACAGCCGAGCCTCTCCGGGTGGATCAGAGGCAGTCCTCCAGCCCCTGGCGGACGGAACACCCCGCCGCGTTCTCGGGGAATGGAAGGGGTCTCCCTCGCCCCTGGCAACGGTTCTCTCGCTCCAGGCGGTCGCCAGTGAGCCCCACCCCGCGCGCGGTCGGCGGTCTTAAACCCCGCCGCGTTTCAGCGGCCAGTAGGCGACTCCTGTGCCCCTGGCAGCGGCCCTGACCGCTCCAGGTGGTCGGCTAGGAGCCCCTTCTCTCCTCGTGGTCGGCGGCCATCGTCCTCGTTCAGGCGGCTGGGCTCCTCGTCCCCCGGCAGATGGCCGCGGCTGCTCCGTTGGTGTGAACGGTAGTGGCGAGAACTCTACTACCGTGTATCTCTCCTCCTTCCCGGGCTTCGGCACCAGTGTAAAGGTATTCAATGGAAAGGAGGAGGCGAGAACCGGCTTGACGATGTAAATAATAGTTTAATGATAAACTTAAAAGAAGACACAAACACACACATGACGGACATGTCCGTAAACGATCTCTCTCTCCCGCACGGTCCCCTGCAGTCAGCCTTTAACTCTCACGGAGGCATAATTAGCCTAATACGGGAAAAAAGAAAGTCTCCCTTTTGAAAATAAATAAATTGAAAAAATAAGAAAGCTATCAGAATTATAATAAACAGAATTATAAACATGATAAAAAATATAATGTAACTATAACGTGTTATATAAATAAAGCATGTTAGTTTACATGTTATCATAGCATGTTCAATTAACTACTAAATTAAAAATAACATCAGCTGTGTGAGCTTTTAAAGTAATGTCCATGATTATTAACAGTTAACATATACTGTAGGTGAGGCCAGACTGCTCTTGTCTGTACCTTTAACAGTTGTTTCTCAACTGGTTTTGCTTCAGGACAGATTTTACATTGGAAATCAAGTGTCGACCTGCCATAGATTAAACATAACCTGTATTTAATGTATCCTGGGTTGCATTTCCTTAAATGTTGCATAGTATTGTTCATGGTTTTCCAGTACAAGGACATGCATCAAGTGTCATTATTTTTGTTGATGATGTCAACAACAAAATCTACAGGAAGTTTTCTCTCCCCTTTTAAAAATTGAAGAACATATTTACTTATATGAGCCCATTATTATCCCGTTTGTTACCTAATATTACATATTTAGACACATATAACACAGAAGGAAAGGCTCCTCATTACCATGGCTAGGTCAGTGTGTTAGTCTTATATAATAATAGTAATAATAATAATAAATTAATATATTTATGAAAAATAAATAATAGCTAGTTAGAGTAACATACATGCGTGAAGGGACTTCAATGTTTCTAAATTGCACAAATAAAAAAATACATTTACATATTCTTCTCTGGCTTGCTTTTGATCTACTTTTATATTTAATTTCATCACTGAGAAGGTTTACCTGCAAAATTAGTAGCACCAAACATCACAAGCAATCTCAAGAATGGTCGACCCAGTCCGAATAGACCAGTTGAGAAACACTGCTTTAACTCTCATACACACTTCTCTCAGACATTTTCTCCGCTGCACGTGCATGCGTGTGTGTTTGTGTGTGTTGCACGTTGATGAGTCTGACAGGCAGACAAGGAATAAAGAAGATGCTCACGCTCATATGAGATTCTCCATCCGGTTGCATTTGTTTCTCAATACCGTAGATAAGCAAATGTACATGGTACGATAAACGTCAATTTTCAAACCGTGGTATACCGTGAAACCGGTATACCGCTGCAACCCTAATTCCAGGGTTTATGGCATTACAACGTCATGCCAACAAAGTTGTAATAATCATACTATAACTGTATTACTATATATATATATATATATTGTATATATGGTAATATAGTTATAGGATAACTATAGTGTGTGTATATATATATATATATATATATATATATGCATATTTGCTAATACAACAAGGCCAATCAAGGCCGATACAACCCCCTATTCTTTCAATTGCTTTTGCATAGGAATACAACAAGATTATGATGGTAAAAAAAGGCTTGACATGGTAAACAGTTGTCGTCCATCTTGTAACTATGATACAAATGATGTTCCTATACTTCACAGCTTCACCCGTTTTGTCATTGCAGATCTTACAGCCTTCTGCCAGCCTTGGAATGTAAGAGTTGTCCTGCAAACAGCCGTAGATAGACAAGGAAATGAAGGTTGCAGCACTCTTTATCCTCAGTTGCCTGGTGTGGGTAGGCATGGGAAAGTTTCCAGGTCAGTTAAGGCACTAATAAGCTAATTGTGCCATTTCTACTATTTTATTTCAAGTCAAGTCAAGTCAAGTCAAGTTTCCAGGTCAGTTAAGGCACTAATAAGCTAATTGTGCCATTTCTACTATTTTATTTAATCAACCTTCTACACACACACACACACACACACACACACACACACACACACACACACACACACACACACACACTGGAGAAAGAATCGCATTGTCTGGTACATTTCTGAAATTTTTGCCAGACTTTTGGCATGACTAGGGATGTGTGAGACGAGTCGACTAGTCGACTAAATGGTTCTGATGCTGCTAGTCGACACTGGAATTACTAGTCGGTTAATATTTCCCCCCATTAAACAGATCATCGTTTTAACACATTTACGTTAGGCTTTATATTTTTGCAGAGGCTGCGCTTAAGTCATATTAATGTAATTTCTTTTTTATATAATTAATAATACAAATATTATTTGAAAAAAGAGGATATCTGGAGCAGATACAGAGTTTAATTTCACCTCAGGCTGCGCGTGCTTCTTCCCTCTAAGTTATTTTTCTGCCGAGCAGGCTTTTTCAAGCGCAGGATAGTCACCTCAGGCGAGTCAAGTCCCATATTTTACCGTACCATGTCAACGTGTTAATTTTGCTCATCAAAAATGTTATGCTTTTGAGTAAGTAGTCTAGAAAATGACTGTTTTAGGCTAGGTATGCCACTTTTTAAATCTGCTGATTCTCTTTTATTATGTGAGCACGTCGTACTTAGAGTACATCAGGTTTATTGTAGGCTACATCACAGGCCTATTTTTGCCATCCTATAGCTCCTTTATTATATCGTAACTGTTATTGGTTAACATCCTTTACTGAACAGCAGTCATATTAGATCAATGGCTAATGCACAATTTAACAATTTTATATGTTAAGTAACTTTTACATGGTGAATTCCATTTAGAGCAGGCTGGGCTGCTCTATTGGTCCTGCACTATTCATTCAATTGTTTTCAATAAATATCAATAAACGTTGATTCAGTGATTGCTTGTCATGTTCTATATTTAACAATGATCATAATGCAAGGCGAGCACGTCGCAGATAAATGCCCCTTTTCAGTGGAAATTAGCTTAGATTTTGGAATAAATGACGAATTTGAAATGGGTCGCATAAATATATATTTTTTATTGTTTTCTGAAGGTTGGTTTCTTTTTAGACTAGTCAACTAGTCGGTCTAAAAATTTCCGTTTAAACATCAGTGTAATTAGTCGTTCAGCAGATCCCTAGACATGACATGTAAGCGGAATGCAACTGAAAACTGAAAAGGATATTAAGCAAACTTATGTATTTTGTATTTTTGTATTGAAAAATTGTATTATCTTCCCTGAGGTCCACTGATAATGTCAGTAAAGCTTTTTTTTCCATGAAAACTGTCATAGTTTATTAGTATATGATAATTTTCCACCCTGTCTCTGGCCCTCTGACTGAAACGCTCGGTTTATGCCACAGTTCTGATACGCTACATCTTGCAGCCTCTCCAATTCAGCCATATTTAAACTCAATCGGTAAGGAATAAACAAGCTGTCCACAGCATTATAAAACTTAATTTCAGTGTTTATACATAACGCACAACCAACACATTGCATTTGAATATATTAAAATGTTCATTCAAGCATATCAGCACCATAAACTATTAAACTGTCATGGCATTTGAAACATTCATGAATGAAACTGTTTACTCACAGTTTTGCTGTCAAGTCGAAGTGTTTTTAACTGCCCCATTCTTCAATAACAGTTCCTTTACAAAACTTGAATCGTATTATGACTGGTTTACAAGCATTTGATGCTGATATTAGCCGCACAAACACAGTCCATAGCACGGTGAAACATGATGCTCACACATTTCACAAATCGGCAGAAACGCATCTAAACAGTCAAATACGTCCAGCTAGTGGTTATTTACATACACCAACAATACAAAATAGTGCAGATGGGCACAAGAACAGCAAGACGCAGAGCAGCTGAATGAAGCCAAACGGAGTCTTCCTTTTCCTTCTGAGTTGTAACTTGACACCGCTTCTTTTAAAAGCGGCACGTTAAACACGACAGCGGTCAAAGATGTCTGTGTAATTCATGTTGTATGCACAAAAAATGTCAAAATAGTCCAGATGGCTCTCGTTTGGTGTTCAGGAACAGTTGGTCCCTAACCTACAACTTCTTAAAGTTCTCGAGTTTAGCAACACTTTCACCTTCATAGAAAGTCCAACCGATGTGTTACATGGGTCTGCAGAGTCATACATTGTAAAATGGAGAATGTTGTGAAAAGTCGAACCAAAAGTTGAACCAAAATCAAAGTTGACCTCGTTAAATGCAATGTAAATGTAACTATAGCTTATCACGGCTCAACTAGAGTTACACAAACCAAATATACTCTAAATTTGGTCGCGTATATGCAAGTTTATATATAGTTTAATATAACTGTCCTGGAGGAGAACTTGGGATTTGCTTACAGTTTTATGACTGTAACTGTACAGAATATTATTTGATGAAGAGTTGAATGTCAGACACGTGCTTCATAAATAGTGTTTCAGGCCATCAATAGTTAATATCCCTCTTTGATCTTGCCATAAGTATGGACATAGTACAATGTCATTTCATTTCATTTCAAATGTATGTTATCTTTCATAAGAAGATTGGACCTTCAAGTCAGATGGCCGCAGATATGTTCATTTATGTGATTGTGGGCTTAAGAAGCTTATGTGGTCTGAAGAAAAGATGCATAAAATAGAAATTAATTCGCTGCCATTGTATTGATGTAGTGAGTTATACAGTAAAATGTGCTTATCCTATGAAAGTTATACAGTACATACTGACATTTGAATAAGACTACATGGAATGTTTATTGCAGTGTTTTTCCAGTCAAACTATCAAAATAATCTTAAAACAAGATGAAATGGACTACATGGGATATCCGTCAACAATTGTTGTCCAATTGGATATGCTAAATCCTTTCAGTTTAGTTTAGGAAGAGCGATAACTTGGTCTCTAAATGGAGACATCCGGTCTTGGGCCAAGATTGTTATCTTGGTGAACAGGAGCATTTTTGGTGGTTATGTGTTATAATATATGGGTAATCATGCAAAAGTGTAATCATGTTTTCTTTTGGCTTGTAGAGCAAGAGAAGAACCCTGCGTTCTGGAATGAACAGGCTCAGCGCTCTATAAAAAATGCCTTAAACCTTCAAAATCTCAACAAGAACATTGCCAAGAATATCATCCTCTTTCTTGGTGATGGTAAGTACTTCCAAATTTCGGTTGGATTAATCCACTTTTAACATGCATTTCTAAAATGTTTGAATGAATTGCTTTGCACATGCAAAGAGCACAAATGTACATAATTGTTAAGAGTTCAAAAGAAATTAGTTTTTACCAGTTATGGTACATTTCAGAGAAAATGATACAGATGTGCCTCTATTCTGTATTTGTTAATTTTATAAAGCCTGTTACATTCCATATTAAAGCCTGCTACATGCCCCAGCTTCAAATGTAAGCATTAAAATGGGCAGTGACAGATGCAAGTTGAGGAGAAAAACAGATCGAATAAGTTGGGCTTCAGATTGCACAATATATTTCTTCTGGCCACACCCATAAGAAAGAATTGGCAATAAAAAATACCAGTTTGAAAAAAATCTAAAAAATACATGTTATGTCATGTTCAACCACTGTCTTCTAGATTTATTACAGTACTCCGTGGCAGGGCGGAGGGCGGGGCCGGGTCGTGATCATACACTCCCGGTTCCTTATCAGGCTAATCAAGCCTCCCAGAGGGAGAGAGAGATAATTTACAGGCATGTCCATCGTGTGTGTTTGTGTCTTTTAAGTTTATCATTACAAATATTATTTGTATCGTCAAGCTGGTTCTCATATTTTAATGAATAACTTAAACCAAAAGACAAACACACACATGACTGACTTGTCCGTAAACTATCTCTCGCTTGTTGCACCACTGTCTGCCATCAGCCTTTATCCCTCTCGGAGGCTTAATTAGCCTGATAAGGGACCGGGTGTGTATAATCACAACCCGGCTCCGCCCTGCCACATACTCACTATCCACCACTACAAAAACCACATATCAGACACATAAAGGAATATATTACCTACAGGATAATGTAGAAGACATGCTTGAAACTGAGATAAAAGAACACGTGGACACATTGACTTGTTCATCCATCTATACTAGTTTGAGAAACGCCGGGTGACCTATTAAGACTGTAATTTTCCTGGAAGTCTCCCAGGCAAGTTCTGCATCTTCATGGGTTCTGTTGATCAGTGTAGATTTGCATTGGTAATTATGTTTACACAAGGCTACATAGTTTCATTATATTGAAGATTGGAATATGTTGTAAACAAAGATGTTTAAGCATGATTATGTATTATAGATGTGCATATTTAGAGTATTCAATTGGAGTCTCAATTAGATTTAATTAGTGGAGTGTAATTGGTGTTTTTAATTTCAAGGACCATAAGATGGAATGTCAATACCAAAACCAAACAACTTCATTTCATTAATTAACATATTGTTATTTTTATTAACATAATTCAACATTAACACATATTTGAAGAATTGCTTTCTGTCACACATCATGTTATATTTTAAGCTTGATACAATAATAAGGTTTCAAGACAACCCCCATAAACTCTTTTATTTGCATATGTGATTGCACTGAGCCATTTTCTTATGAACTGGCAGTGTTCAGTGTTATCTGGTCACCAAGTAATTAGTAACTGTAATCTTATTACCTTTTTGGAAGAAGTAGTTCAACTCATTGCATTTTAAATTCTTGCAATCAGATTACATTGAATGACTTTTGGTTAAGGACATTCATTGTAAACACATTAGTTGGGTTACACATATTTCTAAAATAATACTATTTATGTATAAAATATGTCAAATATGAATGTATATGTTCATATGCTCATCTGTTTGCATTTCTGTGACAGCTGAAGGGTGAGCCTCAATACTCAATGTGTATTTATGATTACTTTCTATGAAGTAATCAGTAATCTTATTACAATTTTAGAGAAGTAATTAGTAATTTTTAGTGGATTACTTTTTGACTAACTTACACGACACTGCCCGATGAGTTTTATTTATATATTAGGGCTGTCAAACAATTAAATTATTTAATCGAATTGCATGATATGCCGATGTTTGCTGGGAAAGTCCCTTAAATAGTGGGCAGTGGTGGCTCAGTGGTTGAGGCTCAGGGTTACTGACCAGAAGGTCGGGGGTTCAAGCCCCAGCACCACCAAGATTGCCACTGTTGGGCCCTTGAGCAAGGCACTTAACTCCAGGTTGCTCTGGGAGTTAATAAGTAATAATAAGTGTAATAAGTGCACTGTAAGTCGCTTTGGATAAAAGCGTCTGCCAAATGCATAAATATAAATATAAATAAAAATGATTATATATATATATAATGATTAAATAATTATAAATAGTGATATTTCAGTGTATATAAATATAATATATATGTATATATAAAACACAGTTATTTCCGGTCCTCGAATCTGATTGGACGAGAGACGTTCCATGAGCACTGATGTTCTGACACCATCAGCAATCTGACGGACCACGGATCACTCCGCATTCATGCTGTTCTAAACTAAAGTGTATCTGTTAGGAGTTTCTATAGTGAATGACTCTTGCACACAGCTACTGATAAATAGAGAGGAATATCCCCGCTTGGACATATATTTTCCACTGAGAAAGCTTATAGCATCTCTGATTGGGTGTGGCAACAGGTTTGCACATGCTCCATCTCTCTCTCTCTCTCTCTCTCTTTCTCAGAGACACACACACACACACACACACACACACACACACACATCCAGCCGTCTGACTTCAAATGTATATACAAAGAACACTCCTGTCCCAAACAGGTTATGTGACAAGTTAAAGGTTGATTGTTTCAACATGGACTTCTGAACAAAATTCAAGGTTTCATTTCAGAGTTTCAAAATTACATCTGTTATTTCAAACTTCATTAATGTCACGAGAGGCCATGCATTACAGTGATTTTAGATATTGTCTGTTTATAGGAATGATGCAAAGCGGTAAAGCTCCTTTACTGTGGTAAAATCACTATAAACCGTGACTCACATTGCTAATTGCTTTTATATAACTTTCCGTTTGTAAAAGAATATAAACAGCTTTCTGAAGCAATTTTAAAGGGAGAGTTCACCCAAAATATTTTATTTCTGTCATTTACTCACCCTCATATTGTTCCAAACCCAAATGACTTTCAATCCTCCTTGTTTGGCAGTAGGTACCGTTATCATCAGTCACCATTCACTTTCGTATCATGGAAATAAAAATGAAAGGTAACTGAGGCTAACATTCTGTCTAACCTTTTGTTTTTGTCTTTGGAGGTAAGAAAGGAATACGGGTATAGAACAACATGAGGGTGAGTAAATGATGACATCATTTTCACTTTTGTGTTAATTATCCCTTTAAAGTTTGGAGGTACAGGCTGGCCATGTTACTCATAACTATACATGCAGGGAAGGGGCATCTTGTTAAAGATAGACAACCTGTAACATGCCATCTTTTATTGTATGTAGGTATGGGTGTACCTACAGTGACGGCAGCACGGATATTAAAGGGTCAACTGAATGGACAGAGTGGCGAGGAGACACAACTGGAGATGGACAAATTTCCCTACGTTGCCCTCTCTAAGGTACGGCCCACGTGCTGTAATCCCATCATGCCGTTCCTTTGTGTTCATAATCCATGCAGTCGCATAACATCCCCTTCCCAACCACAGAGCACAAAGATTGAAATCATAGTTTGATTTCTCTAGAGATGACTGATGACTCATGTAGTTAAATATTTCACAGATTTGTAAGTTGTTATTTAAAATGATAAGCAGCATTTTGAAAGAAGGTAAATTATAATCTAGTGCTTGATTCAGCTGTTTTTCCTTTGGGTTTATAAATAATGGTAGATCATTATTATGGACACTAATAACAGGATTTCCGCGGTTGTGAAAAACCTGGGAATTAAAAAATTGGGATTTCCATTCCAGAACAAGTCATGGAAATGAACACAATCTTAAAAAGTCATGGAGAACTCTGTAGTAAATGTGAATGCTTGGCTCTAAAATATTTAAAATGGCTAGAAATAGTTCTTTTTTATTCATATTAAGATTTTATTTTAATTGTTATATTAAAGGGGTCATGAACTGCCTTTTTTATTTTGTACTGTTCTCCGAGGTCCACTTATAATCTTATCAAGATTGTTGCATAAAAAAACATAATTTAGAAGTAATAGACCTTAATTTGCAAAATTAATTTGGTTTTATTTGTTTCACAGACATATAACACCAACGCTCAAGTACCAGACAGTGCGGGCACCGCCACAGCATTCCTGTGCGGGGTGAAGGCCAACGAGGGGACAGTAGGAGTGAGCGCAGCATCTGTCAGATCCCAGTGTAACACCACTCAGGGGAACGAGGTCACCTCCATTCTTAGATGGGCCAAAGAAGCAGGTGAATCCACCTGCACAAAAACAATACATACAGTGGGCAGGCTGTAAGTTTGTGTGTTTCTTGCACTTAAAAGTATGTCCCAGGTTCAAAACAAGTTTCGCAAAGATAAATAGACAAGCAATTGTGGCATAATGTTGGTTACCACAAATAATATATTTTATTCGTTGCTTATTAAAAAAAAAATGCAGTTACATAAGGAACTTACATAAACATTCAAATACACACTCTTTCAAAAGTATTGCAACAAGATGTAAACCTTTTATGTGTTAACATGATTTTAGTGTGATGAAATCATTTTATTACCTTTTCACTTTAAAGATATATCCAATATTACAATTTCATTGCCATGACGACACAATGTCAGTAAACCCTGTAAGCGATTTTATTTAGTAAGATTTACAGACTGGCCCGATTTACTTCAATTGTAAGTGCCTCACTGTAACAGGGACTGTTGCTTTTTTTTAGTAAAGGTGGGATGAGAATATTTGGGTTGTAATCAACATTGTACTATGGTGTCAACTGAGATTAAATTGTATTAAACCCAGAACATTCTTTTAAAGCCAAAAATCCAGAACTGATCTCTTCCGCCAGCCAGATATTAAGAGTAATTGCATCATCCAACATATTATTAGGGAAAGCGCTCCAGTGTCTCTTTAATTTAACGATCGTGTACTGGCAAATTTTATTTGAAGTTGTGGGTTCATACTCACATGACATGTAATGACACAGAGGAGCTCTGTCATGCCCATTGACTCTATTGCTAAGGAGATGATCAAATTAAAAACACAGAATCTCAAAGGTCTTTGTTCATGAGAAATAAAGGCTTGTGGGTTTAATTGGAGAGCCTTAAAGTAAAGTGTGAAAGTGAAGAAGAAATATTTTACAATTGCATACATGTGATATATAATATGATAATAATGTAATATGATAATATAATATACTAGCTATTTAGGTTGGCTGGGTTCAAGCAACAACAGTATAAATGCAAAATGGACCAAGACTAACGTTGAACAAAAAAGAGAGACTGATATTTTGATATTTAAAATGTTATTTTTAATGTCATTCATAATTCTGGATTTTTTTAAAGCCTTATAATTGTCTAATCGAGAGCCCTAGAACAGACGATTAATTGTCTAATTGTTGTTCATAATTCCAATTATTTGTTTGAAAATTAATCATCCGCGATTTCAAAATCGTGACAGCCCTAGTCAGAAGTTTGCAGCTCTTCAACGGTAGTGGTGAACCTCCAGCAAACCTTTGATGACAATGAAGATTTTGCCACAAAGCTCATTAGCATGTGAAAATAATTGTAATGAAGGTTCTTAAGTTGGGCAAGGAGGAGGCGGGAACCAGCTCAAGAGTCAACGTAAAACTTTAATAAATAGCTGAACTCAAATATAACATAAACTGCAAAATAAACAAAGACACACCCACACAGCTTTGTGCATCTCTCTCTCTCTCTCTCTCTCTCTCTCTCTCTCGCGTGAACTAGCGTCTCCTGCCCCCCTTATCTCCCTCCCGCTGATTAGTCAACTCTGCTCCAGGCATGAATCATCACGGCCCGGACATGCCCCCCCTCCTCATCACACTCCTCTTACTCCACCCCTCCCTTCCTGGAGTCCTTCCTCCAGCCGGGCTTCCTTGCCTCCTGGGAAACTGAGAGAGACGAAGGGAGGTAGAAGGGAGAGAGAAAAATTGTCTCGCCGTTCACCAGACACGCTGTCGCCTGGTCCTCAGCCATTCCTCAGCACACTGGTGGATGACAGCTGTTCCTCACTTGGCGGTCGGCAGCGAGTCCTCTGTCTGCTGACGGATGGCAACGGCTGCTCCTTCTCCTGGCGGATTGCAGCGGCTCTTCCACTTCCCAGCAGATGGCAGTGGCGAGGACACAACGACAGCACATTCTTCCTCCTTCCTGGGTTTTGGCACCAGTGCAACAAACCTTTGCGAACTAGCTGACCAGTCAATGTGAAACTTTAATAAACAACTGAACTCAAACATAACATTAACTGCAAAACAAACAAAGATGCATACACACAGCTTAGAATGTCTCTCTCTCTCTCTCTCTCTCTCTCTCTCTGTCTCTCTCTCTCGAACTGGTGTCTCCGGCCCCTCTTATCTCTCTCCCGCAGATTAGTCAAATCAGCGTCAGGCGTGCGTCATCACGGCCCGGCCACACCCCCTTCTCATCACAATAATGAGTGTGGCAAGTTTGCAGCAAATTTGTGACAACTCTATAGAGTTTTTCAAGAACTGGAAACCCATCAGGCTGAACGTACTATATATTTTACTTGTAATCAAATTAAAGTAAATGTTCATGCTAATTTTCAAGCCCCCCCCCCCCATAAAAATAAAAAGGTAACCATGGCAACCAGGGCTTGTTTTCCCTCATGATAAACCATGCCCCCATTGCAGACTGTATAATAAATCTTTGCCTCGACTCTCTGCCAATTACAATACAGATGGGATATTTGTTTCTGGGAAAATTTAGCATTTTTTGTAATAGGAATACATTAACATTAAGAAACAAAGTTGACACTGGGATCAAAGACAGGTTGACCAGATAAAGGATTGAGGAAAGATTGAGTCTTTATCCAGAGACTATGAATAAATTACAAGAGCGACAGTTTGACTGATGAGTGCAGCACATAGACAGCTTGCTCATATTTTTGTCTTATGTTGAAAATAAAAACAAATGATGCATTTTAAAAGTCCCAAAAGTCCTCCACTGAAGGTGAATGGATGCAGTGGAGCGGAATTTGTAACGTGTCGGACATGACAAGAATAAACATTTAAAGATCCAGCTGAGAGGTTTAAAAGATGGAAAGGACTAACGGTCCAATCAGTGTCAAAGTGATAACCTGACCTGATCTGAGGACAGAGAAAATACAGAGAATGCATTAAAATATAGTACCGCACTACTGCATAACCTTAGCTAGACAAAAATACTTAAAGGGATAGTTCACCCAAAAACTAAAATGACATGAACTACCCCTTCAACATCAAGAGGTGCTGATGACTTCCTGTAAAGCATAGGATTGCAAAGCTGATGCAGTGCATTTGTTCCTTTGTAACTTACTTAATAGTTTTCTATCATGTAACCGAAAGTCACTAAGTGGATAAGGAATTAATTATGTAATAAGTCAAGTGGTTGAACCTAAACAAGGACACGGGAACAATAAACAACTGTTACTTACAACTCCTAAATGTTTCCCCAGGCAAATCAGTGGGAATTGTCACTACAACACGTGTGAACCACGCCACGCCCAGTGCAGCATATGCCCACTGTGTGGATCGGGAGTGGTATTCAGATGGGGACATGCCCACCGAGGCACTGCAGGGTGGCTGCAAAGACATTGCCCGACAACTTTTCGAAAACATCCCTGGCATTGATGTGAGTTCAGACAAATATAATTCAGTTAAAAGTTGACTGTACATATATGTTTTGTTTTTCTGTTTCATGTGTTGGAGTCAATAAAGTGTTAATCAAAAAGAAAAAAAAAAAGATTCACATTTCTGCCTTTAAACCCTCCAAAATTGGCCCCATTCACTTCCATTGTAAGTTCCTCACTGTAACCTTAATTTCTGCTTTTTATAGAAAAGAAGGAACGAGTATAAATTATTTTTGGTGGTAAATAAACCTTATGCCATTATGAACCTGGAATATTCCTATTCTAACTATTAGTTAATGTAGTTTACTGCAGCACTTATTAATCTTGGTTAATGTTATTTTCAACATATAATTATAATAATAACAAAAAGAAAAGTAGGAAACCTTTTTTACGTTAACGTAAGTTAAAAAACATGAACTAAGACTGAATAATAGTATTGTGATACATGAACATTTATTATTATTTATTAATAAATAAATACCCAATATATTAACTAATGTTAACAAATTGAACCTTATTGTAAATGTTACCAATAAATATCTTAATATTTCTTTTGGATGGGCAGGTGATTATGGGAGGTGGGCGGAGATACATGTACCCTAGAAACACATCAGATGTGGAATACCCTACAGACATAAAACACAACGGTACACGCAAAGATGGCAGGAACCTTCTTGAAGAGTGGATTGACGGAGTGAAAGACAAGGTGAAAGATGAACCTGTGGAAAAACGGCACTCCATTCCATCTTTTCATTTATAATGTCATGCTCAATTCAAAGCTTCCATGCTACGCATCTGCCGACAGATATCTTCTCATTCTGTTTGTGTGGCTCTGGCTTTTTTGATGATGATCTCATATTCTTGAGACCCCTAAAGCAGGCTTTACAGTTTGGCAGTTAATAACAAATGGATATTATTTGTACTTGTGTTGAAACTGTATTACAGACATTTGATTGCATGTTATTGGATCATAACAATGTAATGCATTCTATATTTGACAAAAGACCAAGCATCTGAATAACCTATTTCTTCCCTCCCAACTTTTCGGTAATCAGAGAGGTCAATATGTATGGAATAGGAAGGATCTGCTTTCCTTGAACCCAAACAATGTGAATTATCTCTTAGGTGAGTTTCATAAACATCAGATTAAATCACCTTGTTTGAGATATTGCTTTACTGTAATTATAACTATTCATGCACTAATTGTACTGTAGGTCTGTTTGAGCCGGCAGATCTTGCGTATGAACTTGAAAGGAACAAAGACACAGACCCTTCCCTCACCGAAATGGTAGATGTGGCCATTAAGATTCTCAAAAAAAATGAACGTGGGTTCTACTTGCTTGTGGAAGGTAAGAATATTGTGTAAATCACTGTTCATTTAATAGCAGTTTTACAATGGGAGGCCTTATCAAGATCTAAGTACAGGTGCTTTAAGCAATTGTTTTTAATGCCACGATAAAAATATCTTTAAAAGAGAGAAAAGAAGGTTTTGATTTCATACATTTACACTTGCGCTCATCCTCTTATGACTTGAGAGCCTTAAAAGGATAGTTGTCATAATTTACTCACCTTGTGTTGTTTTAAACCCACATGACTTTCTTTGTTCTTTGGAACACAAAAAGAAATGCACGGTCATTGCATTTATTTTTTGTCAAACTAAAAAAATGAATGGTGACTGAGTATAACATCTCATTTTGTGTTCCACAGGTAGTCAGATGGGTTTGAATGGCACAAGGGTGATTAAATCAGGAACAGAATTTTCATTTTGGGTGAACTATCCCTTTAAGAAGTCATAATGACAATTCTAGTAATTGAATAAAGTGAGCAGCTGATGCTCACTGTTTTGTTTTTACTGTGAATTTCTAGGGTATTTCAGTGCACTGTAGCAATTTTGACAATAAGACAGCCCTAGAAATGGACATCTCCCTGGCTAGTACACTGAATACTGAACTAGGTAGCTGATTGAGATGCACCCTATAGGGCTCTATTTTCATGAGTGCAAAAAGCACAGTGTTATGCACAACAACCGTGCGCAACGTCTTATCCAATTTTCGTGAGAGCACTAATTTGATTAATAATACTTTTAATGCCAGCGCAAAGTGCAATAGGATGGGAGTGTTAGCGCTATCTGTGAGTGTATGCCCATAAGCGCATTGCGTGCATGATTTAGCCAAACCCGCTTGCCCCTAGACTTAGCGCAGGTTTGCACAAAAGTACCAAAACTTCATGGCCACGGCCATTGACTTTTGTGCTTATTACTTATGGCTGCTGCTCTTAGTGCTAGCGCACTTAAAATAGGGCCTCTTGTAGCGGAAGTTAGTAAAACAGCTAAAATTGCTTACAGCACCTTTAAACTAGTAATATATAGCAATCCTCAGTGTTGGGGAAGCTACTTTTTTGACACTAGCAATATATGGCTACATGCTATCTCCAATATGAGATTTCTGATGGGGCTATCTGCTCACAGGTGGGCGCATTGACCATGGACACCACGAGGGGAAAGCAAAGCAGGCCTTACACGAGGCCGTGGAGATGGACCGGGCCATTACCCGAGCTGGTCTCCTCACCAGCCTCCATGACACCCTGACTGTTGTCACGGCTGACCACTCTCATGTCTTCAGCTTTGGAGGCTACACACCACGAGGGAACTCAATTTTCGGTTGGTAATGAAGGCTCAAGGCATACTGGAAAAATTTTAGTTGTCAAGAACAAATGTGATTTTTCTTGGTTTATGGCCAAAAGTCCCTTGAAGGGCCATCAGGTCACTCTCTGTCCATATTTGTAATGGTTTCAGACAGATATTTTTATCAACTTTAATAAGGAAAGACCGAAATCTAAAAAACTAGCTCAGTGGTAAAGATGCTGGCTACCAACCCTGGAGTTCAAATCCCAGGGTGTGCTGAGTGACTCCAGCCAAGTCTCCTAGGCAACCAAATTGGCCCAGTTGCTAGGGAGGGTAGAGTCACATGGGGTAACCTCCTCGTAGTCGCTATAATGTGGTTCGTTCTCAGTGGGGCGCTTGGTGAGTTGACGGTCTCAGACTGGGATTCTTCCTCCACCACCTGGATTGAGGCGAGTCACTATGTGACGCAGGGACTTAAAAGCGCAATGTGAATTGGGCATTCCAAATTTGGGTGAAAAGGGGGGAAAAATCCCCTTGATGTTTTTGAATGTGATTGACCGATAATTGTGAAATTGTACTAGTGTAAATGCAATTACGGATATCAAGAATGTTTTTTTTACTAGTTGAAATTCCATTTTTGACATCAAGAATGTTTTTCTGTGAGTAATTACATCATTTTTGAGATCAAGAATTAACATTTTTAAAGGAATATTCCTGGTTCAATAGAAGTGAAGCTTAATTGACAGCATTTGTTGCTAAATGTTTGCCAAATTATTGCTTTATTTTAAAAGAGGGATGAGTCAAAATTAGGGCTGTCAATCGTTTACAATTTTTAATCAAATTAATTACATGGTGTCCCGATTAATTAATCGCGATTAACCACATATACAAATATTTGCTGAGAAAGCCCCTCATATAACAATAACTCAATATATAATGATTATCTTTAAATATAAAAAAATTATATATATATTTACATTTACATTTATGCATTTGGCAGACGCTTTTATCCAAAGCGACTTACAGTGCACTTATTACAGGGAGAATCCCCCCGGAGCAACCTGGAATTAAGTGTCTTGCTCAAGGACACAATGGTGGTGGTTGTGGGGATCGAACCAGCGACCTTCTGATTGCCAGTTTACCAGTTATGTGGTTAGACCACTACACCACCACCACTTATATATATCAGATTTATTTTGACGGCTTGTTTAAGGGCCCATCAATTTACACCTACGTCAGACGTCTCGGCTGCGTTGTGTCATAAAAATAAAATGTTTAGGTCACTGTGTCAAGTTAAATATAGTTTAATACTCAATCTTTAAACACATCTTGAGATCCCTTAGATCGCATTTCTGGTCACACAATGTATCAAGGTAAAAAATGTATTTAAATAAATATTAACTGAAGGTTTTTAAGATTAAAATTACATTTTTAAAACAAAGGTGGTGAGGGAGCCTATTATCCCAAATGTGGGGGTTTAAAGTGATTTTTTGTAGATATAGAGGTAATAGTTATTGTGCAAAATTTGTCAACTAATGCAGATCATTTTGAGACACCAAGGTGTTTTTTTGAGTAACAATTTAAGATGATTTCAAACACATTTGCCATTTTATTACTTCTTAAGGATTCTATAAACAAACTAATCTCTATTACGATTGGATCATTGTGAGCCCACTTTGAAAATTTTCATAACAAATCCATTCACCCCACTTAAGAAAAACAATGTGTTTAATAGAGGCCTTTAGCCCCTGCAACGGGGGGACTTTTTACCCCAAATACTATCCTTTCACTTATTGGACAGTTGTTGAAATTTTTTTGATTTAATGACCTTAAGCAAAATTGAAAATGATAAATAAGTATTTTACCATAAAATAAATGTTTTATTTTCAGGGATTTACATTAGCTACATAAATTTGCAACATACATTTTTTAATTTTTTTATTTGATCAAATTGCCTCAAAATCAACCTTTAGACACCACATGCAAAGATCTCATGGATCAGGAACATTTTGCAGTGCATAGTGAAAACAGGTGTTTAGGAAAGTACCGTGGTAGTTTTTGTTGCTATTTTGTGTTTTGGGAGAAAAAAAACACTAAATAAAATCCTTTTACCCCATTGAGACTTTAGCCCCATTGTACCCTACACCTCTCACACATATGCAAACGCAAACTGGGCTTTCGTGTCTTAAGCAGCTTTCTAGCAACAGACTTTCTGATGTTCATGTAAACAAAGGGTTCATACTCAAAGTTTTAATGGTCTTTCTGCAGGTTTAGCCCCCATGATGAGTGATGTTGACAATAAACCCTTCACATCCATTCTGTATGGAAATGGCCCAGGGTTCAAACTGGTTAATAGTGGAAGAGAAAATGTCTCGACTGTGGACTATGGTATGTAATTGCAGTCTTATCGCTTCCTGGTGATTTTTTTTAACAGCCTGGGGATGTACTTTTGGGATACTTGGAATGTTGATATATAATTGATTTAATGCTTTTAACCAGTGGTTCTCAACTGGTTTTGCTACTGGAGTGGTGACCAACACATTACCAACATTGTTTAGCATAAAGTATATGCAAAAATTAGGGCTGGGTATTGATACAGATTTCCCGATTCAATTCGATTCCGATTCACAAGCTCTCGATAGATTAGATTCAATATCGATTCAATATAATGTCCTTTTTGCTTACATATAAAAGAAATGATCTCCCAGCTAATGCTGTTAATTGTCACGGTCAGACAATTGATCTTCCAAGCACTCGTCAAGGACATGCTCCGGGACATGGTCAACTGATTCGTGACATTGATGACATTTTGATTTTCTCCGTAATATCTATGACCACGTGCAACACCTCAGGCAGGTGCTTCAGTGGCTGCTGGAGAATCATCTGTTTGTCAAGGTGGAGAAGTGCAAGTTTCATGCACAGTCGGTTCCATTCCTGGGATTCATCCTTTAGCCTGATGGCATCCGAATTGACCCAGCCAAGGTAAAGGCAGTTGTCGACTGGCCGACCTCTGACTCTTGTAAAGCAGTCCAGCAGATTCTGGGGTTTGCCCATTTTTACTGGCAGTTCAATTGGAACATCAGAATATGAATCCCTACTCTATTACGAGGTACTACTAGTAACAGTTAATTATACAGGGGACCTTTTGACTAGGTACATTAAGAAAATATACATTTTACAAAATAAATATTCCCCCCCAAAAAAACTTACTCACCAGTTCTCTGATATACCGTCGCATGGTCCTCGATCACTCCTCCACCCTCTCAGGTGGATGACAGCCGCTCCTCCCCGGGCAGACCGGAGTCATACACACGACCCCTGGTGGACAGAACGCCCCTCCACGTTCCCGGCGACTCGTGGGGACACTTCTCCACCCCTGGCAGCGGCCCTACCGCTCCAGGTAGTCAGGGAGTCACTTCCCTCCTCCCCTCGTGGACGGCAGTCTTCTTTCGACCCCTCCGTATTTCTGGGGGATGGCAGGGCTCTCCTCCGCCCCTGGCAGTGGCTCCATCGCTCCAGGCGGTCGGGGAATCCAGTCCCCACTCGCCTCGCGGACGGCGGCCTTTCACCGCATCCGGGTGGTCGGGCTACTCCATCCCATGGACGGCAGTGTCGCGGACTCCCCGACGGGCATCCCTCCTCCTTCCCGGATTTCGACATCAGTGTAAAGGGATTTAAGGGAAAGGAGGAGGCGAGAACCGGCTTGACAATATAAATAATTGTTTTAATGATAAACTTAAACAAAAGACACAAACACACACGACGGACATACCTGTAAACGATCTCTCTCTCCCGCACCATATTCCGCAGTCGGCCTTTATCCCTCTTGGAGGCTTGATCAGCCTGATAAGGGACCAGGTGTGTAGAATCAACACCCGGCCCCGCCCTCCTCCCTGCCACATTATTAAAAGAGACTCAATGACAAATGGGTTACGTGGATCTCATTTTGGAGACACATTACACAGAACAACATTAACTCTCAACACGCTGTGAAAGGATCTCACTGCTGAACACTTCACGACTAAACTACTGACTAAATGATGGATTACACTCTTAAAATGAAATACATAGACTATCAATTAAATGCCAAAAAAAGCCTTCATCAGCCAACAAACAAAGGACAATGCATCTATGTGCACTTCTGCAGTTAATCCAGGATGAACTTCAAAGACTTTCTCCCAATGTTATTTTTCTCCATTAACCAACATCTTATGGTGTTTTGCAGCCTTGTCTCATTAAATGTATGTAGCATTGCAATGTTTTTGCAAAACTGAAATTATGTGCTTCATTACATGTTTGGCTGCAGTTTGCATGTGAAATGTATATAGAGTAACTTTCATTCTATGAGACCACACTGCAAAAATGCCCTTAAACTCAAACATTGACATTAATACAAACTTCATAGGCCCAAATTATTAACCCAAATGACATGTTCACTATACGTTCCCAGCAGCCAACAGTGCAAAGCACAAAACAAATTGTGTTTTAAACCATGTTTATTCCATATTTACACTGCTTTGAAACAATCAAAAAGCCGGCACTCTAAAGGCCATACAGTACAAGTCAACCGCCACGTAGTTGAATAATGAAAAACTGCCTGTCTCTCTCTCTTTCCATTATCCCTATATTTCTTTCTCTCTCTCTCTATCTGTTTGACAAGTCATAGAATTATGTCTATTCTTTCGACTTGGTCTCATCTCTCATTTTTCCTCTTATTCTCTTATCCGTCTCCGCTCTCTCTCTTTAACTCTCTTTTCTTATTCTCATCCCCATTACTCTCTGCCTTCTCCTGTTTGCCTTATTACTACTCTGCTGCATAGATTTGTCTATTTTTATTGCCGTTTTCACTGACGGAACAAAACCCAAAAACAATAATGTAAAGTGCATCGTCATCCCTTCCATTGACTTTCTTTTGTCCTTAGAGCAAAATAACTATCAGGCACAGTCTGCTGTTCCCTTGCGCTCGGAGACTCATGGGGGTGAGGACGTGGCCATCTTCTCCAAAGGTCCCATGGCCCATCTTCTTCATGGAGTCCAGGAGCAGCATTATATTCCCCATGTCATGGCCTACGCAGCATGCATCGGTCAAAACAAAGACCACTGCTGGGCAAGATCTGGAGTGGCCACCTCTGTCAACCACGTCTCCCTTATTTTGCCAATTCTTCTCGGAGTTGCATTGCTCGTGTGTTGACCTGTTGCTTTTTGAATCATCACTCAACCTTCTGTAATTAGATTAGGAACTATCCTAACTGATTCCTTCATGTGGATTTCTTTCATTTTTGTATGAATTTGTATGACTTTTTCTTAACAACAGATTATCAACCCTAGGACCAATGCCTGGGCATTATGAAGAGCCTGAAGAGAATACTTTCAATATGAGGAATGTCTCTGATATTCTATTGGAATAATGGAAAGAAAAAGCAGTGCAGTACTATTTTTACTTGCCCTTTAAAAGCTCACACAACATCATTTTCCGTCGTAAATTCATCAAGATCGCATTAACAAATTGTCTTTTTTCATATGTATTTTTGCAATGATGGTAACAAAAGGTAATGCAGTAAAATGTGGACAAATTTTGTCTTGCGAGTTAAAGTTAAAACAGACTCACATTTACGGAGTCCCTTAGAGGACAGGGAGGGAATTTATTTACTGAAATAGTTTTGCATTCCTTGGTAAATTAACCTTTGCTTTACTTTAAGAATATTGTAGTAACTATGACTCTGGGAACAATTTTTTTATTTGGGCAGAAACCATGTTTTTACGATAGTAATATTGTAGTGACGATGACTGTATTAACCATGGTTAATTTTGTGGTTATTACAATTACCATGGTTAAACTATGGTTTCTTTCTTTCCTTCCTTTTTTTATTTGTATTTTTTTTTGAATTTTTGGGTTGAAACCATTTGGTTTGAAACACCATACTTAAATTACAATTAAATATGGTGTTACTAATAAAACTGATGTAATCATGTTTTTATTTTTTTTTGCTGTTTTGGGGACAGAATGGTCATTTTTTTATTACCATGGTTTTTCTGGTATTATTACTATGGTTTTATTACAAAAATGATTCTGAAGATATGATTCTTTATTTTTATTTTTGGGGTTGTATGGTTTTAAAACCATACTTGTACCACAAATTAAATATAGTGTTAATAGTAAAACTGTTGTGACCATATTATACTACCATGGTTTTACTGTATTATTACTATGATTTTACTACAAATGTTATGGTTAAAATATGGTTACTGTAGTAAAACTACAGTAACTACATTTTGTGGTTATGATTTTTGGTTATGATGGTTAATTTATTGCGAGGGAATGCAAAACATTCGAATGGAGTGCAAACTATTGGCGGGAACACAAACCTATTTCAGAAAAGAAATGCCCTTACTGTCCTCTGAGAGTTTCCGTACACAATACGCCATTTTTGCACGGAAAATGGTCATGGTCACATGGGCAACTTTTATTTTTAGTTAGTTTTGATGTTGGTTGGGATCATTTTTGGTGAAATATCATGTAATTTGTGCTCTTCATTAGCACTTGATTGTGTAGTATGCATTGTGCTGCATCAGGAGGCCGATAACAGGAAAGAATGTTGTGTAATACAAACAGTACACCCTGATAGCCCAGTGATCTATTTGAATTACAACCCAATCTCGTGACAATTTTTAGATATTTTACGAGTTGGCTATTTCATATGATTCCCTGCAATTTTGTTCATATAAATTCCTACGATTTCTTGACAAATGCTCAGATGTTAAATGCGAAAATAAGCACAAGTTCTGTGCACAAGGCATTACACAAACCCCTTATCTAAACCTAACCAATCAATAGAGTGTGGAAACATGACAGGAAGCTGTTGTGTGTGACAGAAATAAGTAATTCTCTTGAATTAGATGGAAACGATGTCCAGTGACGTCATTGGCTGTAGTGAAAGTCGGATGAATTCATACGAATTAGCCAAATTTAGAAAAGGCGTACGAATCCTTACGATTTCTGCATGAGAGTGTGTTGTTGAGTTATGTGTTATCATCTGGAAGATGTCATTTTGTCGAAATCTTAAACTTTGTTTGGTGGGTCTGAAATCAAACTTTATCTGTATCTAGTTTGATCATCATACTGAATGTGGTGTATCTTTTGAAATGTATTGAACTCACTTCCTTTCATTTTGAATCTGAATGACAGTACAGAATGTGCAATTGTTGCATGTTCGTATCTATAGCAGTTTATGAGCCTTTCAATGAATGTAGACAATTCAAATGAAATACATGTGAATAATCACAAAAATGTGGACTCAATGTAAATGAAGGATGTTTTCATTTCAAGTGTATTTCTTTTGTTTTCCAGAGTTTATTGGCTATTCACCAATAAATAGGGGAGAGAAATTTTTTTGCATGTGTCATTTTGTTTCAAATGGCATTCATTCACTGATGTGGCTTTAGTAAAATGCACAGATTATAGCCACAGTAAATGGCCCTTAATGAGCAATATGGGAAAAGGAATATAGCTTATGTTGACATTTAGTCATTAAAAATGATTCTGATAAGTTATAAAAGAATGTGTAAAAGCAACATTCATACATTTTCAAGGCCATTTAAGAAAGATATTTTATCAGATTCTGACCTCAATGCTCTGATGTGTTTCCATTAAATATGACAATTGCATAAGCAGGAAGTATTGCAAAACATTTTGGTAAAATACTCCCAAGTCAGCACCACCAGCTCTGAATGTTTTATATGTAACTATACACTAGGCTAGAGAAAGCTCAGATGCAAGGTTTGATGGGTATGAATGTGTAAGGGCACATACACACAAAAGTTTATGCTGCGTAAAAACAAACCTAAATACTACAAATTCATCATTTTCAAAGGGGACATGCAAGGATGTAGCATGGAATCGCAAACGTTTGTGAAAGTGACGCTCACATCATTCGACCAAATATTAAGAGCATTTTAACATTTCCTGCAATGCACTCTGACATAGGCATCCACTGACCAATAAGAATGTCAGAGAGATGGGTCCAGCCTTGCTTTCTAAACTCCAAAAGAGCACAAAAGTGCTTTTTTTTCTTTCCACTATTTGCATTACCCAATTCCCAATGCTCAAGACCAATTTGGTTGCTTAGGAGACCTGGCTGGAGTCACTCAGCACGCCCTGTATTCGAACTTCCAACTTCAAGGGTGGTAGTCAGCGTCTTTACTTGCTGAGTTGCCCAGGCCCCCTGAAAGTATTTTTTTACATTTACATTTAGTAATTTACAGATGCTTTTATCCAAAGCGACTTACAAATTAGAAACATACTGTAGCCAGCAATTTGTGCTGAAGTAGTACAGAACCTAGCACAGAAGAAATAGACAGACAAGGAATTTTTTTTTGTTATAGTGCTAAATAGTAAGTGCAGTAATATTTCCCATTAATTTCTTTCATAAAAACAGTTTTAAGCAATGAACCAAACCAACCAGCTCGGAGGTGAAAAACAAACAATTCAATTTAAAATCAAACAAAAAGGCAAAGATACAACACTGTGTTCTTAATGTCTTTACATTTACAATTGCATTCATTCATTTGGCAGACACTTTTATCCAAAGCGTCTTACAAAAGAGGAAAACATAAGTGAATCATCTTAAGGAGACAGTGGTACGAAAACTGCCATACTACAAAGTTTCACTATCGTCAGAATAGTATACAAAACAGACATTTTTTTTAGAAACAAGCCAGGGGTATACATAGTACACAATACTACAGATATATTTTACAATAATGCCAAGACTTTATATTCATTACAAAGTGCAATGGTTTTCAATGCTTTGGAGTTGTTGGAGGTACAAAGAGTATTTAAATAATATTTCAAGTCTTTACAAAAAAAAGTGCAAATAGGGGCTTTATAGACATTTACAGAAAAAATATTAACTTAAGTTATCAAAACTGAGAACACCAAATAAAACGTCTTTATAAAGCAAAGAAAAACTAGTTAAAATAGAGGTACGTACAAACAAACAACATTTTCTCCAAAATACTACAGCGTGGACACATTCCCAAAAAAGGTGAGGGGCAGATTCATCTACAGCATTAAAGAAGGAGCAAAGTGGATCTATTTCAGGGAGCATGTTTCTTAAATAAAGATTGACTGGGTAAAAACGGTGTAACAGTTTAAAGGACACCTCCTTAACCTTGTTGGTAATTAAATATTTGTGAGGTAAAGACCATATGACCTGCGTCAGACATGCTTGTGTCGCGTCTCGGGTGTGTTGCGTCATAAAAATAAAATGTTTAGGTCACTGTGTCAAGTTAAATATAGTTTAATACTCAATCTTTAAACACATCTTGAGATCCCTTAGTTCGCATTTGCGCTCCTTCAAGTGTTTTGAACGCAAGAACGTAATGCATGTTTGTGTTGTGTCCACTGAAGGGTTGTTAATGTTTTGTTAACTGTAATAAACTGTGTGTTGCTCACACAGCTGAAATTTCACTTACTGCCCTCTGGAATAAACAGGTGGTACTACACGCTTGAATTTCTCAGGAAAGCATTGCGATTAAATGCGCTTTATTTTTTGTTAAATTCATCGCACGTTATTAACGCGTTAAATATATATTTCTTTTTAGTGACTGATTAAGTGCTCTTGGAAAAGATGTGTTTTTAGCCGTTTTATGAAGATAGAGAGTGAGTCAGCTTTACGGATGGAGTTGGGAAGGTTATTCCACCAACGTGATATGATGAAACTGAAAGTCCGGGAAAGTGTTTTGGTGCCTTTTTGTTTTGGTACGACAAGGCAATGTTCCTTAGCCGACCGCAGGCTTCTGGTGGGAACGTAGCTCTGCATAAATTATTTCAGGTATGCTGGAGCAGACCCAGTGACTGTTCTGTATTCCAGCATCAGGGCCTTGAATTTAATATGTGCATCAACCGGCAGCCAGTGGAGAGAGACAAAGAGTGGTGTAACATGTGCTCTCTTTGGTTCATTAAAGACCAGACGTGCTGCTGCATTCTGGATCATTTGCAGAGGTCTAATTTCACATGCAGGAAGGCCTGCAATGAGAGCGTTACAGTAGTCCAGTCTAGTTATGACAAGTGACTGAACGAGCAGTTGTGTGGCATGTACAGAGAGGAAAGGTCTTATCTTCCTGATATTGTAGAGTGTAAATCTACATGATCTTGCAGTCTTTGAGATGTGGTCTGTAAAATGTAGCTTGTTTTCAATGGTTACCCCTAGATTTCTGACCGTTTTGGAAGGCGATACTGTAGTTGTACCCAGCTGCACGTTGATGTTGTGTTCAACATTTTGGCTGGGTTGAGTTGCAGGTGGTGTTCCTTCATCCAGGCCGAGATGTCTGCCAGACAGGCAGCGATTCGAGCGGTCACTGTGGGGTCGTTGGGCTGGAAAGACAAGTAGAGTTGCGTGGTAAGAGAAACCATGTGACTGGATGATGGGTCCTAGTGACGTTGTGTATAGGGAGAAGAGAAGTGGCCCAAGCACTGATCCCTGAGGTACCCCAGTAAGTAAATGATGTGGCTTGAATACCTCACCTCTGCAGGCTACCTCGAAGGACCTATCTGAGAGATATAGCTGAACCAGCCAAGCACAGTTCCAGTGATGCCCAGAGTAGAGAGGGTGGAGAGAAAAATTAATTTAGTGCGATTTAATTATATTATAACTAATTCATGAAAAAATGTATGCAGCTGTATGTAAATACTTTTTTAAGGAATGCTTCTACCATTAGAGCAGTAGGGGGCAGTCAGCGCAACTCCAGCTGTACAGGTAGCTCGCCTCGTAGAACCAACGTGAGCAGTTTTTAAAGGTTTCAAAGTATGTTTAAATTGACAGCTTCCTAAAACGCTCAGTTTATGACTAGAGATCCTAAAAAATTAGTGATATGCAATGCTCCAAAAGCACCCATCTAACACATGAGTACAATCACCAACTATTAAAAATGGGGTTATGTTCAATGATATGGAAATAAAACAATATTTTGATCTATAAAGCCTTTTTTTATTTTATAAATGCTTTACTTGTCTGCTGCCACAATATGCATATGTGATGCTATGTATTTGATTATGTATTAATTATCAGGCAAATCATGTAATTAATTACATGAAGTTTTAATGAATTTGTGGCCCTATTACATTTATTTACTCTTATAAATGTTCCTTTTTTATTTCTCCATTTATATTAAAAGCATTTTAATCATTAAATAAGTTATAGACCACGTTATTATTAATATACAGTATTTTATACAATGTATATATTCTAAATATATATTCTAGTTGGGTTCTCATGTGATCAAGTCTCATTTGATTGTCCCCAATGTTAGTGTAATCACAACAAATTGTGGTCGAATGTGCATAAAATCTGCCAAATTACTCTATATCACCCTATTTGTTACATTTGTTAAAGTATGTATAGATCATACATTTCTTACATTTCTACAATAGATGCCAGATCCAATGTGTGTATCCTGCTTGTTCTGAAATTGGAAATTCTGAAATCTGGAATTGTGAAATGTGACTGATTAATGATAGGGTTAGTCATCTTACACGCAGTCTGCATAGTAATGTTATGAACATAACACAAACCTGAATATCTACCCTATTCTCTAGCCTGACCCTTGGCCCTACAAATAGTCATTTAACTACTAACACATTCCAACAACTGAGAATAACTGCCAGATTTTTACAAGCACACTTATTTCATATTAAAAAATATATATTACAATATTGTTTTCCAGAAGATTCCATTGAAGAGAATGGATATACATTTCAGAATTGTATACAGTAGTTGAAAGACTGATAAATGCAAATTACAGTAAACTATCACAGTATCTAAAGCCTTGTTTACACTCGCAGCTACTTGCAGCGGCCAAGCAATCAGTCTTCAAGTCATTCATTTTCAATGGCATGATCCTTATTTGTCTAATACCCTTTCTGGCCCACATCATTTTTCTTTATAAACAAAGAATAACAAGTTTTGTCTTTCTGCAAAGCCACAGGGGTGAGTTTTGCCTGAGCCTTTAAATTAATTTAGAAGGGCAAAAAGTTATGCTTGGCCTCCCCCACATATTGCTTTGGTTTGTTCTTTATAGGAGCCCAGAATAATGAGAATAATGAGAGGAAATGGCCACAAATGAGTCCACAGATGAAAAGACACATAAAATGAATTCACGAATGAACACTTTGGTCCATTCTAAAGGCACTAGGTTGAGGTTTTTTTTTAGGAAACACTATTCATGTGGATTTATCAGCTTATATAATACATACATTACCATTACAATAAATTCAATGCTTCCTTTAACAGGAATCCATGAACAATCATGAACTGTCAGGTGTATGCTCGCCTGTAGGAAAGAAAAATCACAAATGAGATCTCTTTGATATCTCAACGTGTTCTGCTAGTAAGCACCGAGACTAAATGGAAAGCAAATAGAGATTTTTCGCAGAAGTCTCCATGCTTCTCCTGAGACAAAGACTCCAGAAATCAGAAGAGATCTCTACAATGTCTCAAACTGTGCTCAGATTGACCAAGACCCCAAAGTCTGTAATCAGTGTTCAGAGATTTTAAAATGAACAAACATTTTCTCATTAAATTCTTATAAGAATAAAGACCAAATTATCTGAGCTATGCTTTCCATATTAATGTTATAGCTCTAATTCTTTATTTTCTCATTTGTTTTCTATTAGTATTTCTCCTGAGGTATTTCATTAGAAATCATAAGAACAAGTTAGGAGGTTGATTCTTGAAGCAACTAATAATTCATCTTTAACAAATACGTTCAACCCAGTGTTTTAGCATTAAAGCACAATTATGCAAATGTACAGGGAACACTTATCGGTACAGAGTGGAACTTCAGTAAATTGCCCGTTGAAGGTTTCTGCGTTGTTCTGTCTTTTCTGAGCGCTGAAGTAAAGCAATTATTGTTAATTTACACTTTGCAAATTGATTCTGTTATTAATTTATCTGACTTCAATATAAGTTAACCTCTAATTTAGATTAAAGCTTTAATTACTTTCTGATCATTCTTTTAATATAACGTTTTTAAGTTATTGATTACTCTAAATCTTCTTCTATTCATTGTCCTTTCCATCAGTACTCAATTGTCTCTTTGGAGTCTCACGCCGACCGTTATTAAATTACGTAGACCTCCTGATCACAAGATAGCCAGTCCCATTCTTAGTAAGTGATTGTAGGGTTAACTAATGTTGTCTGGTTTGGCTTGTCTCATAACAAGACGATATTGCCGCTTAGTCACGTCCATACAACTTGCTAAGATGGGCAGTGAGCAGTGACTGAGAGTCTTTATATGGCTTACCCCTACCTGGTTATCCTAGGTGGTATCTCCTATATTAAAGCTCCAGTATGGTCTACACCCTGGTCTAATACATTGCGGTAACAATGGTACCCTATAGCAATCTACCGGTCACAGTGATTCCAGAGAAAGTCTGAATAAATCAAATAACTAATATATACTAACGATATTAAACAATGTTACAGAAATTAAAATCAAAGCCAATTTCACACATGATCAGAATAAACAAGCATTATTGGCCAAAAGTTGTGAGCGGTTTTCTCGTTTCCTTGTTATTGTTGTTTGATTAATAGCCTTATACAGTATGTCATAACATTCTAGACAGTGCTCGGTTACATGTACACTTCAAGTCCAACATTTTGATGCAAAATACACTTTATGTCCCACTGTTTAAGTTCACTTTAGACATAAACGACTGTGTTTAAATTAATGCTTCATCAAGACAGGCATTGGCGGAATTATAAAGTGTATTTGATCATTAGGGCTCAAACATTAGCCGCCTGTCAATCAAACAGCACGCAGCGACAGACGTCAGGAAATAAAAAGTCAATCTTTAATATTAAATCTAGATCAACCAACCAGTGGTGCTCTTGCTATCACGATCAATGCAATGGACACCCCTTTTCTAGATGTAGAATATAGGCTAAATATAGAAAACTACTCTACTGATCAAGGACATCTCTCTTTTTTCTGATAAACATCTAGATCATTTTATCACCCAGACCTGTTGATAACATTGCAGGCTACGTTATAGACACACAGAATCTAGTAAGCAGAAATATGAAATTTACCTTGATATGTTTCTTCAAATTAGAGGTAGCAGTAATGCTGATATCTGGCTTGAGCAAGTTAAACTCACATGACACGATTAAGCAATTGGCATGACATGATTTTCACCTTTTTCACTGTGAAAATCCCTTCCTGGTGCGGCCGGTTATGTTCTGTAAATCTGTATATATCTGTAAACTGTGCTTGAGGAATTCTCCACAGTTGGCGCCAGATCTGCAGCTGCTGTTGACGTTTTTTACATGTGATTTGATTGAAACTCCCTAGCCAATCATATTGATAGATACAAATAAAATCAGGACAGGGAAGTAGCAGACATAGACGGTGGGAAAGTAAAAGTACAGTTACAGCACTTAAAATGTACTCAAGTAAAAGTAAATGTATTCCATTTTTAAACTACTTAAAAAGTACAATTCTTGGGGAAAAGTAGTTAATTACAGTAATGTGAGTATTTGTAATTTGTTACTTTACACCCCTGGTTTTGTGTAGTCATGGCCAAACAGTTCTGGTAACTCTTTATCAAACGTTTACTGTCCTCTGTTAAAGTCTCTTGTGGTGGAAGAACTTGAAGTGCAATTATTGACATCCAAATGTGAGTCAAACAGGGGTAAATGTACATTACAGGACAGCTGTTTGTTATTGGTGCACTATGTAAACTTCTTTTTTATGTTACTGCTGTGGTAACAGTTAGTATTAAAATGCTAACTTCGGTCACTGGTCTTGATTAACCAAGAGATACTTGAGTTTTAAGAACATAACAGTGCAAAAAGAGTTCAAACATTTGTTAATAAACTATGAAGAAATTGATTGAGGCTGACATAGTCCACATCCGTTTTCCTAAGGTCATCATGCTCCATATTATTGGGTTATGGAGAGCGTTTTTTTTGAAAACCTCAGTTTTAGGTGGAGGAAATCGCAGTTCTAGTGTGGATGAGAGGCATAAACAACGAAAACAATTCGCTTTCCAACGAAAATGTATTTGCGTTGACCTGGCCATAATAATCATGTAGAGTGTTTGACAATAACAGGGTTCAAGATGCTATTAAAATTGTGATAATAATGGGATCTGGTGATCTGAGATAATAACAGGAAGGGATCTGGTCCTCTTGAGAGGTTTTTGAAACTGCTTACAATTTTTCTTGATCAATAACGATTGCTAATAGAATGGAAAATGCTTAGCTGTATAGATTCTGATTTGCTCGCCATGAAATGGAAAAAATAACAAAAATAGAAGAGAATGTGAGATCTTTTAAAGGTAAGAACTCTGGAATAGCTCTTTGAAGATCTGTGCTGTGTGCTGAGACTCACCGGTTATAGTAAAGCTGTGTGTGAGCTACGGTAGAGGTGTCGTCAGCAATGTTGTGACACTAGCTAATGGTTTCCATAAGGAGAGAGACCTTGTGGTAATAACACAGCTTTTATTGCTGTTATATGCTTTTTTATGTCATTACTGTGTTTTCAGCTTATGAGCCATGAACATACAAACAATTGGTATGGATGGAGTTTCTGTGTGAAATGATTTACCCATCTCTTTCTTAAGGCTTGGGTGAGACTATGATGTCTTTTAGGCTGAGACTGTAATATAATTTTGTTTTCATAAAAGACATTGGATCCATCAATAATTAAAACAGTTTACATGCTGACTGATATAACAGAGAGATAAAGAGTGTGAGAAAAAGAGACTGAGATTTCAGTAAAATGACCACCAGACTCTCAGGCTGAACATGCATGATTGAAAACAAATGTTTGGAAGCGGAGCAGGATATTTGAAAAAAGTGTTATTCGTTTTTGCACAGTTCTCCAATAACAGTACACCTCTTTTGAGACTTATAGAGGGCATCCATTTAATGTTTTTTACTAACAGTATACAAGCAGTAGACAGCCTTATTCATGTAATGAATGGAGAATGGCCCATTCTAGGAAATACAAACTAAACACACAGAAAAAGTCAGAGTTTAGACTAAAGCTGCGTTCACACTGCAAGAGACACGCAGCAACAAAACAACCTCGTTTAATTCATTTTCAATGAGAGCTGGTGACTTGCAGCAACACGAGCGACCGTTAGCGACCGGATGTGGGCATGTCCAGCGCTGCGACAAAGTTAAGAAATGTTTAACTTTATGCAAATGAATAGCAACTTTCGGGAGCAACAGCCAATATGAGAGAAGATGGTAGAGCTCACGTGATCCTATAATTATTTTTTTTTAAATTTTTTTATTTTATTGAACAAAACACAAATTAACAAGACATAGCAGCTTATACAAGGGACCAGTGATATATATATATATATATATATATATATATATATATATATATATATACATAAAAAACACAAAAAACAATAAAAAAACAAAACAAACAAACTTAATTATAGATGTATAGATATAGTAGTGTCTACATGTACTGTGATAAGTTTAAGGACTAGGTTCATTTAATGTCATATAATAGTAATCATTATTATTAATTAAATTTTTTCTGGTGATGTTGTGGAGAGAGAGAAAAAGAAAGATATAGATTTAAACTTAGATTATTATAATAATAATAATAGTTGTAGTAGTAGTATAATACTAGTAATAATAATAATAATAATAATAATAATAATAATAACAATAATAGTAGTAGTGGTGGTAGCAGTAATAATAATAAAAACAATAATAGGTGATTTTGTTTTTTCTCTGGTGGGAGTTTGAGTTGAGTTTCCATAAAATCTTTGATCATTTCTTCAGGGTTATCGGCCGGATTTTCGGGAATGCTGGAAAAAATCAGGTTATCGCGCATGTTTCTAGTTAGAATGTCTAATATGGTTTATTTCATTGTTTTGTTTTCTTTTATGACCAAGTCCATTTTTTTGCTGTATGTTTTGACAGTTGCTTGAAGGGAGTTGTTGGATTGTTCTAGTTTGTAGTAGTTTTTCTAGTTGTATTGATTGTAGGCGAATTCCAGGCTTGACCGGAGCTCTTTTATTTCATTGTGTAGTGTGACCAATAACTCTGGTTTGTTGTTGATTGAAGTAAGTACACTGACCTCGATTTCTGTAGACTGTAGATCGTTTGTGTCGATAGATGATGTCTTTTTCCGTTTGTTTGGTTTCTGAGTATTTTGCTGAGTTGTGATGGTAGTTGTATCCATTTCGTATGTATGCCTCTAGATCCTAATATTTTAATAATAATATTATTTGTAAAGAAACAGTGCTGATTAGACTCTCCATACAAACCATTAGCGACCTAACCACCTGCCATTGGTGACATGCAGCGACAAAGTAGCTGGCAGTGTGAACGCAGCTTAAGACGTCATTGTGTTTGCTACGAACACTCCCCTCGATAACCAACAGAAAGCGCTGTCACCCAAGTATTAACTGTTCTTACGATCTACGATTCCCATTATCCT
Organism: Xyrauchen texanus; assembly: GCF_025860055.1. NCBI lineage: Eukaryota > Metazoa > Chordata > Actinopteri > Cypriniformes > Catostomidae > Xyrauchen > Xyrauchen texanus. The sequence continues at coordinate 32,956,726 of NC_068314.1, forward strand.
CAGCGGGACTGATTACAATGCACCAGTAACCCATGTCATGGACTATTGAAGCACTGCATACACAGGGCTCATTGCGAAGTCTTGTTTTTCCTATTAAACAAGTGTTTTTCTATTATAGTTTGTCTGGGTTTGAACTACTGTGTGTTATTATCTTCTTGATTCTCTGCTGCCTGCCTTTTGACCTTGATCTGTTCCTGGAATACTCTTTGTCATTGTTTTCTGCTTGCCTCAACCCTCTGCCTGTTTTGTGACCAACATTATTGGATTTGCCTACGTTGCTGTATATTTTGGATACTGACCTCTGCCTGCTGTTTATTCTCTGTGACCTTACAAGTCAAGCTGCAAATGGATCTATTGTTTGATTCTCCTGAGTTTTTGTTACAGAAGACTTCTCCACCTACTGATCCAGCAGAAATGTTTTAGCTCTCCAACAAACTCTCTGCTCATGCTGGTGTATTGGCAGTTCATCAGCAACAATTACAATGGCTGAACTCGTTGACAGAGGAGATTGTGAAAATGCTGCAAAACCTTCACCTACCCATGACAAACCCTTCTCCGCTGACACCTCAACCAGATCCAGTGGAGAATCTGACAACACCGAATCCCATCACCACCAATGCACGACTCGCCTTCCCAGATAAGTTTGACGGCACACCTTCTAAATGTAAGGGATTTCTGATGCAGTGCTTGATGTTCGTGGGCCAACAGCCTATGCTTTAATCGACGGAGCAGAGTCGCATTTGTTTTGTATGTTCGCTGCTCACCGGGTGTCACAAACGCCTACGAAGGCACCTCCTCGATCGGCCACCGGAGATCCGATTCACCTGAATTCTAAATTACCTCCGCAACCCACATACCGGGCTTAATTAATCCACAGCTGATCCCCATTCATCTCCCTCTATTTAAGCTACACGCAGTCACACACTCACTGCGAAGTCTTGTTTGTTCCGGCTACACTACTGAGCGTTCTAGTTTACATTCTTCATTACTGATCTGTTTACCGACCTTGCTTTCCCTCCTGACCACGATTGACTGCTACCTGCCTACCTGAACTCTCGTCTGCCTCTCCGTATTGCTGTCTGCTGCCTGCCCCGACATTCTGCCTGCCTCACCTCGCTCTCAGCCTGCCTACTATTGCCCTGTTCGCCCATTGCTTGACCATTGCCCGTTTACATCTGTGTGTTCAATAAAAACTGCTTATGGATCCCAACTTACCTGAGTCCTTGTTACACCGGGAGGGTGTTGGATTGGGCTACTGCTGTGTGGTCTTACGAGGGTTCGAAATTCACTTAATTCACCAGCTTCAAACAACAACTTTTGCGAGGTGTTTGAACATCCCGAGGGAGGGAAAAGTGCTGGTTATCAGCTGCTCTCTCTCCAACAAGGAAGAAACACAGCCGCCAAATATACCCTGTCATTCCGCACTCTCACTGCACAGACTGTATGGGTTGATGACACGCTCAAAGTGCTGTTTGAGTTGGAGTTGGAGTTGGCATGTCATGATGAAGGGAGAACCTTGGGCCAATTCATTGATCTTGACATACGTATTGACAATCTCATTCGCTTGCGGAGACCAGTTAAATTTCCCCTGTAGAATTATCAGCCGACATGCTCTGCTGACGAATCTGTGCCCATGCAAATAGTGCATGCACATCTGACTTCTGAGGCGAGAGAATGCTGCATCAGACAAAGCCCATGCTTATATAAGCCATGTCAACCTGGACTTTTATGAGCAACCTGTCCCGTCTGACCAGCACAACCATCTAAACTGGTGGTGAGTAATGTCTCTCTAACTCTCCATGAGACCTCATGCATTGATGTGCCGATAACAATTTCCTTGGCAAATAAGTAATTTACCACTCATGCCATACTCGACTCAGGGGCTACAGGCATCTTTATTGATGAAGAATTAGCCCGAGAATTTGAGATACCACTAATTCCCTGTGAATCTCCCTTGGCTGTGGCAGTACTAGATGGACATCCTCTGGGGACTGGCCATGTTCAATTCACCACCACAGATATCATCCTTCAAGTGGGCATCATACACACTGAACTCACACGTCTAAATCATTCGCTTACCACACAATCCTTTAATTCTTGGACTATCCTGGCTTCAGCAACCTAACTCACAGATCTCTTGGAGAGAGAAACAGATATCATAATGGGATTTCACATGCTTCTACAACTGCCTGAGGTCAGTAATTCCTATATCTGTTGGAGCTGCATCAGTCACATAGAAAACTGCTGAGTTACCCAAATAACCAAATGAATACACAGATCTGATGGAAGCCTTCAGTAAGACCAAAGCATCACAACTTCCCCCTCACTGTTCCAGTGACAGTGCTATTGAACTATTACCAGGCACAACACCACCACGAGGCAGGATTTTTCCTTTATCTGAACCTGAAGCCAAGGCCATGAAAAGTTACATTGAGGAGGAGCTGGCCAAGGGTTTCATATGACCACCCACTTCACTTGCTGCGGCTGTATTCTTCTTCGTGGTCAAGAAGGATGGTGGTCTCTGACCTTGCATTGATTATCATGCTCTCAATGATATCACTGTGAAATTTTGTTACCCTTAACCATTAGTCCCGGCAGCAATGGAACAGCTACGAACCACCAAGTATTTCACCAAACTGGATTTGCACAGTGCTTACAACCTCATTCATATCAGAGAGGGGGACGAATGGAAGACAGCATTTTCCACCAGCAGTAGGCACTATGAATACTTGGTCATGCCTTTTGGCCTTGCCAATAGTCCTTCAGTGTTTCAGTCCTTCATCAACAATGCCTTCAGAGATATGTTAATCCGATGGGTGATTGTATACATTGACATCATTCTAATTTATTCCAATACCACGGAAGAACACATCGGACATGTCAGAGCCATTCTCCACCATCTAATCTCACACCAGCTTTACTCCAAGGCAGAGAAATATTTCATCAGAGTTCCATCAGACATCTGTGTCGTTCTTGGGCTACATCATTAGTTCTGAGGGTCTTAAATTGGCCTCAACCATCTTCTCTGAAGGAACTGCAATGTTTTCTGGGGTTCACTAACTTCTACAGACAGTTAATCAGGAACTTCAGCACGATTGCTGCACCCCTTATGTCCATGCAAAGAGGAGGGGGAACCACACTTTGTTGGTCTGCATCAGCAATACAAGGACCTCAAAGTCCGCTTCACCTCCACTCCCATTCTGCATCATCTGAATCAAGATGATCTATTCTTAGTCGAGGTGGATCGGAGCCATTCTCTCATAATGCCATGGGTCACCTCCGAAATTCTACCCCTGTGCCTTCTATTCCCGAAAACTGTCCACAGCAGAACAAAACTATGATGTGGGGAACCGAGAATTACTCGCCATGAAAGCAGCCCTGGAGGAATGGCGACATTGGCCGGAGGGGGCAAAGCATCCATTTCTCGTGTTGACAGATCATCGAGAACCATGCAGGCAGACACCATTTCTTATGTCAAACAATGCTCCACATGTGCAGCCAAATCTTCCAGAATACTCCCGGCAGGCCTGCATCAACCACTCCCCATCCCGCAGTGTCCATGGTCTCACGTCACCATTGACTTTCTCACTGATCTTCCAGTCTCTCAAGGTAACACCACAATCTTAACAGTAATCATTTGTTTTTCCACAGCATGTCGATTAATCCCTCTACCCAAGCTCCCCACTGCTTTTGAGATAGCAGAAAATCTACTACATCAAGTATTTCGGTTCTACGGGTTACCTGAAGACATCGTATCTGACTGGGGTCCACAATTCAGTGCTCGGGTCTGGACAGCCTTCTTCCGTCAACTAAATGTCAATTAAATGTCAACTTCTGTCTCACCTCTGGGTACCATCCGCAATCCAACAGGCAAACCGAATGTCTGAATCAAGAAATCACACATGTTTTCTCAGGATGTATTGCCATATAAACCAAACCGACTGGAGCCGGTTCCTGCTGTGTGCAGAATACGCCCAATACTCACTACAGAAACCATTCACGGGCATGAATCCTTTCCAATGTGTGCTGGGATTTCAACCACCCTTGTTCCCCTGGTCAGGAGAACCCACGGAATTGCCGGTCATCAACAACTGGCTCCGGTGGAGCAAGGAAGTGTGGAACCAATCGCATGTCCTTTTACAGCAAGCTGTGAGGAGACGGAAAGAGCAGGCCGATCGGCATCGTCACCCAAGTCCCCAGTATACACCAGGACAATGGGTTTGGCTCTCCACTCATGACCTATGCCTTCGTCTGTCTTGCAAAAAACTAAATCCCATGTATGTGGGTACCTTCAAAATCATAAAACAAATCACTCCCATATCATTCCGTCTTCAACTGCCTGCTAACTAAATTATTTCTCCCACATTTGTTCTGTTATGAACACTCCACTCGATAACCACCAGAGAGCACCGTAACCCACGTATTAACTGTTCTTACAAACTATGATTCCCATTATCCTCAGTGGGACTGATTACAATGCACCTGTAACCCTTTTCATGGACTATTTAAGCACTGCAAACACAGGGCTCAGTGTGAAGTCTTGTTTTTGACCAAAGTATACTTCATGTTTTCCGTGTATGTTAACGAATTATTACTACTCACGTGACACAATATTCATCCTCAGCAGGGTAAAGAAAATGACCTTGGGAGAAACCAGACTCACTGTGGGGGCAAGTTCCCCTCTGCCTAAACAACATGAATATAATGCCAATATTAGTTATTCATGGTTTAAAATTTGTAAACTAAATAAGTGTTATGGGCCAGTGTTTAAACAATGATTTTGCATGAACTGTAAGATTAATGACTAATGTCTTTGAAGTTCATCATGGATTAACTACAGAAGTTCACATAGATGCATTGTCCTTTGTTAGTTGGCTGATGAAGTCTTTTGTTGGCAATTCATTGATAGTCTATGTATTCAGTTTTAATTGTGTAGTCCATACTTAGACCAAGGTGATGCAGACAGAGATCAGTGAGGTGCTTTGCAGTTCAACCAGCAGGTCATTTTGGTGAGGTCTATCCTATGTCCAAGGTTCAGGCAGTGGCATATGAAGTATCCCGTGTCTTATGGTTGGAGATGGCATCAGTTCATCCCCTGAAGTCGCAGTGGAGCCCAACATCCCCTGAAGTAGCAGTGGAGCCCAACACCAAGCAGGAATGGAGCTGGATCTGGCTGACTCTGGTAACCTCAGGATATGAATCCCGAGGTTGAGAAAGGGAAACAAATATAACAATATTAGCATAGGTGCCATTACATTTTTGGCAGAGTTGTAGATCATGATAAATGTTTCTGGTTCTGGTAGACCTAACTAAAGCAGCCTAATTGTGAGTTGAAGGATAAATTAGGTATATGCTTGTTTAAATAGATGAGTCTTTAGACTTAAACTGGGTATGTCTGCGTCCTGAACAGTGTTAGGGTGGCTATTCCATAGTTTAGGAGCCAAATAGGAAAAGGATCTACCTCTTTTATTGGATTTGGATATTCTAGGAATTATTAACAGGCCAGAATTGTGTGATCATAATGAACGTGATGGAATAAAGCATGGTAGAAGGTCACTTAATTACTGCAGAGCTAGACGTTTCAAAGCTTTGTACGTAGTTAACAACATTTGAAAATTAATAAAAAATGTAACTGGTAGCCAATGTAACGATGATGAAATGGGGATAATATGATCATATTTCTTGGTTCTAGTCAGCACTCTGGCTGCTGCATTTTGAACCAATTGAAGTTTATTTATTGAACTTGCTGGACATCCACCTATTAATGCATTACACTCAGTTATACCTCAAACATGAATTTGAAGCCACCATGTTAAAAAATGTTTTGCTAACAAGTTGCTGGATAAGGACTACAGATACCATAGGCATGAGAGTGAACGTGCCTGGTGAAACAGAAAACTGTAGTGGTTCTTATGGTGCGTTCCATTTACCTCAGAAGTTGGATGTTGGAGCTGGGAATGACGTCACACCCGAGTTGACAGCATTCCAGTACACAAGTCAGAAAACCAAGATAGACTCATCTTGGCAAACCTTTGTTGTGCTTGCTCTTTTGGAATACAACCATCTACAGAACAAATAAGAAGTCCACCTAAAAAACATAATGGAAGTATAAAGGAGATGCAGTTGTTATTCTGTGTATTTCATGGTGTGAAAAAAGTGTTATTTTGCAGAGATAATGTAAGATGCACACAGATAGATGCTGGATAGTAATGTGTGCACCACTGAGTTTATTGAGACACAGACAAACAGAAGTGCTAATAAACAATATATTACTATGGATTCACTTATTGTTGATGCACTGAGCAGCCATTTTGGATTCTGTGGTCAGGGTTGTTGCGGTTCCTCCGAGTTTCCGAGTCAGAACTCCAACTTGAGGGGGCATTCCAGTTAAAAGTTCCTACTGGGAACTTGGAATTTCCGACTTCCGAATACAAATGGAACGCACCATTATCTATCTTGTTATCTAAATTGTTAGCCACATACATAAAAAAACACCTTGGCTACAAAATTCACATGCGACGTATGACTTTGTGTAATTAATGTTGTAGTACAAAAAGGACCAAGTATCTTCAAGTAATGTTTACCACAGATCTTATTATAGTGAAACCCATAGAAAACTCCCAAGGGAAACCATGTCTTGAAAATGCTCATTCTCTTCTGGATTTTTGGACTACAACCTGAACAGATCTATTAGTGGGTCCACAAGGTGGCAACACAAACCGGTGTGTCTTTGCTTTCACTAAGTATTGCAAGAAGCAACATAAAAGCCAGTGAACAACATGAGACGAAGGTAGAAACAGTGAATGTGCACATCAAGAGCATATCCTAGTAGAATTAGACTCATGAGACATCTTTGTAGTTCTAAACTTCTGGAGAGAAATTGTCCAGTATCACATTGTCATGTTTATTCTGTTGATTCCTGTTTTCATGTCTCTTATTTTGAAAAGTCCATGTCATGTTTTGTTCCTGTTTCCTTGTCATGTGATCTTCCTGTTTCCCTTCATGTTCACGTGTCTTGTTTTCATTGCATCTGTGCATTTAAGAGTCAAATAAAGTATACTTTGAAAATCTATTGCTTTCAATTATACTTTGAGCTTTAGATCACATTTTTACTCCACTGACGGTTAGGTTTAGGGTTGGGGTTTGGGTTAAAATATTCATCTACACTTTATTATATTACTTACAACTAAAAACAACTATGTTCATCGTCTGTGCGCATTTTCTGCATATGCACCTGCCATTGATTGTACTAAAAGAGTATCACAAAGCAGAAGGAATTGGCATGCTTCGAACGCGTTCGTATTCGCTCACGGTCACAAAAGTATACTTTGAAAGGCACCGCAGACGACCGGGCACACAAAACGAAGTATGGACCTGGACCATTACTGTCAGTAAGACTGAAGTTGACTACCATCCCCCCCAAAAGCTACACAGTCTCTCTCTCTTTACCGTTTAGTTTATCATTTACATCAACTTTTCTTGTACGGTTAATCATTGACAGACTCTGAATGTTTCAGAAGAGAATCACCGTCAGATCATTATATTACAATTATCATGGGATTGTTGATTATAGCCCATATCAATGTCCAGAATTCAACTGAAGGTAAGTAAATAACCTCTGGTAAGGCAGAAAACACAAAAGAATGTTCTCATGATTAGGTGGGGCAGATTAAATATTTTATAACTCATAACAAGCTGCATTTTCCAACGATTAGCGGTGTTGCATCACAAAACATGACCTTTATCACATTTATTGCACTTGCGGAATTACAGCCAAGTGAGTTTTCAAACGTGTTCATATAAATCATCCTTCCTCTCTATTTGGGAAATCCAAATAATTTAAATGTATTGATTCTTTCGGACAGTTTAAGTAAATTAACTGATTAACATAAACCATTCACTTACTTTTAGTGCAGGTAATTTCAATTGATTTTAGTGAATCATGTAAATGAACTAGTTCCCTACTGTACATGATTCACTAATTCTCATGAGCCCATGCGCAGCCTCAAAGGGACTTTGTCTTTTTTTTAAGTGAAATATTTTGTTTTTGATGGAAACTTCATTTCTGACCATGGTGAATCATTTTAGAATGCATGGCAAAAAAGCCCCTCTGATTCGAGTCACCTGTCTTTGTTTCAAACCCACTGCACAATTTTATTAATATCCAATTAACCTGGTTGGTGAACCTGAATGATGCCCATTGAATGACTGCCACAAGATAATGAACATGATTAAAGAGGACATTTGGCTAAACCTCATTATGTTATCATTATCCAGGTTTCTATACTTGTTACTGCTCAGCTATGGCCTGTCTGTTTTGACATGGTAGCTTTATTTTCCAAAATTTCGTTGGTGAGCACATTGGTGAGTTTGCATGAATTAACAAGTAACTGTAAGCCCATTCAATCATATACTGTTTTGCTACTTTTATAGCACCATTATACTGTATATGTATAAATGAATCGAACGTAAGTGTCACCATGGGCACTTATGACAAACAACAGTTTGTAGAACTAAACTTGATTCTCCATGCTGAATGTTACTCTTATATAGCGCTTTTCTGACACTACACTCAAAGCGCTTTACATAGTGAACAGGGGACTCTCCTCAACCACTGTGCAGCTTCCACCTGGATGATGCGACGGCAGTCACAGCACACCAGTAGGCTCACCACACACCAGCTATTAGTGGAGAGGAGAGAGTAGAGTTATATCACCAATTCATGAATGGGGATTATTAGGAGGCCATGACTGGTAATGGCCAATTGGGGGAATTTTGACAGCACACCGGGGTTACACCCCTACTCTTTACTAGATGTGCCCTGGGGTTTTGAATGACCACAGTGAGTCAGAAACTCAGTTTAATGTCTCTTCCAGTAAATTTTTTGTTGTTGTTTATCTGTAAAACATGGTAAATCTGCAGGATCTCTCTGGTGAAGCTGGTTGACCAAGGAAGTCTTGCTGGTTAAACTAGTTAAGCCTGTTGGGGGACAGCACACCAGCATTAAAACACAACATATTCTGGTCATTAGAAACATAGCAGATAGCACAAGGTTACAGAGAGTTCATCAAGTATGAGAACAACATGGAAGTGAAGTTTGGTAATTCAGAGGCACTTCATAGAAACTAAACGAATACAGAGTAAACATTTATTTTGTTCCAACAGTTAATATGAGGCATTGCAATGATCTATAACATGCAATTCATAGGAACATGGTTTCTTTTGCAAAGATATTTATCTTAAGGAATATAATAAATGCAGAAAACAAATTGTGTGAATATGAGTTTATGCGTAGTTATTGACCAAATGTCTTTCAACAGCTGCCTCAGACAATCCAAGGACATTCTCTTTAATTGACTATATCTCCGGCTACAGTATGCACCTTCAAACAGTTCCTTGGTTAACCAGCCGATAATTAATCCCTTCTCCACTACCATACTCTTCCAGCTGCCCATGAAATGGGATTATTAGTGGAACTCCAGAGAGCCACCACCCAACCTTCGGCAGCTTACTGCAAGTGACTCTAGGAGGAAATGGTATATTTGCACAATATTTGATTTCCGAAGTCCAAGCCCAGACGAATGAAAGATAATTTCATAGCTTTAGACTGACGCACTTTCCTTCAACACAAACAATGTCACCCTTTATTTTATGTGGGATGCTATTAAGAGTGCCCAAATGTCAGTGTTCCAACAGCAAATCAAACGTAACTTATTCACACAGGAAATGGAATGGCACAGTGTGAGCAGTGCCTGAACAGCTCCTGTGTGCCTTACAACATTATAGTGCCTGGCAAGAATACATTTCCTCTCAAAGTTGTTTGCTTTTTTTTTTTACACAAACTGGGATGTAATTGTAAAACTGAGAGAAACTTTGTAACTACATAAATAGCATCTTGCCACTTTGCATTTTATTCATCTGATATTTACAGACAGTAAGCCTGGTGGAGAATAATGGTCAGTTCAGTGCAGCACAAAACAATTGAGCTAAACTCAACAGCATGCTTTGCTGCAACAGCAAACAAAACACAAGAAAATGCAACACAACATTGTGCTTTGTAAGATCAATACAGAAAAATGCACACATTATATCATAGCAAGACATAACAAATCAATATAACACTACACAACAGAACAGTTTGATAAACCTCACTGCTTTTCAAAAATAATATATTATTTTCTGACAAAGCCACTATGTACATAAGAATGTCTCAGTGGGAAAATACTGTATATGTTGAAGGATTTTTGAGGGAGGGATGTATACTTCAATCTACAGCAGCAAACTGTAGTAATGCTTCACCTTACACAAGATGTGCATTACAAAAGCTTAAAGGCACAGTTCACCTAAAATGGAAAATTCCTTCATTTAAACTCATAATTTACGCTCAGTCTTATGTTTTTCCAAACTCGTATAACTGTCTTTCTTCTGTGGAACACAAAAGGTAATGTTCCAGGTTCAGTCAAGTTAAGCTCAATCAACAGCATTTTTGCCATAATGTTTATTACCTCAACAATTCATTAAGACTTGCCTTTCCGTTCTTTAAAAAAAAAAAAAAAGCAAAAATTTTGGTCACAGTGAGGAACTTACAATGGAAGTGAATGGGAACCAATCTTTAAACGTTAAAATGCTCACTGTTTCAAAAGTATAGCCACAAGACATAAACAATATGCATGTTAACATGAATTAACTGTGATAAAATCACTCACTAACCTTTTCTGTGTAAAGTATTTCCAATTTTACATCTTCGTTGCCATGACAACAGTAAAGCATAAAACGACTGTAAAAATTACTATTTAAACAAATTTACATCTCAAATAATACACAAGTTTTAACAGACGAATTAATGAAAGTGCTTTTATAAAATTATAACCTCCACATTTCTGCCTTAACCCCTCCAAAAATGGGTCCGATTCACTTTCACTGTAAGTGCCTCACTCTTACATCGATATTTGCTTTTAGTGACTTTACAAGATTACAAGCAAATCATCTTAAGGAGACAGTGGTACGAAAAGTGCCATACTACAAAGTTTCACTATCATCAGAATAGTATACAAAACAAATTTAAGTGCAACAAGATTTATTAATATATATATATATGGTTAAGTGCTTTTGGAAAAGATGTGTTTTTAGCTGTTTTTAGCTGTTTTCATCATACCAACGTGGTATTATGAAACTGAAAGTCTGGGAAAGTGTTTTGGTGCCTCTATGTTTTGGTATGACATTCCTTAGCCAACCGCAGGATATTGTAGAGTGTAAATCTACATGATCTTGCAGTCTTTGAGATGTGGTCTGTGAAATTTAGGTTGTTATCAATGGTTACCCCTAGATTTCTTTTTGGAAGGCGATACTGCAGTTGTACCCAGCTGCACGGTGATGTTGTGTTCAACAGCAGGGTTGGCTGGAAAGACAAGGAGTTCGGTCTTGACTGGGTTGAGTTGCAGGTGGTGTTCCTTCATCCAGGCCGAGATGTCTGCCAGACAGGTAGCGATTCGAGCGGTCACTTTGGTGTCGTTGGGCTGGAAAGACAAGTAGATTTGCGTGTCATCGGCGTAGCAGTGGTAAGAGAAACCATGTGACTGGATGAAGGGTCCTAGTGACGTTGTGTATATGGAGAAGAGAAGTGGCCCAAGCACTGATCCCTGAGGTACCCCAGTAAGTAACTGATGTGGCTTGGATACCTCACCTCTCCAGGCTACCTCGAATGACCTATCTGAGAGATAGGAGTTGAACCAGCCATGCACAGTTCCGGTGATGCCCGGAGTAGAGATGGTGGAGAGAAAAATCTGATGGTTGACTGTGTCAAAGGCTGCAGAAAGGTCCAGCAGAATCTGAACGGATGATCTGGATTCAGCTTTCGCCTGTCTCAGTGACTCAGTGACAGACAGCAGGGCAGTCTCAGTGGAGTGACCACTTTTGAAGCCTGAATGAATGTCATCCTGCAGCTTGTTCTGTGAGAAATAGGCAGAGATCTGATTGAAAACTGCCCTTTCAAGTGTTTTTGCAATGAATGGGATGAGAGAGACTGGTCTGTAGTGTTCTATCTGTGTGGGGTTAAGTGCTGTTTTTTTCAGCAGCGGGGTTACTCGAGCCTTCTTAAATGTAGTGGGAAAAGTGCCTGCAAGTAGAGACGTGTTAATTATTTGTGTAAGCGTAGGTAGGATGGATGGAGAGATGGCCTGGAGAAGGTGTGATGGAATGAGGTCAAGGGAACAGGTGGTGGGGTGGTTGGAGAGGAGGAGTTTAGAGACCTCAGTGTCACTTAAAGGAGAGAACATAGAGAAGAGTTGCATACAGGAGCCAAGTGTTTGACAGGGTGTGGTGCTGTGAATGTATTGCTGATGGCTGTAACCTTATTAGTAAACAATGTGGTGAAGATATCTGCTGTCAGTGATGTGTCAGGTGGTGGAGGGTGAGGGCAGAGAAGTGTGTTGAATGCTATGAGTGACTGTTATGCTGTTGATCTTGGTTGTTGCTGTATCCTCGGGACGTATCCATGTCTCCATCAGGACGCTGAGTTGTGGACTGTGTGGTGAAGGCTGGAATGAAGGTAGCTTTGTTCACAGCAGAATGGCAGTTCCAGAGTCCCACTGAGAACGAGAGCGGAGCAGGTGCTGAAGTGCAAAGTGGCCATAGGTTGTGAGGGTTGCGTTTGCTCTTGCACTGTATCTTGTGAACTGTCTACAACAGATAAAAGGGATGAGCTTGAAGGCATGTGTTATTAGTGAACTAGACATGTTTGTATGTATAAGTAAAATAATAAAAGAGATCAAAAAAAAAAACTTAAATACTTTTTACACGAGGGCTACCACTTCCGCTGCTGCTTCCATGTCAGCATTCAGTCGAATAAATACACGGTTTTAACAAGCCGTTCCATGGAAAAAGCAGACTACGCCTTAATGCTACTTAGCACAACAAAGCTAGTCACGTGGTCAACTTAAAAATCAAATGTTTAAAAATAAGGGTTGTGCGAGGTGCCAAGCGCGGTAACAATTGCAATTAATAATACACTAAAACAAGTGAAGCATTGTTAGCAGACACTAACACAACGATTGTTTTACACACACAGGATAACCAACTCTAAATCTAGCAGCGAATACTATGGGACAACACGTTTAAGTGACGCAAGTTCAAGACAGTAAACATACAGCACCTGATCTAGCAATGAATACCACTCTAACAACGTTAAAAACAATGAAATAAACACACTTACAAACAACTGCAGACTCCTGGGTTTTGAACAACATGAGGGCGATTCAATTATGCCAGAATTTTCATTTTTGGGTGAACTATGCAAATAAAGATATGAATACAACATAAATAAACAGTTGAAAGAGGAAATAACAGAAGCCTAAATTCAGTCTCCATCTGTCAGCACTCCCAAGGGGAATCAGTAATGCCAAGAACATAATTCCCCCTCTCAGCTGTCACCATCCACATGCCCATGTCCAATTATTAAAAACAAATAACAAAAGGAAGGGTATAGAACAGAATGAGGAGCAGATATCAAGAACTGCAAGTGAAACATGTTATCACAGCATACCCGCTGACATTTGTCCTGACTTGTGATTGTGCGGAAAGTTGATTTGCTTAACTTGTTTGTATGCATACATTGGTCTGGGTTACATTATTCTAGGGAGCCAAGATCACAGCAAGTCATGTATCAAATTTCAAAGGCCCTCTTCAAATACGCCACCCACTGAGAAGGACAAAGTGAGGTTGAGTTACGGTACACTACACTGATGTGTATTTGGAAATAAAAAAACGTTACTTCAATGAAAATATTCTCTTTCTATTTCTATCTGATTTTACCGGAAAGGAGTGTGAGCTGTATGGACGGTGCAAAGATAGAACATTGTCACCCACTGTCACTTAACACCACTGATAACAGCCGCAAAATGCGTTATCATGTGGAGTGGTGGTGGCGTAGTGGCTAAAGCACAGGGCTGTAAATCAGAAGGTCACAGGTTCTAACCCCACGGCCGCCACCATTGTGTCCTTGAGCAAGGCTCTTAACTCCAGGTTGTTCTGGGGGGGATTGTCCCTGTAATAATTGCACTGTAAGTCACTTTGGATAAAATGAACAGGTGTGAGGAATGAAAATGTCAAAAAGGAGACTTTCAAGAGAATTTCTTTCACCTTACTGCCATTGGTCCATGTAATTGTTAGGTGTGACCTGGAGGTCCACCTACTTTGAGGCCAGTTCCGGTTCTGTTTTTAATTCCGGTTCTGTCAGTTAAGATCAGTCAACATGAACACACCGGCTTGGAGTTATTAGCATGCTAGTGCAAACATACATACAGTACACCTGTATGATCGTTTACATAGAGACATTTTCCAAGAACAAGTCATGCAATTTTTTTTTGGTTTGTTTAATTGGTCTACGAAAGGAATCAAAAGAACTCAAATGCTCTAAGTGCTCATTCACTCTGTTGTTTAAAATGCTGCTTCACTCATTAGATGTCTGCAGTCGAAAGACATTTACACATCTGACCAAAGATAGATATATCTATCATCATTCTTATGTCTGTATTCTACCCATTAACACTATGTTCTACATCCATCTTTGCAGTAGTATTAGTGTTATCATAAATCATTACTTTAAATTGTTTGCCCGTTTATTGGTCCAATGGCGGTCTCCATTAATATGGGTGAAGGTCTCTGCGCGTCACTGTCTTTCTTTTTACGCAACACAACAGGATTAAATGAAATACATTTTCTTTTATGTATTACCTTGTTATTTCATCTGACTCCATAAATGAAAAAGGTTTTAATGATATCTGAGCATCATTAAATGTGAGCAAATGTTTGATTATTCTTTTTAACTCTTTAATTATATTTTACCCATTCAGTTTAGGAAACTATGTCGCTTTGAGGTCCTCGCATGTTTTTATCTTTTATACGGGTCTCACGATCACAAGCTTCATCAGTTTTGATCATCAAACACAGGTAATTGTTATATACCTAAGATCGGTCACATTCACGTTTACACAATCAAAGATACTTCAGTATAGCCCCCATGGAATTGCATACACTTGAATTTAACCTAATGTTTTCTTCAGTAGAGGTCACGGCCACTATTACAGATGTAAGTTGACCAACATAACGTCTCTTTTAATAGCTTTGGATTGGCCATACGTGGTTTTCCGCATACACTTATCTGGAGAAACATCAAATTAAAACAGAGGTAAGACACACCCGAATTTAGATTGGTCAAGCAGCATTTGCTGTTCTAAACGGAAATTCCCTTTTTATCTTTGCAAACCAAGTACACTTGAATTGATGCCAAATATTAGTCGTCACTAATCTGACGCAGACTTGCGGTAACAAATGAATAGTTTAATCTGCTTGGGAAAACAATTTCAGAGTCAGTCAGAATAAAATCAAATGTAAAATCAAATGTGTGTCTCATTTATTGACCAGGTAACATAATAAATTCATCAATTCCAATTAGACAGTAATAAGTCAAATTTAGACATTTTATCAAAACATAAGAAATTAAAATTGCAATTACCTGATATAAACTACACACAGTAAACTGTGTGGGATCGTCTGACTACAGAGAACCCTGAGCTCTGGGCCAGCTTTCCTTAAATATCCAGACAGAAAACACATTGTGTACCAAATGGTATTATCCTTTGAACAATGAGAATTTGGGGGTGAATGGGTTCTTGACTTCCTGGTGTTAAACCTTCAAGGAGGGGGATAGACCTCCAGAATTATTCAGTATTTGGTAAAGACCTTGTAACTTTGTTGTCATTAAGTTTTACAAACCTGAGAATAAGACCACTATACCAGACACACTGAGACATTTTAAATGATACCAAACATGTTACACTAGTTACATTATTTGTATAGATCAGATATGGTCTTTTGTTACATACAGATCTTAGGTGAGTTTGAGGTGATTCTGAGCTGAAGGGGAATGGATGAGGAGGAGAGAGGAGAGAATGAGACAGGTGTGGAAGGGCAACAATGATTTGTGAATTTGCAATCTTCCCCCATTGGGGTGTGGTGCCTCAGGAAGAGTTGCTAATTGTGAGAAAGTTAATATGTTGATTTTCTCAAGGATCATACATTTGCTCTTTGCCTTTGAATGCAAACACATTGGCACCCCGCTTTATAAAATCATCATCAAGTAGTTAAAACAGCTTCTTTTACTGATCTCATGTGAATTCTACTCATAGAATGAGGCATGACATCATTGATAGCACATTTTAATGTTACATTAATGTTTTGCATGTGACCTTGTGTGTCCTCATATTTAAATCTTCCTCTAAAAGCCTCCCCCAGCGTAGAAAAATTACCTTGGGAGAAACCAGGCTTACTGTGGGGGCCTGATCATCTCTGGCTAAACAGCATGAATATAATGCCAATATGAATTATTTATGTGCAGTGCAAGTCATGGTTTAAAATGAATAAACTAAGTAAGTGTTAAGGGCCATATGCATGTAGAATATAATATACAAACTTTTGAAATATATTCCACTACAGATTACAGAATACATGCTGTAAAATGTAATTTGTAATGTTTTCTGTTAGATTACTCAAGGTCAGTAACGTATTCTAAATACCTTGGATTACTTCTTCAGCATTGGTTGATTTTTTTCAGTTGTTTTGACTATAAAAACTCTGCCAGTACAGTAAAACAAAATACACATGTTAAAAATACATTCTCTGAAAAACATAAATATCTTATGCAGTGTTGTTTCTAAAACAAGATAAATCAAATTGATCTTGGTTTAAGGATTTTTAGATATTTTTACAGGAAAACAAAACGAAAACTATTATCAAGAATATGATTTTTGCACTGATATCAAAGGTCTTACTAGAAAAATGAAATTATGATCCATCATGCCTGGTAACATGTGCATGTAAAATGGCTAGAAATAGCATTTTACCTTAGCGTAAAGCTGTATTGTTTTTTAAACACTTTATCCCAATACATGTATTTAGTTTCTCCCCAAACCTGGGGACAGAATGCTATATAATATATGCTATATAATAATATATTATTTAGATATTACATTATACATGCATATGTGTATATACACTCACCTAAAGGATTATTAGGAACACCTGTTCAATTTCTCATTAATGCAATTATCTAATCAACCAATCACATGGCAGTTGCTTCAATGCATTTAGGGGTGTGGTCCTGGTCAAGACAATCTCCTGAACTCCAAACTGAATGTCAGAATGGGAAAGAAAGGTGATTTAAGCAATTTTGAGCATGGCATGGTTGTTGGTGCCAGACGGGCCGGTCTGAGTATTTCACAATCTGCTCAGTTACTGGGATTTTCACGCACAACCATTTCTAGGGTTTACAAAGAATGGTGTGAAAAGGGAAAAACATCCAGTATGCGGCAGTCCTGTGGGCTGAAAATGCCTTGTTGATGCTAGAGGTCAGAGGAGAATGGGCCGACTGATTCAAGCTGATAGAAGAGCAACTTTGCCTGAAATAACCACTCGTTACAACCGAGGTATGCAGCAAAGCATTTGTGAAGCCACAACACGCACAACCTTGAGGCGGATGGGCTACAACAGCAGAAGACCCCACCGGGTACCACTCATCTCCACTACAAATAGGAAAAAGAGGCTACAATTTGCAAGAGCTCACCAAAATTGGACAGTTGAAGACTGGAAAAATGTTGCCTGGTCTGATGAGTCTCGATTTCTGTTGAGACATTCAGATGGTAGAGTCAGAATTTGGCGTAAACAGAATGAGAACATGGATCCATCATGCCTTGTTACCACTGTGCAGGCTGGTGATGGTGGTGTAATGGTGTGGGGGATGTTTTCTTGGCACACTTTAGGCCCCTTAGTGCCAATTGGGCATCGTTTAAATGCCACGCCCTACCTGAGCATTGTTTCTGACCATGTCCATCCCTTTATGGCCACCATGTACCCATCCTCTGATGGCTACTTCCAGCAGATAATGCACCATGTCACAAAGCTCGAATCATTTCAAATTGGTTTCTTGAACATGACAATGAGTTCACTGTACTAAAATGGCCCCCACAGTCACCAGATCTCAACCCAATAGAGCATCTTTGGGATGTGGTGGAACGGGAGCTTCGTGCCCTGGATGTGCATCCCACAAATCTCCATCAACTGCAAGATGCTATCCTATCAATATGGGCCAACGTTTCTAAAGAATGCTTTCAGCACCTTGTTGAATCAGTGCCACATAGAATTAAGGCAGTTCTGAAGGTGAAAGGGGGTCAAACACAGTATTAGTATGGTGTTCCTAATAATCCTTTAGGTGAGTGTACATTATATACATACACACAACTAAACAGGCACCAAATGTCAATTCACATGTGAAACTGGAGATTTAGAGTATAACAAGGGCTTAAATATTGATCTGTTTCTCATGTTGTTGTTGATTTTAAGGGGTGCACCACTGGTCTTAATATACATATTTACCCGTGATCAACGGGAGGCTAAGCCTTCCCCAGCCCTACACATGCTCCATGGGGACACATCTGTTTGCATTTTTCTTTGCGATTTAAATGAAAAGGAGCGCGAGTTGTTCAACAGTGGAATGAGCAGAGATCGCATCTATGTGCATGACAGAATATTGTCACCCGCTATCACTCAACACCACAACTAGCACTCATTATAACAAACTCCAGTGCTGGATCACCACATATTATTGCACACACAAACTAAATGGAAACTCCTGCTCAAAAACTGGAGATGTTTCTTCTGCGTTTGACACTCACATGATGAAAGCTACAGTATTTTAAAAAGTGGTGGGGACAAAATTTAGAGGGTTTAAAAGAAATGTAAAACTTGCATCATCATGGCAATGAAGTTTGAACACAGAAATGGGTTGTAAGTGATTTTATTACAATTAAATCATTAAACACACATATTGTTTACAGTTTATCAAGTCAGAATGTATTCCTTGATGCTTACAAGCAAATGTGACAACTGTTTCACAAATTGCATGTCCAAAGCCGAGCTCGTTAGCCGAAATAGCTCCTGAGTCTGAGCTCCACCCCCCCAGGCCTTCAGAATTTCCACAGAATCCCTCAACAGTGCAAATGAATGACCAACTAAAGTCAGATTCATTAGCCAATCAGATTGATTTATTTGTTCTTGGTGGGTGTGGTCTTTAGGATATGTCCTAGTCGAGGCCTTCTAGCTGGCCTTGAGTGACACAATCACAGTTTAAGTGATGTACGTAATTTGAAAGCGAAGAGCGCCAGTTCTTGCTGACCAGTCGACTGTCATTACTGACGCTATAGCCATTGGGAAAGAGAGCCCTATGGATTTAAAAAAACATGAGATGTTCTGCATGACCATGTGATTGGTTATTAAACAGGAAAGGAGGACTAATTTTCACTTCAAGTAAATTTGTAAGTGCGTTTTGCATTGTTATAGCAACATCAGGAGTTTTCTGAGTGTAAATTAGAATTCAGTGTCGGATCAAGTTTTGAAAAGTAGTTCTGTGTTTTACAACTTCCTACTAGGAAAAGTGCAATGGAATGCATCTTGAAGTCAGAATTACAACTTGTAGGCTCTTGCAGAAATTCTCAGAATAGACATTTATGCAGGTCTATGCTGGATTTTTCTGTAGGGACATCACTTGAAATTCTGATAAAACATCTGAATGTGGGCAAAGATGTCAGATAATGCATTCATTTCTGATCACAGTGGGAGAGAACAGTTGTATCTGTTGAATGTGGAAATATATTAAAAAAGAGAATAAATACACACAGGATGTTCTCAGCTTCCTGCATAAACATCTCTTTGATATTCTTACATAACTGACACTCAAAACAACCCCTTTGCTTTTAGTATTCTTTGTGGGATTGCCTGATTCACACTCATGTTGTGCTTGTGAAGATGAAAAAAGGATGCCTGGTGCTTTTGGACAGGAAATGGAGCTTTGTTTGATACTATTTATGGCATGAGAAATGGGCCGTTTTAAAGTCAACATTTCTTTTTAACTGCCATGAAAAATATGTTCATTCTTCAGAATGAAATGAAATGTCATTTTAAGCAGAATGGTTGTGCATTATGAAGTGTGGAGTGTAGGTTGTTTATGCAAATCGAATGTAATATACACAGAGAGGGAGAGAAATAACTTTGTAAAAACAAACTGTTTCTCAGGCACACACACCGACTTTCCCCAAAAGCTGTAACATCTCTGTCCAGCCAAGTATTATGTGTTCATTACCTCCAGCATAAAATATTCAGTTGCAATACCAATAAAAACTGTGCTGGCATGAAATAAATGGGTGGTTACAATTTGAAGACAGGTTTAATGGAACTTTTTAACTAATTAACCTTATTTAGGGTAGTCTGCCCTCTAGTGTAAGAGAAGGGTTATGCAATGTGTCACCCAGAAGTATTCAACTTGATGCCAGGTTGTCTTTATTGAGAATAAATATAAGAAAAATCACTGCTGAAATCAAATGGAAATCATTATATATGTTATTATATGTGTGGTTACATTTGAACTTATTCTACTACATAAGAAAATATGCAAACTTACTTCTTGCTTTAAGGATTATTAGATATTTTTTACAGGAAAACAATACAAAATGTATTATCAAGAATACGATTTTTATGATTTTTGCCCTAATATCAAAGGTCTTACATAAGAAAATATGCAAACTTATATATATATATATATATATATATATATATAATCTTTACAATAAGGGTGTGTTTGTTAACATAAGCAAATGCATTAAGTATCATGAACTAACAATGAACAATTTATTTTTACAGCATGTTGGTGCAGCTCAGTATCATTACGAGGACTCTCCATAGACATAATGAGTTTTATATTGTACAAACTATAGATTCTGTCTCCTAAACCTAACCCTACCCCTAAACCTAACCCTCACAAAACACTTTAGTTTAGTATGTTTTTAAGCGACCACATTTATAGCATAATACCCTTGTAATTACCAGTTTGTAACCTAAATAAATCATCGTAAACCACACACACACACACACACACACACACACAACAGAACCCTGTAACCAAAAATTTTAATTGGACACACAAAAATACATATTTTCTATCTACTGTGTGAAAATATTTAACAAACAACATGTTTTCTCCTGTTTACAAGTCTTTTGGAGGTGGTTTGCTCTGTTTAATACAACTGTTTTGGTTAAGCATTAGGCCTACACATAATACGCCCAATAACAAATCAAAAGATAATGCCTTTAAAAAGTGAACTTTAGAGTCATACATTATGTAGTAAGGCATCATGCATTTTTGGTTGGTGATTAATGCCATTCATGTATAGTTGAACTTGTGAGTTCCATGTGCAGGATGATTTCCACACTCAGAAACTGTCGGTGCAGGCCGCATTTGCGCAGATCTCACAGGGGTCTGTAGGAGTTATAAAATTTAACAGTTGACACAAAAGTGACACAAAAGGTCAAACTACTTTGTCTAATGATCCTGAATTATGCTTACCGACAATAATGCCTCTTATCCACTCTAAAAATGGCTGGAGTGCTCTCAAGTTCTGCAAATATATCAACCGAGAGCTTGGCAGTGAGCAATATGGTCCATTATAGATTGCAATGCATGTTTACAAAGAGGCAATTACAAACTCTTTATCTGCCTTTTTATTACTCCTCATAAGATCCAATCTAACTAAATGGTCACTCCCAAGAATAATAAAGGCAGAATGGGTGAGGATAGCACAAGACTGGATACATATTTTGAGCCATCAGCTCACTTTAATCAGGCCCGCTACCAGAGCCGTAATAGTGGCTGCAATGTCAAAGGTTAAGGTAATAATGCCCCACTACTGACGTCTGCCTGATGTCGGTGAGAAGAGGAAACACGTGTCTGGAAAACTGATGGGGAAATCAGGCTGTCAATTAAAGCAGCTGTATGACACGGAGTGGAAAAGGATGGAAGTGCATGTTTTTAGCTCAAAAATCCCTCTGCCCACCTGGACACCCCTCTAGAACTGCCACTGCCTCTAACGTGACTGACTGGATATTCATTAGAGTTCATAATTTAGTATATGCAATGGTAAATCACATTCAGTTGATGTTTGGCAAAACCACGAATAAACACACCACGGGCAGGTTCGTAAACAATACAACAATACACGCTGTCATAGCTTGTAAATCTGTATATCTTACAGCGTTTAGGTCAAAGACCTTCTTTAGGAATTCTATCAATTTCTTTTGAAGATTTTACCTGTTGCAAGGGTAGTATATCACTGTACAGTCTTGGATTTACTCGAGAAATTTCTGAAATGATGCTGGCGATCGAGGGCGGACTGGCCATTGGGAACACCAGGTATTTTCCCACTGGGCTGCTGGGTAATTTGGGCCGACCCGTTGCTGCACAAGTGTCGGCCCATCCTACAGGCGATATAGCCAGCCGCCTTGGGCTCCAAAATACATGTGCAGCCCCCATTACAGTGTACATATAAAACTCTGTAAGGTAAAGCCAACATAATGACTTTTATTTAGAAAACTTAAATAACTGATGTAGCTGAACCTTTTTCATCCAAGCTATGAATGGAGAACAGAGGCTTACTCCTGGTTAGTAAGCAAGTTAGCCGTGGACTACCATGGATAGGGGCCATAACATTACAGCTTGTACTTATATAAATATATAAGACTCTAAAGAGCTACCATTTTGGTACACATTTTTAGGTAAAAGCCGGCCCACAGCTGAATAGTAAACCCTTACCAAAACAATACCGTTACATAGCAAGTTAGCCGAGCACTACCGTGGATCGCAAATGTAAATTTACAGTTTGTTTTAAAATAAATCCATCTCCACACTTGATCACTTTTCATGATAGTTAGAATGACAAACAATCTGCATAATTCTACACAGTTGTAGCTAAAAGTTGGCCTGTGGTTGATTAGCAAAACTATTTCACAATACACTAATAACATTAGCTATAAAGTTAGCAGAGGCCTACAGCTGTGCACTGATTAGCTACAACACCAAACTCTGCATTTGAGCTCTCTTTTGCAGATAAATCCACAAATAATCAAGCATACTTTCAGGTTGTGATCCTGAAGAGCCAGATTGTCCCAACAAAGTGGGAACTGCACCATCTTTCAGGAGTAACCGTCTTGAATATATGGCATTGGTTGTGTTGTACTGCTAAATAATTAAAATAAATTTTAACCACTGATCAATTCTGTCAATTCATCTGCCTTTGGAAATCCAAACAAAGAGGATTTGCTTTTGCAGTGAAGAAAGCAGTTCAGTTTGTGTCGGCACAAACTGAACATTTTTTACATTAAAGCTTGATGTCAAACTGTTTTTAATTGACCTCTTGGACTGTTAATTCACTAAAGAACCTCTGATGGCAGCAAAGTCAAAGATGACTGAAAGTTCCTCACTTTCTTTTTAGACGTGAGTGTTTGCTAAATCAATATTTTACAATGTGAATGTACTCCATAAAAGAAAAAGATAGCCTTTAATTACTGTTTGCATACTGGAAAGGTTAAAAGCTTCATTTCCTCATTAACTAACGAATCTGAAGCCTTCCTTGTGTGATGTTTTCAGGGGCGTGGATAATGACAATTGTGAATGAACAATGTAAATGTATAAAATTGAAATAGACACTGACGCCAACTACGTCACTCAGAGATGCATATTGTGCATGCACTTAAACATTTATTGACAACAAATTGATAAAAATCCTGCATATATATATATATTTTTTTTTACCTAAACTGAAGTGTGTAATTTTTAGAGGAACAGATCCAGTGTTTACTATTCACTGATTTTGTGAGGAATAAACCAACAAATGGCTTCTTGTTCACTCTGCATATTAGAGGAATAGTTCACCCAAAATGAGAATTCTGTCAACATTTACTCACTCGCATGTTTTTCCAAAATATATGACTTATTTCATTTGTGTAAACAGAACAGCCTGTGTGATCTGATAATGCATGGCAACAATAAATGGCAACCTGATAAAAGTCAGCAGTGAAGACTACAGGATTTTGTTTTTATGTCAATCCATTGGGCTGCAGCAGATGTGCAGCAACCCCCACAAAACACAAAGAGGCTGACAAAAATACAGTCACTGGAAAATGCATATTGCCATTTCTTATTGTTGGCCTTGCAGACCAGACAGTATTTGGTCAACCAGTAAATGCAGACCATTGTTGCTCCAGACACAGTACAATCTAACCCCACCTTTCATTCTGCCTGCCTCTTGATTGCACTGTTCTGATGCTCTGTTGAGACCCATATCAGTCAGCACCTGTGATGTGCATTGGCATTGCAACCGAGGAATTCTCAATGCAAACAAACCATCCAGCCATCGCAATCCCCATGAGCAGATGGAGTCTTATTGACAAAGGAAAGAGCCTTGGTCACATTTAGAATCTGTTTGATTAACTTTTGGGTTTCAGGGAACATTACTGCAGTCTTAATCATACGACTGGTTCCAAACCATTTGCCATTAAATCAATAACACTTCAACCACGCCATACTGACCATCAGCATGGTTGTGATTACCTATAAAGTACAACCAGATCACAGCTATGCTGCACTACAAAAATTATTTCCTCAATCTGTATTGTTGTCTGTGTTTTTCTCTCCAGAATAGTTAATTCAAAATACATTTACTAATCAAAAAATGTGTTGAGAGTTGTTTTTTTTATGTACATACATTTTGTTAAATGTATTCTTAAAACAAGAAACTAATTGTCAAATGGGTTAGGGAAAATAAACTTAATTCAAGATAAATTATCTGAAAAGATGTCTGACTATCTCATGCAATTTTGCATCTCAAGTGAATGTATTTTGTATGTAAAAATGATGTTTAGATATTTTAACTGGAAAACAAGACATAAATACTGATTACAGGAATATTGCCTTTCAATACTAGTGAAGCTCAATTAACAGCATGTTTTTGGCTCCATTCTGAGTAAATTCTAGAGACTTTTGTGTGTAATAATCCCAAGAGATCAGCAGTTACAGAAATTCTCAAACCAACAATCATCCATGCTATTATCTAATTGTCACAATGATGAGTCACAAATCCAAGTGCAAGTGAACAGTTTATTAAGGACTGACAGCACAGGGAAATACTACAACGGCCGTGAGCAGGCGGGCGCTCTAGAAATGACAGTCTCGAGAAAAGGTAAGCAGGCTGGAATATAGCGCGAACACAGGTCAGCGTCAGGAAACAAACTCCTAGAGGAGTCCTCAGTAGACTGGAGGTAAAGGGGAAATCGGGTTGCACCCGTAAGGAACTAGGACACAAGACTGGGTAACAAAGCACAAACATGAATAACGAACCGACACCATGCATGACAATTACCAGCTAGATAAAGGTAGCTAACAAATAGTAGTGATTAGTAGCAGCTGACGGCAGTGGAGTAATCAGCTGGTGCTAAGCAACAAACGAGCACTACACACCCACACACCTATAAACACACCAACAGATGACGGAATGAACACATGGATCGATGAATCCTGACACTAATCAGCCAATCGTGTGGCAGCAGTGCAATGCATAAAATCATACAGATACAGGTCAGGAGCCTCAGTTTATGTTCACATCAACCATCAGAATGGGGGAAAAATTTGATCTCAGTGATTTGGACCATGGCATGTTGGTGCCAGACAGGCTGGTTTGAGTATTTCTGTAACTGCTGATCTCCTGGGATTTTCACACACAACAGTCTCTAGAATTTACTCCAAATTGTGCCAAAAACAAAAACATCCAGTGAGAGGCAGTTCTGCAGACTTGTTGATATGAGAGGTCAACAGAGAATGGCCAGACTGGTTCGAACTGACAAAGTCAAGTTCACAACACACATTGTTTCAAAGCAGCTTTACAAAAAATCATGCATTAATGGAAAATTAATCTGGAATATCTATAATGTCTTAGCTTCATCATTGTGCAGTTTGATTAAATATGATTGTAAATGTTGTATAACAATAAATAATTAAATAATAATTGTATTTACAACCCCAGTGAGCATATCGAAGGCAAAGTCTACAGTAACTCAGATAACCGTTCTGTAAAATTGTGATGAAAAGATTAGCATCTCAGATTGCTGTTCTGAGATGCGGGTTGGCGCTGTTTTGGTGGCACAAGGGGGACCAACACAATATTAGGCAGGTGGTTTTAATGTTGTGGCTGATCGGTGTATATATATATATATATACCGATATTATGTGTATATATACCCCATTTTATATAGACACATAATCAGTTACAGTAAGCAATGGAAGTGAAAGGGGCAAGTCCATCCATCCATCCATCGTCAACCGCTTATCCTGTGTACAGGGTCGCGGGGGGCTGAGCCTATCCCAGCTAACATTGGGCGAAAGGCGGGGGACACCCTGGACAGGTCGCCAGTCCATCGCAGGGCAGGGGCAAGTCCATAATGCCAAAATGATTTTTGAAAGTATAGAAGTAAACATTAAACATGTTAACATGACTTTTGAAACACTTTGTATTTTAGCATGAATGGAATGGCCCCATTTATTTCCATTGTAACTGCAATTATGGATTTTTTTGTGAAAAAACATGAGCAGTCTCTCATGTCAATGTGATTAAAAATAGTGACAAACTTAAAAGATGATCAGTTACAGGGCCTATAGTAAACACTTTCCCTTATAAATCCATGCACATTAAAAAAAATGAATATTTAAATGAGAATTAAAATTGTTTCCTGCAGATGCATCAGTACACTCTTCACACTCACCATTCCTGTCATTCTGCATTCAATAAATCTTTTATAACTGAAAGATTGTTCACAAAACATCAAGAAATTAAATGTTCTGAGAAACCATGTATTGCTTCCAAATTACCAGGATACTGAATATAAACATGAGCGGGAAGTCTGCTTCCCGGATGTCAATTAAAATAAATAAAAACCAACTTGGCATTAGAAAATCACATTTATATTAATTAAACACATTTAAAAACAACAGAAGTGCTGTATATCTCAGGATTTTTTTTTCCATTTAGCAATGGATCTGAGCTGAAAGAATCTACTAATCTGCTTGTCAAAATAATGAAGTAGTCAAAATGAGACAAAGGTTTTTGACATTATTGTACAAATTGCTGCATCCACTTGATATCATCAAGGCACTTAAAGTGATTGTCTTTAGAACAACTTTAGCTATTCTTAGTTAAGTTTTGAATTGTCAGTATAGCATATGAGATATACGGTCTGTTCCAAAACTTAATGAGCTGCAAAAAGAGACCGATTTGGAATGCTCTACATAGACCTTATTCACAGCAGCGCCATCTTTGATTTTTATAGGAATGACAACAAGGCTGTGAAGGGTAGATGTACAGTCTCTTCAAAGGACTGTCCTGCAGTTTAAAAGGTTTTTGGATCGTCCCACAGACAAAAGACTGAAAAAATTCACGGCAGCTCCGTGCACCATTCAAATAGCACTCCTAACACGCAGTGCACGCGAGACTCAACTTGCAACTGATTTCAACACAGGTGATGTGAGAGAAATGACATGATCCTCTTATGAGCATAGAAATGCATAGTACACACACATTTTGGGTAAAATAGTCGGTTTTGTGTCACATTAAACTGTTATTTATCGATACTTTTCAGTAGTGAATGGATTGTAAGTATA
The DNA here is from genome assembly GCF_025860055.1 of Xyrauchen texanus. Lineage (NCBI taxonomy): Eukaryota > Metazoa > Chordata > Actinopteri > Cypriniformes > Catostomidae > Xyrauchen > Xyrauchen texanus. Next base: position 32,984,312 of record NC_068314.1, read on the forward strand.
TTTATAATCAAAAATGTCTCTCGCTTCGCTCGCCATCTTGGATTTAATCTTCTGCCGAGGTCGTTGCTTAGTTGAGATGCAAACCACTTCAAACCAAGACCCTGGATTTCAGATTACTCTTCAATAAATGCATTTTCTCTATGATAAATGAATGAACACTCTGAAATGAAATTATCATCTAGATTCAGCTCTAAGAATCTTGAGACAGTTTTGTAGCTTATATCCAGAGTTGGCAAGTAGTTAACTAAAAGTAGCAACGCTGCTAACTTAACTTCATTATTCAGTAGCTTGACAGTAACTCAACAGTGTAGGGTTCCCAGAAACAAGCTACATTTTCCATCTAGTAGCGCTGTAGTGTCACTAAAAGCTACATATTGCATTGTGAACGCAATGCAGCAATGGAGCCGAGGGAGTTATCATACGCACTCATCTAAGCCATCCTCTCTTATACGGTATATAGTTTATATATGTCAGTTTAAGAGTGTTTCATCTGTAAAGCATTGCATTTTAATTAACATCTGCTAAACAACTTTAAATATCAGATTTACAAACATTCAAAGTCATAAACATCTCAAAGACATTTGCTGTTGACGTATTGCAGATGAGCAAACAACCGAAACAATATGTCTTCCAGATGTAAACACACACATCCTATAGATGTTTGGGTGATGTATGTGTGCTATCAGTGAAAATCACAGAAGTGATTCGATTGCACCACCTTTAGTGAGCCGCTGGCGCCCCCTTTTACATGGTGGCCCTATGCATTGCAATCCTTGCATATATGGTTTTTGCGCATCTGACTGTAGTATCTAGATATTAACCATGATTTTTCTCTAGTAATGTTGAATTTACCATGATCGTTTTTACCATGGTTAATTTTGTGGTTACTCTATGGCTAGGCTATGGTTTTACTACAAATATCATGTTTAAAATTTGGACACTGTAGAAAATCCATGGTTCCCTTTAATAAGGGAATGTTACCTTAATTAAACATGTACTGTAACTATCAGGTGATATTATTGATTTCTCATTTCTGCTATCACAACTGATTACAGAATTAAATTATATCATCTGATTGTCATATATCACAAAGTATTTGCTTATTTAAATAGCTTCAAAGTAATTATCTACTTTTTGTTACTAACTTGTAGTGTACATAACAAAGTTGTTAAAAGTGTAGCTTGACTGTAGTTTAACTATAAGTAATGCGAAGCTCTGCTTTTATCAGATTCATTCTGCAATAAAAAGCAAATAATACAAAGTGAACAGGTCATTTTGAAAGCATTTATTACAGTTTTGCACATAAAGGAGTACAAAATCCCCCTAAAACTGAGAAATAGAAAAATAAAAAGAAATGTATTTCTTAAATAAGTGAAATATATGCTGTAACAAAATAAAACATGAGGGAAGTGAAAGAGTAAATTTCAAAACAGTAACAGTTCAAAAACAGTCACCTGCCATTTTGAGTCATTTAGGCTGTTAAAGCATTCACAATGATCATATAGTCAGTATATATTAGTACCAGGTATTTGTTCAGTGATGAGTGCTTAACTCTGAGAACGTTTAATGAAAATATGTGGATTTTGAATAAGCAAGGAGGCACTGACCAGGATTAGCACCCAGTACAAGCAGCAAAAGCACAGATTTCACACACATCCAGAGGCACTGAAGCTGCAACACACACAAAGTGATAAGGCAAGTAAGTACAGTTTCTCTTGGATTTTTATGCAATAAAATGTTATATATTGCTTGTATCAGGTTCCTACCTAGTCTAGCAAAGGACATCGTGGGGCCTCTCTGCATGCACAGGGGCACAAACTCCTTTGGCAGGTTTGGATTGGCACATACAGAAGAGTAGCTTGTCTTGGCCAGACGGGGGTTTTGTGTTCGAAGTTGGTTGGTCAATTCCTGGAGAACTTTCACCGATTCCAATGAAAAGGAAAATTCACCTTCCTGCAGGAGAAAGAGTATAAAAATAAAAGGATGAGTTCAATTCGCTGTGCCAAGACCCAAGGAGAGCAATGCATCAGGATTTACAAAAGCTAGAGTGGAACTTAATGACATTCAAATATTTTTTAAAATTGCTGGAATAAAGCAGAATGACTCATATACCACAATCGTATATTCAATAAGGGCATATACAAAAGTTTAGGCAAAACTGTAATCATTCTAAAGGGATTGTGGAAATCATAGTTAAAATAGAAGTGCCACCGGTAAAATCAATCAATAAATAAAGAGAAGTAATGATCGTCTGTACTGTGAGTTGTCAGGATGTATTTAAAGGGATAGTTCACCCAAAAATGAAATATTCTGTCATCATTTACTCATCCACGTGTTGTTTCAAACCTGTTATTTCTTGGAATGGTAAATAAGAATGATAGGAACTGATAGCATCAGTCACCATTCACTTCCATTGTATGAAAAATAATAGTTAACATTCTTTTAAATTTCCCCTCTTGTGTTACAAAGAATTTTGGGGTGAACAATCTCTTTAAATGTTCTTTATAGGCCAGACTCTTCACTGTAGCACAGGAAAAGAAAAGAAAAACAGCATACCTGTACTTGCACAGCCTCAGAGACCAGGCAAAGAGCCACAACAAGAAAAGCGATAACAAATATTGTCTTCATGCTGGCTGATGTAGCTCGTTCTTCTCAGTAAGTTTTAGTTGTATGTTTTTCAGTGGTTGTCACAACAATTTCTACTCTTCCAGGCTATCCTTGTCTTCTTTTAAAGAAATCGGTTTCCAGCCCAAATCTGTGGCAACCTATCAGAAACTCTCGTTTTTCTCTGCAGTTAATGAATAAAGAGGATCATGTTTTACAACGTAGTAAAACGGTATTCATAAATCCTACCTGACGTGCACATTCTTTTATGGGTCTTTTAGTAAGGTCTGCCTATTGGCCTGTTTTTTAATCTCTAGTTCGGTTTAATTAATAACCGCATTATGAGCACACAATAGTAGTTTTGTGTTTGGAGCAAACAAGTACTCATTTTAACACTTGATTTACAGACCCACCTATATTTACACACTTATTTCTATCTGATTAGCTTGCACCTGATAGAGTGTTGGACTTTAGAATTGAAAGAACATAGTTTGAGCCAAGCCATCATGTAAGCTGACACGTCAGATGAAAGTGTCATGGACACGAGATGATGTAGTTGCATTAGAAAATGTGCTTTTCATGATGCATTTGCTTTTAAAACACTATCAGTTAGGTTCAGACATTAGCTTAGCGTCTGTTTTGTTTACCTCTCATTTGCATTCAGAACACTATTGGTTAGGTTTAGGTTAAAGTTTTAGCTTAAAGAAAGTACGTTTTACTCATTAAAATCTCCATCTAATATTCATCTTAAAAACCTTGTCTGATTATAACATCAATTCACTTGCTTTTGGCACCCCCACTGGACATTTCCCTGGGAAACTGCAGGGAAACTTGTAATGAAGCTCGTAATTTTGTTTTGCAAAAAAATTCAAGTCTATTATTAAATGATCAGTGGTCCCATCAGTCGAAACAGACAGTTCCTGAATCACGCTCATTAAAACATTAAAAAATTTGCACATAGCTTTGACTTCAGTGATGTCAAATAACATTGGTTCCCTTTCTGTCACTCACTCGATGCTGTGTCGATTGTAGGGACACAAGGGGCTTCATTCGCGAGTCTTGGATACCTCTGAATAGGAAAAAGGCCAATAAAAAATTGGCGAACAGAATTTGCATGTCTCGCCCCTGGACTAACGGGTATAAAAGATGGGGATCGTGCATCTGTTCAGTCAGATACTTTCTTCGGAGCCGAGCAGTTGTGTTATCAGCGAGCTGAGAAACTCACTACTGGTCCATTCACCTCTAGATAGCTTTGCTCTTGGATCTACGGCGCATTGCCAGCGGTTTTCTCCCTCCTCTCCACGCCCCTGGGCGCTTTGACAGCTTTCTAAAAGAGTAACAACTCCTATAAAAGAGCAATAATTTATATAAATGCATTGGCGTCGAACATTGTTTTAAAGACGCGCCTTTCTAAAGATGCACTTTCGGCTTTGCGTTGTTCCTGGATGCGGCAGATATCTCTCCACTTCTGATGGCCATAGGCGCTGCCTCATGTGTCTGGGTCGTGATCACACTGAGGCAGCGTTTGTGGATGGCTCATGTACTCATTGCGAGAACTTGAGCATGGCATCATTGCGGTCACGGCTTTCCTTCCTTAAAGGGAACGGCACTCCAGCTGCCCCCACACGTTGCTCCTTCTTCCCACGGGATTGAGGATGACCTGGCTGGCGATGGAAGCGATTTGGGGAGTTCAGCGGGTGCAGTTTCACCAGGAAAATCCCCACAAACCACCCTCCCTCCAGCTCAATTGTTTCTGTCCGGGCTCGATGTGAGACCGGCTCACCTCACTGCCAGTCTGATGTCTCCGTTGGTGCCATGGAGCTTCTGCAATGGAAAGCGTCGTGGCTTCTGCCACCTTCGGGTTTGCCCGCCCAGATGTCCGATATGCTTGCCAGGCCTCAATGAGCGTGGGGCTGGACTGGAACCTTCCGTCCTACCCTCAACCCTCATAGCTAGACGAACCCCCCCGGTTCCTTTCTTCCTGGAGGAGCATGACGAGCTAACGCAGTCGTGGAGGACACCTTTTACTGCCCGGAACTGACCTCCTTACTCGTCCGCTCTCACTACCCTCGATAGTGGGGCAGTCCATGGGTACACGGAGGTCCCCATGGTTGCAAAGCGCAACCACTTGGCGGGATCACCCTGCACTCCCCTCCAAGGCCTGTAAAAGGTTTTCGCTGACAGCGAAAGCCTACAGGGCCTCCGGACAGGCCGCCACTGCCCTGCATGCCATGGGACTGCTCCCATGCTTGTCACATCGCTTGTTCCCACCCCTTAAGGGAAAACCTTGATTGGATGCTGGGAACCTAATAAAAAAAATATGACGTCTTAGTGGGGCGTTGGGGAAGGTTACATGCAGTCTGATGCCCATGCTCCTTTGGCACGCTACAGCTTGCTGCACCAGCATCAGCAGATCACGTAACGTGGTCCAGTGTATGTGGCGCTATTGAATAGGGATCCCTTGTGTCACTACAATCGACACAACGTCGAGTGAGTGACAGAAGGGGAACGTCTAGGTTACTAGTGTAACCCCCGTTCCCTGTTGGAGGGAACAAGACGTTGTGTTCCCCTTTCCACAACAATGTACCAAGCCGCTGTAATTGCCGAAACTTATTCTCGGCTACTCAGTGCAGAACCTGACTGAACAGATGCACAATCCCCACCTTTTATAACCGTATGTCCGGGTGCGGGACATGCAAATTCTGTTCGCCATTTTTTATTGGCCATTTTCATATTCAGAGGTATCTGAGGCTCCCGAAAGAAGCCCCTTGTGTTACTACAATCGACATAACATCTCGTTCCCTCCATCAGGGAACACTAGTAACCTAGACGTTTTTACATGTCATGTGACTGCAACATTCCAATGTTTGATGTATATTTTTAAATGAGATGACACTGTCTTTAGAAAGAAGGAAGATTTTCAGCAATAAATACCTTCAGTTTCACTCTGTTCCTGACACGGAGCTATCGTGTGACTTTGGAGGACTTTGAATGCACCATGTGGAATTTGGAATAAACGATTATGAGTGTAATTGTATCTGCTTGTTATATCTTTAATATTGTTGTGGGGTGGGGTTAGGTGCTCAAAAATATTAGCATAATAGTGAAATTAATATACAATTATACTAAATATATTTGCCTTTTAAGACTTAATACGAGATAAATGCATTTGGTTTCATATTATTCACTAAAATGGGCAAAAATGGCCATGTTCATTGACATTTTTTGGGAAGGGCTATGGTCTGTCATGGTGCCCACACCTGATGATGTAATGTAATTTGCATTTTCAGTGTACAGTATGTGATCATTCGCATTGCAGGCACAGTCACATGATCTCAGACTCTCATGCGCACATGCATGCGGCTTCCGTCACAACACACATGGCATGCTTATCTGGCACACATAGATGTCAAGATTGATACTGTAGGCATGACGATCTAGAATATTTTGTGTTTACATAGAGGATGCTTCCCATTATATAAATTGCTAACAGGGAAGCAAAGCAATGATTATTATCTATTATGTTTACTTAACATTGTCAATATTCTCCTTGCACTGAAGGCACCCTCTGATTTAAAACAGCTTTATGACTTAAAAGCTGTAATTAAGCTGTTACTCCTTTGACCATTGCATCAGATACTCCGACAACTGTGAGAACAAAATCAGGACAGTGGGAAATGTAAACGTGCTCTCAAATATATTGCAAGTCCTTTGTCAAAAATATACAAATATTGCAGATAGAATAGAATAGCCTTGAATTCATACAGAAACAGCTATGCACTATACTATCAATTTCCAGCCAGAATTTGAGGTTTTTAAAAAATCTTTAGTCATTTAAAATGTTCTGAAATTGTTGCAATGGTCTTTTCCATGATCGATTCAGTGCCTTTTTTATTTATTGTATTTTAAGCATATGATAGTTGTGAAAGTGGAGAGAAAGGGGGAAGTGAAACCAGATTTGAATCTGCATTCCCAGCAGCACTGCAGATCCATTGTGTCTGATGCACATGTATTACCACCGCACCATCTCTAACAAAGTGTTTTTAATACAACAGAAGTTTGTATTAATCTTTGATGTAAAGGCAGAAATTTGAAGCTTATCATTTTTAAAAGCACATACATTAATTCTTCTGTTACAAATCATGCATTATTTGAGCTGTAAAGTTGTTTAAATTGTTTTTTACATTCATTTTAAGGTTTGTTGACATCACATCGTCATGGCAACAAAGTTGTAAAATTGGCTATAACTTTACACAGAAAAGTAAGTGATTTATCACACTAAAATCATGTTTACACGCATATAGTTTATGTCTTTTGGCTATACTTTTGAAACAGTGAGTATTCCCCATTCACTTCCACTGTAGCTGCCTCTGTAGCGAAGACGCTGGGGCAGTAATGTTAAGATCCATATGCAGTTTGATAAAAGTATAACAGCACAAATAGTAGCAAATAAAAGGGTAAACAAAAGGCAGGCAAGGGTTCGGTACATAGGAAGACAGTCCAGAAAGGCAAACCAATGACACTTTTCCACTGCACGTTACGGTTTGACTCGACTCTACTCGCTTTACTCTTCTGAGTTTGCTTTTCCACTGCTGTTTTGTGCCGCCTCAACGTGGGTGGGATTATAGGCTGATCGTCATAGTTGCACCTCCTCTACTGCCATGACATCATCTTAAACGTGACACAAAACAATAAACAATAACACGACCGGCTAGCTGTTAGCTACTAGGTCATTGTGCTGCATAAAGCAGTTGTTGCATGGTAATTTTACACAAGTGTAACAGTTAAATTAGCCTGGTTGTTTTAGAAGCAAGCTTTCCAGAATCTGGTCTCATGAAAAGGCTTAAATCATGTTACTGCGCATCCAGAAAATCCCTGTTGCATGTACGGTCTGAAACGCCATTGTCGTCATGTTCCGTCGCCAGACACCAGTTCCGAGTAAACTTCCCTTCACCTTTGAGGGAACTCAATTAGATGGTTGTACAAAGTAAAATTTATTTTTTAACAACATTATCAAAGCGAGTATCAAGTACAACAGCACCGCTATAAAAAGGGGCCATATATACTGCACATCGTGGCGCCGTTTTGTGGTCTATTCTACATATTGCGACGGCTCATTTTTGCTTATCGCTGCCCATTCGGCACGATTCGCGGCCGAACCACCGGCACGCTCGGTTCTCCCAATGGTCACTACACCCCTGATCGGCCCAAAAGTGCGTTGGCCCACTGGGAAAATGCCTGGTATGCCTTTTAAAATCAGACATTTCCAAATAATGGTAAGTATAAAAAAGTTTAAGATAACATTTTCTCCACTTTAGAAATAAACAGATTAAATCAGGCAACAGATGTGATTCAGTTTTTTCACTTAGCAACTTTGATGCATAAATGTTATTATGAAACCTGTTTAATCATAGTTTTCTAAATGTCCAGACTATACTATATTGTATAGTAATAGCCTAAGTAATAAGTAAGTAATAGCCTACAATACTGACTGTTCTCTAAATACAGGGGAACACGAGGCACAACAAACTCTACAGCGACTATGTAAAAATTCAAAGTATTTGAGAGATACATATTGAATGTTAATTTGTGACTACAATCAGATCAAGACTTTGTCACTGAGTTTGTGAAATCTTAAAGCTATTAGTGACACAGATCCGATGACTACCATACTAACATGCCCAGACTGTTGACTCACACCATGGACCATTAATTGAGTTATTGGCCTCATGATCTTTGTACCTGAAAAGGAAACATGGAACTTTGATTAATACTTGAGTTTGAATGAGACAGAAGAATGTTCTGCTTGGAAACTGAAGCACTTATAGTATAAATAAATAAAGGAAGATTTAATACGGTAGTTTACTATTTGCATTCCACTGGAGATTTTCTTAGCTTAGCCTTTAGCTTTCTGTTTTTAAAAACTTACATTACAATGCAATTTATTTGGTATTTTAAGAAGCATGCCAAATTCATGTGCCACAGTTGTAAATATCATGCTTTAGCAATGATGTAAGAAGATGAAGGTGTCTTATTATCTTCAGCAGTAAAGTAATGTGTAATGTTGTTTTGTCATTTAATCTTGATGATATCAATAATGTTTAATGTTTTTGCCCAGTGGAAGCATTGCAATTTTCCTTCTATAAATGCTCCGATAGCCAGTCTGTCATAAGCAACAATTAATTTTAAGCAAGTTTATGGATGAGGCAAAAATGTATTAATAAAGTCATTTGAAACATGATAGATAATAAATCAGTCCAATCAATATCAACCAACAATGCAATTACTGTGTGTCCTTTATTTTAAGAAGGGAAGAGCTGCCAAAGATCCTAAGAAAGACACTTTATTTGCTAATTAATTTTAAACAGGCACAAAGTCATGAACAGGAATATTTTCATGACTTATTTTACAGCCGAATCTCTATTGCACGATGCTTCATGTTTCCTGATAGCCATGCTTGAAAAGCTTATTCATTTGCTTGGAAAAACTTTCTAAGAAACATGCCCAAATGATTTTTTGAAAGTTTCCTCTATTACTGATAAACTTCAAGATATAAAACTTTCTAAACAGAGCTATAAAGTCATTTAAGGGTAATGAAGGAAACTACAGTATAGAAAAATCGATCTCATGAGAAGTCGTAATTATAGTACACAGTAGCAAAATCATAATAAATCATGTGAGCTGGCTCGTACAAAAACGTATAATTTTTACTCCCAAAGAGAAAAGTAAACAAACCGATGAACTATGATATTATGATTTTTCCTAAGTTTGAACCTAACCCAAAGCAAAGCCTAACCATAAAGTGTAACCCCTTAACCCAAACCCTAAATATAATCCATGACTTTAATAGGAAAATACCTTTTGTGCATCACAGAAGAAAGATAACATTGGGGTTTGGAATGAGAAGAGGGAAGCGTGTTTGAGGTTACTGACAAACGTCAGTCAATTTTATTTCATAAATAAATATGGAATGAGTAATAAAATTGGAAATTTACTATCTTAATAAATGTGTTGGAATTGAGGTTTGCTGAAAAGTGATACCTGTATTGTATAGGTTTGAAATTCATTTTGTTGATTGGCTGGCTTCTATGGGAATAAATGTCATACCTTTTCATGCCAAGTTATATGACAATATTTTAAGATTTTGCCATCTTGTACAAATTATTATGAGTTGTCATGAGACTGTGTTGGTAAAACTATGGGCCCATTTTTATTTTTATCATGACTACACTGTTCAGAACTATGAAAACTGACTTTTCCAACATATTGTTGTGAACCGTTCTCATGGCCAATCTGTGTGTAACCGGTCCTGCTCAACCCGCTCCAAGCAGGATTCGAACTGGCGTCTGCCTACATGTGAGGCGGACGTGCTAAGGAGGAGGCTAAAGGCTAGACCCTCTAGCATCAGTTCCTAGTGCACCTCTTGAAGCTGGCTCCCGTTACATGTGGAAAAACAAACAGTTTTATGTTTTATGTTTTATGTTTAGTTTTTAAGTGCAGATGCACATTGTGATATTTGAAAGTAATTTCAATGCCGTTAGGTCCAAATGTATTGACGCACTCTTTGTAGTTCCTCGGCTGTCTATATGATGTATCATCCTATAAATGTTGGAGACCTTTTATTATCTGTCAGTATGTTGTAATGAGCTCACTTTGGTGTCATTCTGAAGTTGTAAATGAGGCTGTGAGAGGGGGTAGACCAGAATACATAAAAGCATAAAAGCCGGTGGTCATATACATACAGTTTTCAAAAAACGCTTCTCCCTTTTAAAAGTAGATAAGCCCATTTATTTTAATATCCTAACTTTGCACCATTATACGATTAGTTGCATTTTATTATTTGCACTTTTCTTTGTTTTTCCCTCCTGTCTGCAACTCTATCAGGATAAATGTGACTACAACACCCACCAGTTGATATCCACTGGTCTTGAATAATGAAGATTAAAGCTATACTTCATGATTTTACAGCTAGGTCTCTGAAATTTGCTCATCATTCCACCTCTTACAAACCTTTTATCTTTTGACATTATTTCACTTTATGGCCTAATTACTGTAGACCTTTATACACTTAATATTCCAGATTCCCATTTATCAATTCTGCATACTCAAGAGACTGCACACATTTACGAAACAACATTTTTACATGGCAGCCCTCCTTTTGAACTGACATAAACTTACGTAATTGTATCTTCTTTATCTGTGAGACATTATGTCTTTTGGGCAGAGGTTTACAGGTGCTTACATTTATTTGTGACAGTTGTAACATACTCCATGACTATACTGAGTGCTAGATGAAGCACAGCTAGTTTAAGTCAAAGTAGGTTTATTGTGATGTTGCACAGGTGATTTTGCATTGTAAAAGCTTCTATCCTGCCTTCCAGCTCCACATCATGATTCATAAGAATCTTACTGAATAAACCAGGTTGTGTGAGAGTTATCTCTGAGATGACGGGAACACAGAGCTTTCTCACTGGAGAATTTTCCAACCATTGAAGTGTTTAACAGAGGCCATGGTGAAAATGCGCTCTGATGAGTGAGGTTTAGAATGGCTAAGCAAGACCTGGTAAGCTTTTACTGGGATGTGAATGACAACAGCACTGCAGCGTCACAGTTGGTTGGTAGTTGTCAGGTGACAGGAAAAATTAAGTTTGTGTTTTGAATATTTCTAGGGGAAAGAATACACTTGTGACCACTCACGTGATACTGTTTTGTTTATTTGCACAATGACATTTACTCTAAAATGGTGTATGCTAAAGAAATGAGCCACATGCATTACATCAATTTTACTAAGTTTATTCAGTAATAATAATAATAATAAGCAATTCTTAAAAGTTAAGAAGTTAATCAGTGTTTATGGTTGCCAAGCAACACAACAATTTACCACATTACAGCAAAGGAATATTCTCGGTTCATCACATCGACAGCATTTATGGCATAATGTTGATTTTTACTAAATTAATTTCTTAAAAAAGCAAACATTTGGGTTACAGAGAGGCGCTTATAATGAAGTGAATGGGGCCAATCTGTAAAGGTTAAAATACTTGATGTTTCAAATGTATAGCCACAACATGTAAACAGTGTGTCCTATCATGATTTTAGTTTGATACAATCACTTACTAACCTTTTTGTGTAAAGTTACAGTATATCCAATCCAACCCTAAAAACAATGCGAAAAATGATGATTTACAGCTCAAATAATACACAACTTTTATAAAATTGTAAGCTTCACATTTCTGCCTTTAAACCTTCCAATAATTGCCCCATTCACTTCCATAGTAAGTGCCTCACTGTAACCTTGATTATTGTTTTTTAAAGAAAGGAGGGATGAGTCCAAATAATTTTTGTGGTAATCAACTTTAAGCCAGAAATGTTGTCGATTGAGCTTAACTTGTATTGAACCAGGAATATTCCTTTAAATTCAATATATGTGCTCTCACACACAGCTGGTGTTTATCACTATTTCACAACTGATTCGTGCATGACTCATATAGTCCGGATTTATAGTCCGAACTATCCATTTATAATGAACTATTTGTAATTTGATAATTAACATCAACATATTAATACAACATTTATTATAATCAATCATTGTTTGCATCACTGTCAGATGTAAAACATTAAGAAGATACATAAATCATAGGATGTCCACATAGGCTAGACTAGAGTGTGACAATAAATCACGCTTTTGCTTCAAAGTAACGTCAGACCTCTCAGATATGTGCATGTTTTGCAAAGATAACAGCGTCTGATAAATGAATAAATGTAAATGTATATACTCTCGCCTTATGAATGGTTCTCATTTATGTTGCTTTGGTTGTCTAAGTAGCTGTAACAATACACATTATTATCATGGTTATAACCATTTGCCCTTGTGACATAAAATTCAATAACCTATTTCTCTCACCATAAGGACAAAGTTATCAGCTAGACAATAACTTTTCTTTAAGATGTTGCTCAAAGAAGAGTGTAAAGAGCTATTTTATCTAATCACATCTTATAAATACTATCTCCCATGTATATTATCCAAGGTTAAATCTTATATTATCTTAGCTACAGGTAGACTTGATAGTTGAATCCGGTTTAAAAAAAGAAACATTTTAAGTAGCAAAAGATTTGGTGATTCTCACAACGTTCTTCAACACAATTTGTTTCCTAGACTGGTAATATCCATAATACAAAATGTATTTAGTGTTGATGCTCAAATAGACTCTCACGCCATGTTCATTATACTAATATCTAAAGCATTAAAGCAATATTCTGGTTCAATACAAGTTAAGCTCAATCGATAGCATTTGAGGCATAATGTTGATTACCACAAAAATATATTTCGACCCATCCCTACTTTTCTATTAAAAAGCAAAAATCTGGGTTCCAGTGAAGCACTTACAATGTAAGTGAATGGAGGCCAATTTTTTGAACGTTACAATGCCAGAAGATATAAAGGATGTTCATGTAAAAAAGATTTTAGTGTGATAAAATCACTTAACTACCTTTTCTGTGTAACGTTACAGACAGTTTTACAGCTTCGTTACCATGATGATGTGATGTCAACAAATCGTAAAATGACTGTAAGAATTACGATTTAAACAACTTTAAAGCTCAAATAATGTTTAACAGAAGAATTAATGTATGTGTAAAGTGTAAATTGGCCCCATTCTCTTGGTAAGTCCATTGTAAGTGCCTCACTGTAACCAAGAGATTTGCTTTTTTTTTTTTTTAAAGAAAAGCAGGGACAAGTCAAGGTTACTTTTGTGGTAATCAACATTATACCACAAATGCAGTCGATTGAGCTTAACTTGTATTGAACCCGGAACATTCCTTTAATCTATCAAGTAAATTTGACTAGACAGGCAAATATTTGTGTCTTTGTGCCTATTCTTTCTCTCTCTCTCTCTCTCTCTCTCTCTCTCTCTCTCTCTCTCTCTCTCTCTCTCTCTCTCTCTCTCTCTCTCTCTCAGCAAGCACTCATTGAATTTCACATTTTACTCAGACACAAACTCTGCCCTCTCATGGTGGGCTCTATACCAACTCTATAAATTATCCATGAATTACTGCTTCTAAATGGTCTTTGACAAACCTTTAGATTTCTTTTAATTCCAGATGTTTCTGGGTTAGAGCACTGCCAGCACTACTGTATTATGTTTATGTTGCATGAATATTAAGCTTAGTTATTATAACTACTAACCTGTTGCCTAGGACAACAATGTATAGCCTATTCCATTAATGTTATTTAGGAGTATACTGAGCATTACATTGAGAGGTTTATGCATGATGTTTTGCTCTATAAATTACTACATGCAGAATGTATTAACAACTTCCATTTATTTAGTAAAAATCAAGAAATTCAAGAGCTATTAAGCACTCTAGTCCTTCAGTTCATAAAGATTTGCCATCCACCTCCTTGTCATAAAGGGTCTTCTGAAGGTATCCTTTAATCTTTTGTACATCCATAAAATGTTTCATCGTAAACATGCACATGCAAAACCATGTACACAGTAAAGCTGTCAAAGATGGCCAAAACAACAATTTCCTCATATTTTGTTCCATGCATATGTACACATATTTAAATGCAGCCCCACACATACATTATACAAGCAACACTGTTAAAGTGCTAGCATGCAGTTGCTACCACAATGTACTATTTCATGTTATCTGACCCCTAAAAATGACTACATCCCTGATAAAAAAAACAAACAAACAAACAAACAAAAACAACAACAAATGCAAACAATAGAAATTCTAATGGTTTCCACTACAAATACCATTACAAGCATAGTGTGCTTTGAGCTATATTCCATTAGGATTTAATGGTTTGTATTGTTTTCATTACAGATGATCCCTAATGGTATCCACTGACTAGACACACATAACATGCCAACAATAGAAGACCCTCAGGGACCATCACAGTTTCCTTTAAAACCAATGCAATTACCAATTAATTTAGATGTTACCACATGAACCATTTTTAAGTGTGAACACACACATGCACATATATATAGGCCTGCAGAAAATACAGAAGTCATCTCTGCCATTTAAAGAGAACAGCAAGCATGACTGAGGTGCTTTCTAGCTGAATAGATGTGAATACAAGCAATGAAGGTTGTGAATTAGTTTGACCCAAAGGTGTGGGGACTGCGTGTGACACATAGTTCATTTTGTTTCGAGCCAAGCAAAGCAAGGAGAAAAAAAGATGGCTTAGACGGGTTAGGTTAATCAAATGCATTTTTGATCAGCAGAAAGTAATTTTGAGAATGAGAGAGCACCTTAAATGGTCCAAACAAGTATTTTCTAAAATAGTGTAAATATCTGAAATTTCAACTGGAAACAATTGGGACGTTTTCAAGATAACAATAGTGTTGTACTGAAGTGAGCATGCATTTGAAATATAAAGGACTTGATCAGGCACGTGCACACATGGACATCAAAGGGTTTTGTTTCTGTTTTTTTTTTTAAATAAATGAAAAAAATTATAAATATATATATATATATAATTACACAGACACACACCTTCATACATACACACACATACATCCGTTATATAAAGTACAAAAATACAGTATGTTATGTACAGTGCAAAAAGTTATTTTTCCTTTGTATGTAATGGCAGAAGAGAATATGTTAGATAATATAAATAGACTTAAACTGTGTATTGCACATAATTATTGCTCAATGGGGCGGCTTTAACTGTTTATGAGATGGATAGCCTGAGGGAAAAAACTGTTCCTGTGCCTGACCGTTCTGGTGCTCAGAGCTCTGAAGCGTCGGCCAGAAGGCAACAGTTCAACAAAGGTAGTGGGCTGGGTGAGTGGGGTCCAGAGTGATTTCTTCCAGCCTTTTTCCTCACTTTGGAAGTGTGCAGTTCTTGAAAGGGGTACAGGGGGCAACCAATAATCCGCTCAGCAGTCCGAACTGTCCTTTGTAGTCTTCTTAGACAGTTATTGAAGTGCAGAGGACAGACTCAATGACTGCTGAGTAGAACTGTATCAGTAGCGCTTGTGGCAGGTTGAACTTCCTCAGCTGGCGTAGGAAGTACAACCTCTGCTGGACCTTTTTCACAATGGAGTCAATGTGTGTCTCCCACTTCAGGTCTTGCGAGATGGTAGTGCCCAGGAACCTGAATGACTCCACAGCTGCCACAGTGCTGTTTAGAATGGCGAAGGGGGTCAATGTTGGGGTGTTCCTCCTAAAGTCCACAATCATCTCCACTGTTTTGAGCGTGTTCAGCTCCAGGTTGTTATGACTGCACCAGTGAGTCAGCCATTCAACCTCCTTTCTGTATGAAGACTCAGATGACAGTGGTGTCATCTGCAAACTTCAGGAGCTTGACAGAGGGGTCCTTGGTGGTGCAGTCATTGATGTAGAGGGACAAGAGTAGTGGGGAGTGCACACATCCCTGGGTGCACCAGTGCTGATTGTACAGTTGCTGGAAGTGAATTTCCCCTGTCTCACAAGCTGCTGCCTGTCCGTCAGAAAGCTGGTAATCCACTGACAGATAGACATGGGAACAGGGAGTTGGTTTCATTTAGTCTGGAGAATACCTGTGATGATGGTGTTGAAAGCCGAACTGAAGTCCACAAAAAGGATCCTTACATATGTGGTCCAGTGATGTCCTTCAGGTGGGCCAACACCAGTCTCTCAAATGACTTCATGACCACAGACGTCAGGGCGACAGGTATGTAGTCATTAAGTCCTTTGATTTTTGGTCTCTTAGGGACAGGGATTATAATTGAGTGTTTGAAGCAGCATGGGACTTCACACTGATCCAGTGATCTATTGAAGATCTGTATGAAGATGGGGGCCAGTTGGTTAGCACAGGATCAGAGGCATGCTGGTGAGATGCCATCTGGGCCTGAAGCCTTCCTCATCTTTTGCTTCCAAAAGACTCGGCACACATCATCTTCACAGATATTGAGTGCAGGTTGAGTAGCAGGAGGGGGTGGAAGGGGTTGCAGGAGGTGTTGGTGTTTGTGTGTAGTGAATGTCAGAGTGAGTGTGGGGTGTGAGATTATATATATATATTCCTGTTTGCGCATAGCTTCCCTATCAAACAAATATATTTATTGAATAAAAAATCCAGTGATGCTGGTAGTGACGATTCTCTCTGACCAATCAGTGTTCTGCAACACATTTAGTATCGGCCGGCTCGCTTGAGGTGGTACTAAAAAAGTGTCAGGTACCAGGGACTATCCACAGTGGAAAACCCCCCAAAAAGCGTGCAGAGTTTAGTCGAGTCCAGTCAAGTTGTACCGCTCAGCGGAAAAGACTTTTGTCAGTTCTGATGCCCTCCCTCCCTCCCTCTGTGTCTCTGCACAGTAGTGCAGCATACATTGGCACATCAGACACACAGACAGGCAGACACGCAGGCAGCAGTCCCTCTCAGCTCCCATCCAAGTTGTGTTTTACTTGGCTTGTGTGGAGGTGAGTGGTGATGAAGCTACCAGTGCCTCGACTTTACAGCTAATTTCCAAAAGACAAATATAGTTAACTTGTGTCTTGCTAACATGGATGACTCATGAGCTGCTAGCTAATGAAATAAGTTAGCTAAAGTTTAGCTATTGCAATATATCATGGCCATACCGGCTAATGTGTTGTACTTAATGGAGACACTACAGGTGAATACAGTCAAATTTGTGTCTAATAACGTCATCACAACTGCCACATTGATATGCAAATTAGGTGTTAACTAATTAAAATGCTCTAATTTGCTACATTTGATAATACATTTGGCACTGCAGGTGAATATGATAGGCCTATACAAAATAACTAAAGCATATCACCACAGAACTTCCCCAGTTAATGACTTACATCAAGAGTATTTTCCCCCTAAGTTTTATGTTTAAAGGGTAACTAAACACCTGCTCAGAGTCTGACTCCACCTACTAGAAATATTTGAAAATGCAGGAAAAGTGGGCAGACCCCGAGACTCGTAGTGATGGATTAATTGACAGCTGCTGTCAGACTCTATGTTATTATTATTCCTCACACGGTCGCAAGACGACATGTACATGAATCTGGCGTGGTGAGCTGGAACCTGCTTACGTCAGCTGTCACCGCCTACGTCACGAAGTACCGCAACAGCCAATAGGAAAATTCAACTGCAGTAGCCACCGTTCAACCTGAAGAGGGCAGCACTCAGACGTTTTTACACCATTGTAGAATTAAAACACTTTATACACAAATGTCAAAAAATTACTTGAATCAATGACCAGTACTAATAAAGCCCCATGCTTACAGATCATTAACTAAAAAAAGTTGGTTTAGGGTTTAGTTACCCTTTAAATATGCAGATTAGCTTATTTTGGTTAATTTAGTAGAAATCTAGAGATACAAACAGACGAAGGGTAGCAGACTTAAAACAAACACCATCTAATTGTGTATTTTGGAAGTTTTCTTTCTATTAGAGTAAAAGAAGACATTGAAGCAAAATAGACCAACATCTCAATATTGTCTGTGCACGTCTCTGGACTTGATATCGGAGAAGCGCACGGACGCGCGCGCACTTGAATGCAAGAGCGCGCACATCAAGCCGTCACCAATTTGCCACTTCGCATCCTATTGCTTTGAAACCACTTTAAAGCGAGACATGCATAAACAATCAAAGGCGAATCTGTTTGATTTGCGGACGAAAACCCTGAAAAACGAAAACAGTGGAGGATAAAAGCCCGGCAGCTATTCATCTCCTGGGAGGTGTTTGGGTGCGCATTCACCGCAAAGATCCATCATCCAAAACAATTCAGTCACACTTTGTTATGGCTGTTAAAAACTTGTTATGGCTGCACGAAAAGGGTAATTGGTAATTGTTCAGCATAGCGGCGTGATTTCGGAAATCTGAACATCATTAAGGTCAAGGCAAGTTTGTGCATGGCGCATCAGTCTGAATGTGTTGCATGTGCAAGGAGAACGCTGGAGAGGTACATGTATTTCTGCAGTTTTTTTTTTAGAACTTTATAACAGTGAAGGCTCAAGTATTTTTTTAAATAGCATTTCTGTGATTCTGTCATTAAGCTGTTTGTGCATAGAATTCATGCATACAAATATTTATATGAATATCATGCGTTAATACAGCATATATATATATATATATATATATATATATATATATATATATATATATATATATATATATATATATATATATATGATTTCCTAAAGAGTTTTACAAAGATTTTTGAAAGTGAACATAATGAACCATGTAATTCCTAGCTGTTTGTAAAGCAGAGATCAATCTCCAGTCTGTTGCATTTTATTAGAAAATATGGCAGTAGTTTTGATTGAATGTTTAAAGACATTTTAATTGATTGTGTTTTTATAAATAATCTTAAATATTGAGCAGGGCACAACCTGACACTTCAGACATTTTTAACTGAATAAAAGGAATATTTCAGGTTTAAAACAAGTTCGACATAATTTGCAGCCTATTCACTCCTGCTACTTTTGGTGCAATTGTACAAGAACGGTAGGCTCTAGAAACAAATTTTAAGTGTTCATTTGTAGCAGAGGTGTGTATGTTTCTTGTAAAAAAAACATTTTTTTTTTTACAATTATTTAACAAAACCAAAATGTGTTAGGTTGTGCCTTGCTCTCCCTACATAGGCTAATGTTGATTACCACAAAAAATAATTTAGCCTCATCCCTTTCTTTCTAAATAAATAAATAAATTGGTTACAGTAAGGCACTTACAATGTAAATTAATAGAGCCAATTTTGGATGATTTAAAGGCAGAAATGTGAAGCTTATAATTGTATAAAAACACACATTAATTCTTCTATAGATAAATATTGCTTGTTATTTGAGCCGTAAAGATTTTTACAGTGGGGTTTACAGTGTTATGTTGTCATGGCAACGACATTTTTAAATGTGAGATAATTTTACACAGAAAAGATTATAAGCAATTTTATCACAGTTAAATCACATTAACATGCATACTGTTTACGTCTTGTGAATATACGTTTGAAACAGTGAGTATTTTAACATTCACTTTCATTGTAAGATTTTTGCTATTTTTAAAGAAGAGGAACAAGTTTTATTTTTTTGGTGGTCATCAACATTTTTGGTAATCAACATTAGCCACTGTCGATTGAGCTTAACTTGTATTGAACCCGGAATATTCCTTTAATTCTGTTGCAAATACCCTTATGATTGCTGCTCCTGGTTATCCATATAATATGCATTTTCATGGTTTTGATTTGGGCTGTAACTCATTTGGGCATGTAATGCATACTCTCATGGAGATGGTAGATTCAGATATCATTGGTTAAATTCAATAAATTAAATTAAAAGGTACCCATGTGCTCTTCTTGAAAGAGAAAAGAATTAAACAATCCTACGGATGATTTGGTGGCAGGAAAAGACAAACTGCGTCTAATTGCTCAGGAACATTAGAATCGAATGAGTTGATGAATCAGGGATCATCAAGGGGAATAAAATATGCAGTTGGTATCTCTGTAAATATATTGCTTTCTATGTGCCTCCACTCCTCTGATAGATGCTTTATATTGTACACTTTACCTTTAGATTGTGCTTATCTTTAAAAGGTTTGACACAGGTCTCCATCATGCTGAATATGCAATCTGAGAGGTAGCAGTCTCTGAAGCAGCGCTGACTTCAAGACTGACCGGTTTAAGCATTTCACTCTGTAAATTCCTACAATGGCCCTTACTTGCCTTTGTGAGCCTATAAACGGATCAGAACAAGACTACATGTTCTGCAACATCACTACATTCAATTTTACTGGCAATGAGAGCAGACACTGTCACCTTCAGCCCCTGGATGAAGTACTCTTTGGTGTTCTGGGCCCCAGACGGTCTCCTTTCTTCTTCCCTGTAACCTTTACGTATATACTCATCTTCATCACAGGGGTTGTTGGAAACCTCCTCACTTGCACCGTGATCACTAAAGACAGGAAGATGTGGACACCTACAAACCTTTACCTCTTTAGCCTAGCCATCTCAGACCTGCTGGTGTTGTTGTTTGGGATGCCACTGGAGATCTATGAACTGTGGCAGAACTATCCCTTCCCTTTTGTCGAGAGCATATGCTGCTTCAAGATCTTTTTATTTGAGACAGTTTGTTTTGCCTCTGTGCTCAATGTGACGGTTCTGAGTGTGGAGCGCTACATAGCTGTGACTCACCCACTCAAAACCCGCTATGCCATAACAAACAAGCACGCTCAGCGGGTCATCGGTAGCGTTTGGGCCGTGTCGCTGCTCTGCGCCATCCCAAACACGTCACTCCATGGCTTGCAGTACCTTTACCTGCCAGATAGGGTTCTGGAGTCTGCTACCTGCAACCTGCTCAAGCCCAAATGGATGTACAGCTTGGTGATCCAAGTCACCACTGTGCTCTTCTACTTTGTCCCCATGATGGTGATTAGTGTACTGTATCTGATTATTGGTCTGACATTGAGCAGAGGACAGAGGCAGAAGAAGGACAAGCTGGGTAGGAGTTGCAGCAATGACAGCTGGAAAATCCATCTGGACAGTGGAAAGAGGAGGCAGGTCACCAAAATGCACTGTGAGTGATGACCAGATGTTTATAGTAAAAGTCTCTAGTTAGGCCATGTACACTTTAATAAGGGGTAACATGTAGTTGTTATCTTAAGGATCCATTACTAATAAATCTAGCAATTAAAAAGTAATTTTGTTGGTGTAACCTAATAGTCAGGTTGATGTAGTCATCTTTCTGGGTTTGTAATGCGGAAGTAAATTATATCCGGTACATTTTCTATAGTGGTGACACATAAATATAATTTTTGCATTCCCATTTGCTCCAACAGCAAATTAAAAACTTCACAATTACATTTTCAACTTTCCAAATGAGAGAAATAAAAACATGCTTCTGGCACCCCATCCGTGGGCATTACACACTTTAAATGGAGCTCACACATCCCCATACCCCCAACAACCCTTATTGCTTTGGCCACTGTGTGCAGCTTTTCGTATTTCGGAAAGCACAGACCAATTTTAGCTAAAGAAAAGTCAACCTACTTTTTCCGATTTCACTGTGAGATAATGTCTTTCCTCTTGGATCAATGGTGCACAGCACCTAAAACAGTGTCACTTTAGGCGAATATAGCAGACTAGGCTCAGAGACGGAGTAAATGGAAGCATAATGCTTATGTTATTAACTTTAAAGAATTTTAAAGGTGTTTTCGAGCAAGCACACTGGCTAAATGAAGGATGGAATGCATCAACAAAACTGAACTGGATGTAGAATGAAGTGACAAACAAACTGTCACTATATATATATATATATATATATATATATATATATATATAGTGCATCATATTCCAAGTTTTCTGAAGACTCTTCAAGTCTCAATCATATTGATTGAGGGTAGGTAAATAACATTTTATCCGAATTTTTATTTTTTTTGTAAACTGTTCCTGTAATTTGTTCTCAAACTTTCCAGGCTAAGAACTACAGTATCTTTGATCAAATGAGATCATCCAAGTACCGTATATCACCGGCAAGTATGTAGCCTTATAGTCTTAGAAACACAAAGCTATATTAACAATTGTATATACATTTAGAAAATAGAAATAAAATATGGAAACAATACCAATTTGAATAAAATATTAATAGTTTTTATTATTGCATATTTCCACAGTCATGTCACCCCCAGATGGTACCAAACTGGTGTGTGTATACCATCATATCTTTGCTCTGGAAAGAATCACACACATAAATTGCAAAATAAAGTTATACCACATAATAAATGGGGCTAAAAGCAATACACGTTTCACTGCTTTTGAAGAGCATGTGTTTATAAAATTACAAAATGAAGCAGCTGCGATTGAATGGTGGACTCATCACTGAGCACTCTAATCACAGTACGTTTTTGTGGTTTATTTATATTGTGACATGCTTAAAGATGGCTTTTCTGTCATGAAAGGGAAAATTGCTTCTTGATTTCATAAAGCATTCATGTAGGAGAGAACTGAATGAATATTAATTTGTATAAATGCAATGCGCCATCATTTGTACTGGATGATAAAAATTATATAATCTGTATTTTTGCATCATTTGAATCGTGGCTTGCAAGACTCAAAGCTTCAGTTTTCCTGTATGAAGAGCGGTAACTACTAAAATATTCCATCCTAACTTCATTCATTCTGTATCACCATCACTTACTGTTTATATTCCTACTATTGCATATTGGATTAACTCTTTACTTAGAGTATTTCTTCATAATCATTAAATTGGATAAGAAATTAATTAGTCAATATTTTCGTAAATATTCAGTGGCTCGATCTTATCTGATCAAATTAACATTTGTGAAAACTGTGGATAGCATGTCACACTGCCTGTCAACTTTCCAAAAGAATTTAATGCCAACTGCCCACAAATCTGTTGAGAAATGTACCAACTTACATCTCTTTTGTCATACATCATACATACTGTTATATGAACCAGGGTGCCAGTGGAATTCTGGGCATGATGCCTGGAGAGTAGGCTTTGGATCTCAGAGCTCTCTTTCACAATTGATTGTATAACTTTGATTTACTCGGTCTCTTCTCTCTCTCTCTTTCTGCTGTAGTCGTGGTGGTATTAGTCTTTGCCATCTGCTGGGCTCCGTTCCATATAGACCGACTCTTGTGGAGCTTCATCACAAGTTGGACGGACCACATGTATAGCATGTTTGAATACGTGCACATAATCTCAGGCGTGCTCTTCTACCTCAGCTCAGCCATTAACCCCATCATCTACAACCTGCTCTCCAGTCGCTTCCGAGAACGCTTTCAAGAGCTGGTGTGCAGTAGCTTGCAGACAAGCTCTTCTCATAATGACTCCATGCCTTTCTACATCATCTCCAAAGACCCCCCACCCCACCAATCCCCAACATCCAGGCTAAGAGCTGGAACACGGCCAACACACATCCCTTTGTCATTACAAGAAGAGGATGGGAACATTAGAATTAATGTTTTCATCTGAGACAACATGAACTGCACCACAGCTCACCCTGTGCCATCTTACATGGGCATATATTTTATTCATTGGTTCTTCTGTGTTAACCAAGAACAGAAAATAGAATGTGTCAATATTAACACTGTATAATAAATAAAACTAATAAACTTTGGATTAATACTAATCATAGTAGTGGCCCAGAGGGGCATGATGCAAATTTGCTCACCCGTTTGCTCCAACAGCAAAATAAATTATCTATGATTGCGGTTTCACAGACACATTTGCAAATTTTTTCATAAAAATATATAGCACTATACTGTATAGCAGTAAGAAGAGAGAAATATGTTAATTTCAGCCGTTGTGTTAGAAGTCTCATTGCTGTGGGGGGCCTGAGTAGCTCAGCAAGTAAAAACGCTGACTACCACACCTGGAGTTCACAAGTTTGAATCCCAAGCCAGGTCTCCTAAGCATCCAAATTGGCCCGGTTGCTTGGGAGGGTAGAGTAACATGGGGTAACCTCCTTGTGGTCGCTATAATATGGTTCATACGTGGTGGATGGCATGGTGGACACGTGCTATGTCTCCATGTTGATGCGCTCAACAAACCACGTGAAAGATGTGCAGATTAACGGTCTCAGATGCGGAGGCAACTGAGATTCATCCTCTGCCACCCGGATTGAAACGAGTCACTATGCCGCCAAGAGGACTTAGAGTGCATTGGGAATTGGGCATTCCAAACTGGGGAGAATAAGTGGAGAAAAAAATAAAAAGAAGCCTCATTGCTGCTGTGGTAAATACGTTTTTAAAACGTACTCCAGTGTAATATAATACAAAGTTCAATGTAATACATTTACACCAAATATTTTTTTAAAATTGGAAATATAATTTTTTTGCTACATTTATGCTATTAAATAAGGCAGAAACGCGTCAGAACATGTCTATGAAAAGGGTCCATCTTAATTAATGGTGAATGTGGCAACCAGTGAAACGTCTGTGTAGACAGCCCACGCTGTCTGAATATGTACGTTATTTGAGATAAATGTATTGAACTGAGTTTGGCTAACATACTAATGCTAGCTGCAACGCATGCATTTGAAACGTCACTCTGCTTCTGTAGAGTAAAAAACCATTAGGGTTCCATTTGGAATAATACTACACTTTATATTCAAAAACACTTTTCTATATTCATTGTGTTGTGGCTTAATTCCACCATGTTTTCAATTGCTTTATTTATTTATTTTGTTGCATTGACCAACATAAATTAGCATATTCATGTTGTCTTTTAAATACAGGAGGAAAAAGGAAGCAAAATAAACCACTGTACAATATTATTATTTGTATATTGTGTTGTGTGTAATTATGAGTATATTAGATGTGTATATTGTGTTGTGTAAATCTGATGTTTATTGTAAATTGGTATATGTCTCATCACTGTCATGACTGCTATGTTGCTCTTAACTGCACTCAAGACTTTCTCCCACTGTTGCACTTGTGTATATGGTTGAGTGACAATAAAGGGATTTGATTTGATACAATTTTGTATAAGTGCTTAGCCACAGTGCTTGTGAATGTAAGTGTTGCTGGAATGAGAGACATTGCTGCTATGCTCTTTATCTGTTTAGAGATAAAATGCAAATTTTCCATTCAAATTATGCTTTGTACATTTAGATTATCTATTTGCAGATCAAATTGATACTATGTGCTATGCTAGGCAAGCTGTGGGCAGATCTATGTGTGTGTGTGTAGGTTTAAGTGGTTTACGAGGACTTTTTTTTAGGTTACAAACTGGTAATTCCAAGGGCATTTCATTTATGTTTTCACTTAAAAAATATACTAAACAATGTTTTATTGAAAATGTAAAAATGCTGAATTTTTTTGTGAGGGTTAGGTTTAGGGGTAGGGTTGGGGGATAGAATCTATAGTTCGTACAGTATGCAAATCATTATGTCTATGGAGAGTCCTCATAAGGATAGCTGCACAAACATGTTTGTTTGTTTGTTTGAATGTGTGTGTGTGTGTGTGTGTGTGTGTGTACCCCTTTGTGTACCGTTCCGGCCTTCATAGGTGCTCGCTAACAGCACTTGCCCCTACAGTCTGTTAAGGCTAAAATGGGGGATCTTTGTTTTGTGTCTATCTGTCTATCTATTTATCTATTCAATTATCTGACAAACATATGTCCTACACATCATGAAAAGTAAACAGTATTAAATTGTCTATATTATGGACAATAGCTGTTCCAAAAGAGCACTGACAGTCTTGTGTGTTGTAATTTTTTGTTGTTTATATCATGGAGAAATGTACAGATGGCAATAAGCACAATGTTCCTTGAATCCATTTTCCGCCAGCACTAGAGAGAAGAGGAACTAGTATCCTTATGCCAGAAGAGAGTCATCTGGAAAATACAGGGTGAAAACAGGCAGATAAGAGCTGCATGGCACATTATTTTTTAACAGACTACTATGGAAAACTGATGAACCGCAGGGGCTTATCAGATATGAGAATGCCGTGTGTACGGATTTTGGATTAATTGTTGCATTCATGGATTTTATTGTTAGTTTGAAATGTTGTGCCAAAAGTGCTTCATTGGAATTAAATATAATCATGAAAACTAGACTATTACCTGTAATTAATTTCTTAGGATGGATGTAGAAAAACAAAAACAATGCACACTTTATTAAACTTCTAATTTGTTATAAATGAATTTTTAGATGGTATATTTTTACAAATTGTCTGCATTTACATTATACTAGAGAATATGGTTCCAACTTTAGATTTTCAGAGTTTATTTGTGGTCTGCGCCAAAGGTATGGTATATAGATATATTTATTTATCTGTATTTTTTGATAATATAATGTTTAATTCATGCCTTTGCACAAAAAAGCACATAATAAGGGAGACATATTCATTTACACTTATTTACACTAATAATTCCACTCTTATTTTTTAAGAGGTGTTTAATGTGTATATACATTGCAGTATTAACCATAAACATCCTTAGTCTAACGATCAGGATTATAAACATATCATAATGATGACAATTAATTTTATTCCAAACAAATCTCCATAATTCACAATCTACTGTATGTAATCTTACTTTTCAAGATGATTAACAAATGAATAAATTTTAGGGCACATATTTAAAATGACTGCATAGAACACAATTGTATCTACAAGGCTTATTATGCAAAAAGGACTATTTTAAAAGGTTTTTATATACAATGGCAATTTATTTGTAAGGACATTAAAATATAGTGACATTTTTATATACAAGAATATGCAAATATGTGCAAAATAGGTTATGTTGAAATTTCTTCACTATGTAAACAAGCTATTATAGAATTTGTTGTAAACACCATGACAGCGGTCAATGTATTATCATTCGCTTATCATGTGATCCAATGTAGCCCCAAGTTCTCAAATCACAGTCTTTCTAAAGCTGTATCATCCTTTAGACCTCAGGAAGAGAATGTGGGTCAGCGGGATATTCGAATCACATTATAAATGTTAAGCCCTGGAGCATCAAATCCCAGAGATACCCCCTTTTTGTCAAAGACATAAAAGTTGAAAAGTTGCCCATCTTGGGCTTCGAGCGACACAGAGGCTGTGTTGATATGCAACACACAAGGTTATTCCTTCTCAAACAAACTCTAAAAACCTGATCCACTAGGTAATTACATTTTATGGCCCCTATTTAGGGTCCAAACTGCTGCATGATCAAGAAATAAAAAGGAATGTTGCCGTAAGTGTAAAAGCCCACATAGGGAGCAGGATTTGGAGGAGGGGCAAGCACACGCCTGGCCTCTCTGAAGGCCTTTTCCATGGCAGAAATAATACACGAGTAGGCCTTTAACACAATATCTTTGTTCTGTGGCCTTGCTCCTGCGATAAGCACCACCAAGCCTAGCTTGAGCCGAGGCACCAGAGAGAAGGTCGCGGAGTAGCCATCTGGATATAAATCCTTGTGCAGCACCACATATTCCATCTGTTTATCCACTTCCCATTGAGTTCCAGTGCGATTGGCAAAGAAGTCTTTGTCACAGCGGAAAGGGGAGTTAGCATAATTTTTTAAGTGTCAGGCTCCAACAGTTTACGGTGAATAGCTCCCAGGAACATTCATGGATAATTTAGCCATGTCAGCAGCCGTGGAATACATTTGGCCTGAGGGGCAGTACCAACCCAAGTCATTAAGAGGTGCTTTTTGGTCACTGGCGTAGACACCTAGACACCATTTGACTCTGGACACCAGACATAATATCAACCCCATGTCCTCCATTCCCAACCTGCCCAGAATATTATCAGCGATCCATCGCTGGTAATTTATACCCACCACTTTTTCAGCCAGTACATGGACCAGCAAAGAGACGGCCAAATAGCTGTAGTGACATCTAACAAAGAAAATTGGAGAGAATATTAGGTTATCTTCCTTCATTATCATCCTTGCAGTCCACAACACGTCCTCAAAGAGATAACAATTCACATCAGCAGACAATGATGCACATTTCAGTAACTTCTGGAACAAATACAACTATGTTCATCAGCAAAATTAATATATATATATATATATATATATATATATATATATATATATATATATATATATATAATATATATCTATACACAGTTTGATCTTTAATCGACAGTGTTTATTGTATAAGGATTTTTTTCATTTCTACAATAAAGACTGTGTATAGTTCCAGCACGGAAAGGATTACAATTATATTAACTTAACCAGCTGCCATAATTTCAGCAAGAAAATCACACAAACTAAATGGGTTAAGGGAACATTTTAGACGCTAATGGTACAATACGGTCATTATTCTGACAAATGTTTCTCAGTTTTAATTCTGTGTTATTGAATGTTTCACTAAACTATCAATTTTCACTGGCAGCAATTGAGGCCAAACATTGGGCTTAATGCTGTATTAAAAAAAACACATTATTACACACGTTGTGAATAAACACATATAACTACTATTATTCTAACACTTAGTGGTTGTAAACAAGCACAGTAGTGATTCTTGACACAAGGCACAAGACTTAGAACAAACTGATGAAGATGAATGAAAATCACAATATGTGAAAAATATGGAAGCTGGAATCTTACCAGAAAGCTGGCTGGCCATTCTCCGTAGCGTTACCGACGATGTTCAGATTTGAACCTCGCCACTGTACAGGAAGATTAGACCATCAGTGACATATTAAAGCTCAGAGTCTTTAGTTTTGCCCAAGGGGTTCTTAGTTGTGAAGTTGTCCACATATTTCTCCAGGGCTTCATCCAGCGAGCTCACCTTGCCATCTTCCCACATTCGATACAGCATCAAGGTGGGAAAGATCTTGGATAGACTGGCAATCCTACAGACGGAGCAATCAAACAGAACATGAGTTAAAAGGAGAAAACATTCACTTTATTGAAATGTGGTAAAACATGGATGGATGGATGGATGGATGGATGGATGGATGGCAATTAAAGGAATGTTTCAGGTTCAATACAAGTTAAGCTCTATCGGAATAAAGTTGATTGTAACATGAAAGTTGATTACAACAGAAATTAATTTCACCTCATCCCTCCTTTTCTTTAAAAAATGCAAAAATCTACTTTGGATGTGAATGAGGGTTTAAATTTTCTAAAAGCACTTGCATTAATTCATTTGTTAAAACTGTGTATTATTTGATCTGTAAAGTCGTACTTTTTACAATCATTATAAGGTTTTAAGGTTTGTTGACTACATCATCATGGTAACAAAGTTGTAAAAATGGCTGTAACTTTACACCCAAAAATTTGTAAGCAATTTTATCACACTACAATCATATTTACATGCATAACATGTATGTCTTGTGGCTATAATATTGAATCAAAATTTGTATTTTTTCCGCTCAAAAATTTGAAATAATTTAAATATATCCTCGTTGTTCATTGTTGCACACAAGTTATACTCACAGTTTCTCCCTTACATTAACTCAAAATATGAATATAATTCATGCATTCAACCTAAATAATATTATTTTAGAAATGTGTAAACCAAGTAATGTACTTAAAAGAAATTAATTTTCTTGAAAATCAGTAATTGTAATCTGTAATCTGTCATTTAAAATGTAATGTGCTGCACTCATTTGTGTTACAGTACATGTAATTAAATTACATGTAATAGATTACCTTTAAGTCCAGTCCAGTTCTACAGGCAATTAAAGAATATTTTAAAAAGTATCTCTGTGAGCCCCTTCAATACAAGTTCAAGGGTGAGGCATACAGAGAGAATCAACATTTTATATACCTTGCTTGAATATGCAAAAAGAATAAAACAGTGTGCTGGTTTTTATGTCCATTCAGGTTTCAGTTTCAATAGCATTAACAAGCTGAAACAGTCATAATGGGGAAATGTAAAATGAAAATTGCAAGCAATAAACTCAAAAATAGTAGCAGCTGTGCAATACAGTTGGAATTAAATGGGCTATAAAATATGTTTTTATGCTTTTAAAAATCAATCAAATGTGATCTCGGTCATTAAGATATCTGTCATTAAATGAAAGTTAAAAGTGTACAAAGACACATTTTAATGTAACGTATTTATTATAGATTTAATATAATGATAATAACTCTGTCACGAATCCCGTCTCCACTGGTCCTTCCACTCACCACCAGAGGACTGCGTCACTTGAGTATTGACTTTCACTTTATTAACTGCATTTCCCATAACCCCGTACCTGGTTCTGATTACCTGCTCACCTGTTCCTCATCTACTCAGCTATATAGGACTCTCTCGCTATCATTGTGAAGTCTTGTTTTGCCCTGCATACATTTCTGAGCATTATTCCCTGTTGTTATTACCTGCCTGTGTTTGATAACTGCCTGATTTCCTGCTGTTTGATTTTCTGCTGTCTGCCTAGTTTACTACTGTTTACCTGGACTACTACTCTGATTGTTTTCCGCCTACCCTGACCTCTTGCCTGTTTGTGACCACCCCTTTGATTATCCTTTGGTACTGCTACTGCTGGTGGTTGACCTTTGCCTGTTTACCTGTTTTCATTATTACTAATAAAGCTGCATATGGATATCAACTCCGATGACTCATTATAAAATGCCATCTTCATAATGATAACTGCCTTAATTATTATAGCCTAAAACCTTCAAAACATGTTGTTGGTTACACCTTAATGTAGTAAGTAATTATTTTCATTGAACCAGTGAAGCTTTTATACTATATATTAAAGGAATAGTTCACCCAAAAATGAACATTTTGTCACCATTTACTCACCCTTGATGTTCGGCAGAATGTTAATCTGATTCACCATTCACTTTCATTGTATGAAAAATCAATGGTTGTGAATGGTGACTGAGTCTGTCATTCCCTAACAATCTGTCTTAAGAATTCCACAGAAAAAAAAGAAAAGTCATGTAGGTTTGGAATATTTGAAAAGTATTAAAAATTTGATCTAATTTACATTTTGTATGAACGATCCATGTAATGACTCCAAAATATCCTGTCTCTCATGTCATCAGTAGATTGCTCCGTTTGAGAACCAGTGATTTAGTCCAAGGCTAAAAATGGGGGAAACAAGCCATTTGCTCAATCTGAAATTGGAATAAACGACATTTAGCTCCGGTGCTTGATATGACAGCTCCACTCTATAATGCGAAAGGAGCACATTAGAAATGGATTTGAACTGATTAAATAGATGAACCTTATGCATAATTTCACTCTAAATGTAGAGCCACATGCTTCTCCAATAAGCAACATAGCTCTTATAATGTAGATGATGACAGTTGAATAATTGGGTCCAAATCAAGGACTTGCTAAAATCGCGCGCAGACACTTAATTTACAATCATAATACTATTATCTCTGTTTCAGACAGATTTAGATGTGGGTGACCTGTGTGCTGTGCAGCAAGGGCAGATCTACCAGGGTGGCATAGGGTGGCAAATGCCACCCTAATGAAAAGCATTTCCACCCCAACATAAAAATCCAAATGTATTAAATATAAATGCAAGTATATCATAGTTGATGTTGACATTGTGTAAGGGTTTATTCATGTCAAACTGCCTAAACTCTCACCGAACGCCCAAATGACTACAGACCCATAGCGTGATTGATTACAGCAGCTGCAGCAGCCAATCACAACATCAACCAATCGCATACCTACTATTGCAGTGCGTATACAGTGTTTGGGCTCTTGTGGGTTGATGAGCTTATTTCCTCAACAACAATGACCACATGGACATACAAGATGAACTTCTCAATTGTTTCCAAGTATTCACTGAATGATTATTATATAGATCGCTGACAGTTATGACTTGAGACATGTCCTCACCACATTTTGGAATAGCTTTTGTCAGGTTTGCGTATAATCCAGATGAAACATTTCCAGTCCTTGAGTCCTTGAGTTTCTATTTCATCTGTGGGTGTTTCAACAGGCGATCCAGTGCTGGAATGTGTTATTTTGAATGTTATGTAAATGTTTATTGCGGCTGTTATCAGTGTTTATTGTTTGCAGTTTTTCTCGCTCTCTTTCCGTGTCCCCCATTGTGATTGTATTGTTTGTGTGTATGTAGAGTGGGTGTGTTGTCTTTTTCTCTTTTCTCCCTCTCCTATAATTGCTCTCAGGTGTGTGGTAACCAGGTGAGCTGATTGCTGATGGCGCGCAGTTTGTTTCCTCCCTATATAAAGTGTTTTATGGCTGGGTTGTGTGATGGGAAAAGGGCGTTCGTGAGCGGTGTCATCTTGTTCACTGGCGCTAATGAAGGGGACAATCTGATACTGATTCAAACTATTCCATAAAGTAGGACCCACAACCTAAAAGGCTCTCCCTCCTTTCCTCTCCCTTTAGTATCGAGCATGGGACCTTGAGGACATATTGATCACAGGATCTCAGACTTCTAGGTGGATTGTAAGGATGTAGTAAGTCTGATAAGTAACTGGGAGCTTGGTTGTGTAATGATTGGAATTTTCAATTCCAATGAAAATCAATTCTAGCTTGAACCGGCAGTCAGTGAAGTGATTTTAAAATAACATGATCATACTTCCGACCTCCTTTTAGAAATGTTGTTGCTACATTTTTAATTAATAGAAGCTGAGCAATAAGAAATTTGGAAATTCCACAATATAGAGAATTACAGTAATCCAGACGAGAATTGATGAAAGCATGAATCGCTATCAAACAAGTTTAACTTGGAAATAATCAGCCTTTAAAATGCAAAGCCTGTTGCGATATTACCTAACCGATAAAGTTCAAAAACAAAATGAGAAATGAAAAGCACATTTTCTGAAGGAACCCACGTCATCTCGTGTTGGTTCTATGACACTTTCCTCTCACGTGTCAACTTTCCTCTCACGTGTATGCTTGACGGGTCTCAGACCGTGCACTTCAGAGTCCAAATTCCAACACTCTATGAGATGATCTACCCCAGAAGCTAATTACTTTAGAATAAGTATGTTAATGTAGCTGAGTCTGTAATACAAGTGTTAAAATGTGTCTTTTTTTAAATGATACATTATAGTAAAAGTGTTCCTTGGAAGAACAAACTCGGAAGGACAGGAGGACGAAGAATGCATCTTTTGTGAGCTTTGAGATGTGCTGCGATCTTCCCGTTACACACAGCACAGTTGAATCCAGTGAGAGAAATACTGAAATTATCACAACAGTGACAGCATTAATATCACACCAGTGAGGTTTTGCGGGACTAGTGACAGGTTAAAAGAATAAAGTCTGTAAACACTAATTTTCTCCATGTTTATTGCTGTATTAAAATGATGCCCAACAAAACGAAATGTTGACGAAGTATAACGACTGTCACAGCCGTCAGACATTCACGAGCATACAGTGGGAAAAACTCTTGAGGAAAAAACAAAACCACAAATGTCCTTCGTCTGCCACCGTAGTACTCGCCAGTTCTCCGATACACCGTAGCTTGTTCCTCGGCCACTCCTCCACCCTCTAATGGACGTCAGCCGCGCCTCTCCAGGTGGATCAGAGGCAGTCCTCCACCACGTTTCAATGGCAGGTAGGGGACTCCTCCGTCCCTAGCAGTGGCCCTGACCGCCCCAGGCAGTCGGTTAGGAGTCCCTTCTTCCCTCGCGGTCGGCGGCCATCCTCCGCAGCCACATTCACATTGTTCAAAATAGAGGTGTGCAGCGAAGTCATTACCTGTCTCTTTATTTGTATTTGTTACTATGACTAAATTATTTGTATCTGTTTCAGTATTCGGATAGAACCGGATGAAGGCGTGACTTAAACCGAAAGTGCCTCAAAACCAATTTTAAGTTTTTCTAACATTAATATTTGCTGAAAATGAATTTTCATTTAGCCTGTGTCTGTGCAGTGTGCAAGTATAACAATGTTATTCTGGAGGCACGAGGTGTCAAGCACACATTTTTTAGTGACTATAAAATAGCCTACAAATTCAAACCTTAATAGAAATGAGAAAAATTTATTAAGCCTACAAACAGGTGAAAGCACTGAAAATCTATATCAGAAAGTTTTATGGAAGACTACACTTTTGTTTGCAAACATTTTAACATAATGTGGAGGACATAAATACTTAGTTAAATTACATGTGCAGAATTAGCGAAATGCGGTGGAATAAATAGCAAGAGCTAGCCTCTATATTTCTATAAGAGAAAAGCAGAAAAAGCGCATGTTTTGGTTTCTCCACAATCTTCAGTGTGCAGGAATATTCTGAATAGATTTACAAGTATTTAAACCTCTTTGGGATATTTAAACTGTGTGGGGATAAAGGCAAAACCATGCAATTGCCTACATTCATTGGCGATAAGAGACGTTGTTGTCACATTTCACTGCAGAATTTAAATACAGCTCTGGAAAAAATTAAGAGACCACAGCAAAATTATCAGTTACTCTGGATTTACTATTTCTAGGTATGTGTTTGAGTAAAATTAACATTTTTGTTTTATTCTATATAAGTACTGACAACATTTAACGGGGAAAACGAGAGGCGGTGGAACATGCTTTTACATCAACGAAAGTTGGTGTACAGATGTAACAACACTAAAGAGGATGTGCTGTCCTAATCTGGAAGCGCTCTTTATTAACTGTAAGCCGTTCTACTCGGCGCGGGAGTTTTCTTCGTTTATTCTGGTGAGTGTTTACATTCCTCCAAACACGTCTGGGAACTTAGCGCTGCAACAGCTGACTGATCAAATCACAGACACAGAACAACAACACCCGGACTCAGTTATTATTATTCTTGGGGACTTTAACAAAACAAATCTCACATGCGAACTGCCCAAATACAGACAGCACATTACATGCCCCACCAGAGACATTAATATATTGGATCACTGCTATACAACATTAAAGGATGCATATCGCTCTGTCCCACGTGCAGCTTTGGGACTCTCTGATCACTGTCTGGTTCATCTTCTCCCGACCTACAGGCAGAAATTAAAATCAACAAAGCCAGTTGTAAGGACTATAAGGAGATCGACTAATGAAGCAGAGCTGGAACTACAAGCCTGCTTTGACTGCACTGATTGGAGTGTTTTTGAAGCTGCAGCTACAGACCTGGACGAGCTCACAGATACTGTTACATCATACATCAGTTTCTGTGAGGATATGTGCATCCCTACTAGGACATTTTTATCATTCAACAATGATAAACCATGGTTCACAGGAAAACTCAGACAGCTTCGTCATGCCAAAGAGGAGGCTTACAGGGGTGGGGATAGAGTCTTGTATAATCAGGCCAGGAACACACTGAATAAGGAAATCAGAGTGGCTAAAAAAGCTACTCTGTGTAGCGAATCAGCTCTATATTCTTCCACCATTAGGTAGCGAATCAGCTCTATGAAATATTAATAATCAATCATAACTTGTTATAATCAATTATGAATATTTGGGTCAGTTAATCGGGTTAACTTGATGTAGCTACATTAACATTACAACCAAATACTCGGTTCATCCCATAAACACTCAATTTTGGTTATTAATTAATTAATTAATAGAAAGGTACATTTCCGGGGCAAGGGAAATGTCTTTCTTACTAAGTATTAAGAGCAAGTAGTCAAAATCTATGATTAGTGACTTTAGATATGAGCCTGAGACACAGACAACTTTACATGTGACATGAACAAGACTTTATTAACTAGACTAAACATTTAAACTACTCTAACATACATATACATACATTCATACAGTTTACCAAGGGAAAGAGGGTTGAAGCAGAATACAGGAAGGCAAGAAGTTATAGCATTGTTTGAAGTTCAGCAGATCAACAGCCTGAGCAAACCATCATATTAGTTCTGACACGCCCTTTTTAGAAAGGGGTTAAGAATACTTAATGTATCAAATAATGAGACTAAGTTTGATACTTGCATGTCCCATTTGAATTAACCTGTCCTGATGCAATTTGTTGAGGCTCCAGTTGATCTTTGATGATGTTGTCTTGATGAGAGAGAACCAGTGAGAGTCAGAGGATCTTGGTGAATGGGCAGTCGAGGCCGTAGCCTGGCACATGCTTGGGAGTCCTTGGGGCCTTCTAGTGTGGCATCATTCAGCGAGAGAGTGAGAGAGCACAAGGCTCAGAGAACCAGAAAGCAAGAGATAAGAGAACAGGGCTAAGAGCGAGCTAAGAGAGAGCTAAGAAGAGGAAGAGAGGAAGTGGGCGCAGCAATTTTATACCCTCGGGAAACAGGTCCCACCTCTCATTGGCTCAACCAATAAGAAGGGTTTGAGTTCTAGGCGGGAATTTGGTTTATTGCTCTTTGTTGTAAAATTGCCCATTGCATGTGCAAGAAAGAAAATAGGAAATATACTTTTAATACTAATATGTTGTTGTTATCGACATATCATGTACACAGTCATTTCAATCTTCAAAATACCAAGTTATAGAGACCAAATATGCCACACATATGATTTTGGTTAACCATAGTATGCAAAGTCTGAAACATTAACCCATTAGTTTGCAAGAAAACATAGATCAAGCACATTTAAGGGAAAATGTGAGATGGCACATTAGATACATGTCAATATTTATCACATGGATATATACAATATATATATAGGGTTAACAGGGTTCATTTCTCTTTCTCAGTAAGAGAATGAAGGGGGGTCAGCACTTCTCTGAACATTCCTTTGGAGGTCGTAAAGGCCTCCATTACTCTGGGCAGGAGAATGATTCCTTTGTCAAGGCTCATTTGCATGTTTCTGGCTGGGTTTATGACGGTAAGAGATTTTGGGCTGAATGACTCAAAAGATAGTAAAACATCGTGTAATATCATTCTACAGAGATCTTATATTCGAATTTAGCTCGGACAAATCGTAAGGTTTAATTTGATACCAAGAAAAGTATATTTAGTACACTTAGAAAGGGAATATACACTGAGGCTATTAAATATGAGGCCTCAGAGTTTAAAACACACACGAAACAGTTCTAACGAGTTTGATATACCTCAGAAATACACAACATACAGGGATTACACGTATTTCATTAGCAATATGCAGTTCTGTGTTTAACTGGAAAACACACACACACACATTTTTACGTTCAAAGTTTCCCCCTTCCTGTCCACATGATAAGCACGTGGTGAGCATGCGGATGTCACATGCGGTTCTCTGTCAATAGTTCATTGTCTCTTTGTCAATACATTTATTGTGCTTGTGGAGGCTGGTTGGCGCTATTTCAGTAATTAGGGGGGTTTTTAACAGTAAGTTCTTGTTTGTTCGGGAATCTGTTAAGGCACTGATCCTCCGCCATACCTTACATCTGAGAAGCTGAAAAGCAAGTTTTCAGCTAATGACCCTACATCAGTGTGGAGTGGCCTGAAACAATTTACTAATTACAGGACTCCTGCCCCCCAACCCTGTGGCGGACCAACGACTGGCAGACGACCTGAATGTGTTTTACTGCAGATTTGAAAGGCCCGATTTCACACCCCACATGCACTCGGACCTTCATTTCACACAACCATTAACACCTCCTGCAACCCCCCTCCTCCCCCCTCCTGCTACACTACCTGCACTCAAGATCTGTGAGAACGATGTGTGCCGTGTCTTTCGGAAGCAAAGGTCAAGGAAGGCTCCAGGACCAGATGGCATCTCACCAGCTTGCCTTCGTTCCTGTGCTAACCAACTGGCCCCCATCTTCACTCAGATCTTCAATAGATCACTGGAGCAGTGTGAAGTCCCATGCTGCTTCAAACGCTCCGTTATTATCCCCGTCCCTAAGAAACCTAAAATCACAGGACTTAATGACTACAGACCTGTCACCCTGACATCTGTGGTCATGAAGTCATTTGAGAGACTGGTGTTGGCCCATCTGAAGGACATCACTGGACCCTTTCTGGACCCCCTTCAATTTGCTTATCGAGCAAACAGGTCTGTGGATGATGCAGTCAACATGGGTTTGCATCACGTCCTGCAACATCTGGACAGACCAGGGACATACGTAAGGATCCTTTTTGTGGACTTCAGCTCAGCTTTCAACACAATCATACCAGATATACTCCGGACTAAGTTAAACCAACTCCCTGTTCCCACCTCTACCTGTCAGTGGATTACCAGCTTTCTGACGGACAGGCAGCAGCTTGTGAGGCAGGGAAAATTCACTTCCACCACCTGTACCATCAGCACTGGTGCCCCCCAGGGATGTGTGCTCTCCCCACTACTCTTCTCCCTGTACACCAATGAACACACTGAATAAGGAAATCAGAGTGGCTAAGGAAATCTGTCAGGCTCCTGAAGTTTGCAGACGACACCACTGTCATCGGCCTCATCCGAGATGATGATGAGTCTGCATATAGAAAGGAGGTTGAACGGCTGGCTTTCTGGTGCAGTCAAAACAACCTGGAGCTGAACACGCTCAAAACAGTGGAGATGATTGTGGACTTTAGGAGGAACACCCCAACATTGTCCCCACTCACCATTCTAAACAGCACTGTGGCAGCAGTGGAGTCATTCAGGTTCCTGGGCACTACCATCTCAAAGGACCTGAAGTTGGAGACACACATTGACTCCATTGTGAAAAAGGCCCAGCAGAGGTTGTACTTCCTTCGCCAGCTGAGGAAGTTCAACCTGCCACCAGTGCTGCTGAAACAGTTCTACTCAGCAGTCATTGAGTCTGTCCTCTGCACTTAACTGTCTGGTTTGGTGCAGCTACGAAATCAGACATCAGAAGACTACAAAGGACAGTTCTGTCTGCTGAGAGGATTATTGGTTGCCCCCTGCCCCCCCCTTCAAGAACTATACACTTCCAGAGTGAGGAAAAAGGCTGGTAAAATCACTCTGGACACCACTCACCCAGCCCACTACCTTTTTGAACTGTTGCCTTCTGGCCGGCGCTTCAGAGCTCTGAACACCAGAACCGTCAGGCACAGGAACAGTTTTTTCCCTCAGGCCATCCATCTAATGAACAATTAAATTGCCCCATTGAGCAATAATTATGTGCAATACACAGTTTAATTTTAATTTTAATTTATATTATCCAACATATCCACTTCTGCCATTACTTACATTGCTCTGTACATAATATACAGTTTTTTGTTCTTTATATAACAGATTGTATTAGATTTGCACTACGTGTGTGTATGTTGGTATATGTACAATTATTTATTTTGTGTTCTTTTCTGTTTTTAATTACCTATGTCTTGCTGCTGTTTTTGGTATTGTTTGTATTGTTGTAGAGAGGAAGCTCCTGTCACCTAGACAAATTCCTTGTATGTGTAAGCATACTTGGCAATAAAGCTGATTCTGATTCTGATATACAACAGTTCAATGAACAAGTACATTTAAAAAAAATATGAAAAACTGAGTAAGGTCATAAAAACGCATTTGTGCATGGAACTACTTTCTTACACGACGAATCAGAATCTGCCGTTGCTGGTTCAAAACAAATGACGCGTCCAAGCCATCCAAGGTTAAGCATCCAAGCTTAACCTGTTGCCACACCCAATCAGAGATGCTTACAGCTTTCTGAAGGTCAGCTTTCTCAGTGGAATATAGATGACCAAGCGGGGTATTCCTCTCTATTTCGGGGTAGCCGGTGCGCAAATGTCATTCACTATAGAAACAGCGATGTCCTCCGCAGTTGGAAACAGTATGTATCCAATGTGGAAACTCACTGAGCACTGTTCTATGTAAACAATGACTAACGGATTCACTTTACGTCACCAACTGGCTCATATTACACACAAAAAAAATTCTTTTGCCACCACCTGCTGGTTAAAATATGTAATTTCAAAAATAAAGACAGTCACTCCTAACACATATGCGCTACACTTACACTTTAGTTTAGAACAGCATGAACACAAGCGGAGTGATACACAAAGTGAAGCATCTGAGTGCTGATGCCGTCATACCATCAGTGGAACGTCTCTCGTCCAATCAGATTCGAGGACCGGAACTAACTGTGGTGTATGTATATATATATATATATATATATATATATATATATATATATATATATATATATATATGTGTATGTATGTATGTATGTATATAAAAAACTACTTTTTTTTTGTTTTTGTTTTTTGTAAATTAATTGGAATTATGTTTTTAGAATTGCATGATTTAATAAATTGATAGTCAAAGGACCGGTGCTATATTATTCCCTGAGAGCTAATTATGTGGCTGTGCAACTCACAAGATTCTTTGTCACCAGTGACTGCTAATTTCTGTCATTTATCAGAGAGGGTAAGTTCAATATGACCAGACACTAAAGAGACAGGGCCTTAATAAATATATGTAGTCACAATTGGAAATGTATCATTTTAAGATCGTTATGATCTTAATTGCATTGTGCACACTTTAAAAGCAAACCTTGAACTGTTTGATTCTGAAGTCTGGATCTTACAATGGAAATGTATCTGGCATGTTGATGCATGTATATAAATGTCTAAAGGAAAATATATTCATATTTAAGTGTGTATATTTTAGCAACATTTTAGTATTCACCATTTTTAATAAACCTTTTACCTTTACAAGTACATTTTAAACAGTCCTGTGGCATGACACATAATTTAAATAAGTTCATAAAACCGCATGCACAAAAAAGTAGTAGCAAAATGCAGTATAAAAATAGTTTTAGCTGGACTGAAAAA
Source organism: Xyrauchen texanus (assembly GCF_025860055.1). Lineage (NCBI taxonomy): Eukaryota > Metazoa > Chordata > Actinopteri > Cypriniformes > Catostomidae > Xyrauchen > Xyrauchen texanus. The sequence goes on from NC_068314.1 coordinate 33,024,872, forward strand.
GCAGGACATGTCACATGGATCCATCGTTTCTATGGATAAAACTCACATTGTGCCGATGCACCACTGTTTTAAAATAGGATTTGGTGTTTAAAGAAGTATTACAGGACAATTACATAAAGTATATTTGTTTCTGTAAGTAGTAATAAAGATAAATGCGAAAATGGAAAAGTAAAAAAAAAAAATTATGTGCTGAGCTGTGGCACAGTTTGTCATGCACATGTTCAAGATACACAAGAGCTGTTCGCTCAGGGGACATCCAGGTTCAATTCTAACCTGAGTCATCACGTCCCAATCCCATTTTTTGCATATTACCCCTACTTGCCTGTCTACTCTTTACTATTTATTATACTATACTGGTCTGTTAAAAAGGTAAAAAAAAACTCCCAGGAAAAAACAAAATCAAGCTAGCATGCATTCCATGTAAACTTGGACTTTTAGTGAGATTGAACTTTCCTTATTTTAATGTAAAAGTCTCTGAATACTCTGCAGGATCTGCTATTATTTTATTGGTTTTGTCATTCTACATTGGAACCGCTTATTCAAGACAGTAGTATTTTACTCGATATATTCTATGTGGCATTAAAATGCAATTCTAGCATGATTTCTTCTAAGACTGACATACTTAATCACACTTGCAACTATTGCACAAACTAAATAAAAGTTAGGGCATCTATCATGTTTAAAACTTACCGTCTATATGAGGGTTTGGAACGTATTTTCTCTGGAGGCGTATTCTGTTCACACTCTCTCTGGTTCTGCAATGCATTTGTGTAGTCATGACAGATGTTGATATCATGGCCATGGATAAATCATGCTTGTGTCAGACCCAAGATTCTGGATAATCTGCCATCTGCAACATTTGCCAACACTGGAGAATGGGCTGCCCAATGATTGAGTTGCAGAAGGTGATGCATATATGATGTACAGTAAATTTGTAATTTTTAATTTATCTTTTTATATATTTGTATTTAATTAAACTTTTTGAAATCAAGTTAAAAGAGTGTGATTAAAATAAGCGTGTAAAAGTAAATAGAACAAAGAAAAAATCAATGGATGTGATCTTTGGGTTACTTTTGGCATTGCTTAGTCACCAGTAAACAGAATCACAAAATATATATATATAAATTTTTTTTTTATGTTTTTATGCACTACAGTAAAAAGCAGTAAAATGATTAGACCTCACCAATGTTTTGAGTGGAAACATAATAAATATATTATTAGAAAGCTTAAACTTCTTGCTACATTGTCCAAAACTCAAATGTGTTTCTGGGTCAACAAGTGTCTCAAAATGATAACAGGCCACAATTTTCAATTTACACCTGACACTAATCTGTTTTGAATTCAAGTTTAATAAGGAATTCAAGGAATAAGGAGCAAAGAGAAAGTTATGTCAGGAGGGTTAAGTTCCACCTGTATGCATTACATCACCTCCATGGTACTTACCCTCTTAGTATAACTGGGGATTTGTTCTGAGGTCAGTTGTAAGGTTTAAGTGTATAAATTTAACTGCATCGATTAACAAAATATCAAGTCAAGTTGCATCTGCAAGCAAGCGATGCTAGATGTTTTCTTAGAGCTACAGTAACTTGAATATTCTGAAACATTTTTCCAATAAGTCCTACTTTTAACACACTGGTCCCAAAGTCTCTTTTTATTTATTTATTTATTTTGGAGTGGCGGCCTGTCAGAGGATTCAAGGGAAGCTGAGCTTCCTCAGAAATGAGAGATTTTAAAATAAGAGTTCTTTAATCAATATTCCTACTAATGTGCTCAAATTCATATAATGTAAAAAAATAATATGTATATATTTTTTTCTTTGATGTGTGGTAGGCCAAGCCATCTTTTAATCACACAACATATGAATTGAGCTAGACGTGCATTGGGAATTTGGCATTCCAAATTATTTTTTTTTACTACCGCTGTCCATAATCCGGCACTTTACTTCTACAGTTAATACTTAATTTAACTTACTTGTCTTATTGCTATTTGCACTTTTGGTCAGAAGCCAACTGCATTTCATTGTCTCTGTATGCGCACACTGCTCAATGACAAAAAAGTTGAATCTGAATCTGAATAACAAGGTCTGGTATGTGTTTTAATGTCCTCAGTTGAAGCTGTATTGAATGTATTTGTTTGCAACCCAAATTAGTCATGTTGATTATAGCCCACAAGTTTTCTACACAATGTAAAGTGCAATTTGACTGGTTATGACTAATCTTGATGCAAGTAACAGCACGAAGCCCCTAATGTGCCTCCCGTGTAGCAGAGCAGCTGGCCAAATTGCCCCTCTGCATTTACTGAAAAATCATTTGTACTGTATGGCAGTTTTGAGTATACTTCATTAAAATAAGCTTAAAGTTTAATAAGCTCTGTGCTTCTAGAGATGTTAGTTTCTAGATTTATATAAAGGTAAAGTTTAATACACATGTAGTGTTATTATCTGGGTAAAGATAAAGAAATAATAAAGTATTTTGCTGATTATCTCATTTTCTAATCTCATTCAGCATGTTTGTCGAGTTTCGAATTGTGCATTCTAAAGTTATTGTGTTTTGTTTTAGAAAATAATAGGAAAATTAAAAATGATGATATCCGTGAAGTAACATTGTTATTGTTATTTATGTGTGGTACAATATACCTGTATATCCTCCTTCAGTCTGAGACCCACCTGAGCCATCACAATCTATTTAACAAGAGATTCACAGGTTCACTTAAACATTTCCTCATGCAATCACTTTAATCTGCTGTTAGGAAAGGATAGTTTACCTAAAAAGAGGCTTTAATGCATCAGTTTATTTGGAAGCAATGTGGGCTACAGGAAGGAAAACTATTTTGTTTACATTTTGTAGTACCAAGCATTTAACGAATACAGATTGGGAAAAGAGACAGTATGTTGACAGCTATCCAGATATGAACCATATACATTATCCAGGGGTTGTCTCACAGTTTAATTCAATCATGATTTCATCCCTAAAAGTCACATTGATTTTTTTGATGCATTGCAATGACTGTCCTAATTGATTTAGTCTTTCTAGGGATGCACTGCTGAAAATAAATAAGAGAGTCCTGGTGAACGATTTGACCATCTGTCATTTTACAGGTGGACAGTAATGAAAAAACAAACAAACATTATAATGAATGCTTATTTGGGCTGAAGTATGGCAATCAATCTTTGAACACAATTACACAAAGACAGTCAGCTGGGCTCTTTGTTCCAATGTACCAATATAGATTTAATCTATGATTTGTGAACAAATCCTTCACAGTTAGTCATATCCATCAGCTACATCCATTTGCAATAAACTAAGAGATGCAGAGATGGACAGATTGCTGGTTTTGTTCAAACACAATGATACAGTGCAGTAGGTACATGTTGCTACTTTTGTAGTAAATTGGGAGATGCAATTAAAATGTAAGCATGGGTTCTTGGGTGTTTAGGAAAGCTAGAGTATTGCAGCAAAGTAAATGGGGCAAAAAGAAAAGAAATTGAACAAAAGCTTCTTCGTAAATGAGAAATACGTGATGGAACATTCAAATGTCTTGGAGGTTAAATACAAAAGCATGAACTTATGGGACCAAGTAAAGTACTGTTTGAATGTGCTTTGAGACTTACTGAGGTGTATGTAATACAGAAATGTGACCATGGCGAAACACTCACTGCAGATTTGGGTAATGAGTATGATGCGACTTCACCAGCAAACAAGGTGCATGGAGAGAGCAAAGTACAAGTGGAGAAGATAAATCCTGCAAAACTCATTAAAACGAGAAATGTATTTAAATAAGACCGATGTATTTCAGCACACATACCTACATCAGTGATCCAAGATGGCGGCGCGGTAGCATGCAGCGGCCACTCCGGATCCACAATGGTGCTATTTTTGTTAAAAAAGCCCGACTTTTGCAACACATGGACATCGGATCAACCGGTGTTCGTGTCTACCATCGCCAGACACTACTGAAATAAAAGACTCATGCAAAAACCAAGCTGCATGATGACCTGGAGGAGACGCTACGTGTACTCGGCTTGCTGCGGAGACCAGGCCTCCAGTCCTCGGCGTCGCCTGATGCCGGTGGCCGAGGAGAGGGCGTCGTAGGCGGTGTCGCGAGCGGAAGCGCGGAAAGAGGCGGGGGTCCATGCTAGGCTAAAACAAACCCTAGCCGGCCGGCTCTCCCGTCTATCCTGCTCTCAAATGTTTGCTCCCTGGACAATAATCTGGACTATATCCGACTCCAGCAGGCTACGCAGCGTGAGTTTAGAGACTGCTGCATCTTTGTTTTCACGGAGACGTGGCTCAGCGACAGAGTTCCGGATGCCGCATTCAGCTAGACGGGCTTGCCTCGTTTCATGCCGACAGAAATACAGCTCTCTGTGGTAAGACTTGCGGTGGTTGCTTGTGTGTTTACATCAACACGGAATGGTGCAAGAACTCTATGCTAGTCTCTAGTTACTGTTCATCGCTGTTGGAGCTTGTGACTGTTAGATGCAGACCTTTTTATCTACCACGGGAATTCACCACTGTTTGCATAACCGGAGTTTACATTCCCCCCAGCGCTAATGCTAAGGAAGCGCTCTGTGAACTGTATGGGGCTATGAGCGAACTGCAGAACGCTCACCCCGACGGACTGTTTATTGTCGCCGGAGATTTCAACCATGCGAATCTCAAGACAGTGCTCCCTAAATTCCATCAGTATGTGGACTTTGCAACGAGAGGGGCTGAACAGCTTGATCTTGTTTACACAAACATCCCAGGCGCGTGCGGGCGGAGCCCCGCCCCCACCTCGGCTACTCAGACCACATCTCTGTTATGTTAATTCCAGCATACAGACCGCTTGTCAGATGCACAAAACCGATTCAGAAGCAGGTGAAAACCTGGCCAGCAGGAGCCATCTCTGCTCTTCAGGACTGTTTTGAGTGTACTGACTGGCACATGTTCAGGGAGGCTGCAACATATGGCGATTCTACCAACTTGGAGGAATACACAGCATCAGTGACCAGCTACATCAGCAAGTGCATTGATGATGTCACTTTCTCCAAGACCATCACCACACGCTCCAACCAGAAGCCGTGGATGACTGCGGAGGTGCGCACGCTGCTGAGGTCCTGAGACTCCGCCTTCAGAGCAGGCGATAAGGCAGCCCTAAGAACAGCTAGGGCCAAACTGTCACGGGCAATCAGAGAGGCAAAGCGCGCACACGCCCAGAGAATCCACAGTCATTTCCAGGACAGCGGTGACACGCGGCGCATGTGGCAGGGCATTCAGGCCATCACCAACTACAGGACAACATCAGTTGCCTGTGACAAAGATGCCTCCCTTCCAGATGCGCTGAACGACTTCTACGCTCGGTTTGAAGTGCAGAACGACGTGATGGCGAGGAAGACCACCCCTCCTCCCAACGACCAGGTGCTCTGTCTTACCACGGCAGATGTGAGGAAAACTCTACGTAGAGTCAACCCACGGAAGGCTGCTGGACCAGACAACATTCCTGGCAGAGTGCTCAGAGGATGTGCAGACCAGCTAGCAGATGTTCTTACCGACATCTTCAACATCTCTCTGAGCAGCGCTGTCGTTCCAACGTGCTTCAAGGCCACCACCATCATCCCCATGCCAAAGAAGTCTTCAGTGTCCTGCCTCAACGACTACCGTCCCGTCGCACTTACACCCATCATCATGAAGTGCTTCGAGAGGCTCGTCATGAGGCACATAAAGAGCCAGCTGCCCCCCTCACTAGACCCAATGCAGTTTGCGTATCGTTCAAACCGTTCAACGGACGATGCCATCACCACAACCCTCCATCTGGCCCTCACCCACCTAGACAATAAGGACTCATACGTTCGAATGCTGTTCATAGATTTCAGCTCAGCATTCAACACAATCATTCCCCAGCACCTGATTGGAAAGCTGAACCTGCTGGGCCTGGACACCTCCCTCTGCAACTGGATCCTGGACTTCCTGACTGGGAGACCTCAGTCAGTCCGGATCGGGAACAGCATCTCCACCACCACCACACTGAGCACTGGGGCCCCCCAGGGCTGTGTGCTCAGTCCACTGCTGTTCACTCTGCTGACTCACGACTGTGCAGCAATGCACAGCTCGAACCACATCGTCAAGTTCGCCGATGACACGACCGTGGTGGGTCTCATCAGCAAGAACGGCTGACGGACTGGTGTAGAGCCAACAATCTGTCTCTGAATGTGGACAAAACAAAAGAGATGGTTGTTGACTTTAGGAGAGCACAAGGTGAACACACTCCGCTGAACATCGATGGCTCCTCTGTGGAGATCGTCAAGAGCACCAAATTCCTTGGTGTTCACCTGGCGGAGAACCTCACCTGGTCCCTCAACACCAGCTCTATCACCAAGAAAGCCCATCAGCGTCTCTACTTTCTTCGAAGGCTGAGGAAAGCACATCTCCCACCCACCATCCTCACTACATTCTATAGAGGGACTATTGAGAGCATCCTGAGCAGCTGCATCACTGCCAGGTTTGGGACTTGCACCGTTTCGGACCGCAAAGCCCTGCAGAGGATAGTGAGGACAGCTGAGAAGATCATTGGGGTCTCTCTTCCCTCCATCAAAGACATTTACAAAAAACACTGTATCCGCAAAGCAACCAGCATTGTGGATGACCCCACACACCCCTCACACAAACTCTTTACCCTCCTGCCGTCTGGCAAGAGGTACCGAAGCATTCGGGCCCTCACGGCCAGACTGTGTAACAGCTTCTTCCCCCAAGCCATCAGACTCCTCAATACTCAGAGACTGGTTTGACACACACACACACGTGTCCTGAGTTGCACTTTAATTACTGTCACTTTATAACTGTCTGCTACCCCAATAACTGCTATGTGCATAGAACACTATCTCATAGTATGTTATGTTTACATTTTTTTTTTTTTTTTTTTAGAAACTGTCATCTTTTTGCACTACTGTGTACTGGTCGGCGTTGCACTTTGTCTATTGTCCTGTTCATTGTCAGAAATTTGTTGTACTGTCCCGTACTTTTTGCACATGTTTGCATGTGCACTTTATATAGGTATACATAGGTATTTTATATAGGTATTTTATTTCGTTGTGTAGTCTCATGTGGTCCTGTGTTGGTCCTTTGTTGTTTTTATGTAGCACCATGGTCCTGGAGGAACGTTGTCTCGGTTTGCTGTGTACTGTACTAACTGTATATGGTTGAAACAACAATAAAAACCACTTGACTTGACTTGATCAGGGTGTACAGGGTTGACACACAATGCATTCAGGCTAAAGAATCAGGATATCATCTCAAGTGAAGGCTGAAAGTTTTCAGTATGTATGGATTGCATAATGTCACCATGAAATTGATGCACATCTTGAATGTGTAAAAAGACTATTCTAGGCATAGGCGCCGATCCCGTGGGTGCTTCAGTGCCCGAGCACCCACGGAGAATACCGAGCACCCACATGTACCAGCGGACAGTTGTGGGCCAAATTTACATTGATTTGATAGCAAACTCTTTGATAGCAGTGACTAAGCTGCTGTGATTTGTTGTTTCGCTGTCAGGCACCTGCCCTTAACCCTGAACACCAATCACAGTGTTTCCCTCCTGTTGATCTAAACCAGAGAAACTTTTCCTGACCCAGCCGTGCATATGTCCACTAAATTAACCGCTTTAATTATAAGGTTCCATTCATTAACATCAGTTGATGCACATTAGATATCACGAGCAAACAATTCACAATACATTTTATACAGCATTTATTAATCTTTGTTAATGTTTGTTAATAAAAATAAAATTGTGCATTGTTAGTTCATTTTAGTTAATAGTGCATTAACTAGGCCTATTGTCATTGACAAATACATCTTTTGCTTTTAAAAATGTATTAGTATATGTTGAAATTAACATTAATAAATGCTTAGTAAGTATTGGACATTGTTAACTCATATTAACCCTTTCATGCATAGTGGTCACTACAGTGGACAGCAGGGGCGCAACCTCCTCCAGTGTTAGAGAGTTATGCAGCAACAATTTTGGCGCCCCCACTTATAAATAAATAAGTTTGCCGGACATCATCGTGTATGGGCTTCAAATAATAAAGGTTTATTTGAAAGTATATCAGACAGCCACTGTAGGCCTATGGTATATATATATATATATATATATATATATATATATATATATATATATATATATATATATATTATTAACAATGTTAACAAATAATAAGTTACAAACAGAATAAACAGTAACAAACAGAATAAACAGTTAGAACTAGTCAGTCACCGATTCTCAGTCCAAGTAATAATTTTGCTACCAAACATTCAAAAGCACTCTTTAGTTTCTACTAAATTGTAACATGACGTGCCTTTTCACTTGCCCATTTATCTAGTATTGCATCGATATATATATATATATATATATATATATATATATATATATATATATATATATATATATACACACACACACACACACACACACACACACACACACACACACATAGCACAGATTTTTAAAGAGAGAGCGAGAGATGTGACCCTACCATAGGGTTTAACCAAAATCTAAATGTAAATATCAGCAACATTATTTTGCATTAAGTTAGCAAACACTTGCCAGTCTGTTAACATTAATATTTGCAAGCCTCCAAGTTTGCTAGCAAATCTATGCATGATTCCATGGTAAACCAGAGATATTGCATTAGTTTTTTTCCAGATTCTTGTCATTTATCGTACATGCTACCTTATATTGGGGGTCCTGACTAAGGTTGTCATAATTCATGCATGAAAGGGTTAAAAAATGGGACGTTATTGTAAAGGGCTACCAATTATTCGAATATTTGTTTTGTACACCGGTCTTTTATGGTGCCTTTTTATATGTTGTTCAATGTCGAAGTAACCTACTACGGGGTAAATATATGTATTGTGCAATTGCACCCGCCCATTTTTTCACCCGTCTGGGTTACAGAAGTGTTTTTCACATTCGTTTATGCCATAGGGGTTTTATAAAATCCTACATAAAAGTTTTTAAGCCATGAACCAAACCAACCAGTTCAGAGGTGAATCACAACATCACAAACTTTTGAAGCAACAGAAAAAAAAAAGGATTTTAAAATCGGACAAAAGGACAAAGTTACAAGACTGTTTACTCAATGTCTTTCATGAGGGAATGAACTACAATCCCATGAAGCATTATGAATGATCCAATTGAATAAAAAAATAAAAAATAAAAAAATTATTCTAGGGAGAAGAATAAAGAAAGTTTCGTAGGAAGAATGTCTTGATTGCGTCATACACAGTGCATCATGGAAGTGAGCAGTCTGCAGAGCTTGTTAAGTACACTTTGTTTGGTGCAATCCTCTGATTGGTGTATTTATCAGAATTTACACTATTATGTTTTAAAAATGTATGCTTTACAAATTAAGATAATTTAACTCAGACCGATGCTTCAGCAAAAGCATATACAGATTCACTGATTAAAAACCTTGGAGCTCATGGTATATATGCAATTTATTTATTTATTAATTCATTTATTTATTTTTACAATGCTAAATGAAGCAGAAACGCGTCATTTATGTTTGTGAAAAGAGTTCTTTGTGGTATCTAGTTTTTAAAATAAAACAAACTGTGGTTGGTTCCTTCACATGTTGGTCAAACAATCTCTCCTCTCTGAGTTGTCAGATCTACTCAAATGTCCCAAAAAGCATAAACTAAGAAATATCACAAATTATATCAGATAACTATTATAATATGGGAGTAGCTTGTACTTAATAAAATTGTATATAGATACATTTATATAAAAACATTTATTGATGTGTGTCTCAGGCAGGTTGGGCTACATATATTACAAATGATGTGAAATGTACCACCAGCAGATGGCGTTAAGAATATACGTTGAGACGCAAAAAGGGCACTTGAATGGTAAGTTTGGTGGCATGCTGCCCTCTAAAGGCAACACTCTGTGTCACCCATCATCAGAAGGAGCGGATTAGTTCTCACAGCCATTTTCTGCTTGCTTTGACACAACTAAATTGCCTCTAAAACCCTTCTTTTCCAAATCACATTATTACTTAATGACTTAATTTGACTCCACCTATGTGCACTTGAGGTTTGGTATGATCTCAGAGAAACACCTGTGTTTGGGAGTATCCCAGCTTCATGAGTGCATATCCAAAGAAACAGAATACTATGAAGGCCGTGGAAAATTTGAAGCAAACTCAAGGCAAGGTTGAAAAAATATCACAGGACATTTTTTAAAAACACCTCAAAGAACATTGAATGTAAGAAAATGTGCATAAAATGCGCAAAATATGCTGTTTTCAGTCTATGAAACATTGTAAGTGCCTCAATGTAACCCTGATTTTTGCTTGGTATTTTGTTGTTGTTGTTGTTAACAGTTTAAATAATTTTTTATGGTAATCAACATTATGCCACAAATGCTGTCAAGATTAACTTGTAATTAACCTGGTATGTTCCTTTAATTATCCAGTCTAACTTATCCATTAAAAAAGATGAAGAAAAATTCTAAAAACACAAGTGCCGAAACGTTTTTTTTCCCCCTTCTTTCAAAACTTTGTTTACAGGCTAGAAAATCATTCTAAACATTGTAAGTGCATCAATGTAACCCTGTTTTATTTTATTTATTTATACATTATTTAAAGAAAAGGATGAAGGATTCAAAACTATTCATTTAATTCAATAATGTTTTATGGTAATCAACAAAATGCCACAAATGCTGACAGTTGAGCTTAACTTGTAATGAACCCAGAATATTCCTTTATATATATTTATTTAAGCAATATCACATGAGCAAGAGTGCGATATGGCCCTACATCTGCACTGCTGTGATTCGGCTGCAGGAGTGTTGTAGGTAATCACAGCAGTGCTGATGTAGGGCCATATAGCACGATTGTGAGTGTGATATTGCTTATATACAACAGTTCAATGAACAAGTACGTTTTTAAAAATTAGGAAAAACCAAGTACAGTCATAAAAACGCATTTGTGCATGGAACTACTTTCTTACACGACGGATCAGAATCTGCCAATGCTGGTTCAAAACAAATGATGCATCTAATCCTCCATTAGTAATTCAAAATGTTCACTTCACAAAGAGTATCACGGCTTGTGCTGTTTCTAACAAGTTATTGGATAAACAAGGATAGACGGATGGATGTGTGTGTGTGTGTGTGTGTGAGAAAGAGAGCGACAGAGAGATGGAGCATGTGCAATCACCTGTTGCCACACCCAATCAGAGATGCTGTCAGCTTTTTCAGTGGAAAATATACATGCAAGCGGGGATATTCCTCTCTATTTCACGGTAGCCGGTGTGCAAGAGGCATTCACTATAGAAACAGCGATGTCCTCCGCCATTTTAAACAGTATGTACACAATGTGGAAACTCCGATAAAAGGTAAGCACTTGAGTTCTGTAATAAATCAGTTGTGTCTCTCAGCATGAGCCTTAATCCCGAAGTTGCTCGTTTAAAGCGTTTAATGCTATTTCCTAGCTTTGGTAATGTATTAGTTATATGAGCGATCACGGAGCGCAGTTCTATGTAAACAATGACTAACAGATTTACTTTATGTCACCAACTGGCTCATATCACACACAAAAATGAACTTTTGCCACCACCTGCTGGCTAACATATGTCATTTCAAAAATAAAGCCAGTAACTCCTTACAGGTACACTTTAGTTTAGAACAGTGTAAAGGGATCAATGGAAAGGAGGAGGCGAGAACCGGCTTTTCAATATAAATAATAGTTTAATGATAAATTTAAAAGATAACATAAACACACATGACGGACATGTCCATAAACGATCTCTCTCTCCCGCACTATCCTCTGCACGAACTTTATCCCTCACGGTGGCTTCATTAGCCTAATACGGGACCGGGTGTGTAGGATCACGACCCGGCCCCGCCCTGCCACATTCCTCCCTCGTTCTCTCAGGCTGGGGAGCCCCCGGCCTGACGTACATCCCCCCCTCCCTCCCTCTTTCCCTGGGGGAGGGCGTGCTTTAAGTCTAGTCTGCCGGCAGGTCATCCCAATCTACCTGGACGAGGGAGGGGACAAGGGGAGGGAAACAGAAATAATTAAAATGGGGGTGTACTTCCTGTAACAGTGTAGTCGGTTAGGAGCCCATTCTCCCCTTGCGGTCGGCAGCCATCGTCCTCTTTCAGGCGGCTGGGCTCCTCGTCCCCCGGCAGATGGCCGCGGCTGCTCCGTTGGGGTGGACGGTAGTGGCCAGAACTCTACTACGGCGTATCCCTCCTCCTTCCCGGGTTTCGGCACCAGTGTAAAGGGATCAATGGAAAGGAGGAGGCGAGAACCGGCTTTTCAATATAAATAATAGTTTAATGATAAACTTAAAAGACAACATAAACACACACATGACGGACATGTCCGTAAACGATCTCTCTCTCCCGCACAATCCTCTGCAGTCGACCTTTATCCCTCACGGTGGTTTCATTAGCCAAATACGGGACCGGGTGTGTAGGATCACGACCCGGCCCCGCCCTGCCACAAACAGCATTAATGCGGAGTGATCCGTGAAGCGTCAGAGTGTTGATGGTGTCAGACCATCGGTGCTCATGGAATGTCTCTCGTCCAATCAGATCCGAGGACCGGAACTAACTGTGTTAGAAATTTGAAAAGAAATTCATAGGCAGGCACAATCTATATATGTCTAAAAACTCATTTTTGTATATTACATATAAGCATTTTTTCAACAACAAAAAAAATCTTTCTTTTTTCTTTTGACTGGTAGAGTAAGGAATGTACTGTAAATAAATTGCTATCTGTGGGTTGTATGTAATAGTAGACAACCCATCAATATATGCAGGGACAGTGGCAGAATGTAATTGTCTAAGTTCTCTTTATTCAGTCAAGAAAGGAATTAATCACAATGAGTTGGACGAAAATGGAAAGCTTTAGATTGTCATTGCAGTGTGTAAGGTATTTATGTCTGGATAAAATAACAAGTAGCGTAAACTGGAAACCCTTCCAACATTATTTTCAATCATTCAGGTCATCACATCTTGAAGTATAGAATTTATTTTCAAGCATTTTTGGAGAAGTCTGGATCGCTCTGCAGTCTGAACATCCCTCAGGGACCCATCCACCAGAAAATGCACGCAAAGTCAGCCTCTTCTCAAACAAGCACCATGTGGTTTCTCACCAATGTCACAGCTCTAGTCAAAAAAATGATAGACATTTTCCCCAAGAACTTGCCGTTCTAATGAAAACAGAGCTGGCTGCTTTTCTGTGCCTTACAGCCGTGCTCCAAATGTTTTATTTGGCATTCATGTGCAAAGACCAGGCCACAGTTGTTATCTTTTGTCATCCACATGAATATCATTAGTTATTTCTGTCCCAGATCAAATATTTATAATCAAGATGAATTCTTGGGGCAACGACAAGCGAGTAAAACATTAAAACATTTCGTGATGCTAAGCAGAGGAACTTTCACAGTGTTATTAACTATTAAAACTATTTATTTTGGTAACACTTCACTTTACAGAGTCTTACTAATTTTTCATTACTTTTATTAATTGCAGGCCTATAGTCATAACAATATGTACCTGTACTGAAAGTATATGTAATTTATGTAAACCAATGTATACTTTTGCATCAAACCTACTCTAAAAATGATTTAACCACACATCACATCTACACACAGAACACAGCAGCTGTGATAGGTCCACTTTGAAAAAATATGTGATGTAGCATCACATTTTTTTTAAGATTATTTTAAGATCTATTTGACCATATCACATTTTATTTGGGTTTATTTGAATCAGGAGCGCCTGTTGCTTGTATATTTTCTTTTTATAGTTTTGTTTCATTAATTTACAAACAAAATGTGCAAAAAGACACGTGTTTACAACCTACAAACTCATAATTTTACTCCACAATATTTGTTTTCTACTTGAGATCTTTTCTTTCTGGTGTACAGCAAATAATCATATTACATGTTAGGAAAATGGAGCACTTTTATTTTGTCAGCAAATTAAAAAGGCCCTGTTAAGAGTTGGTCACATTGAATAAATGCATTTATGAAGTCCAGCTTCTAAGCTTTAAAACTACTTTTTTTTTAAGCAACTCAAAGAGTAAGCATCCATTATACTGTATATTTGATGTATTTTCTCTATGCATGGCAGACAACTTGTATAATAAATAACATGTACATAAATCTGTATATATGTACCACACTAAAGGACGTCAAGCCTATGGCGTAGGTTTGTATAATGTATAAACTAGTCTTTATTATTGCTAAATAAATAAAAAATTCACCCAAAAAATATGCAGTTAATAAATAGGCTAAATAAAATAGAATACAGTAATATACAACTTCAAATCTCAGTAGAAAACCTTAAGTTTTTTTCACATGGTCTTCCCTTTGTGACAGTGTTTACAAGTGGTAGCCAATCAGAACGGCTCATTTTTGTATTGTAGCTCTACTTTAGTGCATTATAGTACATTAGTCCCCTTCAAATGATATTTTTGATCATTTCACTATAGGGCTGTCCTTCAGTGGTCCATCGCACTGTACGTAACACAGCTATCTAATAGCATAACAGAAAGGGTGACAGTTCAAACCTGGTTAATGGACTCCACGCAGCTAGGTAAATGCACATTAACATGAACACTGTTCACGTTTAGTGAATTTGTTTTTGCATCTTCACACTAGTTATTCTCTCAACCTCAATTTTAGTTTGTGTGTGAACATTTTAGTTTTGTGCGAGAATGCCTAAACATTAGGAGTAATCCTTTTTAAAACCGCTGAAGCAGAAGAAAACACTCAAAACACCATTGCCACTTGTCTCTCAGTAGTACACAATGTATTCACCCATGTTGGCCCCCCGCCTCATGCCCCAGTAGGTTGTTGTGAATGCCGGATTTGTCACCCGCAGTGTCTGCTGTCTGCTGCCACGGACTCTAAAATAATGAGGCAGAAAGTAGAGGGCCTCTGCCTCTCGATTTGCCATCTTGGGGCCAACAGAACACACCACCTTTACTATTGATTGTTCCCCACACTGATTGCCTGCACCTCCTTTTTGTATTCGGTCGCCTTGACCTACAGCCTATTTTCAGCCCTTCGTTAGGAGAGTGGCATTTTGACTCAACGTGCCCTGTTGGAAACTACAAAACATCACGGTCTGATATTGTCTAGGTCATAAAACTACCATCAAACCTCACTGACACAGCATTGTGAATGTATGTATGTGTGTGTTTGTGAGCGAGAGAGAAGTAGAGTAGCAGAGAACATAGTCACTGCATGCATTTCCGTGCAACTTCTATTGAACTATTTGTACGGCATACAAAGCGGTGGAAATTCCATCTGTCCGCTCAGTTAATTTTTAGTCGTTGTGGAGCGGAGGGGGGTGGGGCCGGGCTAGAATGTCGCACGCCCGGTCCCCAATCAGCCTGATGGGGCGTGGGAGGGATAAAGGCGGCCGGTTACGACGGTTCGAGAGAGAGAGAGAATTACGGGCATGTCCGTCATGTGTGTGTTTATGTTTGTGTGTTTTGGTTTAAGGTTTCATTAAATTATGATTTATATTGACAAGCCGGTTCTAGGAGGGATGCCCGTCGCAGAGTCCTCGACACTGCCGTCTACCCAGGGGAGCACCGCTGCCATCTGCCGGGTGACGGAGTAGCCCGACCGCCCAGATGCGAGGAACCGATTGGGGACCAGGCGTGTTACATTCTAGCCCGGCCCTGCCCCCCTCCGCCCCTCAGTCGTGTCTTGCAATTCTATAAGCATAATACCCGTACTGTTATATTCAAAGCAAAGAAAAACTATGACAGCACTGACTATAATAAAAAAAAATGAATCAGAATGATCTCTTCATGTTGTGCTTTCATTCCCCTCACTTTGTATCAGTCAATGCTAATTTGTTAATTATTTAGACTGATGCATTGATTTTGCAGAGCAGGCAGCTAAAGCTTGAATCTGAGCATCAAACCACCAGAGTGATGACACTCATCACTTGCTCTTTCGACACAGATTAATCGGGCAGAGCAGCTAGAGGGGGTAAGAGAATTGACAGTAGCAGACTTGTATCCCTGAGTTCATAAGGGTGGCTCTCACCAGTCAGTGACCCCTGACGCACACTCATTATCCAGTCTGGCATAGGGCCAGCAGAAGGGCCTGATCAGTGTGGGCTCCATACCACAAATAACAATGCCTACAGCAACATTACAGCTGCATACATGCCCTCTCGCACAGGCAAGCGAGCATGCAAACTACAGTAGCAGAAACGTGGATATTCCCAAATGCACACGTTCACTCTTGCGTGCAATTTTTATTTGTTTTCAAGCATATTTGCATCGATGCATACAAGCATGCAAGCATGAGTATTTCTCAATATACACACTCTGTTTTGATTAAAAACGTAATTCTCTTTATTTTTCTCAATTAAAGTCAACATGTCCAATTTGTGGATGAAGCATTATAGACATAAAAAAAGCTCAATACAGAATCACAAAGTGTTACGGGGGCTTTTCTGAGTGAGAGTTAATCAAAATGTGGTGGGAGTATTTGGTTCCCATTTCTGTTTCTTTTTTAAAATCTCTTTAAAATTACAGCTTTTTGGCACGTACACTGGCGGCCGAAAGTTTGGAATAATGTACAGATTTTGCTCTTATGGAAAGAAATTTATACTTTTATTCACCAAAGAGGCATTCAACTGATCACAATGTATAGTCAGGACATTAATAAATTGAAGAATTATTATTACAATTTGAAAAAAAATAAAAATAAAAAAAATCAGGACCTCTTAAACTACTTCAAAGAGTTCTCATCAAAAAATCCTCCACGTGCAGCTTTGCAGATCCTTGACATTCTAGTTTTCAGTTTGTCCAGATACTCAGGTGACATTTCACCCCACACTTCCTGTAGCACTTGCCATAGATGTGTCTGACTTGTCGGGCACTTCTCACGCACCTTACAGTCTAACTGATCCCACAAAAGCTCAATGGGGTTAAGATCCGTAACACTCTTTTCCAATTATAATGTCTGTTTCTTTGCCCACTCAAACCTTTTCTTTTAGTTTTTTTGTTTCAGAAGTGTTTTTTTTTCTTTGCAATTCTTCCCATAAGTCCTGCACCCCTGAGTCTTCTCTTTACTGTTGTACATGAAACTGGTGTTGAGCGGGTAGAATTCAATGAAGCTGTCAGCGGAGGACATGTGAGGCGTCTGTTCTCAAACTAGAGACTCTGATGTACTTATACTCTTGTTTAGTTGTACATCTGGTCTTCCACATCTCTTTCTGTCCTTGTTAGAGCCAGTTGTCCTTTGTCTTTGAAGACTGTAGTTACACCTTTGTATAAAATCTTCAGTTTTTTGGCAGTTTCAAGCATTGTATAGCCTTCATTCCTCAAAACAATGATTGACTGACGAGTTTCTAGAGAAAGCTGTTTATTTTTTGGCTTTTTTGACCTAATATTGACCTTAAGACATGCCAGTGCATTGCATACTGTGACAACTCAAAAACAAACACGAAGACAATGTTTAGCTTCATTTAACGAACCAAATAGCTTTCAGCTGTGTTTTATATAATGACAAGTGATTTTCTAGTATTAAATTAGCAATTTAGCATGATTACTCAGGGATAAGGTGTAGTGATGGCTGCTGGAAATGGCGCCTGTCTAGATTTGATAAAAATGACTTTTTTTAAATAGTGATGGTGCTGTTACAACAGTAATGTCCTGACTATACTTTGTGATCAGTTGAATGCCTCTATAGAGGTGCAGAAATTACACTCTTCACCTTTAACTCTACACATGAACACGAATAGTTATTTTCCTACATCATCAGTCCATGTCTACTTTTTATCACGTTTGTTTGCGGTTCATATGGCTATATACTAGATGTGCATTTGGAATTAACCTCTGCCCTTTTCCCCTAGCAACAGCTTTTGCTGTCCACTGAAATGGCACCTTTTGTGCTGTTATAGATTTATCTGTCAGAAGCTTCAGTACATCTTTAGCTAAGTAGGTGTGAAACACTCCTCACCTCCTTCAAGAGCTGTGGGCATGTCCCGTTGGACTGACTTGTGATCAGTTTAGCATGCTCTATCAGAGTGATTAAAACCAGGGGTTAGGTTAGAATAAAAAGGACTGCTTCCAGGAGTGTGGGACTGACCAGTTGCTGATTTGAGGGAACTATGGAAAAATGACGGTGCAATCTTTCTGCTGTTATCTGATGACCTGTGCATTTGCCTACAGGAGAATGGAGGCAACAGAACAAAAAAGAAGATAAATAGCTTGTGCTGGAGCTATTTTAACAAGAAAATAAAACACATATAGATATCTTATTTTTATGAAGCACGTGGGACATTTCAAACATCTAGTTCAAGATTGTTGGAGTTGGAGGGAAAAATCTCCCTCTTTTAACGTTTACTTGAAAACTTAGTATTTACTTCCTGTTGTGGTTCTGATTAGCATTATTTTCAAGGATCCCAAAAGATGGCTTATTTGCTAATGGATTTTGTGAGTCAATCCATTACAAAATATACCTTTTTTTTAATACTTTTTATACTGTAATATGTCATTTCACGATCAGTCTTTTTTTTAAAACAGACTTCTATATTTCTGTCATCCATTTTGATATGTTTCTGTTTCACATTTCATGATGAAGTGTCTCACTGCAGTATAATTTCCACAGTTTGCTTTACTAGCTTTTCAAAATTAGCTACATTTTTATGGATAATTTTATGTTTATGGACAAATTTCAAAATAAATTATATAAATAATAATAAAACAATATGGTCTTTATCTTTGAGGACAGTAAATATTACATGTCTTATCAAACGCCCATTTATATAATTACACGTATATGATTTATTTATTTAGAATTATGACATTTAGGTTTATATATCGTTTTTTAAAGATATATATTAGAAACATTTATTAAAAATGTAAAAATTCCAAAATAATTTATATTAATAATTAAACATATTATTTCATTTTTGGCCACCTGTGATACTATATGTACAATATTCATTTAAATGTAACTGTGGACTTCATACTCGGTTCCTAAAAGTGTTAAAACATGTCATCAAGAGCTGTTGCATGCTTAAAACGACCATTATCCATCAAATGAAACCTAGCATCTTAACTAATGCTCTTACTATGCAATGCCATACAATTTTAGATCAGGTTTTTTTTCACAGTGATGTGGCAGTGTATTCGTCAAGCTTTCTCAAACATTTCTCAACTCTGACATGTGGAATGTTATATATACAGTATATCAATGTATATGTTAGATTCTAGATATATTAGATCTTATATAAGTAATATATTATAGAACTGGTCTCAGGTCAGTCTGAATGGACCATTTTCGCATTTAACATTCATCAAGAATTGTATTTATTTATTTATTTATTTTATTTTTTTAATCAGAGGACTCTTGACTCCAATTAAGTGTGTTAAACGCAGATAACTTGCTAAATAATGTGAGCCTCAAAGTCATATATATTCCCTGGCCACACTGACAATAATTACAGATAATGTAGTGATTGTAACCATGCCTTGAATTTAGATCACTCCTGAGGTTGACCTTCAGCAAGTGTTGCTCATTTGCATGTTCTCCTCAGTTTCCTCATGATGTAGCATTGTGTTTGGGGAAACTGTGGCAATGAAGATTATGGGCTGTATGTTCGTGAGCGCGCAAACTACAGCGCTATGCATGACGACCATGTGAAACATCTTATCCTAATTTCTAAATGCGATTTTTCTTGCCAGCGCAAAGCGCAAGTGGGAGTGTTTGCGCTATTGTGGGTGCATGCGTGCAAACTGTGGGTGTATTGTATGTTTATGAAGTGGCACAAAGCGCAATTTGCTATTTTCCTGAGAAATAACCGCTAAGGGGTGTCAAACTCGGTTTCTGGAGGGCCAAAATCCAGCAGAGTTTTGCTCAAACCCTAATTAAACACACCTGAAGCAGCTAATCAAGGTCTTCAGGAGTGCTTGAAGATTACAAGAAGGCATTTTGAAGCAGGGTTGAAACTAAACTCTGCAGGGATGCGGCCCTCCAGGAACTGAGTTTGACAGCCCAAACCACGTCTTAACTTGACGCAAAGTTTAAACTCAGTTCCTGCATTTGCAGTTTGGAGATTCCACCAGCAGGTGGTAATAAAGTTTATGTCCAAACTCTGATTGTCAGGGATAATTTAAATAAATAATAATAAAAAAAAAGTATGAGATTTGTATTAAACTACCTATAGGTCATGGTTTATTTTTCAAGTATTATTATTATGTTTCAATATTCATTGTATTTATGGTCAAATTTGTAAGTCCAATGGTATTTTTCCACCTGTTGTCATAGAGTGATTTTTAAGCCATTCCAAAATGGGCCGGTGGAAAAAGTTGGAGTGAGTAAAATGTTTGGAATTTGAGAGTCTATGATTTTTTGACCACTTCATTATGTTATTATATTTTCATTTTGTTTGAAGCGTGCCGATACTATCACTCTTAATCCTAGCCATGATTTGTATGTCAGTAGTTGAAAATAATGAATAGTTCTTACATTCTCTGTCATTTAATGGAGCCTACATCCAAATTCTGAGGAGAATATCATTTTCCATGCGTATAAAAGGAGCGCGTCACTGTCACAAAAATATGCCCGACAATCACCAAGAATGGGCAGTGGTGGCTCAGTGGTCGAGGCTCAGGGTTACTGACCAGAAGGTCGGGGGTTCAAGTCCCAGCAGTACCAAGACGCCACTGTTGGGCTCTTGAGCAAGGCACTTAACTCCAGGTTGCTCCGGTGGGAATGTCCCTGTAATAAGTGCACTGTAAGTCGCTTTGGATAAAAGCGTCTGCCAAATGCATAAATGTAAATGTAATGCATTTTAATGCACAAAAGAACATCATTTTCAATTCTTTTAATTTATTGCATACAGCCCATTTACACTACTAACCTCTAATGGATGTGCTGTCTTGGTTTATATCGCTGGTGCTTTAGGGAATGGTGCTGTCAGTAGGTGGCTCGCACAGACCCAACACTTACAGTGCAGTATTAATACATTACAGCTGTATATATTGATATACAAGTATGATTTAAGTATTATAAATGTATTATCTACTCTTAATATTTGTAGTATTTGAAAGATTCAAGTATTGCTAAATTATCTGCAAAAATAAAGGTCATCTTGTGGAGACTGATCACAAGCTGGTCTTTAATAAATTATTTAATCAATTACAATAATGAAAATTGTGCATGTGCATAAATAGTATTTTTTACACTGTACTTGTGCATTGTGGGATTTAAATGTCTCCAAGTGGCTCGAGTGTTTTGACTACGTGCACCAAAATTAGTTCAGATCCATTTAATGATTCAGTGACCATTTCTGGTGATGCCAGAAGGTGGTGATAAATGAGTGTCTAATATGAAATGAGTTAGTCACTGAATCAACAATCAAAAGAACATTTTAATACTTAAAAATTTTTATGTCTACAGACCTACAAAGAGACTTTAGTTGAGGATTTAAGCATTATAAGAACAAAGAACAAATCTATCATTTCCCTACAGTTTGTGAGCTGCTGAGCATTACTTTTATCAAAAGACAACAATAATAGTAATATAATAATTATAATGAGTTTCAATAATGTCCATACGTTTTCATGTGTAAAAAACCTCTACAACACAGCAGATCTAAGAACACAGCAGATCTATCTTTTTTCCAACAGTTTGTCGACTGCACATCAACATAGAGGTAAAAAAACAGGATCTGATTTAAAAATAGCTTTACATATATAACACAGATCTAGTAATCTGTTTAAATTGGCCAAAACAACTGATCAAACTATTACCTTACAAACATAATGTAAAAAGCATAACTTAATGAAGACTCCGGCACTGACATAAACTCCACTTACAATGTGTGATTAAAAGAAGATTGTCCTTTGTTTTTTTCTGCAGTGCATTTCATGTTATGCTGCCAATCATGAACAATATGCCAATAAATAACACTTGTTTGTGTGTTCCTCATCTCTAGATTATGAATTTAGATCAACATCAGTGCTGATAAAATACATGAATAAATGAGCATTGTTTAAAGCAACTTTGTAGAAACGAAGGAGCCACTTCGATTAGACTCTCTGACTGACGGTCTATTACGTAAGGGTTATTCCGGCTCATGAATCTCACCTGTGATTGGCTGGATGGTCGCTCAATTAGGCCAAAGTATCAAAATGCAATGAATACTGTATAAAAAATCCACTATTTGGACTCGGTATGGGTTTAGCTTCGAAAAATGCGGGGGACAAATATCAACTTTTTAAAGAGTTCGGGGGACTCCCCGTCCAACCCGAAACTCGGTAAACCTCGGTAAACCTTAACTGTACATTTCTAAACCTTATAATTAAATTGCACTAAATCCAGCCTATTTGCGCATTGCGAGTGCGATTTCGCCAAGCATACATGCGTCTAGACGATGCACGAAAATACCAAAATGTCATGGCCATGCCCTCTGACTTTGTACTTATGACTTGTTGCATAGCACTGCGCTTAACGTTAGCACAATTAGGGCCCTAGTTGTTCAACTTATGTCAATATCATATTTAATTTGACACGAATGAAATGTCATGTTGTTCAATCAGTCTTACATGGATGGTGGACAGACTTTTCCAAGCCTGGAAATCACAATTTCAAAACTCCCTGATATTTCTATGTTTTCCATTGACTATTGGAGCCTTGTTCAATGTTTTGTCCGATAAAGATGACAGATGTACACAATAGTGCAACCCATTGAACGCACATGTACGTCTATCTCTCACAGCCTCTGTGTCAAAGTAAACGGAGTCTACACTGACTAAGGTCCATTGTGGAGCTACTCGTCTTTTACTGACCCAGCTTCAAGAAAAAAACTCTGAAAATGGCTTGTTTACATATGGACATAGCGTGCCATGTTTATCTTGCAATTCATTCTTTGCAGCCAAGCAATCAGACTCAAGCAGAAGGAAAAAGGGCAACGATCGACTATTTTGTTTTAATGGTTTCTCATTACACATCAAGATATGGAGGGAGGGCCCTTCAGCACGACAAGATAAAACTCCTGCTGATCGGTTGCGTGCGTCTGCCATTGGTCCCACCGTGAGCGGGCACGCTGTTCAAGGTGCATTAGGCCGAGACGGATTGAGTCCAGGCAATGACCCGGAGCAGGAGTGCGGCACAGTAAAGTGGGTGTTCTTGACCCTTAACTGGCCCTTAGAAAAGTACACACACAGTTCTTGCCCCCTCCTCCCTTTGCCAGCCATTCCCTCCCAAATCGCTAGCTGTTTGTGTCCCCCCGCAACCCATGATAGGGGGAAGCGTTTGTGTTCCATATATTAAATTACTCATGAAATATTTGCTTGTGCTCCAGGCTTTGCCACTGCCTGCTCAGAGCACTCCACTTAGCCCCTTTCCGGCATCTCAGAGTGCTGGCGTGTGGCACCTCTTTTCAAAAAGTCAATTTTTCACATTTTGAGCCATGCATTAAAGCAGCATTTCGGCTCACATTAGCATCAAAGCTACATGCTTTGCCACCTCGCCCTCTTAACCTTTTTTCCCCCCTTCTTTCTCGTTCTTAACTCCTAATCACCATCACCTTCACACTTCAGATATGATGCTTCACTAAAACACGACACTTGGGA
Source organism: Xyrauchen texanus (assembly GCF_025860055.1). Taxonomy (NCBI): domain Eukaryota; kingdom Metazoa; phylum Chordata; class Actinopteri; order Cypriniformes; family Catostomidae; genus Xyrauchen; species Xyrauchen texanus. Next base: position 33,048,480 of record NC_068314.1, read on the forward strand.
GGTGACCTCCGTGTGATTCTGAAATGAAATCCTTCATGCTCCCTTGCACTTGACAGTGCCACAGAGTTCCATCATTGCTCAGTGAACCCGAACAATTCTTTAAAGGCCCAGTGCATGAGAGCCACGGGTGAGAACACATTCAGTTTCTACTGGCTTAATTTCATTAGTGCCCTAAAAATTAGAGCTCTGCGTTTGTGTCAGATTGTGTCGATGGTTCCCGGGTGGTGTATGGAAAGAAGTGAGAAGTGGTTTAGCATCTGAGTTTTGCAGATTAATTTGCAAGAACGTAATCAAAAATAACTGTATTCATTTGCATTAATGCATTTTGATTATAATATATTAGTTGACATTTGAACAACAAAAAAACTGTTTTTCAATTCGCATTTTTCAATTCAATTATTATTGAATATGTGTACTAACAAATTCAGTGAAAAGCACCTACACTGAAAAACACATGATGTGTTTGATTAACTTAAAATATATAAGTAGCATTTTTGCATCACATTTTTTAAGTAAATTCAACTGGTGCTTATTTTATGTCAGTGTAACTGGTAAACTGTATCAGTTCAAATTTATTTGCTTGAATGGTATGTCACATGAATAGGATTGAACATGATTTTCCAGCTAATGATTTTATAAAGATAAACATGCAATAACACAGCTAATAGCAAGAAAATAATGACTGATTGTAGGTCAGTCAATAAAAAAGAGTCTCTAAGAAGTGCGCATAAAACTGTACATTTCTAAACTTTACATGCAACTCACTATTATTAATTTATTTCATGCATCACTCCAAGTTCACCTTATAATTTATATTTTGTGTTGTTCACATAAATGCAAATTAAGTAAAACAGAAAAATGTCTAAAAATGTATGTTTCTGAGAAGAGGCACAAACTTTACGGTTGTTGTTTTTTTTCAGTATAAAATGCACACGTTCATTTAATTCTATACATTTTATGTTGTTACATTTTTATTTAGTTTTTACTAAAAATCCATTTTAAAATCTGAAATAATTTGATTTTAATACAAAGTGACAAATGTGAAGATCAAACTTTATTAGTAGCCCTGTTGTGGTACTTGTGGAACGCATGCAGGATGTAAAACATCATATTTTATTTAATAAACTATCCAGTCTCTTGCTCGCAAATTACAAAATTGCAGGAAAATACTGAAACATAATGTCTTTGGCTGGATATACAATATTTTCAAATGGACTCTAAAGTATAGTATAAGCAGCTGTTTAAAAGTTTTCAAGACCTGACTTTGACATACTTGGAGGAAAAAAACTAATTCATTCAGATGGGATGTCAAATGTTAAATATTCCTGACTGACATCTCGCTAAGTTTTGCAAAACTACTTTTATCCTGTGTGAAAAATCAAATTACTGCTAAAGAAAAAATCTGATTAGTTTGGTTCTGCAGCTGCAGGCCTTTACCTCCCCTCTGAAAAAACCTGGTCAAGTTATCCCAAGTCTGGTATTGGAATATTGTTTCTGATTCCCCGTCGGAGAGGCTAAATGGGGTCTTGGTGTTTGGCGTTCTCTGTAGACTTTGTCTGCTTGCATTTGCCAACCACCAAGTCTCGCTAAGATATATTCACATCTGTCCATTAAAACTGCTGTGTGGCAGACCTCTCGTTCCATGTTTCTATATTTCCGCTTGGCCCTCGTTCACTGGAAAAGGTGACAATCCAGTCACTCATAATTATTACCAGTTCATCCATGAAATCTCCACCCAGAGAGAAAGGAGGGAGAGTTAGACTAGACTAGAGTTAGATAGTGTTTTATGCTGAGGGAGCTCTCTTCATATAAATTCACAGGGTAAGTTAGCTTTGTCAAGATCTATATTTAAAGGAAGGTTCTGGGTTCAGTACAAAGCCAGGGTTAGGTTACACCATTGTTTAAATAGCATCTGTCACACATGTACCCCAATAGTCTGGTGAAACCATAGGAATATACAACAAAATAGACAACAGGTGTTGCTGCAACGTGTGGGAATGTGTACTGTTGTCCTAGCGACCCAGGTTCAATTCCACCTTTTGTCCCTTTTTTTCCAATCAGATTTCCTGTTACCACTCTTAATATTTCCTTAAATACTACTTAAAATAACATTCATATAAATGTTGATTTCATCGCAGTGATTTGGTCACGGTGAATGTTGGGGTGTACAGAGAAGGGTTTGATATGGATACAGGGTCTGTCGAATGCACTCGTTCCCCTCCTCTTACTCCTGCATACACTTGTGTGTACATTGCATCACTGTATTGCTATAGTAATATTTGAGTAACAGTGTTTTTTGTCAGAAACCATTGTTTTATTGCAGGTAAGCCTGGTTTTACTACAGTAATATGGTAATATAGTAACCATGTTTACATTTGTGGTTACTGTAAATGAACTACAAAATATGTTAATACTTTATCTGGATGGTCCCAGGTAGGTATTTAACTGACTATAAGTGACTTATCGACTGACTTGTTATAGCTAGTAAACAATGTTTCAACAAACATTCAGTAGACTTTCAGTAGCCTGTATATAGATCTTTATTAATGACCTACTTGCATTATTGTTGAGAACATCAGTTCATTACAATGTCATTACTAAAGATCTATATACAGTTTGTTGATAGTCTACTAAATGTTTGTTGAAACACTGTTTACTAGCTATAGCAAGTCAGTCGATAAACTGTTATTTTGCTGCTGTTATACAGGCTATTGATAGTCTACTGAGTGTTTGTTGAAACACTGTTTACTAGCTATAGCAAGTCAGTCGTTAAACTGTTATTTTGCTGCTGTTATACAGGTTGTTGATAGTCTACTGAATGTTTGTTGAAACATTGTTTACTAGTTATAGCAAGCCAGTAGTCACTTATAGTCAGTTAAATATATACATGGGACCATCCAAATAAAGTTTTACCCAAAATACTATGGTAATTATATGGTTACTGTAGTAAAACCAAGGTTATTTTTTCAAAGGTTAGGTTTAGGGGTAGGGGTTAATGTAGTGTGTCTGTGGGGCTCCAAATTAACACAATAAACACACTGCAGTGATGCCCATATTCTGTATGTTAGTATTTCAGCATGGGTCCAAATAGTATCTGACACTATTTGCACCAGGGTTGGGGTGCATATAAAATCTGCTGCTATTGCACTGGGGTGTAAATAGCATTTACCATTATTTCCACCAGAGTGCAAATAGCATCTGCCAAAATAATTTCAACTCGTCCCTCCTTTTCTTAAAAAGAAAAAGCAAAGAATTAGGTTACAGTGAAGTACTGACAATGGCCTAATTTTTGGAGGGTTTAAAGGTAGAAGAGTGAAGCTTATAATTTTATAAACCACTCACATAAATTCTTCTGTTAAACTTGTGTATTATTTGAAATGTAAAGTTGTTTAAATTTAAATTTTATTTGGTCATGGCAATGAAGTTGTAAAATTGGACAACACAGAAAAGTTTAGGAATTTTATCAGTACAGCATGCATGTTAATTAAGTACTGTGGCTATACTTTTAAAACAGTGAGTATATTTACGTTGAAGGATTGGCCCCATTCACTTCCATTTTAAGTGCCTCACAGTAATGTAGATTAAGTCTTTTATTTTTTAAAGGGACAAGTCGAAAAAAAACTTTTGAGGAAATCAACTTGCCACAAATGCTGTTGATTGTGATTAACTTGTATTGAACCCTGAATCTTCCTCTAATTCATGACCATTACCACTATTGACTTATACTGTAGATCCCCCCGTATTCAGATTGGTGGTTGACCGATGTGGGTTTTCCAATGTGAATTCTTAACAGTACCTTTTTTTTTCACTGTTAAAACACTTTCAGAGATATTGTTTAAGTAATTTGTAGGTTGAACACTGGATTGACTTTGGGGTGGGACTACCTGTTTGTTCAGACAATGAGAGACAAGGGGAGCATTCAGGAAATCTGTATGAAAACAATAATTATTTTTCCAATTCCTTTTGGTGCAACATGACCTCATGGAAAATCGACATGTTGCATCCAAAAAGTTAATGTATTCTGAGTTCAACCCCATTTAGCCAAATTACTGGTCAAGTCCCATCCCACATCAGAGATTTTTGCATCAGCTGAAGCGTGATCATATTTCCCTGTAGTTGTACTGACGTCACCTCTGAGATATGAGTTCTAGTCCTATGAAAACCAGAAAGTAATCATGTTACATAAACAATGGTGCTCTAAAATTACATTTTTACACCAGTGATGGCTAGGTTTAGGGTTGGGGTTTGGGTCAGGGCATTCCTGTATTCCACAATCAAACACAACTCGCTTTTGGCACCACTCGGTGGACTCTGTGGACAATTGACCTGGAAACTGGAGCTCACACGTGTCCATACATTCAGCAACACTTCAAGCTTCTGCCACTGGGGGACAGTGATTTGAATTTCGTTATGCAAAGACCAATTTCAGCAGCAAAACAAATTTACAGTAGGATCAGTCTCTTTGGTGAAGCTAGTGGCACAGAAATTACACACTTCACTTTAAAAATATAATATATCTTCCAATCCTGAATATGTAGTTACTTCCTCGATTTCATTGCTTGGAATTAGAAAGTGCAGCATCTTCAGATGAGCCCGTGTCCAAATCACAGACCTCCGCTTCTAGTCTGGGCTGATACGAATGTCATTTTAATTTGCTTAAAAATTGTAACATCTGTTCATTTCCCAGAGCTCCATTTCTATCCCTGCCCTTTTTTTCTAGTGACTACATCTGGATTAGTGGACACCTCTATATAACCGTTTAAGTCTGTGTTTTAGTGAGATCAGTGTGTGTGGGTGTGTGCGGTAAACGCAAAGTGTTTCCCCCAGTATATTTGACCCCTTGGAAAATAATTCTCTTTCATAAACAAATTACACATTCTTAGATGCAGACCATAAACCAAGAGCTTATGTTTCAATGAGTACATAACAGAGTGCATTAAACGTTCTCCTTTGTATTTTTCTACCATCTTCAAATAAATTTGGGCCCCTCTGACAGTTGAATCTTCTCTATAGTGCTGTTCCTAAGACATGACAAATAAATCATACACTTATCTGTTTCCTCGCTGATCTAGTTGTCCTCTGTGACTCTGTGAGCAGTCAACCAGTAACTTGTAGAACTACAGAAGCCTTTACTGAAAAATAATTATGGTCTAGGAAATCTATACGTAGGACATTCTGACAAAATACACAAAGTATGTATATATTTTTTGTTGGGGAAAAGGTACTTATAATATTTGTGGAGCTCAGATTTTTGAGCCAAATGGTTAAAATAATTTAAAAAAAATTATATATAATTGTTTTTTAATTTGATAATTATGTTGCACTATTATTGTTCAGGTAGGCAAAACGTGTTTTTTCCATTCATATGTCTAAATTTGGTAATTTTGTTGGTCCAATCTATTCACAGCTTTTGCAGATAATTTGCAAAAAACGTGCTTGCTCACCAGAGGTGGGTAATTAATGCGCTACATTTACTCTGTTACATTTACTTGAGTAACTTTTGGGAAAAAGTTGACTTTTAGAGTAGGTTTAAAAGTGTGTACTTTTTACTCTCACTCAAGTAAATTTTGAATACATTTTTTACTTTTACCTCGTTATGATGGGCGGCATTCCTGTCGTTACATTACTAGGTTTAATTTGAATGAATGCGTCATTTATTTAGCTATTATTGAATGGGACTTCTACGACAGCGGAAGTTCACACAGCCGCGCTCGCTGTCACAGTCACTCAAGCCGGGTCCATCACTGCCTCAGCATCATAATCTTCAAATTAAGTGAAACGCTTTCTTCGCTCTGCACAGTAAAAAAAGAATAGTTTCGTCATGCAGTTCCTTCATTCAACACTAAGACAAGCGGATATTTCAAGATTAAAATTGCAGCTCCAACTTAAGGCAGCACGCTGAGGTAAGTTTTGGCTCTAATGAAAACGCGGGCTTTTCTGTGACATGGTGATGGTCATTTTCAGGGTGATTCTGTAACTGGACACTTATAACATTAGTTTTAAAATGTAAATGTTTAAATCTGCAGCAATATATCAGTGCGCTTTATCCTGCATCCCGCATGTCATAAGCAGTATTTATGCATTTAACCCAGGCCCCCCCCCGGGGGGTACTGGAAACTATTGCAGCTACTTCGGGCAGATAACTGTAAACATCCAAGTTAAGTGTAAATGCCTTTTGCTCTGCCTTTCGCGTGATTGACAGCTGGAGTGTGAACAGACAACATTTCTGTATGTGCACAGCGAGGTGCATGGGGCGTGTGCACGTGAGAGATGTGCGGGCATGAGGCGATCGTATGGCGAAAAGAGTGGCCGTGTCAGAAATTGTTCACTCATTCACTATTTCCTAAATAATGAATGGCAGTGAGTGCACTATATCTCAGCTGTGAGTGAACGAAATGAGTGAGAGAATTCGGATGCTGACCTATAAACCGAGCATCGGAGCGCTGGGGGTATCACAGAAACAATGTCACATATTAACTTTTGAAATACTTGGGCCTTACTTGTTATTCTTATTAAATAATATATTAGTACAACAAATCTTCATTCTGTGTTAATATACATATATGTTAATATAAAGAGTAAACACATTTTATTAAATGTACATTATTGTATTTATTTGTTATATTTTAGTATCTTTAAACTCTAAAACAAGCTGGATAGCGTTTCTAGGTGCATAGCGCCCTCATCTGACCAAGTTATCATAACCTACATGTGATAACAAAATATTTAAATCATCCACACAATTATAATTTCCTTTGTGTGCTGTTAAAATAATATCACCTTTTAGTAAATTTAGTAAAAAAATAATTGTTTAGCTTAATGACAAAATTCTGTATATATAATATTAAAAATTAGTACATTTTAAAATGTATCTGTATGTTTTGTCTTTATATATGTTATAATGTTATTTTAATCAAGTAGTTATTTGGCAAAAAGTTATTTAATACATTCAGCATGAAATAAAACATTGCAGGAGTGAATGAAGCAGTAAACTTGTGTCTCTCTCTCGCCCGATCGCGGTCACGTTTTCACCGAAATAAAAACTAGAAACGTTTCCAAACCTCTCTTCTTATTGACAAATTCATCCAGATCTGACAAAAGCCCTTAAAGGGATAGTTCACCAAAAAATGAAAATTCTCTCATCATTTTCTCACCCTCATGCATGACTTTATTTCATCAGCAGAACACAAATGAAGATTTATAGAAGAATTGCTCAGTTTGTTTGGTTCATAAAATGTAAGTGAACGGGTGCCAACATTTTAAAGCTATAAACAAAATCACATAAATCAGCATAAAAGTAATCCATAAGACTCCAGTGGTTAAATCAATATCTGAAGAAGTGATTAGATAGGTGTGGATGAGAAACAGATCACTTTCACATTCTTCTTCTTCTTGTGTTTTTGGTGATTCACATTCTTCATAAATATCGCCCCCTACTGGGCTGGGAAAAGATCTTCTAGCAAAAATGACAAATATTGATCTGTTTCTCACCGACCTACAAAGGTGAAATATGTTTCTAAAAATCTTCATTTGTGTTCTGCAGAAGAAAGGAAGTCATACACATCTATGATGGTATGAGGTTGAGTAAATCATTTTTGGGTGAACTATCCCTTTAAAGTTATAGTGCAGCCATAATTTAATATTCTGTCATCATTTCTCTACCCTCATGTTGTTCCAAACCAGCGAGACACTTCTGTATTCTGTGGAGCACAAAAGATGTTAGACAGAATGTTAGAGTCACCATTCACTTTCAAATATGGAGCAAAAAAATATTCACTGAAAGTAAACAGTGACTCAGACAAACATTGTCCAATATCTCTTTATTGTGTTGCATGGAAGAAAGCAAATCATATGGGTTTGGAACAACATGATGGTGAATGATGACATCATTTCTATGAAAAATAATAATAATAATAATTCTGTAAAACATGTTAAAAGTGTATTATGTAATGGAATACAGGGGAGTTAATGTCCATTATGTCATTTGTGAAATTTAATAAATTACTCACTACTTGAGTACTCTTTTAATTGGATACTTTCTTACTCTTACTCAAGTAATTATTTATGTTAGTACTTTTACTTCTACTTGAGTAATGTTTTATTTTTTAAGTAATTGTACTTTTAACTGAGTTGGTACTCTACCCACCTCTGTTGCTCACTAACTAACAAATAAATAAATAAGTAAATAAACAACACAAAATGGATCCTTTAATGTTAGTGTAAATGTAAATGTTGTTTATGCTTAGTGGTAATTTTTTTATAAGATTCAAAATGTCAAGAAATCAATTACTGAATTCCTAGTTTTGTTTTCTGCATTGGAGTACTCAACTACAACATTTTTCAAAATGCCCATCTCTAATATATATATACACACATGTATTAACTATGAGTTACACACAAAATACAACACTTTTATTTAATTTTCTATTTGTGGATTTTTTTTTTTTTGTAATTTTTTTTTTTTTTTTGATGATTGGATTTGACCAAAAACAAACAAAAAAATGTAACATTTTGTGTGCAGCTGTGTTGTCAAGCAACACAACCATGAAGGTTTTGCCATTCTGTACAACTCTATAATTAAAAATAAGAATCTGGCAAATGCTTTAAAGTACAGACTATGTCTGTCCATCTGTCAGCAATTATTGCCATCTTGCTCTGTACAAATTCCTCTCTTACTCCCAACATCTCATTTTGCTATAGACATAAACCTCTGACTCAGCAGTTTGTCTTCAGTGCTGCGGCATATTTACAAATTAAATAAACACACAGACTTCAAGCACGTCTCTCAACTGTAGAGATGCAGATGGTAAGTAGAGACAAACAGTTTCCTTCTAGGTGTATATGTCTCGGTTACCAGTCACAGACAAAGCCTTGCGTGCATGTTTACACACACAAAAGAGATGAACCTTCCCCCTCACGCCTCCACAGTTGGGATACAGACGAAATTTGATCGATTGTCTCTTAAGATGTTCAGTTGTTTATGTTCCTATGACGGAGGACAGATTGTCAGTATTCACTATGATGTTGATCACTAAGCTTTGGACGTGTCTCTGATATTAGTGGATAGTGTAATTGATAACACTTTACAAAAAGTTCAATTAGTTAACATAAGTTAATGCATTACGTGTCATGAATAAACAATGAACAATATTTTTACAGCATTTATTAGTTAATAAAAATACAGTTGTTCATTGTTAGTTCATGATAGTTCATCGTGCATTAACTTATGTTAACAAAAACAACTTTTTAATAATTAAAAGATGTATTAGCATGTGCTGACGTTAATATGAATTAATATTAGTAAACGCTGTAAAAGTATTGTTTGTTGTTAGTTCATGGTAACTAATGTTTTTAAATAATGTTTACAAATGGAACTTTATTATGAAGTGTTTCCATCTGATTAATAAATGGGTGGTTTATGCATAATGTCCATATATTTATTTTAAACATTATTATGTTAGGTTAAAATGTATATGAATTTATTAGGGAAAGCGTACATCCTAGTCACCAGTTTTTTATGGCTTTTAATCAACTTTTGCCTTCACTAGTATATGAAATGGCCATGCAGTGTGACAAATTTATTTTTTAAAGTACAAGTAAAATATATATATACATTTTTATTTTTTAAATAAACCAACAAACATTAAAAACTAACAAACAGGAAAACATGCCAAAGCTGTACCAGGAGTTTGAGATTAAACCATGCTAACAAGTGTTTACTCTTATACAAAACTGCCTTATATTATGTATGTGTGTGTATTGTTTTCATAAACACTCACATAATTGTAGCCCTGACCTGTCCATTGAGATAAGCCTGTGTGGAAGCCAGCTTTGCAGTGTAATTTATGATCCTGAGTCAAGCCAGATTAGTCGTGATTGGATCATCTGTGCCATATGTGACGTACAATCTGTACTCTGCTTGTATTGGCTGGCTGGAGGTGTCAACAACCTCGCTGGGCAAAGGTTGTCATGGGAACGACCCCTGGATCCTTCAGCCTGTTATATCGCTGCCCCTGCTCATCTTGAGGCAGAATGATCCAGATTCTTGAATGTCACTCTTATATTTTTCTGCTCTATTTCCCAACTCTGCTGCTCCACACCAAGTCATACACACAGAGTCGCTTACACACACACACACACACACACACACACACACACACACACACACACACACACACACACACACACACACACACACACACACACACAAATCCATATTGGAGAAGTACACATTGAGGCAATGGACAAATTAATGGTTGTGGTTATTTGGCAATTTATTCTGTGTTGATAATGCTATTACAGCCTGATAATTAAAATAAAACAAAATTAAACTTGGTTATTTTTAGCAGATGGATGGATGGATGGATAGATAGATAGATACATGTCATCTATACTGTATTTCTTAATGAATGCATAACTGTAAAAATAAATACATATTATGCAGAACAATTAGACGTCCATTTAAGTATGACAGCTGGGGTGAGGAAAACTGGAGAGTCGTTCACAACCAGTCACCACCTAAACACCTTGAAATTATTCTGAAAAAGCGATTGCTGAGCTCTAAAAGGGGCAGATCTCTGCCTTGGCCATAACACTGTCATCCCCATCCATTAATAAAACATCCGTCGAGGGCTCCCGGGCACAATGCTATATTTCTTTACAGTCGATGTGGTACAGAGGAGCCCAGTGAGAAATGGGTGCACCCAACTGCCTTCAGACCACGAAACAGTGATTAAAAATGAGAGTGTTCCACAGGCCTGATGGTAAATCAGGAAAATATCTTCCAGATGTAGTGCAGTAATAATCTCTTAAAGAAGAAGAACAGAGAATAAGTGGTTACCGAAAACACAGTTTGCAGGGAGTTAGCATACTTTCAAGAAACTGTTAATACTTTTAATTTCTTCTGTAAAGCAGTTAGCTCCAGGCTCTTTGCATTAGAAAATGACACAAAGAAGGGAGTCAGAATACAAACCAAGTGAAGTGTGTATCTGGCAAATGTAACAGTGAATAAGGATTAAACACATTTTATATATATATATATATATATATATATAATTCTGAAGTTTTGAACATGCTCTACATAGGCAGACCCAGTTGGAGATTGTGGGCATCTATATGCAGGTTTTCTCCTAGATAGCCTCCTTAAGCAGATACAGTACATACATTTAAAGATTTCAGTCTTATTTTTATATTATTCGGTAAAACTGACCAAAAATATTGATAACTCATCTTCAGACTTGGGGAAGTTACAGTTTCATTATAGATATATAATAATAATAAAGTGGTGGTGGTGTAGTGGTCTAAACCACATAACTGGTAAACTGGTAATCAGGAGGTTGCTGGTTCGATCCCCACAGCCACCACTATTGTGTCCTTGAGCAAGGCACTTAACTCCAGGTAGCTCTGGGGGGGATTGTCCCTGTAATAAGGGCTCTGTAAGTTGCTTTGGATAAAAGTGCCTGCCAAATGCATAAATGTAAATGTAATAATTGTTATTTTAAATATTTAAAATTGTAATTAGGGTGATATTCCTTACTAAAGGATCGACCATCGTTTTACAACAGCAACATTTAACCATGGCATTTGTACTAAAAACTAACCACAAAATTAACCATGGTTAATTTTCTTAAGGGTTAAACAAATAAAGTGGCATTAAATTAAACATGAATTGATACTTAATATTCACTAACTAGAAAACACACTATTTCATATAACTGAATAGAAATATGAAGTCCTTTTCCACCCTTCGGCCAAACAGTTTCGTTCCGTGCTGATCCGGGTATGTTCCAGTTTTTTGGAATGCTTTTCCCTTGTTTTTTACTCTGCTAATACACAGGAAAGACACGGTCCATGTCCCAAAAAGGAAAGCAAAGAGAAAAAGGTGAGAGGTTTACATCATATGCCACCGGACACAAACACACAAAGCTGAAATTTCCCAGAACAGCTAAAAAGGATATCTATTGACAAAATATTATATGAAAATAGTATATGAGAACATATTGATACATTTGAGTTTTAATGAGCCAGTAATCTACTTCGCTGACGAAAAAGCAATGTAGAACAATAAATATAGGCCTATGCTACAATAGGGCCTTCTAGTAAACTATCATCATAAAATCATGAAGATACACTAAACATACAGTACAATGTTTTTCATTAACTTTTATTAACTTCACAGAAATATTAGCAAACTTGGCAAGCTTGAAACTACTAAAAGCGTTTAAGTTACCTTCGTGACAATCGTGAGTCGCCATGTAGGCTACAGCGCGGTTGAGAACGGTTAGCTAACTGTGCAGAGAATTCCGGTCTGAGATCAGTTCTTGATCGTGCCGTGCTGAACCATGCTCATGTGGAAATGCTAATATAACCAGTCCGTACTGGGCTTAGAACCATTCGGCCCGATAGTGGAAAAACGGCTAAAGTGACAAACAGCAGCAAAACACAAAATAGGGCTCAAGTGAATCAGTTAATCATTTATGAACTAATCATTTACATGAACTGTCTGAAAGAACCAACTCACTCCAATTAATATAGAGTTCCTAACACTAAAGGAACATCTACATGTTCATCTACATGAACTGTTCGAAAGAACCGATTCATTTGTATTACTTTGTTTCCCCAGCGTTACATGAGAAAGAGAGGATGGTTTAGGTGAGTGTTTTCAATTAGTTCTTGAGCTCCATTGCTGTGTTCGCAATTCAACGTGACATATGTAGCATTTTGTGACGCTACAGCAGTACTCGTTGGAAAATGTAGCTTGTAAGGAAAAGCTGAACTACTGTCACACTACTGAAAAATGTAGTTAAGTTACAATAGTAGCGCAACTACTTTTAGTTAACTACTCCCCAACATTGCTCGTCTTGCACACCAAGATTTATGTCCAATCAAATGCTCTCTAGATCGAGAATGTCCCTCACAAATGACACATTTACAGATAACTAAAGATACCTAAAGGCTATTGTCTATAAAAAAAAGACCCTTTGATATGTCCTGCCCAAACTACTTGTTTCAATAAGATATGCTTCAATATAGAAAAGTACTCCTCAAAAGTTTTTATATAGTCTTGAATGGTTCCACATCATGGAGAGTTAGTGTGGGTCATAGTATTTTTATCTTTCTCATGTGATTGCAGGGCAGCACCAGAAATGATTCATTTGACTGACACATGGAGAATTTCTTCTCTTTAGTTCATTGGAGTGCCGAACAGAGGATTTTGACTATGCAGATTATAGCAGAATGGACAGAGTAATGGAGATATGTCTGGAATGGTAAATGCTATTGGGCAGGGTGGGGTACTGTCTCAAAACACTGAAAAGTCCCCAGTCACAGTGTCCAATCCTATTAGTGTCTGAATCCCTCAGCTCATCTGTTGCTTCAGGTTGAAGTTTTGAGGCACATGCTTGTGTTCATTACATGGCCACTTACTCTCCAACTTAAAGGTGAAGTAATTTCATCTTTTGAACTCATCTTAAACTTTTTTTAATTGTTAGAAAACTTTCCTATGGAGACAAACATAAACAACCCAGTCTCACGACAATTCAAAATAATCATATGAGTTGGCTTGAAGTAAAACATACCTCTTTAACTCCTATTAAGGAACCAACAGACAATGTTATTATGATTTTCTTCCATAGTTTAACCTCAAACCTAAGCCTATGCATAAAGTGTAACCCATTACCCATACCTTTAACCTAAACATGATTTTAAAAGGAAAACATCAAGGTTTTAGAACAGGACGATGGAAGCGTATGCATTTATGCATTTTAGTTTCATAATTAAGTAGTCATCTTTAGTAAAAACAAAATAAAAAAATGAAATATTTGAAGTTGTATTAATTTAATTTAGTTAAATATTACACAATTACATTTAATGGAATTTTGTGATGAAATAAAAATGCGTAAATCTTACAAATAGGCTAAAACAATTGGCAACACTTAACAGTAATGTTCCATTTGTTATTAATAGATAATACATGTACAAACAATAAAGATTATATATATATATATATATATATATATATATATATATATATATATATATATATAATTACAGCATTTATTAATCTTTGTTAATGTTAGTTAATATAAATGCAATTGTACATTGTTAGTTCATAGTGCATTAACTAATGTTAACAAATATGACTTTTGATTAAAAATATGCAGTATATGGTGAAAATAACATTAACTAAGATTATAAATGCTGTAAAAGTATTAGTAATTATTCGTTCATGTAAACTAATTTAAACCTTATTGTAAAGTGTAACCAAATATTTATATAACAGGTTATTGACATGAATCAGTCATTTGCATTGCATAAATATGTAAATAAGAAATTAATCCCCAAATTTGTTCACAGACATTTCCTTTCTAAAAATAAAGTGTTGGATATGAGGCTAGCTAAAGTGTGATGCCTGTATTGTATCGGTTTGAAATTCTGTTTGTTTATTGGTTGGGCTTAATGAGAGTTAAAGTCATAACTTTTCGTACAAGCCATGTCGTTCAATATCTTACGATTTCGCCATCTCAAACTAACTATTATGAGTTGGCATGAGACTAGGTTGAAGTCATTTGTAGGTTGATTCTCCTGAAAGAGTAAATACTGCTTCTAAAGTATGTTCAGAATAGCATACTAACATACTACTCTCACCATATCTGCACTATATACAGTAAATACAGCAAAAACATTAAGAATGGTATGGTTGTACGGGGGGCCTAGGTAGTTCAGCGAGTAAAGACGCTGACTATCACCCGTGGAGCGAGTTCAAATTATATGGAGTGGTTGTGGCATAGTGGGCTAAAGCACTGAACTGGTAAGCTGAAGGTTGTAGGTTCGATCCTACAACCTTGTCCATGAGCAGGGCACTTAAATCCAGGTTGCTCCGAGGGTATTGTCCCTGTAATGAAAGTCGGTTTGGATAATAGCAGCTGCCAAATGCATATACTGTATGTAAAATGTAAATATATGAATCAAGGGCGTGCTGAGAGACTCCAGCCAGGCTTCCTAATCAACCAAATTGGCCATATTGCTAGGTAGGGTAGAGGCACATTGAGTAACCTCCACGTGGTCCCTATATTGTGGTTCTCGCTCTCGGTAGGGAACGTGGTGTGTTGTGCGTGGATGTCACGGAGAATAGCGTGAAGCCCCCACGCACGCTAAATCTCCATGGTAACACGCTCAACAAGCCACGTGATAAGATGCGCAGACTGACTGTCTCAGAAGCAGAGGCCACTGAGATTCGTCTTCCGCCACCTGGATTGAGGCGAGTCAATACGCCACCACGAGGACTTAGAGTGCATTGGGAATTGGGCATTCCAAATTGGAGAGTAAATGGGAGAAAAAAAAATAGTGGTATGGTTGTACTCTATTCTGATTTTAGTATAGCAACCAGCCAGACATAGTAGCATTGTCAACCAATGGTGTGAATATGGGATGGGACTGTCAGTTTGTCGGACCAATAACAGATTGGGGGAGTATTTGGGAAACATGTTTGGAAACAGTAAATCATTTTGCAATTCCATTTGGTAACACTAGCACATATTAGTGAATGAGGGTTAAGGGGTGTAAACTGTGTAATTTCCTCTAACAAAACAATCTTCTGAAAATGAAAAAACAAGGGGCTCTAAACGTCCTCTACAAAATCAACATATGCTTGACTTTTCACAGAAACAAATGCACATGTTTTGTCTAGAGTTACATATGGCATTTGACATACGCACACAGGTGCACACGAGAGCAACCCCTTCTTGGGATTATATTTTTTGCCTACAAGAGATCTGACAGGACATACAGGAGCTTTGAAAGGGAATTTTGCCTAATCTGCATTTGGAAAGTGAACAAAGCTGCAGACAGGGAGCTTGTGTTTCATGACGCTAATGAAAGCCATTCTTTTTAAGGGCTGCATACGTCTCCTCATTCCACCTGAGAAACATTACAGGAGGGCTGACTCCACAGTCACTCCCCAAGGTACTTCGGCATGGCTGCTGGAGCAATCATCACTTTATGTGAAGAGAGCTGTATCAATTAGGATGAGGTCTATTTGGGGTTCATGTGGCCCCAACCAAGGGACACATGATTAATGACAGACGTTAAAGGATAGCGTTTGCGTTTCTGCGACCGTCATTTGAATGATTTTAGCAGAGGCTATGTTTTGCTGTAACTGACTTGGATATATTGTGGTGATAACTGTGCAATGGATTACAGTGGCTGATTTGTGGGGCTTGGGTCTCCGGGACTATTTAATGTAAGCCTGTCTTCCTCATAAAGCCATAAAGATGCAAGAACGTTGAGTGACGCACTGACAGAGAACTTTGCATTTTTGTTTTCATCACGAAACAACCCAAAAGTGAGGTAATGCGGTATGGTAAATGGTTAAAGCTGCTTTATAAGAATGACTCTCCTTCACCTTCCTTCACTTTAAAAAAAGCTGTGATATCGCTACATTTCCCCCGCTGTCTTTTATAGCAATTCTGATCACATAAGTTACACTTCACATAGAAATAATCCAGCAGTAAGTTAATTAAAGAGGGACAGGACTTCTGGCTTAATGATTAAATCTGGACAGACTAATTGAGGTTCAATTCACATTTTGGCAGCCACTGAAACACTAATAGGATGACTTAAGTGAATAGGATAAGAAGTAACTAAACCTGACCACAGGGGAGGTACAGAGAGCTGGCAATGTGTATCAATGGGTTTGATATTGCGCTCACTGGCAGAAGAATAGAATTCATTAACTTCCACATTCACACATTATACTCGAACCTTATCAGCGGAGGCTCTATACGTGTATTGCTAAGTGAAAACCGGATGTGACTGCAAAAGAGCCCCTATGTGGAATATGGCTCGAGCAAATCCTAAATTGAATTTAAAGCTTTGAATATGAAGTGCCACTATAAAGGCCTTATCTATTTACTCTGACCTGTGAGGGAGTGTCCCTCGAGGGTTTGTCTACATCTGAAGGGTCTTCTCAGATTAGAGATCGGGGAGGATCTGACACAAAGGTTAGAGATCAAGCAAACACACTTAACAGATATCAGCCCACATCTTCATTAGGTTTGGCAGACAAAATATAGATAAGGACAACTTGAATATAGTGTAAAAAGTTGTTCAGTGTTTTATGGCTCTGTGTCTGAACGGATACATTTTCTGCAAAGAGCGACTCAAAATACTTTGTGTTGAAATTTGGGAATTTTCCCTAATGTAATCATGACCATAGTTCAAAATATTGATTTAGAATTGTTTTTGAGTCACGAGGTATGATGCATAAGTACTTGTTCATGACAAATACAAATTAAATAATGAATCATATTATTTAGCATTGCACAAAGTTTAAGCATGGGTGTTTTAAAGAGGTTCAAGAGTGACAAGCCAGACCAGATCAAAACGTCAAGAATGAGAATGAAAGATGGAGGTACGTCTCCCCACCTGAAGGTGGCAGTGTTGAAGCAGTTTAGTCCTTCATGTGTTAAAGGGAGTCAAAATGAGTCATCACATCTTTAATCATATACAGTTATTTATTTGTGTGATGTGTTGAACTTGTTAGTCATAATATTCAACATGTTTTGCTCTAAAATTAGGATTTATTATAAATACATGATAGCGTATTTGATATGTTTTGGTTTTGAAAAGCCTAATCATTAATTACTACATTGTGATAAATAATCAACAGCCATCAAGCTGTGTATTTTACATTCATTTCAAATGATTATATATTGTTGTATACAGATTATAATATTGTTGTATTGATTGCATGTTACAGTTTCATTTGAATCGTTTGATAACTGTATGTAAATGCCCATTAGGGGAAATACATTTTAAAAGACTTCAAATTATATTTGAGTGATGTATATTTTTGTGTATATAGCTTATAAATTTTATTCAGTTTTCTAAACTGTTCTATTCAGTTTTGCTGTTTTTAATACAATTGTTTTTATACCCTTCAAAATGTAATCCATATGTTGAATTTCCAAACACCATGCGTGTCCTGATTGTGTGTGTGTGTGTGTGTGTGTGTGTGTGTGTGTGTGTTTCACTTTGTGGGGACCAAATATCTCCGTAAGGATAGTGAAACCCGACATTTTTGACTTTGTGGGGACAATTTGTCGGTCCCCAGGAGGAAAACAGCTTATAAATCATACTAAATTATGTTTTTTGAAAATGTAAAAATGCAGAAAGTGTTTTGTGAGGGTTAGGTTTAGGGGTAGGGTTAGGGTTAAGGGATAGATTATAACGTTTGTACATTATAAAAACCATTATGTCTATGGTAAGTCCACATAAAACATGGACACACAACATGTGTGTGCATGCATGCGTGTGTGCTTGAGTGTGTGTGTGTGTGTGTGTGTGTAATCTTTTTTTTACGTTTAAAAATTATTATTTCCTTTATAACGTAATCCACATGTTGAATTTTCAAACAGAGTGCCTGTCCCGTGTGTGTGCTTCCTTGAGAGTGTGTTCCTTATTTTCCAACATAGTATTCTGTATGTAAAAAAAAACTTCCAAAACACATAGCAACACAAAAATCTTAAACCATTAAATGAACCTCTTTATAAACCTCCTGTATCTAAAAACTTCAAGCTGTAACTGTATCAATCATTTGTGAAAGAAAGAAAGAAAGAAAATTTTCCCCATTGCTGATGTGATTTTAATGCCCTAATGTGAATTTAATTTTCTAATATAAAAATGAACAGGCTCAAATGACTCTACCAGAAAAATCGTAATTTTCCCTTTGATGTACAGTGATATTAGTGAACGGTATCAGTTCAAAATGCACATTCGTTTCCATACGGGAAAATGATAAAACTAATTCAAAACATTTCTTACTTGATATTCCAGTAGACATAAGTCAAAGTATTATCGTCCAGTCTCCCATGATTAGTCTAGTTTAATATCCTTTGATATTTCTCCTCAGACTGACTGATATTTTCAAGTAAAATACTGCCAGTTCTTTATATTACAATAACAGCTTTGTTCCATGAGAGTGTAGACTAACAAAACGCAGATTCTAAATTCAATAACACGGAGTGGAATAACTTAATCTCATCACTGCCTGTAAATCTCAGGTTATTTAAACATCTCATAGGTCTATTTCTGCATTGTGATAGAGTGTAATCTTCAGAATCTGCTATGATTTACTCAGGGTAGCTGGGCAATATAAAAGCAGCCTCACTGACTTTAACCTGATGTCTGTAACCGTTACCCTGCTACTGTCGCATATACCAAATCATTTTATTCCATCTGTGTGGACAATTTGGGAATCAGCTTCTCTGGACTTTACCTCCTGTCTGTCCACCCCCGCCCGTGGGCCAGGCCCTCACTTTTTGGCTATTATGCTTTATGCTTTATGCTTTCTTATACATTATCTGGAGTTCACTACCAGCT
The DNA here is from genome assembly GCF_025860055.1 of Xyrauchen texanus. NCBI lineage: Eukaryota > Metazoa > Chordata > Actinopteri > Cypriniformes > Catostomidae > Xyrauchen > Xyrauchen texanus. The sequence goes on from NC_068314.1 coordinate 33,067,860, forward strand.
GCTGAGACGGGAAATCTTAAGTCTTATATTGCTTTAAGGACATTTCAAAATTATGTGTGTGGCTTGGCACACAATGGCACGTAAATTCAGCTGTCATTTTTAACAAACTAAAACTGACAAGCCAAAAAGCTTATCCATTAACAATCTGTTTGAGGCAGACCCCAAGATGTTCTTTCTGTACAAAATTTTCTCACTGACTGAGAGAAAAATGAAAAGGGTTCTGCATTTAAAAATGGTGCCACTGTCACCAGCAGCTTTCATTTCTTATTGTGACAACAAAACTGTGCTTAAGAAGTTTCTTTAAAGTGAATGGAGGCGATTAATGAAAGCTTTTTGTCAAGCCACATTCTTACGTTTAGGTAAAATAATTAACAACAAAGCAAAAATGCCTTAACGATTTCTGCGCAATTGCTCTTTTGAAAAGATCAATTTGCTTAAATCCCAGCGAGCAATGGATTTTACTGGCGTCTTCAAACCCACAGAGCTTCATTATTTCAATTCATCTGTAAGCAATAAATGAATGTGCCATCTTAAACTCCTGTTTTTCGTAAAATAAAAAGGACACACAGTATTAGTTATACCAGGGCAAAATAACCTAAAAAAAAAATAACAAAATAAGCGAATGACGATGCCGAGTATAGTTCATAAATAAATAAGACTTTTTCAACAAACTAGTACAACCACAGAGGTAACTCTAGAACCAGGATTTTGAGAGATTTTCTAGCATGAGTCAAATAAACATATAAGAATTAAAGTGCTTTCTTTCTATTTTAAAAAGAAGTCTTTATATTTTCTTTATACATCTTAATTGCAAAAGGATTTCAGTTTAAAGCGAGGTAGAGAGGAGAAAAAAAGCACAAATGGCTCCCTAACTAATAGCCTACATCTTGATCCTGTGTCATAATCACAGAACAAACACAACACACACCTTTTGTCAAGAATCAATGTTTTTAGCTGGAATAGGTGACTGGGGAAAAACTTTTTTTTCTTCAGTCTCTCAAATATTTGTCCTTTTTTACTACAGTGTAATTTGTATTCTTCCTCATTTGAGGAACTAATTAGTTTGCTTTTCATTGACTCATAAACCAATTGCACATATTTTTTTAAATAAAAAAGAACATCATCTGAATATTATTTTGCCCTTTTTATTGCACTTATTGTTCTATTTTTTTGCACGCACACACACACATAAAAAAAATGTATATCATTGTTTGGACTCTCCATTGACTTCCATGCATTTTTGGGATTTTATACAGATCTAACGATAATTTCTATCCCCTAATCCAAACCACACCCCTAAACCTAACCCTCACAGAAACCTTTTTGCATTTTACATTTTCAAAAAAACTTTGTTTAGTATGTTTAATAAGCCATTTCCCCCGTGGGGACCGCTGGCTGGGCCCCACAAGGTAGGTGATCTAAGGTTTTACTATCCTTGTGGGTACATTTGGTCCCCACAATGTATAAACACACACACACACACACACACACACACACACACACACACACACACACACACACACACACACACACACACACACACACACTGAAATCACTGTTAGTCCTTGGACACACACACTGTTAAAATTGCAAATGAGGGCTAGCGACCCCGTCACAGCTGCCAGCAGACACATTGTAGCTACCTCATTCTGTCCTCACTGATTTAGCTTCATTCTGTACACAAGAAACACCCGTGTCTCTAAAACAACGTTACATACATGCTCCTAATGCCAGACAAAATTAACACATTTATTTTAATTCTTTATGCAATTTCTTTCTTTCTTTCTTTTGAGAATGGATGTTCGCACACAACGACATAAATACATTTACAAAATTTAAATAATAATAATAATAATAAATGAGTGTAATAATGAGCATTTATTTATCCTCTCGTTTTATGGTAATTTTAGAAGCCATCTTACCTGTACTGTAGGCTATATGAAGATGATGAAAATAAAAAAAAACTATCAAGGCGATTTTCTACTCCATTAGCATTATCTAAGAACCATAGTTTAATTATGTTATGTTATATTAATTAATATATATATATATATATTTTTTTTTTCTCCCACAGTCTTTATAAATCATCCAAAAATCTGACTAAATTCACACATCTCTGTATTCCCGATAGTCAAAATTTTTCCACCGGGCATCCGCTGATAAGAGTGAATAGTTACGCTCTTGCCTTGATTGACAGGTAGGAAAGAGGAAAATAGCTCTTTTGGGTGGGTTGGGTTTATGTTTTTATATTTGCTCCGTTGGAAATGGGATCGGGTCGATTCCTATCAATAAAATAACCTTTAAAAAGTCTATTTCTAATTCGCAAAGCATAGTTTCTTGCGTATTGTCATCCGCTACCCGATCTCACACGGTCCACGGTGCCACCGCCCCCCCTCGTCTGCCTCATTTGGTCTCGTCCATACTCGCTTTGGATTGTAGTTGTTTGTTTATGGCATCGTATTCATTCAACGGAAGGTAAAAGTCTGCCGGTCTGCGCCAGCGTTTCATATCAATGGCTCACAGGGCTCGTTTTATTTGACTGTGTGGACTTTTTATAATTGATCCCATAAGAATCCAATGATGGATATCCTATGGATTTTATGGACACTACTACCCTCGGTACTCGCTGTTGAAGGTAAGATGTTTCTCTCAGTGTTTTTGCGACTCCAGCATCTTGCCGTGCGAGCGAGAGTTTACGGACACGGCACGTTAGTTGATGTGAAATACTAAACACAGCCGCCGCTATGGTCTTTATTCTCCTCTGTTTATATTTTCTCAGCCCCTGTAACACATTCACGTGTTGTTTTAAGCACAGCCGCATGTGTGGGGGTATTCAGTGCAGAAGTGGTGATGCTGAAATCAGCATGTTGGACAATGAAACAGGTTTCCAGTGGAGGATACAAATACAAAACAATACAGAACAACCGAATACAGTTCTGTATACTCACTTACTGGCCACAGTTTCAGTCCCCATGGATGTGTACAGTAAATTATGCTCAGTGAATTATTAGTAGGTATTGCTGTTATTGCAGAAACCTATTGTGGGTTCAGTGTTTAAGTTTAAGTATAGTTAGGCTATAGTTATTTATCATCATGTAACCTAATTGATAATATAGACATGCTCAATCCTGTATTTTTTAGGCTGGAGGTTTTAAAGGGAGGGGTCCTTTTTTTTCTCTCTTAGCTTACATGATTTAAAACTATCAAATATGTTTTAAACAGAGCATGGCTAGCAACCGTGGTGCATTAAAAAATGTATTAAATATGCATGTGAAATCTGACACATTTGCATACTCAGGCACAGCTGTATTTTAATTAAAAAGGTGCTCATTCGACACACAACACTGCAGTCTTAGGGGGAAGTTAGTGATTCAGAGCACCAGTGCTTTTTTCTATTGCTTAGGCTATACATTTTTTGTCCAAATATTTTTTCATGGAGTAGAAGTACTTAACTCTAACATTATTAATTATAATTTTAAATTATATTGTACTGGCATATCAATTCTAGATAGTTTAGATATCTGAAAGTGTGTCGTCACTTGGTAACATAGGGCCACTTTATTTTTTCTTTTTTTTTACACTTGATTTGAGATCTCAGGAGAATGCCTGAAATGTTGAAATATTCCCAGGGCCAAATTTAAATTTAATTTAAATTAAATTTTCACACGGATATTATTATTATTATTATTGCAGTAATGATAATAGCATTTAAAAAAAAAAAATGATTTGAGTGGTTTAATCATTGTCAATGCATTAAAAAAAATTATGATTGCTTTTAGAGCCCATAAAGGTCCTAAAATATTGTTTGAACTTTTTTCCTTTTCGTAATGTAAATGTTCCTTTTATTTCTGTCTTCGCATTAAATAAAAGTATAAACAACGTTGTCAAACATTACTCACAAAGAGTGCAGATTCTGCCTTTTGTAGTACACGCATATAATTTGTATTTACGGTTATCAGAATTGCAGTAGCATATGTCACATTTGACTCTCTTCAACTCTCTGTGTTCATCGCTGTTAGTACACATGACATGATACTGAAGATGGAAAGAAAATTATTAACGAGCCCATTTAATGTTTTCACAGACACTTTGGCTGATTAAAATATTTTTATATACATACATATATACATTGACATATATATATATATATATATATATATATATATATATATACATATATATATATATATATATATATATATATATATATATATATATTTTAATCAGCCAAAGTGTCTGTGAAAACATTAAATGGGCATGCATATATGTGTGTGTATGTATATATATATATATATATATATATATATATATATATATATATATATATATATATATATATATATATACATACACACATTCAAACATACATTCAAAAATATATATATATATATATGTTTGAATGTATGTTTGAATGAATGTATGTATGTATATATATATATATATATATATATATATATATATATATATATATGAGAGAGAGAGAGAGAGAGAGAGAGAGAGAACAGTTGATTAGGGGATGGATGCTTGTGTGTTCTCCTAACCAAAAGGGATTTTTTTCATCACCTTTGGATCACTTAATCACAAAATCTGTGGTGATTGGTCGATTCTTATTGCTCCTCTGACTATCACCCTAGTTTATCAGCCAATGGCTTTAAAGCATGCCGCTTACGTATAGTATAAAAAAAATAGCGAGTTGAAAAAGAGGTCAGCGCCGTTTCGACCTTAAAAACAAAGTGATAGCAGGCTGAAGAGGAGATGGGTTGCAGAGATTTGACGTCATCATAAAGCCTTCTAAAACAGTGTTTTGTACCTCACAAATTGTGGAAATCATCTGTTATAGCTCTATATAAAGTAACTTTGAGAGGACGTGACAAATGGAATGTGTTTAGCCTAAGGATAGGATTGCTGTCACAAATATTTAATTTGTAAATAGGCTTCTTGTAATTGCCTGTAATATCATTAGAATACAATTGAAGTGTAGGGTGTGTGACCATAGTGACGCTTTTGAGTCTGAGACTACTTTAGAGTAAGAAAAAAAGCAGTGCAAGTTCTTTTATAAACTTACAGTGAATTTAGACTGATTTTTTCCCAGCAGGTGACTTTACGAAATATGGTTCAGCTGTTCATTGTATTTTTATATCAAACGATACCGCCTGCCTTAAGGACTTTGAAGTTTTCTTTAGCGACAATGTTTCTCTATATGTCAGCTTGCATTCTGCAGCAGTTTGAAGTTACAGTGTAATTTAGCATTAGCTTCAGTGATGAGTGTAAAAAAATGTCTCTTATGTAATTTCTCAATATCAAAGATGTGTGATGTTACCTTTTTTCCCCCCAGCTGTTCCGCTTTGTTTCTCAGTTGGCCCAGACTGTAATCACACAATCTGACGTATCAGATTTTAAATAGATGATTACACGTAAGAAAAGGGAACATCCACCTGACTTTTATGTGGTTACACATCACAAATATAGAATTTTTTTTTTGGTTTTGAAATGTTATCAAGCAGGATATTCCATCAATAAGGCCAAGACTAAGCTGCATTTTGTTTACCACGTCAGAGAGTTGGCATCTATTGTAAGTAGGACACCAGTCGTACAAAAGATTCCTCGTTATTTTAATGTTCCCAGCGTGAATTCCATTTTGCCGTCATAATGTCATGATGTGCCTTCTTTCTCATTTTGAGACATCCCTTAAGCAGCTGTGTTTGTTCCCATGTACTGTATGCAAATATCTGATTAGTTAATATGCAATGATGTGCTCTCCAACACTTTGATGGAAATTGTTAGAATGTCCTAGTAGAGGTTGAACATGTTCATACATTTTTCAAGGGTAAAAATAGCATCCAGTTTTAATAAGGGATTTGATGGTACAAAATCACTATTTTCATGACCCACTTTACACTTAAATATAGATATAAGAATATTTTATTTTTGGCTTGGTGTGTTGCTTCCATCAAAAATGCTGTAATTTCAATTTGGATGATTTTTTAATCTATGAGTAGAATAGATTCAATCGTGTATTTATAGTTGTGTTAGCTCAATCTATTCCATTCGATGGGACAGAATTTCCAATATTACAAATACAAGTACTACAGTGTTTGTCTGGCTCAACATTTTGTATGAGATGAAAATTTGTTGCGGCTAAGCTTTTACAATCTATTTCCATAACACTCTAAACAGTACAGTGAGGGATAATGAAAGCTATTGTTTGTTAACATAGCTGTTTTAACCCTCATATCAACACTTCCACTTTGAAATGCCTGCCAAGTTTGAATAATCTGCTTTCAAATGTAAATGCAACCAGTCCGTTTCCAACTCTACGTCGAGTGTGGGCCACGGTGGCGTAAACTGACACGTAGCGTTACAGTTTTTCAGGCGTGTAACAAAAGGCAGAGTGTGGGGTGGAGGACCTGGCGATAGGGGTTCAGAAATGGGATTAGATAAAGGTAAAGCTAGCGGCTGCACGCAATCCTGTGTTTTCTCAGTCCGCTGAACGAGCAGAAGCAGGCCAGCACGCCAGCCTCCGCAGTGGCGTTCACAAAGAATCCGCCTCCATTCAGTGCCTAATCCATGCTGCCCAGGGCCCGGCTATTGTCACTTTGCATGCAAAATTTCAATTAGTGCTGGTACCAGTTGTTTCTCTAGTGAGATGGGTGTCACATTTCGAGGGAAAGGCCGTGGGCTACCTTGGCCATGCAGAAAGTCTGGACACAGACGCTCATGGGAAATGGGGTTGATGGAACAAAAATACTGCTGCTTTTTTTTTTGTTTTGCAGAGATCCTGCCGCCCTCGGCACAGCATGCTATTTTTGTTGCTGTTGGACCTGGAGGTTTTTGTTTCACAAGTGTGTCAGTTCTGCCCTTACTGTTTATTTTCAGCAGTTTCTTGTTCTGTGAGTGGCTATGCACTCAGCAATTTAAGGAATTGACGTACTGTTGAAAATCATCCTATCAAGGGAGTTTAATTTTGCTTGAGCCAAAGCAATCTCATCTACAAAACGTGCCAGTCAGAGTTAAACTGATCGTGCTATGCAATTTTGACTAGTAATTTCACAGAAATTGCAAAACAATTTTAGTGATGACTGCCAAAATGATTTAGCTCATTACCACCTCTGTGTTTCCCCACTCTTCAACATTTTGCCATCCACATGTTACACCTGGGTTGGATGTAAATCTATCTATAATTATTTGACTATAATATGGGGTTATTTTAGTCAGGTCCAGGCAGTTTCCTGCATGCGCTTTGAGAGTGAGTTTAAAGGGAGTTTCCTGCGAGCAGGACGGATTAGAGGCACTCTCTACCACATTCCTTCTCTCTGGTTAAGTCTGAAAAGTGATGTCACTTCATCCAAAGAGAAGCTCACACACACACACACACACACACACACACACACACACACACACACACACACACACACACACACACACACACACACACACACACACACACACACACACACACACACAGTTGTGTTTCCATGTTTTATGGGGACTTTCCATAGACATAATGGTTTTTATACTGTACAAACTTTATATTCTATCCCCTAAACCTAACCCTACCCCTAAACCTAACCCTCACAGAAAACTTTCTGCATTTTTACATTTTCAAAAAACATAATTTAGTATGATTTATAAGCTGTTTTCCTCATGGGGACCGACAAAATGTCCCCACAAGGTCAAACATTTCGGTTTTACTATCCTTATGGGGACATTTGGTCCCCACAAAGTGATAAATACACGCACACACACACACACACACACACACACACACACACACACACACACACACACACACACACACACACACACGTTGTGTTTCCATGTTTTATGGGGACTTTCCATAGACATAATGGTTTTTATACTGTACAAACTTTATATTCTATCCCCTAAACCTAACCCTACCCCTAAACCTAACCCTCACAGAAAACTTTCTGCATTTTTACATTTTCAAAAAACATAATTTAGTATGATTTATAAGCTGTTTTCCTCATGGGGACCAACAAAATGTCCCCACAAGGTCAAAAATTTCGGGTTTTACTATCCTTATGGGGACATTTGGTCCCCACAAAGTGATAAATACACGCACACACACACACACACACACACACACACACACACACATTGTTTCTGTTGCCACCTTTCTGGCAGTATTTCAGTTTTGCAGACTGAAAAACAAATACAAAAAAGGAATACAGCTGTTGACAATCAATTAAAATAGCCTGGATAATTTTTTCATATTATATTTCATACATTTGAGCTATCTCTGTGTTTATTTACACAATGTCTCAGAGCTAAAAGAACCATATCTTTTAATCATAACAATAACATGGAAGTTTGACCATTACCTGAGCTTTTTTAACTCCGTGTTAGTAGAGAGAGGATAAATGAGGGGCTGTACGTTACAGAATACTGTACTTAGGATTGGCTGAGTGTGTGGTTGGAGGTTGTGTGGGTTTTTCTTGAAACAGTTAAATGATAGCCGTGTTTTTCTACCTTGAGGTGATAATTGTTTCAATCTGCAGTACTAGAAAAGGCCCTGGCCACATTTCAGGCCAGAGCTCGAGTGTACCCAGAGACTTTAAATAGAACAAGTTAACATCACAGCATAGTTCGATTATTTAATTTTGTAATGTATAGGCTTAATGCAGCCAAATCAATCAATTTAGCATGTATAAGCTCGTACTGGTGGAACACAATGGTCGTCTCATTCCCATTGGCCTTATTTGCGAGAACGTTTATCTTCACCGTAACCAAATGCAAAGCAAACTGTCTCCTGCAATTTACTAAGCATTCTGCAAAACACATCTGAAATGAAATATGCAGGCGGTCCTTTACTCCTTAGAGCTGTGTGCAATGTGATTACTCATGCATATGTTAGCTTCCAATGTTCATTCTGCGATTATAATAATATACCCAGTGTAAAAATTGAGCTTAGGGGATAAAAATTAGTCGTACATGAGGTACTGCAAGCAACCCTAAACTTAAAACATGTTCTAATATCACCTGGAGCATCACATCGGGGGAACTATTGATTTTTACTCTGATCATATATATAGATAGACCCCTGGATGTGATTTTACATTGGGCTCGTGGCACTGGGAGCAGTTTAGCTAATTACGTTTCAGTTGGCTGGCTGTCTTGAGGGGCTAATTAAATGAGCCTAATTGCATAAAACTAGCCCTGCTGATAGTAGACTAACTTATGTAAGCAAGGCCACTTTACCACTATTATGGGACTGTTGGTATTTTTGGGAGCATGTGTACAGGATGTTTTGACCAATTTAATATGCATATACATCCCCATAAATCACTTTTTCAATATTTGAGATATTTGGAATCACATATGATTTGATATTGTTGTACTAGAATATTGGGTCACATGTGTCACATGGGAATGCAAAGGTCCAATTATAAAATTAGCGCAAAGAAAGAAAGAAACAAAACATCATATTTCTTGCCTGCACCTGTGTAAAAACAAAGCTGAGTAAATTCTAGCGACTGTTGTGTGTGAAAATCCCAGGAGCTCAGCAGTTACAGAAATACTCAAACCAGCCCATCTAGCTCCAACAATCATCCATGTGATTATCTAATCAGCCAATTGTGTGGCAGCAGTGCAGTGCATAAACTCAAGCAGATGTGGATAAAGAGTGTCAGTAAATGTTCATGCATCAGAATGGAGAAAAAAAGTATCTCAGTGATTTGGACCATGGCATGGTTATTGGTGCCAGATGGGCTGGTTTGTGTATTTCTGTAGCTGCTGATCTCCTGGGATTTCCACACACAACAGTCTCTAGAATTAACTCTGATTGGTACCAAAAACATCCAGTGAGCGGCAGTACTGTGGACAGAAATGCCTTGTTGATGAGAGAGGTCAACAGAGAATGGCCAGAATGGTTAGAACTGGCAAAGTCTACTCAGATAACTGCTCTGTGCAATTGTGGTGAAAAGATTAGCAAGCGAGTTGGCACTGTATCTCCTGAACTTCTTCCTCATTATACTACTCAATCACTGGTGAGTTAAATCTGAAAATGTACCAGCCAGTGGCTAATCATAGACATTTTAGTCACATAGCATATAATTTACTATCATTGTGGTTGTTTTTACATGCATTGTATACGGTTGCCGCATGGAATAAAAGATTGATCTTGGGATTTAAGAATCAAATTCAAGATCGTTCAAATAAAAAATAGATATTTTTACCCAACTGTTGCTGGGTGGAGGGCGGGGTCGGGATTTTGCACACCTAGCCCCTAATCAGGCTAATTAGCCCTCGAGAGGGATACGGGCCGACCGAAGACGGCAGTGCGAGAGATAGAGAGAGAGATTTACGGACCGACACCTGTGTGTGTGTGTGTCTTTTTGGTTAAGTTTATAACTTGCCTCCTCCTTTCCATTAATCCCTTTACACTGGTGCTGAAACCTGGGAAGGGGGAGGGATGCGCCATATTGGAGTTCTCGGTGCTACCATCCACCCCGGAAGATGGAGGAGCCCGGCCGCCTGGAAGCGGAGGAACGACCCCCGACCGCGAAGGGAGGTGGGGCTACCATCCACCAAAAATCAGTTCCGTCCGCCAGGGGCTGGAGGACTGCCTCTGATCCGCCCTGGGGAGGCATGTCTGTCATCCATTAGAGGGTGGAGGAGTGGCCGAGGACCAAGCTATGACGTATCAGAGAACCGGCGAGTAAGTGTTTTTTTTTTTCTCTCTCTCTCTCTTCTCTCTCCCACTGCTGCTCCGTGTTGGCCTTTCCCTCTCTCTTTATTTTTAAAATGTTTTGTTAATTGGGCACGATCGTTGTTACGGCGTGTGCCACCCTTTTTTTTTTGGTTTCCCTCCCATTGTCCCATCCCTCATCCAGGTAGACGTGGATGACCTGCCGGCAGACGGGGCAGAAGGCTCGCCCTTCCCCAGGGAAAGGGGTGGGGGGGTGTACGTCATGCCGGGAACTCCCCGGCCTGAGAGAACGAGGGATGAATGTGGCAGGGCAGAGGGCAGGGCCGGGTCGTGATTCCGCACCCCCTGCCCCTAATCAGGCTAATTAGCCATCGAGAGGGATAAGGGCCGACAGAAGACGGCAGTACGAGAGAGAGAGAGAGATTTACAGACAGCTGTCCGACACCTGTGTGTGTGTTTGTCTTTTTGGTTAAGTTTATAATTAAAATATTATTTATATTGTCAAGCTGGTTCTCGCCTCCTTCTTTCCATTAATCCCTTTACGCCAACTCTAGCAAGTAAATTCAGGCGGAGAAAACAAATTTCAAATCTTAAAAAAATCCTTTAAGTGGAAGTCAGTGGAAGTTGTGTATTCCTGTGAGAGGTCAGACCTTGTTCACACAGACACACACCCTTAAACATGTGCTATTCATCAAGACGTTCGACAAACATGATGCATCTGCGCTAGTGGGGCGCTGCTGTATGTCTCCCAGAAAACAGTCTGTCTTCAGAGATAAAGGCAGGCTGATTGCGTCCTCATCTGCATCACAAAGGGCAGCCTCATTCACCTGAGCTGCTGTTAGCCTGAACACACTTGACACCTCCTGGCATTTCCGCCATCACACGATATCTGCCAGGCTTTGACTGCATGCATCCTTTCTCTCAGGCTGGAAGCTGATGGCTTGACTTATATCAGCGCCTTGGGGATGTGACCTGTGCCCCTTTATAACTCAGCCTGATGTTATTGCTTTCATCCCTGTCAATGGCAGCAGCGGCAGTGGGCTTGAACCACTATGACTCTGACTCTTTCTTTGCACTGGCCTGGGTCAAAACATGCACTCTGATAGAAGGAGCACAGAGCTGACAGAAAGCTTCCTCTTCCCAGAAAGGAGTGCAAGGGTCTCTGTTAACCGCAGGATGCCTGACGCTGTTTTCATTTTGTTGTTTTGTTTCGTTTAGACTCCTGAATGCTTTAATAGATGCCTCGTAGTCTTTGGTCCTCAGTGGATTCTCAATGGCTGAGAGGCAAATTGAAAATCTTTCCCACTATATTCGTAATTAAGAATTCACAAACAGTGAATTCTCTGCATTACGGTGAATCAAACTGTAGGCATTAGAGTAAAGTAGCAAACTTTGGTTAATATGCCTAAGTAAAAACATTAATTGATTGCTCTCAAACTATTTTGCATTGGGTGTATTTTGCTTTCGATATATTGAGAAAACTTGTGCTGAATTATTCTTCTCAATTTTATTTTCAGGGAAAATGCAGGCTGTGTGTGAGCTCAAACAAACTTAGTTTTGAGCTATGTGTCAGCCTGCTCCTTACAGGATTAACACCCAGACTCCATTCCCTGGCCACCTGTGACTTTTTCATGGCTAATCAAAGTTTGCATCAGTCCCTTTGGTGACAGAATTATGCAGAATTAAAATGTAGGAGGTCCAATTTGCACCTGCTTCACATAACAAAGGAAAACTTATTTAAACCAAATAATAATAATAATTCACAATAAGTTAACTAAATATTTGAGCTGTTTAGAAAATTCTGCATTAGCCAATGCCTGGGCTGTTTTAGATGGGCTAAGCTAATCAAAATGACCTGAAAGGCAAAGTGTGTCACAGGATATTACCACAGAGTTATGTGTTTGCATCTAATGTTAGCTTGGGACACTGGGAATTAGTAAACATAATTGGGTGATTTGGCCTATAGCTATGATTTGACTGCTCTTGGAAAATATATTCCTATTAATTCATATCTAATATGAACCCTGCAGTTTGTGATCATCTGTTGTTCTGTCTTGAAGTCCAGATCACAGTGTCGTATTTAAGGCATAATTAAATGTTTATGAAATGTTGTGTTTCAGTTAACTGTGCATAATCGTATATTTTCAGTGGTAAGCAAATGCATCAGGCAGACTCAGAATAGAATAAAACAGAATAAATTCAAAGCTCAATTTGAAGGTTAGCTGATAAAGACGTTTAAAGCCAAGGGTCACTACAACACATCATAATGGCGGTTAAGCAACTGCAGTCCAATTAGTTATGACTGCATCATGGTGGACAGTCTCTGAATTATAAGTAAGTACCTTGGGGAGGATTCAGCGTAGCATGGGGCAGGAGGTGGGTGTGATGTTCTGTAGTTTAGTGCTGCTTCAAATAATTAGTGATGCTTTAAGATTTCTTTTATTTTTAATAAATGTGTCTAAAACAACTTTTGGAATGTTCTCAATAATGGGTCTTCAACCTTTTTCAGGCCAAGGACCCTTTGGTTCTTGGTATTATTTGGTATTATATACACTTTCTCACTGCGGCCCACTCTAGCACTTTCTCAACGCGCCTTCACACCGTGCACACCAATGCGCCTATCAATTAGAATACAGCCAACCCAATTTCATGAAAAATCGTACATAATTTACGAGTTGGCTATTTCGTATAGTCTTGCATGATGTTGTTCACATAAACTCGTATGACTTCATCACTGTGCAAATTTCCAGATGTCAAATGCGGAAGTAAGCTTGAGTTCTGCGCACGAGGCATTAAGGACATGCTTATTAATATTATGCCCTTACCCAAACCCCTTATCTATACTTAACCAGTCAGTAGAGTGTGTAAACATGATAGAAAGCTGTTGTGTGTGACAGAAGCAAGTAATTGTTGTGCATTAGATGGAAACAATGTCCATCAACTTCATTGGCTGTAGTGAAAGCTGTAGGAATTGAAACGAGTGCAGTCACACGATATCGTACGAATTAGGCAAATTTAGAAAAGTCGTATGAATCCAGAGGAATTCGCCTAGAGAGTGGGTTGATACAGCAGCAATAATCAATGGAAAATATGAGGCCTCAGTAATGAGCATTCTAGTTTGTTCCCTTTTTAATGAAAACAAGTGAAATCAACTCATCAGAACTGAAAGGAAAGGGCAGACAAAAAACACGGCCTATTTGTTTTTGTTTTTTTAAATATGTCCCTCCAGTCTCTTTTTATGAAAGATTTTTTAGCAGGGCAAGATGCAGGGCAAACCACCACAAATTCAACGCTGCCAAGATAATGAGATATTCTTCCGCTGGGGTTGGTTAAACAACGTCTGGAATCATTGTAGCCATGAAGTAACACTGTTTGCTGAAACAGGAGCAAAATATAATGTTTAGAAAAGAGTGATGACTATTTTCCATACCTTCCACCAGCTCTACCTTTCAGATAATAATCATCATGGATCATCCAGGCAGGCAGCTGGAAAATCTATACAGCCTCCCGTGGGAGTAGATATGAAGAGGATATGACTGAGGCTGTACTATGAAAATGAATAAGTCATATGACAGAGTTAATGTGCAGAATGTTATTTTTCACACTGCATATGTTGAATACCGTTTTTATCTGACGCTAACATAAGATGCCATGTGTATGGGTTTAGCTAAGCTGTCAGTTCCAAGCATTACCCACAATCCATCAGAATCACAGTCAACCACAGTGGCTGTGCTAATGTGAATGTTGGGGGGCTGGGGGTGCTGGTGACAATATGCTGCAAAGAAATGACTTTAATGCTCAGGCTCCGTTTAGCTACAGTATACAGATTTCTCGATTTGATTGGATTCTAATTTTGATTCAATTTGATTCGATTCTGATTACATTTACATTTATTCATTTGGCAGACGCTTTTATCTAAAGCGACTTACAAAAGAGGAAAACATAAGCGAATCATCTTAAGGAGACAGTGGTACGAAAAGTGCCATACTACAAAGTTTCACTATCATCAGAATAGCATTCAAAACAGATTTAAGTGCAACAAGAATATTTTTTTTTATTTTTTAGTGACTGGTTAAGTGCTCTTGGAAAAGATGTGTTTTTAGCCATTTTTTGAAGATAGAGAGTGAGTCAGCTTTACGGATGGAGTTGGGAAGGTCATTCCACCAATGTGGTATGATGAGACTGAGAGTCCGGGAAAGTGTTTTGGTGCCTCTATGTTTTGGTACGACAAGGCAACGTTCCTTAGCTGACCGCAGGCTTCTGGTTGGAACGTAGCTCTGCATAAATGTTTTTAGGTATGCTGGAGCAGACCCAGTGACTGTTTTATATGCCAGCATCAGGGCCTTGAATTTAGTATGTGCATGAACCAGCAGCCAGTGGAGAGAGACAAAGAGTGGTGTAACATGTGCTCTCTTTGGTTCATTAAAGACCAGACGTGCTGCTGCATTCTGGATCATTTGGAGAGGTCTAATTGCACATGCAGGAAGGCCTGCAATGAGAACGTTACAGTAGTCCAGTCTAGTTATGACAAGGGACTGAACGAGCAGTTGTGTGGCATGTACAGAGAGGAAAGGTCTTATCTTCCTGATATTGTAGAGTGTAAATCTACATGATCTTGCAGTCTTTGAGATGTGGTCTGTGAAATTTAGCTCATCATCAATGGTTACCCCTAGATTTCTGACCGTTTTGGAAGGCAACACTGTAGTTGGACCCAGCTGCACGGTGATGTTGTGTTCAACAGCAGGGTTGGCTGGAAAGACAAGGAGTTCGGTCTTGGCTAGGTTGAGTTGCAGGTGGTGTTCCTTCATCCAGGCTGAGATGTCTGCCAGACAGGCAGCGATTCGAGCGGTCACTGTGGTGTTGTTGGGCTGGTGATTAATTTTGGTATTACATTTGCTTACAAATTAAAGCAATTTGATGATTCTCAATTCCAGTTGCGATACCACAACTAAATATTAATTTAAGTAAACATTGTTT
The DNA here is from genome assembly GCF_025860055.1 of Xyrauchen texanus. NCBI lineage: Eukaryota > Metazoa > Chordata > Actinopteri > Cypriniformes > Catostomidae > Xyrauchen > Xyrauchen texanus. The sequence continues at coordinate 33,083,506 of NC_068314.1, forward strand.
CAAGTTATCAAGTAATTATAAGACAAGCAACAGTCATGAACAAAATATGAACAAAGAAATAACTTACAAGTAATAGAACAAATAAAAACAATAGAACAAAGATTTAACAAAGATGCTTTCAGAGCATACAGTACATGTACATAAAGCAATACAAATAAGCCGTCTGCTAGTCAGTCCAACAGTGTACCAAAGTGAGGAAATAAAAAGTGATCTTTAAGTTTCTCATTATTTGTGTAGTTTCTCTCTCTATTCTCTTTTCCCTTTGATCTACTAACGAGATCAACTAGTGGTTATCTTTCAAATGACCTTTGAAGTGAAAGATCAAAGTTGTGATACCCAATCTTATAGAATAATCTTTAAATTGGATTGAATCATTGTGGATTTTACCAGTATTTTCATGGTAGGCATCTCTACCTGTTCATATCACAAGTCAACTGAGCTTAATCAGTCTAGGGAAATAAACAATACCACCCAGCCAATTTCCCCCTGTTTATGAAACCCCCGTCCCCATGGGAGCGGCCCGGCATATCAATTACAACATTGAGCGACCTGATTTCTCCTTTGTTCCTTGCGTGCTGCAAAACCTGTCAGAGCCACACATTGAGAAAACATGCTCAGCTCTGTTTTAGATGAGCGAGATTTATGCTGACTTCACTGTCCTAAGTTTAGATATTTTAAGCCTTGGCTCTCATTGTTAAGATAATTCTTACCCTTTAAAACTCCTTCCTTTGATTCCTTGCCATGTGCCATTTTACTGGTAAGTAAACAATTTATATGAAACATAAAGTTTTTTTGTGCTCCCTTTTGGCGAGGCAGTTATGTATTATATCAGTCAGTCTGAGGGTATTCGTTATTATCAGCTAAATTAAACAGCAACCGGTGAAGAAACGAGAACATAAATCTGAGTTTGATGTTGCAGCCCTGCATGGTGGGCTTAGAAAGAATTATTAAGAGCCACACAAAGAACTGGTGATATGACGGCGTATTCCCACTACAGGTCTGTTTTTTGATAAGTTCACCCTCCTTTTAAGTCCCCCCTCTCTATTTCTATATCCTGTGGTGATATGTGGCAGACACGTTGCATGCATGTGGTAACGGTACAAGTCCCTCGATGGGTTCGCCATTAGAGGGGCCCATCTCGTGATTGGAAAAACAAGTTCTTAATTACACACCCAGTCTTTTTTCTGTGTACAGTTTGGGCAAAGAGCATGGCAGGCTTTACCTAAATATCACTCCTCTGCCTGCTGCCAGGATCTTTTGAGTGATAAGGCTGGAAGGGCCACTTATTCCAACAAGTTCACCCCCTTTGTCGGGAATGAAAAATGGGCCCACCCCTCCTCTTAAACATACCATGCAAGGCGGCTCTTTGTGGGGACCATATGGCTCAGGCTGTTGCATCGTGATATATGGCCGACGGAGCACCTGCAGAATCGGGCTAGGAGACCACGTCTCGCCTTGGCGTGTGGAAACGAAAGACCTGAATTTGGATTAGTGCAGGAGGTGTGAACACAGGGTCAAGGGCACTGCTAGCCTTTGAACTACCAGCCAAAAAGGGCCACACCTCAGATTCCATACTGTGTGTTTTTGTACTTTTCTTGCACAGCCAGGCGTAGGCATGTGCCACATTTTTGACCCAGCATTTTCATTTTGATATCAATTGACACCTTTAAACTTTTTGGAATTGTACCCTCCATGTCTTGCCAAGATGGCTGGCACACTTATGGCCATCATGCTTTTCAAAGCTTTTCAAATGGTAGCAAACAGATTGTGCATCTGTCATTTTCTACTGTAGACTGCCAATTTATTGCTGCCTCATACAGACTGCTCATTTGAAACAGTGGTCTGAACATATTGCATTACAAATCAATCTGAAATCTCTGAAAGCCTCCACTTAGGAATTGTTCAATGAAGTAAAAAGCCAGTAATGCAGATTGGTTTGAAGGGAAATGAAAAATGGGTTCTTTATGGTTTGGATAAATATTTCTTTTCTTTTTCTTTTTTTTTTTTAGTTTCCAGCCGCTGAGCTAAAATGCACCATCTATGCATTTATTTCACATTACATTTCAAACATTCCTAAAGTTGCTTGTTGAATTTATGCCACGTCCACACTAACACGTTTTTGCTTGAAAACACAATAATCTCTACAACACTAGGATGCCGTTTTCAACCAAATTTACAACTAGAGTTAGAATGTTGGGAAACATAACTTTCATAATTTTCATGCTGCCCCAACAGCCAGCAGATAACTCAAGGTTTTACTTGTATTGGTGTCTTTGGGTAGTGTCGTTCACCTTTAAATTAGGCCTAAAAAAGGAAGGGTTTGAGAAGTAAGGGTTTGTTGGAACATCATACCAGACTGCTCAAACATTCCATGTCAAGACAAATGCTGATTGAACATGTTCAGTCAGTGAAAACAAACACCAACGAATGTCAGCAGGATAACACACTGATTCAACAAAACCTAACAATCATTGGAAGTTTGCTGGAGTTTGGTGTGAACTGGCCTTACAACGGTGTGCTTCAATCTGAACTCTGTTATTCTGCATTTGTTAAATAGGCCTTTTCTTGTCAAATTGCGTCTGATTTTGAATATTTGTCGAAACAAGAGCAGTTGGAACACTGGGAATGAGAAAGCTTTAGAACATGAACTGTACAAAGTATAGGTCTGCAAATAATAATAATAATAATTGTATAATGCTTTTCAGCTACACGCATGCTTTTGTGGACCATTATAATTATAGCACTATGCTAAATCTGTAAATTTACCAGAGTTGACAGGCTGACATGTACGCATCACTTACCATATGGTAGTGGTCCATCATTTTTAATTAAGCAATTAAACACTGGTCCCGCCTAGAAGTATTTGCACACATCAAACACTATTCTGGACACATGATCCATATCAGTCAGATATATCAATCAGATTCTATTTTGTATGCGCTCACCATTATATCACTCAACATCAGGCACTGCAGCTATGCTACATAAAGCTTATAAAGTCAGTGAGCCCTTCAGACTAATTTTAAAAGTGACACGTCCTTCACTACACAAATGCACTCTGTTTTTATTTATACTTGACTGTTTTAAAAATGCAGTACTGTTTAACCTGTTGATGTGCGCCCACTTTTTGAGCACAAACCATGAAAATGACCTGAACTTAAATGGTTGTATTTACTAGACCCTTTGGAGTATGGACACAGTTGTAGTATCTTCTGAAAGAAGACACTTTGGGCTTTATTTCCCAAGTTTGAGAATTCATATATGTTGTTATTTTTTTAAAGTTAGAGAAGCTGAAGTTTATAGTAATAGAAATATTTTGTGCCGAACATGTTTTTATAATCTAAACTAACAATAATAAAAGTGCCAAGACAAACCAGAAATACAATGTTCTCAAAGCCACAAGTCTAAAGAAGTTATGTTTTAAATTTGAAGGTGATCGAACAAAAAATGAGGTTCCTGCAGCTTTTTTCTCTGTAAAATCGCGAACAGAGTAAAATTAAGGCTCCGCCTTTGAAGACGACACAAAATCTGACTGCACCGCTTGGCTATTATGAATTAAACTACGCCGCGTTTTTAAAAATAGGCTTTGGAGACAGGCTCATTTTGTTTATGAGACTCTAATATATAAGATCATATACAGTTTTACAACATGAATGCTGCTCAGATTGCAGAGTTTGTTGAAGAACAACGACAAAGGGTAATTCTTTCAGGTGAGATCTCATGTAAACAATGGAGAATATATCAATATTTCTCAGATTTATCACTTTTATGGACAAAAAGTGCTATTGGATGTTTTTCAATGAACGCTTGTCATGGACAATTGACCCAAGTGTGCCGAACTGGATTCATCTGGCGATCACGTTTTCATAATAAAGGTACGAAGTCCCGTTTTGATATTGCATGTTTTCATTTGTACTCCTGGCACAAATAACTAAATTGCTGTTTCTGGAGCATTGCTATCATGAAACAGAGATCGGATATCAATGTTGAACCCTTAGACCTTTAAAAAGATGTATCATTTGTTAACATTAATTACATATATAGACTGTAAATTATATATTAAATGTAAGCAGAGTGACGTCACCACCGCATGCGAACGATTGCGTATCAACAGGTTAAAAACCCCTTTCAGAAGGTGAGTAACTTATTGGAGATTTTTGATTGTTATCAGCCACTTTTTACTTGCCAAGAGTAATTTGCATTTACAGCAGGTTGTTCCATCTATAGTAAGTCAACAGGCTATTAAATAAAAAGCATTTTTTAAATCTTTTGCAGATCTTTAAATATTGTATTTTTGATTATCTCCGTAGAGCTCAAAGTGATTGATTTCATATTATTTGTGTTGATATGTTTAGAAAATTTGCAGTCAAGGGGTAAAGCAAATAGTGTTGCTTTCAAAAACTGACTTTGTTTAGTTTATAAAAATGTTTGTGATTCTAACAGAAAATAAGCCACACATTCCAGAATGATCTGATTGTTATAGACATAGAGGCCGACTTAAGGAAAAACACATGTTGAAAATCCTTTATCATGTGATTTTTAAACTTGTGATCAGGTCGATAGCGGATACTGCATAACACAATGTAGCTTAAAAGTTGCCAAATGTTACAACAAACATACACATGTTTTACTTTAGTTCTTAAACTTATCACGATGACTAAAGAGTGAACTTGTGATCCACTCGCCATTAGATTTTAAGGCATAACAATGTAAGTGTTGCCAAAAGTTATGTAAAACATGCATATGCATGAGTACTTCTTAATCGAGACTCCGATGACATCTATTGTTCTAAAGTTAAGCTAATCGTGATTCATATTGAGTAAAAGTGTTTTTTCAGATGTAAACAAAGATACTATTTAGCCTTTTATTAAACCATGTTTCTTTTTAGGACATCCCCAAAATACGTTTTTGTTTTTCCAGATATAGCTCGTTGCTGGAGGCGAATTTTGTTCCTTGAGTATAGCCAGGTCAGAAATGCTCACACATTCATATGTACATGAAATACAAATTGATTCTCTTTAAACTCATGTGGCGTCATGTGGTTCACCCAGTAACACTGGCTGTTTCAGTGCTTGATGATAAGCACATGTCTTTGGCATAGATGTACTGCACATCATAAATAATGTTGGTCCATGTTTTTTGAAAAATGAATGGAGACCTCGTTTGGCAGCACCCCTGCTCCACATAGCGTTCTGAGGGAATGCAAGCTCTGGGTTAGTCTTTTCTAAATTCAGGGAGTAAACGGTTGTTTGCACACCGAACAGTGGTCTGGTTTACACTCCAGTCTTAAGCAATGCATTCAAGATTTGAAAACTGCCTCAGGTGTGAACAAACAAAGCATCTGCTCGTCAGATTTTTTAAGGACTATTTTGGTTGCTGCTGGCACCCACTAGACGGCATCTTCAAATCCTTGAAATCGAGAGAAGAGAAGAGTCTTAAGCTGCCTCACTTGAGTTGTGTAGCTGGAGGGCAATGCTCAGTGACCTCTTAGACAACACAATCCACTCACTCAAAGATGCCACCTCAATCTCCATTGTTGGGTCTCTATCCGCTCTCTGTTCTTTGGAAATCAAGCTCTCTTCCTGCCTTCTCCCTCTCCGTTTCTTTCACATACAGTCTTCCTTTCTCTCTCAGCGAAAAAAAGACGAGAAAGTAAAACAGCGTTAATGCTTTTATTCCTCCCTCTGCTTATGCAAAGAGTGAAGTATTAACAGGACTAGTCCAGTGTGGCAGGATCAATGTGGAGGAAACATTACTTGTCACTCTGCTTTGTATTAAGACCTCATCAGTGCCAAAAGATTTAAGAGCTTTGGCTCGAGATGTCAGTTAGACACGATTTCGCCCAGGGCCATCGCAAAACATGTGTTCTCTTTGAGGTACTGGGGCCAGATGTGAGAGTTTTAACGCTTCGGGTTTCCTCTTACCTTCTTAAGCTGCCAGACAGCCAAAAGAACTAGCGAGGCTCCACAAAACAAAGGAGAGAGAGTGTAAAAAAGGGGTGGGGTCCAGAGAAAGAAAGACTGCCTAAGCCACCTCGCCCATCCTATGGGGTTGCCACATTCCCAATTGTGGCTGCGGAGAATTGTGTGTGCACGTGTGTTGGGAAGGATTACAGGTGGAGAATGACAATCATCTAGGCTCTGTGGCAAACCTGCCTGCTTGTGTGCTCTCCCGAGTGTGTGTGTATGTGTGTGAGTGAGAATAGGGGAGGGCCTCCCTGTTGGGGAGGTTGAGACTCAGGGTTGAAATCCTTCTCCAGGGAAGGGTGGTAAGAACACGCACTGTTCGATCAAAGCACCCCGTGAATTAATTAACTCGCCATGCATTATTCAACACGTTTTCAACCGTTATACTCATAATAGTGTTTCCCCACTCGTCTGGGGAACAATAGAACCCACATTATGTCAGATAATGCAGAGGCATCCGATGTCTCCAGAGGAAACTGGCCAGAGGATTGATCCGCCTGTGAAGTGCAGTCCTCATGTTGATGAAAGGCTGTTGCAAATTTTCATTTAGTTTTTTTTCTTTATATTTTCATAAATTGTGCTGAATGTGAAATATAACAGTTTACAATAACCCAAAAGCAAAGTCATATGTTTTGGACAGTCTTTTCTTGCTTTATACTCTCACATGTAAATGTAATGTTGTGGAGCGGAGGGGAGGGGGTTAAGATAGGAGGAGGCGAGAACCGGCTTGTCAATATAAATAATAATTTAATGAAAACTTAAACCAAAACCCACAAACATAAACACACATATGACGGACGTGCCCGTAATTCTCTCTCTCTCGAACCATCGTCACCGGCCGCATTTATCCCTCGCACGCCCCATCAGGCCGATTGGGGACTGGGCGTGCGACATTCTAGCCCGGCCCCGCCCCCTTCCGTTCCACAAATGTGTTCACGTAAGGTTATTAAAACAGTGCATTATTATGGGAAACTGTAACAAAGCAAATTCATAATAATCATTTGAACAATCTTGACATTGTTTCTTAAAGCTGACGTATGTAACTTTTTTGTGTTAAAATACTTTTTCCTATCCCATTTTAAAATGCAGAGATAACAATAAGTAAGCCATTCATAGGTTAATTTTTTTGAAAATTGTAAGCATTCTTTGTCTCTGGTGCTTTGAAAATTCCTATGTTTAGTTATAGCGAACTGCTTAGACCTACCCCAACAACATTGCTCAACCAAAGACGTAAGTTGGGGGCATGACTATCTCTTTGTTTGACCGACGGCAGACGGGGTGAGTATTCGGAAAGCTGTTTTGCAAACAAAATAAATTTTTGCAATTCCATTTGGTGGCGCTAATGGTGCAGACATTACATACTTCAGCTTTAGAATCCCAAAATCAATCTTTTACTCTGTGCAGTAAAAACAAGCGCATATGCGACCAAAAACCACTGGCTGGCAAATTTGTATCACTCAGTGATTGAGTAGCACATTGGCCATTGAGTAGCATATTCACCCAGACCCTTTCACTGCATGTTCAGAGTAAAAGTTTGACTCGTTCAATGTGTAATGTGAATCTAAATATGAGATCCACGCAACCCACTGAATAATATCTATTTTCATATCCTTTTGGCAAGCACTCGCTGAACTGACACTACTCTTAAAGACACAGTACTGTTTCAAATAAATGGAAATACTTGTTAATAGTACCATTTATAATTGTAAATGATAAACATACAACTATATAACACAGAAATATCACAAAAAATTAAATAATAATTCCTGTTGCATTTTTCTGGCATTATGACGTTGTGCCTGAATTATACAGGATATTCCAAAAAATGTATAAAACTGAAATAGAACATTTGTTGTGGTTCAGAGAATAGTAAATGGGATTGCAATGCCTTTTACACAGCCAAAAGGATTTTATCAGAATTATCCACATATTTTGCAGGTAAACACATGGAAAAAAGTAACCAACTACTTCTGTTTAATAATATAATCCGAACACCTTGTTGTCAGTCAGTCTGATGGGTTTACACAGACAGTGTCTGGTTTCTGTTTCAGGCTCGCTAAAACAGAATAAACTGGTTTTTCTCTCGCCCTCGACTCCCTTTTGCCCCTCTGTCTATTCAAAATGAGACTAAGACATTACCCTGTCCATGTCCTCCTGATGGCAATAGATTTATCAGCTGAGAAGCAAAACCCAGAACTCATTCATACAGCTCAGCAGAGAAAGGAGATTGGTATCTAGATAAATTTTTTAGAACACAATACTCACAGGTTTTTGGTCATCCAAAAAACAAACACATAAATAAATAAATAAATAAATAAATAAACACCTCAGTTCAAAAACACCTAATTCAGAGTCTTCTTCATATGTGGCAGGGGTTTTCATTTGTAAGATCTATTCTAAAAGCTTTTTTGGTCTTTTTCATTGAGAGAGTAAGCATTATAAAAGGTAAAACTAATGCCTTTTGGCAACAGAATAAAAGTTCAAAAGTAATTCTTTGGCCATTTGTTTTACCTTTGAGGGGTTCAAATTTGTCCTCATCACTCATCATCCACTTCAATTTGAAAAAGCTTTGGAAGCCTTGAAAAATATTTAAAATAAAAATGTTTTGCTCAAGACCTTGATGACAGGATTTTTCTTAATCATATGGGGTGGGGGCAGCTGTGGCTCAGGTGTTAGAGCGGGTCTGCTGCTAATCGCAGGGTTGGTGGTTTTATTCCCGGCCCACACGACTCCACATGCCGAAGGGTCCTTAGGCAAGACACTGAACCCCAAGTTGCTCCCAATGACAGGCTAGTGCCTTGCATGGCAGCTCTGCCACCATTGGTGTATGAGTGTGTGTGTGAATGGGTGTTTGAGACACAGTTTAAAGTGCTTTGGTAACCTCTAAGGTTAAAAAAGCACTATATAAATGCAGACCATTTACCATTTTATTTTTAACATGAAAAGTCACAGATGTAGGTCCATTGTTTTTGTGTTCTAAGGAACGTTGCAGTGAATTTGCTCAGGTGGGGCTATTTGAGTATTCACACAGGTGATTTGAGTATGTAATCACATGTAGGCACAGTGAAGCTGCAAGTATGTACTCATTTTTGGACTGATGGACAACACAGTGTGATTGTACCCTTTCAATCAATCTGGTGCACTTTGAGAGCAAAACTAAAATGCTAGATCTTTGAAGAACTTTGTGCTCTTGCAAACAATGTTGTGCTCTGTTAGTAATTTAATCATAAACACATTAGTTAAATAGATATGAATGGTGATGACACGGCAAAAAAGTCACACCCACAAAGCCTAAACAAGTCCACCGCAGTTCACAAATGTCATGTTTGTAAATTGGTCATTCACTTGTCCGAGTAAAAAAGGACATTTAAGTTACATGCTCAAGTAACATGTCAAAGTTTATGTTGTATATTTGTATAAATTATGACCTATGGCCAAACTAATAGTGTACTGACTGGGAGTGAGAGATGCTTTGAAGGATCAATGGCACAAAACACAACATTAGAGATCTTTTATGTTATTATGAGAAGTGTAAAAATATATTCGGTTTATTATGAAACTGTGGCGGGCTTGTCACAGTCTGGGTAATTAATGGCAAACACCGTATAACTATTTATGACTTCGGTTTGTATGTATATGATAAAAATCATGATTGCAGATTATTTCTCTTGGTAATATAATTGCCATTCTCGTTCCTAGTGTTTGTCCCGCATAAGTGCAGGGTCTGCTTCGTGATAGTCTGCATATATATATTTGATTTGGCACGAGTTTTACTTGTGCCGGATGCTCTTCCTGATGGGACTCTTACTCACACACACACGAGGAAATTTAGAGTCTCCAATTCACTTAACCTGCATGTATTTGGACTTGTGGGGGAAACCAGATCACCCAGAGGAAACCCATGCAAACACGGGGAGTACATGCAAACTCCACGCAGAAAGGCCCTAGTTGAGCAGGGACTTGAACCTAGGACCTTCTTGCTGTGAGGCGACCACACAATGTCGCCCAATTTAATTGCCATTATTTATGTTATTTCATAGACCTTAAATTCAGTACTTTTTTTCACCATTCCATATTCTTTATGTATGCTACACATCTAAACCAAGCTGAGAACTGTTGAGCTAAGAAAACTTTATTGCAGAAATTGAGCAATGTGACAATATTAGAACTCTGACTGAGAATCTGCATGCACATTAGTTGGACTAGCCTGATAACAAGCGTTTTTTTAACATAATTTGATCTAAGAATTTTGTAGTCGAGTAATCTAACCCATAAAAATTAGTAATCGATTACATGTACATTCAATTGTGACACGTATGTAAAAAGTAAATTTTGTTGAATTCTCAAATGTCACCAGGAATGTTTTCAAAATAAGCTAACTTCAACAAACTATTATTTTTGGGGGGGAAATAAAATGAAATGAACAATATGCATTAATAGAAAAGGAAAACTAAATATATTTGAAAATAACAGTAAAAGCATTTGTGCTCACACAGAGCTTACATAGAAACAAACTCTGATGGCTTTAGAGTAATGCACATATATGAACTCTGGATTTACATGAAGCCTATAATTTTTTTTATCGATTCACATGTTATTATTAAGAAATAAACAAGTGATAAAATGCTGCTTTTTTAAAAAGTGTGCATTGTCGATTTTCTGATATTTAAGGCACATGCTCACATACTGGTCTGTTCAGCTTCCGAGTTTCTCGTACTGCTCGCATTTCTTTTTTTATCATAAAAGCATCATTGTCCATTGGTTTGCATGACTCCAACAAGAACCAAATACCAATAGAGTATTATTCAATAAGAATCAAAATATTACAGTATTGCCACATTTGGCCTTGACAGCAGCATATCTTCTTCTCACATCCAACACCTCAACGACACACACCCACAATGCCCACCTGTGGATTTATCAAACGTAACTGTGAGATTTGGCGAGAGATTCAGAGGGAAAGAACAGTACAATTAATCACTGCTCACAGCAGGCAAATGTCCAATGGCAAATCAATTTGCAATATTTGAGTAGTGTTTTTAATAATTGCCTTTCTGGAGCAGAACGATTACTCGATTAGTCAATTACTGGTGCACATCCCTAATCTGAGCTAAAGAAACACAATTTATGAGACCATTGGTGTCAGATTTTATTGATTATTTAAAATACGTTATTTGATCGCTATCTTGACCAACTGTTTTGGAGATTTTGGTCTTTCATTCAAAGAGACAGAAGCTGTACTTTTTGTCACTTGTATCCATAGAAAATAGCTGTGGTGGCTCAGTGGTTGAGGCTCAGGGTTACTGACCAGAAGGTCAGGGGTTCAAGCCCCAGCACCACCAAGATGCCACTGTTGGGCCCTTGAGCAGGGCCCTTAACTCCAGGTTGTTCCGGGGGGATTGTCCCTGTAATAAGTGCACTGTAAGTTGCTTTGGATAAAAGCGTCTGCCAAATGCATAAATGTAAATGTAAATAACAAAATGAAAATAATTCCAAATTACAGACTATGCTTTTCGCTTTTGTTCAAATGCTTCTTTTCGGGTGTTAGGTAACATTTCTTCAGCACTAATTTTCATGTGCCAACTGCAAATGGGTGAAATATAAAGCAAGCATCTGGGCATCAGACTGTTTAAAAAATGTGCATTAGGATCATTTGGCATTACTGATGGGACTATAGACTAATTTAAGCATTTCTGATTCGCCATTGTTGTTTTATCTTAACGGACATGTCTGGTATTAGCTAGAATACTCAACAGCTGCAAAAGCACATTTGATGCAACAGGAGTAGACTTAAATACTTTAAAAAGTTCTGTAATAATAAATATTCATGATTAGTTAAGGCAACCATAATCGTAATCGCTATTACGTTTTTACTAGTATGACTGCACTGGTGGGTTTTTCCAATTTGCAGCCAATAATGATATATTGATTATATTGGTGAGTGGGAGCCAAATATAATTTTCAGAAACAAACTTCAGAGATATAAATGCCACCTTCTATACTGAGGTGATATGATCTTATGCATGTGGTAATGCATAGATTCTTAGCAAACTAACTGCATCCTAGAGCCTATTTAGTAAAGGACATTTATGGAAGAGACAGAAGAGAGATGGTAAGATCCACATTGCAGGTTCTCAGTGTCCCAGTCCAGGAAGAATTCACCTCGACCTCTGCCTTTCTCATTTGTGGGCTCATATGCAGCTATTTGATTCATGACAGATCGTATGTGCAGGACTCTGGTCTGGGAAATCGGAGGGACTCTCTGCAAACAATAATCAAATATTTTTGTTGGAAAGCAACAAGGTCTACACAAATGCTCAAAACTGCTCTCTTCTGTCAGCAGCAAATTTAATATGCACATTACTCAAGACCGTCTTGGCATACTGGAGCAGGGCAATGCATTAAACTGACCAAGTGTGTTCAGAGTATTAGCTCTGTGCAGGAAAATCATTTCTAGCCTGCTAATTAAGACTAGATTTGGACCGCATTTGATACTCTCCAAACCTCTCCCCGCGGTGCCTGATGACGGATAGTAAATACAGCGAAGGAGTCTTCGTAGATTTAGCCAGCCTTACATTACCTCTGCATTAGGTAAGTCAAGACAACTGGAACCAGATGTGTTGTTCTTTAATTCACAAAGGGCCACCCAATTTGTCAGAATTAGTGACTTCTCACTCATAGACAGAGAATGATACTTCGGTTAAACTATGTACATCTTCAAGTTGTGCATCTTTACATCTCTGATGGCCTCTGAAAACGGGGCCAGCGTTAACTTTAGCACTATAAAGAAAAAAAAACACATTTTGTGGAAAAGCGAAAGCAATAATTGAGTCTGGAACAACATAATGGTGAAAAATTATGAAAGAATGATCAATTTTGGGTAAAGTATTACTTTAATCTTTAAAACTGGCACAAAGGTATGTGGTGGCTATTGCATTTTGCACATTTTAGACCTATGGCAACTCAATCTATTTGGCTCTCAGCATCTCAGCTGGCACAAAAAATACTATAAAGCATGGAGGAAAAATGGAATGGATACCAAGAAGTGAGATCAATCGGGACAGAGTTGTACTTACTTTACTGTTTGCCTGAAGCACTGGTTATGTTTCTTCTGGATCTAATCCAGCACTAGCGCTCTATGGCATACTAGCCCACAAGGATTATATATGTCAGACTTGTTGTTTCAATGATCTGTTTCCCATTGATTGAGAGTAAGGAACGAGAGCTTAGCATTTTATTCATAGTAAATGTTTGAAGTAGTGGCAGTAATAAAGTCAAAACTAAGGCAGGGATTCTTCTTTTGTCTGTGCTCCTTAAACCAGCCTAAAATGGTCTCCTCTAAAACAAGCCAACAGTACAGCTAATACCTGAAAGGGCTACCTTTTTATTGAGAGTTTTTTCTTTATAGTGTCAATTGAAGTAAACGCTGGCCCCATTTGCGAGCGGCCAAGATTTGACTGGGGAGCTGCTGTGTAGTTAGAATTTCAACCCCATTTTGCCTACAAGAATAGATATACATGGATTCAGGCAGTGGGACACACTCTGAGAAGAAAATTAGATTTTCAGTGTGCTATTTTCAAGCCATTACAGCTATTTTAGTAATGGATTGGACATTGTTGGGGAGTGCTGCAGCTGGATTTCTGCCTGGTTGGGAGATTGGAGTCTCTGCTTGACTAGTTCCCTCACTGATGTCTTACCATGGCTCATCTGCACTCTGACAGTGTGGTCCATCTGCCCTGGAATGGCCTCAGAGGCTTTCAATGCTGTCAGTCTTGAAGAAGAAGAGGAAAGACTGTAGCCTGAAAGATGCAATTCTCCCATGTAATCACCAGATTGTTCACAGTTTGGTTTATGATGTACAGCCGTGAAATAAGACAGAGTGTCACGGTGGATCCTTGGTGTAGCGGTTAGCACATATGCACCAGACATGTTGAGCCGTGGAGCTCATGTTGGAAACTCATGTTCAGACCTGCCCAAATCTGTTGTTGCTCTGTTGTAAAATAAAAGAAACCTGATTAGTGACACAAGAGGCTTGGTAGCCTCTGGTGTTTTATCACACATTTGAGATGATTGTTGGACATTTAGTAATCATCTCTTCAAATATTCTGTTTACTTTTGCGCTTGCTGTTTCTATTAAAGTATATTTCAAATCTTTTTTGTTCACAGTTTTTCTGTACTGTGGTATTTTTCCAAATGAAAAGAACGTGGAGGTGGACGTGAAGCCTGAAGCCTCCTTTAAATTCAGCACACCCCAAATAACACCCACAATGTTTGTCTTAGCACCGGCCTTGATTAACCCTGTCCCCGTCATTCTCTCCTGGTGATTGTATACTCCTCCACAAATCACACTAGGAAAGGCCTGTGTTTTCACAAAAACTACACTTGATGTTAGTCAAGGACGTCTCGGTAATAAGTGAAACCTTATGTTAACACATCAAGCAAATGCCTAATCATCAGCAATTTGGAGACAGATACATAATACTCTCACTCAGTCAAACTCACTTTAGCACTGATTGGCCGAGTTCATCTGAGGAATGCCTACTGCTCTTGGCTTTGATTAAAAAAAAGTGGAAAAAGTTTTTCTAGCATCGCTGAAAAGAGTTTGGACTTTGTCAGACACATTTCCTTCATTACAGCATAACCCTGCCTCATGCTGATTTCAAACAGACCTTGAATGTCTTGGGCAGGTCATGCAAATTGAGTTGTGGACAGATCCTGGTGGGGGTGTTCAGAAATGAATTAGCAAGTCTGATCTCACATAAAATTAGGCAAGTGTGTGCCGATTTTTCTTTAGCCGAAATTGGTATACATTGATCGAATTTGAAAACACTTCCTCCAGAGGCTAAAGCGTAAGTGTTTCAGAGCATATAAACAAGTGTGACATCCATTTATATCCAGGAGAGTTTGCCAGATGCCAGTTGTAAAAAATAATTGTTTTCAGCTGAACAGGTGTAAAACAGTAAAGAGAAATGCATATTTTATTTAATCTACCCCCCAAATCTAACCCTAACCATTAGTAGAGACAAAATGCAATGTTAGGGATACAAATGCAACCTCATAACGCTCGTGATTGTTTATACAAACTTGATTACTTCCTCGTTTGAATGGGGATTGAACTGTGGTCTCCCATGCAGCTGACACAGCACGTTACCAGTCGTGCCACAAGGGAAAGTAATTGTTGTTGAGCCATTCTAAAAATGTCCGATGGGAGGGCATGTCAGTGAGTCGGCATACTGTTGCCGATCCTAGGGTACCAGCACTTTTGGAAAAGGCATGCCGACTTCACGTGTGATCATGTAGTTTGTGACCTTTTCATACTGTACAAAGAGGGTCTATTGATATGGACGTGGCTCGTTTTTTTATTCTTGTGCTATTGAATGTACACTTTATGACACAAAACCCATTCTGGTCACAATGGGGACCTAATCTATACGTGATTCACTCAAATGAAGTTAACAGCAGCAGTGGGAGGATTACTCTGTAATTTGTAGGATTATTGGCACGGCACTGGGCTGCATTCTAAATGGAGGCCAAACCAACACAGATCGATTTATGGTCAGTACTGATGCTAAATGAATTACCTAAGAAAAGTGACCCACAGTCATTCAGGTGCCTCAGAAAGACTTACTTAATCATTAACACAGAGTGACTCTACTCAGCCTGAACAGAAAATATCCTCCATTTATCCAAACCTCGTTACTCCTTTCTGGCCTTTGCTTCTCCGTAGGTAATTTGAGAAGGCTGTAATCTAGTCTTCAAAGGTAACATACTGAATCAAGCTTTGTCATCCATAAGTTTGGTTAATTTTTTTTAATGCACTGTACAGCATTTGTGTATTGAAAGAATTTGTTGCAGAATCAACAGCATTTGTGGCAAAATGTTGATTACCACATGTTTCGCCTCCTCTTATTTTCTCAGCTAAATCTGTAAAACTAAAAAGTTACAGTGAAGCACTTACAAGGAAGTGATTGGAGCCAATTCTTTGGATGGTTTAAAGTCAAAAATGTAAAGCTTATAATTTTATAAAAGCACTTTTATAAATGTTATGGTTAAAAAAGCTGTTTAAAGTTGTTTAAATCATATTTTTTATGATGGTTTTGGGGTTTATGGTTATGTTGTCATGGCAACAGAGTTGTTAAATTGGATTTAACTTAACACAGTAAAGGTTAGGAAGTGATTTTATCACACTAAATCATGTTAACACAAATATTGTTGAGGTCTTGTGGCTAAATGTTTGAAATGGTGAGTTTTTTTCAACGTTTACAGATTGGCCCCATTCACTTCCATTGTAAGTGCCTATCTGCAACAAAGTTTTTTGCTTTTTTTTAAAAAAGGAGGGATGAAATATATGTTTGTGGCAATCAACATTATGCCACAAATGCTGTCGATTGAGCTTAACTGGTATTGATTCAGGAAAATTCCTTCAAAGACTATTTAAAAGCACTTTGTTTTTGGAGATGTGGCCTAGCCGTTGAGCTGTGGTGCTCATTTGTGTGACCTGAGTTCAAGTCTGGCTGGAATAACAGTGGAAGTAAGATGTTTCTGCAATAAAAAAAATCTGGATGATGACTTAAGCCATGTGCTACAGTTTTTCCACTCTATTGCATGTCACTTAGACTTAGCTGATATCATCCATGCGGCAATTATATACTGGACATAATAATAACGCTGTCTATAATATCCCCTTTTTTTGACATTGCACAGCATTATGTGCCACATCCACAACTGCAGACACAAAATAGAGGATTTTTATGTGCCAACGGCTGAATTTATTCATACTCGAGGACGCAAAGGTGTCTCCATTCTCAGTCTCCTGCTTTTATGTGAGTGCTGCGCTGGCGCCATTCCAGACTGGATTCAGGCGAAAATGGTGTTCAGCTGAGTGTGATAAATAGGGTTCACCCTGTCTTCTACACTGCCTCAGCTCACACAGTTTTCCTCGCCCTCCCTTCCTCCCGGCACTGATCACTCCCATATTAATTCCAACTTCTATATTCACCTGGACAAGCATGTTTTTCAGTTCAACACAATGTAATCTGACATACGGTCTGCCTATGCACAGCAGGCCAAACAAGACCCGGTTGATTTACCCCTCAGTTCGCATAAATGCATCTATCACCTCAGCAGGGAACATATCACCACACTCTCTCATCTCTCATTCGTTCTCTCACTCTCCATCCCTCTTAATGCACATCATTCACTCTAAAGAGCGGTGTTGCCTCTCGAAATGGTATGTCCGGGTTTGTGCTGAAGTTCGCTGAGAGCTTTTTTGACTGATTAATTTACGTATAGTTGAACATTTAAGAGCAGAACTTCTCGTCACAGCGAGCCCATTGTTACCTTCTCAATGGCCATGCTTGCATTTAGAGAGGATTCCAGATTTGCGTTCTTTCGGCCAAAGATGGGAGCTTGTGTCTGAGAGGTACTGAGATACTTGACATTTTACACTGGGTAAAATATAATGTATATGACATCTAATGTTTCATCAAAATATCACACTCAATTCAAGCCATAGACACCTCTTCAGTGCAATGTGAATTTGATTATTATTCAGGAAACTGTCTGTGTGTGTGGTAAGTGCCCTCTTGACGGATTAGGACAGTGGTCTGTCCGTGATTGAACAATCTCCACATCACTTCTGTTGGATTTAGATGTGAAGGATTTTTTTGATGAACAATTTAAGCTCCTGAGAGGCCCACTTTCCAACTGTATAAACCTCTTATGAAATACATTTGCAAGCATAAACTTTTATTATGTGTGCACTTAGCTGAGAAATAAATGTTATATTCTAAAACCCTCTTTATATTAAAGAAGTAGTTCACTCAGAAATTAAAATTCATCATTTAATCATCCTCAGGTCATTCCAAATCAGCAGGACATTTTATTTCTTTTATTTAACGAAAATAGGTATTTTCAAGAAGGTTCATGCTGCTCATTTCCATACAGCAAAAGCTTCATTGTGATCATGTGGCTGCAGAAGAAATCATGTAAACTATTTTGGACAGTCTCTGTTCACCTGATCAGATGCTTTTATTATATACAGCATCAACATTGTGCTAAACTTGTCCTTTTGCGTTCCTCTGAAGATAAAAGTTCCATCGGGTTTGGAACAGCATCACTGTCCTTCTCTGAATATCGCAGCATCGTTTTGTGGTCCGTTCTGCATAACACGGTGGCTCATTTTAGCATATCATGGCACAGCCACTGGCCCGCTAGCCTCTTCCAATGGCAAATCCGCCCCTGATCTGCCCCAAAGTGCATCGGCCCCCCGGGAAAATGCCTGGTATACCAGATTACCAGTCCAGCCCTGGTTGTAGCTTTCTATACGATGTTAAAGGATACATTGGTTAACATTTCTTGTAAAAATACCCTAACCTTATAAAAACATTGACAAGGCGTGTAATTGTGTATTTATTTGATTTATGTTTCATCTGTCAAAGTGTTTCTAACTGTTTTCTTGTTAAGCTGTAGAAACATGACGTAGCTTCATATCCACCTTTTCACTCAACACAGTGTGAATTTGTATGAATGTAACACATCTTAAGAACGTGTTTCACTGCTGTTCGAAAGCTCCTCAGATTGCATCGTTTATATGGATAAATGTTTTCCAACTGAATAGTCTTAACATTAAATGAAACAAATGACAATAAAATGCAAAGTAATCTCTTCAGTAATCAAAATACTTTCTGAATGTAACTGTATTCTGATTACAAATGGTAGTGAAATACAGTTACTTGTTTTTTGTATTTTAAATATGTAATCCCGTTACATGTATTTCATTACTCCCCAACCCTGTCCATCATACTGATACTCCTTTGGAACTGCCTATCATTTTGGCGGATTTTAATTGAAAAACCCATTGTACAACAGCATCTTTTTGCTTTAAAACAGTATTACAGGGGTCAATGTGGCTCAGGTGGTAGAGCGGCTTGTCCACTAATCGCAGGGTTGGCGGTTCGATTTCTGGCCCACATGACTCCACATGCCGAAGTGTCATTGGGCAAGACACTGAACCCCAAGTTGCTCCCAATGGCAGGCTAGCACCTTACATGGCAGCGCTGCTGTCATTGGTGTGTGAGTGTGTGTGAATGGGTGAATGAGTCACAGTGTAAAGTGCTTTGAAAACCGCTAAGGTTAAAAAAGCGCTATATAAGTGCAGACCAATACATATCAATTACAATAATGAGAATTATCAAAAGTAAAACGCCCGTTACGGCAATGAGAACTGGGGAGAAACATTGTCTGTGCAAGCTCGCTATAGTACCATCAGCAGAATGTTTTCATCAAAGTGAAAATCTTCAACTCTTTTATGCTCCTTGTCAAGATTTTCCTGCCTGTCTTCTGTTTTGCGATCATCTCTCTAGTTCTTACTACAGCCCTGTTTGCTGCTTGAGGCACCATGACACACACACTCATGCACATGCTGCTGCTTACCGACCTATGACCTTGTCAGCAGAGTACCAATCTAGAAATAAGAAACAGAGAGAGAGAGAGAGAGAGAGATGCCTGTTAGTTGGACAGGGTTTGAAGACGAATCATTCTCATTTTTTTTGTTGTTGTCATACTTGTGACATCTTTCTCATTTCAGATGCACAGGCACTTGGGTGTTGTTTATGTTGCACTTTATGGAGTGAATCAAAGCATATCATTGTGTGTTCTCTCTGACACTCTTACAGAATAACAGAATTTTCTCACCCTTATTTTGTTTGAAATCCGACTTATTTCCTTCGGTGGAAAAGTGAAAAATCTAAATTTTACCCTCAGTCACCATCTTTTTACCATTTAATACATGTAAATGGTGACTAAGGTTATCATTCTGCCTTGTCCTTTTGTGTACATCTCCTTTTGTGTTACATTGCTACGATCTTGACATGTATTTAAACTAGATTTTTAAAAGATTTCTAATTTGTATCACTTCGGATGATGTGATAAGACTGATAATTCTTGAGAGATGCCTTTAAAGCTTTAACAGTTTCCTCAGTAGGCGCAAAGAGCTCACATTTTGTGACTCGGGTGGACAAACAGAAGAGTCGTTATTATTCAGTCCTTCCCATTTTTTGTGGTTTAGAGCTGGAGTTTTTTAAAAAGAGTTAGTAATTTGAAGGGAGTCTATAGAGTGTGTTGAGCGGCTCATTTGCCTAATCTTGGGAACTAGAATGGAAGCAGGCAGTATAATGAGGAGCATGGCTTTTCTAGGGGTGTGTGTGTGTGTGTGTGTGTGTGTGTGTGGTGGGGGTGGGGGGGGGGGGGGGAGTGTGTCTGGAGCCCAGTCTAAAGTGGGCAAGGGGGAAGGGGACACTCTGAAAGACATGAAGGTATTAATCAGACAAAAGGAGCAAGTCTGAGCAAAGGGAAAACGGTAGCGGAATGGTCAAGCATTTTGCATTTTCATCCCTTTTGTCCAGATCGACAGAGAGAGAGAGAGTTTGATGGAGAAAGAAAGAAGAGAGAGAGCAAGCGAGATGGTGAAGAAAGAGGTGTCATTCTCTGCAGGCTTAGGGGCTCGTCACATAGCAAACATTTGTCCACTTTTTGGAGGGCCGGGGATAGGACTGTAATGCGTGCCATGTGCCATGTTTCATCGGGAGCGAATAGCCCAGAGCGTGGTTCTGCATCGCTGAACGTTAAAGGGCAAACAATTGAACCCCCAATAATGAAACTTCAACCAGAGGTTTTAGTCACTCTAAAATGCATCAAGGACTCTCTGCTTCATGGAAAAATTTAACTAGCACTTTTGCGGCCCTCTCACAGGTACCTTGGTGCTTTTGAAACCAGATTTTTTGGCCTGCCGTGAATTAAGTAGACTGCATCAGGGGCAAATTAGACAGAAAAATGAACTGAAGTGCATTTGCGCATTGACGGCACATGTCAGGCTATGGATTAAGGAGCTGTTATTGTATTTGATTGGATTTTCATGTTCCGTTTCACAGTAGACCACCTGCCCATGTATTTACATCTGATTGTTTAATTAACCCCCATTTCCCATTCACTCACGTTCCCTTGGGACAAAACAAGCTATTCACATGCACACACATACCCGACACCAAAGCATCTGTACCTCAAACCTCAAATGGCAGTTATGTTGTAATGACTTGAGCATTATCCGGCGTAATCTACCAGCAAATTCATCATAATTAATTAGGACAACAATTCTCCTAATTTCTCTCCCTCAAGAGCTGTGCATAGTGTGGCTGGTTATTCGCTCTACAGTACGGAGCTTTGGCAGGACCACGGACATAAATTCCCTCTCTCTACCATTCCTTCAGCATGTGAATGAGCTCCCTGCATCTAAATGTCAGCTCTTCTTTTTGCATTCTTTAAAAAACTAGATTGGAGAAAATGTGGGTGGTGAGTACCCATGCACTCCACAAGAGTGATGCTTTGTGGTTGCTAAGGTGGTCGGAGTGGTTTTTAGTACATTGCTATGAGGTTGCTAAGATGTTCTCAGTGGGTTCTGAGTGGTTGCTATGCAGGGTTAGAAATTAAAGGAAATTGAAATTGAGGGAATTGAGGCTGTGGGCAAAAATATCACCAAAAAGAGGAAAAAATGCACTTGTAATGAATTCTTTTGTTTTTATTTGTAACATCTGATATAGTTCTTAATAATGTATTATAGTCTCAGTTCTACAATACATGGAAGCGCAGCGTAGTTCTAGCGGGAAGACTAGCAGCTGTACATCATCACATCATTAGCTGGGTAACTCCTAGCCAATCGCATGTAAGCCATTGCTTTATAAGTCTGCTCACAATCACATTGCTGTTTCAGTGTGCTAACACGGCAACCTCCACCACCTCACCACCACCAGTTGAGCCCCATCCCACACGGGGGTAGGCTCCTCGCCCCTGCCTCCTATCTCCGGCAGGATATGATGGTTCCGAGTACAACTCCCTCGGACCGCCAGACGGGGCCTACGCCAAAGAGAGACATACATTTCTGTTTTACATTCATCAAATAAATGGCATCTTAAACCTCACTCAAGCCTGCGTGTCTTTCCGATAGAAAAAGCCTATTGTGCGCATGACTGTTGAAGTTTTGATGTCAAATGCAGAGAACAATCCGATGATGCATTGTCAGTTTTTTTAATCCCATAATAGTTGGTAGTTCTCAGCATATTGGTATGCGTGGAAATGTGCTCAATGTTTTTCTGGTCCCTAGTTTCGACATCACTTTTCACCTGTCTAATCATCTGCCAAGCAAAAACCGTCAACTTGATTCCTTAGAAAACACTAATAGCACACAAGGTATGTTATTTGAGGTAGCATTCATATTTTTAGTGCATAAGTTGCTGGACGGGGCATGCACCAAAGTTTAACATATAGTGTTAATTCTTAACCCTTAACACTAGTTAAACTTGCCTTAGTGACCACCACAAAATATGACTTAAATCTCCAAACAGAACTGCATATTTGTCTATGTGATGAGTGACGAGGAGTGTGACTAGGAGGAGGGCTAGGCCGGGCCATGACTACGCCCGGCCCCCAATTGGGCTTATCAGCCGAGGAGAGGGATAAGTGCAACAGGATGCGGCCGTGTGTGCGTTTGTGTTGTGTCTTTTTGTTTCATTAAACAATATTTTGCCGTTCAGCTGGTTCCCGCCTCCTCCTTTAGCATTTTAACCTTGTTACACACCTGTAGGCAAAACTTTTCAACTGTAGAAATCTCAGGTAAATAAGTCATGTCCAAGCGGCAAGGATCAGATTTCATTGTGGGTTTTAGCAAAATGTATGATTAGAGTAAACAATCAGTCACTCTTTAAGTGAATGATTAATTTGAAATAGATAACATGCAACTATAGCCCTGCTAAATCGTCCCACCCCACACTGAATAGCTTATCTGGTAAACAGGTGTTAATGATAAATGCCTGCTGAAGCGCTCACATCATGTTACAAAGATTTAAAGTTAAGCTGGATTGGAGAACGACCCACTCATGTTACTTGTCATTTTCCATGGATGAGAAACCTTTGCATGTGTGCCGAGAAATTCAGTTTCTATCTTTTAGTAGTTTGTCCTTCGTTTGCAGGCTCTTAGATTGTCAAAGTGAGTAAAATTAGGTCAGCTTCACAATGAGGGAAATCCGAGGAGATTCTTGTTTGTTTTCTCAGATTTCTGTTTCTCCAGCAAGGACCTTCCTTCATCAGACCTGCATCAAAAAGCTGCCAAATCCCCTCCCATTACTAAATGAAAAGAGAAATCAGGAGTCTAATTGTACTATACACCCATTCAAGAATAAACATATACATGAAATAAAGAGGTAGACATACAAATACACTTATCGGTGAGCACATGCACACAGATTTGCACACTAGGCTATACTGAGTGGGCTGGCAAATGCACACATCTATGTAGGCACACTCTGCTGCTAAGGGAACGCACTGGAAAAACGATGTCCCCCCACCCCCCCAATGGTAAGTCTAGGGAGTTTCATTTCCAAAGGAATATGGCCATCCATATCGCAAATGATTGCTGGTAGCCGGACATAATATTTCCATTTTGTCACCTTGACTTTTAAATTAAAATCAGCTGCAAAATGCGTAACTTATTCAGCCGTGAGATACACTTGTCATTCCTCGCTTAATATTCATCAGGGAAAGATAATGATTGGAGTATATGGGCTTGGCTGGCATGAGATTGAATTTGCACAAGTACTTAATTTAGAAAACTTAAACAGGTGCCTTTTAAGAAAAACGAAATTAACCCTTTGTGAGGGACCCCCTTCCTGAAATATAAAAAGGCAGCTACTGTATACTTTCATGTATAAAGACTCTTATGTAGATGTTAGAAAAACAGTAAGCATGTAAAAAGTGTATAAATCACAGTATAAAGACAACATTTTTGCTAAATCAAACAATTGGGTTTTATGTTGTCATTGTACTAAAGCCAAAAGAAATTATATAAAAAAACAATATTATCTGAAATGTATTACTTTGTTTTAAGTTAACAGTGTATCTTTTTTCCTACCCACTATTAGAGTAATATTTGACGTATACACCTGAAGACTATCGAAAGCAGAAAGCAGAATGAAACAGTAATGCATGTCAAATAGGGCTGCTCGATTATGGAAAAATTCATAATAACGATTATTTTAACATAAAACTACTACTGGTCTTCACTTTTTCTCTTTTTCTTGTTATGATTGTTTGATTATTATAATGACACACTAGACGGCAGCAGGTCTAAAAGCTTACATTTACACTTACATATTAATACAAATCCACTTTTTTCCCTGCTGTTTATGTTCACTTTAGACATAACACAGAAGTCAGGCCTTTTGAAATGTATTTGACCATTAAGGCACATTAGCATGAGCATTTTCAGAACACATGCACATGTTCAGCACACACACATACTTCAGCCTGTCAATCAAACAGCTGTTACTAGATCACTAGTGTATTATAAAATTACATGCTCTGGATTACATTCAATATGAATATGAACTTTCTATTAAGTGACACAGGCCTAGGTTATCACAAATATAGCTGGTTATTTTTTCGTTATTGACATTTAATCAGTCTGCTTGTTCGGTTGGTCAAGTCAGATTCTCTTTCACTTGCCCCTTCAAAAATCCACTTGTCCCACACAAGCATTAACGTTGAGCCCTAATTAAATTTTGTATTCGATATTATCCGATAACAATTCTTTCTTCTGCAGTATAGCTCTTAAAGTAAATGTATGTTGTTTTAAAGGAGTTTCAGATCATTTGGAAGACAAGCCAAAAAAGACTCATCAAAAATTTATTTTGTTCCAGTGTATAATGGGCTAAGTCTACACTCTCTCTCACCTTTATGTTCACTTCGATCCATCATTAACTCACAAATTTTTTTCTCTTGTTAATAGAGCTGAGTATTGCCGATTTTCTTCATGAATACTAATACACAGTGAATGTGACACGTATATTATTATTCACTATGTTTTGAGCCATCACGTTATAGTCTAGCTGCAGCAAACACGTGCGCTAGTGTGTGCATGAGCCAGGAGAAGATTCAGCCTCTTCCCCGGTCACATCACGCAACTCATTTTATTTTCAGAAATCGCTTCCTTATTATTTGAACTTTAATAAGGGATGCTTTAAAGATATAACGCTGGTGTTTCATTGCAAAACGGATGAAGCGGTTTGTCTCAATTATCTTGTTTTCATAATCGTTGGAAGCCAAAATCGTAATTGAAAATAAAATTCTATTAATCGCCCAGCCCTAATGCCAAATTGGGTAAACATTTTTACACAAAATGGATCCTTAGGTTTTGATTACATAATCGCCAGATTGTGATTATTTGTATAACTGTGATTTTTGTACACTTTAAATTCTAGTCACATATTGCCATACAAATTAGGGAATTTTGATCAAAAATAGAAATTCCATGAAATATGCAGTTTATATGTCTCGTTCAGTGAGAACTAACTGGTTGTTCACATGACATTTTAAATGTAGCCCATATCTGATATGGGTCAGAACAGCTGCTGCTCCTAAATTGACTCGCATGCTTATAAAACTCCCTGAGCATGCATTTAAGAAACCCTGGCATTTTGTTCATAATTATGATAGGAAATGTTACTGTAATTAAATTTCAATTACATTATAATTAGCCTTTATTTTTGTTTTTTAATACAGTTTATTAAATAGAATATCAGCAAGTTATTTATAAATATTTATTGATGGTTTATTAATAGGTCATACTGTCCCAACTTTTTTGGAATTGGGGTTGTACATACCTATGATCCTGAGGGGGGCAAATCCACTAAATCCACTCTTTGTTTAATGTAATTATCATCGAAACTCAAGAATATAATTTTGCTTTTGAGCGAAACATAAAATCAAAGGGCAACAGGAAAAATGACATTACATATTTGTAAGGTAAGAAAACTGTCATTTATAATTATTTCAGGTTTGCTTGTTTGCATTTGCATTATTATTCAGTTTAAGAAATAATGAAACTGTGTACACTGTGCAAGTGACAAAAAATTGTATACGTATCTAATAGGGATGTGCGGAATTTTAAATTCACTGATGTTTAAACACAATTTTTGGAGTTTACTAGTCTAAAAAGAAAGCAACTTTCAGAAATCAGTCAAAACAAAATATCATCAATGTACATTATACAACATGACACACATTTACCATTAGCAAATACAGGTTTATTTATTGAAAACAATTGAATGAATTGTGCAGGACCAATAGAGCAACTCAGCCTGTTCTTAATGGAATTCACTAAATAAAAGTTACTTAACATATTAAAACAGCCAGGACATTAGCCATTAGCCATTGATCTAATATGACTGCTGTTCGGTAAAGGATGTTAACCAATAACAGTTATGATGTATTAATGAAAAAAAGCTATAGGATAGAAAAAAATAGCCCTGTGATGTAGCCTACAATAAACCTAATGTATTCTAAACATGACGTGCAATAAAATATATTTTAATATGTTAAGCTGTCGGCACCTCGTTGAAAATAGCCTACTTAATCAGCAGATAAACAAAATGGCATGCCTAGCCTAAAACAGTCATTGTCTAGACTACTTACTAAAGCATACATTTTTGATGTGCAAAATTAACACGTCAACATGGTCTTGTGAAAGACGGGATTTGACTCACCTGATGCGACAATCCTGCAAAAGCCTGCTCAGCAGAAAAATAACTTACAAGCACACACAGATTTAAAGAAGACTCAAATGTGAAAACATCCATAGGGATATTCAAGCTCAGGATTTGGAAATACGATTCCCGCACCACCACCGAAGTGATTTCTACAGCTACTTTGCTGAGTTTGCTTGTCAAGCGAGAGGACATTTTCCTGTGTGCGCCACGAGGGAGAGAGGGAAGATGCATGCGCAGCCTGACGTGAAATGAAACTTTGTATCTGCTCCAGATATCCTCTTTTTAAAATAATATTTGTATTATTAATTCTATTTAAAATGTGTAACATTAATATGACTTAAGCGCAGCCTCTGGAAATCGTTATAGGTAAACGTAAATGTGTAAACAGTTTGATGGGAACAATATTAATTGACTAGTAATTCCAGTGTCGACTAACAGCATCAGAGCCGTTAAGTCGACTAGTCTCAGACATCCCTAGGATCCATTTTTTTCCCACACATAAAAGTGGTCATACAGCAGATCTTTGGCATGTGTGTAATAGTTTTTTTTTTTTGGGCCACATTCAGTGTGAATGCAGCCTAACAGTCAGAAATTCTCTCTGCTTCTTGTTGACATTGGATAGGCTGACATATCTTTGAATAATGTGTTTGCAGAGGTTGTGAACTATTGAAGCGATGGGGGTGGTCGCAGTTACTTTTTAAAATCAAATGTTGACAAGCAAAGCTATTAAAGAAGTGTCTCCTTTTAAATGACATGCATATTAAAATATTTTGGTTTAAAAATATTTTTGAGTGTTTTGGTATAACCACTTTTGCAGTTTGAAGCTCTTTTTACGCAATTAATTACTTCGTGCATTGTTCGATTTGCAAAAAATGAGTCTGACAGTAACCTCGCTGCATTAATCACAGTAAATTACACAGAGGAAGGCACAGCTCAGAGACTCAATTAACCTCTGTGCCTTCATCATAATGCTGGCCTTGTCAGTGGTTATTCAGTACAGACACCTTTGCTTGTCACTGGGGAGTGGGCCCAGCACATGGTGTGATGGCAAATGCTCCATAAAACCAAACCACCAGTCCTTCTCTCATGCGCTGGACCTGGCTGACCCCTGAGCTTATTTTCTAGTTGAGTGGGCTCTTATAGCGTGGTGTTACTTGATTGTCGAGGAACCCAAGATGATGTAGGCAGGTTAATTTTTGATGGAGGAAGACGTGCTAGAATGCAGTTTCTGATATTTTTTGCACGGATGAGGGTTAACATTTACCACTACAGTTTTATTCTACTGCATCTTCATAACAAGAACGTGGACTGTGAAAACAAACCATCAGTTTTTCTGTCTGAATGCTGACAGTGTCTAGCCTTGCATGTCAAACGAGAGCCATGGCACGTTTCTTCACATCCTTTCTTTTGTTTATTTGTTTTGATACACAGACACACTTACACATACAGTACATATACAGTACACACAATGATAATAAACAAAAGCAGGAAACACAGGCCATACATATAAGTGATGACCTAGCAACAGATCTCTCCGAGAAAGACGCTTAATTGTTTGTTTTGGAGTCTATGGTCACTTATTGATTTATGAAGTCAGTCATTACGTGCTTTTCAGCTGACAATGGAATGTGTGGCTTCTTCCGTAGCCCCTGAAAGATTCTTTATTGTTCAGATTCTCAACTTGTTATCCTGTCTCTTTAAATATCTCATCCTAAAAGTTGGCACCAAAACCCTCATCTTGTATTCCAGCCGTGCACACCCTGTTACGACAGGAATGCGAGGGACTGGGCGACGGACCAAGGATGCTGTTATAGGGGATATCAAATTAGTGTGTCTAAGCCTTGTAGTCCCATTTCAAGTTTTATGTAGCAGTTTTGTATTGTTATTTTGAATTTACAACATACTTTATGGACTACGGTTTAGCTGACAGTGCAGCGGAGACTGTAAATTGTGAAGGGTTTGATTGTAAACAAGGTAAAACAACACAGAAGACCTTGATGGAGATTTTCAAAATTAGAATAAACATTTTCTGTTTTCATTGCGCTTTTTAAGGGGACATGAACCTCAGATTGCCATGATTCCTCTCTGGCCATGAGGATGTTGTATAATTCTTTATTATAGTAATTTTTTGCACATAAACCCATAAGGTAGAGACAGCATTGTTAAAAGTTTCTTTTGCATTTACCTTTATCACAAAGATGTCTCAATGACCCAAGAGAAACTGATCACATGACCAGACATATCAAACATAAGAGTGCCCGCCCACTTTTTCAGCTGTCTTGGTTCCAGAAGTGTTTTTCCCATTAATTTATTTTCCATATGGAATTCATAAAGTCCTTCAAAAAAGAGTTGTAAGTCATGCAACAAATCAAACAGCTCTGAGGTGAATCACGACATTACAAAATTTGATTTGAAGCAAAAAAATAAAAGGTACAAGACATCTCTCGTGAGGGAATGGACTACAGTACCATTAAGCGTTGCGAATGATGTAATCAAATTATTATTATTTTTAAATAATATAAAAACTATAGATAAAATATTCAAGGAATCTGGTCAAATCTCGTTGCGTAAAGGGCAAGACGAAAACCTCTTCTGAATGCGCATGATCTCTGATCCCTCTGACATCATACATCTGTATTGGATATCATGAACATGGGCTTGGGATAACTTGACTAAACCTTTGTTAGTCAACACCACTGCATCCACAGATGCAAGTTAAGACTTTACTATGCAAAGCAGAAGTCCTACATCATCACTGTCCAGAAGCGCTGTCAACTTCACTGGGCTCGGTCTCATCTTAGATTGAAAGTAGAACAGTGGAACTGTTTTTTGGTCCGATGAGACCACATTTCAAATAGTTACTGAAAAACAAAGCTGTCATGTTCTCCAGGCCAAAGAGGAAAAGGACCATCCAAGCTGTTATTAGCGTCAGGTTCAAAAGCCAGTGTCTATATGTGCCAGGGGTGTGTCAGTGCCCATGGAATGGGTAACTCACACATCTGTGAGAACACCATGAATGCAGACAGATATGTGCAAATTTTTGT
This sequence comes from Xyrauchen texanus, assembly GCF_025860055.1. Taxonomy (NCBI): domain Eukaryota; kingdom Metazoa; phylum Chordata; class Actinopteri; order Cypriniformes; family Catostomidae; genus Xyrauchen; species Xyrauchen texanus. The sequence continues at coordinate 33,113,110 of NC_068314.1, forward strand.
AGCAGCAAATACTGCACTATATTTTCCAGGGACACCCGTAATTTCCAGCAGGACACCTTCAAACCACATACTGGCAGAATAAGCAGAGAGTGCGGGTGATAGATTGGCCTGCCTGTGGCCCTGACCATCTCCATTTGAGAATGTGTGGTGCATTATGAAGTGCACACCATCGGCAATGAATACCCTTGTGCTTCTGAAGACCTGCATAATGGATGATTGGGGGAAAATGACACTTTCTAAATTTAACAAACTTGCATCTTCAGTGCCTAAATGAGTGTTATTAGAAGAAATGGTGATGTTTCACAGTGGTAAACACTGCAGCAGAAGCATTAACCGTCGATGAACAACCTCAGAGCTCACGCTAGGTTTGTATTTTAAGGTTTATAATTCAGTTTGCCCAAGGTGAAAAAAAGGAGTGGGATTTTAACTTCTGGAACCAGGCTGTTGTATTCTTTAGCATGATTAACACAAAAAGGTCCTTTCAAAACGCTACACTAACCTTGCTAAATTAGCATACATGTGAGCACATACACCTGTGCACATATTGTATAAAAATATGGATAGTACGCATGGTTGCGAATGGATACTCATGAAGCATGCATTTTTAACAAGCCTTAAACTTCCTGTGGGCCAAGCGAATCCCCCTAGCTGGGAGCATTCGCTTTCTCTCTCCACCCCACCAGTCCCAGCATACACAGGCATTCCTCGTGGATCACTGCTCTTGCCCCCTTTATTCCCATTCTGTGGCTGCGCCGACACCTGTTCCGCCACTCTCCCCCCAGCTCCTCATTAACAGCGTGTGATATAAATGGGAGGTGAACGCTGGTAAATGATGGCCTCCTTAAAGCTCAGCGCGTCCACATGCAGACCTGATTTGCATGCCAATCCACACTATTTTCTCCCCGGCATTTCCCAGGCCACTGCCCAGACAAGCCAGTGAATTGAACCCTCTGTCCCTATCTGTCCCTGCTTTCTCTTCCCTTGTCCTTTCTTTTCCTCTCTGTCTCTCTCTGTCCAGCTGACCGCGTGCACCTGGGCGTGATATGTGTGCACTGAATCGCTCAGTCATACTGGTCGCTTTCTGCTCTGTGCCTGTTTTCTTCCTTTTCCTTTTAACCATCATTATGTTCAGTTGAGGGGCATAAATCACTCGTCAGCTTTGTTGAAAATCATACAAGGTGCCGGTGCTCTGGCATTTGGCATACATGCGTGGGTGTATCTGTTCATGTGTGCATCTGCGCATACATGCATGTGTTTGTGTAAGTAGGCAGAAAAAAGCTGTCTCTCTACTAGGACTGGGCGACAAAATGATATTGAAATGTATCAAAAGATATAGAACAGAGGCATATACTGGATAGATATTTAAGCAGTATGGCAAAGTTATACACACAACTAGCTAACTGAATCACAGTCATGAAATCAGCCGGTTAGGAAGCTGGTTATCCAGCTAATACTGTGTACCAAACAGAACAGCCTTGACAATGCAATACAGCCATCAACACCATTGCTGTTTATTTATGTAGTTATATTAAATGTCCATATTGCTGTCACATCTGTTAACTTTCAATCCATCTTAGAAATTTAATGCAAAAGGGGTCACACACACTTTATGTAGGATTAAATCCTGAGTATACAGTACTTCAATCAGGAAGACTCGCAGACTTGAGTGAAATTTAAGATGCCATTTATTTGATGAATATAAAACAGAAAAATAATGTCTCCCTTTGGCGTAAACCCCGTCTGGCGGTCTGAAGAAGTTGTACTCGGAACTGTCATATCCTGCTAGGAGGCAGGGGTGAGGAGCCTACCCCCATGCAGGACGGGACTCAACTGGTGGTGGTGGGGTGGTGGAGGTTGCCATGTTAGCACACTGAAACACCAATGTGATAGATTGTGAGCAGACATATAAAGCAGTGGCTTACATGTGATTGGCTGGAAATTACCCAGCTAATGGTGCGATGATGTACAGCTGCTAGTCTTCCTGCTAGAACTACGCTGCGCTTACATTTCTTGAACTTCATTGGTAAAGGTAGCTTACCCTGTGGAGCTTACATTTAAACAATACTTTAATGTTTGCATTCATTCTTGAGGCCTAAAAATGTGGAATCCATTTCCTCCCCATTCATAGTATGACATTTATACCGTTATAAATGACTAGATGGAACGATAGGAAAAAAAATATACATATATTATGATAATATTTTTGGCCATATCACCCAGCCCTACACTTTAATGCCCAGCCCTACTCTTTAATGTGTTTAAAGCACCTGTTGATAACAAAAACCAATAGAAACATAGCTATAACATTGCAAACATTAGAGTGGCCATTAAAGGGATCATTTACTCACCCTCATGTTGTTCTGAACTCATGCAACTTTCTTTCTTATGTGGAAACACAAAAGGAGACATTAGTTAGAACGTTAGCCTCAGTCACCATTCACATTCGTTGCATTTTTTCCGCTCAATGAAAGTGAATGCTGACTGAGGCTAGCATTCTGCTGAACATTTCCTTTGAGTTCCACGAAAGACAATAAATAACGTGATCACATGAGAACTCGTATGTGCTCTTACGTAAAGTGTGGTTCTAGCAAACATACGTTCTCTTACTACAGAAACGTACAAATGTTTACATGTACTGTTTGAATTGATTAATATTGATTAATTCATAGAATTAATCAGTTAAATACTTTTAATTTATAATCAATGAGATTAGTTAAATAGTTGATATTATTGGGTTTATTATCGGGTTTTATATCCTTATGGGGGACATTTGGTCCCCACAAAGTAAAACACGCTCACACGCACACACAAACGCACACACACACACACACACTCAATTCAAACTCTTTTTCTCGCTCACTTCCTGTCTCTGTCTATTTTGAGGAATGTTGGCATTAAAAACATTCTTAAGAAATGACCACTTCTTTAAAAAGGCTACAGAGCCCTACCCCTGTGTCCTGTAGGAACACAAAGACTGCACTCCCTCATGTGTGGTATTGTCTGCTTAAGGGCTTTTTCCTGCAGTAGATGCTCTATGAATATGGGAATGTAACACAAGATAGAAGAACTAAAGTCTTTACTTCAAGATCTGCTTCTCAGGTGGAGCTTGAAGACAGAGTGTTAAAAAGCCACAGGTACATTTTGTTTCTTATTTTGAAACAGCTATTAAAAAGAATAAATATTAGATATCATGTTTTAATGCTGAACAAAAATCAATGCAATTAAAGTAGTCTCCATTTATGAAACTTCACGTGATAGGAGAAAGGTGTCCCGAGTTGTTCTATGCAGGCTACTCAACCTTCCAGGCTCCGATTAGGTTGGGGGTGAGGTTAGGGCATCTGCTGCTTGCCAGGAACAAACCCAGGCACCTTTGTACAATGGGCAAAATTCAATAATATTTTTTTCCCACTTTTTGTGGCTAAAGTTGCCATATGTAAATGTTCAGGAGGTACACACTTGACTCAATTGCACATCCTAGCACAGAAACGGATTGTGTGGACGCATGCCCAGGCATCATAAACCCGGGATTTACTTTATGGAGAATGAAGACTTCAACTGCAAGCGGTGAACCAGTTGTGAGATATATATATATATATACACACACTACCGGTCAAAGTTTTGAAACACTTACACATTCTTTATTATATTTTTTTTTCTTCACATTTTAGAATAATAGTAAAGTCATCAAAACTATGGAATAACATACACTCACCTAAAGGATTATTAGGAACACCTGTTCAATTTCTCATTAATGCAATTATCTAATCAACCAATCACATGGCAGTTGCTTCAATGCATTTAGGGGTGTGGTCCTGGTCAAGACAATCTCCTGAACTCCAAACTGAATGTCAGAATGGGAAAGAAAGGTGATTTAAGCAATTTTGAGCATGGCATGGTTGTTGGTGCCAGACGGGCCGGTCTGAGTATTTCACAATCTGCTCAGTTACTGGGATTTTCACGCACAACCATTTCTAGGGTTTACAAAGAATGGTGTGAAAAGGGAAAAACATCCAGTATGCGGCAGTCCTGTGGGTGAAAATGCCTTGTTGATGCTAGAGGTCAGAGGAGAATGGCCCGACTGATTCAAGCTGATAGAAGAGCAACTTTGCCTGAAATAACCACTCGTTACAACCGAGGTATGCAGCAAAGCATTTGTGAAGCCACAACATGAACAACCTTGAGGCGGATGGGCTACAACAGCAGAAGACCCCACCGGGTACCACTCATCTCCACTACAAATAGGAAAAAGAGGCTACAATTTGCAAGAGCTCACCAAAATTGGACAGTTGAAGACTGGAAAAATGTTGCCTGGTCTGATGAGTCTCGATTTCTGTTGAGACATTCAGATGGTAGAGTCAGAATTTGGCGTAAACAGAATGAGAACATGGATCCATCATGCCTTGTTACCACTGTGCAGGCTGGTGGTGGTGGTGTAATGGTGTGGGGGATGTTTTCTTGGCACACTTTAGGCCCCTTAGTGCCAATTGGGCATCGTTTAAATGCCACAGCCTACCTGAGCATTGTTTCTGACCATGTCCATCCCTTTATGGCCACCATGTACCCATCCTCTGATGGCTACTTCCAGCAGGATAATGCACCATGTCACAAAGCTCGAATCATTTCAAATTGGTTTCTTGAACATGACAAAACAAAACTAAGGTAGTAAAACAATGGTCTTCTCAAGGAATCGGTGCACTCAAGGACTGTTTTGATAATACAGACTGGTCTGTTTTTAAAGAGTCATGTTGTGATCTTAATGAATTTACTGAGATGGTTAATGCCTATATTAACTTTGTTGAAAATGTATGTGTGCCTACAAAGTCAGTGATTGTGTACAGTAATAATAAGCCGTGGTTTAATAGAGAGATAAAACATCTATGGAAAAATAAACATAATGCCTATAAGAGTGGGGATAGGGATCTATATAAGGCGGCTAAATATGACTTTGAGGCAGCTGCTCATAAGGCCAAGACTGACTATAGGCACAAGTTGGAAAGCAAACTACAGGTTAATGACAATAGAGGGGTATGGGAGTGTCTGAGGCAGATTACTAACTATACTAGTACAGCGCCAGTGGTCAGTGATGATTCTAAGCTGCCTGACAGTCTTAATGAGTTTTACTGTCGCTTTGACAGAAATTATGTTGACGACATCACACAATCGATGAACATCAAAACCCCCAGCCCTCCTTTTGTAATAGAGGTGGATGAGGTTAGGCTTTTATTACGAAAGCAGAACTGCAGGAAAGCTGCAGGTCCTGACCTCGTATCCCCTGCCACTATCAAACATTGTGCAGATGAATTAGCCCCAGTTCTCACAGACATATTTAACTGGTCCTTGAGGGAATGTACTGTTCCCCAGTGTTTTAAGTCCGCTGTCATAATTCCTGTGCCCAAAAAACCCAATATAATTTGCCTGAACGACTACTGACCTGTAGCACTAACATCTGTTATAATGAAAATCTTTGAGAGAATAGTTTGTAATCATCTGTCCAGTGTGGTCAGGCTCGACCCCTTTCAATTTGCCTATAGGGCAAACAGGTCTGTTGAGGACGCTGTATCCCTATGTCTCCATTCCATTCTACAGCACCTGGAGGTCAAAGGCAATCATGCAAAGATCCTTTTTATAGATTATAGCTCTGCTTTTAACACAATTTTACCCAGCAAACTTTTTCTGAAACTCCAACAAATCGGGGTCCATAATTCTTTATGTTACTGGATCTGGGATTTTCTGGTGCAGAGAACACAAGTGGTAAAAATAGGCAATAACATCTCTAATGTTAAGCATATTAACACTGGAGCCCCTCAGGGGTGTGTTTTGTCACCTCTTTTATATTCAATATACACAGATGATTGCACATCACACACTGAATCTGTTAAAATGTTTAAATTTGCAGATGATACAACAATAGTGGGGCTCATTTCTGGGGATGACGATGTTGCCTATAGGAAAGAGGTCCTCGCATTGATTGAATGGTGTTCCAACCACAATTTAGAGTTAAATGTCTCCAAAACTAAGGAGCTAGTGGTTGACTTCCGTAGAAGGGGGAAGTTGTCCTAGCCCCTGTACATTAATGGGGAGGTGGTGGAGCGGGTGGACAGTTTTAGGTTTTTAGGTACTACGATGTCATCATCTTTAAAATGGGATGATAACATAACTACCATTACTAAAAAAGCCCATCAGAGGCTTTTTTCCTTCGACAGCTGAGGAAATTTGGAGTTGCTTGCAAGGGTACCTTGCAGTTCTACCAGGCTGCCATCGAGAGTGTCCTTACTTTTTCTATTACTGTCTGGAATGGCAACTCTACTGTCCAGCAGAGGTCTCAGCTAGACAGGATAGTGAATACAGCCTCAAAAATCATTGGCTGCAAACTCTCCCCAATCTGTGAGATCTATGAGGCCCGTATTCGTCGCAAAGGCCTTAGAATCCTACAAGATGACACTCACCCTGCCAACTCCCTTTTCTCCATACTTCCATCAGGAAGAAGGTTAAGAGCTATTAAGACAAAAACCTCCCGCTTCCTCAATAGTACATATTGCAGAGCTATAAAATCTCTTAACAGCCCTCAACCCATGAACCAGTCACTTATGGAAAAAAGGCTCTCTTAACGAGTCTGCAGTATTTGCATATTTTTGCATTATTGGCACTCCTTTTTTTATAGTGTTTTATTATACTTTTTATATATTTTATGACAACCATCAGTGTTTTTTATCGATTCTATCTATCTATTGTAGAGTTGTGGATTTGCGCTCTATTCATATGTAATTGTCACTCCTATCTGACATCAGCCACTATAGTATCCTGGACTGTCATCCAAGTACGTGGTGAACGGTGTGTTCCTTTTACTTTTATCTGTCTGTGTTAAGTGTCATCCTGTAGGGGATATCGTTGTGTATATAATTGTTCTATGTCTTTGGTTGCATTTTGTTGTTATGAGCACGCTGAAGCAAATCCCTAACAACTTGTACTGAGTTGTATGGCAATAAAGTATTGAATCAAATGAATCAAACAATGAGTTCACTGTACTAAAATGGCCCCCACAGTCACCAGATCTCAACCCAATAGAGCATCTTTGGGATGTGGTGGAACGGGAGCTTCGTGCCCTGGATGTGCATCCCACAAATCTCCATCAACTGCAAGATGCTATCCTATCAATATGGGCCAACATTTCTAAAGAATGCTTTCAGCACCTTGTTGAATCAATGCCACGTAGAATTAAGGCAGTTCTGAAGGTGAAAGGGGGTCAAACCCAGTATTAGTATGGTGTTCCTAATAATCCTTTAGGTGAGTGTATATGGGACTATGGGAATTATGTTTTGATTAAACAAAATCCAAAATAAATCAAAACTGTGTAATAGTTTAGCATATTCAAAGTAGTCACCCGTTGCCTAGATTTTGCAGACATGAACTCTTGACATTTTCTCAACCAACTTCTTGAGGAATCACCCTGGGATGCTTTTTAAACAGTATTGAAGGAGTTCCCATCTATGCTTTTCTTTATTAATTTGGTCCAAGTCATCAATTTCAAAAACTTTTTTTTTATTACATTTTAGTTTTATAATAAAATGAATTAATCTGTTGGCACAATTATATTTTTGTCTACAAAACTCATTTCAAACATTTAAACATACGCCTTCAGATCAAACGATTTTTAAGATCATGAGAAACATTTCAGTCAAGTGTTTCAAAACGTTCGACTGGTAGTGTGTGTGTGTGTGTGTGTGTATGTATATATATATATATATATATATATATATATATATATATATAGACTCTGATATGATGTTTTATATTTAATTTAATGGTCAGTATTCTGAGTCTCTATTAAAATATTGGCAGAAGGGTATAATTGTCATAAACATTACCGGTGAAATTTTGTTGGCGGTGTAGCAACTACCTATAAATCCACTATATGCTCAGTTTTAAAGCTGTCATTTATTCTGAATAAGCAACTGGCATCACATTTGTTTCTGAAGGTGATAAACAATCGTTCACTTCAAACAGAGTACATAAAGCTACAGTATATTATGAAGCGCAACTGTAAGTGAGATGTCTTGATGGTTGAATTTGTTTAACATATACACCTTAAACTTTTTTACTTTCTTTATTCCTCAATGGCAAGATTAAAATGTGGTCAAACTGGTTTGAAATGGTATATGTTTCTGTAGCTTGGCAATTGTAGCAGACTGTGTACCCAGATAACCCTTCTCTCCCTTGCTTCGTCTCTGATAAGGCACCTTATTTGATTGCGTTGCTGTGCTTCGCCAAAACAATGTTGGTTTTGTCTCTTTCTTGGATGACTTTGTTAGCCATTTGTTATTGCCAGACATTACTGACAGTTTTATTGCGGTCCATCATTCATTAGCAGAAGAGGGTGTAAAAAGAAAAAAATATACACCCTAATAAATATGCATGGTATGCCATAATAAGGGTTTATTAGCACATTTTAATCTTTGAAATGCTTTGAAGTTAACACAGGATTTAATTGTTTGCATTACGCATTTAATCTGTGCGGTGTTTGAGCACTAAACATTAATGCTATTTGATAAAGTGTTGATGCCTCTCAAGGTGCGATTGGCAGTCAAAACACAGATCTTTTCATGCCTCTTGGTAGATAAGCAAACTAAACCTCTAAATCACCTTATGTGACTGTAATCGACCGCGAGCAAACACTGAGGAATGTAAACGAGGGGCAGTAGGCCGTTCCAAGCAACAGAACAAAAAGAACATAGACTCCAGACTTTAAACAAGCCAACACAATGTCTGAACATTACACATGTTTTAAGCAAACGATTATGTGTTTTAATGTCGAAGAGTAAGTCTGCCCTCTGCTAACTCTTTTATAGGATAATTTCAGGTGACAGAGAGTCTTGACAGACAGACTTGTGCCTGTTTCTTCTCAGGGGAAATTTCTTACCCCTGCCCTTCCTGGCAATCACTTTCCCTAGTATTTTGAAACCCTGTTTTGTTTGCACGGCTCTCTGTCAGCTTGCAATATTATACCACTTTCAAGATTGCCTAAACTCAAGTCTGCTCTCAGAAAAGCTGTTGAGCTGCACAAGTCTCCTCCAGGTGATGGGTGAGCTCAGTTCTGAAAGGCTTCAACAACTTGATCGCTTAGAAGTACCGAATCTGAGTGCACTTGACTGACCCCTCATCACAGGAGCAGCAGACCTACTCCAGCATACACAGACGTCCAAAATCTGATCCTGAATTATAGAGGTGTTTGCCATGTGCAAGATCTTAACTCTTGATTCGTGCCATTAGATACGCAATGAGGCTCATCAGTTTTACGACTGATTAGATTCACTGATGTCTGATGGTCTTTTAACTGTCTAGGATTTGAAGATCAAGCAGCATTCTCTTCATATGCGATTTTTGGTTCCAATTCATTACGTCACAAGTCCAAAGTAATTAAAGAAACACAAGCTTTGTTTGTCTTGGATGACACTTTTATGATATTGCAAAATATTTGTGGGGTTCGATTTCACGTGGGTGCTGTGTTCCTCAGCTGTTAGTCATTCCGTCCTAGGGAGTTTACGTACCGAGACTCATCAGTTAAGGGGCTTCCAAGGAGAGTTCCTGATAAATTTGCTGTCCTACGTATTGTGTTTCCCTCTCTGCAGCTGCACCGAGGTCCAGCCCTGAAATCCTGCACGCTCATGGGCCTCTTTCTTCACTTCTGTTCCACAAGCATTGAATTAGTGCTAGACATATAAGAGCCCTCAATGGGTTTAAACTCTCTGTCATTGGGATCAAGTATCTAAGCAAAGCTAAAGCTAGTTTCTGTTCAACACAGTGGGGCAAAGTGGTGTAACAGGTTACTCTAATGTCCTGGAGCCTGCAGCACTTTTTGTCTGTCGTTTCCCGAATTGTGTTTGGGTTTGGTTATTGACGTCTGGGTGGTGCAATGGGCTAGTGGACGCATAATGATCCAATGCATGTGGTCTGCAGCGGAGGCTACCCTGGAGGCTGTTGTTGATAGTTCCCAGAGGACCACAGGGAGTCATAACTCATCCCACAAGGACGAGCTAACCCATTGGCCTGGAATCTGCAGCAAGAGATTGCTTTTTCTTTTCCCTTTAAGTGGTCATGGGTGGGAAGAGTAATGCTGGTTCTCTCCTGGGGTCAGGGAACATGATGGAGCAGCAACTGATATGGTCTACTCATAAAAATCCCATAGAGATAAATACATCAGTCTGTGTTCTGAATAAGTGCTTAAAGGCACATAGTCATTCTGTCCTATCGCTCTTATCTATAATACTGTTCCTGCGCTCACACTTCCTATCTTCTGGGCTTGTAGCCACCTCATCACACTTGAATATGTGTTCATTTCCTTAATTAATGTCCATCTATGATCACAATGGATAGTGAGGAAAAGCTTGCAATTGATTATGCACTGAAACCCTGGCCTACATGCTGACAAATATCAATGAAGTGTTTTTTGGCAGACAAGTTCTATCGATCGGCATGGCATCATCTCGTCTCGTCAGACCCCTTACAATTTGCTTTCAATGCCTCTGTGCACATCCCACTGTGAATTCAGTCCCGAAAATCTACCAAACCACTTTCAAAGAATCATATTACTATACCTTTATTTTTGCTAAATGAATTTGACATGTAAAATTGCATGGTAGCTCAACTGATAGAGTGCTGCACTTGAGATGCGAAGGACCCGTATGAGGCTTGATGAGCAAAAGTTTCAAAAAATGAGTGCTGGACAAAATAGCCAAAAGTAATTTTGTTGTTGTGGTTTGATATCAATATTTATCTAAATATAGTTATCATTCCATTTATGAGGAAGAAAATGCATTCCATATGTCTGTTAGACCTTAAGAATTAATGTAAACATATTCACAGGGTAACTCTTTTTTAGTTTAGGATTTAATCCTACATACGGTGTCCAGAAGGTGTTAGGTGACCTCTATTCTCCACTATTTTATTGTCTTCAGCAGATGTTTCACACTCCTCGAGGTCATTCATTTTTAAGTTTCCAGCAATGTTCTTCTTCTTCATTTTGGCCCAATGAGTGTCAGCAACGTAATCTAAACATGATGTAACTGCTTTAAACTAAAAGTCATTACGTGACCATGCTATGGATCATGAAAACACATTTACTTTAATAGTACATTAATAAACTGCAATGGTGTTGATGTCAGAGTTGCTGTTGAGTTGAGTCAATAGCTGTATTGCATCGTCAGTGCTGCCTTTCACTCTACTATCTCTTCTCCACCAATAGCTAGTGTGTTGTGGGTGTTCTGGCTCACCATGGCTGCCATCGCATTATCCAGGTGGATGCTTCACAATTGGGGGTGGCTGAGGAGAAACCCCTGTTCACTATGTAAAGTGCTTTGAGTGTAGTGTCAGAAAAGGACTATATAAGTGTACCATTCATTCATTCATTCATTCATTCATTCATTCAGTTTTGTTTGGTACACAACAATATCATATTAGCAGCATAAAATAAATGCAATAAAAATGCAACTGAATCACAGTCATGAAATCAGCTGGGTTGGAGGTATTAGCTGGCTGGCGGCTACCTCGCCCTGTCTACCTCAGTAATGAGGCTAGGTAGCCGCCAGCCAGCTAATACCTCCAACCCAGCTGATTTCATGACTGTGATTCAGTTGCATTTTTATTGACACCTGATCGTCTAGATAGAACATAGGTTAAATATTGAAAATTACTCAAAAGTTTATCATCGCCATTGTAATTGTTTTTTTATCTCACATGTGCTTTTATTACACTATCGGGTTGGTGCATGTTTAAGATTTTGTTTAGGGAGGTAAGTTTGGTTGATTTATAACTCAATAGAGCACTAACCTATGAACCTCTGATGTATGTGTAGTGAACCACATAATGCCATTTTGCAAAAACGTCACCAGAGTCATGTAATTTTCACGAGATCTGGCTTCTCCCATTTGTCTCTCTCTGTCAAAATAACAAGCCTGAGAATCGCCATTTTACAAGGATGAGTTCATAATCACAGCTGCACTACGTTTAGACCACGCAAAGGTAATAAAGCCAGTTGGATGGGCTTGCTTTGTAATGAGGGCACGGTTTTGTGAACATACTGAGTGTCATTGCACACTCTGTACTGTAGCAGATTGAATAATTCGCACTTGGGAGATGGTTATGGATTATGGGGGGTGATCCAGCCCAGCAGGGCACTTCTTTAATTTTTCTTTAACGGATGTAAAAGCTGTTGCGCTAAATGGCGTCTCATTACACCTTTGCCTAGTTGCAAAGCTAATTAGCGTGCAGCAATTATGCTAGGTGTTAATGTTGGGTACGGTGTCTCTGCTGAACATATACTCGCAGGAATAAGATGTTTCTCTTGACTTAAGCCTCATTGTTTGTTTGATATTTGGTTTTGGCCTTTTTTACTCCATGGTTTGTGATGATGACCCTTTTTAAACGAAAACAGATGCCACTTATTCCAATCAGATATTTGAGCAAGAACGCACTGGATGTTCAATATAATCAGTGCGTGACTTCTTAATCAGCTCTACTTTCTAGTACAATGTACCATTTTTTTTTCTGGTTGCCAATGCCAACATTATTTTGGCTGGTTGCCCTCTAGTTGCATTGGATTCAACAATATGCGGCGTCAATTGAATGGCTTTTGGATAACCTCAACTCAAACATAATTTAGATTGTCATTTACATCCAGGGTTCTTTGTTTGATAGATTCGGAATGTTCTCTTAAGTTCAAAAGTCTCTTGCTTACCTCATCATTTTAAACCAAGCGAAGTTAATGGTGCGATTTTCTATCGTTTAAGTATATTATTGGTTTCAGTCAACCATCAGTGATTTATTTCTGCTGTGGTTTTTTTTTTTTTTACCAAAACTTAGTAATACAAAATAAAATCTGACTCACATCAGTTCCATTTTATGTGTTCTTTGTGAACTATTATATTTCAATTCTCTTTAGAGCTTGGCCTTTCAGATGTGCATGTTGAAAAACATTGTGTTCGATTCACTGATTTTAATGCAAACAAGAGCGAAAGGTAATGAAGTGTCTCCTCTGCACACATGGTTTCTCACGCACATGGCTGCTTGAAAAGAAAGCCTGCTAGACATTGACTTATCTCAGAAACAGAGGAATATAAACCTTTCGTATTAGACTATATAACACTGGTTAAGCATGCTCTGTACATAACCCCTTTGATTGCATGTAAAGCTTACACTGGGAGCACTTGAATGTTTGAGACTACTGCATATGAAGAAATTAGTTATTTATTTGCTATTCATTAAACATTTACAGCTTCATATTTCTCGCCTTCGTCCCTCGTCACTACAGAGGCGAGACCATGTTTTTACAGCTTTTAAAATGAACACCACTTGTCCTAAAAATGTAATCCTATTCCAAATTTCCATGCGTTTGAAAGAAAATTGATTTTTAAAATAGTTTAGGATGTTCGTAAATATGAAAGGAACATAAATGTTGAAACATGCTTGGACGGATAATGACACCACTGAGAATAAATAACGATTATATATATTAGGTTTAACAAATCCAACCTTAAAAGCATAGTTCACTAAATAATGACAACTCTCCACCTTAATTACGCACCCTCATTCCAAAAGTCATTCCAAACTCGTATGACTCTCTTTCTTCTCTGAAACACAAAAGGAGATTTTAGGTACAATGTTAGCCACAGTCACCATTCACTTTCATTGCATCTTTTTTTTCCCATACAATGACATTGAACGGTGACTGAGATTCGGCCTAACATCTCCTTTTGTCTTCCAGGAATGAACAAATCTCATATGAATGTGAGTAAATGAGGACAGAATTTTCATTTTTGGGTGAACTAAACCTTTAAGTTCCAATGGCATTGCATCTTGGTACATTGTGTTTATGGAGTGCAATTTTGCATGCATAAGACTGACTGTCCCTCCTCACCACCATCTGCATCCAGCCCCAGGATGCTGTGATATATGTTTACATCATGATTTCTGGTCACAGTTGGACAGTAAACCTCCAGGTTTGATTGGTACTGTTTTCCTTGTTGCCTCAGAGTGGAGTCTCATGGCTGCCACAGGAACCATTCTAGATTATGCTAGTGTTCACCTTTTATTTATTGTAGAGATGATACAGCTACCAGTGTAGAAGTGCTATGTAGGTGAGAGCAATATTTTGTCTTTTTTTATTTTAAAAAGGCATCTGAATTTCATTCCGGTCATTTGGTGTAACCCTGAGAAAACGTCCTGATATTATTGACTCTAAAATGTATATTTGTAAAAAAAATAAAAATAATAATAAATCACCATAAAGTAAACTTTTTGGAAATTAATGAGTAAGTGTACACACATCTTGTTTAATAATAATAATATTAAAAATATATATTTTTTTTATACCTTTTACTAGATGGTCACACCACATGAAATTTTACAGTAAAGTTATTAAATAAATGTTAATAAATTGTAATAAATACATTTGATAGAAAATGCTTTGAATGTTTTTTTATTTTTTTTATTTTGTGAAACCAACATGGACACACATATTACATTTCTATGAACTTGACGCATTAGTTTAAAACTTTTAATAGATTTCCATTTTTTTATCACCTGAAAACCTTGTTTGTCAGTGACCCATCTAGCAATACATTGTCCTGTCCTGAATGCATGTCAATTATAAAATAAGCTCAGTTATAACCAGTGGGACATGTCCCCCCACTTTTAGAATGTTCCCATGATTTTTTGTGAATAATCATTATATTTTTTGAATATGAAGTAAGATTTCAGAAAATCAAGCCGAGCTTGGTTTTAACGTGCTCTATGCCCCATGGTATACCCTATTTATCATATAAGGAATTTGTATAAAAGCAATTTTTGTTTAGAAAATTTTGAAAAGCGACACTGAAAAAAAATGTATGAAGTGAATTAGGGCTGCCTATTGGACAGAGGAACTAAATTTGAAATATTTCCTTTAATATTTTCAAAATTAGAATAATAAAATATTTTTAAAGTCAGCTGATTTTTAAATTGGCGTTGTTTCCTGAGTCCACAAGAGGGCGCATTACATACATTAACTTTACAGCACAGTTATATTATTGCAAAGAACATTCCTGGCTGTTAAAAAAAAACATTCCATTTTCAACTAATGTGCATTAAAAATAAATAAGCTTAAAAAGTTTTAGTCTGTCCATATTTTCAGATATTTAGTCAAAAGTAAAATGAGGGAGGTAAACACTTCAATAGGCAGTCCACATGGTGTTAGTCTTGCACAGATGTCACAGTACACTACCCCAGACTCATGCTTCATAATGACAGCGAAATACCAAATTGTTTTTTAATTCAGTACAGTTGTATGTAGGGTAGGAATATTCCCAGATCTATTCGGCTGAACTCAGTGGTGAAGCAGCTCAGATTATGAGCACAGGCAAGGACTGTTCAAAGTGTAAGGGGCTGTTCATAGAACTTTTTTGCAGACATCCATTGGTTTTTTATGTAAACGCGTTAGACAAACGTCTTTGTTTCGCTTCGTTTTTGTTTATTCAGCGTCTCGTGCAGGAACGCTGTTTTTTTAGACACTGTGTCCAACTAAAAAGAAATTTAAAAAGCATATTGAGACACTTGCTTTCTGTTAAACTGTATTTGTTGCACTGTGTCTAGCCCTTTGTAGCGCAAGAATGCGATCGATCTGAAGTCATCGTCTGTGCTTGGAATGTACAGTTTGAGCATTCGAATGTGCCTTTTTTTCTTAATTTTGACAGCCTTAAAGTGAATAAAGCAGAAAAGATTAAATACTTTCTACACTGAATAAGATTAAGCATGGGGGCGCCTGTGGCTCAGGTGGTAGAGTGGGGCGGCTGCCAATCGCAGGGTTGGCGGTTTGATTCCTGGCCCACACGACTCCACATTCCGAAGTGTCCTTGGGCAAGACACTGAAACCCAAGTTTCTCCCAATGGCAGGCTAGCGCCTTGCATGGCAGCTCTGCGGCCATTGGTGTGTGAATGGGAGTGTGAATGTGTGTGTGAATGGGTGATTGGGACACAGTGTAAAGCGCTTTGGTAACCTCTAATGTTAAAAAAGTGCTATCTAAGTGCACCTATTTATATGACTTTGAAAAAATTAAGTACATTGTTGGAATTGTAATCAATTCAAACATGAAATAATGCTTTTGCTTATAAGTAAATATTATTTCTGATTGATTGTTATATTTATAATTCATCCTAAAGTATCAATCGTAAAGTAGTATTTGCTTATTTAAGTACATTTTACTTATATTACCATTGCTGGTGTTCCCAGCATGCACTCGCCTTAAATAATTAATAAGCATGCATGGTTTTTATTTATTTATTTATTAGCAGTGCATTTCTTGTGCATAACTGGTAGTTGGATATAAAACTGTTTTTAGTTTAACCCTGAAAGTGCAGGAAAGGACACATTCCCTTATGACTGAACTTAAATATCCAACAGGATAAAAGAGGGAAAACCCAAATCCACTGTCTCACTCCTATGAATATTTATCAGCCGGCAGTCAGTTTTGGAACATAACTGGGTGTTGTAGAACAGCGTTTGTTTCTGACAGCTCGCTCGCGACAGGCCCATCTGTGGCTTCCTCCACCATGCAAGCTTTCCCGGCTCGTGCTGGATGTGATGGACGACTTACAGAGGTTCCACTGGGAATCCCATATCAATGTGAAAAGCCCAGCACAGAATTACACATAGCAAATATTACTGATTGTTTTATATGCTCTATAAGGTCATAAAAGAGGTAGTAAAGCACATTGTTTTGGCAGGTTAATAACCAAGCAGAATTGACCGGTTATAATATAATCTCATGGACAATTTAGTGAAGGATATTTGGACGACAGTAAGTGGGGTCATGCTTGGCTTTTCATTGCAGGACTCTCAACCAGATAGAGATTCAGAATCTTTGACTTCTCACTGGCTTCATAGATCCAGCCTCATGAACTCATGAAAATGATGTGACTGTGGCGACATTTTTGGTAATTACATTACTTGGTTCATTGCACGTATCACTGCAGTTCCGAGGTGAAATGTCTAATGAGTGGCTCTAAAAGAGAGTTAAATGTTCTCTCAAACAGATGAGGTTTTAAAACAGCAAAACCTGCCTCCCTACCGTAAACTTGAAACCTGAAAGCTAACCAATGAATTTTGTGAAAGTGAATAAAAGTCATTGTTGTTGGAGCGCCTCTAGTGTTAATTTCTCCAGAAAACTGCTGCGATACGTACAATGAGCGACATAAAAGTTATTTGAAAAACTGTAGCTATACAGTAGTAATGTGATTCTAGGAAACCAGTCTCATCCAGAAGAAAGGAACCAACATGTAATGCAAGCCTCCAAACCACACAGGCATGTCAAATTGGTTTCCTCTGTGTTCATGCATGCACATTGTACACATTATTAATCATTTACTGCTTTGGTCTTTGGCCTGTGGGCAAGGAGTAGGATGCTAGCAATTATCATTTTCATCAACTCAATGCGCGGTGATGTTTCTAAACCTGTCAACTTGATGTAGACGCTTTTCTGTGATCCCGTGCAATGTCGGTTCCCTCGCAGGTATGTTTGCTGTGATGCAAGACTGTCAAAATACATTGATTTTAAACAGCCTGGAATTTCATCATTCACTTAGAAAAACAAATAGTCCTGCACACCATCAGTAAATTTATACATGTAATCAAACTGTGGAATGCTTTTATTTATGACACTTGATTTACATTGCAACAGCTGTAGTGATTCTTAAATAAGGTGTTCTCTCAAAACCAAACACATTCAGGCCCTTAGTGTCTCACAACTTGGCGGCACACCATTGAGCCTCCTTAACTGCAAAAACATATTCTTGAAACATGGAAAGAGCTCAGCGCTCTTAAATGGTTGTGCAAGAATAGAATGTTTTAATCCAACATGATGCAAGGTCCAGCATTTGCGGAACAAGTTGCTGTGATGTGCTTTGGAATAGCAATCAGTTGGAAAGGCAGTCTGTCTGTCATCATGAACTGTGAATCTCTCCACTCTCTGTTGTGTTGTTAGACACAGCCAATCATCTGATGCCAGATCTTTGAACAAGCAAGAGGGTTTGAAGAATGGAGAGAGAATGAAGAGAGAGAGAGAGAGAGAGAGAGCAAACACAGCTTGGAATTACCATTTTGCGGTCCCCTTGTGAGACACATTGAAAGTAAATAATTAAGCTTTTCACCGAAGCAACACCAACCCATTTAAGCTAGCTGCTAAAGAGGCGTTGCTATTGATTTGAGGGACTGGCCTTGAGACAGACACAAATTAGAGAGTAGCCAAGGACGTCTTACTTGTTTTGAGTATGTGTACGCACATCCTGGGCTGTCTGTCAATAGCTGGGTCTCCATCCACCTATTTTTATGCCAATATTGGGATATTGCTTAAACACTGGATGGAAAGGCCAAAGGGCAAATAAAGTTTCCAAAATGTGCATAAAATACTTTGCTTGCTTGAGGTGGAAAGATTTATTTGATACAAGGTTTAGGAACCGAGAACTGGTTCTTGTTCAAGAACCAGTTCCATTCTTTAAAAAATTCCGGAATCGTTTGATCTTCGTGAATTTCAGTTCCGTAAACGGATCTCCTGCGTGCAATTTTCCGCTAATGCGGCTGGAACACCGTTCTGAAATACTCTGACACTGTTTCCAGCAGCACATTTCTGCAGCAGTGCTGCAGTCTACTAACTCTACAGGGAAAAACACACAACTCTAGCAGTGTATTTGATCGAACGAATCTCGAACTGGCTCTTTTGAATCATCAGCGCAAAACATACGCCACTTCCGGTATAGTCCTATTCCCAAACGAATTATCCTAATGAGATGGTTCTTTGAATCTACAGCACAAAACTATACAAGTAATTTATTTTCCACCTATTTCCCCAGAAGTGTCGATTTTGTTCTTTAAACGCATAGGATGGAAATGCTGCTTCATTCGCTAATGGTTTTCACAATATTCACCTTGGATGGAAACTTAACTACTGTGTGTGAGAAAGAGATAAAAAGCTTGACTTTCCTCTATATCTTCTTTTTCAAATTTCACATGCTTAGCCCTCTTGAATGATGTGCTAGTCTGATTTTTAAAGAAGGAGAATTACTGTAGCCTGTCTCACGCTGAACCCTGGGAATTCAGAGCTACATCATTTTGTCAAGCAGTCAGGAACGCTCCGCCGACTGTGCGGTAGCATATTTCACATGGAATCACCCACTGCCAAAATCAACCGCCTGCTTCCTCTTCCTCTGAAACGCACTGATACTCTGTGCTGGCTAAGTCCGCCTTCCTTCTGCCTGACCTGGCACATCACTCCACACTTCCCTATATCATCATTTGACCCCTGAATTCTGCATTTAGTACCCCACGAGTAATCCCGGAGAATTCATAAATCTCCTCAAGAGAGCGAGACCTTTCCATGGACATATGTAAAGTGTAGCAGAGTCTGTTTTGCTCTTCCAAAGCCCCTAAAGTAATTCTGGTGAGGTTTGGGTATCTGCCACCTTCTGGGTTTAAGCCCCATTCTCTAAGTACGATCTGGGTGCCGTATGCTCTGGCATACGGACTCAATTGCAGTACAAAGCCATTCTGTAATGTGGTAGTTATGTGTGCTCCAAATAATTGACCCACTTTGTGCTGAAAGATTTCTGGACGGCTTGGGGTACATCAGAACATTGCAGCGACGCTCACTCATCATCCCAACCACACAGGCCTTTGCCCTTCACCGTGACATATGAACACCATTATCACTACACACGTCACTTGGATGAAATGATTTCCCCGGCCCCTTCAGTAAATTGCAACAGTATCCTTGTGTTACACTGACCCTGCAACAATTACCTTTTCTGTGTGATTTTGTCATGTATGTGAAAGTAGGCCTAAACTGTAATTTTTGTTTTTGTTTTTTAAGAAAAGCCAATAGCTTTCCTTTTCCAGGTGTGTCTCTAAGAGAGAACATACCCATGAGGAACAAATGGCTGCATAGTAGAGATGACTCCTTTAATCTGTGCTTGAGTGTGTGCCTGCTGCTACAGGCCTACATGTTCCTTTGTGAGGGAGACATACTGCTGCTACTAATGAGGAAATGTTTCTACATCAAAGGATTTGTTCTAAGCAAATCGCACACCGCATTGCACTACTAATTTTACGAACGTTCCAAGCCAAACTTACAAAGGGAGCTGCTACTCTTAATCATAGTGCAGTTGTGGGAGGGGATCTTAATCATTAGCCTTCATTCTGTGTTCTCACAGGAAGATGATGCACATTGGGAATAGATATGTCATTAGTGTGATGTGTGCTTCTAAATGCTGGTCTGTGACTTAGTGCACTTTTTGGATGTATCGTCATGGGCTATCTAATGGCAAGGGGAGGTTTGTTTAGCATTCACTGCCAAAACATTTAAGTCAGTCTCTCCACATCCACCTCTGCAAGTTTTAGCAGAATTGTATTGTCATAGTCATAACCAGCCCACCCAAAACCCACATAATTGAGTCAGAGTCAGTGCAGCCATTCCTGAGGTAGTGTTCTCTAGACAGTTTTTAAAATCAGACACAGACATGCACAGGTAATAGAGATATCAGCAACTGCCAAGCAGTGGACAAACATCATGCCAAGTATTCATTCTTGATGTTAACTTGGAAACTTGCCCAAAATGTATCATTGAAGTCTTGAAAATGTGTCTGGGTGTTTCTTCATCTTTCAGCACTTTTACACATTTTTAGCACTGTGAACTTCTAGAAGAATTGTTATACACTCTCAAACTTTTTATTTTTTTGATTATCTATTGACGATGTCTAACAGTGTATGCACATGCAACACAGGAGATTTATATCTTTTTGTAATTTTTTGAAATCATGAAAATTCCCATCGCATTGTCATTTCCAGTACATCTCAAAAGCTGTATTGTGTTTAATATAATTCAGTGGTAGACATGACCGTGGTGGAAATGACCACGATAGAAAATAAATATTTTACAATTGAAAAAATAAAAAATGAGTCTTTTTTTCTTGCTAAGGCTAATTTCATAGCAAACATTTTCTGTATCCTAAATAGAAACAAAAAAACACTCTTTTTGCATAATTTGAAACAATTAAAGTGTGATTGGTAATGATGCACAAAAAATATTCTGCTCACAATTGAAATATATCTAGATTTTAATTGTATTTTATTTTCACAAACATCACTTGTCTCATCACTTGTGTCACCCGAAGCATGCTCTTCACTGACACTTTTTGTGTGTGTGTGGTGGAAATGATGCCACTACTATATATATATATATATATATATATATATATATATATATATATATATATATATATATATATATATATATATACACTCACCTAAAGGATTATTAGGAACACCTGTTCAATTTCTCATTAATGCAATTATCTAATCAACCAATCACATGGCAGTTGCTTCAATGCATTTAGGGGTGTGGTCCTGGTCAAGACAATCTCCTGAACTCCAAACTGAATGTCATGGGAAAGAAAGGTGATTTAAGCAATTTTGAGCATGGCATGGTTGTTGGTGCCAGACGGGCCGGTCTGAGTATTTCACAATCTGCTCAGTTACTGGGATTTTCACGCACAACCATTTCTAGGGTTTACAAAGAATGGTGTGAAAAGGGAAAAACATCCAGTATGCGGCAGTCCTGTGGGCGAAAATGCCTTGTTGATGCTAGAGGTCAGAGGAGAATGGGCCGACTGATTCAAGCTGATAGAAGAGCAACTTTGCCTGAAATAACCACTCGTTACAACCGAGGTATGCAGCAAAGCATTTGTGAAGCCACAACACGCACAACCTTGAGGCGGATGGGCTACAACAGCAGAAGACCCCACCGGTACCACTCATCTCCACTACAAATAGGAAAAAGAGGCTACAATTTGCAAGAGCTCACCAAAATTGGACAGTTGAAGACTGGAAAATGTTGCCTGGTCTGATGAGTCTCGATTTCTGTTGAGACATTCAGATGGTAGAGTCAGAATTTGGCGTAAACAGAATGAGAACATGGATCCATCATGCCTTGTTACCACTGTGCAGGCTGGTGTTGGTGGTGTAATGGTGTGGGGGATATTTTCTTGGCACACTTTAGGCCCCTTAGTGCCAATTGGGCATCGTTTAAATGCCACGGCCTACCTGAGCATTGTTTCTGACCATGTCCATCCCTTTATGGCCACCATGTACCCATCCTCTGATGGCTATTTCCAGAAGGATAATGCACCATGTCACAAAGCTCGAATCATTTCAAATTGGTTTCTTGAACATGACAATGAGTTCACTGTACTAAAATGGCCCCCACAGTCACCAGATCTCAACCCAATAGAGCATCTTTGGGATGTGGTGGAACGGGAGCTTCGTGCCCTGGATGTGCATCCCACAAATCTCCATCAACTGCAAGATGCTATCCTATCAATATGGGCCAACATTTCTAAAGAATGCTTTCAGAACCTTGTTGAATCAATGCCACATAGAATTAAGGCAGTTCTGAAGGTTTCGAAAGGGGGTCAAACACAGTATTAGTATGTGTTCCTAATAATCCTTTAGGTGAGTGTATATATGTACTATATATATTCAGTGCTTAGTTTTCATATATATATATATATATATATATATATATATATATACAGTACACCTAGACACAGTTTTCTTGGTTGTTGGCAGGTAGGATTTTCCAAGCTTCTTGAAGAATTTGCCTCAGTTACTTTATCTATTTCGGCTGTCTCAATTGCCCCTGTCTCTTCATGTAATCCCAGACTGACTCGATGTTCACTGGGGAGCTCTGTGGGGGCCATGACATCGGTTGCAGGGCTCCCTGCCTTTCTATTCTATTCTATTTGCAAAGGGAATGTTTGGGAGTCTAAAACGTACTTCACGCTAAAGCTGAAGATTTAAATAAGCATCTTAAGGCAAATGTTTTTGTGAAACTTTTGGACATGTACTATATATATATATATATATATATATATATATATATATATGTGTCTGTATGAGGTAGTACACATAGTCCAGTGTTGCCTTTGCATCTAAAAAGTGTGTGTGGCATTCTGTGGCAGTCTACAGCCCAAACCCTAATCACCTCTCCAAATAAACAGACCTCCCGTTAATGATGCTTGTTGCCATTTTATATGCCAGTGTTCCCCAAAGAACTTGCTTTGGCCTTTTCAAAAGTAGTTTTTTTAACTGGTGCCTCTTTTTCTGGATCTGGATTATAGCTGTTAACCAATCAGTTTCCTTAGCTGTAATCCCTGGTCAGAGAGGATCCTGTTTCCTATCAATTAAAGTGGACTTGTTTTCAAAGTCTCCCTTTGTTTACAGCCTTGCGATGAACAGCTGGCCTATCTAACCTTAATTTGAAATGCCAGGAAGAACTGCATGAACAGCACTGCAATGAGCAAGGAGTGCTTAATTGAAAACACCTAGTGAAAGTCCTTGGAATGTCTAATGCTACACAAACTCACATTGAAAAATTCACATTGTGAATTTCTTAGCATGTTTTTTGTTTAGGCAGTTTTATCAGAACAGCGCTCACTATTGCAGGCCATTGAAAACCTCCTCCCTTCATTGCATATTCATGTTGCCTGGAAATGCACACCTCCAAAAAATCATCCCTGCTGAATACTTAAACTTATGTGTCCCCCTGAGTCTTTTGAATTCTGAGATATTACTGCGCTTAGCTCTACTATGACTCAAGCTTATTCATTGGCCCAGGTTGGAATGTTTTGTCACTAACCTCCAGAAATGGTGTGAGTGTAAACACAGTTAATCCTCACAGTGCCGTATCCACCACTGTCTTCAAAAAGAGTCCACAAGAGAGTCCTTTGGAGCTGGTAGACCCCCTGGTTTACTTCATCACAAAGGATGTAGAGCAGGAAGTAAGACATACTGGTGAAGTATGGCCGAAACTGTGGGGAGTCATAAATCTAAAGCTTGGCTATGCGAGCAGAGAGGCCTCTGGTTGGGGGGTTATCCATCGTAGAGTACATGAGAGGCAGTGCATCATTCTTCCAGACCTATCCTTGCAAATAGCAGTAGCTTATGAAAGACCAACAAAAAAAAGAATGTGAAAGAATATACCTCACCACTAGGCAATATACTCACTGTGCTTTATAGAGGACCATCTCTAAAATTAACTTTTTTATTGGCCATTGTTTATTATGACCTGTAATTGTATTTTGACTCCACCACCTACCAACTAAAGACAGAGCTCCAACTAACATGATGGTATCAATGGCTATACAAACTCAGTTTGATTGGTCTAAGTATAAATTTTATAATAAGTGATAATTGAATGTAATGCATAATATGCTGGCGTAGATTAAGTCTTAGAGTCTTAGAGATGGAATATGTCAGTTAAAATAAATTGGGCACATGTGTACTTTGTTCATTGAAAGCTTAGGATTTCCCTACAATATAAGAATAGAATCTGATGTGCGTAGACTTGCCCAAAATGCAACTAGTACCCCACGAGTAATCCTGGAGCATTCATAAATCTCCTCAAGAGAGCGAGACCTTTCCATGGACATATGCAAAGTGTAGCAGAGTCTGTTTTGCTCTTCCGAAGCCCCTAAAGCAAGCTAGTCCCTTATAATCACGTTACTATACCTTCTGTTTAGCAAAATAGCTAGTTGTATATACTGCATTTATTTTCCAGGTGAAATGCACACTAGAGGCTTCATAAACATGTTTTCCCTCTGTTCCTCACACAATGCTATCTTAGGACATCAAAACACTTTTACTATAGAGCATGACTTAGGCAGATACATTTGCATAACATAACCAACTAGACTAAATTTGCAAACGTATTTGAGCATGATCATCAAGTTGCGTGATAGCAGATCGTTGCACTTGCGATGCAAAGAGTCCAGAAAAGCATGCAAGTTGACACGTTAGCAGAAAGTGTCAAAGAAGCAACACAAAATGACGTGGTTGATTTAACAATTGCGTTTTTCATCTCGCATTTCCTAATATGACACTAACGGTGAGGTTTAGGTTTATTATCGGTTTAGGTTTACCTTAAAATCCCAATTTATTAGGGAGAACATTTAACTCACTTTTAGAACCACACAGTGAACATATCACAATGGCCGTAATACATGTAATTAACCACCTAATGTCATTTTGCAAAAATATCACTACAGTCCCATAATTTTCATGAGATTAGGCTGCAAAAATTACTCTGTGACGAGGAGGAGGTGGAGGGTGTGGCTGTGATGATGCACAGCCGGCGCTGAATCAGCTGATCAGCGGGAGAGCGAGATAAAGGGGAGCCGGAGGCTTCAGTTCGAGAGAAAGAAAGATGCATGTGGCCGTGTTGTATGTGTGTCTTTGTTTGTTTATGTTTGTTTTATGTTGAGTTTCTTATTAAACTTTATCTGTTACATACTCATTCCTCAGCACAGCCCTAAAATCTCAGTCATTTTCAAGGCCCCGTCTTAATTGCAATCAGCATTCTAAAGCATAATGTTTAAATAGCCTAATGCAAGATTAATGAAAAGTGTGTAAATTAATAAGTATTTCCAATAGCTAACACAAGTAATTATGTTGGCCTCAAGCTGAGCCTCTGAAAGGAGTTTTGTACTCTAATGCTTGCAAAAGCAAAATCAAAACAGCTGTCTTTTATTGCGATAAAACCTAAACTTCCTCCATTCCAATTAAGCGACTTTGTTTCCAAAAATCCTAACAACTTTCTCTTACTCTAATTGCTAGAGGAAATTAATTGAGCCATCAATGCTATAACATGGATTATTCACAGGGGATGTCTAATGGCCATTCTGAACCAAAAACTATCATCCATGTGCCTCTGAGGACCCAGAGTAGCAAAATGTGTTCTCTTTGACCACAAATATTCTTTAACACCAACTAATCAGAAGTGGATAGAGTAACTGGCCTCCAGTAATTAGGAGAATTCGTTTTCCGACCCAGTGTCTCACCACAGAGCTACAGAAAGGCTGACTAATACTGTTGCTTGGAGGTCTGACCTGTGGTCGAACAGCTGGAGTATTTGAAGTGATTGTTTTTGGATTATGGAACAGGACTTATTACTACTGATTCAAATGGTGATTACTTGTTTGATTACAATTCTCAGTTCTCTCTCCTTTTCAGTGCCAGTCAAAGCTTCAGCATCAATGCAGACATGCAGAAAAGTTGTTTCTCTATATTTCTACAAACTGTAGAAGAGTTAATGATTTTTGATGCAAATCTGCATAGAGGGGCTATTTATTTAGCTCTGTGTTCTTTAGAGGCCATTATATCCATGCTACATTTTTGGATAAGAGCCAGCAGCGAATGTGTTGCAATTTAAAGCTCTTTTTTTCACTTGTATACTCACTGACACATGCATGCCATGCAGTGTGCATATTTTGTAAAGTTATGAATATTAAGCGTAAGTGTAATTTCTCAAAATATATTTTGGAAAGCTATGGTATTATATAATAGAGAGTCACAGTACTTGAGAACCTCAGCTTGCACGTATTTGCATGAGCATGCTGTATACACAAATCAAATTAAATGCCAGATTTGTGGCGCTTGGTTTATTTGGTTTGAATGTACATACAAATTATACTATACAGTTGTCACAATCTGTCTCCCTCATGTTTTCCTAAGGACTCTTATTTTGAAATGTTTCCCCAGACTACATCTCCCATAGTGCACTGCCCTCATTGATGCCATCTGTTCCTCATCTTCCTCACCTGTCTTCCATTCCCTCATTAGTTCCTTTTTGTATAAATATCCTCTAGTTTTGCCCAGTCCTTGATAGTGTTATGTTGTGTTATTATGTTTATGATGTTTAGCTTTATAGTTTCATCCACTTCAGCATTTATTATTGAAAGTCCTTAAAGTTTCTACTTTTACTCCTCTCTTCCACTCCTCTCTTTCACTCATTGAACCAACTTTACAACAGTATTATGTATATTTGTTTCCATAATGTGCATTGTCACGATTTCAGCATTATTTTGCATTATGCGCAGTACATGCCTACACTGCAAAACAGGCTTTGCTCTATGTTAAGCAGTGGGGATTTCTTTAAGACTGCAAGGGAAGCTCAGCTTCCCCTATAATGTCAAAAAAATAATGGTCAAATATGTACTATTGTGTAAACAATTTATTGACTAAAAATGCGTTAGAACACGTTCATCTCGAAGACGAGTTCGTTCAGAATCAGCTACATTACATATAGCAGGTCGGCTGACTCGATTTACTTCTCATACATTCCCGTAGCTTCAGTGCATTTCCCTGTTGAAGCCGAGCGTCCATTTACTTCAATGGGGCTGCTCTGAACAGTTTTTTCAGTGCTCCGAAAATAGACGGTCATTGGATAAATGCTGCGATTATGTCCCGCCCACGGATGCTCAGCGTCTCTGGGGGTGAATGAGGAGTGGGCTGGCCCGGACTCCGGGCTTCCGCGTGATGATTGGAGGATCTGTCGAAAGACTGCATCTCCTTTTGATTGACAGCGAATCTGTACTATAAGAAGTCACTGAAGCTATTTCGCGCTCAGTCCCATCGCGGATTTCTCAAGTGTAGTCGAAAGACAAACTGCTGCAACCTATTTCTTTATATTTGTTTGACGAAATTGCTAGTCAATTTGCATAATGCATAATACATTTCACACAATTATACACCACATTCCTTGTTTCAGTTTTACCAAGTTTAATATATTTTGTTTTAGAGCGTTCGTTCGTTCGTTCATTCATTCATTCATACAGTAGGCTAGGCTAGCGTCGTACGGGTGAAACTGCGCACGATGGCAGACGGTGCTAATATTGTCGACCTGATTTTGGCGAAGCCATTTGAAAGTCTTCCTTACGAGGAAAAAATTAGAATTAAACAGCAGGGCAGATCAACACCTAAGATTGATTTAGTGCAAAAAATAGGGTAAATAAGTTTATAATGTAGGCCGAAAATGAGCTTCCCCTCTTTGAAAGACCAGCAGCCGCCACTGATGTTAAGAGAAGTCTGAACACAATTTTTGTCTCCCATGGGTAGATATGTCTAGAACCGTGCATTATGCATATTTGTGGATATTCATGCCCATTTGCCTGCAAAGGAAAAATAAGTAAAGTCTGTTGAAGATTTGCTTTTCCCACTATCAGTATGCTGTTACATTGTGCGTACAGTGGTTATCTCATCTTTGTCCAACTGCTAACCTATATCCTGTAACCTCTGCCGTGGCAGATCTAGATAGTTGGCTGCTGTCTCTAAAATATCTTGGCTGAATCACACAGTGGGGAAGCAGAACTCACTAACCCACTATTTCCTTTCCCTTCCCGATTTTACAGCACTTTTCATCTTTACTACTAGAGACTGCTCTAATATCGAAACAGCTTTAAGGCTGATTCGTGTCAAACATGTTGATAGTATTTTATGGAGCAGTTGGTTAAATGGAATCACATGCGTCTATAAATGTCTGGATAAAGAATGATGTTAATGCACTGTGAGTTATGAAATATTCATAGCTTATTATACTTCCTCAGCATTTCCTTGGGCAAAGACTGAGGATGAACAAAGCTAAAGTTCTATATTTGGTGTTAATGTCAGAACCTCTTTCTATCTCATTTGGATCTGGTTTCTGGGGTTATTTGTAGTTTAGGAATCTCTCAGAAACAGTTGAGACAACATTAGCAGGGGATGAAAAGACTTCACTTAATGTTCATTGATAATAGATGCAGTGTTTCCCACAGGATTTTGTGAGACTGGTGGGTGGACCTCAGACCCTATAGGGGGGTCCAGGGGTGCTCTGCCCATAAGAAAATGTTGCACATAAACACATTGGTTGTATAGATATGAATGGCGATGACACCCACAAAGCATGATAAACGAGATGGGGTTTAACACAGTTCAACAACTGAACTGAAAATACTCTGACATACTGCTCCTTTCTCTGATGTCAAAATCACCTGCTGTCTCTCCTTCATGGGAGGCTGTCTCCCCTGCTGCCCCTATGAGAAGTACTTGCCCTGCTGCCCCCTCTGAACATCTGTCCCTCTATGAGAGTCAACTGAGGCTGTCTCTCCTGCACAAAGAAACAAGTTACGTTAAAATTCCACTGTTACTCCAGATTATTTCTTGACAAAATCCAATGAATAATCTGTTTGGCTATTGACTTGCCATCTAGCTATAATAGCTATCCTAGCTAGCTACTTCTGTAGCTGTTTCTTCCTCAGCTGGTGGTGGATTTTGCTCTCTCTTCTTCTCTCTAAAATGCTCATGATCTGGTAATCAAGGGTACAAACATTAAACTTAAAACAGTAGCATTACTTCAATTTGATTAGATAACATTACGAATAGCCTAACGTTACATGATGAACCAATAGTCAGAGCCTCTGGTAATAATGTTAACGTTAAATATTTAGCTAAAATTACGTACGATGCCCAAACTGCAATCAACTCAACTCTCTGCGACAGAAATGTAAACTGCACTGGGTAGGGGGGGAGGCTATTGTAATATGATAATCATTTTATGTTACGTATGGTTGTCAAATGGGGCGTGCTCATAGTTTTATGGAATGAGATTGCCTTTTTCATCATGTTATTGCAGCAGGATTGTGTACAATATAGGATATTACCACAATACCAAAATTGCAGTTGTCGGTAGTGAAATTGAATAGTGACTATTCTCAATATCATCTTCAAAACCACAACAAATACAAACACTAAATAACATGATAATTATGGAAGAATGGTTTCAAGTTCTTAATTATTCAAGACTAGAATAGAAATAGATTCAAATAATAAATGCTTTATAACAGCTTTAGGCTATAAGGTATTCAAGGAAACATTCAGAATGAAATGCAACATAAAACTAATACTGGTCTTAACTGTATGATTATAATACAGGAATACATTTTAAAGTCTAAAGTTACTCAGTCAAGATCAGTGAGTGTTTTCTCATTTTCTTGTTATGTTTGTTTGATTATTATAATGACACTTTAGACGGCAGCAAGTCTTAGCTTAAATGTACACTTACAAGTCCGAAATTTTAATACAAATCCGCTTTTTTCTCCGCTGTTTACTTTCACTTCAGACATCGCTCTCTGTGTTTACATGAATACCTCAAGACGAGCATTTTGGAGGACTTTTGAAATGCGTTGACCGTTCAGGCATGCATTGGCTCGATCGGAACACATGCACATGTTCAGCACACACACATAGGCTGTATGTACTAGATCACTTGCGAATTATAGAAATTCATGCTCTGGATTACTTTCAACTGCAGAATAAAATATGAACTTTCTAATAAGTGATACAGGCATAGGCTATCACAAGTATAGCTGGTTATATTCTCGTTATTGACATTTAATCAGTCTACTTGTCTGGTCGTAAAATTCTCTTTCACTTGCCCATTCAAAATCCACTTGTCCCAGACAAGTGTTAATGTTGATCCCTGCTGATTGATAATGATAAAATTGTGTTTGGACTAGTGGATAACTGCAGTGGATACTGAAACGTTAGTTAATGTTACTAGCCTCAAACGATGTGTCCTTAAAATGTCTTGGTTCTGACTGACTGAGAGTGAAAAAAGATGCTTTGCCGAAGCAACGGCGCAAAACACAACATTAGAGATCTTTTATGTTATTATGAGAAGTGTAAAAATATTTTTGTATCATTGTGAAACTGTGGCGGGACTAATTAGGGCCACCAGAGTCTAGGTAATTAATGGGAAACACTGATAGATGGCAAGATAATTTGGCTGCAATCGTTGTTGTTAAGTCTATGAACTCACAGGCATTGACCATTATTCAGAGCATGACCTGGAAATATCCCATTCAACCTTTGTATCTTTACTCCTGTTTTCACAGAAATGTTGATGGACTCCACAACGGCGACCGCAGAGCTGGGCTGGACCGTATATCCTGTGTCGGGGACAAGTGACAGCAGTGTAAGTCTTCTTTTAAATGTATCTCTAAATTAACAAGCGTCCATTTCTAATGCAATTAGAAAAACATTGCCTTAAATTCCTACTTTGTTTCCCAAAGATGCACTTAAAGGCATAGTTTATCCAAAACTAAATATTTTCTTACCCTCATGTTGTTCCAAATAGGGCTGTGCAAGATGGAAATATGGAAAATTCTCTAAAATAGCATCAATTATAGTAACATTAAACATTTACCAGTCATATACAAGTCTAAGTGTGATGTTGACTGATTGATAGAACTACTGTTTATTGCAATGCACCTTAAATCTTTTAAATCCTCATCCTCCACAATATTTATCTTATATGTCTTTTCACGTTGAATATGGAATGCACGTGATTTGTTTTGGGGCAGCAAGTGCCGCGTTGAACTCCTTGTCTTGTTCTGCTTTCAGTATTATTCTTCCAAATTATCTAGTTATCATTAGCTGACATTTCAGAAGCTTGGCGGCAACGTGTACAAAGTTACATTTGAGGGGGGCGTCAACAGACCCTCCTTGTGGTAAAATGCTGACTTACAAAAGACACAAAGAAATTAACTTTTGTCCCAAGTCCCAACAGCATATCATAAAGTGAATGGTGACTGAGACTAACATTGTTCCTAACTCTTCCTTTTGATGATGACAGCATTTTTCACTTTTGTATGAACTATTCCTTTAAGACATGCGTGACAATATCCATTATTGTTATATCTTTGTTGATCATTAGAGCGATAATATATGCAATTAATTTCCAGATCGCACCCCAAAGAGTGGGTTTCATCCATCTATATTCATGCCTGGTCAGCACCTGCTGGTCAGGTAGTAATTCATTGTCTCCTCCCCCACACCAGGTTCTTCTGAACGGATCAGGAAAATATATTCCAGAGTAATTTGCTGGTGCATTTCTGAAAAACCACTCCCTATTCAATTCAATTATTTTTGCTTCTGTGTCTGTTTTTGAGGGATGGTTCAAATTATTCCATGTGTGTGTCTGGAAGCCGTAAAAAAGGAAGATTGTGAGGAAAAAAAGGAAAAAAGTGAGGGAGAAAAAGAGGATAGAGAACTGTGGTTGTGCAACTTCAAAGTTCCTGAGATATAATTTTGCTCACCATCTTCTCTTCGAACCTGAGGGCACGCAGCTTTCTTTCTGTACTGATTGGAGCAATCAATATAAAAGAACAAAGAGGTCCAAAGTCTCAGTGTCTGAGGATCTGGATTCAATCAGTACAAAATAAGATTCACCTCTCCTCGTTCTCTCTAACAAAAGAAATGGAATTACACATGCTTTGCGTCACCACATCTTTTTCATCCTTTCAACTCAAAACTGCAAAAGTCCAATTATTTCAATACCGTTGTTGATGGCAACACACGTCAGAAGGAATGTTTAAATTTAAAGTGTGAAATGTGTTAAAATCCAGAAATTATACTTGGTTTTGACACAATGCATACTTCCAAAATGGCCCCAATGTCTCTTGAGGAAATGATTCTTCAGCAAGGAATGCTGGTGATTGGTCCCACTTACCCTAGCCTTCATTTATTCTGTTGCCTGATACCTAGGGTTGGGAATCGTAAGGAATTTATCGATTCCGATTCCTCTTAATGATTCCAGTTCCTTAACGGTTCCATTAACTATTCCAGTAATTCTTTTTATACTTTTTATATATTTTTTAAGAATTATTTAAAAAGGAGTAATGCAATTCATATTGTATTTACTACCCTCTCCTGTCTGTTACCAAATAATGAGATCAATTCAGATTTCTAGAGAGCAGATATAACTAATTAAAATGTAATACAGTTCTATCGGGAAGACACGCAGGCTTGAGTGAAGCCATTTATCTGATAAATGTAAAACAGAAATTAATGTCTCTCTTTGGCGTAGGCTCCGTGCGGCGGTCCGAGGGAGTTGTACCCGGAACCGTCATGTCCTGCCGGAGATAGGAGGCAGGGGCGAGGAGCCACCCCCATGTGGGACAGGGCTCAACTGGTGGTGGTGGGGTGGTGGAGGTTGCCTGTGTTAGCACACTGAAACAGCAATGTGATAGATTGTGAGCAGACTTATAAAGCAACGGCTTACATGTGATTGGCTTGGAATTACCCAGCTAATGGTGCGATGATGTACAGCTGCTAGTCTTCCCACTAGAACTACGCTGCGCTTCAATTTCTTATAAAAGGTGTGTTTGCAGACGTTTAACAGCCATATGACAATCCAATAATAGATCCTTAGTCTATTTTAAATTAACAAATCTAAACCAGCATAAAATGTGATGGCATATTTCATTATCTAATTTATTATTTTATAAAAGTCCACTTATTACAATAACTTGTGTATCTTTAATTATACAATGTCATATGAACATACAACCAGTCAGTAACTGCACTGCTTGATTTAATAGAATCACAGCAGGTCAACATTAAATAAACGGTAACAGTTTAGACAGTTTAGACTTTTTTGTAGCCTAATGTTATATTTCAGGCTTGTGAGACTTCAACAGTTCTTATTTAATTTAGAGTTGGACATTGATAACTTGCACATCAGTATAAGATTACTTGTTTAATGGAAGCGCTGTAGATTGAAAAGAACCGGCTCATTAGAATGTTTTTTTTGGATCAGACTATACCGGAAGCACCATATGTTTTGTGCTGTTGATTCAAAAGAACCGGCTCCTTTGAATAATTATTTCAGGAATCAAACTGTACCGGAAGCGCATATGTTTCGTGCTGTAAAAAGAGCGGGCTCGAGACTCGTTCGATTGGGAATTAAATACACTGCTAGAAAACTGTGTGACGCTGTTGAGTCAGTATTGGGCAGTGCTGCTGCAGAGATGCACTGCTGGAAACACTGTCAGAGTATTTGAGGATGGTGTTCCAGCCACATCGGTGGAAAATTGCATGCTGGAGAACCGTTAATGGAACCGAAAGTCACGAAGATCATACGATTCTTGTATTTTTAAAGAATGTAACTTGCTCTGAACAAGAACCGGTTCTCGGTTCCCAACCCTACTGATACCACATACTTTCAAAGAGCGGATACATTTTCTCGAAGGAAATGAGATGGGAATAGTCTTTAAGTAGAAATAGCACACATTAAGTACAGCCGGGGAATGGTGGTTCCCTGCAGTAGCACTAAACAGGTGGGATTGTGTAAACCTTATAGAGAGAGAGGCTTTTAGTTATTGTCTTACTCCCATGCAGAGCCCTGTAGGCTTAACTAAAGTATCAGTGTCAGTCAAAATATAGAGCACTCCATCAACAGTTGGCTCTCATGGCACTGAATAGCTTTGCAAAACAAACCCCCATTGCAGAGCTGTTAAGGGAAAAAAAATCCAGATGTGGTTCACTCATTCATTCACTCATCCATTCATACATTCATTCATTTATTCCTTCATTCTTGTGAACTGTGCAATGTACTTCAACCTCTTGACATTTTATGCATATGGAAATGGAATCCTTAAGTGATAATTCTCGCAGATGACTCGTAGTAAGCATTACGTCATCCATTTATTCAATTCTGGCATCTCATCCAATCATAATCTAGCCTATGCCTTATAGGGTACAACAGATGTCTCTCATTGTTCGATATGTTGCGTTGGTTTCCCCCAACACCACCAGTTTAGGTCCCGTCCTTCTGTAAGGAGTAAGCTCCTCTTCCCTGCTGTCATCGCCTTCTGGCATGATCTTAGGTTCGAGACTTTTTGGGACCTGCACATCATCATACCTATTGAAACTTAAATGTTAACATTTCGGATGTCTTAAAGAAAATCAATAAAGAAATTTTTGATAGAATTATCTTTTATTGACATTTTTGGGCCGAAATATTTTTTAAGACTACATCCTAGATAGTGAATGATACCTTGACATTTTAAAAAGAATATTCCAGGTTCAATACAGGTCATGCTCAGTCCACAGAATTAACATAATATTGATTACCTCAAAAAATTATGTAGACTCGTCCCTCTTTAAAAAACAAAACAGTCTGGTTTACTATGAGGTACTGACAATGGAAGTTAATCTGTAAACGTTAAAATACTCACAGTGAAAGTATAGCCACGAGGTGTAAACAATATGCATGTTAAGATGGTTTTTGTGTGATGAAATCACTTACTAATCTTTTTTGTGTAAAGTTACTGTATATCTATTTTAAATATTTGTTGCCATGACAAAGCAACACAAACTTTCATAAATTTTTTAGCTTCACATTTCTGACTTTTAAACCTTCAAAAATCGGCCCCATTCACTTCCTTTGGAAGTGGTGGTGGTGGCGTAATGGTGGCGTAGTGGGCTAAAGCACATAACTGTTAATCAGAAGGTCGCTGGTTCAATCCCCACAGCCACCACCATTGTGTCCTTGAGCAAGACACTTAACTCCAGGTAGCTCCGGGGGGGGGGGGATTGTCCCTGTAATAAGTGCACTGTAAGTCGCTTTGGATAAAAGCATCTGCCAAATGCATTAATGTAAATGTAAATGTTAGTGCCTCACTGTAACCTCAATTTTTGCAAAGGTACAAGTCAAAATTATATTTGTGGTAATCAACATTATGCCACAAATGCAAGCATAAAGTTGTATTGAACCCGCAATATTCCTTTGACTACATATATTTATTTTTTACTTTAAATGAGCATATGAGACTTTATTTCACATAAAAACATTAACAAAAACGGTTCAGTCTAAAAACAATCTGAAAGAAAGTGGTTGAGAAAATCTTCTTTTAGAGAGTGCTTTCAATAAAACATGTCTGAGCAGGCTTGTGGATTATATTACAGAGATAAGTGTGAACCTCTCAATTCATTTCTCTTGACAATTTAACTCCGCAAAAGCTTGAAGTAGTTTCATCTTCTTCAAGGGCACGTAAAAAGGATTAATCGAAAAACACACTACGTTGTCACTTGTTATGCGGCACTGAAAGTGTTTTCACAGATTTGCTCTGAAATGTTTACAGAGGTTCTGTAAGAAAAACACAGACTTTTCAGATTTGGATGAGATAAAAATCACAAAGTACGTCTATGAGACACAAATTTCCCCAACCTCCTCAGGGAAAACCAGTACGAAAAGGGTCCGAATATGTCTAAAGACTGTTGTATGTAAAACGTATTCTTAATTTGTAACTGCTATAGTGTGTGAACATCCTCATAATGTTGCAAATTGAACCATTACCGGCTTAGTTAGAAAACGCTGTTACAGTGGACATTACAAATGTGAATAAATGTGTCTGTGTTAAAACCCAGTGATGGTCATTCATCTCGACTTGTTGCTTACTGATGCAGAACATGCAAATAAGCCAGTACATTTGCGTGACTAATTGTGGTGATAGTGTGGCTCCGTCGAGACTGCCTCTAGGTTCAGATCAAAACACTATCATGAATCATCTGTGACTTTACATGCTAATGAACAGCTACCATCTGATTTTCTAGTAATAATGAACAACGGTATGAAATTTGACCGACATTTGCTATTAACGTGAATGTGGGTCTGCCGTTAAAGGGAAAGTTCTCTTGAAAATGGAAATTCTGTCATCATTTAGGCCACATCCACACCAATAATTTTTCATTTGATTTGGCTACGTTTACGCCTCTCATCCACGCACGAAAGGCTCTCTAAAACCACATACTTTAGAAAACACATTATATAAGGAAACTTTACGTTTTAAAATGGAAGTTTGGGGAAATATAGCCTTGTTCACCATTTACTTTCATTGTATGGAAAAAGACGCAGTGGTGACTGAGACTACCATACTGCCTAACCTCTCCTTTTATAGTCCATGGATGAGAGACTATAAAAGAGAGGTTAACCAATCTTTTAAAGAGTTGTTGTGCTTTTATTTAAATCCATGAATGACATGACATGAGCTACATAATGTTGTCACTGCCTGGTTATAATATGTTTACCAACAAAAACGTATTAGAGCTTGCCTAAAAAGCATTGTCCTGAAATCAGTTCCTCTGCAGAATGCCCTGTATCAATTTGACTTAGTCTATAAAACAGTAATGGGGTCCCTTCATCACAGAATCAAATCTCTGTGTGGTCACATGTCAAGATTAAGACAAGCAGTCCTTGGCAGCGTGACACTTTTGTCATGTCCCTGATTTCTATGAAGGGAGATATGTAAACATGATCCAGAAGGAGAGAGACAAGGGTTAAAGAAGCAATAGGAAGCTTGTTTTTCTAACTTCACATGTTGTGCATTACCAGTGGATGGAGGTAATTGAAGCTGACTGCCAAAGACAGCTCAGTTTATAGGTCAGGTCAAACTTTTTGCTTTTCTCTCAATCACTTTCTCTCTTTCTGTCACTCTTACTGACAGTGGGGAGCTCAGTACCTCACTTGGGTTGCAGTCCCACTGCACTTTAACTCAAATATCTGGATGTCATTTGTCCCACACGTCCCCTCAGGACAGATATCTCTATGCGTCTCTGGCTGTCAGATTTCCCACAACTGCAAATTGGGTAACTGTCCCCGAGGAGCCGTCATACATGCTCCCCTTCTCCCCTCTGTATGAATTATATATGTAGATTTACAATGTATTTGTCAGAGTCCAAGAAATGCTTCACAGACAGGCCATCAGCATTGCAATGGGATGTGGAGTCAGCATTTTTCATAGAAGGCCTCATCAGCACCATTCTACTAGTTACACATGGTGTAATACAAATGACAACCCTGGGAGAGCTTTAATTGCCGGCTTCATGTATACGTCACAAGGTTGTGACTGTTTATTTGTAAAAGATACTGAAGTCAAAATAAAAGTTCAGAGCCGTGTCACGGAGGAGCAATTAATTTAACAGAAATCGTGAACGCGGCCAACATCTTCGTCCCCTGGAGCTAGCCTGTTTCATAATTCAGCACAAGCACGCGGTTCCACTCGGCTGTGTCAGTCTAGTTGAGAGAGCCTCTGTCAGGCAGACTTATAGATTACAGCTCAGTTGAACTTTCTCTCTTCTTGGGTGGCAGGGGAGTTATCGATCCAAAAGTTCTTTCCACAAAAACGTGTAATATATCACAGGTCTCATTCTCCCAGTGCAAGTTACAAGGCATTTCAAATTTAATTCTGACTAATCACCATTTATTTAAATATGATGTTAAATGAAGACACTATTTACATTCAATTAGTCATATAGCTAGCTAAAATATTACACTTGCCAAAAAATCATCATCGTTAAGGATAAATTAAGGGGCGTTCTCAGAGGACGCATTTATGCATGCAAAAACAGTAAGACGGAAGGCCAGTGCGCATAGGTCTTTAAAAGTTTAGCTGTTTAAATATATCAAACAAAATTTGATGTAGTGCTTGCCTTTGCCATGTTTGAGTGCTTTTTGTTTGTGTGTGTGTGTGTTACTATGTGGTTGCTAGGCTGTTCTGGATGGCTAACAGGTCACAACAGAGCCCACCCCCAAATTATACTCTGGTCCCTCCTTCAATGTTTTTTTTTGCTCGATCTATCGTCTTACATGTAAAAATCATCTGATCGCTTATAACACACCTTTTATCAACAACTAATAGGAACAGGAATACTAATTGGGTTTCCATCCACATATTTTCTTGCAAATTTTGGGAATGCTGGATTGAAACAGTGGTGTAGTGGTCTAAAGCACATAACTGGTAATCTGGTAATCAGAAAGTTGCTGGTTCGATCCCCACAGCCACCACCATTGTGTCCTTGAGCAAGGCACTTAACTCCAGGTTGCTCCGGGGGGATTGTCCCTGTAATAAGTGCACTGTAAGTCGCTTTGGATAAAAGCGTCTGCCAAATGCATAAATCTAAATCTAAATCTAAACACATAGATGCTAATAAAATCTACAAAATGTGCATCAAAAATGAACATGCTTGCTTCAGGTAAATAAATAAACAAATTTACCAAATATATGACTTATATTAATATATAGGATTATAGACGCGCATCAAAAAAGTAATGGGAATTTGTCTCAACAAGCCATGTGAATACATTTTCCCAGAGAATATTGTCAATATAGTCACATAGCATGTCAAATTGAATCTGCCGCTGAACGCTAGCAAACATAAAGTTCATCGGAGCTCTTGGTCTGCACATCAAAACCATAAGGAATTGATTACGTTCAATATTTTTTTCCCCCATTTTTATTTCTACTTTGTGCCATTTTCCCCAAAAGTTACTATTTTGTTCTGTTAACCACACGGTGATGGAGCAATGCTTTATGCGTATATCGTTTTTTGCGATATTCCGATTTTTCACATAAATTTCATTTGTAATTTGACTAGTGATGCATGGCTTAGCAAATACTACTTATTAACATAGACATCAATGATCAGTTTGTCTCAGGACTATATAAGGTTAAGAAAAGAGGAACACAGAATCCATTCATTCTGTTGTCATGATTGAAAGGATCAACATATCTGAATCATGTGGGGTTCATAAGTCCCAGGTTGTGTTCCCATCCAGTGGACCGAAGCTCTAGGTTGTGCTCTAGCAGTCTCTGTTATGGTCCTTCTTATATTTGCGTGTGACCCTCAAAGCATGGCCCGAGCGCTTAGACCTAATGGCGCCTTCATTTTGTTGGTGCTTTTTGTATTTGGGTGCCAGTAAATAGGACCTTGAACCAGTGGTGCACCAACTCTAAAGGGCACCTCTATGTTACGTTCTGACCTATTAACATAGACTTCAAAAGAGAGCAGCCAGGCTCATCGTTTGTGTCCTAACACACTTGAGTCGATAAAGGTCTATAAACACTTGCGCGAAAGGTACATTAGCCATAGATTCAGGAGGAAGTCCAATGAGTCTAAGGAATCATCTTCTTTGATGTCAGATGGGTGAAGAATAATTAAATATTAGACGAATATAATAATATATTTATATTATTATTTTAATTGAGTAAAATATTTAAATGTATTAATATAATAATATTATAAATATATATTATTATTATTTCATATTAATCATAATACATCATTGATAAAAAAAAAAATTTGTACAGCAGTTGAAATTCAGTACACTGCTAAAATGATTTTACAACATAAAAAAGAAAAGAAAAGAAAAAGAAAAAATAAAGCATACGTTTTCTTATGCATTGCAGTAATGGGGAGCCTAATTTTCATGAAAATGTTGCCACACGACAAAATGTCTTAATGGTCATAAAATTAGGATGTTAATTCAGTGTGATTAATTTGATAAAAAATAACGTGTTAAAAAAATTAACGCAATTAATCGCAATGCCCCCGGACCGTAATAAGGAAGATTCCTGAGAAATGCAAGCTTGTAGTACCACCTGTTTACTGCAGAGGGCAGTAAGTGAAATTTCAGCTGTGTGGCAATGTTCAGTTTATACAGTGAACAAAACAATCATCCAGCAGACAGCACAACACAAACATGCGTTACGTTCTTGCGTTCAAAACACTTGATGGAGCGCAAATCCGAACTAAGGGATCTCAAGTATTAAACTATATTTATCTTGATACAGTGACCTAAACATTTTATGTTTATGACCCAACGCACCCGAAAAGCTACACAAGCATGTCTGACACAGGTGTACATTGACGGGTCCTTAAACAAACCCTCATAATAAATCTGATTGACAAATTCACTTGGATATCTGTGAACTGTGTGCCAATGATTGGCTTATGTTCAATAATATGGTAGTAAACAACACATTGTATTCTAAAGCAGCTTTTTGTATCATCTTATCAATGATGAACTCTTCTGCCACAAGAATGTAATGCATTTTAATTATCTGAATATTTTATATATATATATATATATATATATATGTGTGCGTGTGAGCCTGGATTTGAACCACCAACCAGGCAATTAGGGGCCGACCCGCTCTACCAACTGAGCTACATATAATTTCTAAAATACATTTTCAAACAAAATGTAATGTAATTACATTATTACACCCCCTTAATGTTTATTGTGGTTACAGCATTGATTCCAAACACACAGCCATTAAATTTACATTTGTTTATTGTATTTTCTTCTGACATCATAGATTTCAGTTGACCTCTTTGAAATCGATCAACCCTCCATAGTTAATAAAAAAATAGACCTTGGAGCATTGCATTTTTGTATATTTTTTTATTTTGGTTTGCCACAATCCTAAATCTTGGCTGATCTCCCCAATTAATGCTGAATCGCTCTTTTACATCTTAAAATACACGGTCACCCTTTAGCCACACTCCAACCGAGATTCCATGGAAAAATCTGTGGAAATTAAGACGTTTCTTCTAATTTCACACTCAGTGCTTGATCGCTTGTCTCTTATTATATCTCATTTGGTTCTCCTCTTTACCACTGATGAAAGAGTGGTAGAGGTGCCGAGATGGCACAAAGGGAGGCCTTTTTTAAAGGGCTTTTTTTTAAAGTCTTTAGCCCACCCCTCTCCTTCCATCACGCTGTGCCTGTGCTTACTCAGTCTGTCATTATCAACCGTCTTTTTTTTATTATTCCTAATTTGATTAGTCAAAGTGACAGGCTACAAACAAGGGGATGCTACACTCTGTCTTCTCTTGTTAAACCCCCTTCATCTCCACCCCACTTTCTGAAGAATGGGCCATCCAGGAAGGTGGTAAGGTCAATGGCTGCCCATGACCCAAGAAATATCTGCCTATTGAAAAGGATCAAGCTTAAGTGATGGATAAAAACACTTTTATCTTGTAACTATACGGAAAACATAACCTGCTTTAAGGTGTTGTTATCACTGACAGGCATCTCAGATACATGTCTGAGCCTTCCACATTCCTCTAAATTAGCAAGTCCCACTAACATAGTGCAAGTGTTAATGACCACAATCCTACCTGGTATCATTTCAGTGTGTATCAGCTGACTTACATGGGAATAAAGAACAAAAGCTGCAAGAAAAGAACACTTTTTTAATTAGTCGTTTGATTCGTTTGATGGAAAGGAGTTATCACAGAGGCTTGACTTTCTCCCCCAGCCCCGTCAAAACTCTTGTCAGAATCCTTATTAAGCGGCAACTAATTTGGGAAATTATGTCAGCTGTTAAGTGAAGAGTAGGACACTCGAGGGGGAGGGAGGGTTAGGGTGATCATAGGCTTGCTAAACTTTGAGTTCATGTTGCGATAAGCTTTTGAAGGTGAAGAAAAGGGTTTTCCCTATTGGACAAGGTCAAGACTTGGACTCATTTCTGTGGCTGCTCTTTGGGTTGTTTAGTGCTCAACGCCTGTGTCTTGATCGCTGGCAAGTTGGCTGGAAACCACAATGGAGTCATCTGGAGTCACTTTAGGCCAGGCAATGAAGTCCCTGGTGCATGTACCATTCTGCTTTAGTGTGTGCAATATATACTTGTAAACTTAACAAGAAGTGTCTTTCACTCTATCAAACGGTCGTCCATGTAATTTGATTATCTTAGGTTTGTAATGTTCAGCAGGATACATGTTTATTATATATGTGTCGCACTCAGGGCTTACAAAGTTGCGCTAATTATCGCTAGGTCAGCTAAAGGTAGCTTCTCTGTAGGTGTCATTTTTCTTTCTTTCTTTCTTTTCTTTCACTCACTCTCTTTTTCTTTCTTTCTTTCTTTCTTTCTCTCACTCTCTTTTTCTTTCTTTCTTTCTTTTCTTTCACTCACTCTCTTTTTTCTTTCTTTTTTTCTCTCACTCTCTCTTTTTCTTTCTTTCTTTTCTTTCACTCACTCTCTTTTTTCTTTCTTTCACTCACTCTCTTTTTTCTTTCTTTTTTTCTCTCACTCTCTCTTTTTCTTTCTTTCTTTCTTTTCTTTCACTCACTCTCTTTCTTTCTTTTTTCTTTCTTTCACTCACTCTCTTTTTTCTTTCTTTTTTTCTCTCACTCTCTCTTTTTCTTTCTTTCTCTCTCTCTTTTTCTTTTTTTCTTTCTCTCTCTCTTTTTCTTTCTTTCTTTCACTCTCTCTTTTTCTTTCTTTCACTCTCTCTTTTTCTTTCTTTCACTCTCTCTTTTTTCTTTCTCTCTCTCTTTTCTTTCTTTCTTTCACTCTCTCTTTTTCTTTCTTTCACTCTCTCTTTTTCTTTCTTTCTCTCTCTCTTTTTCTTTCTTTCTTTCTCTCTCTCTTTTTCTTTCTTTCTCTCTCTCTTTTTCTTTCTTTCTTTCTTTCTCTCTCTCTTTTTCTTTCTTTCTTTCTCTCTCTCTCTTTTTCTTCTATTCTGTCTCTCACTCTCTTTTTCTGTCTTTCTTTCTTTCTTTCTTTCTTTCTTTCTCACTCTCTTTTTCTTTCTTTCTCTCTCTCACTCTCTTTTTCTTTCTTTCTCTCTCTCACTCTCTCTTTTTCTTTCTTTCTTTCATTCTTTCTTTTTCTTTCTTTCCCTTTGATTAATGCAGAAATTTGATTGTATTGTTCATTTTCTTTAAATGGAATTAAGACTTGATTTCACCTTCATGTCGTTCCAAACCCTTTTTCTTAGTTTGACGAAGGTATACAATGGCTGTCAAGTTCCAAAAAAATATGTCAATGACACCAAATGCTCAGCATACTTAGAAATGTGAATGAGATTTGAGAGCTACAGCGGAGAGGACTATTTTTAAATTGCAGTCTGTTCCTCACACAAGGCTGTCGAATGACTTAATTTTTTGAGCATGACAGTCCCTGGTTCCTGCTGCTTTTGTTATTTGGAAAAGAGCAACGTGAACACTCTTCAAAATGTTTCCCTTTTTGTTCCACAAATGTCAAGCGGGCTTGGAGTGACATGATGTGAGTAAATGATGACATTATTATTTGTATTTTTTTGTGGAATGGCTTTTTAAATTTTACAACACACACACACACGCGCACGCACGCACACACACACACACAATTGTAAAACTATGCTCAATTCATTCGTTTTGTCTAGCATGATGGAAGAAATTAAATTATGCTAATGCTGGATCCATTTTTATGCTGCCCGAGGACAGAAACAAGGCAGCACAGCATAACATGAATGACTTTGTAAACATCAGAGTCTATCACCTGTTTCTCAATTTGAGCTATATTAATAATACATCTTCTTATACAGAGTTAGAAATAGAGAGAGTGTGAGACAGAAAAAAAACAGAGGCCAGGATCACTTGGCACAACTATGTGGGGTCTCCAGAAAACATAAGCCAGTGCCAGCCGCCTCTATGCCTAGTGCCAGGGTCTGCTGGCAGGCTTGCAAGAGAATTTTACCCTAGTTCCCTCTTTATGCCTCCTGTAATCTGGCCTGTGCATGTGAGGAGAGCTTCTTAAAATATCTTTGACAACCTCAACGATTTACTGCAGGGATTCAAGCGTTTATGTTCTGTCTTGTAATTTCCAAGTCTAGATACACATATATTAGCTAGAGGTCCCGGCCCGTACTCAAGCCCATGTGATCCGACCTGACCGGTACCGTCAAGTTTTAATCCAGATGCTGACTCGGACATGTGTAACAATGTAACAGTCACATGAAATCTTTGCAACCTGAACTTCTACAAAACTTTTAATATTTGTAACAGCATTTTTAGTTTTCAAGTTTTTGAAATTTTTATTTGACATAGTATATA
This sequence comes from Xyrauchen texanus, assembly GCF_025860055.1. Classification (NCBI taxonomy): domain Eukaryota; kingdom Metazoa; phylum Chordata; class Actinopteri; order Cypriniformes; family Catostomidae; genus Xyrauchen; species Xyrauchen texanus. The sequence goes on from NC_068314.1 coordinate 33,157,440, forward strand.
AAAATATGTGCCCGCCAATTTTGAGATTGATTACGTTGTGATATTGAGGGGTACATTGATTGTCAGAAACATCTCATACCAACCAAACTGATATATGACGCTGCAATGCTATCATTACGATAATCAAAAGAGAGTTTAGTTAACTGTGTTTTGAACACCTGTTTCTGCAAAATGTTTGCTAAACACGTTTTATTATCATTTAATGTAAGAACTTTGACTCGTTAATGGATATTATTTAATAAAAGACGGAAATTGCGCATTCTTTCATTGAGTTGGGCAACGAATCTTCACATAATGACAAAATATGACGCCTTATATTAATGAATAGATGATACACTGGAAAAACAAGATGAAGCAGCCAAAGACGTTTATCAGACATGTTTTTATATACAGTTATGTACATGTCATTGCCCCTCGAGTACTTGGTCGGAGTACTTGAGTAGACAAAATTAACAAAATGCCTATACCTAATATATATATATATGTGTATACACTCACCTAAAGGATTATTAGGAACACCTGTTCAATTTCTCATTAATGCAATTATCTAATCAACCAATCACATGGCAGTTGCTTCAATGCATTTAGGGGTGTGGTCCTGGTCAAGACAATCTCCTGAACTCTAAACTGAATGTCAGAATGGGAAAGAAAGGTGATTTAAGCAATTTTGAGCATGGCATGGTTGTTGGTGCCAGACGGGCCGGTCTGAGTATTTCACAATCTGCTCAGTTACTGGGATTTTCACGCACAACCATTTCTAGGGTTTACAAAGAATGGTGTGAAAAGGGAAAAACATCCAGTATGCGGCAGTCCTGTGGACGAAAATGCCTTGTTGATGCTAGAGGTCAGAGGAGAATGGGCCGACTGATTCAAGCTGATAGAAGAGCAACTTTGCCTGAAATAACCACTCGTTACAACCGAGGTATGCAGCAAAGCATTTGTGAAGCCACAACACGCACAACCTTGAGGCGGATGGGCTACAACAGCAGAAGACCCCACCGGGTACCACTCATCTCCACTACAAATAGGAAAAAGAGGCTACAATTTGTAAGAGCTCACCAAAATTGGACAGTTGAAGACTGGAAAAATGTTGCCTGGTCTGATGAGTCTCGACTTCTGTTGAGACATTCAGATGGTAGAGTCAGAATTTGGCGTAAACAGAATGAGAACATGGATCCATCATGCCTTGTTACCATTGTGCAGGCTGGTGTTGGTGGTGTAATGGTGTGTGGGATGTTTTCTTGGCACACTTTAGGCCCCTTAGTGCCAGTTGGGCATCGTTTAAATGCCACGGCCTACCTGAGCATTGTTTCTGACCATGTCCATCCCTTTATGCCCACCATGTACCCATCCTCTGATGGCTACTTCCAGCAGGATAATGCACCATGTCACAAAGCTCGAATCATTTCAAATTGGTTTCTTGAACATGACAATGAGTTCACTGTACTAAAATGGCCCCCACAGTCACCAGATCTCAACCCAATAGAGCATCTTTGGGATGTGGTGGAACGGGAGCTTCGTGCCCTGGATGTGCATCCCACAAATCTCCATCAACTGCAAGATGCTATCCTATCAATATGGGCCAACATTTCTAAAGAATGCTTTCAGCACCTTGTTGAATCAGTGCCACGTAGAATTAAGGCAGTTCTGAAGGCGAAAGGGGGTCAAACACAGTATTAGTATGTGTTCCTAATAATCCTTTAGGTGAGTGTATATATACACAGCAGTTAGTTCCGGTTCTCAAATCTGATTGGACAAGAGACGTTCCATGTGCACTGATGGTCTGACACCATCAACACTCCGACGATTCACTGTGTGTGTGATTCAATGGTGGAGTGGTGGTGGTGTAGTGGTCTAGAGCACATAACTTGTAATCAGAAAGTCACTGCCACAGCCACCATCATTGTGTCCTTGAGCAAGGCACTTAACTCCAGGTTGATCCGGGGGGATTGTCCCTGTAATAAGTGCACTGTAAGTCGCTTTGGATAAAAGCATCTGCCAAATGCATAAATGTAAATGCATAAACGTGTGTAGCACACCGCTTGTGTTAGTGCCGTTCTAAACTAAAGTGTAAGAGCTTCTGTTTATTTATTTATTTTTTTTTGACATTACATATGCTAGCCAACAGGTGGTGCTAAAGATCATTTTGTCCCTAAATCAGCACTGCTGTCAGGGCTTGACATTAACTTTTTGAGGCACTTGTCCTTCGGACTAGTAAATGTATGTTACACTTGTCCTTGCACAAAAGTCACTTGCCCGTGTAAAGATTTATAATTTCATTTTTTTTTTGTGTTTTGCTAATGCAGAATTCGAACAAACCATTGAAAGCACCCAAACACTATCAATATTAATACAATTCAGTTGAAACAGTAGAAAGGAACATGTCCCAAGAATAGAGTTCCCCTTCAACAAGAAATAAGGATCTCCAGACTCCATAATACAAAGTAATACTTTGCACGCTGGTGTGCAGTGTATCACCAGAGGTAGTGGTGACTCTTGGTGTAAAAAACACTATTACTCCACAACACTATTCATCCTCTGTATCTTCGGACCGATGCCTTGATTCCCAGGGGTTAAATCCTGGGCGCCGCTGCCTTTGGCTGCAGGTCCACCACCAATCCAGCATCAAAGTCTTGCAACTTTGGGCCCTCTACTGACAGAAATAGCAGCCTATGAAGCTGGACTGAGCTGAGGCTGGTCCTCCAGTCGGACTTGATCCGTTTCATGGTTGAGAACCCTCTCTCACACACAGCTGTGCTGACTGGCAGGACCAAGTAAATTTTCAGGAGTGTCAAAAAATATTTATACTTTTTATAACCACAATTGTTGGTCTTGTGCTGTCTGCGACGTTGGAAACGTCACGATATATTATTTTTTTATTAATAATTATAAAATAAAACAAAGATGTCGGACGATTTTGAAGTTGGAGGAGAAAATTAGATGGAATTTTCATTTTGAGGTGAACTAATGCTTTAATGCTTGCTTACAGTAGCTACACAGCTGCCGACGCTAAGTTAGCTAGCTAACGTCACTTACTTGTCAGCCAGGTTGGGTTGCGCCCGACAGACGCCACAGAACATTACTCCGTCTTCATAAATAACCCAGTCGAATTCATCTTTCCATTTGGTTAAAAAATTTCGTTCCCGTTTTAATTCGTATGTTGTTGGTTTAAGGTGACTTCTTGTTTTTGGAGCTTTTCCTGGCGCTTGGCCGGGCTGCGGAGCCTGAAGAAACATAACTCTCCACCACTGCTGCCAGCAAGGTTTTCCAGCCCAAAACCTCGTCAAAAACCGCGAGAATTGGCCAAACCCGGTAATGATATTTTTCCCGCAGTGCTGAATGAGAAGAGCCATACTCTCGAACCATATACAGAGAGGTAATTTAGGCTATAGGTGATTTATAAACAGTCTGTTTATAACCTGAAAAAATAACGAGGCATTTTAATGTTTTCTAAATCAGTGTTTGCTGGAAATATACCTCCATCTCCGATGTAAAGCGGATGCGCCTTTAGAGAGAAATTCATATGGATTGCATAATCAGACGGTAACGTTAGGCTATTTTCTTTCGATTCGAATTGGTTCTTTAAAAGTGGACATTTCAAGCTTTAGCCTAACGTTACATAGACTATATTTTGTTTCAGTTCAGTTTCAGTTCACGGAGACCATGAAAGCACACCTGATTGTTTTATTTTATTTTGCAAAAGCACGTTTTCTTGTTATTGTGAGTTTACACAAATAAAAGTAGTTGCAAATTATGTATTATTATTTTCAGTATGACCAGAAATGATAGAGTATTTAAGTTGTTTCCACTGTTGATAGGAAAACGCAAGTGTTCGCGCCCGCGCCTCTGTTCCATGCAGTGCGCGCTCCACACTCCGCACAAACCCTTGGATATGCGTCAAAATCAATTTAAAAAAAATCAACAAAAAAAATTTGTTAGTTTCAAATCGATTAAATTAAATCTGTAAAATAGACGTAATGAGTGGCACATAACGTGAAGTAACATGGCATTTTATTTTGTTTGAAATTTAACTTGTCCGGTCGGACAACTAATTTTCTCTTCTACTTGTCCTACAAAAAATCCACTTGTCCCGGACAAGCGGACAAGCCTTAATGTCGAGCCCTGGCTGTGAATTCCTATGGCACTCAAAAAATATATAGGGACATATCGCACTTTTGCTTGTGTGATATTGCTTATACATATATATACAGTATATACATACACTGATTATTTAGTCTCTGGACTTTATTAAGGAACATTTCTTCCATCGGAGCAATTCAAGCTTGAAGTACCATCTGTTTTCTCCAGGGGGCAGTAAGCGATACTCCAGCTGTATAGGCAACACACATCTGGTTCAGAGAACAAAGCATTCTTACTGACAGCAGACAGTACAAGATGAGTTTCGTTCTCATGTTCAAACACAGCTTGATAGAGCACAAATACGAACGCAGGGATCGCAAGGCGTGTTTTTCAAACTACTTGACAGCGACTAAAAAAACCGTATGTTTATCATGCAACACAACCAAAGTGAGACACTCCAAGAGTGTCTGTCTGACACATGTGTACATTGATATATCCTTAGACAAGCCCTTATAATAAATCTCAGACTGATTGAAGAATTACATTTGCAAAATGGATTGCTGTGGACTGTAGCCCAATAATTGTCTTATGTTCAGTAATATGGGAATAAACAAAATATTGGATTCTAAAGCCACTATATATATATATATATATATATATATATATATATATATATATATATATATATATATATATATATATAATAATAATAATAATAATAATAATAATAATAATAATAATATTTTTTTCAGTAATTACAAAACTGACCTGACTTGAAATTATACTTGAAAAACTTGTTGGGTACTGTCAGGCTCGAGTCAGGTATCAGAGCAGGGATCCCGAATAAAAGCAATTTTGTTCTACCTGTACCTGATAGTGAGGGTTGGTGCTACAAAACAAATGTGTTATTCTTTGTTTTCTATTTTCATCTCTTAGTGGGAAGAGGTGAGTGGCTACGATGAGCATATGAACACCATTCGTACCTATCAGGTGTGTAATGTCTTCGATGCCAACCAAAATAACTGGGTCCGCACCAAGTACATCCGACGGAGAGGAGCTCAACGCATTCATGTAGAGATGAAATTCTCAGTGCGAGACTGCAGCAGCATCCCAAGAGTTCCGGGTTCCTGTAAAGAAACTTTTAACCTGTACTACTATGAATCAGAGTCCGACACGGCCACCAAAGTATTTCCCCCTTGGATGGAAAACCCTTGGATAAAGGTGGATACCATTGCAGCCGACGAGAGTTTCTCACAAGTAGACCTGGGTGGACGCGTAATGAAGATTAATACAGAGGTGCGCAGTTTTGGACCTGTCTCCCGTAACGGTTTTTACCTAGCCTTTCAGGACTATGGCGGATGCATGTCGCTGATTGCAGTGCGAGTGTTCTACAGGAAGTGCCCTCGGACCATTCGGAATGGAGCGATATTTCAGGAGACGCTTTCAGGCGCTGAGAGCACCTCCCTGGTGGCATCGAGGGGAGTTTGCATCCCTAATGCCGAGGAGGTCGATGTTCCCATTAAGCTGTACTGTAATGGAGACGGAGAGTGGATGGTTCCTATTGGCCGCTGTATGTGTAAAGCTGGTCATGAAGCTGTGGATAATGGAACTGTTTGCAGAGGTAAGCTCTCTCATCTCTTAATCTGTTGTGATCTTTTCATGTTGCACAAAACTCAAATTGTTAGGTCACGGTTGCTTATGATCCTGAGGAATTGAGAAACAGAACACACTCTCTGTCTGTGGTCTTTGAATTCTGGAATTCGGTTCATACTACTGTATTCTCATTATATCAGTGTGAGCACAAATGCTCACTGAAGAATATGATGCATTACAATATTGCACCATTACGACAGAGGAGAACATTCGGTACATAGCGGTTATTGTTTCATTATGGTTTTTGGATCTACCATTTGGAAAACAAACTGCCAAAAAATGATGATATTGATCACACTTCATGTTTTTAGGCTTCTCAAAAACCATGTGCATTTTTTCCACAAGCTCATTTTAAGCACGCAGGAGCTCTAGAAATGTCCCGCTATTTACAGAATATTGTAGTTTTTCCCAGGCAACTCAGACACCTTCATGTTTTTACAATATCCCTGTGCAGCGTTGATGTAGGATGGCTCTTTGTCAGTGTGTGAGTGTATCGATCGTTTCTTGGCTGAGTCCCAGTGGTCCTCTCCTTCAGCCTGCCTCACCTGTAATTCAACTCATTTTGCAGCGGGAGCTCTCATTTCGCCCGACGGCGAGTCCTGTTCCCACAGCAACGCCAGCATGCAGACAGGCTCCACACTGACACAGACGACACAATAAAATGCCCACCTGCGTTCACACACCCCCCTTCTTCTTTTTCACACATGCACCCTCTCATACTTACAGACGCACACTCACACATTCGCTCAATCTCTTCCTAAGCCTGGCTGTAATTACCACACCAGTTCCCCGTCTCGGCCAGGATAAGCTGTGATAATAGCCGCTCATTGCAGGCACTAGCAGGGTGGCGCTCTGCCGATATGCATTCAATGACAGTTCACGAGAACGGTCAGAATCTTCTGTCAGGAGCACCTGCTTATAAAAAAAAACGTAGACCAGTGTACTCCAAATTGAAGAGCCTACATAATTATACACATTTGGTAGTTTTTGACCCTTATGTAATTTACTATGGCTTTTGATATCCCAAGGGTTTGCTTGGACTGAGGTATCTTTGTAAACTGCTGGATTTAAAAACAATTACGTTTTGAGCGACTAATGGAGAAGCTCATAACCAAAACAAACAAGTCGTTCACACGTCAGTGTTAAACTGTCAGTGTTTTCCTGACAAAGACTTTTACTCCTAACTGAGACAATAATGATCCTCCTTATCACTGAGCATTTAGCTCATATTCATAAAGCACTATGGGATATTAATGCATTGAGCAATATTTCATAATATTGCACAACTGTAGAACCTGATTGCAAATGGGTGATAGAGTGCAAATCGGGCCTTTATTACCATTTATTGTCCCATGAACTAAATAATGTCAATGCAGTCATAGAGACGGTAGTAGCATTATAAAGTAGCCTATTCTGAGTATTTTTATGAAACATAAACAGAATTTGAAATTCTGTTACATGATTACTAAAAGCAGAAGTTCTCGATTAAAACAAGCCCCAAAACACTGTGATACGATGCATAGATCCTCTGACATGCTGAGCGAATAAAGGGCATGAATATTGCCGATTCCCGGGTCCTAATGCCTGCTGCATGCAACATCTGCCAAACTCTGTGTGTCTTTTTCCTCTTAACACTGCCATTTTTTTTTACCAGGTGTGACTTATATTTATGTGAGACTTTATTTCTGGAAAATATGGTACTCTAAACATAATTGCAATATTATCGTATTGTGACCACGATATTGATACATGTATGCAGATGCAAGCACTTGGCCAACCAATGCAATGCCAAAGTGCAATCCGAATGACCATTCATAACATTTGTTCTTGCATTACTGTGGTGGTAACAAACCTGGTACTCAAGGGGGCGATAGAGTTACCTTCAAAAGTCTGTGCTGTTACACTGGATTTGTTATTATTCAGGTAAGCTGCTATAAATATGTTGACTTTACCTTAATTGCTCAACACAATTCTCATCAAACTGTTGCACCGCCAAGACAGCAGTTGACTTGAGATAGAAAACTCAACATAAAAGCGAAAAGTTCACACTAATGTCAACAATAGCGCTCCTTGCGGCAGAGTTGAGAATGCAGTGCGTACTTGCATTGTGTGTGAATTGCAGACACATTTTTGAACACAACTTCGCACAAAATCAAGCTTGCTTAGCTGAGAAAATCTGAGTTTAAATTGAGATACAGTACACATGCAACTCCAGATGTGCAACTATTAGTCCTGGACTGCTTTTATGAAAGGCACTCATCATCTTCTGCAATTGCTCTACCGCCGCCCGATGTCAGAGTACGTGTTGTCATCACTCCATAGATGCTCTAAGAAGAGGATGCTCTGAATGAGAATGTCGTGGTGGCATGGTAGTTAAATGCGCTGTTATTTATGAGGACATTCAAAAGTTATGAGGCCCAAGGCTCTAGCTGGAAAAAAAAAAAGTACAAAGAAAACAATATAAAATCATTTAAGATGAAAAAAGATTATTGACAGCAGCTGCCTCCATTATACTTAAGTGGTTTTGATCGAGGTCTGCTTTTAATTCATCCAGCCATTTATCTCTCTGGCAGAGGAAAGCTGATACCACTGCGTGAGACAATGTCAGGACTGTGGTCAGGGATCGGGGAACGGGTTGATGCAAGAAAGAGGTGCTTTTTAACTGCCGAGAGTTGGGGCGTAATTAATTGATTTCTGAAAGATGTTTGCACCGGGGCACTGTGGTATCCCCTTACATTGTGGGTTGCAGGAGGTCAAAAAGCAATCATAAGATCTGCAGATGAAAGATCTGTCTCACAGCTCCTTTTGCAACCCAGCAAACACTTTATTGCAACGCCTCGCTATGACAGAGCATGTAATTACGCATGTTTCAATTAATGGCTTCAACAGCTAATTAATCTTCGCCATGACGTCTGTCAAAATATTGACAACATACCAATTTATTTATGCTTGTGATGGCTTTGGCTTCTTGTCAGTGAATTGAAATAATTTTACTAACAATATTACATTTCCTTCCAGGGAGGTGCTGGAAATAAATGAAGCAAGCCAGGTTCCATGAGCAAAAATGCACTTTATAAAGACAGATCTGATTTCATTGAGACACACAGGGTCTTGTGCACAGATTGGGTCTTTTCCAAAACCATGTGTGCTGCCTCACTCCCTGCTTAGGTAGCATTCTAACTGAAACAGAGCCTCGTATGTGGCCTATTCTACATGCAATACAAAGGCCAGCTCCACTTTTTGGGTGAAATAGCCAGTTTTCTATCACTTTAAACAATTTATATGTATTTTTTTCAGTATTGAATGGATTATAGGTCTATTTATAACCAAAATTCCCATTGCTTCGTCTGCCATATTAGATAATTCTTTTGAGGTAGCACATCTTACCTTACATACCTTTTGAAACAGGCTTTGCGTCGATAGTGACGCCTTCAAATACAACCTCCGGAGGCAGCTCGTTAAGTTTTGAAACACACCTAATGTGTTCATTTGAAATGGATGCAGACTTCTCATAATAGCAGACAAGTTCATGCCTATGGGATCTAGCTTCTCAAACAATATTCATATATTTTTCCTAATTGTAATCTGATCACCTACTTCTGAAGAACACTGGTTTTGGTACAGATTTTGGGACTTTGTTGCTTACTGTAGAGAGCAGAGAACATTTGGAATGTACTACGATGCACGGCCAATATGTATAAACATCTATCAAATGATAGATAAACACAATCAAATGCAGCAGCACGGGGGACTCTCCAATCATGCACTTTGACATGTTGGCGAAGGTACTTTAAGCTGCATAGCATTGTCGATGAAAGACGAAGTACTTGCTTTGGAAAATCTGATAGAGTGCAGACCCTCCACCTGTTAAGAAGTTCTCATGAATGCGAGTCGGTAAGGAATAGCCAGGCCTTCCCCGTCACATTACTGATGAAAGAAAGCAAGCAGTGGTAAACATTACTCATACAGGAATGTGGTGGTCACACAGTCAAGATCCACAACAATTTATTTATGACCCAGCAATGATAAAGCATAGCATCCCTCAAAGTGAAATATGTTTCTTTCGATATAAGCATTACATTTATGGCATCCAAATTTAAGACATATTATATACAGGAAATCCCTCAAAGCTATTGATGGTAAAATGCTAAAGCAGACGGCTTTGTGGCAGGACAAAACATAAATAACAACGCTATGAATAATTCACAACCTAACTCTGCCGTCCCACCACAACTTTGGGCTTGAATTACAAGGAGACAACTGAGTGTTGGCACATTCATTGCCAGAAGATTAAGGCACTCGGCTTTGCAGTAATCTTACAGTAAGTCCAGATAAAAACCTGAACACAACCATGACTACATGAAATAGGAGGTCGAGGGCAGGAGTAAAGGACTGCGGAAGATGCTGACATTAAATAAGAACAGTAGTATCCCTCTGAATTCATGATCCTGGCTATCTTCCATATGGACGAGGCTTTAGAGAAGAAATCATCACGATGCCAAGGCACCACTGTGGCTCCTTTTATTTCCCATGGTGCATCTGCTTTTAATGATAGCTCTGATTGGCTAACAGTAGGCGTGGGACACTGCCGTGATTTTGGCCAAGCTGAAATCCCAGAAGCTCAGTGCAAAATACGAAGCAAAATAAACATTTGTCCCATTATCTTCTTTCAGCCATCCATGATCAAATAAAGGGCTTTGCAGAGGCATTTTCCCCAATCGATCAAACCATCTCCATAGAAATGAATGTTTGGTTTTAATATGTCACAACACATCTGTCATGTTGTAGAACAAAAACTAAAGCATTTCTTTAAAAAAAGGAAACATTGAAGTATTAACACAAAATTACTTTTTCCAGACAGTTTTCCAGTTGATGTTTCTATTCAATATGGCTCAAGCCATGTCCAGGCAAATCCATTTTAGTTTGAAAATGCATTGATTTTGCAATATTTACACACTTTTTATCCACACTAGAACAGGTTTTTTCTCCATTGACAACATAGACTTTCGAAAACCTGATATAAACTTAAACTTAATCAGTTTCAAACTTTTTTCACGAATTAGTGTAGACATGGCCTGAGATATCTCCGGTGTTAAATTGGTAACAAGACTGAATATTCTTTGAGTTTTTTTAATAACCTGATTATGAACTTTTCTCGCTCATATCACCTTGAAGCTTGCCTATATCAAAAGTTTGAATTATGTGCACAAAGTTAAAATAATAAATGGCTTTTACAAATTGAAAGTACTGTAGGTCAGGGCAATATGGCTAAATATTTATACATTGTTTAATATTTATATCCTGAAATTTTCATTTTTACTTAAGAGACCAAATAACTATTAAATCAAGTAGGTTCATATAATATAAGCAAGAAGAAACAGTTAGTTCAAGGTATTTTCCCCAGATATTTCAAATATTTTTACTAAAGCATTCTAACTCAAATATGCAAGCGAGTTTTGAACCGGTTCAAGGAAATTAACTGTTTGAAATAAGCTTTTTGGCATGCTTTATACTGAAATTTAAATCAGAGACTCTATTAAAATATCTTTTAATGCTCTCATGCCTACTGTATTTGGGAAACTTATGCCAATAAAAAAATGACCTTAAAGTAATTGCGATATCCATAATGTTGATTTAATTTAAAATTGACAACAAAGTATTTTTGGATATTAATAAAAATGCTTTTTGTCAAAAAATTCAAGTGCAAGCATTGGATTCTAACAGTATTTCACTGAAGTGGGCTCTTACCGCACTTCCCCTTCAGCAATTTTCTGCATTATCTCATGCTGACAGATACATACACACATTTAAAATAAGCATGCCCACAACGAAATACAAACCTCTCCACTTTTCAGCCTTGTTCCTCACTTAGTGAACACTTACAATTTGGCCTCCCAGCAGCCATTTTCAGACAGCTTACATCCACACGTGTAACTGCTGTTGCAAACCCTGTAGCCTGGCCTCTAATTGGGAAAGTAAAGGACATTAACTCTTTCCCCGCCAGCGTTTTTAAAAAAAGTTGCCAGCCACCGCCAGGGTTTTTGACGATTTTCTCTAAATGTTAATGGCCCGCAGAATATTTTCTTCCATGAAGATATGAAGATGCTATATATCAAAATAAAGATCTGAGCCTCTGCTTTTAGGCAAAAAAAAAAAACGATTTTATTTTATCTTCATTTGTTCTTTTTTTATTGCCACTTGAACAGAGGTAGGTTTTGTCAAAAACAACATTTCGGACAAAAAGCTGATAAAAAGGCATTTTTATCAAACAAGTGCTTTAGTATTAGTATGGTGTTCCACTTCACGTTTGAGACGATCGCAGTCTGTTTCTTTGATCAAAGAGTTGCGTACTCTTTCAAAACATGCGTGCGGGTCTTCCTTACCGTATACCACCTAAAACACGGATACCCGGAAAATTCCGTGTTTGGCGGGGAAGCGTTTTTTTCATAAAACCCGGAAAATTCAGTGTTTGGCGGGGAAAGAGTTAAGCAGTGAAATTAAACCCTGTCATGCTGAATTGTTCACTCTAGAGCTTGCTCTGCGACTGGGAGCATAACAAAGAGCTCAAAGACACACGGTAAAACCAACAAGTCAAGTCCACACGACTTGTTGCTTGCGGCCCCATGGCCAGAAAGTAAAGATTCCTCTGCGCTAGCCAAGGATTAGGATCACACGTATCATAGGAGCAGTCTACCCACTACTGAGACTCAGGGGAGTAGTGATACACTTTTATTTCTTGTTGCCTAGCTGTAATGGAGATTTCAGCTTGTCCAGGTGTTTTTTTTTATCATCCTCTCTGAAGCAGAATAGATGTAACATTTCTCAAGCTAAAGATATCCACCACTCGCTCACCCACACTTGCTCCATTGAAGAGCGCTTGTCGTTATTCTCTCTGCACATTCATCACTCCCTTGAAAGTGATAACGCCATACTGAAACGACTGGGAACAGCCAAGAGCTCAGGGAGCATAATGTGTTAACTTGTTCCACATGCATCTCCGAGCAGCCAGTCATTAGCTCACATCTCCACTGGGATTTGACTTGTTGGCGGCCCATCTTCAGAGGCAGAAATCGCTGTTCTGTGGGGCGCCGATTATTGCCCTATGAGAGGGATTACTCACGCCTGTCTTTCTTTCGGGACACCTTGCCGGTCGCCGGTCTCATACGTTTGTCTGAGCTCAAGGCAGACAAAAATCTAATGGAGAATAGGTGTATGCTGATGGAATGGTTTTCTCCCAGCACAGCTACACAGAGGCGGAAAAAGGTTTCTCAGATTTTGCTCTTAAACCCAGTGGAGTTCACAGTTCACTGAAATATCAACTTTGTCTGATGATTTTAATGTTAAAGGATCATCGTACAATAGCATCTCTTTTACTGTTACAGTAATGAGAATTGGGGATATAATGTGCATAAAGGAATATTCCAGGTACAATACAAGTTAAGCTTAATCAACAACATTTTTAGAACAATCTTGAATTCTACAAAAATTATTTAGACTTGTCTCTCCAAAAAAGCAAAAATGGAGGTTACAGCAAAGCACTTGCAATGGAATTAAATGGGGCCATTTTGGAGGGTGTAAAGGGATCAATGGAAAGGAGGAGGCAAGAACCGGCTTGTCAATATAAATAATATTTTAATGAGAAACTTAAAAGACAAACACACCCACATGACGGACATGTCCGTAAACGATCTCTCTCTCCCGCACAATCCTCCGCAGTCTGCCTTTATCCCTCTCGGAGGCTTGATTAGCCTGATAAGGGACCGGGAGTGTATGATCACGACCCGGCCCCGCCCTCCGCCCTGCCACAGAGGGAAAATCCATTTATTTTTATTTTATTTTTATAAAAAAATGCATGAATTATTCTGTTAAAACAGTATTATTTGAGCTGTGATGTTTAAATCTTCACTTTTTACTGGCATTTTAGTCTACGCTTTAGGCTATGTCATCATGTCAACAACATTTTTAAATTAGATATGAATTTACACAGAAAAGATTAGTAAGCATAAGCGATTTTTATCACACTAAAATCATGTTAACATCATATTGTTTGTGTCTTGTGGCTATACTGAGTATACGTTTATGGATTAGCTCCATTCACAGCCATTATAAGTGCTTCACTGCAACATAGATTGTTGCTTTTTGTAAAGCATGGAGTGGTGGTGGCGTAGTGGGCTAAAGCGCATAACTGTTAATCAGAAGGTCGCTGGTTTGATCGCCACAGTCACCACCATTGTGTCCTTGAGCAAGGCACTTAACTCCAGGTTGCTCTGGAGGGATTGTCCCTGTAATAAGTGCACTGTAAGTCTCTTTGGATAAAAGCGTCTGCCAAATGCATAAATGTAAATGTAAATGTACAGAAAAGGAGAGTCAAATACATTTTTGTGGTAACCTGCATTGTCACAAATTGCCATTGATCTTGGTACTTTGGCAAATCTGAGCAAAGTTTGAGTCATTGTTGAGATCTCTTCTTAAACTCTCGAGGACACATGAAATTGCTGCGTCTCTTTCGGGAGAAACATCAAAGAAGCAGGAGACCTGTGCAAAAATCTAATTTGGCTTCCCATTTAAACTCACTTTTGTTGAGGAGAAACTATTAAGACATTAATGAGATCTCATTTGTGTTTATATTTCCTATGGGTGGGCCAAGGGGACATGAGGTTCTGATCCCCTTCTGAAGCCAAAATGTGAAAAAAACAATAATAAATCCTGTCATATATGTGACGTTTTTCAAGCATGCCAGAGTTCTCTTTCATCTCTTCAGATTCATACTCTGCCAGATGTGCCACTGGAAGGCCTGCACAGGATACAGTATCAGTTCTCCATGGGTCAGAGAAAAGAAACAAGGCATTTGTCTTCTGAAATGTCTGCTAACCGCTGGCAAATACGTAACAAGGGACTAGAGAAAAGAGGGCATGTTTTGTCACAAATACCATTCGATTCTGGTGAAGAAATCAGGCTCAAATAGCAGTACAGCTGTTGTGCCGTTACTACTGTGACTGGTGATGAATGAATTCAACTGACATGCAAGCCAATATAAATTGCAATTCCTTAACCTTGAGTGACATTTGAGGTTAGTGAAGGGCTTGGAATTTGTTACACTTCAAGCCTTTTCAGAAGATTTTGGTAGATGGATCTCATTCCAGTCTGAGGCCAGGGCTGCTATCTGTGTCATGCTGTGATTATCTTCGCTGGAGGATTCCAGTTGTTCGCACTCAGTTGACCCTCAGCCATACACAGAAGGCTGTAGGCTACAAAGTGTTTCGTTTCCTGCTCTGTCATATAACCTCACAAAGATCACTTATGAGATCTCATTACACTGTATGTTAAGGTCTTCAGTAATTCAGTGAAATGCACTCCACATGTGAGTCAAGTGAACATTTAGTAGAGGTTGGATTCAGTGTCATTGAAGAGTAGAATAAATCAGAATCAGAATCAGCTTTATTGCCAAGTATGCTTACACATACAAGGAATTTGTCTTGGTGACAGGAGCTTCCAGTGCACAACAATACAAAAACTATATAAAACAGCAGCAAGACATAGATAATTTAAAACAAAAAAACGAATAATAAAAATAAATAATTATACATATGTGTACATACACTCAGACACACACCTTCATACATACCCACACACACACACACACACACACACACACACACACACACACACACGTAGTGCATATCTATTACAAATCCGTTATATAAAGAACAAAAATACTTAACTGTGTATTGCACATAATTATTGCTCAATGGGGCAGTTTTAATTGTTCATGAGATGGATGGCCTGAGGGAAAAAACTGTTCCTGTACCTGACGGTTCTGGTGTTCAGAGCTCTGAAGCGTCAGCCAGAAGGCAACAGTTCAAAAAGGAAGTGGGCTGGGTGAGTGGTGTCCAGAGTGATTTTACCAGCCTTTTTCCTCACTCTGGAAGTCTATAGTTCTTGAAGGGTGGACAGGGGGCAACCAATAATCCGCTCAGCAGACCGAACTGTCTTCTGTAGTCTTCTGATGTCTGATTGATGAATAAACTGATTTAGCAATTGTCAATCAATTGTAGCTACATTGTCCAATATGTAAGAAGAAAGAGAAAATATTGTTGGCTTAATCTCATGAAATACTGTCAAGAAATGTCATATTACAACCCAAAATGAAAATAAAATAATACTTGGAAATTAGAGTTTAAGTGATGAAAGTAAACCCTGTTTTTAGGCCCATTAAGATGTTTTGCATTGTGAAATTATTTTCACAAACAGACAGACAGATAGATAGATAGTTAGATAGACAGGCAGACAGACAGACAGACAGATAGACAGAGAGAGACAGACAGACAGATAGGTAGATCGATAGACAGACAGACAGACAGACAGTTAGATAGATAGACAGAGAGACAGACAGATGGTAGATAGATAGATAGACAGACAGACATACAGTTATATAGATGGACAGAGAGACATATAGATAGAAAGACAGACAGACAGACAGACAGTTAGATAGACAGAGAAACAGACAGACAGATAGATATACAGACAGAGAGACAGACAGATAGATAGACAGACTGGGAGACAGACAGACAGACAGATAGATAGAGATAGAGACAGACAGATAGACAGACAGATAGATAGATAGATAGATAGATAGATAGATAGATAGATAGATAGATAGATAGATAGATAGATAGATAGATAGATAGACAGATAGACAGTTATATAGATAGACAGAGAGACATATAGATAGATAGACAGACAGTTAGATAGATATACAGATAAACAGACATACAGATAGATATACAGACAGACAGATAGATAGTCAGACAGACAGTTAGATAGATAGACAGTGAGACAGACAGATAAATAGACAGAGAGAGACAGATAGTTAGATAGATAGGTTGATAGATAGACAGACAGCTAGTTAGATAGATAGACAGAGAGACAGACAGACAGATAGATAGACAGAGAGAGACAGACAGATAGATAGATAGACAGACAGACAGTTAGAAAGATAGACAGACAGACAGAGAGACATACAGATAGATAGACAGACTGGCAGACAGACAGATAGACAGAGAGACAGACAGACAGAGAGAGACAGACAGATAGATAGACAGACAGACAGATAGACAGACAGATAGACTATAGACTATATATATATATATATATATATATATATATATATATATATATATATATATATATAAAGACATATGTCCTCCTTCCCTTCATGGTAACCCAGAGTATTAATGGTTCTAAAATAAGAAACCATTGCTGACAAAAGTTGCTCCTCCATGATGTCTCCAGCCCCCCTCCCGTCTTTATGATGATTAAAGATTAAACAAGAAAGTGGGTGAAGGGCAGAAGATAAGAGCATGTGTTCACCCCTTGACTGGATCATCCGTAATGGACGCCTCACAGTTGGGATGACATACTGCTTTAATATCAGCAGTCAACTCTTCAGACACTGTACGTCTATCCTCTCGGAGAGTGCTCTCCAAAAAGCAAGCTCCCTCAGCGTACAGTATTTTGTTGCTTAAAGTGTGTTGTAAAAGCTTTGGGAGTAAGGGACCAAAGAGGAAAAAAAAACAACACATGGTAGAAATTCGGACAATTAAGACCTGATGCTATAAACAGTGCGAGTTGAACAGAGCCCAACTTGCTGCCAAGCCACATGAACTGTAATAGAGATAGAAATGTTTGCCTTTGGATTCATTGATAGAACTGTTGCTGTGTTTATGTTTGTTAACATACAGTCACCACCCAGCCATCACATCTATAGAGCTTTGTTTGAGCGCACTGTGTGATTTATACTTACAATCTAAACTTGCACAGACAGTGTAGGATTTGGGATTTGCTTGTGCACAACTCAAGGGTTGCCTATGACTAACTTTTCAGTTTGAAATAAAGCTGATTCCTTTAAAACCCTCCTCAGTGAAGTTTAGTGGGTTGATATCACTGGAAAACACACCTCGAGGGATTACTGTCAGATTATTCCATGATCACTAGCCTACATTAAAGTTCCATCATTGCACTTCACTCTTTTCTGAAATGCACCACTGGTAGAAAGTTGTGCATTCTTACAGTTGTAGGACTTTAAGCTTTGCAGTTGAGAATGAGTAACGTGAACAGACTTGAGGTTCTTACTGCAATCACATTAGAAAATTATGTTTTATATAAACAATTATAATTTTTCACATCACACCTTTACACAACTGTAAAGTGACCCAATAAACAAAGACAGGACAGGAATGAGGGATGAGTTGCACTTTAAGGAGTTCACTTAAAATCATTCAACATACACCGTAGCTCACAACTCTCTTTTGTGCTTGTGTATATTTGAACTTGGAGCTTCAAGACACGTCATGCTGGGTTTCACTTTCTAAACGCCAACATTCTCCTTTGATTTTTTCCATATAATTCATTTTAAACAAATAAACATTTAAAGACAGGCCTACCGTGAGCTCCATGAGATTATAAATGGTATGTACTGTACTTCTTTTCAAGCCAACAGTCTGCATTATTTCAACTTAATTATAAAAATAAAAAAAAAATCATGTTGAATAGCAAAATTTGTAGAAAATGACTACACTACCCAGAGAATATCCACTAATCAAGAGACCAACTTCCATGAAGCGCTGTGAATGACACAATCGAGTTGGTGTCTGTATACATTCAAACTACTTATATATTTGTATACTGTATATCTGAATATTTTGCAAGAAATGTACAATGTATTGTTTCTATACTTATAATAAAACATTTTAAATAAATCGTAATTTGACTACGTCATTCGCAATGCAACATGGGATTGTATTCCTTAATGAAAGGCGTTAAGTACACATTCTTGTACCTTTGTCTGTTTGTCTGATTCTTAAATGCTTTTTTGCTTCAAATAAATGTTTGTAATGTTGTGATTCGCCTCGGAACTGGTTGGTTTGTTTCATGGCTTAGAACTCTTTTATGACGGATTTTATACAATCCCTATGAAAAAAAAACAAATGGCAGAAAAATTAGGCAGGCAATGTTGCACTTTCACATGGTTCTTGCTAGTGTCATAACCAATCACGATGCAGCGAGTTTGAACGCTAAACAGATTTGAGAGCTACCAAAGACAAAACTATGTTATGGCTTTAAAAGACTTGGAAGGACACGTTTTTGTGCTTTTTACTTTTTAGAGTGGCCACTGAATGGTTTCATTAGATGGTGAAGACTGGCACGATCAGTCTTCAAAATATTTTATTTAGTGTTTTGTTTAGAAATAAAGTTGTAGATATTTTAGACAGAATTTTCTTTTTTATTATTATTATTATTCTTTTATATGTTTTCTCATTAGATGCACTTAATGTATCTAATTTCATGGTCTTTTACACCATGCCTTGATGAAGTTATAAAGGAAGAAAATAGGCTTGTAAATTCTTTTGTTTACGCAAGCATAAGGATGTAAAATTTTGTTGGCCCAAGCTCTGGAAAGCAAATAAATTACACAATTTAATGAGCTATTCTTAGGCTCGGCACACCTCTAGAGCCTCACGCTGCGAGATGGATATCTCCACACCACCTCCGTGTGCTGTACTTTTGTTTAGGAAAAGGGGTTCATCTAGATTCTAGAGGATACCGTGACATTCTCACCTGCTGTTTGCCTGGAGATAGATAAATCTAAATATAAAGTGAGTCTCCTTTGGACTCCATTTTAGACGGGCTAAAGCAAATATAGAGCAACTAATTCAAACCGCAGTTTGAATTTTTTTTTGCCGCCAACCCTTGCCAAGTTCAACATTCTGCAGACACTAAATCCATCCTGTCCTGAGAAATTATTTGTTTCTCACTTTTCTGTGGTTTTATCTGGCACACGCAAACAATGTCCACTAGAGGAGAACTTGTTTTAATCAAAGCTTTGCCCTATCCTGTGTTATATGTTCATATACATATATATACAGTACTGTGCAAAAGTCGCTAGGCACATAAGATGTTTCTCAAAAACATTTGTCGTAAGATGTTTATTTATATCTGATACTTTAGTGTGTCAATAGGAAATATACATTTTAAACTCCCAAACATTCCTTTTGCAAATATAATATAATAGTATAGAATAGAATAGAAGAACAGGGAGCCCTGCAACAGATGGCATGGCACTCACAGACCCCCCCACTGAACATTGGGTCAGTCTGAGATTAGACAGGTTTAGACACCCTAAATATGGAGTGGTGGTGGCGTAGTGGACTAAAGCACATCACTTGTAATCAGAAGGTTGCTGGTTCGATCCCCACAGCCACCACCATTGTGTCCTTGAGCAAGGCACTTAACTCCAGGTTGCTCCGGGGGGATTGTCTCTGTAATAAGTGCACTGAAAGTCGCTTTGGATAAAAGCGTCTGCCAAATGCAGAAATGTAAATGTAAATAAATCAAAGAACTGTGGCAAATTCTCCAAGAAGCTCGGAACATCCTATCTGCCAACAACCAAGAAAAACTGTGTCCAGGTGTAAGTAGGAGAATTCGTGCCGTTTATTTAAAGCCAAATATTGATTTAGCTCTTTTTCTGTTTACTGGACTTTTTATGACATTAATTGATTAATGAAAACTATTTATGTAATAATGTTTTTTTTTTTTTTTTTAAATCCTCACTTTGAAATTTTTTCACAAGTGCTTAAATCTTTTGCACTGTACTGTATATAGTTTCTTTTTTGAAGGCTTGACAAGGCCTTTATACATGGTGCCATTTAAAACATTGTTTCATTTTTATACATTGAGGCTAATTTGCTTATACAGCATAATATTCTAACAGGCTAATGTTTTCTTAAAATAATTATAGAAACTAATGAATACGTTTGTGTATGGTTTAAATGAATTACAGATATGTGTGGTCCACACAGCATGCCACTGGAGTGCATTCATCTGCAGAACTGCACATAATGAATAGCCTTGTGTTCCTTGTAAACTAGCAATAAATGCCAGGTAATCCTTCTCTCTGTTTCCTTCCAAAGTAATGCTAAACAAACACACAGTATAAATAAAAAATTTTTCTTCTTCTTTTTGTTTGGATTTTCAATCTCAGCTAAAAGATTTGGGCACACACCGAACAAAACTGTCTTTGAAAAACATTGCAGTTTGTTGGCCTGCTTGCAGACTGACGGACACCATGGCGAAAACAGACGACTGAATGATTTGCTGGCATTTCTTCAGCTTTAAGATCTTTAATATTTAAACCAGACTGAACTAATTTGGTGCGATCGCCATTTGAATATACAATATCTCTCGCTGCATGTGGAACAGCGGTGGATGGTTAACTCTATTCTCATGAAAAAGAACATTCCAAGACTAATACGATAATAACCAGTTTCTAATGATGGAATAGAATGTGGGGTGGTAAGTGAGGCCTGGACGATCTCCAATTATGAATCGCCGTGGCCTTGTGGATTGTGATGTGCTTGGAGAACTGCAGTATATGGGACAGGATTTCTATAAGGAGGCCACATGATGGTGGTACCAGCTTGAAAACGAGATGCGTCCAATGCGGAAGACCGTAATTATGTTTATGCAATATCATATTTTTTTTCTTTCAAGGAAAATACATTTATATTTACTGAAATAAGTGACGATTGTGGTAATTAGCTTAAACTAACTGATGTTTGTTCACCAATATAGAGAAGGGTGGTTAGTGTACTACGGTGTATTAAAGAATGAATTGACTGCTTCAGTCCAGTGTTGTCATCTCAAGGCTACTGGCGCTGTAGTGATATTTGGGGAGGCTTGGGAAGGGTGAAGAGGCGCCTGTACATGCTAGTTGTCGAGGTGGCTCACTTTTCTCAAGCTAGTGCCAGAAGACTGTGTGGTGGCACCACAGTGGCTCACCAAGCCTGCTTCTCACCAAGCTGGCAGCCTGCTTCAGACGAGCAGCCCCGCTTTTGAACAGGAGGACCGGCAGGAATGGATTAGAGCCTGTTATTAATGACTCTCTTTTGTCTCTCTGGCATTTTGGAAGCTAAGTATGAAAATAAGGCTGCCATAAAGGCTTTTTGGTGAAGCCAGAAAAAAAGGCAAACCCCTGTAGCTTGGTTGAGAGGAACCAACAATGACAAATATGCTTTTGAGACCACATTGCTTTTTTCACAACACTCTGAAGAAGTTGTGTTGGCCTTGTTTGCACACTAACACTCATTCTCAGACAGATTCTGAGAGAATTACAATTTAAAGCTGTAGTGTGTAATTTTGGTGCCACTAATGGCATTAAACAGGATTGCAACATTGATTATTTTTAAACAGGTTTCCCAATCACTCCACCAATCAGACATTTGTCAGAGAAACAGATAATGCTGCCCCAAACTCATGCATTGGTTCAACATTGAAAACAACATTTAATATTTTTTGCAAAATAAGATCACGTGGTTGATTACACGTTTTGTGGCAGTTCCAAGGTGAAATGTTCACTGTGTGGCGCTACAAGCGAGTTAAATGTTTTTAAGGTTAATGCTTCATTGTTTTTTAAATCAACAAAACGACCTCCATACCCTAAACCTAAACCTAACCAATAGTGTCATAAAAGCAAATGTTGAAGCAAGCATGTCATTTTGTGGTGCCTCTATGACACTTTCAGTTCACGTGTCGACTCAGGATTCGTACACCGTTCCTTTACATAATAAATGCAGTTAGTTGAGCTACCACCCAACATGATCGCACTTAAATAAGCACGTAAATGTAGTTGGTGATGTAAACATTAAAATGTTATGTGCTACAGTAATTGCGGTTGTAGGTGTAGTAACATGATTCAATGAGGACAGGTTGACAATTTAACATTAATCAAATTACAGACATCAGCTTTAACAATGTTGTTAAAACAAACAATTAAATAACAAGTCTCGATGTGCTTGTTATCAGTACACATGCATCCATGCCCACTCAATTAGCTTTGCTTACTTTTCGAGGTCTTCCCAATTTCTGTTTCTCTCCTACTGGAACAGCCCACAGGCCAGGATAGATTTCTCTTTGTATTGCTTTGTACAGGACAACACATTAGCATTATTGACCAGCTCTTGGTGATCAAAAAGGATCACTATGTGCCCTCCATTCAAGTCTTGTTTAACACATTCCTACGTGCCATCACACATATGTGACGGGCCCTGTCGGCTTTGCGCTGACACAGGCTGTGCTGGTCAAGCGTCTGTAATTTATATTCGCTCAAAAAGTTACTCATACAGTCTTTTGAACCACAGAATAAGTTCATTTAATATACATATATCCAACTCATCACAAAAGAACCACAATAAAATGTTTACAGCTTTATACGCACAGTCAATGCATCAAACGTGATCTTCCACAGATATGTGCTGCCATGTTTGTTTACATTAGTAGCTGTTGTCAGTCATCAAACAAACTGCTACTCAAAGAGTATTTTCAAGCAGATAATATGTTTATTTTATGTAACAAACAGCCAAATTGTCACCAAAGTACCACGATACAGTTCACAGCTTGTATATGCACAGCCATCATATCTAAACGTGATCTTCCCATGCACGCAGCCACGTCTACTGATTAGGTGCAGATGCGGTTCATTCACACAAACAGCAACTCAAACATTCTTTTTAGGCATATAATATGTTTGTTTTATGAAAGAGACAGCCAAACTATAACAAATGCACCACAATAACAGTTTAAAACTTGTATACTTATAGTGAACACATGCTGGCAGAGCGCAATTATCCATGCACGCAGCCAAGACTGTTTACATTAGCGCTTGTCTGACACACACACACACACACACACACACACACACACACACACACACACACACACACACACACACACACACACACAAACACATAAAATGCCTGAGATGTCAAACATGTCATATAGGCAAACTGGACTGCTCATAGTATTTGTTAATTTGTTTTTACAGCTATTAAAACAAAATAAATAAAACAAAAAAATGACAGCAGGCATAACCCATTTGTTCACATGTTTACTATATAATATATAGTATTTTGTTATGACAAGAAATCACAAATTAAAATAAAATAATAAAAAAAATTCTCATCTACACTCTGCCCCCTCTACCGGCTCTGCAGTGTCACGTGCAAAACTAACTCACTCCAGGGGGCACTGCTGAGGAATTTAAACCCTACTCATGAAAAGATTAAACTGGCTGGAGTGTTGCGGCCTTGAATAAGCTGAGGCGAAGAAGTGTGCATAATGGTTATGGAATTTCTTCAGAAATGTTCCCCTCAGTCCATCATTACTATCAATAGCAAAAAATTTTATGTGATTAGTGAACAACAGGTGTAATAAATCGAAAATGCGCTTAAAGTGGCGCGGCCGATGGATGATGCTTTGAGTGAAATTTGGCACATTCAGAAGCAGCGGGGGAGAATTTTCGCTCTCACTGGAAAGAAGTCTTTACTTGAGGAGACATTTGGAAGTCATGTGCATCTAAAATAAGTGCCAACTTACTCTGAAGCTCACAGGGCTCTGATGATGTCATCCCTCCCCATACAGCAATGGCAGCTCATGACCCTGTTACCATAAATAGAATGTCACATATTGATTTGGGGCAGAGTTATTTCATGACATGTTTTCACACAGTGACCTATTTTGCCAATAGATCACTTCCGCTCTGTCACAAAGTCAGAGCAATGGGCCACGAGCATCTGAATGATTTGCTCAACAGTGGTGGACATATCTTCTCCATGTTGTAATGATGGTTGCTTATGCACAACTAATCCCGCTAATTAATACATCATGGTCCCATGAAAACGTTCCCATGTCTCTCCCTCTCTGGCCTGTTTTTGCTATGCTCCATAAGACTAGAATAATACTACAAGAATGTGTGCAGTAGATGCATGTGGCAGTAAAGAATACATTTCATCACATTCTCAGCAACAGTTGCAGTGACATATCAGTTGTTTAATCATTGATTGTGGTCTGAAAACACATTTGTAAACAACTGCAAAAAATCTTGCATAGCATTGTGCACTTGACATTTTACGATATCCTTCAAGAAAGCCTCAACTTCCATGCCAATATATTTGTTTTTCTTTGGTTGCTGTTGCCAGAGAAATGAAGGAAGAGAGGCGAGTCATCGAGAGTGCATCAAAGCACTCAATACACACAAGCCAAGACACTTCAGATTGGTCGTAAGCTTTGTAAACATGATTTTGTTTGTTTGTTTCATAGACCTGTTGGCTTAGCGAATGCCTCTGTTAGTGCATCCAGAGACCATTTTTGAAATACAGTAAGAATATAGAGCTAAAATATTTTAACTTGTTTAAAGAATTCAATGACAGGTTTGACAGGGTTCCCACAGGTCCTTAAAAAGTCATAAAATATCTCAAATTTAAGGCCATAAAAAGTCATAACCCTTTCAAACGTGCCGTCACATATATGTGATTTGTTAATAACTGTGCCCCGCAGAGTAGCATCACACATATGTGTTTCTGCCAGTTACATTATAAGCTGCAAGATTCAAATCAGCTTTTGCACTGACAGGTTGCACTGGTCAAGTGTCTGTAATTTATATTTGCTCAAACAGTTACTCCAGTCTATATATATATATAATATACAATATACTTTACAGTCATTTAAACCACAAAATACGTTTATTTTATATACAGACATCCAACTCGTCACCAAAGTACCACAATAAAAAGTTTATATCTCTTATACGCACAGTCAATACATCAAACACAATCTTACTCATCTACACTCTGCACACCTCTACCGGCGGTGTCACATGCAAAACTAACTCACTCCAGGGGGCACTGCAGGGAAATTTAGACCCTACTCATGAAAAGGTTAAATATCTTTAAGGGTTACAGTGAGGCACAATGGAAGTGAATGTTGGAGGTTTTTGGAGGGTTCAAAGGCAGAAATATGAAACTTATAATTTTATAAAAGCACTTACATTAATTCTTCTGTTAAAACTCATGTATTATTTGAGCTGTGTTTAAATTGTAATGGTTTTTGTCTTTTTTATGGATGTGCTGAACGACTAATTTCACTGACGTTTAAACGCAACTAGTCTAAAAAGACACCAAACTTCAGAAAACATAAAGAAATTATAATATTTTTTATGCAACCTATTTAAAATACTTCATCTATTCCAAATCTGAAGCTAATTTCCACTGAAAAGGGGAATTTATCTGCGATGTGCTCACCTTGCATTATGATCATTGTTAAATATAGAACATGACACGCATTCACTGAATCAACGTTAGCAAATATTTAACAGAGATATTTATTGAAAACAATTGCAGGACCAATCTACGAGAGAAAAAACAATGTGCTGAAAAGTTGCGTGTATTTCACCATGTGCAGTCATGCATTAGCCATTGATCTAATATGACAGTTGTTTGGTATAGAACGTTAACTATAAAAAGTAGCCATAGGATAGAAAAAATAGGCCTGTGATGTAGCCTACAATAAACCTGATGTATTCTAAACATGACGACGTGCACACAGAATAAAAGATAGTTTAAACAGTTAAGCAGTTGGCACCTCGTTGAAAATAAACTGTAATTTTTTTAGGCTACTTACTCATAAGCATAAATTTTTTGATGAGCAAAATTAACACATAGACATGGAAGATGGGACTTGATCAGTTTAATGGGGGGAAATATTAACCGACTAGTAATTTCAGTGTCAACTAGCAGCATCAGAACCGTTTAATCAACACGTCTCGCACATCCCTAGTCATTTTAGGGATTTAGGGTTTGTTGACATTACATTGTAATGGCAACGAAGTCGTAAAATTGGCAAAAATTTTGCACAGAAAAGGGTAAGTGATTTTTATCACACATAAATCATGTTAACACGCACATTGTTTATGTTTGTCTTGTGGCTTTACTTCTGAAAAAGTTCGTATTGGCCCCCAAATGGGCCCCATTCACGTCCATTGTTTTAACTTCTCTGACCTCAAGTTTTTCTTTTTTAAACAAAACTATGCCACAAATGCTGTCGATTGAGCTTAACTTTTATTGAAATTTGAGAACACAAACATAGGAATCGAGATATGGCCTACTGTGGTTATTAAAAGGCCAAATGTTGGGATTAAATAAATAGTCAGCATGCGCTGCATGCTTTAAAGTGAATTAACTTATTCTCCATGCACGCGGGTAGCTCATGGTAATTCAGGGTTTCCAGCGGTTTACAATCAGTGAGTGCTGGACATTTATGGCAAGTGATTGCTGTAATGCTTATATTTGTTATATGAAAATGTTTACTTTATAGTGTTTAATTTATAATATGCTGAAGGTTATTGTAAGATTAAGTTTCCTTTATCTGTAGAAGAGTCCTTGTGTATTTCAGGCTTATATATACAGTACTGTGCTAAAGTCTTAGGCACATAAGATGTTTCCCAAAAACATTTGGCTTAAGATGTATATTTATATCTGCTACTTTAGTGCGTCAAAAGGAAATATACATTTATACTCCCAAATATTCCTTTTACAAATAGAATAGAATAGGAGAACAGGGAACCCTGCAACAGATGTCATGGCCCCCACAAAGCCCCCCACTGAACATCGAGTCAGTCTAAGATTACATGAAGAGACAGAAGCAATTGATACAGCCTAAATAAATAAATTGTCCAAGAAGCTCGGAACATCCTATCTGCAAACACCCAAGGAAACTGCGTCCAGATGTACCTAGGAGAATTGGTGCTAAAAGGCAAAAGTGTTCTCACCAAATATTGATTTAGCTTTTTGATGTTTACTGGACTTTATATGAAATTAAGTGATAAATGAAAACTATTTATGTCATTATTTTTGAAGACATCCTCAACATGAAACATTTTTCACAAGTGCCTAAACCTTTTGCACAGTCCAGTACAGTAGTTTAAAACAACGCTTTATGCACCAGATCTCATATTTGTTTATTTAATATTGGTATTTTGGTTGCACACTAAACCGTATGAGGGATTCCGTTCAATTTGAACTCTATTGTCCTCTACGTAGGGTCCGTCCAATCACAGTAGGGAAAGACAAATATTATTTGTATTTTTTTAAATCGATTTTTAAAACCATCAGTCCATTAATTGGTTATCGACTTTCTACCAACACCTCATTATCAGTATCAGCAAAATCCATTATTTATCAACTTCTAATTGGTATGTATTGATATATTAGTACAGAATTTATTTTTTTATTTTTATATGGTTTATTTTGAGCTTGTGGATTTTCGTTTTGGGCATATGGTATTAATTTTATTTGTTAAAAAAAAAAAAGGCCTTAAAATAAGACTCCGGGTTCAATACACGTTAAGCTTAATTAACAGCATTTGTGGCATAATGTTGATTATAATACTGTATATAAATAACTAATCCCTCCTTTTCTTTAAAAGAAGCAAAAATCTGGTTTACAGTGAGGCACTTACAATGGAAGTGACGATTTTGGAGGGTTTTTGAAGGCAGAAATTTTAAGCTTATAATTTAATAAAATTATAAAAAAAATTAATTTATATATAATTTTAAATGTAATAACATTTTATTGCATTATTTCTTCAGTTAATACTTATTTGAGCTGTGAAGTTGTTTAAATCATATTTTTTTTTAACAGTTGTTTTAAGTTAAGGGTTTATGGTGCAACATCGCCATGGCAACAGAGTAGTAAAATTGGATATAACTTTAAACAGTAAAGGTTACGTGAATTTATCATACTAAAAACCTGTAAACACATATTGTTTATGTTTTGTGGCTATATATGGATCGGACCCCATTTATTTCCATTCTAAGTGTCTCTGTAACCCAGATTTTTGCTTTTATTAATCAAAATTTATTTCTTTGGTAATCAACATTATGCCACAAACATTGTAGAGTGAGCTTAACTTGTATTGAACCCAGAATATTCCTTTACAGGTCTTAAATTTCAGTTTAAACTGCAGCAAACCCTGGTTTTAATTCATATCGAAATATTATTATTGAGATCTCATCCAAGGCAACATTTGACATTTGAGAAGTATTCTTAAACCTTTAAACCCAAAGGTGCAATGTTAGCTGCATGTGCATCACGCCCAGACAATGACCTCTTCCTTGTCACAGACATGTAGCTACAATCCATCCTTCATCTAGGATCCCACTTTAGCCTTTCAGCACAGGCCACAAACAAGCTATTGTGGGGTTCTGCCTGTCAGTTCTGCCTGGTTCTGTTGATATGGAGTGTGTGCTGAAAGCAATGACCGTCCCATACAAAGCTGAAGTGCTGGCTAATTGAGCCTGTCTGGGCATGACCTGTAAGTTGTGCTGATAAGCAGGTATTTGACCCTTTGGGAGGCCCAGGTTACTTCAGCCTCTCTGGAAATAGACTCAATTAGCATGTTCTCCTAAAAACACCATGTGCCTCTAACGGTAGGCGCCCGCTTAATTGTTGTGGTTCAGCTTGGTGTCACTGAACCTTAAATAGCAGGTCCAGCCAAACAGAGAATGTGGCTGTTGTCACAGATTGTAAAGAATGATTGAGGCCTCTGTGTTTATACACTTCTCCAGCGTACATAAGACTCGAAGTAGAGCCAGAGCTGCGTTTGGACACGGATCACTCATCCGGACTCCATAGCTAGAATGAAACGGTCCACCCCGAATTAAAATTCCGTCACACTGGTAGAGGTTCGCTGATGCAATCTACTGAAAGCCTCCTTTAAATGATCTGTGAGAATGCCTCCATTTGTTCTTTTTTGCACTCCTTGCTGTTTTTCTCATGAGCGGTAATTCCTTGCTAGCCATATGTCCCTTCCCCCTCCCGCAGCATCCAACTGTCATGTCTTTCTCATCCTTGGGAGAAAGATCTTTATTGCGAAGTGTGTCTGTCCAGCAAGCCCTGTCAGACCCTGTGGGCTAATCCTGCTAGCTCCAGAAACCCAAGACTAATCCAGCTAGTTTCTCAGTCGTGGTCGGTCTCCAGGCGGAGCCTCCAGGGGTTCCTTTACACTTCGTTTAGTTTAAGCGACCTTTTGTGGTCACAATATGGGATTTTAAAATCAAACGAGTGTATCGATGCCAGTGTGTGTGCCTGTGCGTATACACACAAAAGTATGTGTTTTACTTGGCCCATACCCAATAATGACTCAACTGCTCTTCTAGATGCTAAAATTCGTCAGCTGAACAATGTAGTGCAAAGAAATAAATATGTAGAAAAGACATATAAACACTCTCTTCACACATAGAGTATAAAAGTGACCACCAAAAGCTCATATTACAGTAATGAGCTGTCACAGGTTTAGTGTTGTGTTCTTTGCCGGGCTATGTGAATATCGCATGTACGTGTTATTTGTTTTATTCTGCATTTGATTGATGATGGATTCACAGTTTAGGGTTATTGACAGCTGGTCCTGCCCTAATTGGCCCACCCTAATCAGGTGCCACTGAATTCTGAGGTTTCCTTGGCCTCCATTCCCATGGTAACGCAGACCCCATGTAAGAGTTCTGTAGGTGTTTTTGGAAGTTGGAAAGTTTTTGGCAGCTCTCCCATCTCGCTGAGAAGGATCACCTTGCATTTGGGGTTGGGCTCATTTAGTTGTGATGTGCCATGTTGACAGTTTATTATGTTTGTGTTTACATTCACATTACATGATGTGTACACCTGTGTTTCATGCTGTGATAATGCATATAAGGGTGTTTCTTGAACTTCGGGCACTTTGGATTATTTAGAAAGTTAAGTCTTGTTAAAAAATCTCAAATTCTGTATTGAGTTTAATAGAAGCTTTTATATTGTTTTATATATATATATATATATATATATATATATATATATATATATATATATATATATATATATATATATATATATACATAAAATGACGTTGTCTTTTGTCTTGTTCAGGCTTATTCCATAACTTCTTATGTATCTTAAATACACACAAATAATATTTTAGTAATATTTCAATAAGTATGAATTATAATATAATTTTTATACAGAATATTAATAATATTAAAATAATATTTTTTACACTTTTTGCATAATTTGGAAATATCACAGTGTGATTGGAAATGATGCCCAATAAAACTATATTTTTTTAATTTTAAATTTTCCTCAAACATCCCTTATCTCATATTTCATGTCAAACATGCTCTTCACTGATACTTTGTCAACTTGTTTGACAGTACGCTAACTTTAAAGCAAAATTGTTTGGTGTGGTGGAAATGACGCCAAAATTGTTGTACAGTCGTCATTTTTAAATTGATAGAATTCAGTGATTCTTTTACACAAATATCAATGGTTTATTTCTCTCATTTAGATGAACATGTCAAAATGTGTATATTCTGGGTTCAATACAAGTTATGCTCAATTAACAGCATTTATGGCATAATGTTGATTACCACAAAAATGTAGTTCCTCCTGTTCTTTAAAAAAGCACAAATCATAGTTAAATTGAGGCATTTACAATGGAAGTGAATGTGACCAATTTTTGGAGGGTTTAAAGTCAGAAATGTGAAGCCTATAATTTTATAAAAGCACTTACATTAAGTCTTCTGTTATAACCCATTTATTATTTGAGCTGTAAAGTTGTTTAAATTGTCATTTTTACTGTAATTTTTTGGGTCATTTTGGGTTGATGATTACATCATCAGTTGTAAAGTTGTTAAATTAGCTATATTTACAGTGATGTTATCAGGCTAAAATCATGTTTACACGCATATTGTTTATGTCTTGTGGCCATACTTTTGAAAAAGTGAGTATTTTAATGTTCAAAAATTGGCCCCATTCACTTCCATTTTAAGTGCCTCACTGTAACCCAGATTTTTTCCTTCTCCCCAATTTGGAATGCCCAATTCCCAATGCTCTCTAAGTCCTCGTGTCGGTGTAGTGACTCGCCTCGATCCGGGTGGCGGAGGACGAATCTCAGTTGCCTCCATGTCTGAGACAGTCAATCCGTGAATCTTATCACGTGGCTTGTTGAGTGTGTTACCGCGGAGAATAGCGTGAAGCCTCTACACGTACTATGCATCCATGGTAACGCGCATCCATGCACAACTCACCACAAGCCCCACCGAGAGCGAGAACCACATTATAGCGACCACAAGGAGGTTATTCCATGTGACTCTACCCCCTTAGCAACCGGGCCAATTTGGCTGTTTAGGAGACCTTGCTGAAATCACTCATCTGTGGGGGTAAGTCAAGCTGAATTTTTGTGGAAATCAAAATACTATAAATAATATAGCCACAAATGCTGTCAATTGAGCTTTACTTGTATTGAACCTGGAATATTCCTTTAATGTTGAAAGTCTGTGTCAGGAGCAAAGCTAACCCTGTAAAATCTATAAAAAAGCATTTGAAAAGTACCAAACATAATTGATAAAGGATTGTTAAAAGGTTTCATAGCTCAATAAGAAAAGTTAAAGATGCCCCCAAAAGTACCATATTCTTTGTATGATTTATATGGATAAGAGAATATAACAGTGAATGTCTCCCTGCCATTACTCCGGAAAAGATTTGTGTTGTGGTCTCATAAATGACGATTATTGTTTTGATGATGGATTTTAAGAGCACAATGGAGTGTGCGGAAAAGCTACAGCAGTCTTGTCGTGAGATATGGTCCCCTGACAACAGTAAAACAAACACACATTATCTCTTGTGGGAAACAAATGGTCCTATACTTCATTTCAGCATGAAGTGATTTTAAGCAGTCACTCCATCCTCTCAATGTGTGTGGTCCACAAAGAATAAAAACACACTTAAGCGTTCATTTGGGAGTCCTTGATTTGACCTAAAAAAGAACTGAATCATGGCTATATTGTTTTCGCTTTACCTGAAACAACTCATTGCACTGATGATTACTCATATTGTATAGCAACTAGGCTAATAGAAACGGATGCAACCCTTACACAAATGACAAAAAGGAATCTGTTTAAAGGAACAGTTCATCCAAAAAAATTATATATATATATATATATATATAAAATTAAAATAAAAGTTACACAGAATGTTAGCCACAGTCACCTTTTGCTGTCATTGCATCTTTGTTTCTCCCATATAATGAAAGTGAATGGGAAATAATTGTATGTGTTCCACGGGAGGAAAAATAAATGTCATACGGGTTTGGAACAACATTATGGGTTTGGAACAAACGGGTGAGTAAATGATTGGGTAAACTGTCCCTTTAAAGACAAAAATCTCAATTTCTTAACAATACTTTCTACCCATGGAGATGCCATTTTTCTCAATGGCCGTTCGTCCTATACAGAGGAGATGGCGAATGGTATTTTGGTACCCCATCACCATAGCATCAGAGGAGCATTGCCCACCCCCCCCCCCCACCCCCACCCCCTGTGCAAACATCGTGCTGGTTTGGCTCCTTCTCCACACAAGCAGAGCTGCTTAATTTCCCTGACCCCCAGGGTCTGCTTTTAACAGGCTCCATTGATTGGTACAAATGCAGGAGTGCAGAGCCGGTCCCAGTGTCTCTGCAACAGGGTTAAGCAGACAGCGATGAGGGGAAAGACACTTGGGGAAGTGTAAAACGTGGAGAGTGTTTTTTTCTCTCTCACTAAAGCACGTCGTTTATAGGCTAATTAATTGATGCAATGCACATAAAGCTTACGCGCTCAAGGAGCACAACCTCTTATCTCCTTGATGAATGACACTTATGATGTTTTCCGCCCCTAAATGGCCACCATTAAACCCTTCAAATGAACCGCCACCTAACAATAAGTGCTCTGGAAAATGCAGGTGTAGACGCCTCAGGGAAACACACAATAAACGTTGAATATCGACGACTTTCTCTGATATGGTTTGATAGGATTTTCTGCTTGAAGCAACGCAACATCTTGTTAAATGTTGTTAGGAACGTGTACTATCAAACTGAAAGTACAGTGTGTATATTATGAAGGAGTCTTTGAAAAGTCGTTCAGGGTTTTCTTCCTTTGGAGAAGAGTCTTCAGTGCTGTCAGCGTATGAATGCATGTAAGTAAGACGAATCACTAAAGAGATCTCTTTTATTTCTCAATTGTTCACCTTAACACTGAGATAAATGGAGAGCAAATGGACTTGCGTAAGGCCCCTGCTTCTCAGAGAAAAAGACCCCAGTAATCTCTGGTACCAACAATCATCCATCCGATTATCTAATCAGCCAATCGTGTGTTTGCAGTGCATACAATCATGCAGATACAGGTCAGGAGCTTCAGGTTTCAAGTTTCCCTCCCTCAACCATCAGAATGGGGGACAAAAAGGGATCTCTGTGATTTTGAGCGTGATTGTTGGTGCCAAATGGGCTGGTATGAGTATTTTTGAGAGTTTTTCACCCTCAACAGTCTGTAGAATTTACAAATGGTGCCAAAAACAAAAAACATCCAGTGAGCGGCAGTTCTGTGGACGAAAATGCCTCGTTAATGAGAGAGGTCAACAGAGAATGGTCAGAATCGTTCGAATTGACAAAGTCTACGGTAACTCAGATAACCGCTCTGTACAATTGTGGTGACAAAAATAGCATCTC
Organism: Xyrauchen texanus; assembly: GCF_025860055.1. NCBI lineage: Eukaryota > Metazoa > Chordata > Actinopteri > Cypriniformes > Catostomidae > Xyrauchen > Xyrauchen texanus. Next base: position 33,191,568 of record NC_068314.1, read on the forward strand.
AGAATGTTGCTGCAGTTTTGGTGGCACGGGCGGGACCTACACAATATTAGGCAGGTGGTTTTAATGTTGTGGCTGATTGGTGTATATGAGAATAATTTGCAATATACTTGAGACATATTGTTTCTGTACTTCTTTATAAAAAATGTGTTGTTTTATATTTTTTCACCATTAATTTTGTTTAGTTTTTCGCAAAGCTTCATTGGATTTTAGTTCATTCCCTCATTAAAGCCATTAAGTATACAGTCTTGTCTTTTTGTCCAATTTTCAAATATTGTTTTGGGCCTCAAATCAAAGTTTGTAATGTTTTATTCAGCTCAGAGCTGGTTGGTTTGGTACTTGGCTTAGAACTCTTTTACGGAGGATTTGTATGAAATTCCTATGGAAATAATACATGTAAAAAACACTTCCGCAGTTAAGATGGCTGAAAAATTGGCTGGGGGCTGTTGCGGTCTATTAAATTAAAGAGAACTTCAACTTTGAAAGATGCAAATAAAGACATAAGACAAATACATTAATTAATATAATATGGAGATATGAAAAATAGTTGTGGATGTGTTACGTGTAAGGTTATGTGCATTTATGCTAGTGTGTCTGGAGGTACTATGCAGCTGTTGTTTTTGCAGACTGAACAGATAAAAGAGTTCAGACTCCCCAAAGGCTCATTAAACTTTTGGTCAGAACTGATATAATCTTACAAATAGTAAATACCTTTCTGGGAGCTGTGGCAGAGACAAGACAGGAATCAAAGGAACGTCACTATACTCATTCCGTTCGTATTTGTGTGAGTGGGCAGGAATATGTGACTGCGTACTTCTGCGCGTATCCGTGTTTATGTCTGTAGGAAGGGATCGTATAGGGACCGCAGCAGGATTGGACACCAGCTGCTCTCTCTAGATCCTCAGCTCCTCCAGTCTCCCCTCCTTCTCTCTCCTGCTGTCTGCTCTGACAGGGAACACACAGTTCCTTTATGCCGCTTGCCCATCATTCCAAACCCCACCTTGAGGCCGCCACTGTCACTGGACGCTGCACACAGTCAGTCCCTGTCAATTAGACACAGCATCTGCCTGCAACAATAGAGCCCTCTTACTTCCTGTCTGTCTCACTGCCTGTCGCTCTCTCTCCATTTCCTTAACTCTCTCTCTCTCTCTCTCTCTCTCTCTCTCGCTCCCTTACTCTTCATTGCTGCTTCTCATCATGTGCCGACTTCCCACTTTGCAGCTATTATTTTCACAAGGAACGAGCTGCCGTCTATTTAGTGAAAGAGTTGTTTGTGTTTGTATTGATTTTCGTACATTTGGCTGAGTTTAAAGCATTAAGATGAAAAGCACAGGGATGGAATGGTTTCAGAATTGCCTCCCATTCTTTCCACGAAAATACTACACTGTCTCAAAGCTGCATGTAAGAAAACTAATTTTGAAAAAAGGGCCAATTTTTAATGTGCTAGACTGGTTCTCTTTCTTTGTTCCACCCCCATCTACACCTTGGTTTCTAGCAGCCACACTCTTGCTCCTCCTCCCCTTCCTTCTCTCCTGAAAGAGGCATCTCATGCCTTTGACCAGAACATGGGATGCATGCACAACCAGGGAGGGTCCTGCATGGCAACGGCTGTGGTTGCCCTGGCAACTGACTGTCCTTGAGAAAAGGGCACATTTGGAGTTTGGGGGCCAAGGTTCTGACAGACAGTCTAAACCCATAAAGCATCCTATTATAATGATTCACCATATTAGCCTGATCTTATGAAAATGAAGTGATTGTAGCGACATCTTTGCAAAATAATATTACGTGGTTCCTAACGCGTATTGTAGCAGTTTAGAGGTGAACTCTCCACTGTGTGGCACTAAAAGCGAGTTCAATTTCCTCCCAAACAGATGAGGTTTTAAAGGTTAAAGGAATAGTTCACCCAAAAATGAAACTTCTGTTATGAAGATGAATGTCATGATGTCATGTGCATTGCAAATGCAATGCTCTATACCCATGTTTCCATGACAAAAGACAGCATTGCGTGAGAAACAGGCCAAAACGTAAGTGTTTTTTAACTGATAATCTGCCATTTTTCTCAAGATTTGTGTGAAAGTGAATACAAGTCATTGCTGTTGTAGTACCTCTAGTGTTCATTTCACCTGCTGCGATAGGTACAGTGAGCCACATAGAAATAGTTTTGCAAAAATGGAAGTAAAATAAGGTGATTCTGTGATACCAGGTTGAAATTTTGAGCATATAGCCTCAAAATAGCCTAACAGATGTTTCATCAGCCTGTTTTTCCTAGGCAATCTTCTTATTAAAGAGCTTGATCTTTGTACTTCCTTCTACGTTGGGTCACTTCATCATTTGGCTAGTATTATTCTTATAAGCATTGTGAATCAACTTTTGTTGCCCGTGCCATTGAGAATCAGTGGGCGCGGTCTATTGTAATCGATTCCCAATGGAGATTTTGAAAATATGATCATTTTAGTCATCACATCTTTTCATTTTCCCTCACTGCCATCAGAGTGGACAGGACAAGGCGAAGAAAGAACCCACTCCAGTTACAAATTGTTGTACCATTGCCAACACAATAGTAGCATCCATTGTTGGCCATTCAGTCCAGATCACTGTACCAGGTAAAGCTGGGTTCAATGCTTGTCTTATGCAATGCTTGTGTCGCTTGATCTTCTCATAGATCGTCTGAGGTGTCCAAGTGGGAGCATCAGTGTGAGGCTACAGAATCACAAGGTTCAGAAAGAATCTTTAGACCTTTTCAGTATTTTCCATGCTGATTTTGAGCAAGCTCTGCAGAATAGATGTAAATATGGTAAAATGTGTGTGGTAAAAACCTACCTTTTGGGAACATTTTTGGATGACCTGGTTGGAAAAACAATCAGTTTTTCAAGTCTAAAAATGCTAACGTTTACTGTAAGGGTTAGGTTCAGGGTTTTGGTTAGGGTTTATCTATAGTTATCATAATTAGCTTTATATAAAAACAGTAGAAGTCTATGGTATGTCACCATTTTGATAGCTAAGAAAGCGTGTATTTGTAAGTGTGTGTGTGTGTGTGTGTGTGTGTGTGTGGGCAGGTTTAAGTGGTTTACGAGGACTTTTTTAGGTTACAAATTGGTAATTACAAGGGTATTATGCTATAAATGTGGTTTATGAGGACATGTCTAGTGTCATACTAAACAATGTTTTATTAAAAATGTAAAAATGAAGAAAGTGTTTTATGAGGGTTAGGTTTAGGGTTAGGGTTCGGGGATATAATCTATAGTTTCTACAGTATAAAAATCATTATGTCTATAGAGAGTCCTCATAATGATAGCTGCACCAACATGTGTGTTTGTGTGTGTGTGTGTGCCTGTCTTTTGGGCTTCCTTCTTTGGCCCCCATCTGACTAATGTGTGAATCACCCAAGATTTCCTGCAGGACATCTTCACTGATCTATGTCTCACTGGACAGCTTGCTGTGATTGACAATTCATCTTTAATGGAGATAAATGTGACTGCTGAGGTTTGCCCTTACCCCACCATCTGCAGTTCAATCCAGAGAGGGAGCAGATACAAAACGAGTATGTGTGTGTGTGTTTGTGTGTGTGGTGGGGCAGGGATTTTGTCTACCTTTAGTCACACATTCCCTGTGACCTCTGTCAACCAATCAGCCTGTGTGAAATGATCCTTGTGTGTCTGTTTCTTAGCAGCCTTTTTCAGGTCCCTGTAATTGTGACAGTATCTATCTATAGCTCTCTCTCTATCTATATCATGCAACATGTATAGCTTTTTGAAATATTGTCCTTTCATTAGATGTGTTTTCCTTTTTCCAACTTGTGGATACTTGTGATCTGATGATTGTCTAAATCCATCTTCCTCTTTAAAATAATAATTTGCCCATTGCCATTTTTACAAATTATGGACTACAACCAAAGGGAGCTCAGAGAGTGAACCATTATCACATGTCCTTTTTCTCTCTGTCATTACGGTAAAGGCTTATAATGCAGCTGAGCCAGCGTTTCTGTTGTGTCCTACTGCCCTCTTTGTCCTTTTACCTACTAAACAGATCCATATGACAGACTGGACATAGAAATCTCTATGATTCAGGGTTCCAGCAGTCATGGAAAACCTGGAAATGTCATAATATAGTGTTTTTCAGGCCTGGAACAGTCTTGGTAATTAATACAATTTTAAAAGTCATGGACATATCTATAGTTAATAAACATTCTTCAACTAGATATTGACTTACAAGTTAAGTTGAGGTCTAATTTGTGAGTGAATTGTACTTTTGAGTTGGTTCTTTATTTGAAAAAATGAAAGCCATGGAAATGCATTGGTCAAAGAAATGTTTATGAAAGAATATGCAAATCTGATGTTAGATAGATGTTATATGCGCTTTCATTGACTGTCGTATTTAAGGGACCATCAAATTCCACCCACTGCACTAACATTTTGGAAAAATATGACATGCAGTAAGTTAGTCTATCCACTGGCAGCTTACTACAACCTTCAGAGTCTTATCATTTATTTTCACAGTTTTTTTTAATATATAACTTTTAGTCATAAGTCAGTTGAGTGAATGCTTGGACCCCGCCGATGTTTTAGTGCAGTGGGTGGAATTTTCAGACGGTTCCTTACATACGGCAGCCACCTCAAGATCTTGGTAGATGACGTCATTTGAGCTGGGATAGATTTCGCAATTTTTTCTCTCTCTCTCTCTCTCCTGACATGTTTATTGACTGCAACATGTGGGGACCATGGATGGATCTAAAATGTGAGGCATGAAAGTTACACAAATGCATATATATGCCGACACACACATACACACAGTCATATGCACATTCCAGCTGTTGCAGCCCTTCAGAGAGCTCTTTTCCCAGGTGCCACACACATTTCCCTGTAATCTCTCTCCACACAAACTCCACCGGTGCTCTTAATTTGTGGCGGCGGCGCCTGCTGAGTGGATTTGGGCCACAGATCATATCTGAAAAGAGCTCAAATAACTGCACAGGGGCTGAAATGGACACACACACAATGAGATGAGTCCCCTCGTTTGTGATGAGAACTTTGCTCGTGTACATCAGAATTTCATGCAAATTAGTGCATTCAAACTTCATCAAAGTCTCACGAATCCATAAGCCTGTATTTATGAGTCACTGGCATGTTTAAATATTCAGACATATGAGGGTGACGCTTAACATTATTATTCCCAGTGTGTGAATGTACAGGACTGCAACCCAGAAAGCCACATGGAAGGTTAAAGAGTGCACAGAAATCGACTGGAAACCCTGTGGGTACTATTGGAAACTTTTAAAGACTCTTCATGTATACAGAACTTCAGTTTGTTGCATTGTTACTCGTCAAAGATTGGATCTATTGACCCAGTCTGTTCATTTTCTTTATGTCTGTTTTGATGGCGTCGCAAGGAAAACAATGCTAAATGCAACTATATACATTTGTATGGCTTTCAAAAGGGAGGAGGCAATGCTTCTATTATCTTTTGTAGTTGATGTCAACGGCAGTCCAATCAAATTTAAGTAATCTGCCGTTGAAAATCTTGACGTCTTTTGTACGTTCTTGAGCGCATGAGCTTGTACACAGTTGCACATGTGTTTAGTGCTAAAAACAACTCCAGTACACGTGTACTACAGCGCTCATGAATGCGCAACAGACATCCAGATTTTCACTGAAAGATGACTTGAATTGATGACTTCAGAAGACTTGCAATTTGATGCATGAGTCTCATGGACTACTTTTATAATACTTTTGGATTCTTTTTAAGCTTTAAAGTAAGTCACTATCCACTGCCATTGTATTGAGAAGACGGCTTTGTTAATCAAAACATATCCTTTGTGTTCCACATAAGAAAGAAAATCATATGGGCTCAGGTGAGTAAATTATGTTTTTATTTTTGGGTGAACTATCCCTTTAACACAGAAAGTCTGAGACCTTGAGAAGATCACTTATACTCTGCTTTATTCCCTTGACCACGGCCTGGTCCCACACTAACACACTAGGCAGACACGTTCCTGGCATTTTAATTGCATCAGACAAGAGGACCTTAATAGGGAAATAAATTTGTAATTTATGCCTGTGTGGAGGCTAAGTCGAATGCCAGTTGTCTAATTGCTTTCACACAGTCTTGATTGAATTAACTGGTCAGGCTTGAGCCTTAATTGAATTCTGAGGCCCACTGATGCTTTTCCAAACTTAGCTCTCACTAATTTTCTCTAACCCTCTCTCTTGAAGTGATTTTGACCGTTAAACTTTTCATCATCATTTAGTGTGTGCAGATCATCACTAGGCCTCTGCACTGACATAATTCCTTAGAAAGCTCCACAGACTCATGCATGTTCGTTTGTTAAATGTTTTGCCTAAATTGAAATGCTTTTAACTACTCTGCTGAAGGTAGCCAAATTGATTTAGTGTTGGTTGTCTTAGTGCTGTAGTAACTGTAGTAATTATATCAGGAGGAGGCGGACCTGTTGAGATTCACTGTCTGCCCTCCAATTGTTGTAACCATATTGCAAAGTTGAGCTCAACTTTGACGTTTTGCCAATGGTCTCCATCGCTCATGACTCCTCAAATTGCCAACTCATTTCAGTGTGTTTACATGCACAATCTTAGACCAATTTTGAATAATAAGCCAATAACCTGTAAGGTAGGGCTGCAACAGTACATGTATCTGCGCCGAACCAAATGGATATGGCCTTCAGTATGGTACACGCAGTCACAACAATGATTTAATACCATAGCATGTGTAAAACCAATATTAAGTGTTATTATAATTAACAACACAAACCACATAGAACTAAAATGAAAAAAGATTGCGGAGCAAAATGGGACCGCACGGAACCAAAACTTAACAGAACACAGTCATGCATGTGAAGTTTATACTTGTTAGCTTGCTATTTGCTCAACTGTGATGGAACTAAACAATATATAAATATGTCGGACTTAACTAAGCCAGAGATTGAAGACCCACCATTGTTTCTAAAATCAGTTGTTTGGGAGCATTATGGTTTCGCAGTAAATTACAGTAATGCTGGTCAACGAGTAGTGAACAGGACGAAGGCTGTGTGTAGTTTCTCTTTTACCAAAGTCAGGCATGTCTCAAGAAGCACATCTAACAACATGATGCAGCAACATCATCCACATGTGTCTCTTGAGCTTACGGGAGCAAAACATAAGCAGTCTGTGCATTTGTCTCAACACGGCGTTCAAGCAGCCTCTTGCTGCAAGCTCAGACAGAGCTAAAGCAATGATGAACGCAATAGGGGTAATATATTAACAGATCCGCCCTCTCCTCTGATAATGTGGATATTTAGATTTTTAGGAGAAAATAACTTGAAAATTGAGTGATAAGTACAAGAGGTGAGCTGAAAGGCACAAGACACAGAAATTTGCACTATTAATGTCTTAATTTTGTTACAATTATCATAATTAACTTTTATTATTATTTATGTCTTTATATAATGTGCACGTAAGACGCTCTTAAGTTTAGTATTGTAATTTCGTTGAAGAAATATGCATAGTGCAGTCATATATAAATGAGCCTTACCAATAATAAGAATTGTTGCCCATTAGCCACTATTTTCCATGAATGTTTTGTACCATTGCAGCCCTAGTGTAAAGTCATGTAAAAAACATAAGCGGTTTTCTTTTATCAGTGTATGGTCATAAACGGTTTAAGCAAAAAACGATCGCCACACATATACTTTTGCCCATATCCCTGATTTCATGTTTCATGTAAACAGCATTCTCGCCGTTCTTACCTGCTTATCCAACGTTTGCAAATTTTGTATGCATGCCTGCTAATGTTTTGACATCAAAAGCAGAGAACAATCCCATCATTTCAAATCTCATGTAAACGTGGTTCTCTTACGAGAGGTTCTCTCGTATTGCGTAAGCTAGCTTACGCTACGGGAAAGATTCATCTTTTCTGAGATATTGAAGCCAAAAAATTATCCTTAATTTTTGTATCCATCCCCGGGACGCGCAGTTGCCGCCGAGCGGCCGCACTGCTGCCATCTCGGATGACGAAGCGGAGGATAAGGGCTGCTGTTCCATCATGGCTTCGGACAGCGAGGAGTGGACAGGCTCCCAAGCCTCCTCCTCAGCCCAGGAATCCAGCAGGACCCGCGCCGGAGTCGAAGGGGAGTTAACACGCCTCCTCACACAGGCCGTCGACCGCCTCGGGCTCGAGTGGTCACCGCCCCCTGAGCAGGCACCCAACAGACTCGACGGCTGCTTTCTTCAAAGCCATCGCCGCTCTACACCCGCGGCCCGGGCCGCTCCCTTCCTGCCGGAATTACATACGGAGCTTGCAAAGTCGTGGAACGCTCCGTTTTCAGCCAGGACCCGTTCACACGTCTCCACCTCTCTCGCGTCGGTGGACGGCGCCACTGAGAGAGGCTACTCCTCCATCCCCCGGTCGAGGACTTCGGTAGCTGCACACCTTTGTCCGCCCTCCGCGAGATGGCGTTCCAAGCCTGTGCTCCCGTCTAAGGCCTGCAGAGCGACTTCCGCCTATGTTGGCCGCGCCTATTCCGCCGCCGGCCAAGCCGCATCTGCTCTGCACTCAATGGCCGTTTTACAGATCCTACAAGCAGACCTTCTTCGGGAGTGGGATGAGAAAGGCAGGCACCCAGAGGCTGTTACTGATCTACGAGCGCGACAGACCTCGCCCTTCAGGCTACCAAAGCTGCAGCCCAAGCTCTAGGGAAGTGCATGGCCTCGCTGACTGTGACCGAGAGACACTTATGGCTAACACTAGCCGACATGGGAGAAGCAGAGCGCTCCACGTTCCTCAACGCACCGCTCTCTCCAACCGGTCTCTTCGGCTCCGCGGTGAGTGGCATTGTTGACCGCTTCTCAGAAGTCCAGAAAGCCACCCAAGCCATGAACCTCTTCCTGCCGCGTCGCGCTAAGCTCCTCTGCAGGCCGCTCACGTGATCAGCCTCCTGCACGAGCCTCTTCACAGCGCCCAGTTCAACAATCTCAGACTTCTCAGCGTCGACAGGGCGGCCGCCCTCGATCAGCGCTCAGACAGCCGCCGCAGACCGCCTCCCCGCGGGCCTCGATCTAAGGTAACGCTGAAACCCGAGCAGCCGAAGTCTTCCTAACTGTGTTGAACAAGCGACGGCTCAGTCCCGCCGCGGCGGACCACTGTCAAAGCTTTACCCCCTGTCAGTCCCCTTCTCTCAGGCTACTACAGTGGTGAATTTAGCAGCCAACAAGCCGGTGACACTGCCCGCTTGCCTGCACTCAAACGCCGTTTTCACGGCGACCCAAATAAATCTTGTAAAGAGCAAACATGTCTTATGTGTAGAAAAAGTGCCCACAACCCAGTGTTCGCCCCTACACACAAGCATAACACATCCCGTGCCCCTATCAGAGCACGCTCTCATAAAGCGGTTCACGAACCGCTCGAGCGTCAGAGTCAATGAAGGCGCCCACAAATGCGTGCGCGCGCCCATTCTCTGCCCGCTCTGTCACACGACCAGCCCTATGTGTAGAAAATGTGCCCACAATCCAGTGTTCACTTCTGCACACAAGCACTGCATGTCTCGTGTCCCCACCAGAGCACGCTCACATAAAGCGGTTACGAACCGCTCGAGCGCTAGAGTCAATAAATGCGCCCGCAAATGCGTGCGCGCGCCCATTCTCTGCCCGCTCTGTTACACGGCCAGCAACCATTCCTCTGTGTGTAAGTCCCGTGCCCATGACTATGCTTGCGCATCACGTAACAGATGTGACTCTTTCCCCATTCATTCCAATCGGGAAGTCACTCACAAAACAGCCTGTTCATGCTGTCTGCGAGCAATCATGCATGAACACACTAAACGCAGCTCACACATTTTGTTCAGCGCTCTGTGTGCGGCAATCAGAGCGAATTGGCCATTCACCCTCTAGCGTTACGCTTCAAAGCGTGGGAAGCTATTCCAGGGATATCCAAGTGGGTGTTAAGCACAATACAACAGGGCTATTTGCTACAGTTCGATCGCCGCCCCCTCGCTTCAGAGCGCGGCTCGAAACCACTGTGAACACGGAAGCAGCGTGCATGCTTCGTTCAGAAATAGCAAGCCTTCTGTGCAAAAGGGCCATAGAAAAAGTGCCACCCTCTCTGAGCGAGTCGGGGCTTTACAGCCGTTATTTTCTTGTTCCCAAGAAAGACGGCGGCCTCAGACCCATATTAGATCTCAGGGTTTTGAACAAGGTGCTTGCAAAAAGACCGTTCAAAATGCTTACAATCAGGAAACTCCTCGCGCATGTGCGCCAGGGGACTGGTTTATTTCTCTCGATCTGAAAGATGCATACTTTCAGATTCAGATAAATCCCGTCACAGGCCATTCTTGAGATTCGCCTTCGACGGCCAGGTTTATCAATACACCGTCCTTCCGTTCGGCCTGTCCTTAGCACCCCGTACTTTCACGAAGTGCATGGATGCGGCGCTCGCACCCCTGCGGAGTCAGGGTTTGCGAATTCTGAACTATTTGGACGACTGGCTGATTATGGCTCAGTCACATATGGAGCTTCTGTCTCACAGAGCAGTTCTCCTCAGCCATCTGAACAGTTTGGGTCTTGCAGTCAATTGGACCAAGAGCTCACTACAGCCCAGTCAGACCATTTCCTTCCTGGGAATAGAACTAGACTCCGTGGCAATGACGGCTCGCTTATCTACACAGCGCGCACGCCGTGTTCAGCGACTAGCCGCATCTTTTCAGATGAACAGCCTCACGCCTCTGAAGAAATTCCAGAGAGTGCTAGGTTACATGGCCTCAGCCGCAGCAGTACTTCAGCTGGGTTTACTGCACATGCGCCCGCTTCAGCATTGGCTAAACACCCGCGCGTCTCGCCGGGCTTGGGCCACAGGCCGCCAGCCCATCAAGGTGACTCAGACCTGCATATCAGCTCTGCAGCCCTGGACAGTGGCCGAATGGTATCAGCGGGGAGTGACAATGGGAGCTGTATCTCGCCGAAAAGTCATCTCGACAGACGCGTCCAACACGGGTTGGGGCGCGGTCTGCGAGGGCTCTCCGGTTTTCGGCCTATGGTCAGTTCAGGAAAAGCTCCTTCACATAAATTGTCTGGAAATGATAGCGGTCGAGTACGCGCTCGTGCGCTTTCTCCCGGTCATTCAGGGTCACCACGTCCTGGTCCGTTCGGACAACAGATCTGTGGTATCCTACCTAAACCGTCAGGGCGGTGTCAGATCCAGGAACCTCTTCCATCTGACAAAACGCATACTGAGTTGGTCCCAGTGCCACCTGCGCTCGCTGAGGGCGACGCACGTGCCAGGCCACCTGAACGACGGCCCGGACAGACTGTCCAGAGACAATATTCCCCCAGGGGAATGGTCCCTGCACGCTCAAACAGTCCAGACGTTATGGCACCTATTCGGCAGAGCAGAGATAGACCTCTTTGCGTCCAAAGAGAACTCTCACTGCCCAGTATTTTTCTCGAAAGCGAGGACGCGCTGGCCCAGGACTGGCCCAGACGCCCGCTTTACGCCTTCCCTCCCGTCTCGCTATTGCCACAGGTAATGCAGAGGATCAGGGAAACGCGTCACTCGGTGCTCCTCATAGCCCCGCGTTGGGAGAATCAGACATGGTTCCCGGAGCTTACGCAGCTGTCACTGACAGCGCCGTGGCCCATCCCAGTGAGAGCAGATCTCCTCTCTCAAGCTCGCGGCACAATCTGGCATCCCCACCCAGAGCGCTGGGCGCTGCATGCGTGGGTGATCAACGACTACCCGTCGCTCTGCCAGAAGGAGTAATAAACACCATCATACACGCTAGAGCCCCTTCCACGAGAAGACTCTATGCGTCAAAATGGTCTGTGTTCTCAAAATGGTGCACCGACAGAGACCTGGACCCACGGACATGTGGGGTGTCGTCGCTGCTCGTATTTCTACAAGAGCTGCTGGATGAGGGCAGATCCCCATCCACGCTCAAAGTGTATGTGGCGGCCGTTGCGGCGTTCGCTGAACCCCTGCACGGCCAGTCATGGGGTAAAACGAGCTGGTCATCCGCTTCCTCAGGGGAGCTAGAAGGATGAACCCCCGCGCCCCCCATCGGTTCCTATCTGGGATCTTTCTATAGTTCTCGAAACTATGAAAGCCCCCTTTCGAACCACTTCAATCCGTGGATTTGAAATACCTTTCACTCAAAACCGTTTTTCTGACTGCCCTGTCATCAGTCAAACGTGTGGGAGACCTTCACGCGCTGTCTGTCAGCGCTGCGTGTCTTGAGTTTGGACCAAGTGACTCCAAGGTCATTTTAAAGCCTAGACACGGCTATGTTCCCAAGGTGATCGGTACTCCTTTCAGAGCACAGGTCATTTCCCTATCGGCGCTGCCAGCACCGGATAGCTGAACGCGACGCCAATCTCCTTTGCCCGGTCAGAGCACTGAAATTGTATACTGCACGCTCCGCTGCTTTCAGACGCTCCGAGCAGCTTTTCGTTTCGTTCGGAGGGCGCACCAAAGGTCTCGCCGCCTCGAAACAGACACTATCTAGATGGATAGTGGACGCTATTGCTGCTGCATACGCGTCAAAAGACCTGCCATGCCCGTTGGGCATTAGGGCTCACTCCACTAGAGGCATGGCATCCTCGTGGGCATGGTCCAGCGGAATTTCCATTCACGACATATGTGTGGCAGCGGGATGGACTTCCCCTCCACCTTTGTCAGATTTTACAATATGGAAGTGCCCGCTCTGCAGGCAAAACTACTAGCGGTTTAATACGCTACAGCTCCCCTGGTGAGCTGCACTGATGGGACACATTCCACACAGACCGGCACCGCCGCTCTGTCGTTCCCGTCCTACTATGTGCTTATGTATTACACAATCAATGACCCGCATTCTTGCCGGCCAAATATTATTTCCCCACTCATAAGGGCTCCCCGGGTCCCCCTTAATTCCCTGGGGCTTATACAGTGGATGCTTGGCGCGCACGGCGTTGACAATGGGTTCCCGTAGCGTAAGCTAGCTTACGCAATACGAGAGAACCTCTCGTAAGAGAACGTATCGGTTACCTAACGTAACCTCGGTTCTCTCTAGATGAGGGAACGAGTATTGCGTAGCCGGCCGTGCTCGCGCCACGAGCGACTTTTCGCTTCAGTCAATGAAAACCAGGGTTCCAGCCTACGAACTACGCTTATATGCACTCTAGTCACGCCCTTTTTGGCGGGCTTTGATGCAGTGAGCGCGCGGACGCCTCTCATTGGATGCGAGTTCGCCCAAGCTCGTCTATAGGCTGCAGCAGTTGCCGCAGAGCAACCTATGAGCTCGCTAGCTAGCCCGCTCAAGGTCTGCAGCTGCCGCACTGCGTTGACAATGGATACAAAAATTAAGGATAATTTTTTGGCTTCAATATCTCAGAAAAGATGAATCTTTCCCGTAGCGTAAGCTAGCTTACGCAATACTCGTTCCCTCATCTAGAGAGAACCGAGGTTACGTTAGGTAACCGATACGTTTTCTCACGTTGTCAGATTTTTTTAATATGCTGATTTTTGATAGTTATCAGTGTATTGGTGTACATGTAATCATGCTCATTTAAAATCAGGCTCGGGGGCCTGGGTAGCTCAGTAAGTAAAGATGCTGACTACCACACCTAGAGTCGCAAGTTCGAATCCAGGGTGTGCTGAGTGACTCCAGTCAGGCTCCCTAAGCAATCAATTGGCACAGCTGCTAGGGTGGGTAGAGTCATGTTGGGTTAACCTCCTTGTGGTCGCCTAAATGTGGTTCTCGCTCTCGATGGGATGCGTGGTGAGATGTGCATGGATGCTGCGGAGAATAGCGTGGGCCTCCACACGCGTTACGTCTCTGTGGAAACGCCCTGAACAAGCCACCTGATAAGATGCATGGATTGATGTCTCAGACACAGATGTAACTAAGATTCGTCCTCTGCCACCTACGCATGAGGACTTAGAGTGCATTGGCAATTGGGTATTCCAAATTCAGGTATCATTCCTGAGTATCTCACACTATTTTTGGAATATATGTTGGTAAAATACCGTTTTATGGCACTTCTGGGTCAATTGAAAACTATTTGATGTGTGATTAAAGCCTAAAGCTGTTCTAAATGTGCTCTGGCTATGTGGAGTACTACCAACTAATTTTTTGAGTAAATATTATTTGTATTATTTAAGACAGTAATAGTCGTAATATAATTATTATATTAAGTAAACAGTAATAGTCAGTAATATAATTAGAACAAAGAAACAAATTACATGCAATAGAACAAATCAAAACAATTCAACAAAGATGCAAATTAGAAAGACTGTGCTTTATGTTTTTAACTGCAGCATCAAGGATTCAAACATTAAGAAATTGAAATAAGTAATGTGACAAAACTTTACTTTATATACCAGTATAGTCTTCACTGTATTATTATTAGATAGAATACATGAATACTTTTTAAAGCTGCTAAAGTTTTCAGCCAATAGCAAATAGTGATTTTCTCATTTTCTCATAATAACGAGTCTGAAGGATGTGTGACAGAAATTCAACCCATCACAATACTTCAACCATCCAAAGATGCCCCATTTCCCTTTCATCAGATTTTTTGCTGTGCTTACAAAACCAGGCAACCATTGGTTCTTAATTTTCTTTTTTCCCCCATGCATTTCTCTTCATGTACACATCGGCCCTTACCCACATTCACAAATACATATACAGTACACCTCTGTCCCTTGTCTCTCTTTAATGTAGCTTTAAATAAATGCAGTACTTTCAAGCCAGTTTTGAGTGGCTGACTAGACAGTCTGCGGAAAAAAAAGGGGAGGGGAGTTTGTCACAGCTACAGTCACCCCCAGACAAAGGGCCCTTTTTGTTCTGGTTGGGAATGGAGGACTCGGAGTATGAGGGTATGGGTTGGGTTATACAAATGTTCATTGCATGCCCGCATGTGTGCATTAGTGACCAGGTCATGCGTTTATCCTGAATGGTTGGACTGGGCACTGTGTACAGCCATCAGCGTCCGGAGAGAATGCTATGCAGCGCCAAGGCAGCCATGATGAAAATGCCAGGCAGAGAGGTTTTGCTGCACTGCTGCCATTATTTGCACTACTGGCTTCAGCACCGATTAGCTCCTGAAGTGGACGCAGCTGGAGGAGCCATATCTGCCGGCACATATACACACACACATTCCTGCCATGCCACCAACCAGATCCAGCACACGCAGCCATCTGGGTCTACGACTATTTCTTTAGCACCCATGTAAATCAGCCTGGATGAAATACTCTGGCAATCTTTGAAATCACCAGCAAATTACCTGTAATAAAACATGACTAGTATTCTGGCACCCAAGCACACCCTCACAACAGGAATTCACTCACTCAGCTCACTAAGCCTCCCATTATGCTACTGCTACCTTTTTCTCAGTCTGCAGGTGTTATTAAAAGTAATAAACGCAAGCAAGAGAGGGTTTGAAAGAGCAGAAGGCGGTTCGTGTTCCGTAGTCATTGAAATGCGACAATCGAGTTCTTCTTCGACGCCAGGCTTTGAACCTTTGAGGCGATCTGGAGCAAATTGAGTTTAAAATTAAATCTGAGGCATTTTGAAATTACTTCCTCTCTTCCTCTCTAAATAATACGATTCATCACACACGTCAAAAAGAGACCAAAGGGTCCAATATGCCTCAAAAGTATCCTTATTTGTCATCTGCAGTAAAAACAGGTTTTGAATTCGCACCAAAATACAAAGCAGGAGAAAAAGAGAAACATTGTGATCAAACAACGTGACAGTTTCTAATTTGGATATGAGCTATATCAAAGCTAGGATGTGCTCTTTAATCAGGATTTCTCTTGTCCCTAGGGCTACAGCTGACACTGCTTTTCTCTTCATTTTCAAATTGCATTCTTCTAAGCAGGGCTGCCACATCTACAACATGGGACTAGATCTGCAAGTTGACATGCACGCTTCAGCAGCCATGTTTAACACAGTCCCCACATTTTGAGCAGGGATTTGTGCTGGCAGACATTTCAATTGGTTGGATGGAACCATCTGGAAGCAAGTAGGGAGACATGGAAGGTCATGACAAGACAGCAAGTGGTGGTCACTCAGTGCCTTCCTCCTCCATCCTTAATCAATGTGGCATATGCTAACCCTCTTTTAGATACCGGCAGAGTTTGTGGAGGGAGGCCGGGCACTCTCGTTGTTTTTCTATTTGTTTATTTATTTATTTATTTTCGTCAACAACCCGACCATATACGTTGTCATTTGGGTCATTGACCAATAAGGTTGTCCAAAGTGATCAAAATGAGAAATATTTTATAAATCCATAAATGTTGCACGATTACTAAATGGTGGTTTCATAAATAAAAAAATAAAAAAATCATTTATAGCATTCTGCAAAAAAACATTGATTTGATGACTTTAAAAAGTGGTTGAACCATTAACAATATATATATATATATATTACTTCACATATATTGTGAGGGTCTGAAGGGTTATTTTTTTTTTTTTTACCATTTTCTTCTTTTTTTTTTTTACTATTATTCATTACTCATACCAACGTATCTTTTTTCAAGTTTTATTTTTTTTAATGAGACTTAAATTTGTTCTGTCTGTCTGTACAGCCCCAGAAGAAAATATCAAAATGACTTTGAGCTCAGTAATTGAAACATGTTCAGCATAGAAGAGTTGTATTCAAGTAATTGTTTAGTATGAATTGCCTTTTTAATGTACAGTATTTAAAAATGTAATAGATCTGGGAAAAAAAATAGTCACGTCATTGACCCATATGCCATCTTTATATGCATAAACAACTCTTCATTAAGCTACTTGTTGGTTGACTTTGGGGAAAAAAGGTGTTCGGGAAACCTGTTTGAAAACAATCATTATTTTTGCAATTCCGTTTGGTGCCACTGGAGGCACTAGAGACTTTCAGTAGGCACACAAATGTCTTTTTAGGACTAGTTTACACCATAGGGTTCGTCAGCCTGTGAGATCAGGTCTTAAAACAACTGTTTTTACATATTTGAAGTACTTTCTCTCTCTCTACAGTTTTCACTCTGCTTCCTATCCCTTTTTTCTCTCTCCTTGACCTTATTTAATGTGGGCCCATTCTGTTTTCCATTGTTTGCCATTGCTGCGTTTGATTATCTTTCTTTCCGTTTTTAGCAAATTGTGTTCCAACCTAAGTCATGAAACGTTGCAGTCACGCCTGTCTTGGTGACTCCAATGAAACTTTCTCCGGATGCACAAGCCTCATATTTCACTTTACATATGGCTAGTTTTACCATACATCATCTGGAAAGAAAAACATGTCAAAACTAGTTTTAAACCAGAGGTGCTCTTTCACTTTCAAATTGTATGTTTTTTCCAACAGTCCATGGCTAAACGTTCATTATATACTCTTGTTCAGATGGGATTGTGGGATTTAACAATGTATTTTTTAGCCATGCTTTTACACTGGGAAATATCGCAAGTGGTTTTTGTGTGTATGCATGCATACATGTGTGTGTGCTAAATGCGGGAGAGCTGTCAGATTCCTGGTTCAGGCTTATTGGAGCTTGTCAGCTGGATTTGGGAAAGACTAAGTTTGCTTAAACTCTTAAGAGGGAGAAAGTGTGTGGGTGTTTTTACAAAAAGAGAAAGAGCACGGATGTGTTGAGTGCAGAGATGGAATGTAAAAACATATATGTGTGTGTGTTTGTGTGGGAGTGTAAAGTGTTTCTGAATGCTGGGCTGGTCCTGTGGTTCACAGAGGTGTTGAAATGGGATCGAGTGAACCAGTCCGAGCGAGTAGGTGAGAGGAAATGGGGAATAGCGCCCTTTCTGTCTGAAGTATTTCACTGAAATAACAGCTCCCCTTAAATGACCACTAGGCACTAGTTAACCTCTGCTCCCTGTAATTGAGCTGAAAGAACTCTGCGGAGGTACAGTCCAGCTTATTTGCACGTGTTAAAGAGCACGATTGAACCATGACTGGAGTTGCTTTCTCCAAATATACTGGCCAACAGACATTTTCCTTGGCCCGCCTGCTGCTCCAATCCTTGCTGTGATTGCCAGCTAAGACCATGGAGGCTGAAGTGTCTGTGCTTTATTGCTTTTATCTCCCTTAAAGTGGTTGAGATATTGAAGGTGTGTTCAAGCCATTTGGCGTGTAAGCAAGGTTACCCATCAGGAATAGGGTGATGGGTTTTTCAAACTTGGCCAGTCGAGGCGGTCTTTCACTCCAGATGTGTGTGTGGATGTAGGCTTTCACGGGCTCTGGTCTGATGTGGGCTTTTTCTATCAATCTCAGGGCTGGGTAAGTGTAGAGGGATGCACTATACAGCAATGTGGTGTTCATCCTTGCCAACTGCTCATTAGTTTTCCCACTGGTTGGGAAGTGCTTTGTTTGTTTGGTAAGGGAAGCTGCAACATGACAACTTGCCAGTTCTGAAAGCCCTCCAGGGAATTCCAGTATTTGTACATGAAAACTCCTACAGCATTAAACACAGAGTAACCAGAACCATTCCCGAACTAATTACTTTTACAAGCTGGTTCATTTGAATCTACATGCTAAACATACATTGTGACCAGTTTAGTCCGAATCACAAACGAATGACTCTAATGAGTCAGTTCTACAGTGCGAAACATACAGCCCTCATTCTCATCACACCCGGTATAGTCCGATTTCCAAATAAATAATTATAATGAGTTAGTTCTTTTAAATCTTAAGTGTAAAACATATAGCATGACCAGTGTAGTCTATTTCCTGAATGAATTAATCTTATCAGTCGGCTCTTTTGAATCTACAGCACGAAACGCAGCATGACCAGTTATACAAGATCGTATACTTGTCGTGTTGTGTATTTAAAGATAGTCCTAGATAAGGGGTTTTGTTGTAATCTGTGGATCTGTGTTTTTTTATGAATAAATTAAATGCTATTTATTTATTTTTTGTTTTATTTAATATTAGGACCAATTATTGAATTGCACTTATACATGTACAAATCTCTCAAATGTCTTTAAAGTCTGTGGAAACATGCTTTTGCAAGAATTGCATTATTTAGTTTATCTCTGATTTTTTTTTATATCTACTCTACTTAAATATATACTGTATATGTTCCTGGTCTCATTGTGCACAATTTATCAGTATATGTTATTACAAAATAAAAATAAAATATAAATGTAATCTTATTAATACATTTTTCAGCCTCTGATATTACTTACCTTTTCAGCTAATGTCATCTTGTCCACCATATTTTCCAAATAGCCAAATATTTATTTAGATATTGTTTTAGGCTACTGTTGAAAGTAATTTAGTCTCTCTGAAATCACGGTGACACATTATGCAGTAAATTAATGCTGGATTATGATATGATTTTACAGTAATATAATATGATTAGATAGATTTGAAAAAAGTGTTGTCAGTGGGATATGTTTAGATAATATAGAGGGTGAACTTGATCTTCAGCATTACGGTCATAAAGAAAAAAATTTAAATAAACAAAGTGTGTGTCTCGATGGTGTTTAATGAGGAGATGAATAGGGAGTTTTCTTCTTTTTATGTCAGTTCTATGAGGAAGACTCACAGGCTTGAGTGAAATGTAAGATCACATTTATTTGATGAATATAAAATAGAAAATGTATGTCTCTCTTTGGCGTAAGCCCCGTCTGGCGGTCTGAAGAAGTTGTACTTGGAACCGTCATATCCGAGATAGGCGGCAGGGGCGAGGAGCCTACCCCCGTGCAGGACATACTCAACTGGTGGTGGTGGGGTGGTGGAGGTTGCCATGTTAGCACACTGAAACAGCATTGTGATAGATTGTGAGCAGATTTATATAACACAGACCACCCCAATGTACATATCTGATATAAAAAATATGAAGAAACATAACTATTCTCATCAAATATAATGAAATATGATGGGTCATGCAGGGAATTGTGGGAACTCCCTATTATTATTTTTTACTGTCATTTTAACAATTGTAAAAAGTACATGTACTGCACTGTCTTGTTAAACAATGTAAATTTTTACCATTAATTATACAGGAAAATCATACTTTTTACATCTAATAAATGTAATGTTTACAACATTTTATTGTTAAAAACTACTGTATTGTCTTTTAAAATACATTACAATATTTTACAGATAATATTCATTCATCAATTAATGTTTTATTTCTGTAGCAATTTTACAGTCTTTTATTGTTAAAATTACAGAATTTTTTTACAGTGTATGTATGTGTTACCTGTAGAGAACTCTTTGACCCAGCTGTTCTGGCCTAAAAACAGCACTTGACACTGTACCTTTGCAGGTACATTGAATTCTGGGAGGGATTCCGGCACCAACAGAGATAGGGGTTGTCCCATGTGTGCAAGATTCAGCAAAAGGAAGGAAGCATATCTTGGCCACAATGTTGGAAGCTGTGTTGTGCATTATTCGGGAGTTACCCCAAAAATATACTCTGTGCTTGTACGTGAATGCAAATGATTCTAGCTGTGCATCATGTATTGATGCGTTTCAAAATGCATTAGAACACAATTCATAACTCAACGCAAGTACACGTTGAATTCCCAACGATTTTAGCAGTTTTCTGTCAGGTAAACCACTGGAATGGTGGAGGAACCATTTGAAGAGAATGTTGCTAAGCAAGTTAGTTAGTTAAAATGTTTACGTGTTGATTTCTACCTAGCTACCTGAATAATAGGAAAAGGCTTCGTCCAGAATAATTGAATAAACAATCGAGAGTTACTCTATTGTCCCCTTGTGACCGCAAACCCATGAGCAGATCAAAGGAAGTTGTTTCACACAACACGCAAGAGTGCAGGATTTCAGTTATTTAGCTTGTATACTGCACATGGAACTGTATTTAACTGGCTGTATCGCTGCACTTTACATGTGTGGAATGCTCTAAAGAGTGTTTTACCTAGACTCCAGTGGGCCATTATTTTTCTGGCATGCTACAGCCCTTGGCAATCATGTAATATTAAAAAGTCGACTCTCTTCCCTGTATCTTGTCTCATTGCTTTCTCTGTCTCTGTTTCAGCATGCCCTTCGGGTTTCTTCAAGACGGCGCAAGGTGACGAGAAATGCCTGCAGTGCCCAATCAACAGCCGCACCACCAATGAAGGAGCCACCAACTGCGTCTGCCGAAATGGATATTACCGCACGGATTCAGACCCTTTACAGATGCCCTGTACAAGTATGTTCTATGCTTTATATCCATCCACATGCAAACCTGGTGTTGCAGTTACTTTGAAACTGAGAGCATGAACAATCTTATACTGATTATTCTTATGTTTGGTCACATAAACGCCTAAAAGGACAATTAATTCGTGAATGGCCTAAATGAGACAATTACTCATCATAGCCCTAAAACAGACAATTAATCATTATAATCTCAATTATTTGTTTGACAATTAATCGACAGCCTAATTTCGTAATTGTGACAGCCCTAGTAGTGGTGCTGCATGATAAAAAAAACCCCGTTTTTATGTCACATTGTGCGCAAATAATTATGCTACAAAGTTACTCAATGGAAAAAGTAGCAAGCTGTAATTAAGTAGCATTGCTACTTTTAAATACTCCATACCCCAACACTGTAAAAACTAGCTTAACAACCATGCAATTCCCATGCTGGTTTATGCTGGTTAATGTTGGCTTAGTGCTGGTGGACCACCTTGTTCACCAGCTGGTTGTCCAGTATGGTTTTTCTGGTTATGCTGGTTAATCAAGGAAGTCATATTTTTCCATGTCATACCTTCTGACTTCAGGTCAGGCTGAGTTCAACAGAGCCACTGCCCTATTGTTGAGACCGATGAGACCAAGAAGACAAAGAGAGAGATGGCTCCTTTGCTATTGTGAGTGACATGGTTTTGTCACTCACTGAAAGAAGGGAGGTGGGGGCAGAGAAGAAGGAGAAATGAAGCAATAATTTGGGTTTTCGACAAAAAAAAAAGCCTGGCCCTGGGAGAAGAGCAGCTGTTGTAAATAAGAGAGCAGCATCATGTCTCAGAGTTGAAGCTCTGTGGGCCTTGGCTTGAGTAAAGAGAGGAGACGGCAGTTGTTAACGGCAGCCATTACCGCCCACTAACCTGGGAATGGGATGTTTACAAAACAGCTTTGCATGCGACTAAGAGGCTTTAACAGCCGTAGCTTAAGACCAGGATGCCTCTTTATGGCCTCATGGCTTAAACAGCTGTAAATAAGTTATCGATTGGAGACTCCATCATTTTTGGACTTCTTTTAAAAGGGCAAGGGGCGGAGAGTTGTTACTTGTTTACCTCATTTGCCCCCTAGAGGATCACCCACAGTAATTGTGAGCACATGGCTGTGGAGGATAAACACAGGGCATTGTTAGCTTTAGTTGGCTGCCAGTCAGAGGGAGGTCTCGGAGGTGTGCTTTGTTTGGTTTGCTCTCACTCTCATTCAGATATACTTTTCATGCAACCCATACAATGTGAATCCTCATGAGGATAATGAGTTTCACCATCATTATTTTTGTCGTAATTTTAATTAACATGATGAAAATACACAGTTGTGCAAATTAAACTCTGTAATTTAATTGTATTTTGCAATCAACCCATCAAACATTGATAATCAAGCCATGCACGAGCCATGCCCATGGCTTTGTGGTTAGCACATGTTCTGTCATGTTCCGCACATTTGCTCTGTTCCAAAACCTAGTGAGCTGCCTTTGGAGGGAGCATTTTAAGGCATCATAGGATCCTGATGCAAAGGCCATAAAGTAGGCATATTAATGATTGATGATTGCTTAAATGGTGATTATAATATCTGTATGTTTCCTTGATTACTAAAAAGTGTTCTTGACAAATTGGAAGTAAAAATCCCATTCATTTACTTAAGACAGAATTGAACATAAACGATAACTTACAAAACCTTTAAAGACAGATCTACTGTGAGCTCTTAATCGACAGTATATACTTCTGTTTAAGCCAAAAGTCTGCATTATTTATTCTTCATTAAAGAAATACAATACAAATAATAATAATGGTCTATTTCCTGGTGAAGAAACTACACTACCCCAAGGATCCTGAGAGGAAAAGACACCAATCAGAGAATCGCAAAACCAAATCACGCCAAAAGCGTTCAGCAGCGACTGCCCGTTTCCATGGCACACTGTGAATGATGCAATCAAGTCTCCCACCTTTCAAACTGCTTAAATATTTGCATATTTCTGAAGATTTTGCATTACAATT
The DNA here is from genome assembly GCF_025860055.1 of Xyrauchen texanus. Taxonomy (NCBI): domain Eukaryota; kingdom Metazoa; phylum Chordata; class Actinopteri; order Cypriniformes; family Catostomidae; genus Xyrauchen; species Xyrauchen texanus. Next base: position 33,214,687 of record NC_068314.1, read on the forward strand.
GTAATATGTTCCTCTACTTATAATTTACTTTAACTCAATAGTTAAAATTTTCCATGGTTTTTAAATATGATTACATCATTTGCAATGCTTCATGGGATTATAGTTAATTCCTTAATGAAAGACATTAAGTATACAGTATTTCATTTTTGACTTTTTGTCAGATTTTCAAATGCTTTTCTGCTTCAAGTCAAAGTTTGTGATGTTATGATTCACCTCGGTGTTGGTTGGTTCATAGCTTTGTTTTTAAGGGAATAAAACTAAGAGTCCACTCTTTTATGAAAGGTTTTATTAAATCCCTATGGAAATAATGAATGTGAAAAACAAACAAAAAATACCAGAACCAAGACAGCTGAAAAAGAGGACAGGTACCATTGCACTTTATTGAGCTGCACCAAGTGGGTGACATCCCATCCCCATCTTCTCCTCCTTGGTTTCCTGTTCTCACACTACAGTCCTCTCAATAGAATTCACTAAAATGCATTGCTATTATTATTACTATTATTATTTATACTATTAATTTGTATATGTTTCTATGTGTGTCTTCAGCCGTGCCGTCAGCCCCTCAAAACGTAATCTCCAGCGTGAACGAGACATCGCTGATGCTGGAGTGGTATCCTCCACGGGAGACTGGCGGGCGCGACGACGTGGTCTACAACATCATCTGCAAGAGCTGCGGAGGTGGCCGGGGTGGCTGCACACGCTGCGGGGACAATGTGCAGTTTATTCCACGTCAGCTGGGACTCACCGAGACCAGAGTCTTTATAAGCGACCTGCTGGCCCACACGCAGTACACTTTCGAGGTGCAGGCCGTCAACGGCGTATCAGACCAGAGCCCCTATTCGCCCCAATATGCATCAGTCAACATCACGACTAACCAGGCTGGTAAGTCCATACCTTCAGGAATTATTTGCTTACTTTTTTTGTTGTTGTTGAGTTATTAGTGGCAACGTGTGATGCAATCACTTGCCTTGTCGGGTAGATACAAGTTCCAACTACCTGAGGACACCAATGCAAATGCATTTTTATCTGTTGCCTTGTTTCCTTGTTCCTGATTTAATTAGCATTTTTTTTTATTTATTGTGGTACACACTTCTCTCCTGTACTCCAGTGGTAATATTATATTAACCCTCATATAGACCCAAGCATTGAGATAATTTTTTGATTATACAAATCTTGATTTTTAAGCGCATTTTGCTTTGAGGTGACAATTGTGTGACTTTCTTACCAAATATATTGTTGTGATACAGTTCGAAGTGTCAACTTTTTCAACACCGTAAATAACAATGTAACGAATAACTCAACAGCTCGGTGTATTGAACGTCTGAGCCGTAATATGCACATTTATCCATCTTTTACACTTTCACATAACCTTTTCTTCTTATATAAACCCTTTTGATGTATTGTATGGACTTCTTGAGGTTTTCGACTCCACAGATTCATTCACAGATTGTTTGAAGTCCAGATAGTCCCATCTGTGTGAGCTCATCATGTGTAACCAAGAGTTAAACAGATCTGTTACGTACAGATTACATCCTTATTACATTCTCTGGCTCACAAAAACCACACGACCATCCCGCCATGTCACCATGAGATTAGACATAATTCTCAGAAATTCAACGTGATGTACGTTGAATCGGACCCAAACCATCGCGGGACAGATTATCCGGAGCCTACGATTTCTCCAGCCAGTGATTACTTTTAACGAAAAACAGCTTCTTGCTACTGATTATACTTTAAACTTGTTCCCCTCTTGAAGCAACGGCCATGGCAGGAAGACACACTAAAAGCAGACACAAAGGCAATAGAGTTTTTCCGCTCATGCGATTGTGGTTTTGATTACCGTGTTCCAATTATTTCCAAGGGACTACAGCATTGATTTGTTCTTGATGTGTCTTGAAAAAATTTGCGGTTGATCGTGCCAGATCTGTACTCTTAGCTCTTAGGAGCTCAAACGAAGTCAGCCATTATTAAGTTCCTCATCCCTGCTGGCTACAGACAGATCAGACCCATCCCTACTTTAGCTTAACAAAGCTGCTTTTTCTAAAGCTCAACAGTATTTTAATAGGTTAAGACACATTGCTAACTTCAAAATTCAAAACTTCTCCATCATTTGCGGCTCTCAAAGGGAGGTTTAAGCCAGTCTTTTGGACAGAAAGCATGCTGGAAGAGATGCTCCTTTGAATCCTGGGAGTGTTTACATGATAGCAGCAATGTTTGGAGAGCTGGAAGCGTACAGAGATTTCAGCATTTTACCATCACACTGAGAAAAGAGAGGCAGTTAAACACACAACACTTATATAATCTTATATATTATAACCTTATATAACTAAAAATAAAAGCTTTGAGCCGAGTGCTCATGCACTCTTAACAGATTCAAACTATTTGAGTACTCCCTCCAAACAAATTTCACTGGCCCACATGCATGCACGCAGTCAACTGTGATAATCTATTTACCGCAGAAATGTATGCATAGAGACAATGCATTCATGTAAATATTGTCGCACAAATACACCAGTTGAAAACATGCATGTGTGCACCGCAGGTCTCAGAAGTGGAGAAGGGTGGACTCAAACCCACTCTCATAAACTGACAGGGAGTTCCAGTAAAGACTTCAACTTTTTACATGCAGTCTCTCAACAGTTACACTAAGTGCACTCGAGACATTTAGGGGACTTATGAATATATGTGGAAGTGCCATGGGAGCTGAATTTTGAGACTGTCAGTGTTTCTCCGAGCAAGAAATGTCTGATCGGCTGAAAACAGAAGGGTTGTTAGATTCACCTCATCTGAATCAGCTGAAACACATCTTTGAAACCAAAGCCAACTTCTTTCCCTTAGCTTTATAGGTGGGCGTATTCTCTTTGGAGAACAGCCGATAATTTGTGCAGTTCGACTCAAAGCTTACATTTATGTTACATGACTGGTTATAAAAGCAGTCTGGATGCATGATGAGATTTTGACCAAACATGAAAGCATTCATTATATATTTCAGCATTTGGAATGGCCTTTTTAATGTTTCTTAAAACAACATAATTTATTTTATGAAGGAGTTTTATTCATTTTTCCCCCCAAAGTCAACTTACATTGTTAGTCAAGGTTTCTTGCAGTGTCATAATTCATTTTTAGATTAACGGTTTCCTCCCTCTCACAGATGCTTAGAATTATACAGGCTGTTTCTGATAGTATAGGATAGTTGTGCAAGGATTAGCTGCCTTGCATCAGTTGTGTGCAGCATAGGATTGTGCAAATGTGTTGCAATAAATGAAAATAATAGGTGATTAAACATGTAAGACATAATATGTACATATGCTTAGTGTGAAATCAGAATATTGGCTCAGGCTGTTGGTATGAATGAGATGGATAGACATGTATATTAATGAATGTTATGATTGGCTAACCTTCACAACATTTCTCAGATTAATCAATTAATTTTTACAAAATGTTTTATGTATTTTGTTAACCGAGAAAATTAGATAATGGCAAAAAATTTGCAAATGCTATAATTAGATAAGTTGTAAATCCACCAAAGGCTGAATAAGGAATAGAAAAAGAATTCATAGCACTTGTCTTAATACCACTCCCGATCTGGCACGCTTCAACAGGAAAGGTTAACAACACGAAGACTGATATAAAAGACAGTGGTAATAATCTCTGTAACATTGTACACAATGTGATTGTAGCTTAGCTTCGTCTATCATACAGGCATGTGAGCATGTTGATGAACGGTCTCCTTTCTTTTCTTTCCACCCATAAAAAAAGCGTTAGTTATGTGATGGTTACGTGCACTTTCTTTCAAATCAAGGAGAGGCTATATATGGGAGAATCAAACATCAGCTGCTGCTTTTCCATGATGATTCAGATAGATCGTTAATTAATGCTTTTTTCTGTGACGTGTTTCAAGTGTACTGCAACTTTTGGCAAGTGATCATTTTGACAAACTTGTTGACTTGCTAGTTGAATTGTAATGTGAACATGTAGAGGGCCTGTCTGCAGGAGTTTATGAATATAGACACGAATTGTTTGATATACTGTACAATGAGTACTTTCTTGATAAACATGATAATTTATAGATATTGATTTCTAGATTACTTTCTAGATAGACTTGGTTTAGAGGAAATGAATACATAGACAAGCTAAGAATTATTTAGCAGTTTTCTGATTCTGTTATTTCTGAACATCTGGGTTTATTAGATTTAAATTTATTTTACATTTGCACTCTGTTGACATCTTCCCACAGTGGTGCATTTGTACATTTTTCTTGCACACCTTTGTTTCCGATAATGGAAAGAACTTGGATTTCTCTAACCACGTTGCCTTGCATTGTAATAAAGAACATACGATTTGAATAATGACTACATTTAAAGTTGAAAAATCGAATCATTAATCATCCATAAGTTTGATAAAAATCGAGATGATATTTTTTTTTGCCATATTGCCCAGCCCTAGAATGCATCAATAGGAAAATTTAGGTTGATAACGATTTTATCTAAAAAATAAATAAAACATAATACCAATATTTTGGTATTTACTCAATTTATTTGAAGCCACTTTCTCACCTTATTTTGTCATTATATTATTGTTTTGCTTAGTAAAGAGAATAAAAGTTATATTATAGTTTTAACAATAAATTATTTTCATGGAACATAGATTAGATCTGTTGAACAGAGCCATAATAAAATATAAATAATTATAAAATCTGGTAACACTTTACAGTAAGGTTCCATTTGTTAACACTAATTAACATCATTAGTTAATCATTAGTTAACAATGAACAATACCTTTACAGCATTTATTAATCTTAATGTTATTTTCAACATATTCTAGTTCATTTTTATAATTAAAAGTTGTATTTGTAAACATTAGTTAATGCAAACCTAACATAAACTAACAATGAACAAGTATATTTTTATTACCTAATATTCATAAATGCTGTAAAAATTGTATTGTTCATTATTAGTTCATAATATCTAATGCCTTAACTAATGTTAATTAATGGAAACTTATTGTAAAGTATAAACCAAAAAAACTAAATATGATAACATGATAATTGCATATTGTTTACATCTTGGGGCTGTACTTTTGAAACAGTTATTATTTTAAAGTTTGATGATTGGCCCTTCCATTGTAAGTGCCTCACTTTATCACACATTTTTGCAGAAGGACAAGTCAAAATAAATTTTTGTAGTAATCAACAGTATTCTGCTGATGCTGTGTCGATTGACCTTTACTTGTATTTCACCTGGAATATTCCTTTAATTTGGTACATAATTCATAAATAAATATTGGTGGTTTAATCATTGGTGCATAACTAGGTTTATATGTAAACGTATAAAAGAGCAAGAAAAGTAATTTCTACATATTTAATTGGTATTGCTTTTATATACAGTGCATCTTTATAGCAAGATTGTTCTCCATATGTTTCCGCTTGCCGTTACCCTGCTCTAACCCATGCTCGTTCTGGGGTTCTTGCCTGCTGTCGGGGTGCTCTACCCCCGCTCCGCCTGTCACTTTGGATTAGAAGCCTCGGATGTCCATCAGGGGGAGCTGTGAAAGTTCTCACACCAGCTCCCTGTTAGCAGCCCAGGCCCCCTGGGACAGGGCACTAGGACTAGGGGGGCCTGGGTCAGGATGTCCATGCCTTTAATTTCATCTGGATTGGAGGGCTTTGGGGTTACATAAACATCTTGTCACCCCTCATTAGCAAAGACGGCTTCGAGCTTCACAATTTGTGCTCACAGTAGTGTGTGTGTGTGTGTGCTTGTCCATATCCATGTGCAAGCGTTAATTAGACACGTTTTTAAGCCTGGCTGCTTGGGAGGGAAGGGATGCTCCGCAAGAGAAACAAACAAATAAGAAAATTAGAAGTGATTGCCGTGAAAGTATTTTGCATACGGGGAAGATGTCAATTGAGATTCTTATTTTCCACTCTCAACCAAGCGTGGACTATCACCTAGCATTGTTTTCAGGAAGTTTCTTCGCAGCTGCCTGTATCATCCCTCTCCCAGGCCATTTCACACTGTCTATCACAATCTCTGCACACAATGCAGTTGAAGCTTGACTCAAACGGGCGAAAGAGCAACAGACAAAGGGAGCAAAACTATGTTTTTATGCCGGGCAGTCATGAGAGAGCGAGTTATACTTATGCGTGATACATCATGGGCTTAAAGTGTTCTCGTGCACACTTATTAAGGGATGAACAATTCATAAACACTGTTATTATGGGGAGAGTGTTATGATCTTGGCCTTGAAGAGTTCTTTTCCAGAGCTTGATGAATTATGACCAGACTGCCCACTAAGTATCAGGTTGGTGTTGTACTCTGCATTGACCCAGAATGCAAAAGTTGCTTTGGTTTTATTTTATTCGTCCATTTTTCAGAGGAGAGGAAGTTTTTTATTTTTAAAAGAATTTTATAAGTGGAATTTTTATAAAGATGCTGACTACCACCCCTGGAGTCACGAGTTCAAAGGCTGAGTGACTCCAGCCAGGTCTCCTAAGCAACCAAATTGGCCTGGTTGCTAGGGAGGGTAGAGTCACATGGGGTAACCTCCTTGTGGTCGCAATAATTTAGTTTGTTCTCTGTGGGGCACGTGGTGAGTTGTGCATGGATGCCGCGGAGAGTAGCTTGAAGCCTCCACACGTGCAATGTCTCCGTGGTAACGCGCTCAACAAGCCACGTGCTAAGATCCGCAGGTTGACGGTCTCGGATGTGGAGGCAACAGAGATTCGTCCTCCACCACCCGGAAGTCACTACGCCACCACGAGGACTTAGAGCAAATTGGGAATTGGGCATTCCAATTTGGGGAGCAAAAAGGGGAGTATTTTTTATTATTTAGGTATAAACTTTATAGAAAGGTTGGCCAACTCCTTTAAATCACTGAACTTTCAACTGATGTTGAATATGTGAAAACGCATGTCAGGATGTAACGCTGATGGAACAAAGACGACAGGAAGCAAGACTTCAAGGCAAGGTGCGTCTTTTAATTCCCCTTTTTTAGTGCCCACAATATTCACACAATCTTTAGTATCCACAATTTCCATCTAGTCGAACGCTGAGTTCGTTGTCAGTTTCTCTTCTCTCTCTCCTGTGGCTGCTGGCATTTTTAACCGCTCTCCTCGCTCTACTGCAATTAGAGACAGGTGTTAGACATAATTTGGCTCAGGTGTGACGCCCTTACCGCTTTTCTCTCCGGACGGGCGCTTGACCACGCCCCGCTGCCACATACCCCCACCGCCCGACTCAGGCCGGGCGTCATCCGACCTGCCTACCACTCCCCATTTCTGGAGAGGAAGTCGGCGGCAGCCATCTGCACCCCGGTCTGTGGACCACCTTGAACTTAAAAGGCTGGAGGGCCAGATACCAACGGGTGATCCGGGCGTTAGTATCCTTCATGCGGTGGAGCCACTGGAGTGGGGCATGATCCGAACAGAGGGTGAAGGCCCGCCCCAGCAGGTAGTATCGGAGGGTGAGGACCGCCCACTTGATGGCCAGACACTCCTTCTCCACGGTGCTGTACTTAGTCTCCCTTAAGGAGAGCTTCGGCTAATGTACAGCACCGGGCTCCTCCCCTCCACCAGCTGCAGAGTACGGCCCCCAGCCCTCTGTCTGAAGCGTCCGTCTGCAATACAAAAGGGAGAGAAGTCAGGTGCATGCAAAAGCGGCCCCCACAAAGTGCAGCTTTAATCTGCGTGAACGCCTGTTGGCATTGCTCCGACCATTGGACCGGATCTGGAGCCCCTTTTTAGTGAGGTCAGTCAGCGGGCTGGTGGCGTCCGAATAATTAGGTACAAATCTTCTGTAATAGCCAGCCAGCCCCAGGAACTGCCTCACCCCCTTTTTGGTCTTAGGTCTAGGGCAAGTCGCAATCGCCGCGGTCTTATCAATTTGGGGACGCACCTGGCCATGACCCAAGTGGAACCCCAGATACCGCACCTCCACCCGCCCAACCGCGCACTTCTTGGGGTTTGCCGTGAGCCCTGCCCGCCGCAGCGATCTCAGGACGGCCCTCAGATGTTGCATGTGCCGCTGCCAATCATTGCTATAAATGATAATGTCGTCTAAATAGGCAGCGGCTGCGCGGTGTGCGGTCTGAGGATCCGATCCATGAGTCGCTGAAGCGTGGCTGGTGCCCCAAACAAACCGAAAGGAAGTGTCACAAATTGGTGTAATCCAAACGGCGTGGTGAAGGCTGTCTTCTCACGGGATATTGGTGTCAAGGGGATCTGCCAATAGCCCTTTGTTAAATCCAGGGTCGAGTAAAATCGAGCAGTACCTAACCGATCGAGCAGTTCATCAACACGGGGCATTGGAGTGCGCGTCAAATTTAGACACCGCGTTGACTTTTCTGTAATCCACACAAAACCGAACAGACCCATCACTCTTGGGAACAAGAACAACCGGGCTGGACCAATCACTGTGGGATTCCTCTATTACGCCCATATCAAGCATTGCATCTAATTCTTCCCGAGCGATTTTCTTTCTATGTTCGGATTAGCGATAGAGGCAACGCACCACAGCGCCCGGCTCGGTCTCGATGTGGTGCTGTATGAGGTTTATGCGGCCGGGAGAGGGAAAACACGTCCGCAAACTCCTTTTGCAACTCAGAAACCTCTGTGAGCTGCCGCGGTGAGAGTTGGTCTCCACAAGTGACCGGAGTGTTGAGATTGTAGTTTTTGTTTACCTCCGGTCCGAGCTCTGCCCTGTCCGGAACTACCGTGGCCAACGTCACAGAGGCCGCCTCCCTCCATAATTTCAGGAGGTTGAGGTGATAAACTTGACGCGCGCCCCCACTCGTCGTGTGACCTCAAAGGGTCCTTGCCACTTGGCGAGTTATTTAGAGCTCGATGTTGGGAGTAATACGAGTACTTTGTCTCCCGGTGCAAATTCCGTAGCCGAGCACCCCTGTCATACAGCCGGCGTTGGCGTTCTTGAGCTTGGAGCAAATTCTCCTGTGTTAGTCAGCCCCAGTGTGTGGAGTTTTGCTCTAAGATCAAGAACGAATTGAATTTCATTTTTACTGTTAGAAGGTCCCTCCTCCCACACTTCGCGGATGACATCGAGGACACCGCGGGGCGTCGCCCGTACAGCAGCTCAAGCGGGGAGAACCGGTGGAGGCTTGCGGGACCTCTCGTACCGCAAACAACAGGGGTCTAGCCACTTATCCCAATTTCTAAGCGTCATCGTGCACGAATTTACTGAATCATGTTCTTGAGCGTTTTATTAAACCGTTCCACTAGGCCATCTGTCTGAGGATGGTAAGCGCTAGTGCTGAATCGATTTGATGCCCAAGAGCTCGTAAAGTTCGCGAAGTGTCCGTGACATAAAAGTTGTGCCTTGATCGGTGAGGATTTCTTTCGGAATCCCCACCGGGAGATTATCTTGAAGAGTGCCCCTGCAACACTACGTGCTGGAGATGTTGCTCAGAGGCACTGCTTCCGGATATCGCGTCGCGTAATCCACTAGGACTAACACGGCGATGTCCGCATGCTGACCGTTCTAATGGCCCGGCGAGGTCCATCCCAATTCTTCGAAGGGGACCTCGATTAATGGTAGAGAGCGCAAAAGCGCTTTTGGGGTGGCGGTGGGTTTACCAGCTGACATTCGCGACACGCCGCACACCACCTGCGGGCGTCACCGCCAATGCCCGGCCAATAGAAGCGGGCTATTAGGCGGAGAAGTGTTTTTCGTTCCCCTAGGTGACCGGCCATAGGATTATAGTGAGCCGCCTGGAAAACCATTTCCCGGCGGCTCCGTGGAATCAATAATTGTGTTACTTCCTCTTTTGTTTGGAGCGTCCTCGTCACCCTGTATAAGCGATCCTTGATCAGCGAAAAATCACGGATATGAGACGGCGACACCCGGCGGAGTTGTTGACCATCGATTACTCTCACTTGGTCAAAGGCGTGCTTAAGGGTATCATCCCGCGACTGCTCCAAGGGAAGTCCCCTCCGGGAATTCCGGAGAGGAGGCGTCCACCTCGCCCCTTCCCACGTCACTCGGAGCAGTCGAGGGCGGCCCTGGCTCCGCCTCCCCGCCAAAGCATCGCACATCACACACCCCTTCACTTTCACGCAGGACCCATCCGCACAAACTCCCTTCAATAACTTTCTAAAATTCGGCCAATCCGTACCCAAAATTAGCGGATGGGTGAGGCGGGGACTAACCGCTGCCTCTACACTATGTTTTCTCCCCTGAATTTGATCGCCAGAGTCACCACGGGATATTTATGAATATCCCGTGTACCACCTTACTCTCACCAGTTTAGCTGAGCCCAAAGCCCGGGTTGAACCAAGCGTTGGTGGATGGTGGTCTGGTTACAGCCGGTATCCAACAAAGCTTGGTATGTACCCCTAGATTCTTACCGAATCCGATGCGCTCCAGCCCGATCGGGGGCAGCCTGTGGAACATCGGAGACCCGTACCACCGCCCCTATTTCCATCAGCGGGCACTGATCCCGGAAGTGGTCCGGGTCTCCGCACCTCCAGCAGACCGGCCCAGGCGCTGCGGCCGCACCCGTGCTGGCGGGTGCCCCCACCTGAGGAGGAGAGCGGCTGAAGGATGGGGAAGGGCTTGGCGGGTGTTCCCAAGGCCGGGGAGCTGGGCGCAAACGCTCAGCGCCTGCGGGGGCAGGAACGGACCCTGGGGAGAGAGCAGAGCGAGAGGGAAGAGGGAGGGAAAAAACAGGGGAAGACACAGGGGAAGGGGAGACAGACAGAGAGGGCTCATCCGCCCTAGGGATCGCCGCCATGTGGTCCTCCGCGAGTCGGACGGCTTCCTCCAGCGACGCCGGGCGGTGGCACTGGACCCACTCGGCCGTCTTCGGGGCAAACGCTGAACAAACTGCTCCAGTACCACCTGGTCGATTAGTTCCTCGACGCCGCGGTCCCTCGAGAGCAGCCACCTCCGACAAGCATCACGGAGCCGCTGGGCGAATGCAAACGGGCGGTCGGACTTATCAAGCTTCAAGGCCCGGAAGAGCTGGCGACTTTCTTCCGGGCTCCGACCAACCCGTTGCAGGATGGCTTTCCTCAGGTCGGGGTAAGCCAGGAGGCTTGATGCCGGCAGTTGTTGTGCCGCGAGTTGCGCTTCCCGGACAGGAGAGGGACTAGGCGGGCTGCCCACTGGTCTTGGGGCCACCCCAAATCTCCGCCGTTCTTTCAAACAGGTCGATAAACGCCTCTGGATCATCTGCCGGCCCCATCTTCTGTAACGCTGGTGGGGGCAAGGTGGCGCTGGTGTCCGGGGTCGCGGCTGCGGCTGGAGCGGCCTCCTGGCTGAGGAGGCTCCGGATGGCGTGCCGGTCCTCTGCTTGAGCCCGCATGATCTCGAAGAAGCGCCGATCCTGGTCTTGCCGGAGCTCAAGCAGGGATTGTTGGTGGCTTTGATGGAGTGTCGCGAGGGACTGGAGGACTTCCGCCAGCTGGGAGGACTCTACGGGGCGATTCTGTTCCATCCTTTGGAAGGCAGGTGTTCCAAATAATATCCCGGGTTTCGGCACCAGTGTAACGCTGATGGAACAAAGACGACAGGAAGCAAGACTTCAAGGCAAGGTGCGTCTTTTAATTCCCCTTTTTTAGTGCCCACAATATTCACACAATCTTTAGTATCCACAATTTCCATCTAGTCGAACGCTGAGTTCGTTGTCAGTTTCTCTTCTCTCTCTCCTGTGGCTGCTGGCATTTTTAACCGCTCTCCTCGCTCTACTGCAATTAGAGACAGGTGTTAGACATAATTTGGCTCAGGTGTGAGCGCCCTTACCGCTTTTCTCTCCCGGACGGGCGCTTGACCACGCCCCCGCTGCCACACAGGAATATACACATAATGAAGAAAGCCTTAGTCAAGAGCCTTTGAAATTATGTGGCTGGCATTGCTAAGACATTATGGACAAAATAAACTTGGTTATTGTAAAGCAGTGTCAAGAGTCCTCTAATTCTTTGATGACCCCCAACCCTCAAACTATTTCATCAAATAATCAAATCACACTTCAGTCAATAGTAGTGGCCTGTTTTTGTGGTTTGCATGCCAACCTCTTACTCCAAGTGTTTTGAGTTTAAATCTCACTTAAGTAATGAATAAGAAAATGCTGTTTCATGTAGCCTGAATGTACTTAAGCTACACTTAAAATGCATGCATTTCATTGCATTATATTACAGAATATCAAACCAAGTGACATCTACAAACAAAATACAAAAATATTGAGTGTCCGATGCATCAAAATCATGATCTTCATTTGAACAAACTCAATATCAATTCTTATATCAAGCAAGCAACCTCTACAATGTGTAAATCACTCACAAAATATGTGACTAAAAATTTCTGTGAAAAGACACTGGCTGGTAAATGTTCAGATTTCACTTACCAGTGATTGAGTAGTATGCCAATGAAGTTCAGCATCAAGATACTTTCACGTGAATTGAGAGTAAAGCTTTTGGTTTGAAAAGTTTAGTTTGACCATGTGTCGAGATCCACGCAATCCATTTGTCATTGAATAATGTCTCTTTTAATATCCTTTCTATTCTTTACAGTGAGTTGTTGGTATAACAAAATAAAATAAACATTTAACTCTAATCACACTTGCTGTTCCCACGTCTATCTGTCAGTGGATTACCATCTTTCTGACGGACAGGCAGCAGCTTGTGAGACAGGGGAAATTCACTTCCAGCACCTGTACAATCAGCACTGGTGCCCCGCAGGGATGTGTGCACTCCCCACTACTCTTCTCCCTGTACACAAATGGCTGCATCAGCAAGGACACCTCTGTCAAGCTCCTGAAGTTTGCAGACGACACCACTGTCATCAGCCTTATCCAAGATGACAATGAGTCTGCATACAGAAGGTAGGTTGAACAGCTGGCTGTCTGGTGCATTCAAAACAACCTGGAGCTGAACACGCTCAAAACGGTGGAGATGATTGTGGAATTTAGGAGGAACATCCCAACATTGAACCCCCTCACCATTCTAAATAGTGCTGTGGCAGCAGTGGAGTCATTCATGTTCCTGGGCACTACCATCTCACAGAACCTGAAGGGGGAGACCCACATTGACTCCATTATGAAAAAGGCCCATACAAGGTTGTACTTCCTACGCCAGATGAGGAAGTTCAACCTTAAATAAGCGCTGCTGATACAGTTCTACTCAGCAGTCATTGAGTCTGTCCTCTGCACTTCAAATCGTATGTGAGAAGACTACAAAGGACAGTTCGGACTGCTGAGAGGATTATTGGTTGCCCCCAGCCCTCAAACTGTATACTTCCAGATTGAGGAAAATAGGCTGGAAAAATCACTCTGGATGCCACCCACCCTGCCCACTACCTTTTTGAACTGTTGCCTTCTGGGCGACGCTTCAGAGCTCTGAGCACCAGAACCGTCAGACACAGGAACAGGTTTTTTCTCAGGCTATCCATCTCATAAACAGTTAAAACTGCCCCATTGAGCAATAAATCAAATCCCTTTATTGTCACTCAACCATATACACAAGTGCAACAGTGGGTGAATGTCTTGGGTGCCGTTCCAAGTAACATAGCAGTATGACAATTAAAATACCCCCCTCCCATTTTTTTATTACAAAAAAATGGATACTCAGTTGCCAGTGTGTTATTAATTGAAGTATTAAATGTGGTCCAGTCTGAGGCTATTAAAGTGCTTTGCTGATATAGGTATTGTGAGCGATCAAGAGTTCAAAAGTCTAATTGCTTTGGGGAAGAATTCGGCTGGTGCAGGTCCTGATGCTGCGATACCGCCTGCCTGATGGTAGCAGTGAGAGCAGCCTATGGCTCAGGTGGCTGGAGTATCTGATGGTCCTCTGAGCTTTTTCACACACCATCTGATATAGATGTCCTGGAGGGAGGGAAGCTCACCTCCGATGATGTCTCAGGCAGTTCGCACCACACTTTTTTGGGCTTTGCGGTTGAGGGCGATGCTGTTGCCTATGTTGCATATGCCTATGTGCTACGTGTAAGCATACCTGGCAATAAAGCTGATTCTTATTCTAAAGGAGCCATTTGACTCCACTCCTTAATATGCATGCAACCAAAACATTTCTGTCAGACACTCACTGCACTGCTGCTATTATTAAACAGACATATATATATAATAGCTTTTCTCAGAACTTTCTTGACTTTAAAATAAATGCCTCTTGGGTTGATATTTTGTTATCTAATTCATCTAATTGACTTTCATACATTAGGTGTGACTCAAGTGTTCAAATACTTGGGGCTACTATACATCATATTGTGATGAGGGCAGACTCAGTAGTAGTCAAAGCCTGACAACAACATCACAAACAGAAGCCTGGAATAGTTTGCTTTAGCAGTCTAAACAGAAACAGCATGCCTTTCCTTTAGCTTAGTGATTTGTCCTAATTATGGCCCATCAGCAAGCTTTACAAAGCCATATTGAAGAGAGCATATACAGAGGCAAACTGGAAAGAAGGCCTTGAGCTGTACAGTAACAGTACACATCTACTGTATGCTGGGCAGCTGAAGACACAAAGACGGCATTTACCCTTCTCTTCTGCTTGGCACACATTGACTGTTCCCTGCAGCTCTGCATCAACAGGACAAGCAAGGTTAATCAGACATCAAGTAAAGACAAACTAACTCCAGGCCCTTCACTTTACACACAATGAAGACCCGCATCAATCAAGACATGGTTATAATATATTTGACGGCTTTCACTCTCTCTTAAAGTTTCATTAGAGCAGCGTGTGAAAGATTGCCTGCAAAGTGTGTTTTGCCTAGAGTGGGGAAGCACTAGGGAAGTGCCACTTAAGGGGGTCATTCAACGTACCTCTCCTCCTCTACAATGTGATTTAATCACTTGCATATGCAACTTAATTTCAAGCTATCCAACAAAGAATAAAGTGCTGTGAAAAAGTATTTTCTGATTTCCTCTGTTTTTGTGTATATCTTATACTGAATTGTTTAAAAAATTCTAACAATATCTAACATAAAAAAAGGCAATCTGAGTAAACACAAAATACTGTTTTTAACTGATAATGTTATTTATTGAAGCAAAAAAGTTATACAATACCAACTGGGGCTGTGTGAAAAAGTATTACTAGTTACAAAATTTCCAAATCTATGAAACTGTCAGTCCTAATTACTGCCAGCCCTGTTCAATCAAATCAACACCTAAATGTAACTTTTTCAGCAGCATGAGGTTGGCTAAAAGGTCTCACCCAGTAGCACACTGTGCCAAGGATGAAAGAAATTCCAGAAATGATGAGGAAAGAGTGGCAAGGCTGAAAAGCCACTGCTAAGCCAGAAGAACATAAAGGCTCATCTGAATTTTGCCAAAACACTCCTTGATGATCCTCAAACCTTTTGGGAGAATGTTCTGTGGACTGATGAGTTGAATGTGGAACTTTATGGAAGACAGGGGCCCCGTTACATCTGGCATAAATCAAACAGAGTATTCCACAAAATGAACATCATACCAACGGTCAAGCATGGTGGTGGTAGTGTGACGTGTGGGGATGCTTTGCTGCTTCAGGGCTAGGACAAATTGCAATAATTGATGGAAACATGAATTCTGCTCTCCACCAGAAAATCCTAAAGGAGAACATCCGGTCATCAGTCTGTGAGTTGAAGCTCAAGTGCAGCTGGATTATACAGTAAAACAATGATCCAAAGCATAGGAGTAAGATACTCCACCTCTGAGTATCTCAAAAGAAGCTAAATTAAAGATTTGGAGTGGCCTAGTCAAAGTACTGACTTGAACCCGATAGAGATGTTATGGCAGGACCTTAAATGGGTAGTTCATGCTCAAAAACCTCCGCCAGCCACTGGCTACATGCAGCGACAAAGTAGCTGGCAGTGCAAACGCAGCTTAATGGAGAGCTCCTCTTTCTAAAAGCAAAAGGCCGACAACTTGAACAACTTTTTAAGAAGTCGGGTCTATCTGTACATTTCATAGCATTCTCGGAACATTATAAAAATGCCTTGAAAGTGGCCCGCTCTACTTATATCTCTGTACTGGATTGATTTGTCTAATTGATTGCACAATGCAACTGCATTTGTTTTTGTTCCAGACGGGGCCACTGTCCACTGTCCATATGATTATCTATATGATTTATTTGTTATGTTCTTTATTGTGAAGCATCCTTGAGCTCTGGAAAGGTGCTACAAAAATTAAACATATTATTATTATTATTTCTCAAAACTTAGAAAAGCTGAATAAGGCTTTTTTTCTCATTACACTTATTTTTGAAAGTATTTGAGGTATGAATAGTGCATTCATACACAGAAGGAAAATGGCCAGAAGTTACATAATGTTATACCATAAATTACCGAATGTTTTGAAAATTTTTATTTTTACAGATGGTCAAGAGTCATTTCTTTTCTTCTTTCAAATTTGTTCAAACTTGCATTTCCAGTCTACTGCACTGTTTGAGCGTTACAGTTGTTGTCCATCATGGCGTCCCAGCAAACTCCTGGCAGCATCAACTCCCGGCCATTAGCTTCATATGCCGTTTCCACCTGCCAGTTTGCTCTGTACTCCATTTCATCATTCAGCATTATACACTCTGGCTACAGTTTGTTTATCCATTTCATTAGCTCAAGGTGAGCGGTACCACATGTGTCAGGCTTTGCTTAATACCAGAGGAAATTAATTGCTTCCTTATCAGGTTGGGGGAATCATTGTATGAGTAAATTGCATTATGCAGAGTTGGGTCTGGTAATCTGGCTTGGGCGCTGTCTGGCGCTGGTGGAAGGTTTATTACTTAATTATCTTCAGAATTGCTTTGGCAAACTCCTGTCAGGCCACCAGAGACGATGGTGCCACCGGCGGGCTTCAGAGGAAGTGGTGATACGGAGCTTGATGATTCTATTGCAGTGTAATTGAGAAGTGCAGACGTGTATTTTACTGTCCTGACCTTATTGCTGAAAAAGACAATGATTTCCGATTTTTGGGTTGGACTCACTTCATTGAGGCTTTCAGATGGATGTATACTACCAGTAATGCCAAAGAGCTAGCCTTGAAGGGATAGTTCACCCAAAAATTTGTGTTTTTCCACCTCTGACAAGGATCTTTCTCTGAAGAGGCTGCTTATTTCATGCCTCGCATCACAAGTTTATCAGCTGTTGAGGAGGTGGCTGGTGTGGGGGCTCTGTGACAGAAGGTGGCAGAAAGGGCACATACGGCAGGTGTCAGGTGGGGTCAGAGGGCAGCCGGTCAGGAGACTGCACCCGACACCTGGAGCACTGGCAGAGTCCAGAGTCACTGCTCCATCCAATCACATGCTGTTGCATACTAATCACGTCGGGTGTCATTGGAGGAAAGCATGGGTTGCTTAATTTGCATTAGCCAGGGAAAAAGCCTTCATAAGTATGCAGGGCAGGTTGCTTGAGCTGTTGACTATGCAGTGTCCAATGCATAAAATATACATTTCATTATGCATGTGTACAGGAAAAAAATAAATAACTATCATAGAATTACATTCTTGTACTAAGTTTGGAACTTTGAAATCTTGCCAATTAGTTGCCGCTTTGATGCTTGACAACATTTTGCTCATACATAAAACAACAGTTAATATAATTTAGGAGTGTTTAAATCACTGTCGTTTAATCAAAGGCAATAATATTCACAATGAATGGCACTTTTTGCTTTCATTATCCCTGATTAACAAAGTACCGCAATAACAGGTGCAAAGGGTCAATTAGACCTGTTTATTTATAACTGGAAGTGGATAAATTAATTGCGTTGTCCTGAAATGTTTAAAAGGGCTGAAATGCATAAACAAATGTCACTAATGTATGAAAGCACCATTTGACCCTAAAATTCACTGAAGCTTTAAAATATTCAACAAAGACCATCTGCTTCATTTTGTTTACATGTTCTGAATGTTTGCTCCTTGTTCATGCATTTCAAGGGCAGAACATCGCATCACAATCTGTGTTATAGTTATAGGTCATATATAGTTACTGTTTTTATACATAATTAAATAGTAAAAAAGCTTAAGGTAAAGAACAAACCCCAGTTTAGATTCATTTATACAATGATATAGGATATTTACTGTACATGATTTTCTTAGATTTTTACATTATGCAAAAAAATATTTTTGGTCTTGTTTTCCAGTATCTAATCTTTCTAAAAACATGACACATTTACTTGAGAAGCAAAATGAAATAAGATATTTAGTCTTGATTTCTAAGTAATCGAACAAAATGTAGTTACGTTTATGCTTATAAAAAGAAAAAAAACGATTCAATAAAAATCTAATCAAATACTTCAAAGGGGAAACATGCACATTTATTTTTCTTACTCCTTTGGTAAATCATTTTTTCTTCTTGGCTTAAGCATAAACCCACAACAAATGTTGTTCAATTTCTCTTCTCCAGTAAATTTATCTTGTTTTAAAAATGTCCCTATTCTGTCAACTTAATGACAAATTTGGAATAGTTATTTGCCTTTATTACTTTTGGAACTGCATTTCCATCTGTTGCTGCCATTCTTTTTTTTTTTTTTATTCACATTCATTTACAAAGCATGTTAGAAAAGATGGCGTACATTACAGAACGAGAGTATGTCAAAGTTACGTGCAGAACGGCGAGGACAGCTAATAAGTTTAGTATTGCAGTCCCTCATGGACATTAGTCTGCTCTGCAAGGTAGTCTGTTCATGCATTCAGCATCACATGATAATGAACCTGTTTTATCTTTTTCCATTCTATGCTCAGCATGACATCATAATAAACATGCATGTTTAACATTGTGAACCAAAAGAGCATCAGATTGTTCTGTGTGTTCCATGTGTAGCTCACACCAAAAGCAACTTTAAGCATAGATTCAGTTTTGTATTTTGTATTTTGTATTTTGTTTTAAATCCATGCAATTATGTTTCTTAATTCCGTATTTTCCACTAATTGAAAACTTGGCTAAATGTTAAAAGTTCAACTGTAGGTTTATTCTAGATGCTATTTCAATGCACCATGCAAATAAAATGCAAATTAAAATGTAAATGTATTCTCTTGAGATTGTGTGGGCTTTTTATCACAGGCAAATCCAGTTTTACATGCAAATCATTTGCAAACTAAGAGTGCAACTCTCAAATGCAACAAAAAATACCAAAAAAATGTAATAATATAAAAATGACAAAAATCGTATTCATGTTGATATGAGGCTTCATTAGATTTCATCTGGGTAGACGATAACACGATAACGTCTTTATGCTATTGCAAATTAGTGCAAAAAAATGAGTTTATTTTTAATGAATCAGTTTTGAACTCATGAGCTTGCTTTGAATCTGTCTTACAACACTGAACCGAAAGTCATTTTCAGTCATGTCAAAAAAGAAAAAGGGGAAAGAAAGAACTTTTAACTATGCTATTTGCATCAGCTATTTGCATCAGAAGTTGTACATGGAACCGTCATATCCTGCCGGAGATAAGAGGCAGGAGCGAGGAGCCTACCCCCGTGCAGGACAGGACTCAACTGGTGGTGGTGGGGTGGTGGAGGTTGTCGTGTTAGCACACTGAAACAGCATTGTGATAGATTGTGAGCAGACTTATACAGCAACGGCTTTACCCAGGTGTGGCAGGGCGGAGGGCGGGGCCGGGTCGTGATCATACACACTCGGTCCCGTATTGGGCTAATCAAGCCGTTGAGGTTTAAAGGTCGACTGCAGAGTATCGTGCAGGAGAGAGAGATCGTTAGCGGACATGTTCGTCATGTGTGTGTTTATGTTGTCTTTTAAGTTTACCATTAAACTATGATTTACATCGTCAAGCCGGTTCAAGTGTCTGATGCATCTTGTGTGAATATTCAACTGAGAGCCTCAAAATTTGTCCACAAAGCTAAACAATATCAAGCGATTCTGTAATTTAGCTAAACTAAAAAGTCATCATTTTGTTTCATTATATGAGCCAGTGAATTCGAAGTCAATTTTTTAGTCTGGAGTCTGGGCTATGATCACGTATGGTCTTTACAGCTCATTCAGGGCTTATGTAGAACTTCTCTGATTAGCTGACTGTCCTGGTCTTGACCCAAATAAGTCATGGGAAGAGTAACAAAATCTTGAGAGCTAATATAATTTGTCCTCCTCCTCTCTGTTAATAGAAATAACAGAAGTCGAACAGGTTTAGTTCTCTTGTTTTAATGTGATCTGCCAGTAGACCTCTTGTTGTCTGTGGTTAAGACCATGCGCTCTATCAGATTGTAATCGGCATACACCATTCCCATTTACTAAACATCTCCACATAAAAGACGGAATGTTGATGCACTTCATTCAACGAAAGCCATTCACAGACTTGGGTTTTCCTTTAAACACCAGCCTCCCTCGAGCAGCAAAAACCATGCACAGGGTTTCAGATTTGACTCAAACTCCCAGTAAGTGTCTGCAATCATCTTAAGACTCTGAAGGGCCTATTTTTGAATTAGCTTTTGGTGTGTATACGAGTATATTAATGCTTCAATCTTTTCCAGTGCAGATGGTTTAAAGCTTGATGAACTAAAATGGGGGTGCGCTGCTTTACGGCACTGGAAACTCTACAGATACATAAAACCCTCAATCCAATACAGATGGGAAATAGGGACGCCTGCCAGATGCACTGCTTCTCTCTGCCTCTTTTTGGTCCTATACCATGCTAAAAGTACATGCAAATACTGTATAGCTTTCCTCTCCTTTTTGGTTGCCTCATAAGTCTTGTAAATTGGGAATCCTTGCAGTGCATGGTCCCACATGGTAGAAGAATAGATGCTGTTGTCAAATTGTACTGGGAAAAGCTTGCCGTGGGGAAGTTTTAGCGTAAAAGGCACTCAGGGAGTCGACGGGGTGGATAAAATTTATAAGCATTGACCTGCAAGGGCTACTTTTACCAGCATTACCAAATCACTGCATTGCTCTTCCATACCACAATTCCAGCTCCAAATGAGATCCACATGCCTTCAAAATTTATTATATAGACCCGTATTGGTGAGCCAATGAGATTTTGAGAACATTCCACATCATTCAATGCCTTTTATTTGATGATTAAGCTAAGCGTTTGATTACACATTCTTTGCTCATTCACAGTTCACCATTTCTCTAATTATCACTCATTACATTCCCATCATTAAGAACTATTGACTTTCAAAGGACACATTTCCGGCAAAAAATCCCAAAGAGTTTGGCTATGAAATCTTCTACAGACCACTATATCGCATTCTTGGGCTTGCACAACTCATTTATACTTTTCGACTTTCCATTCAGAAAAGTAGTCAACTAGTTGTCTGGTAAATGTTCACTTAATGTAAATGACTCACAATATAGCTTATAGATGAAGTTATTACAAACTAGCGCACTGCTCTGCCACCTCCGGTTCTTTTGGCAGCCCAGTGAAGAGCTGCATTCAATGGGCACTTCACACAAATTACTGTTTGTGAAAGCATATGCAAATAAAACTAATTTCATACTGCTAAAATTATGTCTTTGGATTCATTTTGAATGTGTTATGTATAATTGTTAAATCTAAAATGGCTGTTATAAATACTGAAATTATTTAATTAATATACTGTAAATGAAATAAAATATTTCATATTGAAATATTATTATTTAGTGATGTGGGTCAGTAATTTAAGCAGTAAAGATGCATATTGCATGTCTGATGGTAGTTTTAATTGTCATATGGCACATTTCTCAGGTTTTAGAAGTGTGTTAAGCATGTGAGAATGTGTATTCATCAACCTGTTACATGTCCGTCATAGTCATACAGGCCTACTGAATCAAGTTAAAACTTGTTTTATCGATAATTCAGAAATATGTTACATAATTTCTTCACTTTAAACCATAGATATCCCTTTATAATAACTTTTATTCAAACCAACAAACTTTATTGCATTACATAATGATAAAAAGATTGTTAAAACTGCAGCGCTGCCCAAATTCACTATTGAAATCTGCTCGAAAGAACCCAAAAGTGTGGTTACCTGCAGTGTGACGTCAGAGTAATTTCATCTATATCAATATAGCATCTTCAAAATGGTTTGCTCCAACAACTTAGCCGATGCCTTGGCTCTGTGCCGACCTCTAATGTATTTTTGTTTGACAGTTGGTTTGGTATTTTATATCATATTAAAATAATACTCAGTAAGAACGTGATTTTTGCATTGTTGCACAGTAGGCTAGTTACAGTCATGTAAATCCCAAAATATACTTCGATTTTGACACGAACGCTCATCGAATACTAGCCTGTCAAAGTATATACTCCAGCGCATACGCACTATGACTGTACGAGACACCGGACTATTTCTCTTCAGGAGTTTAGACCTATATAGATATCTTTATAGTCCTTCAGACTCAAGTTATACAATTACAGGTATCCCCAGACGTATGCGCTATTGACGTGCACATCCACTATTGACGTAAACATCCACTATTGACATTTTTACCTTCGTCTCGTGTTGTTTACTGGTGATTACATTTTCTTCTAGCACATCTTCATGACAACAACGGCTCAAATGTGAGTGTTGCCACCTTTTGGACCCACAAATTAGTGTACATAATTCCAGGTACGTGCTCATACTGCACGTTCAAAGACGCCCTGTTAGAAGTGCTCGAGCACTCTGCTGTTGATGAAAATTGCATCACGCGTCCTGACCGTAGTATGTTTTGGGCTTAACACATTTGAAGTACTCACTTGCATAACATTTTCACCCTAATGCAATAAATATTCATACATTTGTGCATTTTTATCATGTGTAAATGATTACCAGATTTAGACATTTAATAAAACGTTTCATGGTCTTTTCACTTTATCGTTGGGATTCTAAGAAAGTATCCAGCATGACATGGCTGACCAGAGTACTAATAGCTGTGAGGCAGATATTTACCAGCTTTGATTAGATCGGAGCTCAAGAAATGGCTTTTTTGTGTTTGCATGACCATGCCACATTGAAGGCCAATAAACGTATATGAGTAGATTATGAATCTATTAGATGATGTAGATTTGAAAACTTGTCTGTATGACCTTCCCATCCTATCTGTCTGTTTTCTTTAGAGCAGATATGTAAATATGATATATTTCTAATGCAAACAGAGACCATGTACGGCATAGTGTGATAGTTCCAATGTGTCTGAACGCCCCGTCTACCAGTAAAAAGTTAAGCGCCTACATTTGGAGATAAATAGTCCTCATCATCTGTACCACGGAGAGCAACTGTGTGGAAACAATGAAATTCTTGAAAGTAGAACAAACATTTACTAGCTGTGATAATTGCACTTGCTTTGACTGTGTTTGCTGTCATTACTCTGTCTTGGTTTTTCTTTTGTCTGAAGCTTGTTGGTGCCATGCTTATTCTTTGCCAGGCTCAACAATATGAATGGCCTGAGGCGAGTTTCTGGCGAGTTGACTAAACTTTTTTTGACCCATTGGGCCGAAGGTGCGTTGTCACTACACTATCTGTAATCTTACGTTTGTTGATCTTGTACATAGGTTTTTAGGCTGTGCACACTTAAACATTTGGATATCTGTGATGAATTGAACATTTTTATTGCAAATTCTTTGCATTTAATCGTTTAAGGTAAGATTGCCTGTATGCTTCCCATTGAGGAAGTCTGATTGCTAGCCTGATTAGTCCTCGTTTGAGACTTTATACAAACATTAAGATTGACAAGATGCCGCTGGTCTCTTGCCTTTAAGCACAAAGCTCTGGGTTGAACTGAGGACCGACAGAGGATTCACTCCCGCAGTGCTTGGAGTCCTGGGAAGCCGTTCATTATTCTCTGGCATATATTTATTAACAGGCAGGGAAAAGAGCACTGTGGCTTGCATTTCCCGATAAGTACATTTGGACAGATTAACGCTCGTTGGTGTCAAGCCACTGGGTAGAAACACTGCTAAAAATGAACAGTGCTGCTCTGAGCTGGACTCAAGACCTCCTCAATCACCTGTGTTTTTAAGACAGATTTACAACTCTTTCTGAGCTCAAGAGAGCAAGAAATAAGCACTTAAGCTCTCCTTCATCCCCGGAGACTGTAAGCTCAAGCTGATTGCAGTGACCTGCTTTCCCACCCTAGCACTTTTAATATACCTGGAGAGAAGTATCCGCTAGCATTCCCATTCATGTCTATGGCAGTTAATTGGCTGGCGCATATAGTAGAGGTCTGCTCGGGCATTCATTAGAAGCCCACACATTGTCAAAGATTTCCACCCACCACATCTTTTACATATAAAAACAATTTGTGATCATGCAGATACGCACCTTAACGATCAAATACACTTTACAATTCTGCCAAAATGCTAGTCTTGGTGAGGTATAAATGTAAACAGTTATGTCTAGTGTGTTGTTATAACAATAATCAAACAATATAGGAAGCGAGGAAAGGCCACTTGCTGCGCTTGACTGAATAACTTGTTTAGTAGCTTTGAAAAGAATTAATGTATTATAGTCATACAGTGGACACCACTTTATATGTCACATTTCATTTAATTCGGAATGTTTATTTAAATACTTGATACGGCTCTTAAAAACTTTAAAGCTTAATTTGTATTTTTGTTTTATTGTTTTTACTGTCATTTGTTTCTATTCATTGCTTTTATTTTGTTTCTTTGTTCTTATTATAGACTGTTTACTTGATTGAGAATTTGAAACAGTACTGACTGTACATAATTAACAAACAAGTATTCGTTTTTCTGTTGTAGTATCATAATTGGTATCAAGAGTGTTCAAATTTCTCAACTACTATTTGCCAACTACACACATTTTGGTATGGTGACAACACTGTTTACATATATATATATATATATATATATATATATATATATGTATATATATATATATATATATATATATATATATATATATATATATATATATATATATATATATATAGTGCATGGTATATCTTGGTATAATATTGTCCAAATTAAGCAGCCCTAATATACACTCACCTAAAGGATTATTAGGAACACCTGTTCAATTTCTCATTAATGCAATTATCTAATCAACCAATCACATGGCAGTTGCTTCAATGCATTTAGGGGTGTGGTCCTGGTCAAGACAATCTCCTGAACTCCAAACTGAATGTCAGAATGGGAAAGAAAGGTGATTTAAGCAATTTTGAGCATGGCATGGTTGTTGGTGCCAGACGGGCCGGTCTGAGTATTTCACAATCTGCTCAGTTACTGGGATTTTCACGCACAACCATTTCTAGGGTTTACAAAGAATGGTGTGAAAAGGGAAAAACATCCAGTATGCGGCAGTCCTGTGGGCGAAAATGCCTTGTTGATGCTAGAGGTCAGAGGAGAATGGCCCGACTGATTCAAGCTGATAGAAGAGCAACTTTGCCTGAAATAACCACTCGTTACAACCGAGGTATGCAGCAAAGCATTTGTGAAGCCACAACACGCACAACCTTGAGGCGGATGGGCTACAACAGCAGAAGACCCCACCGGGTACCACTCATCTCCACTACAAATAGGAAAAAGAGGCTACAATTTGCAAGAGCTCACCAAAATTGGACAGTTGAAGACTGGAAAAATGTTGCCTGGTCTGATGAGTCTCGATTTCTGTTGAGACATTCAGATGGTAGAGTCAGAATTTGGCGTAAACAGAATGAGAACATGGATCCATCATGCCTTGTTACCACTGTGCAGGCTGGTGGTGGTGGTGTAATGGTGTGGGGGATGTTTTCTTGGCACACTTTAGGCCCCTTAGTGCCAGTTGGGCATCGTTTAAACGCCACGGCCTACCTGAGCATTGTTTCTGACCATGTCCATCCCTTTATGGCCACCATGTACCCATCCTCTGATGGCTACTTCCAGCAGGATAATGCACCATGTCACAAAGCTTGAATCATTTCAAATTGGTTTCTTGAACATGACAATGAGTTCACTGTACTAAAATGGCCCCCACAGTCACCAAATCTCAACCCAATAGAGCATCTTTGGGATGTGGTGGAACGGGAGCTTCGTGCCCTGGATGTGCATCCCACAAATCTCCATCAACTGCAAGATGCTATCCTATCAATATGGGCCAACAGTTCTAAAGAATGCTTTCAGCACCTTGTTGAATCAATGCCATGTAGAATTAAGACAGTTCTGAAGGCGAAAGGGGGTCAAACACAGTATTAGTATGGTGTTCCTAATAATCCTTTAGGTGAGTGTATATATATATATATAGTGTATACACCGACCAGTCACATCATTAAAACCACCTGCCTAGTAGTGTTTAGGTCCACCAACAGTCATCCATATGATTATCTAATCAGCCAATTGTGTGGCAGCAGTGCAGTGCATAAAACCATGCAGATACAGGTCAGGAGCTTCAGTTAATGTTCATATCAACCATCAGAATGGGGAAAATATGTGATCTCAGTGATTTGGACCATGGCATGATTGTTAGTGCCAGATGGGCTCGTTTGAGTATTTCTGAAGTGCTGATCTCCTGAGATCCTGGCAGCATGTAGGGGAGCTACACAATTTTAGGCAGGTGGTTTTAATATTGTGGCTGATTGATTTTATATATATATATATATATATATATATATATATATATATATATATATATATATATATATATTAAAACAGTTATAATAATAATTAATTTTTCCATTAATTAAAAACCTGAATCTGACCCTAACCCAAAGTTGCACAGTACTATACAACAACTGACCCAAACCGGTTTGTCAATTACTTACAAAAGCCCCCTAAAAACTATTTGTTACCAGAAAATCACCTACAATGATGATATTAAATATTTGTGATTTATATGTTGCTTGGAAAGAAATGTTAAATATTTAGTCAGAAAACACGGTTACACTTTTTGCCATCAAGTTCCAGCAGAGGCTGATGGGGTGATACTAACCTGCCTATTCTTGACCCCTTATTCTCACTGATTGGCTTTTCCACAAAGAACAGTGTGCTGGAGGAGAGGCCTATGTCTTTATAAGCTTGTGCCCTGGAGACGGTAAGAGCTATAAATCCTGGCCTCTCCAAACCACACACAACCCCAGCTGTGTTCTAGAAGACCTCCATTCAGTTTTCCTGACCCGCTATGCCATGCTTCAATGCTTAATGACTATTAAGAACTCCCTGAGCTTTTATTTCAGTAGTGAACTGCAGAAACTTTCTTTTGTACTGTCAAGTTGGACAAGTCCAAAACAACACAACCACTCAGAACTGACACACTTCACCCTGTAATTACCAAGCATGCTGATAAAAAATTAACTCTGTAATTCCCAAATTCAAAGACATAAAACTCCAGTTGTGTTCGGCATACTTGTGGCTTTCATCAGTAGAAAGAGCACCTGGTTTTATTTGTTTTCTACACACCACAAAATTAGTCTGCCTTCCCTCTGAGGAGGATGTGACAAGGAAGAGATTTCAGGCTAGATTATATCCTCAGAATTAGGCGAGGAACCATGACCAATTGGAGAGACTCGGAGTCAGGACTGGAAATTCCCACCTATTTTATGTGGTTCAGCGCAGTGCAATTTATATACATCAACACATCTGTTTAATCACACACAAGAATCAGTGTTTTAATGCCTCTGTCAGTATAAATAGAAATTAGAATTATTTTCACTATATGCAATGCTCAACAATAAGGACTACCCGGGCCTTTTGACTGAGATGTCAAAATGATCAGTAAATCAGTAATGTTTTATTCCGCATGTATTTGTATTCCAGCAAATGTGTGTTAACGACTAATTATGGAGTTGCGTAGTGGGATTGTTCCAAGCTAATATAGCAAATTATAAAGATAATAAGTTAATTGTTGTATCCTATTTTGCCGGTGTAAAGAAAGCTTAACATTTAATGAAATCATATATAAAATTAAAACAGTTTTTGTGGTTGGGCCAGTGAAAATATTGTCTAGACTGGCCAAGCAGAACATGACATGTTTCCTCATTTACACTTTCCCTCTATCTGCATTTTTTTCAGCTCCTTCTACCGTGTCTATAATGCATCAGGTCAGTCGGACCATTGACAGCATCACTCTCTCCTGGTCGCAGCCGGACCAGCCCAACGGGGTCATACTTGACTACGAGCTGCAGCATTATGAGAAGGTATCATTCAAACTCACGCTTGATTAATGCATTATGCATGTAACTTATTTTTAATGCATGAAATGCCATTCAATATTACCTTGAGCATGCATTATTAATTATTGTTTTGAGAGGATGACTTGAATAAATATACAGTGGGGTCAAAAAGTCTGAGACCATAGTGAAAATGCTGCTTTTGCATTATCATTATCATTATTATTATTATTATTATTATTATTATTATTATTTTCATTGCAAGTTATATTTCAGCATTACAATTTGAGTGAAAACATTAATTGAAAAATTTGTAGCTATATGGAATCTTTTGTGCTTCAGTGGTTGCAAGGAAATATTTAGGAGTTAACATCAATGTGATTACTTAGAAATACAGTAGAATCTAGAAATAATTACTATTATAAAAATCTATTAATAATTGCTTTATTTTTTAAATAATTTGATGTTTTCATAATATTTATATAAACTATTAATAATTGTATTATTTTAAAAATAATTTTGTTATATACTATTTATAATTTTATTTAGAAAACATTTATTATATACAGTATTCTATTGTATTAGAAATAGCACAGAATCTAGAAATACTTAAAAATTGTTTTGTTTAATTAAAACAAAATTATATTTAATAATTACATTTACAATAATTATTAGATATACAATTGTGTTAAAAATAGAGCAGCATTTATAAATACTTGAAATATGATTATTAAAAAACTAAAGCTATTTAAAATGTATTATTATTAAAATCATTTAAAAATAATTTAGTTTTCTACTATTTTATTCACAAAATGTTTATTAGAAAAACTATTGTATTAGAAATAGAGCAGCATTTAGAAATATTAGAAATATTTTTATTAAAAAACAAACTATTTAAAATGTATTATTTTAAAAATAATTTCAAAATAATTTAGTTTTTTAATATTTTATTTACAAAATGTTTATCAGAAAAACTATTGTATTAGAAATAGCTCAAAATCTAGAAATACTTTTATTTTAATTTTGGTTTTGTTTAATTAAAATGTTTATATTTAATAATTACATTTACAATAATTATTAGATATACTATTGTATTACAAATAGAGCAGCATTTAGAAATATTAGAAATATTTTTAATAAATAATAAATGTATTTTAAAAATCATTTAAAAACTAATTCAGTTTTATACTATTTTATTTACAAAATGTTCATTATGAGAACTATTGTATTAGAAATAGTGCAGAATCTAGAAATATTTACAATGTTTACAACCACACACACAAATATATATATATTACTTTTAATAATTGTATTATTTAAAAAATAATTTCTTGTTATACACTATTTATAATCAGGGACTAAAAACGGTTCACGGAAATAAAACTAACTAACCTTTGGTCCCAAAAATGGGAACAAAGTGATTTTCTATTGTTCTGGAGTGAAAACTTTATTTTTAAAAGCTGTTAACTGGTTATAACTGGCTAATTTCATTCCAATAATTTTTAAAGTAAACCAAAGACCAAAGGGTTCATTCCAGTACTTTTTTGGAGCTGCCCAAAAAAATGAAACGTGTTTGATCTTGAAGGAAATTGCTGCATCACACATTTCTTTGCCTAATTGCCCATTATGGATGATGCATTCTGTGAACTAAATATTACTACATTAAGTATTATTACTATATTACTACATACTGTACATTCACGGCTAATCCTGATAAAATGAAACATTATTATAGGTCAAAATTATATTTTTCAGCTGTCACTGAATTATTGTTAGAAATGAGGCATTAATACAGATTTGATGCTGCTGGGCTTTGAAAGAGAAGCAGATCTGTAATAAAACAAATTATTAACTGTTAATTAACTGTATGCTTGTTATAATTTCTAATCTAATAAATCCACCACACAAGAAAACATTTTATTGCTTATTTTCGCTTATTTTGGTGAAGCATGTGGCTTATTGTGGGATTGTTTTTCTAGACCAGGTCGCTTGTTTCTATTGCAAGATCTGGCAACACTGCAATTTGTATTTCACCCACCCCTTAGCGCAGAGTACTAACATTAAAAAAAAAGAACATTATTAACCGTTCTATTATTTTGTTCTAACCGGTTATCATTTAGAAAGGAGGTTCCGGAACTACTTAACCAGAACAAAAAATAAATAAATGTTTGCTCAGAATGAACCAACATATTGTTTTTAGTCCCTGTTTAATATTTTATAATATTTTTTTTTTTTTTACATTTCATTAGATACATTATTATATTAGAAATAGTGCAGAGTCTAGAAACATTTACACATTTTTATAAACAATAATACTATTAATAATTGTATTATTTTTTAAATAATTTTATGTTTTAAAATATTTATAATTTTATAATTGTATTTATACAATTTTTATTTGATATACTATTGTATTAGAAATAGTGCAGAATCTGAAGTATTTGTATTATCCTTAATTTTACATAAATTTTGTATCTTTCAATTTTTCAAAATCTGACAATAATCTGGTTTAAATGGGATTTTAAATCCCATATTTCAAAATGATCTCAGACTTTTGGACCCCACTCTATTTTTAACCAGTTTTATTTGTCATGTATATTATTTTATTTATATTTGAGCAAATTTTTGCAGTCTTAGAAAGACATTTAGACTTTAACTGAAGAAATATGGCAAGTACTGTTGCACCGAAGCTCCCTCTGCAATGATAGGTGGTTTACAGTTGCCGTCTAATTGAGGTTTTTGGCAGCTGTCAGAAACAAATACCGAAATCCTGTTCTGTCGTGTGTGATTACAATCGCAGTTGCTCTGCGAAAGACTGTTGTGGTTCGATCCGGATACCAATGGCTAAAATAACAGAGATTTCACTGCAGTTAAAAAAACATATTTCGGTTACAGACTCCTCTCTGCCAGTGTACGCCTCAGAAAACATACGCGCTAACTTGTGCTTGAGAAGAACGCACACCCAGATAGTGTGTCGATATTCTTTTAACATATTCCCATTTTGCTCACTTTGTGTGGCTGCTTGACACACATAAATTAACCACACCCTTACGTTCACACATTTCAACATGCACAGTATGACGGATACTTTCTGTCTTTCTCTTTCTTTGTTTGACACACACACACACACACACACACACACACACACACACACACACACACACACACACACACACACACACACAGGCTGACTGTCCCCAGGGCTCTGCTCTTGTTCTAACTCTTTCCTCAGTATAATTCCTTTCTCAGACAGTGCTGAGGACCGCCTGTCAAAACACTCTTCCCAGACTGCAGCAAAGCTCACATCACAAAGTGCAGAAATAGCTGACAGGAAAAAAGCAGAGCACACACACAGTCCTACATTCCCATTCTCTGTCATTCTGTATTTCTTTCTAACTTCTTCGCTCACACAAACAGACACTCAAGAGGGGATGCGACAATAGCAACAGCTTTCGGCCCAGACTAATGAATCGTGGCTGGCCTGAAAGTGTCAGCAACAGTTTCTCCGCCAGGCACCCTGAGTCGGGCTCTCCTTATGGGCTTTGATGAGATAAATAGTCCTGTTAGAGAGCCATATGTACCTGAGATACACTTCTAACTCTCCCATGCTGTGAGGCTAGAAGATCTACTGTGACCAAAACGACAATGGTTTTGTGCAATTTATGTATTCGTTTTTTGGAGGAGGGGGGGGATTTTCTCCCCTTTTTCTCCCAATTTTGAATGTCTTATTCCCAATTTTGCTCTAAGTCCTTGTGGTGGCATAGTGACTCTCCTCAATCCGGGTGGCGGAGGACAAATCTCAGCTGCCTCCGCATCTGAGACCGTCAATCCGTGCATCTCATCACATGGCTCGTTGAGCGCGTTACCACGGAGACATAGCGTGTGTGGAGGCCTACGGGATCTACCGCGGCAGCTACGCACAACTCACCATGCACTCCACCGAGAGTGAACCATATTATAGCGATCACGAGGAGGTTACCCCATGTGACTCTACCCTCACTAGTAACCGGGACAATTTGGTTGCTTAGAAGACCTGGCTGGAGTCACTCAGCACACCCTGGAATTCAAACTCGCGAACTCTAGGGGTGGTAGCCAGCGTTTTACCACTGCGCTCCCCCTGTCTTCTCTTGGTTGGAAAAACAGATAGTTGCGCCTCTAAACTCATACCATTGGTTCAGTGTGGCCAGTGTTGGCAGGTCAGGATGCTCAAACAAACAGTTTTCTTGGGGAATCTTTAAATACATTTGTGGAAATTTGTTCTACTTTTTCCTTTTTGTAATTTCTCTGTGCCTCTGTCTTTCCTTCCTCAGGACCAGACCGAGCATAACTCTTCCGTAGTGAGGAGTCAAACCAACACCGCAGTCATTCGTGGCCTCAAACCCGGTGGCATCTACGTGTTTCAGGTCCGAGCCCGTACGGTGGCCGGGTTTGGACGCTACAGCGGCAAGATGTACTTTCAGACCATGACTGAAGGTGATTATGTAGTCAAAATGATGATAAAACGATGGTTCATTTCATCCAAAGACCTCTATCACCTTTTCAAATTTGCTCCTTGAGGGATTAAATTAAACGGGTACGATTCTCACTTCTTATCTTAAAAGCACACCTGTGTTGTTTGTTGTAATTGACTTCAAGATTTCAAAAGCAGATAGTTTATCTACTAAACTAATCATCTAATTATGTCAGGCATTAGATAGTAACAAATCTAGTGAATGAATCTCTGCAATGCCATAGCATGGCAGCAAAATATTTACATAGCCACAATAAGCAATGTCTTTCATAAAATCAATGGACTGAGGAAGACAGGGTGTGTTTCTCACGTGCCTCCAAGAGAGCTTATCTCGCTGAACATACACTTGACTGTCCGAGGAAGTTTACCTGAGTTTGCAGTGTGAATTGTTTATGATAAGATTTCTGCAGGCTTTAAGAAACAAACTAAAACAATGTATTTATAAAAAAAAAAGAAAGAAAAGGGAAAAAAAGTAGAAGTGTTGTCACGCTTATTAGTCAAACTTATGTTGCTTCTGGTGCGTGGAGCCGAAAATCTCATCAAAGCCACAAAAATTGCTGTCAGCACACTGAATAGAGATTCAGACTTGGAAAAAGTCTAGCAAAAATACTTTATTTATTTTTCAATTTGCTTGGCAAAAAAAGCACAAGTGAACACGAAACCAGACCAACAAGAGTGGACGTTTCAGCATATGGCTTTCTTCAATACTTAAACTAGAACTACACACTTTTTTGTACTTTTTGCTAGTACAAGTACAAGATATTTACAGTATATGAAAATCCATAGTTTTGTAGTAATAGATAGAATTTTTAGCTATTATTTTTTTTCTTCATATAATTTTTTGGCATTTTTTTGCCTTTATTTGATTTGAAAGTGGAGAGGGAGACAAGAAATGACAAGGGAGTAGAGGGAAACGACCTTGAGCCGGGAATCAAACTTGGGTCATGCATGACGGTACCGAACCATATGTCGGAGCACTGCCAATAAGGCTACAACACCAACATAAATGGCATTTTAATAAATAATAATAACACAAATAATATTAAAAAACCTCTAAAAAGTGGTATAAATATAGGATGGTTTTGATTAGTGTGTAGTTTGGACCAGTTGTTGTAAGGAAGCTGTCCCGCAACAAAAACAATTCTGTAAGAAACGCTGCATAGGACTAATCAAACATACCTCTGGAAAGCTGCCCATCATCTCGCCCTTCCCAATTTACCTCATCCAGAGGCTGCTACCTTACTCAATAAGCAGCTTATTATGATCACAGACTAGAGTCAGAATTAGTCTGATCTATCCTACCGTGCACTCTTTTGGCATGACAAGAGACATCAACCCAGCCAGGTGATCCAAACACGGATGCGCCATGCCAGAAATCTGTGTTCACTTTGAATAATTTAACCAGGAGGTTTAAAACTGATTAAACAGGAAGTTACAGTGCAGCTGAATTCACTTGAGACCCAACGTTCTGATTTTTTGTTTACTTTTAACATGAGCTTGTGGGAGTTCAAAGCAATGCAATTTAAATTTAAAGATCCCATGAAATCAAACTTAGAGTTTTGTCTGTTAGCTTTGGGACCGATATGCTAGTGCACTCCTAAAAGTTGACAAAATTCACTTGAACGAGAATGTCCCTCACCCTATAACCGCCTACTTCTGACTAGCAATAGCAAGTAGAAAATCATGTTCATGTCTGTGATGTAAACTAAAGGATATTGGCTACTTAAAACAGGGAAAATCCAACATATCCAGACCCAACTTCCCATTTTGATTGGACATATGCCAACACAGGAAAGAAAAATGTGCTCATCAAGTCAGTTTATACTTTTATGTACATTTTGGTATAAATTCAGTAAAAACGAATTCTAGATGGTAGCATACGGCCTCCTCTAGCCTCTGTAGTTTGAAAGAAGATTATTTATTCATAAGAGGCCAAAGAAAAAAGGAGAGAAAGGTAAGCAGAACGAAAAGAAAGAGATGTGTAGATAAATAAGGCCAATCCGTCCCTTCATCCCAAACTCCATCCAGCACATTTCCTCTATCGCCTACCCATGTGCTGCTGGAGCCGAGAAGTCCAACTGTAAGGCCCCTTCTACCCTGAAGGCATCTTACAAAGGGCTTCCTGTCCCCGATTCCCCACTGCGAACCACAAAAGGGGAAATGGGGTTCTCTCACCTGTGTAGATATGCACTGCAGGAGTCTACACTCTTCTGCCTCAGTGGAGTCTGAACTTGCTTCAGGCAACATCAGATTTAGAGAAGGTCTGCTGGGGTTTGTCAGGAAGTGCTAACTATTAGATATGTGTGTGTGTAACTACAGAGGAGTACAACACTAGCTTTCAGGAGAAACTGCCGCTCATCATTGGCTCGGCGGCTGCTGGTCTGGTCTTCCTCATTGCGGTGGTGGTCATCATCATCGTCTGCAACCGGTAAGTTCTCTCCAAACACAGGTTCCTCACGCTTTGCCTAAAAGCCGAAATACTGTATACTCGACGTAAGTGTGTGAACATGGGCATTTCTAACTACACTACTTGATTTGGTGTGTAGTTGCGTTCAGACCACAGTTCATAAATCAGCGCATCACACAAGGGCACAAGGGGCAATATAGCCGACATTAATATGAACTGTTCGCTTCTAAAGTGATTTATCTTTTAAGTCAACTATTATCATGCCAGAGCAACAGTTTAAAGAGAATATTCTTTAGCATTTAAGGTAAAGTCAGTATATTTATAGCAACCTGGGGCCAGTGGTAGCTCAGCGGTTAAGGCTCTGCGTTACTGACCGAAAGGTTGGGGGTTCAAGCCCCAGCACTGCCAAGATACCACTGTTGGGCCCTTGACCCTATCATAACTGACCCTGCGCTCTGACCACAGCTTAGTTGAGATATGCGAAAACAACTGCATTTCATTGGCTCTGTACCTGTACTCACAATAAAGTTGAATATTAATCTTAACCTACCAGAACAATAATGGCACAGACTTCACAAACTCTATCACCTCTTTGAAAACTGCGGTTTGATACCGCTACAGTACTGCAAAAACGCATGTTAAGGGTGTTCAACCAGACCGTGCATTGGCCAAGTGCTCACATCTGTGTACGGGTACATGCGTAATGTGTTTCTGGCCTTAAACCATTAGCGTAGCTTCCTCTAATTATACCACCAGCGTGTCAAAATCTTACTCCAAGTTAATCTTTGCTTCATTAGTGTACTTTAACAGAGAAGCAGAGCTTGTAAAAACTTGCTTAATGACAAGAAGAGGGTTTGTTTTAACAAGATGACGGTGCCAGTATTAAGTGTTGTTTCCATGGCTTGAGCTCCATTTTAAAAGCACCAGTAGAGCTGTTTGCTTTTGTTCCAACAGACGTGGGTTCGAGAGACCAGATTCGGAATACACGGACAAGCTGCAGCACTACACCAGTGGCCACAGTGAGTACTTAGGCTTTAGCACTGCTGTACACACACCATGCAGTTTTTAGGTTGAACTAAAAACGTACACAAACAGTGAGCTAGCAGCACTCCAACAGGCATACAAATACAGTAAACTTTCTCAGCACATAAACCGTACACATTTGTCCACTTCAGTGCCTTCATTCTCCATTCACTTGTAAATACGACTTTTCTTGGTCCTTTACATGCTTGGAACTCGTAAATACGATATGCTAGCATACCTAATTATTAACATGTGAACGTCAAAACAGTTCATTTATTTGGAGGTGGGGTATAAAAATATTTTTGAAAATAAGGTAATAAGGGGGGCACACCACCTCCAAGACTTCATCGCTTCATACTCTTCATACCCTGCAGTTGGTTTGCCCTTCGCCCATGGATTGAAGCTTGTAATTTTCACAAGTGCTTGCCAGTTTTGTATGCCGTATGCATCAGATGGTCTATGAACGGACTGTGGGCGGTCCGTGGGCGTGAGACTATACTCGTGCACTCTCTTCCCTCACTCATCTCACACACACCTCTGTCTAAAAATTCCTCTCTCCTTCACTTCACAAGACTCAAATTTCCCTATTTCTTTGTTCATCTTTATTCTTTTTATCTGTGTTTTCTCATCAAAGCAATAAACAAAGTTAATGCAAAAAAAGCCCTGAACCAGGTATTTTAAAGTTAATAAGATCCATCAAAGATTTGTCATAAAATGAGCAATACTTCAGTAAATACCATCTTAACCTTGAAGTGCTGCTCCATTTATAGAAATACATCTTTAAGATTCTCCAGAGGCAATAATTTAAAGCTCTCTCTCTCTCTCTCTCTCTCTCTCTCTCTCTCTCTCTCTCTCTCTCTCTCAGGGCTTATATTTTATCTCTCTCTTGCTCACTCTGCTGAATAAAATGGTCAGGTGGCACTTTCC
Source organism: Xyrauchen texanus (assembly GCF_025860055.1). Classification (NCBI taxonomy): domain Eukaryota; kingdom Metazoa; phylum Chordata; class Actinopteri; order Cypriniformes; family Catostomidae; genus Xyrauchen; species Xyrauchen texanus. The sequence goes on from NC_068314.1 coordinate 33,251,511, forward strand.
TTACTTTTTTGCACTTCCTTATCATTTAAACAGCTCAAACATTAATCAATGGTAAAGGACGGCTGTAAATGCTGTATTTATTGAAAACATTTCTCTGAAGCTGTATGGCTTGTAAAACCTGGAAAATCAAGGCCAGAAATCATCCGTTAGTTCCTAAGTGCAGAAAGTGTCCTTAATTTTCTCACTCGTTTCTTACTCTCTTGTACTTGTGTCTCGCTCACTTTCTCTCTTTTTATCTTAGTCTCACATGGTTTCTCAGTCTTATAGTGTTTCTTTTTTTAATTCTGTCATCATTTACTCAACCTCATGTTCTTCCATACCTGTATGAATTCATTTTTTTTTTTCCATAAAAGGAGATGAATGCTATATTCCAAGTCTTCTGAAGCCGTGATAACTTAGTGCGCAATTTTAAGCAGATATTTTCTGAAAATAATTCCCTCCGATGCTCTGATTTTCATTTATTTAAACATGAAACTTAAAATTTTACGTGATTGGTGAAAAACATAATTGATTCTCATGTGTGTTTTCACAGATTGTGGCCCAGCAAGTTTCTATATGTGGCAGTGCGAATTAGATATGAGAGCTTTAGCAGAGGGAAAGATTTTCAGTGAATAACAGCTTAAATTTCCATCTGTTTCTAACACAAAGTTATTGTTTGGCTCCAGTCTTGGAAAATTGAGTCATATGGACTACCTTTATCTTGATTATTATTCAATTTTTGGAGCTTGAGAGCCATTCTTATTAGATGTATTGAAAAGAGCAGCATTAACATACTGTTGAACACCCCCTTTTCTTTTCCTTGGAAGCAAGAAAGTAAAATGGGTTTGAAACATTATTGGGGTGAACTTTCATTTTCGGGTGAACTGTTCCTTTAAAACGGAGCTCTGCTCAGAAGGATATTCTCCAATATAGCACAGACACCGCAAACATTTCGTCATTATTACATTTCGACACTCATGAATCCTTTGATGTTTGACGTCATTTACTTCTCTCGCTCTGTTTATCTTCTCCTTGTTCAATGCGAGAACACATCTATCAACTCATGAACTGTCTGCACGGTCAGATCACCATTAAAAACCCTTTCCAGCTGCATGACAACACAATGTCTATTGAAATGCTTTCGGATAGATTTGGAGCCAAGAGTCTGAAAAATCAGATTTGAGGCAGGAATGACTTAAAGTCAACCTAAAGCTAATTTACATGCAATCAAAAGCCATTTGATTGGCAGAAATGGAAAGAGGTGATATGGTCTCCATCAGAGACTACTGTATGACACCTTTGAGCTGATACATACATTAAAATGCCTTATCTGAGTTGTGGCGAATGCTATTGCACTCCATTCAGTGCAGTGACGAGGTGTTTGTAATGCGTGGAATACAAAGCTACTAGAAAACCAATCATTCCCAGAATTTTCTCACTGTACTTTTACAATGAGTAAGAAACCGACAATGTGAAAGGTTATGTAAATGCCTTAAACAGTTTTCTTGAAATGTAGGAAGGACATAAACGGTTTAAGCAAACAATAATGGACAAGCATAGATATTTGCACGTATGTGCTATGCATATAAACTGACAGCTTATCAGATGCATGCAAGTGTTGTGTGAATGTCTGTTTAAGTTTCGACGTTAAAACCGGACAAATCCTGCAGAATTTTGAATCTCATGTAAAATTATTTTTCTTTTTTTGCATTGTCAGGTTTTTAAAATAATATGATTTTTGAAACAGTTTCAGCATACTGTTGTGCATATACACACTCAATGAATGATATTGTCTCTTTTTACAATATTATAAAATTAGTTCTTAGTCTTTTCAGAGCTTTAAATATTATAGCTGCTTTTAATTTTCTCAAGTGTCACCAGGAATGAAGATCTACATCGATCCGTTTACCTATGAGGACCCCAATGAGGCTGTGAGAGAGTTTGCTAAGGAGATTGACATTTCATTTGTGAAGATCGAGCAAGTCATTGGAGCAGGTAATGTGTTATCAAATCTCAAGACGTCTAACCGTGATCTACTGTAATATTCGTCTAGTTGAAAAATGTGCCTAGCCCAGTCTAGACCTAAAGACTGATGCACTTTTCTCGATCCGTAGGGGAGTTTGGAGAGGTGTGTAGCGGTAATCTGAAGCTCCCTGGAAAAAGGGAGATGTTTGTGGCCATCAAAACGCTGAAGTCAGGTTACACAGAGAAGCAAAGGCGGGACTTCCTGAGTGAGGCGAGCATCATGGGACAGTTCGATCACCCCAATGTCATCCATCTGGAGGGAGTGGTGACCAAGAGCAGCCCTGCCATGATCATCACTGAGTTTATGGAGAACGGCTCATTGGACTCTTTCCTGAGGGTGAGTACATATAGATATATAGACATAGAAATAGTATAATATATACACTGGTGGCCAAACATTTGGAATAATGTACAGATTTAGCTGATTCATAAGGAAATTGGTATTGAATTCACCAAAGTGGCATTCAACTGATCACAAAGTTTAGTCAGGACATTACTGATGTATAAAACAGCACCATCACTATTTGAAAAAAGTCATTTTTTATCAAATCTAGACAGCAGCATCACTCCAACACCTTATCCTTGAGTAATCATGCTATATTGCTGATCTGATACTAGAAAATCACTTGGCATTATATCAAACACAGTTAAAAGCTGTTAAATGAAGCTTAACATTGTCTTTGTGTTTGTTTTTGAGTTGTCACAGTATGCAATAAACTGGCATGTCTTAAGGTCAATATTAGGTCAAAAATGCCAAAAAACTGAAGATTTCATACAAAGGTGAACACTACAGTCTTCAAAGACAAAGGACAACTGGCTCTAACAAGGACAGAAAGTGATGTGGAAGGTCAGATGTACAACTAAACAAGAGGATAAGTACATCAGAGTCTCTAGTTTGAGAAATAGACGCCTCACATGTCCTCAGCTGACAGCTTCATTGAATTCTACCCGCTCAACACCAGTTTCATGTACAACAGTAAAGAGAAGACTTTCAAGAAAAAGCACTTTTCAAACAGAAAAACAAAAAGAAAAGGTTTGAGTGGGCAAAGAAACAGACATTGGACAACAGATAATTGGAAAAGAGTGTTATGGATCTTAACCCCATTGAGCTTTTGTGGGATCAGTTAGACTGTAAGGTGCGTGAGAAGTGCCCGACAAGACAGTCACATCTATGGCAAGTGCTACAGGAAGTGTGGGGTGAAATGTCACCTGAGTATCTGGACAAACAGCTGGAATATCAAAGATGTGCAAAGTTGTCATTGCTGCACATGGAGGATTTTTTGATGAGAACTCTTTGAAGTAGTTAAAAAGAATAATTCTAATTGTTATAGTAATTTTTCACGCTATTAATGTCCTGACTATACATTGTGATCAGATGAATGCCACTTTGGTGAATTAAAGTACCAAATTCTTTCCATAAGAACAAAATCTGTACATTATTCAAACTTTTGGCTGCCAGTGTATATATGCTGATTTACAGGTAGTCCATACTAATAATGCAGCCTTCATGGGTGGAATTATCCTACTTCCCACTTTTGAAGTTGTAATTATAAGGATGTCACGTTCAAGTGCTTTGTTGTCAGAGAAAATAGAAAATGGAGAATGCCAGGTTCACACTGCAAAATATATTTTTCATATCCAATTGGTATTTTTTTTTCTTTTTTTCCTGCATGAACCCCACAAAATATTTATGAATTTACTGTCCTTACTGAACTGATTATTTCGTTACTATTAACTATTACACATAAAGCATTTGCCAATCAATAAACTATATGAGAGAGTTTTGTTTTGGAGTAAAACTGAGGTTGATTACATTTTAGTACCGTAACAAACAACATTTCACGCAATCTGTGGATACGTCTACATTAATCTGGATACATTTGAAAACCGTGCTTTCATTTTCGAAATGCTACCGCACTGCCGTTTTTAAGTGTATTCCAAAAGTTTCTCGTCCACACCGAAACGCATTAAAAGCTTAAATCCCAATTGCATGTCGAGTAAACTTCCCGTCTCCTTTAAAGGAATGCAATGTGAAGGTTGTACAAAGTAACATTTATCTTTAACAATGCTATCAAAGTGAATAAAATCAGGCTCAACAGCGGCGCTATAACACTGGCCGTCATCTTCTTTGTTTTGGTTGACTGGATCACATGACTGCATCACATGACAACAAATATGTCATCGTTTTCAGATACATACGTTTTCGCAGTCCGCACTACAATGCAAATAATGCATTTTCACATTTATCCACTTGGCAGAGCGTTTTCTAAAAGCTCAGTTTTCGCTGCCAAAAAAGCTGTCTCGGTGTGGACAGATGGCCAAACGAAAACGTATTAGTGTGGATGTAACCTAATCAAAAACCGTAATAAACCGCATTGCTTTGTTTAGCTAGATGTATTTTTTTATTTTCTAAAGAAATATGAGTGGTGCTTGCCTGTGCAAAACTCGCTGCCATGATGTTATGGTATTGTGGGTGGTTGCCAGGGTGTTGCTATGCATTTGCTGAGGTGATCTGAGTGTTTTGTGTGCATGGCCAGACGATTGCTCAAAATTAAATATAAAATGCAATCCTTTACATAACAAAAAATATAATATTGTTAATCACATACATGCTCAGTCACTTCAACATGCCCCAAATTCCCGTCGCATTGGAGTGAAAATCTTTCACCAGCAGGTGTGTATACACATCAACATTTCTCATGTCCATCAGGTAGTTCACTACAGGGTGTCTCTCTAATACTGATCTTCCCCCCTGTTGCAAACGTCTACTCTCAGTATTGATTTCAGCTGTAATACTGTTATAATACTCAATACTCTTCCATTCATCTCTATGGGATGCCACACTAATGACAGTCTCTTTAAAGAAAAGCACTTTGCCGCTCTTCAGTCATTGCTCTGTGGTTAGTCATGCCCTCATTTCGTATTGGTCATGCTCTCTTGGCCACACTCTCTGCATTACAAGCATCAGATGAATACTCTGTCTTATAAAAACATGAACCATATGTGCTTCTAAAATATATCACGGAACACACAGAGTGATCATAGAATTGTGCATAGTGTTTAATCCTGTGCATAATCCATGTTTATTACAACGGCGGAGATCTGGATTTCCAGTGCGAGGAAACTGCTCTATATCTGCATCCATCCCCATGGACGCATTCAGATGATTATCCGAGCAAGAGAATCACCCAAATCCCTGCTTACTGAAAAGGCATATGGAATGAGAAGGAAGATTGCTGTCAGTCGGCGAGTGGCACGTGTCAGTTTGATTTCAGCTACGAGTTGATGCGGGTAAAAGACTTTATCGCTGCTAATTGGCCTTGCTGTTTCAAGTTGCCTTTGATTGATGTAAATATCTCATCTTTGGGGGAGGAATGATTTACTTTGCTCATTAGCATGGCTTTGCCTCTGATCTATCAGGAGGGAACACTTATTTTATCCTTCACACATAAAATGTTTTGGTGTTAAGCTCAGGAAGTAATTATCAGAAACAAGAAACCTTTATGATTATGGAGTTTGAACGAGGAGATGTAAACAGGAAACAAACATCCTGCCATTTGTTATAATTTGAACCAAATTTATATCGTCTTACCTTAATCAGATTCAGCTCTCGCTAACATCTGTAAATGTGTGATTCTGATGTTATTTTAGCTGATTGGCGAGCCAGTTGTTTCACTCGTGTTTATACTTGCATCCTATGCACATCCCAACCTGTGACAGAATGCACATGCCCTACCATGCCATATCGAAGTTGCATGAGTAACTGAGTGGCGTCTGGTAATATCAGTAGAAATAAAAGTCAAAAATCAGAATGAGGATCTGAAGATCTGAAAGGTTTACTTTGGAATTGATTCATGATTATGTGTTAGAACATGTAAAATAAAGGCCAACTAATCATTTGCTTTCATACCGTCGGGTTTTGGTGGCGTAAGAGAGAGCTTTGAAATATGTAAGATCATTGTGCAGGCACACAATTGTGTTGTTTGTGCAAGACTGTCATACCTTTCTGACAGAGCGCATGAACTCTTTGAAAACAACACGCCTCTGTTGTGGCACCTCACTTTGACAGCAGATGACAACATTCGGTTGAGAGAGTTGCCTGACACTAACCCATTTTGTATTCCTTTATTGCTCTGATCCAGCTTTCAATATTGTTTTGTGGCAGAGTAAGCAGCGTGAAAGAAAGAGAGAGAAACGTGAAAAGCTCTGCTGCCTGCCACTATAAAACCTTCAGATAGATTTGAGAAATGTCAAACTGAAAAGTCGAGCACTGCCGAACAGACAGCAAAGAGACATCTTGTAAGAAACGCCATGAATGGAATAATGGATGGATTACGCCATATTCAGAAAAGAAAGAACATTTGTTTCACTGAGGCTGCAGATCCAAATACCTTTGGGTGAAGAATCCCTCCAATTAAACTATAAAAACACACTGTGAGCCGATTAGAGTGACGGGCTATATTTGTGAAGGATTTCAGCTTTATGAATAATGGATAGTGCTTAATTGCTGTGGCGGGTGAGGAGAAGTTTGATGAAGTTGGCTTAACGTGGGAGAAGGGTTTGAGCTGCCTAATTATAGGGTGTGTTTCAATCAGGAAGTCGGCCATTTCTAGTGCTGTCCCATTGTCAACATCATTCCAGTGCACTGAAACATTTGCCCCCTAGAAATCCCAAGTTTGCATAGTAAAAACAATTGAGCCTCGCCTTTTCACTATGTTCCCATACCAGAAATGTCTTCATTAGATGTGGCCATCATCACATTCTCAAATGAATATTCCAGGTTCAATACAAGTTGAGCTCAGTTGACAGCATTTGTGGCATAATGTTGATTACCACAGAAATACATTTCGACTTGTCCCTCCTTTTCTTTAAAGAAAACAATGATGTGTATGTAACAGTGAAAAAGAGTTACATTTTGTCTGTTACCAATTGGATCACTTCAGAAAACATTGATTAAACCCCTGGAGTCATTTGGAGTGCCTTTATGTGGACTTACCTGACCTAACCCTAACCTTAACCTTACTATATGTTGAGATATTCTTCTAAAAACCTTCTTTGTGTTCTGCAGAAGAAAGAAAGTCATACACATCTGGGTATGAGAGAAGGAAGAAGAAGTGAACTGATTATCAGATTAGACAAATGTTTCCTTTTAAAGTCACCTTAACCGGCAAAGTTAAAAACACTTGTTTTAGCGTTTAGTATTTGATTGACGGACAAGTGGGTGGTGCTTTGCTGCTGTCCAGGACACATCAGGACAGATTAGCATGTACACTGTAACGTTTTAGACCCTGTTTACGGTGTTCAACGTTGTCCACTTGTGATCGGATCCCCCAAAATGCATTTTAATCCCAATTCATGACATAGGGAACTAGGGGGCAGGTAGGACCCATCCACTGCTGTTCATCAGTCCCCATTTGATGTGTGTGCCTGTCCACACTCCACCTGCTGGGTTCATCTCCTCTGATCAGAGGCTGAATGCTGCATGCCTCATGGCTGTCTGCGGAGGGTCCAAAGATGGAAGCAGCTGCAAGCACAGCTGGGTCCGACACTGGTGGACCTCCTCATATGCAAAGAGCTTTCTGACCACCATGGTCAACAGCTGCAAGATTTTCTGCAACCCCGCATTGATCACAGAATGCCTGATATAGCATTGCGTAGCGTAAACTCAACCAATCCTCACTAGCATCTTTGCACAGCCAGCCCAATCCGGGCTTTACTCAATGCATTGTTTTCAGTCTCTAAATCAATGGCTCCTTAACCACGTTTTCCGCAGCTTAACTCTTGCCTTAGTGCGGTTCTTTAGGATTTATGGCTGTAGCATAACTTCAGATGTGCTGACTAAGTTATATTTCTGTGCTAGGGATGTACAAAACTACTTATTTAAAAAAAAATAATAATTCGGAATGACTAGTTGGTGTTTTCGAACACTCACCTGCCTTTCATAGTTTGGGCAAACAGATTGCCCCTCCGCAAATGCAATTTTTAATGTCAGAGGTGTAATAAAAAGATTGCAATTCTGTTTGTTGCCGCTGGTGGCATAGAAATTTCTCACTTCACCTTTAAGGAAGCCATATAGAATTAGGCTTGTTCCTTGGTCATGGGGGTTAAGAAGTGGTCCAGAAGCTATAACCATTGTGCATAACCATAGGCATCTAACCTCAGGTGGCTCCATGGGGAATAATGTCTTTGTTATAGGTATAATGTAATGCACTTTGGATAAAAGCATAGACTGAATGACAACTTGTGAATGTGAATGTGAACATAGTATTTAAAAATATAAAAGAATTGTAAATGAAAACAATCAATGCATTACCAGTGTAAAACGAGTTTAATTGTATTGAATACCTTAGTAAAAAATAAGGGGTAATTTTTGACCAATATATGGAAACCAAGTAAATGTTAAACTAGTCAGTACAAATGGTGATAAACGCCCTAATTGGGACATTCCTGGAGTGTCAGATGAATAGACCACTTAGATCCCTTTGTTGACGCTTCCCTTTTCTGTACTTATTTCCAGCAAAACGATGGGCAGTTCACTGTGATACAGCTGGTGGGCATGTTACGTGGTATTGCCTCTGGGATGAAATACCTTGCGGACATGAATTACGTTCACAGGGACCTGGCTGCCCGCAACATTTTAGTTAACAGTAACCTTGTCTGCAAGGTGTCTGATTTCGGACTCTCGCGCTTCTTGGAGGACGACACTTCTGACCCGACCTACACCAGTGCCCTGGTAAGACATCTTTTTTATGTTATGGCATTCATGCACTTTTGTTGTACTCTTAACCTCTGAGAAATTAATTGTTTTTGATTGTGGTTCATACAAGGGGGGGAAGATCCCTATTCGATGGACCGCCCCAGAGGCCATCCAATACCGGAAGTTCACCTCTGCCAGTGACGTATGGAGCTACGGCATTGTTATGTGGGAAGTGATGTCGTATGGAGAGAGGCCATATTGGGACATGACCAATCAAGACGTACGTGCTCTATCACTTATACTTATTAAGCTGTTAATATGTTCATGATGATGATGATGATATATATATATATACGAATATAGATACATTATTTTCCTGCTATGTCTTATTTTTCAAGTACCAATAGAAATGCACATTACATGCTTGTGCCAGAGACTGTTTATCGGTTGTCATATGTTAGAGCGTGATAGATGAAAGCAGTGTATCAATGTTGAATCAAAGGCTAAGGTAAACAGTCACTATAGCTCATCATAAATCTGCCCATGTGCTGCTCTGCTGTATGCAAGGCCAAACCTCAGACCCCAAACACTCCATGAGCGCAATCAGTTATGCAGAAACAGCCACACTGATCATCACATCCCACTGGTCTCAGAATGCAGAAGAAGACATAGAAGGAAGGGTTTGTGTCAAGTCTTTGCATTTATTTGTTTAAATGGCAGGTTTGAGCTGTATTTGTGTTTGTTTGGAGGATGTATGCTCTTGGCTCTATCTATCTATCATCTGTCTATCTATCTGTCTATCTGACTGTCTATCTGTCTGTCTGTCTGTCTGTCTGTCTCTCTGTCTGTCTGTATCCACCCATCTATCCATCAAGTTCTTAAGTTGATCTTAATACACATATAAATCTTGATGTAGATAAATAAAGGTCTAGTTGAAACATTATTTTTCAATGACCTATACATCTCTTAAATTCAGGCACTAAAATTCACCTGTGTGTAATGGATTGTTTTTGCTGAGCAAAAAGACGATTTCACATGCAAGGCACGATGCCATGTTAAACTTTCTCTGCCCTTCATGAGACCTCCCATTGCTATCATCCCTCTGGGTGGCTGGGAAAAGGCAAATTGTGGGTCCAGATAATGAAAATAGTTTCAAATTGAAAGTGTGAACGCTAATGTGCTAAAAGGGGGCGCAGATCTCTGCAGTTATCTTATTAGCAGCTCCAGATAGAGTTGCGGTCCTCCCATCGGGCTGGCCGTTTGAGGCAGCAGAATGAGATTAATCAGGCCTTGAATGGAGCATAGTAATGGCTGCAATAATGAGCTAGGGAACACAGGGTCTCACTCGGGTCCTGTTCGTTCTTTCCACTTTATGGATGTGCATCTTTCTTCAGCCACCAAGGCTGTTTTTTGGATGTATCCTGTGTGTCATTCACAGTAACCTTTTTCATTCAAATGCCACAAATACGTTCACATCAGTGTTTGGGAGTGACTTTTATTAACTTTAATGTAGTTAGTCCTTTTTGGTTAGTAGTTTGTGGTGTAGCTGACAACTTTTTCCAAAGAGTAGCTTGTCTGTAGTTAAAATATTTTAAATTAAGTGTAACATGTAGTGGGGGCCTAGGTAGCTCAGCAAGACACTGAATTCCACACCTGGAGTCGTAAGTTCGAAGGGCGTGCTGAGTGACTCCAGTCAGGCTTCCTAAGAAGACAATTGGCCTGGTTGCTAGGGTGGGTAGAGTCACATTGGGTTAACCTCCTCGCGGTCGCTATAATGTGGATCTCGTCCTTGCTCGTTCACTAGGTTTCTCGCGGTAACGCGCTCAACAAGCCATGTAATAAGAGGTGCGAATTGACTGTCTCAGACACGGAGGCAACTGAGATTCGTCCTCCACCACCCGGATTGAGGCGAGTCACTACGCTACCATGAGGACCTATAGTGAATTGGGAATTGGGCATTTTGGGGAGAAAAGGGGAGGGGAAAAAAAGAGAATAACTTGTAGCTTGACAAGCAACAGTTTCAAAGTAGCTTCTCCAACACTGATCCATATTGGATGCAGACAGCAGCTTAGTCGCCATTTGCTCATTTCAATCACATGCTTCGCATAAAACCTGAGTATTTGTTTTACACATTTAGTGAGGCTATACAGTTAATTTGCTGGAGTACAAGACATATCTAAACACAGAGTGATATTCTTGATTTCCTGTAACAACTTGCAACATTTTTCTGAATGTAAAATTTAGTCAGTGTGTATATTATAGACCATGTGTTAATCATATTTAATTTGACAGATGTTACATGATTGACGATGAGTAAGAGGGTTGGAGCCAGAGGCAGGCAGAAAACTGCAGTGTGTGCATGGTGCTGCCAAACAACTTGGAATGCAAGAGTCACACTAAAGCCAAAAGTATGCTTCGTTTTTCCATTTGCTGCTACATCGCGGGTCATGATGTGAATTTCGTCGGACTGAACATATACAACACAGTTTTTGTAACCACACAGACTTGTTGTACATCTCTGTACGTGTCAACTGCACATGTGCCTGGAATCAACTGCACTATAAAGCACAACAGTGCCCGCCTTCTTGTGCAGCCATCTTGGTTCCAGAAGTACTTTTCCCATTCATTTGTTTTTCATAGGCATTTCATCTATGGAGGCCCAAACCTGCAAAAATAATAAATAAATAAATGTAATAATAAATAAATAACTAAAGGAATAAATGTCTTGATAAAACAAATATAATTAGTTTTTAATTAAATGTATTCCTGAATTTATTATTGTATGACTTTATTCCTTTATTATTTTCTATATTTATTTTTAACTTATTCATTTATTTTGCATTGTTTTTGTAATTTTATTTATGTGTTCATTTATTTTTAAAATGTATTTATTCCCACATATATTTATTTCCATATTTATATATTCACATATATATTTATTTATTTATACATGTATTTATTTTTACTTTTCTGTGTGCAACATGGAAATGAGGGAGGCGGTCCTTGCGTAGCTCCAGTGCATCATTGGTTGAGAGCTCAATAGTACTTATCGGAAGCAAATAAGATGCACGTCCCACCTTAGCACCCTCGCACAGATTTAGAATATGCAGGGAAAGTTTTGCAGAGAGTCTAACAATCCAGGATGTGCTTAGACATTCATACCGGCCTACAAATCTCCTAAACCATCAATAAGCACCTCTACTCTAAATAAAACATAGTCATTTGATGCGTGGTTATCGACTTCATTCGCTAAGTTGTGCAACTCTCTAGATATATGTGAAGCATCAGCTATAGATTTTTTTTATTGCAGAACTTATATATACATAAATACACACATACATAAACGATCAGGGAAATGAAGCATGGTTGTATCTTTAACAATGAACAATCATAACAACAGAAAACAATATTATGGATTTGCGGACATCAAAATATGAAGTTATATACACAGAAAAAAAAAAGAAAAGCACAAGGTGAAATCATATCATTTATGAAACTTGCTCATTTTGTGGTTTTGTTGAAGAAACAGCTCCCCATTTATTTTGTGATTGTAGTGTAACCAATAAATCTTGGATTGACTTAAGCTCTTGTGTTTTTAGCCCCACAAATAGCTATAGTTTACACGATATGACTATGACCTACCGTCACATCAAAACAAGTCAAGAGTAATCGAGCACACGCTTCAATCTACGATAAACCAATGGTAAACAGGACCCGCCCACATCATTATCATACAAGAGACAGAAATGTAAGAATAAATATACAAATAAATACATGTGGGAATATTTAAATATGGAAATAAACACAGGTGGGAATAAATAAATATAAAGATAAATTAATGCATAAATAAATAATAATAAAATAAAAAAAAAATGAAAGAATAAAAAAAGATTTAAAGAATTAAAATAAAAAGAGAAAATAATAAATAAAGGAAAAAAAGTCTACAAAAATAAATTCAGGAATAACTTTAATTAAAAACGAATTATATTTGTTTTATACATTTATTCCTTTATTTATTTTCTTATTATTACATTTATTTATTTATGTATTTATTTATAATTTTTGCAGGTTTTGTTCTCCATATTCATCAAATACTTCATAAAATCCTTCTAAGCCCTGAACCAAACCAACCAGCTCTGAGGTGACTCACAACATTACAAATTGTGATTTGTATCAAAAAGTATTTGATAATGTGATAAAAACAAAACAAAAGCACAAGACTGAACAAGAAATTAACTACAATCCCATGAAGCATTGCAAATGAGGTTATCTAAAGACTATAGAAAAATATAAAACTGTTGATTTAAAGTAGTTGATTATAACTATTAAAATCATTATATTTAAAGTATATTACAAAATAATAATATATATACAAATATATTCATATTTTGAGGGTGTAGGGAGACGATGCATCATGGCAGTGGGTGGTTTGTTTGCTACGATTCTCTGATTGGTGGATTTTACCCCTCAGGATCATGAGTAGTGTAGTTATTCACCAGGAATTCAGCTATTAAAAATATCAGCTATTTTTTTTGCATTATTAACTTGAAAAAACATGGAATAATGGCTTCAACAGACGCTTATACCATCTATTAACAACCTCCGATCTTATGGCAGGTCTTTTAAGGTTTAAAAGTTATTATCAATTATCAATTCCCCTATGGAAAAAATTATGGGGATTTTTACTTTCGAAGCCAGAATGTTGTGCCCTATTGACCAACATTAAGCAGTAGCAGTGCACGTGTGTTTAACGTGTCTGTACGAGCTCACGGTAAATGGAAGATACTTTGAAAGTCTAAACGTCTCGACTGCACGTCATGTAACGGCAAGAAAAAAATATATGAACAGAGTGGAAATGCATGTACTTCCATGGGCAAGTTCTATTAGCTGATATTAAGAAGTATATAGACAGCAGCTGTGTTGGCCGTAATCGCTTATTTATAGTCTGTGTGTGTATGCTGTGTAAAATGTTGCTTGTGTGTGGTTGTGTAAGTGTGAAGGTTGAATTTGATCATGTGTGTGTTTGTGGCCAATGACAAATGGCTTCCTTGGGTCCCCCTAAGACCCAGATAATGATCACAAAGCATTTATGAAGACTGCAGATCAATCCTCTGTCTCCTGCAGTGTAACAAGCCCCAAAGACACCAGCTCTTGTCTGACGCCACCTGCTTCACGCCAAGCCTACAGTTACTATCAAAACATTTGTGCTTTATGACAGTACATTAAATTAATTCAAATTAAATTAAATCTAATACATTTACAGGATTAAACATCAACATTATCTTTAGTTATTACACATTAACAAGCTCTAATTTAGCCCACATTATAACAGACTTTTTAATCATTAACACACACCAGGCCTGAGAAACAAATCACAGATGTCAAGAGCACAGCATAATATAAAAATGGCTTATACTGTCAAAGACGTGGACTGGGCTGTACTGCACATGTTAAAACACGTTATGCAGTTTTATATATGAAATATGCCATGCAGAGACTTCTGTGAAAAGTTTTGAGTGATGATGCAAATGAATCGTTGAATCAATGCATTAGAATGGACAGTTTGAACAGATTAATTCAGATGAATCAACTAACCAACTCTATTAACCTTTTTTGCTACTGCAGTTTCGATCAGTTTCAATAACCGGTAACACTTTACAATAAGGTGCCATTTGTTAACATTGGTTTACAACATTTTATAAAATGAACTAACAATGAAAAATATTTGTATAACATTAGTTAATGCACTATGAAGTAACACAAACTTACAATGAAGAGTAGTATGTTTATTAACTAACATAAACAAAGATATGAATAATATATATTTACATTTTTTGTTCATGATACCTAATGCATAAACTACTGTTAATGACTGGAACCTTATTGTATAGTGATGCCCAATCATATTTACACTCTCGTAAACGTAAGTCAAGTATCGCGGCACTCTAATGATGCACTTAATGGCTTAAAAAAGTGGCTTTAATTTTTTCCACATCAATTCACTCCACACCCCCATAATGACAAAGCAAAACCCATCTTTTTGATAACTTTGAACATTTATTAAAAAGAAAAAAACTGAAATATCACATTGACATAAGTAGTCAGTACTTAGTTGAAGCACCTTTGGCAGCGTTTACAGCCTCAAGTCTTTTTGGGTATGATGCGAAAAGCTTTTTACACCTGGATTTGGGGATTTTCTGCCATTCTTCTGTGCAGATCCTCTCAAGCTCTGTCAGGCTGGATGCTGACCATTGGTGGACAGCCTTTTTCAGGTCTCTCCAGAGATGTTTGTTTGGGTTCGGGCTCTTGCTGGGCCACTCAAGGACATTCACAGAGTTGTCTTGCATTGTCTTTGCTGTGTGCTTAGGGTCATTGTCCGGTTGGAAAGGGAACCTTCAGGACCAGTCTTAGAACCTCAATGCTCTGGACCAGGTGTTCATTAAGGATATCTCTGTATTTTTGTATCCTTCAACCCTGACCAGTCCCTCAGTCCCTGTCGCTGAAAAACACTCCCACAGCATGATGCTACCACCACCACGCTTCACCATTGTGATGGTATTGCACAGGTGATGTGCGGTGCCTGGTTTCATCCAGATATGACACTTTGAACTGAGGCCAAACAGTTCAATCTTCATTTCATCAGACCAGAGAATCAGAGAATCACAGTCTGAGAGTCCTTTAGGTGCTTTTTTGCAAATTCCAAGCAGGGCTTTAATGTTATCTTGCACTGAGGAGAGACTTCCGTCTGGCCACTCTGCCATAAAGCCCAGTTCGGTGGAGTGTTGCAGTGATGGACGTTCTGCAAGTTTCTCCCATCTCCACACGTGATCTCTGGAGCTCAACTAGAGTCACCACTGGTTTCTTGGTCAACTCTCTTACCAAGGCCCTTCTCCCCCAATTGCTCAGTTTGAATGGGTGGCCAGCTTTAGGAAGAAACCTGGTTGTTCCAAACTTAGTCCATTTAAGAATTATGGAGGCCACGGTGCTCTTGGGAACCTAAAGTGCAGGCAAAAGTTTTCATAGATTTCCCCGATCTGTGCCTCAACACAATGCTGTCTGAGCTCTGTAGGCAGTTCCTCTGACCTCATGGCCTAGTTTTTGCTCTGATATGCATTTTCAGCTGTGAGATATATAGACAGGTGTGTGCCTTTCCAAATCATGTCCAATCAATTGAATTTACCACAGGGGAACTCCAATCAAAGTGTAGAAACATCTCAAAGATGATCCAGATAAATGGGATGCACCTGAGATAAATTTCAAAAGACATAAAAAAGGGTCTGAACAGTTTTTTCTTTTTAATACATTTACAAAGTTAGCAAAAATCATTTTTTTGCTTTCCATTATGGGGTATGGAGTTTAGATTGATGGTAAAAAAAATATTTAAAGCTTTTTAGCATAAGGCTGCAACATAACAAAATGTAAAAAAATGAAGGGGTCTGAATGCACTGTATATGGTGAATATTTGATATTAGCTGCCCAGCCCTGATATAATGAAAAAATAACAAAACAAGTCCCAAAAGCCCTTACATTTTAACAATAAATGTAAAGTTTTAATACATTTACTAAATTGAAACAGACAGACACGTCTACTGCAAAAAAATAAACTTTGTTCGCCTGCCTGTTCCCCTCGCTTCGAAGAGCCAGCCAGAGACCCTCACAGATCTGTGTCTCCCTCTGCAGGTCATCAACGCCATTGAACAAGACTACAGGCTGCCCCCTCCCATGGACTGCCCCAGCGCCCTCCACCAGCTCATGCTGGACTGCTGGCAGAAAGAGCGTAACAACCGGCCCAAGTTCAGCCAGATTGTCAACAACCTGGACAAGATGATCCGCAACCCCAACAGCCTGAAGGCCATGACGCCACTGTCCTCAGGGTAGGTTATAAAACATGCCGAGAGGAGGATTAGTGTTTGCTTGGATGGTGAAAACCAATATTTCATCAGATTGACTGGTTCCAAAACTAGAAGAACTGTCTACCTAGAAAGCATTTTAAGGCATAATACTGTATGTGCGCTACCGGCATAAAGGCTTTCCAGAATGTAGACAGCAACACAATTCTGTCATCTAAGACAGGGTTTCCCAGGGATCTGTATGATTGTGAAGAGATTGCATCAAAAAATATTTCTGACATTTACCGAATTTTACAAATATTGACCGACCATTCCAAATTTTGTTGTTTTTTTGACAGATATAAAACAAGAAAGAACACAACTTAAACCAAGCGCTCTGTGGTTAAAAACCTTAAAACCATTCTTATTTCAAAAGTCAGGAGTTTTCAAACCAGGAGGCCACTAGAGGATTTTAGGGTGTCTGTAAATTTTTTTATAAAATGACATTAATGAATTTGACTTTATTACCATTTTTATACTGCTTTCTAAAGACTGGTTGGAAATCAAGAGATTAATCATGAGTATTTTATTCTATTGAAAGCCATATTTTTTATAGGATTTTAGATAGGCCATATTCTCAATAAAGCTGCTTTTGAACAATATTTGTGAAAGCATTACATTTGTTAACATTAGTAAATGCATTAGTGAATAAACAATTAACAATATATTTGTTACAGTATTTATTTATCTTTGTTAACGTCAGTTAATAAGAATGCAGTTGTTTATTGTTACTTCTTAGTGCATTAACTAATTTAGTTATCTAATACAACTTTTGATTTAAAAAGTGTATTAGTATATGTTGAAATTAACATTAACTAAGATTAATAAAAGCTTAATTATTATTATTCATTGTTAGATCATGTTAACATATGGAGCCTTATTATATAACGTGCTACCAAATTGAATTGGACATTTTTCTCTTCAGGTTTACATAAGAACATTAATAGAGGTGAACAAGATGAGAAAAAATATACACCGTGAATACTATATAAATATTTTTGGAGATATCATTTGACTGATATTGGGTCTGTTCTAAAACAGAGTTAGTGAGCTGCCTCACTGTCTCCTGTTTACATAGAGAGCTGTCTTCTATGGCAGCATCCTTACTGAAATTATCCCTCATAAGAGTGCGATTTGGAATGCTCTACAGAGGTGGCAGTTCCGTGCATCATTCAAATAGCGCTCTTCACGCACAGCGCACAGGACACCAAAGTCTTTTTTGTAAGTCAGTTCAATGGTGACCATCTTTGGAAGGCTCCCAGGGTGCCATTTTTCTATTTAAACAAGTGGCATGCCAGTGCAGATCCTATCTACTTGAATGGGGAAAGGCCGAAATCTCCAAAAAAAAGTGGAATTTTCCCCCAATCATCCATTACGTAGTTCTTTAGATGCACAATTGTACGGGGTCTTCATTGCCTGATGGTATGCTTAATAATGCACCACACATTCTCAATTGGACACAGGTCAGGACTGCAGGCAGGCCAATCTAGCACCCGCACTCTCTGCTTACACAGCCATGCACTTGTAATCCGGGCAGTATGTGGTATGAAGTTGTCCAGCTGGACTGGCTTTTGGACCTGAGACAGATAACAGCTTGGATGGTCCTTTTCCTCTTTGGCCCAGAGAACATGATGGATGTGTTGTTTGAAATGTGGACTCATCGGACCAAAAAACACAGTTCCACTGTTCTACTTTCCATCTAAGATGAGACCGAGCCCAGAGAAGTCGGCAGCGCTTCTGGACAGTATTGATCTAGACTTCTGCTTTGCTTAATACAGTCTTAACTTGCATCTGTGGATTCAGAGGCAAGTGGTGTTACTTTGAAGTTTCTTTTTGACACCTTTCCAGCTATTTAGTGCTTGTCTGCCGCACTTGGTGTAGCATGTGTGTGTGTGTGTGCGTTTCATATATTAGGGGGAATTTTCAACGCCTGACCTTTTGCCCTGTCTAAGACAGACTCCCTTACGTCCTTCAAGGCATATTTAAACAGTTTCTTTCAAAACGATTCCCGTAATGCTTTCAGTCTGGAGTGAAATGCTTTGGATTCACTTCTGATACCTGTGGTGGAATGTATTGATGCCAAAGAGTTTGTGTTGTTTCTTTTGGCCTTGAATCGCTGCGTAAATCAAAGCAACTTGGTTTGATGGCTCAAATAATTTTCGAAAGCTTGAGGCTATTGAGTATTTCAAACAATTGTAGAAAAAACCCAGAAGCTAGTCTGTTTCTTGTGGACAAATGTAAAATGGCCCAATTTCTACTGTCACAATGCTGCTGGTGAAAGGCTTGGGTTGCGCGTGCTTCCCACAAGCTCTTTTCACCCGGAGGCTTATACGCCACAGAAATGTTGCTAGAAAGTACAGTCATCTGGGGATGTTAATTGCGTTTTTGAAGAATTAAGCAGGGTAGAGGATATTTTGCTCTTAAATTGTTCCCTAACATCCTTTTTGTTCCTCTCCAGAGACTGAATCTTATTGACCCAAAAAATAATATAGCCCGTAAATCCCATGTGTGTCACAATTGCCAAAAATATTCACATGAGGTTTCAGGGTTTTTTTTGCATTAATTTGCCAAATAAATGTGAATCACATGCCATTCAGGAGTGTTCCATGTATGGGTGGATTTAGTTGTGGGGACTGAATGGTTTATGCGACTTGATGTGTAAAGGCTCAATTTACAATGTATATTCACAACAATGTGACTCATCTGTCTCTCTCTCTTTCTCACTTCCCCTTTAGAGTGCATTTGCCCTTGCTTGATCGCAGTGTGCCCGACTTCTCAAGCTTTAGTTCTGTGGATGACTGGCTGGACGCTATTAAGATGGGCCAGTACAAAGACAACTTCGCCAATGGCAACTTCACCAGCTTCGACCTAGTTTCCCAGATGACCATGGAGTAAGTCTGATACCTTAAAGGAATAGTTCACCCGAAAATGAAAATTTGCTGATAATTTACTCACCCTCAGGCCATCCAGGATTTAAATTACCTTCTTTCTTCATCAAAACAGGATTTAATAGCAAAGTATCCCAGGATTTTAGCTTCATCCAATGCAAGTGAATGGACACCAATTTTTGATGGTCCAAAAAGCATATTTAGGCAGCATCAAAGTAATTCACACAACTCCAGCCGATTAAGTAATGTTTTCTGAAGTTAATCGATACATTTGTGTGAAAAACAAATTGCTAATTAAAATGTTTAACTTTAAATCGACGCTGCCGCCAGCTCTCTTTAGCTGTTTGAATTGACCTAACTCTCGTGTGAAGTACGTTCCTCTGTGGTAAACAGAGCGGAACTTCTGAATTCTCACGTGAACGTGCCAATGTGATGATGTCACACAACAGCGACATGAGGCATTGAGTGTTTATAAGAAGCGATTTTAATATACGTTTTAATTAGTGATTAGTTTTTCACACAAATGTATCGATTCACTTCAGAAGGCATTGCTTACATTTACATTTACATTTATGCATTTGGCAGACGCTTTTATCCAAAGCAACTTACAGTGCACTTATTACAGGGACAATCCCCCCGGAGCAACCTGGAGTTAAGTGCCTTGCTCAAGGACACAATGGTGGTGACTGTGGGGATCGAACCAGCAACCTTCTGATAACCAGTTATGTGCTTTTGCCCACTACGCCACCACCACTCCTTACTTGATCGGCTGGAGTCGTGTGGATTACTTTGATGCTGACTAAGTGTGCTTTTTGGACCATAAAAAATTGGTGTTTCTTTGCAGTGTGAATGTTGGTATCAATTCTTGTCTGTAGCTATGTTTCCATCCAAGTTGAAAATGTTGTTTCATGTGAAAAACCATTATAACGCATACAAATTTTTTGCAAATAAAGCCGCGTTTCCATCCACTATGTTCAAAAGAACAAAATCATTTCTTCCTGATAAATTGTAGCCACTGTGTCTCTTTAATTAATAAAACACTCGCTGTTTACAGCAGAAAGACAAAACAATGTAAAGAACTTGACAATGAATTGCCATAATCATGAGAGCCCTAAAACAGACAATTAATCGACATAAACACAATTATTTGTTTGGCAATTAATCATCAGCCAAATTTTATAATTGTGACAGCCCTAGATGCGATGATTAGTTTGTCCAGTTAAAAACAACTTATTCAGTCACGTGACTTTTTTTTACAAGGGTGTGCATCCACTGTGCGCATCTTTTATTCCTAATAAATTCAATAGGAGTTTATTTGGTAAATGTGTTTCCATCATAGTTTATTCGCATTTCTTCTTATCAAATATTTTTTTATGAGCATTTTAGAGATTTTATTAGAATCTCGATGTTTTCATTCAGCAGTTTGTGTAGCTGGCAATGCCAATCATAGTCGAAATGGGAGCCACGCCAATGTAAGCTCAAATTCCTCTCCTCACCTTGTTTACTTACCAAACACGAGCCAAGCAGACATGCATGACACACACATCATGGTGAAAACAAAAGAGGTGTTGTTTATTCAGAGACACTTGGGTTGGGTAACAGAGGATGAGAGGGATATAGGAATTTATCTGTTCTTCAGTCTTCAGCTGACATACTCAGGTCATGCCAAGTCATTTTTATTTCTACAGCGCTTTTCACAACACATTGTTTCTAAGCAGCTTTACAGAAAATTATGCTGTAATGTCTATAATATCTTAAAGACCTCATTGAGCAGTTTCAATGAAAAACGCGATGACAAATCATGCTTTAAAATTATTTGTCTTTTGGTCCCCAGTGTGCAAGACAAATGTGACTGTGGAAAGGAACATAAAACTTCTTAAGATGAAAAAAAAAACAGGGAGAAACCATGCTCAGTATGGGGAGCCAGTTCGCCTCTGGCATTTGAGTTTAGTTTGGCATCATGTGATGAAGCCAGTGAATTAAAATGTATAGACCATATTAACGCTAGCACCATCTTTGATTTTTAATGGAAATGACAATGAGGCTGTGAGGGATCGACT
The DNA here is from genome assembly GCF_025860055.1 of Xyrauchen texanus. NCBI lineage: Eukaryota > Metazoa > Chordata > Actinopteri > Cypriniformes > Catostomidae > Xyrauchen > Xyrauchen texanus. Next base: position 33,273,049 of record NC_068314.1, read on the forward strand.
TACCATCTCTTCAATGGGCTGTAATGCAGTTTAAAATGTTTTTGGATTGTGCTGCAGACAAAAAATTGATAAAACAACTGTCCAAGAACATTCAGTATACAAATACCTCCAGATAAAATGAGTTGTGGAACATCAGATGTGATCTAGGAGCTTTATACATCTTTATACCATTCATGCCATTGAAGAGATGGAAAGTCCTTCCCTCACAGCCTCGTTGTCATTCCCATTAAAAATCAAAGATGGTGCTAGCGTGAGTAAGGTCTTTTACTACAGTGTTATGTTATCTGCTTCAGAATGCTCATGTTTTGTCTTGTCTCTTTGTGTGTAGAGACATTCTCAGGGTTGGCGTGACACTAGCAGGCCATCAGAAGAAGATCCTCAACAGTGTTCAGATGATGAGGGCCCAGATGAACCAGATCCATTCAGTAGAAGTTTGACACCAGTGCCCCCATTAGACTGGGAAGAGAACAAGAGGAGGGTCATCGTAAAGGGATAGGGCGTCCACCCCAGGCCCTGAGACTGCTTTTCTTTCTGAACCACCTTGGATATCCACCTGCCCCTTCCTCTCAATAACACTCTCATTCTCCATCTGTGTTGGCCGAATCCTTCGCAAACCCCTCAGCCACCCTAATGGGCTCATTCCGGGAAAATATGGTCACACCATGTGATTGTTTAGCTTTAGCCGACACAAATCACAGGACGACCCCCCATATCCCTTAAATTTTCTCTTACTTCCTTTCCAGTTTTCTTATTTACTTATTTTTTGGTTTTGTCTTCTTTTTTTAAAGAGTTTTTGTATAGAATTTTTAAAGCAATGAGAACACAAGGAATCTATATAAAATATATAGATTGGTGTAAAAGTGCGGACTGAATTACAAGGCTACCCTTTAAAAGGGCAATGATGAAACAGGACATGAACACCTCACCCCGCAATATGCTTCTGAGATTTTCTTTATAATATTTTATGGTGAATAATCTTGAACTGTCTGCTCAGTGGCGACACGTGGGACCCTAAGCCCTCTCCCCACATTGACAGCCAAGGGAAAAGGATGCAAACACCATGAAATTGGACTTGTTTTGGCAGCCGTTACTGCCTTGAAGAAAATACGAGACTTTAGTAATTTTTGCAGTTTAGACCACTTATACATGAACAAACAAACAGGAAAAACGCCTACTCTCTTAAATAGTTACCTTGCTCACAGTGTTGCATTTGTGATTTCTCATTGCTTGGGTCGGGGGCGAAATATTTTACAGATATCACAACAGATAGAACATCATCCCTTCGTACCTCATACTCTACATATCAGATGCACTTGACAGTGTGAGGTCTAAAGTATGAACCTGATGTAGTCAAACATTTAGTTTTGGTTTCAGTTATTACTGTAGATGGATTGACATTGACATTTGATGGATTTTCTTTCACGTGTGCGAAGGGGGTCGTCTTGCATATTCTTCCTCCTTTTTAAAAGGTTTGTCATGGGCTAAGATGATTTAGTTTGAAAGACACCATCAGAAAATCTTCCCCACAGTTGTATGTAGGACAATTCCTTTAGCGTGCTCTTTTTTTATGAACTGCTTACAGAGAAAGGCCGCAAGTGCACGAACGGTGTGGTCTTTGCATCACCTACCCTTGTCACTTTTATGTTTTGATCCCTTCCGCATGTGTGCGTGTGCATGTGTGTGTGGCTCGGTGAGCCCAAGGAGCTGCAGAGCATGCGTGGTGTGAAACTGATCTCACAAAAAGCTTGGATTTGATACACTTTGCAGATCACTGTGTTGATATGCCTCTATTTTTGCCACCAAACTTAGCATTCTTTTAAAAAGATGTTTTATAATGAGGTGTTAAGGGTTTTAATATCTGATAAAGTATGCAGTTCGAGGACATTTTCATAATGGGGAAGTGATGTTTCACTTCAGCGATGACCGTGGAGTATAGTTTTATACTGTATGAGGATGTTGATGTAAAACATTTTTGAACTGGGTACATTCACATTCATCTGACAATGCATGGGGCCATTTAAAAGAAAAGTTTAGGTAGACATTCTGAACTCTAGGTGGCTTATGGGATTAAGCTGGGCCAGTTTAAAGAACACAACATAATGTTAGCAAAATATTGTAAATAAGTTGTTGTGTATAGGTTGTATTTTATTTTTTACAGAGAAGACTTACAGTTTTCCAAACATACCAAGGTATGTTACTTCCACAACACTCTGAGATCATCTCCCTCTGGTACATACACATAAGAACCAAGAAAACAATGTATATAACATTCTCAAGCAGAACACCCTGTGTTGGATTTTAGTGTACAGATTCATGTTTGTATGTGTTGTTAAAGCCGAATGGAGAGTCACTGTTGTTAATGTCCATTTTGGGCCTTTCGTTTTGTTCTAGATGGGCTGAGAGATGAACACTTGTGTGTTTGAATGTCCAGGTACATCCGCATACCAGCACTGAGATCACTGTGGTTAACCGTGTACATGCATGTATTCCATAACCTCAGGGTTGACGTGCTTTTTTAATCTACGTTAAAAGCATATGGTACTGTGAGGTCAGATCGATGCAAGTAAGGTACAAGGGCTGATTCACGTTATTGACTCATCATTGAGTGCTGATAAAGTTCCAATACAGTCTTATGACAACTCGCAGTACTACGTACAAGATGGAAAATTCGTAAGATGTCGTACCAGCCTTTTATTCCAAAGGAGACCAAGCAATCAGCAAAGAATTTCAAAGTGATACAATACCGGCATTACATTTTAGCTAGCCTCATATCCAACACTTTATTTAAAAAAAAAAAGGAAATGTCTATGAACAAATCTGATTACATGTTTAATATTTACGTATTTATGCAATACAAATGAGTGACAACAAGTCGACAACCTGAAATACGCTTCCTTCATCTCGTTCCAAACCCTAATGTATTCTTTCTTCCGTGGTGTACATAAGTTATTTCACTATTGACATCATGGTTAGTTTAGGGTAAGAGGTTAGGCTACACTTTATGGTTAGGGTAAACATTTGGGAAAGTCGAAATAACATCGTTGGTCCATTTGATTTTCTCTATGACAGTAAAAGTCATACATTTTTGTACGAGCCAACTTGTATGTTTTCTTACATTTTCACCATCTCTTGCTATTATTATGACTTGTCATAAGACCGGGTTGTAAAGTTCTTGTCATACGGTCTACAGCAGCAATGCTGATGGTGTTTACCATTATCTGTTCTTCCCATTACACAATGCTTCCATTAGAATGAAGATTCGTACAGTGCATGGGCATGAAACATCATTTTGGTCCAGCCGATAAGCCATCCCAGGTGTGAACTGCTGAGATACCTATAAATCCTAAAGACTTGAGAGATAACCCAGTCTACCTAACTCACTTTCTGATCTCTGCCGCTACCCTCAGTATTACTCTGTCATTTGTTATCGTGTGTCCAGAATGAGGGTAGAAGATTTCTTTCCTAAGAGCTTGTCACACTATATGGCCTTTAAGCTTCGGTTCTCAGCTTTTTTGAGGATCTTGGTCAATTTTTATAACAGCAGGAGACTACAGGGAGATAGGACATTAATCATGGGCACTTAAAGGTGTTGTAAGCAATCTTTTGGGTGAATATGACACCTAAAATATATCACTGAAATAGGTTTCCTGATATATCACACCAAAAAGAGTCGGGAGAACAGCCCATGCTTTTTTAGCCAATTGGAAAATGCTGTCTACCTAGCCGTCTTTTACGTGTTCTGGTTTTGGAAGAATGTGAAGTCGCAGTCACATTTACCTTTGCACTTTTTGTGCTTGCAATTTATAAAGAAGCTCACCGCTATTTCCTTGTGTATTGTGAGTATAGCTTCTACTCTACAGTATGTACAAAGCACTGCCAAACCAAACAACTTATTGGTCAATGCTGCAAATTCACATGCCAAAGTTCACCAAACTTGAACACAACGTGAAATGCACGTAGGGAAATTCTTTGCCACTTTAAGTCAATCAGAGACATTTTCAGTTATGCAGATTCCCATTGAATTGACAGTATTTCACCCGCATAATTTTGCCGTGCAAAGGTATATGTGACTGCACCTTAATTCAGTGGCTTGTTCTTTGGTTTGGAAAAAACCTCTTTGAAAAAAGACCTAAGGAAATTGCATCATGAACGCTGTTTCTTCTCTGTGTTGACATATTTCCTGTTAATTGAAATATTCTAGGTTCAATACAAGTTAAGATCATTTGATAGTATTTGTGGCATAATGTTGATTACCGAAAAAAAACAAATCTACTTGTCCCTCCTTTTCTTTAAAAAAAGCAAAGATTAGGTTGCACTGATGCACCTAAAATAGAAGTGAATGGAGCCAATTGTTTGAGGGTTTAAATGCAGAAATGTGAATCTTATAATTTTATAAAATTACTTTTTATTCCATTAAAACTGAAAGAATTAAAAAAGAAGGTTGATTTTTTTTTTTTTTTTTTGTTATCAACATTGTGCCACAAATGCTGTCGATTGAGCTTAACTTGTATTAAACCAGGAATATTCCTATAAATCAGGAAGTTTGGATAGAAAATATTGAAAGCCTTTCTGCTTTTAAAAAAATAACAATAGGCTTTAGTTACGTCACACCCATGAACTACGATTTGCTTCATGCTCGATTGGACAAGACAGCCTGTAAAGGTTACATTTGTATATCTGCTATTGGTTCACTATTGTCAACTTTTAGGATTACACAAGCATATAGATGGCTCAAGTTTAAATACCATGTGGTTCTTAACATGGAAGAGCTTTATTGCTGGTCAGGTTACCGCATCATGCCTGGACAGAACACGGTGCAAGTCAGGTTGAGAGAGAAGAATTTTCTCACATCATAAAACTACTAGTGATGGTGCCAGCAGTGAAGCACCCACCTTTATCTGTCTGTCCAGAACAGAATACCCTCTCATTATTTAATGGCTTCTCTGTGTCAGTGCTGCACTGTAATACTACGGCTCCGATTCCCTCATCTTCCTCAGAATTACATCGCTTTCTTCTTCACACTCCTTTTACAATCACTGTCACTCAAAACTGCAGCAAATCCACACATATATTTCTGCTCTGTCTCTACAGTACCAAGACCAGCATGAATTGTCATGCCAATCCACCAGCTTGGGTTGGCGTTAATCTAGCTGGTCCACCAGCATAGTCTTTCTGATGAAGCTGGTTTACCAAGAGAATCTTGCTAGTTAAAACCAGCATCCAAACCACAACTTAAGCTGGTCTTCTCAGCAGGCTGAAACTGTATTTGAATATGTCTGATCAGAAAACAAAGTGATTAAGAGTTGAGAAGTTCACAACAGTAGTTTAGTGATATTTAGAAGTGCTGCCCGCAAGTCCAAGGTGAGTTTTATATCTGCGTAACGGTACACGATTAGAAGAGCTTTGAAAGAAATCCAGTGCTGAAGAGATATCCTGTACTCTTGATCCTCATCTTATTTAGCTTGCAATGACATGTGTTATTTCGGGGGGGGTTGCACCCCCATTCCTGGCACTTTTGTATAGAGTGATCTAAAGGAACATTAGCAATGAGCCTTTCTGTCTTAAGATTTGTTGGGAGATCATTGCATATGTTGAAAGATTATGACATGTTTGGCAGTTTTGGACTTTTTGTACAATGAATTTTCTTCAACAAACCAGTATTTACCTAGAAATATTTCTTCACAACAATCTTGTGTAATTCTGTTTTCCACTGCATTTTTAATCACAGTTGCTGAAGTTTATTTCTCAGTAGGGGACTAATTACTTCACATGTCTCGTTGTTTTGTTTAACAGAACACTACATAGACCACAGACAAATGGGACGTGGCATCAAGAGTGTTAAAACATCTCACGCATGGTAGCACATTTATTGCTCTATTCACATGGACTATATCACCTTTAAAAATGTTACCACATTTACAAATGAGGCCTATAATGATGCTGGGAAAGATGGTATGCTTGCATTTCTTTTAAAAACTCAGAACCTAGCATTTTTCCAGATCAGAACTGTTGCCATCATGTTGACATGCAAATATTTCCTCCCTTTTTTGGCAAGCAAAAACACAGTTAGCACAGAACCACGCACCGTTTAAAGCTGTTTGTTGAAAGCTGGTTGAAGGCAAGCTGTGAACGGCATATGTTCGCAGATACAGCTGAACCGTTATACCAATTAAAAAACGTTATTATGATGATTATATGTGACTGTGAACGTAAATACAAGCTGGCTCTGGCTCACTCTCATTGGTCCATATTTGGTCAGAAGTTTGTTCCTGGACAGAAAATGGCTCCCCCCGAGAAGCGCTGGTGCCTGTAGGGTTGCGGCACCCTCTGCTGTTAGGCCGGCAGTAGTGCAGCTAGGCTATGATTTGCTCCGCATGTCTCTCAGCCCTAGATTTCAGTACAGGGCAGCAGACCTCTCACTAGCCCAAATTGAGCACTGCCCACCTGGACCACTGTGATGGAGATGGGAGGTACTGTATCGCTGTATAAAATGTACATTTGACTGTAACCCTGTGAATGATGTAACAATTTCATTATTTGTAATATTGTTATTGGTTTATTTTCTAAAAATGGAAAAAGCCCAACTTGACTGTCCTCATTAAAAAAAAAAAAGAGAGATATGTTATAAAACTGTCTTTTTTGATTTGTGTGTGTGTGTGTGTTTTAATGATTTAAAGATGTAGTTGTTTGGTGTTATACAGCCCATACAGCACAACAACAAAGTAATTTGTCACATACACACTTATATATATATATATATATATATATATATATATATATATATATATATATATATATATATATATATATATAGTGTATAGTGGGGAAATAGTATGGAGTAATGGGCTAGTTGTCAAATTTTTTGCAAATGTTTACTTAGAGAAAAATGTACTTAGCAATGTCAAATTTGCTAAAATTCTTCTAATTTAAGAGGGTTTTGAACACGGTGTTTGAAACCAACATACAAAAAACACATTTGCACAATTAGACTTTTGACTACAAATCTTATTGTTACTGAGATATAGATCTTGAGACAACGTCCCCATGTGACAACTAGCCCTGGTCTCCCCTTTAGAATAATAGGGCAACACTTTACATTAAGGTTCTATTTGTTATCATTAGTCAATGCATTAGGTATCATGAACTAACAATGAATCTTGGTTAACTTTATAACTACATTGTATACTAATGTTAAACGGTTGGTTAACCCAAAAATAAAAATTCTCTCATCATTTATTGACACTTATGCCATCCCAGATTACTTACTTTCCTCTGAAGAACACAAATGAAGATTTTTAGAAAAGTATTTAAGCTCTGTAGGTCCATACAATGGAAGTGAATGGGTGCCAAAATTGTCACGCTCCAGAATCCACATAAAGGAAACATAAAAGTACTCCAGACAACTCTGGTGGTTAAATCCATGTCTTCTGAAGCGATATGATAGGCGTGGGTAAGAAACAGATCAATATTTAAGTCAGTTTTCTTTCGCTTTCTCCTGTTTTTAGTGATTCGTATTCTTTGCACATATCGGGTGCAACTGGGCAGGGAGAATTTATGAGAAAAAATGTGAGAAAATCTTTTTCTCCTCCACACCTATCATATCTGAACACTTGGATTTCACCGCTTGAGTCATATAGATTACTTTTATGCTCCCTTTATGTGGAGTTTGGAACTTCAAAATGTTGGCACCCATTCACTTGCATTGTAAGGACCTACAGAGCTGAGATATTCTTCTAAAAATCTTTGTTTGTGTTCTGCAGAAGAAAGAAAGTCATACACATCTGGGATACCAGGAGGGTGAGTAAATGATGGGAGAGTTTTTGGGTGAATTATCCCTTTAACAATATGTCTTTTAATAAAAATAAATAATAATAATAATAATAATAATATATATAATAATAATAATAATATATATGTCATATTAGCATATGGCAAGTGTAGCATGAACGAAAATGAATAAGTGTTGTTAAAGTAAGTTTTTGTGATGACATATCTCAATTCCACACCATACAATGACATTCTAGAGAATTGTGTGCTCCCAACTACACTATTCAGTATTCACCCAATGCAACACAACTTGTTGAACTAAGGTAAATTCTGAAGACACCCTGAAGACAGGAGTAAAGTGAAATATCTCTTTTGAAAGTTTGCATTTATATGCCCTCCTCATGGTGGCAGCCTTTATGCCACAGCCTTTGTGCTTGCGTTCCTGTGGGGTGTTTGGGTTTGAACAAAGTGCACTAGTCTGCACTCCCCCTCCTGCTGTTCTGTCCTACTAGATCCCAGTGTCTCCACACAGCTCACCCTGCTTCAGAGACCTCATTAATGGGCCAATGTGTGAAAGCCCCACAACCTCTCAGTGACCTCGCCGAGACTGGCATGTGAAAAAAAGCCGCTCCTGGGAGGAGAACTGGGAGTTCAGGAGTTCAGTATGGATCCCGCTGACAATCCAACAGTTCTTCTGCTCTAATCCAGGCCACCCCTGCTGCCCCCCGACACTTTACGCCCTGTTAACCCCTGCCACCACGGGCTCAGCAGGAATAGCGCCAGACCCTCAGCAGAACAGAACCAAAGCCCAGTGATCATCTTTCACTGAGAATACACATGAGACAGATCAGAGTCAAAGAGATTACCCAAAAATATCCAGATTAATGGAAACAGCCCTTGCATTTCCACCATATAGCAATGACATCCATGATGCTTGCTAACCAAAATAGTTATCATGAGAATTTGCGCTCACACATCATTACTTGTGATTCGCATTTATAACAGATCACGCTGTGTCGTCATGCTAAGGAAACTACAAATCTATGTAAACAGTGGCCATGTGTGCCTCCGTGTGATTCACTTATTTGAATGGCTGCTAATAGCGCTCCCTGCTAGCTCAGCTTCATTGATCTTTGCTAGCACGCGTTTATAGTTCCACATACGTGTTCTGCAGATATTTAAAAGAGTTTTAGGTCAATCAAAGTGCAATCAGTGGCGCTTTGAGCTCTCCAGGTCATGGCATGTGCAACGAACGCAAACAGTGAGGCAAATCTGGTGGCCAAGTCATACTGTGAATATCCATCTATCACTTGTCGAAGCCATTTGGAGTGAATAGTTTGTTCTGGCAATGTATTTTTTTTATCCCATCCCAATCATCCCATGCCGAGAAGATTTACTTCCACATCCCTAACAGTTCTCATACTTCCCCCTCTGTCAATACAAATATTATAATGTAGTATATTCCAAATTCTGTGCAAACGAACCCAAGAGAATCATTACAGTGTGACCTTTTCCAAACAACCACTTGAGTTCATGATGACAGCTTTTCACATCAGGAATCATTTTTCCCTTTCTTATCAGGTTGTGTGAGGTGAAATAAACAGATGTGTGATAGTATGCTAGCCGTGAGGGCCATAACAATATCCTTACCCATAGAGTGTGTGTGTGTGTGTATATATTAGTTTATTTCTTAAATCTCTGAAAAATAATGAAATAATAAAATAAAATGTAAATAATGTTCTATGTAGACAGATGGTGGTTGATGTAGAAAATAAACATTACTCCTCAATGCTAAACCAACTACATTTCAATCTAGTAGTAATTGTGTTTTGCAAATGTCAGAATCTGGAGACCTTTTGAAACAGTTAGCTTTCACACAGAGGATTGTGGAGGATTTTTGCCAGATTGCTGTAAAATTGGTGAATCAGAGTGCTGGAGGAAGTGTTGTTACATTTGACTTGAATCTAAAATGATTCAGTACTCTAAATGTGCGCTTGGTGTGTGTGGTTGGATTATTCTATTATTACCCACATGAGGTACAATTATGAATTACTTTTTATTAGTACTAATATTTTTAGTATTAGTATAAACAATAATAATGTTGTTTTAATAGTGTCATAAATTTTGTTAATGTAAATTAAAAAAAAATGTGCACAGTTTTTATCATATATTGGACAATATTTAAACTTTTTAAATTGCATGCGTTTTTCCAAATAGAAATGCTCAGACAATTATTTCACATTTATTTGTAAATATATTTATTTTTATTATTATTAGTTAATAATTAATTAACTACAACTACAACCCATTCTGCTATAGCTAATACTACAACTACTACTAATAATAATATAATAATTATTATTATTATTATTGATTGTAAATCAACTTTGAGCTTGTGATAATAATAATAATAATAATGTTTTAGTAGTAGTAGCAGCATACATTTTGTTAATTTCCATCCATCCATCCATCAGTCAACCGCTTATCCTGTGTACAGGGTCGGTGGGGGCTGGAGCCTATCCCAGCTAACATTGGGCTGAAAGGCGGGGACACCCTGGACAGGTCCATTTTGTTAATTTAATTTATTTAATTTTTTCATAATGGACAATATGTTTATTATTATTAATATTACACTTCTGTACTACTACTTCTACCAATAATAATAATAACAATAATAGAAATAATATAATATTTATTATATAATATAATTATTATTTTATTATTATTTGTAGTAGTAGATTTGTTTTTGTTTTAAAAATGAAACTGATTATGAACATTATGTGAATTAGAATTATTATTTGTGGATATACAAAATAAATAAATAAAATGTTATTTTATATATTATTATTATGTTATTGTGAATTCAAGCCTACAGATGTGGAAAATAATGGATAAGAACAGCAGATCAGTAAATGCTACAATGCTTGTTCTTCTCATGCATGAAAATTTGCAGCTGTGTAATAGAATTTACCCTCCCATTACAAATAAAATAGTTTTTAAGCAGGTCTCTGCTGAACCCAGATATAATATAAAAATCCAATATAAATGTTTGATATTAATACAACACAGTACGGTAGAATATAGGCAGTTGCCTTGTAAATTATACAATGCAATGCATACATTTTTGCATTTTCTACTTCTACTTATTTTTATTATCATCGATATATTACAAAGTTGTCCAGTTGAAGGCAAGCACTGAGCAGTGGTATGTCCATAATTATTAAATAAAATATAAAAAATACAAATCAATTCTGACCCACCACCAGATATCAGGTCAATTGTAATTTCAGTATGAGCAAAAGCCTTCGACAGAAACACTAATTGGTCTCCGGGATAAACTGTATGACACAAGACACAAGGGCAAGGCATGTGTTTGCTTTTATTTTGATGTACACCATGGCTACGTTTAAGATACACATGGACATATATTAAGACGTATTTCAAAAGGTCTGCCGTTTTCTCAATTCAAACCACATTCCTTATGAGAGACACCATTTTTAAACATTTAAATGTTGAAAGATCTTGGAGTGTACTCTTAAGAAGATAGAGAAGCTCTTGCACCCCACAATTACTAGAGATCCTTTGCACATTTCTCCAACTTTAACCGACGACATGAGCCTTTTGAAAAACTGCGGAGGAACTTAATGCAAGACAGAGATCCAAAATGCTTTGCAGCTCATTTCAAGTAAATTTGTCCCAGACATACAATTTGCCAGACAGAGAGAAAGAGAATGTTCATAATAACTAAAACATTATATTTTTTAAGAGACGAAATACAGAGAAAGGGGAATCTACATTAAGAGAATAGAGTTGAGGAAAGCATTACTTAAATGCATTTACAAAAACAACAATAACAAAAAAGGATGAAAAGATGTCTATTCATATTAAACAAAATGGCAAGTGGATTACTGCACAAATTGTGCATAATGGATAAAGATTCATACCATACAAAGCAATTGAAGACTGATTTCAAATGTGAATTTGAGGTCCATTTGAGGTTTCAGTGCTGTACAATTACAGTCGATTACATGTGATTTCATGCCAGAAATGGAATGAAACACAAAATGTCTCTGTCAAAAAATAGGTTTAATGCTGAGAGCTACAGAAGTACTCTAAAATAAAACGAATCCAATTTTACATTAACAGCAAACACACATTTATATACACTTACACACTTAAGGGACAAATTCCTCCACAGTTGACATGGTTGTGTCTGACCTATTTAAAACTGTGAAATATGGAGTGCGAGGTGCAGACACAAACACACAAACACATACACGAGTGTGGCAAAAATGTCCCTCTAAAGGCGTCAGCATCGTGTCTGACCTGCTGAGTTTGACCTACTTAACACCATGAACTCTGAGTCGTTGGGACACACACCTGCGCACATGTACTGTACTGAGAAAAGCTGCAAACAAACAACAGAGACATCACAACAATTATGGCTCTCCAAATGTTATCACTGCATGCTTGCCCTACAGCTACATTTAAGAGATATCTGGTACAAGATTGGGTTCATTATGCCATCTGCACCTCTGAAACTGATGGAGAAATTATAGAAATTATGTAATTGCAAAATTAAAGGTACAGTACATGTAGAAGGCTTTTGATCACTAAACATCAGTATTCAGTCGCCATCTAGTGGAGACTTTTCTGTAGTACATAAGTGTAATTCATTAATATATTTATTAAAATTGTATTTATTTGTTTAGCCTTCTGTATATGAACCGGTGAATTTATACATATATAGGCCCCTATATATATATATATATATATATATATATATATATATATATATATATATATATATATATATATATATATATATATATGCACACTCACCAACCACTTTATTAGGATCACCTGTACACCTACTTATTCAAGCGATTATCTAACCAGCCAATTGCATGGCAGCAGTGTGATGCATAAAATTATGCAGATATGGGTCAGAAGCTTCTGTCAATATTCACATCAACCATCAGAATGGGGAAAGATGTGATCTCAGTGATTTGGACCGTGGCATGATTTTTGGTGCCAGATGGGCTGGTTTGAATAATTCTGTAACTGCTGATCTCCTGGGAATTTCACGCACAACAGTCTCTAGAATTTACTCAGGATGGTGCCAAAAACAAACAAACATCCAGTGAGGGGCAGTTCTGTGGATGGAAATGCGTTGTTGATGAGAGCGGTCAACGGAGAATGGCCAGACTGGTTAGAGCTGACAGAAAGTCTACAGTAACTCAGATCACCACTCGGTACAATTGTAGTGAGCAGAATAGCATCTCTAGGATAGAAAACACAACAGCAGAAGACCACATTGGGTACTATTAGGATCATAGTGATCCTAATAAAGTGGAAGGTGTGTGTATAAACACCGATCAGACACAACATTAAAACCACTTGCCTTATATCGTGTAGGTCCCCCTGTGCCACCAAAACCGCTCTGACCCATTGAGGCATGGACTCCACAAGACCTCTGAAGGTGTCCTATGATATCTAGCACCAAGATGTTAGCAGCAGATCCTTTAAGTCCTGTAAGTTGAAAGGTGGGGCCTCCATGCACCTGACTTGTTGGTCCAGCACATCCCACAGATCCTCAATCAGATTGAGATTTGGAGGCCAAGATTTGGAGGCCAAGTCAACACCTTGAACTCTTTATTATGTTCCTCAAACCATTCCTGAACAATTTTTGCAGTGTGTGGCAGAGCGCATTATCCTGCTGGATGAGGCCACTGCCATCAGGGAACACCGTTGCCATGAAGGGGTGTACATGGTCTGCAACAATCTTTTGGTATGTGTCAAATTAACATCCACATGAATGCCAGGACCCAATGTTTCCCAGCTTGAACATTGCTCAGAGCATCACACTGCCTCCGCTGGCCTGACTTCCCCAGGTAAACGACGCACATGCACCTGGCCGTCCACATAATCTAAAAGAAAACCTGATTCATCAGACCAGTCCACCTTCTTCCATTGCTCCATGGTCCAGTTCTGATGCTCACTCGCCCATTGTAGGCACTTTTGGTGGTGGACAGGGGTCAGCATGGGCACTCTGAATGATCTGCAGCTACGATGCACTGTGTGTTCTGACACCTTTCTATCATGGCCAGCTTGAAATTTTTCAGCATTTTGTGCTACAGTAGCTCTGCTGTGGAATCGTGCCAGATGGGCTAGCCTTCGCTGCCCACGCACACCAATAAGCCTTGCGCTTGTTAAAGAGTGGCGTGCTGTTGTGCAACCCTGATAAATTCTGTTTCCGTTTGTCCTACGAAGGCCATCTCGCTTAAACAAGGCTTGTTTAAAGGAGAACGCTCAGTATACTGCAGCCTTCAAAGGACACATCCTAGCTAGCACGCAGCCTTCGAAACGAGACACAGCTCAAGAAAGCAGGAAATTACCTTTTATCCAAAGCGACTTACAGTGCACTTATTACAGGGACAATCCCCCCGAAGCAACCTGGTGTATACTGCCTTGCTCAAGGACACAATGGTGGTGGCAGTGGGGATCGAACCAGTGACCTTCTGATTAACAGTTATGTGCTTTTAAAGACCAAAAGCTCAAAAATGGTTGGTCATGATTACGCTCAAAGTACATATTTCAAATCAGCAATAAAATTTGACGATACTGGTATCATGAATTGTGATTCTTTACCTCATATTATGGTAAAGAAAAAAGAATAAAATAAATAAAATCCAACTAGTATAGCTAATTACAGAGTTGACTGACAGGTGATGTTTGTATTTAAAAGGTGATTGGCTCTTTTATCTGTAAGGCGGGACTTCATTTCTACATCCATTGACCTTTGGGTGCTCCTTGGTTGAGCATTCCAATTTCTCCATTTCATTTTAATAGAAGTGGTCTGTCTCTGCTAAATATTCTCTGATTCTATGTCCTCCTGTCCGTTCGTTCTTTAAAATGTTGCGTGGAAAGAACTCAAGTCCGTTCTCTGCATTTTTAGAATTGAGAAACAAACAGTATCTATCCATTTGTTAGCAACATAGGCTACACAACATAAAAAACATGGCATCAACTAAATTCACATTTGAGGTATAGCTTTAACTGTGTCTCGTTTCGAAGGCAGCACGCTAGGTAGGATGTGTCCTTTGAAGGCTGCAGTATACCGAACGTCCTCCTTTAAACAAGTCTCATTGAAATGAGACGGCCTTCGTAGGACAAATGGAAACGGAATGTAACATGTTTGCTATGACAGCACGCCACACCTTAACCAGCGTGAGCACTTTGAGTGAGAAGGGAACAAAGTCCCTCTGGAAGAGAATGCATGAGGTACATTTTAGGAGAGTTATAATGCTGTAGAGAGAAAATAAAATCGATTTTTACAGGTATACTTTTAGTCTAATAATTTATAATTATATATGAATATTTATACAAATTATATACTCTGCACCCATCCACTGAGGTATTTCAACTTGGGAATTAACATGACGTAATTTTTTTTTAGACAGTTCCGTTGAATCAAAGAATTGTGGGTTGTGAGTGCCCACAAAGGATACACCTCATGCATCCTCCGAATTCCCGTGAAAGATGGTTGCATTCGAAATGTCCTACTCGATTTTATGAAACGAGACATCCCCGATGACGTATGTGACCTCCGGAGGACGCATCATTCCAAACGAGACACAACGTTTGTGTAATTTTTGATGTAGAACAAAACATCCAAGTATCTTCAAGTAAACCATACCACAGACCTCATTTTACTCGTGGCTCGAAAATGCTAATTCACTTCTGAGTTTTTGAACTACAACCTGTAGATTACAGCGCTAAAGTAGTCTTACTCCACAAGACTGTAGCAGCATAATCAGATTCTAAGACAAATGAACAAACATAAGGACGATGTACAGGAATTTTTTCAGTACGTGGCTGCAACCAACTCTGATACATTTTTAAACTAGTGAATGTACCTGTTACTGTTACAGGATGACATATAATAAAAAATAAACACATTTTGGTTGCCAAAATTCTGCCATTATTTACTTACCATGTTGTTTTAACCTACTATTTTTTTCTTCCATGGACATAATCTCCAAGCACCATAAAAGTAGTCTTTATGACTAGAGCACTAGATTTTTTTCATGTTTTTAAAAACAAAAAAATAAGTAATGGCGGAACACGTTGAATTTGCAAATGTTTAAATAAAAAATTAAAATAAATAATAAACAAATATTACTCCAAGGATCCGTTATTGTACCTCTGCCCTCATCTAGTAATCACAAACGACTGATTGGTCCATCCTGACAAGCGCTGAGAACAGTATGAGTTATCACGTGCCCAGCCTCTCCATTAGCAGCGGTCAGGATTAAAAGTTAACCACGAATTTTTTTACTGAGAAACTTTGATAACCATTGATTAAATAGGAATTTAAATATGCATTGTGCAAGAAAAAAAATTTAATCAGGTTTCCAAAGCACTATTATCGCTCTAAATTTATCGAAGGGCTTATTACATGTAGCCCCGCCCCAGACTCACGCCATTGGCTGACTCAGAATTTCACATGTCACTCAAACAACAAAGTGTTGAAAAGCGCCACAGAGCCTGTGTTTAATACACATTTTGAAGAGATCAAACTATAAATGGTTTACTTATAATTGTATCTGAGATAAAAGACAGCAATTGAAAAAACAACAACAACAACAAAAAAAAAACATTTAAAATACATGTCTCATATTTTGTCTTGTTGGATTGACGATACCACAAGCCGGAGTTTGTTTTGGAATAGGAGCTTCTTAAAATAAGATGAGGTCGTCAGTGAATGAAAACAGACTGAACAATTATTTTAGGACTTTGCTTTCAAGAAGAGGACATTTTGATTGCGGTGAGTGACTTTTAAGTCGTAGCTTTCTGCTTGAATGTTTCAGTGGTTATAACGTGATTGCGCGGTACATTTATCCTAAATGGGGTGGGGGGTGCTCCGAAAGTCCAAAAACGTCTCCATATTAGAATGCCCCTCAAATGAGGAAGCCGGTAAACGCCTGATGTCGATACTGATGTCTCTCACAGATCCAGAGTGGTGCATTCGAAATAACTATGACCTCACTGACCAGCAGATGGCAGCAGTGTCTTCATTTTTCACCGACAACGCTTGCCTTAGTAATTTACCTTGGGCTTGCAGTTAGTTGTATTACAAAACCAAGATGGGCAATTATTTCTTTTGTGCCTTTTTTCTGTTTTAAGCCTCTTTCCTCAGTAAAATACTTAAATTTATTGATCAATCCACACTTCATGTAGATGAATTTATGATTTAGAGAAAAAAAATCCTCCCATGCCCAAGGTCTCAGTAAATCTGACCCACCATCTTTCAACTTCTTCTGCTCTTTAAATTTTGTACATTATATGGAATCCTCAGAAGCAGTGGAGATGTTCTCTGAGGTGTAACATACACATCAATCATACATGACAGTTGAATGTCAGAGATGATAGAGAAATATTCCTTTTAAAGGATCAGTGCACATAGCAGCTGTCAGAAAATCTTTGTTGAATCTTCTAAATTGACAATTTGTTTGCTTAAATTACAGGTAACCAACAAACATGCTGACACCTTAATATGACAAACTATAGTTTCTGGTATCTCCACTTTTTTATTTTTTTAATGGCAAATAGATTTTTTCTTGTTTTAAGCAAAACCGCTATTCATTTTGGTTGATTTATGCTTGAAACAATATACTTAAGCAATCATTTATCTTATTTTTAGGATGTTTAGATCATTTACTGGAAACCAAGTCAAAAATATTGATCAAGTATTTCCATTTGCATGCTGTGCAAACATCCTTGCAAGTTTAATAAATCAGTTCTTTACATTTTTAAATGCCGTGTTCAGATTACTTTGCTGATTGGGCACAAAATGAATGTTGTGGGTGAACTCGGTACACAGAGCCAGCTGAGCTGGTTCCAGGAGAATGGACTGTGTTGAGACGAGGTCTGTGCTTGGGAGATGATGTTGACATGAAAATGAGTGAGGGCTTTATTAAAGACAGTTCTGCCAGACAAGTGAAGGAGAAATGAGGGCACCAATGTCTCTTCTTTTACTCGCTTTAGTCACAGTCCATCCCTCATCCATCAATCCCAGAAGTGAGAAGCTTCCATAACAGACCGAATCAGCCCTCAACTAATCATTCTTACTGTATCCTAATGAAGGGACAATCCTTCTGCACTCCTCTTTTAAAGCTTGTTTTCAATGTTCCTCTTTTTATATCAGCCGGTTTGGCTGAATGATAGCTGGCCGGCTTCAGTAAAGGAATGGTCCCTGTTGGAGCTGTTATCTGTGGCATTATTCTGGCAGTGAAATGGGCTGGACCCAGGAGGGGACAGCTGAGTCATTTGGCAAAGACTAGAAAGCCGATTGGTCGGGGACATTATGAGGACAACATTAGATTTGTGACCACCTTATACCGCCGTTGGCAACTCTTCCTATGAAGCACGACCATTGGGTCGGCAATTCTTTCAAGACAAAAATCATTACCAGCTAATAACCTGTACCTGATGGATGGCAAATGTATGTTGTTTTACAGCTAAAATAATGATCATAAACAGTAAAATGATTTGAGATATTTTTCATTGCCGCTAGCAACGCCAAGGTCATGGGCTCGATTCCCATGGAATACACAAAGAGACAGTTGTATAACTTGAATGCACCATGAGTTGCTGTAGATATAAGGTTCAATGACGTGATGCTCTTTTTTTCTAGATCGTATAAATTATTCAAAAATATATTATGCAATTGAAATACAACCATTAAATGAATGAATTCACCTCTTCTATGATAAAAATGTTTTCAGAGTTCAAAGTCATTTTGATATATATATATATATATATATATATATATACACCAATCAGCCACAACTTTAAAACCACCTGCCTAATATTGTGTAGGTTCCCCTTGTGCCGACAAAATAGCGCCAACCTGATATTCTTCTCACCACAATTGTACAGAGCGGTTATCTGAGTTACTGTAGACTTTGTCAGTTTGAACCAGTCTGGCCATTCTCTGTTGACCTCTCTCATCAACAAGGTGTTTCCATCCAGCAGAACTGCCGCTCACTGGATGTTTTTTTGTTTTTGGCAGCATTCTGGGTAAATTCTAGAGACTGTTGTTCTTGAAAATTCCAGGAGATCAGCAGTTACAGAAATACTCAAACCAGCCCATCTGGCACCTACATTCAGCAGCGCAGTGCATAAAATCATGCAGATACGGGTCAGGAGCCTCAGTTAGTGTTCACATCAACCATCAGAATGGGGAAAAAATATAATCTCAGTGATTTGGCACATGCAATGATTTTTGGTGCCAGACGGGCTGGTTTGAGTATTTCTGTAACTGCTGATCTCCTTAGATTTTCACGCAAAACAGGCTCAATGGTTCAAACTGACAAAGTCTACGGTAACTCAGATAACCGCTCTGTACAAGTTTGGTGAGCAGACTATCATCTCAGAATGGGTTGGCACTGTTTTGGCAGCACGAGGGGGACCTACACAGTATTAGGCAGGTGGTTTTAATGTTGTGGCTGATCGGTGTGTGTGTGTGTGTATATATATATATATATATTTCATTGTGGCAGGGTGGAGGACGGGACCAGGTGTGTAGTATCACGACCCGGCCCCGCCCTCCACCCTGCCACATTCACTTTGAAAACGTTTTGGAAATTAATGATTTAAGTTGTGTACACACTGGTGTATTCAAGGTGCAAGTAAAGTATTTTAAACCTTTTACTTGATGGTGACACCACATAATATTTACTTAAAGATTACATTTCTATGAACTTGACACAGATTTAACATTTTTATCACTTTGGACAACCTTATTTGGCAACGACCCGTAAACAAAGTGCCTAATCCATCCATCCATCCATCTTCAACCGCTTATCCGAAGTCGGGTCGCGGGGGCAGCTGCTCCAGCAGGGGGCCCCAAACTTCCCTATCCCGAGCCACATTAACCAGCTCTGACTGGGCGACCCCGAGGCGTTCCCAGGCCAGTGTGGAGATGTAATCTCTCCACCTAGTCCTGGGTCTTCCCCGAGGCCTCCTCCCAGCTGGACGTGCCTGAAACACCTCCCTAGGGAGGCGGCCAGGGGGCATCCTTACCAGTTTCTACCTCTGTTATCTAATTTCTACCTCTATTATCTAGCTGTTTATCTAATGATGAGGAAAGCACAGACATAGAATGGCAAATTATGTTATAGAAATTACAGGTCTAGATTTGTTTTGAAATTTTGAAAAATAGTTATTTTTTACATTATTTTGTAATTATATATATATTTCTGCTGATGTATGAATATTGTAAATGTATATCCCATGTTTGGTAACAAAATTGCTTGATATAAAATGAAATGCAGAGATGCAACACAACACCCTGCTCTTTCATATCTCTCTTTCATCACTGTTTTCCTGTTTCACAGGACTTATCTGAGCGCACACAGCTGTGCTTTTCCCTTCAACAGTAAAATAGCTTGTCACATATCAGTGAGTTCTCGCCCTCACAAGCTGTTTTCTCTCTTTTACCGTCTTGCCCTGTTCCTCAAGCAGTGGCCCGAATCAGCACAAAAATCTCACAAAAGAGCCTGTGCATAATACTTTTGGATTCTTATACATTTCATACTTCAAGATTCAGTGTGGCAGTATTCTGTTGTTGTATCTCGATAGACTTTTTAATCTTGCATTTATATCTTCTTTATAGGTTTTCTTTTTTTTTTACGATTTACATAATTTAGTTTTACATGACCTTTTTACACCATCTCTATAACTCTATAACTCTCTAAGTGTTGTGGAGTAGTTAAAGGGATAGTTCACCCCCAAAAAAAAATTCTCTCATCATTTACTCACCCTCATGCCATCCCAGATGTGTGTGACTTTCTTTCATCTGCTGAACACAAACAAAGATTTTTAGAAACATATCTCAGCTCTGAAGGTCCATACAATGCAAGTGAATGGTGAGCAGCATTTTGAAGCTCAAAAAGCATATACATGCAGCATAAAAGTAATTCATAAGACTCCAGTGTTTTAATCCATGTCTTCAGAAGTGATATGATAGGTGTGGGTGACAAACAAATCAATATTAAACTTTTTATCTTTACTTTAAATCTTCGCCAAATAGCCCTCCTATACACATTCACAAGAGTTCTTCTTCTTCTTTGTATTTTTGCTGATTTGCATTATTCATGTATATCACCACCTTTTGGGCTTTTGTGGAAATATGATTTATTTTTTTATTTCCTTTATTCCTCACTTTTTTTCTTTCTCCTCCCTGCCCAGTAGGTGGCGATATGCATGAAGAATTCAAATCACTGAAAAACAGAAGAAGGACAAATTGGTCCTCTTCTGAACATGCATAGGACAGCTGTGTGAAAGTAGATTTATAGTAAAAAAAAAAAAAAAGGACTTAAATATTGATCTCTTTCTCACCCACACTTATCATATCACTTCTGAAGACATGGATTAAACCACTGGAGTCTTATGGATTACTTTTATGATGCCTTTATGTGATTTTTGGAGCTACAAATGTCTGATCACCATTCACTTGCATTGTATGGACCTACAGAGCTGAAATATTCTCCTAAAAATCTTTGTTTGTGTTCAGCAGAAAAAAGTTCGTACACATCTGGGATGTCATGAGGATATTTTATTATTAAACCTTTATTTAACCAGGAAAATCCCATTGAGATTACTAATCTCTTTTTCAAGGGAGTCCTGGCCAAGACAGCGGCACAGATCACAACAATTTAGTACATTACAGACAATTTCATAACAATTTCATAAGTTATGTTAATGATGATAGAATTAATTTATGTGTTTAATGATGATGTGGTGGTGTAGTGGTCTAAAGCACATAACTGGAAATCTGGTAATCAGAAGGTCGCTGGTTCGATCCCCACAGTCACCACCATTGTGTCCTTCAGCAAGGCACTTAACTCCAGGTTGCTCCGGGGGGATTATCCCTGTAATAAGGGCTCTGTAAGTCGCTTTGAATAAAAGCGTCTGCCAAATGCATAAATGTAAATGTTAATGATGTGAGATTGAATGAGACTGTAGCTATCCTGGGACGCCTGGGATTTTTCATACCACAGTTTAGTCACGATCACTGACAGCCTGTCCTTCCACTCACCATCTATCTGCCAGCTGATTGGACATCTTTGCCTTCACTGTCCTAGACAAGAGGATGTCTTTGATATCACATGGATAAAGTCTGTGTGTCTTTTCTGAAATAGTGTGATTGACTTGATGCATGAGTCACATGGCTGGTCTTTCCAAAGAGGAATATTTTCTTTCATGTGAGGAGGGAGCAGAATACTAACACACAGCAGTCCACGTCACATCTCGCACATGGGGGACTTATCTCCGTGGCAACCGGCCTGCTGTGGTATTTTAGGGTTGATCCTCAAACCAGCCAAATATTTGTTTTTCACCTTCATGCTCATGTTGTTCCAAACCTGCATGTTTTTTATGTAGAACACAAAAACGTTTTAATGAAAATGTACTTTCGGGTTGTTTCGCACCAAAACATATGTTTTCAGAAGACTTGGAATATTACGCACGAGCTGCGTAGACTAGTGTGATACTTTTGGGTTCTTTTAAAGCTTATAATAATGAAATAATGTTATGTGTTAATTAAAAGTTAAGCTCAGTCGATAGCATTTGTGGCATAATGTTTATTACTACAAAAATAGTTTAGCAAAAATCAAGGTTACTGTAAGGATCTTACAATGGAATTGAATGTGACGACATTTTGGTGGGTTTAATTTACACTTGCATTAATTCTACCATTAAAAAATGAGTATTATTTGAGCTGTGAAGTTGTTTAAATTATTATTTTTATGGTTGTTTTAGGATTTACAGTGTTACTTCGTCATGGCAACAAAGTTGTAAAATTGGATATAACTACATAGGAAAGGTTAGTGATTTTATCACACTAAAATCGTATTTGCATACATAATGTTTACATCTTGTGGCTATACTTTTGAAACAGTATTTTAACGTTTACGGATTAGCCTGATTTACTTCCATTGTAAGTGTCTCGTTGTAACCCAGATTTTTGCTTTTTTTAAAGAAAAGGAGGGACAAGTAAACATATTTTTTTTTTGTGGTGATCAACATTTTGCCACAAATGGTGTCGACTGAACTTAACATGTATTAAACCTGGAATTTTCCTGTAAAGTGAGTCCCTATCATTTGCCATTGTATTGAATAGACTGGTCGTGACATTTATTAAAACATGTATTTTTGTGTTCTGCATAAAATAGAAAGTCATGCGGGTTTCAGGGATTCAACTCTCTTTGAAAACCTAGAAATGTCTGGGATTTTGTCAGGTCTGGAAAAATCATGGAAATTAGTTACATTTTAAAAAGTCAGACATTTCTTTAAAGAAAATCAATTTTTCTTGTTATGCTCAGCTTTAAAATATTTAATTGGCTGGAAATGGCTCTTTTTGGCTACAATCTATATGAAATGGTTTTTGAAAAAAATGTTTAAACTAAATAACTGAAAAATGTATGGAATTATCGTGTAAATTAATTGGTTAAAATTGTAGGAACCTTGGGGTTTGAAGTGAGGAAATGATGACAGAATTAACTACTAGTTTCATGGAAGTTATGTAACCTTCAATGTATAAACTGTAAAATCACCAAAGAAAAAAATGATCATTTTAAGCAATTTGTTTTTTATAATGACAATGATAAATATGAGTTGTCATAGAGTAGATATAAAATGCAATAACATATACGGAGGACCATCATTTATCTAGAATTATGAGTAATTCTACATTTTAACACACTGAATTGTTAAAAAATGGCATGCTCACTGTAGTGGACCCCATGAATCAGAGGACTAATGCAAATTCACATTCGTCTTTTCAAGTTTAAAGAAATCACGACTTGGTTAGTCTTTAGGAATTCAAAGTCTAGTTTAATGTTGCATCACCAAGGTCACTTTTGATAGATTACACAGACACACACATAAGTGGCATTTGAAGGTTTTAAATTAAAGCTGCTCTGGCATTGAGAGAAAGTGGTCGATAAGAATGAGACAGAGGTGAAAGAGCAAGAGATTTCCATTTCTGGTTTATTTCTGGTCCGCACCCTGCAGCTCCCACTCTGCCTGCCCTCTGACTGCTTGGCTGGTGGTGGCATGTTAATGATGTCGTTCTTTCAAGCTGTCTCTTCCGCTGACCTTTTGACCCTTTCAACATGATGGAGAAGTATTTGGAATGTTTTGGAATAGAAAAGCAAGCATGGAAGCGAGACTTCAGGAGCATGATTTTTCACTGGTCATGTGGATATAGTCATCTCTCCTAGTTCTTTATCACTCTGTGATCTCTACAAGTAAGCTTGTAAAATTATTTAAACTCAAATCAATATTTCATGGACATTTACTTATTTATTTGGCAAGTAGTTGTGTAATAAGCTGGATAATGAGCGGTCAGATGGTCAATTTGGCTAAATAAACACCAACAGAACTCTGACGCTAACCAGAGGTGGAATTTAGTTGTTTTTGGAGACTCTACAGCCTCTTCAATCATAATAATGCAATTTCAACTCAAATCAATATTTAATGGACATTTACTTATTTATTTGGCAAGTAGTTGTGTAATAAGCTGGCTAATGAGCAGTCAGATGGTCATTTTCGCAATATAAACACCAACAGTACTTGTTTTTGGAGAATCCACAGCCTCTTTCTTCACACATAATAACTCAATTTCAACTCAAATCAATATTTCATGTCCATTTAATAATTTATTTGTTAAGTAGCCATGTAATAAGAGGGATGATGTTCAGTTGAAAGAATCATTATCGGAAAATAAACCCCTTCAGGGAGATGAAAGACCTGGCTGGTCCTGATCACTCTGTCAGGGTTCATTTAGAAAATAACCGGTTTGCTTGTAGACTACCCCTTGGATAATACACCTCACAGTGTTAAGTGATAAAAGTATGAATATCATTGCATTGGAATACAAAATATAATGCACACCATTTAAGCTACATGTTTTACTAATAGAAGTTGGTTATAATGTAGGTTTCAAATGTTAAAACAATAGATATTCTATTTAGGTGATTATCAAACATAAGTGGAACATGTACCTAGTTAGTGTGCACTTGTGATTATTCTGGTTTACATCCACTTAAATAACTTTGGCTCCAGCTTTGCAAAAAATGGCTCAGAAAAGTTAAGTTAATTCAAAGCTCTAGCAGCATTTGTTAGCAGATGACTCCTGGTTTGATGTATTATTATTTAATGCAGTGACATTCATACCTTTTTAAGTATGGCTTCCAAAGTTAAGCATCCGAATGCTTTTGGGGGGCCACTGTATATTGAATTTGGAGCAGCCCTTTACCATGTGAGGTAATCGAGCTTCATAATCCATGCAGATGTTCAGATGATAAACGCCGTTGGAGGAAAGATGGAATCGTGACGATAATCAAACAGTTTTATTTACAACATACTATTAACAAAAAGATGACAAGGAAAAATGTGTTGCATATTACCAATGTCTTGTTGCCAAAACCAGGTAGGACTTCTGGACAAATCTCATGTCACATAATGAATATTCATTAGGAAGTTTTATAATGCGTCTCACTCCCACTTTTCATACAGTAAAATCCCTAATAAGTTGACATTACTCAAATGATTGAGTAAACTCGTTCCCTCAATTGAATTAAGTAATGGTTTCTCTTGTGAAATCTGTGAAATGAAGCTCACTTGGTTTTCATATAGAATGAATTTAACTGAACTTAACTTAATTAAAGTTATGGTAACGAGTTGCAAGAAGAATTAATTCAGATTTGCTTTTTAAACATTGTTGTTTCTACTAATAGAATTGACTCAAATTTAGATCATACAATAATACAGCTCAAGTAAAGAAGATTATGACTGATTCTAGGTCAGTCTTTTAATACACTTATCCATAGTGAAGGTATAAATGTAAGCGCAGCGTAGTTCTAGCGGGAAGACCATTAGCTGGGTAATTCCTAGCCAATCGCATGTAAGCCATTGCTTTAAAAGTCTGCTCACAATCTATCACATTGCGTTTCAGTATGCTAACACGGCAACCTCCACCACCCCACAACCACCAGTTGAGCCCTGTCCCGCACGGGGGTAGGCTCCTCCTCCCTGCCTCCTATCTCCGGCAGGATATGATGGTTCCGAGTACAACTCCCTCGGACGGCCAGACGGGGCCTACGCCAAAGAGAGACATTACTTTTCTGTTTTACATTCATCAAATAAATGGCATCTTAAACCTCACTCAAGCCTGTGTGTCTTCCCGATAGAAATGAACTTCTGTGGAGAATTATGGATGTTTAGGATAAATAAGTTCAAGGAACTTAGATATTTGAGTTATGAGCCCAAAACTTGGCATTTCAAGTAATTAAGACAACTTGATATTTCATTTAGGGATTAAATTGGAGCATCGATTTCAGAATAATGCATTTTTAATTTATAGATGGATCAGCGTTTATACATGGTTCTTTTCTCCAAATAGAGGCTGTTGTTGTCCACCCCGTGGGCTTACCGTGGCCTCGTCTGTGAGTCGCTGTGTGCTATCCAGAACGCCCTTTGTTTTTGTAGAGTCCACTGAGACTGATCCCGGAGCAACTAGAAGGATCTTCTCACAAGCAGATTGTTGAAGTGTGTCCCATTTTCCTGCAAAGCTGACATTAAAAGATGTTTTGTCTAGAAGGAGAGGTGTGTCTTTCAGCCCCATGTGGAAAAGCACAACACAGGTGGACAGAAACAAAGAGAGAAAATAGGTGACGGTGATTGTAATGGAGCATATACAGGTACGCCTAATGGTTTTTAACATGTGACAAATTGCATCTCTTTGAAATCAGCAAGACACACTTTGCAAGTGCTGATAACATGCTTGTTTGCCTACGTCTAATTCAGAGAGACGGCAAGAGAAAAGTAAATAGAGAGAGAGAGAGAGAGTTTGGATTGGTGAAGAGAGAGCAGCTAAACGTTAAAGTGAATAATGATGTCATGGGGCAGTCACACCGCTCATGGGCAGAAAAACTCAAATCCCATAACTAAAAGGACTGCACAAGAGACAACTTAAATTAGCCAAGTGAAGCGGAGCAGACATGGGAGTGAATGTGTGTGTGGGTCAGGTTTGATATCTTTGTGTGTGTGTGTGTGTGTGCACTACCTCATTTCAGGATGTGCTGCTCTAGTATGACAGCAGAAGATGAGCGTTGAAGCCCAGAGAAAGGTCTATTAGCTGTCATTGTAAGCACTTGTAGCATTTGGTATGTTATTGTGTGGTAAAGTAATAGTTCACCCAAAAATAAAAATGTTCTCATCATTCATACACCCACATTGTTTTAAAGCCCATATGATTTTCTTTCTCCTTTTGAACTAGAATGTTGGGCAAAGTGACAACCTCAGTCACCATTCACCTTTATTGAATTAAATAAAAAGATGCAATGATAGTGAATGGGACTTATGCTCACATTCTGTGTTCTACAGAAAAAAAAGAAAGTCACTGTGTTTGGAACAACACGATGGTGAGTAAATGATGACCACATTTTTTCTAATGTTTTGATGGTCTAAGCACAATTACTAAAATGTATTTTAGAAATATACAGAAAATATTGAAATATTCTAAAGAAAATGTGAGTAGTGGATGCCTTTGCAAAACTGGCTGCCACTATGTAAGTGTGTTGTGGTTGGATGCCAAAAGTGTTCTGAGTGGTTTTTAGCACTTTATTATTATTATTATTATTATAATTATTAATATTATTCATATGTGAATTCATATTTTTTCATAATTCGCAATAACTTATAAACCTTTAAAGACAGACCTATCATGAGCTCCCAACGGCTCCGAGGTTAATGATAGTATATTTACATTTATGCATTTGGCAGACACTTTTATCCAAAGCGACTTACAGTGCACTTATTATAGGGACAATCCCCCCGGAGCAACCTGGAGTTAAGTGCCTTGCTCAAGAACACAATGTTGGTGGCTGTGGGGATCAAACCAGCAACCTTCTGATTACCAGTTATGTGCTTTAGCCACTACACCACCACCACGAAGTATATACAGAACATCTGTTGATGGTATATGCCATCTGTGTTATTTCAACTTCATTGTTTAAAACCATGCTTAAATTCTTAATTCCTGGTGAAGAACTACACTACAGATGACCCTAAAAGGGAAAATCAACCAATCAGAGAATTGCGGCAAACAAAGCACACCAAAAGGATTTTATGAAAAGCCTATGTAAAAAAGAATGGGAAATACAATTCTGGAACCAAGATGGCTGAAAATGGATGGGCACTGTTGCACTGTATTGCTTTGCATTTGTTAGAATGTTCTGGGTGGTTGCTTACTGGCCAAAGTCGAAAGAGCCCATCGTCAAAGTGTCTGTGATATACTGGTCCCTAGAAATGGCTCCAATGTAGGTCTATACAATTTTTCATCCATTTTACCACTTACCAATCAAGAGTCAAAAGTCTGAATGCTTAGAAAAATACTAGCACAACAAGATGCATGCATTAATATTATTGACTTTCAAACTAGTCAAACATATCAGAGTTATTGACAGCTTAAGTGTGTGATTTCTGTGTCACTAACATCGCCAAATGAAACCGCTTTCCTGATTACACCCCCTGTTTACAATTGGTAAAACAAACAGCCCCGCCTCAAATTCATGCCATTGGTGAGTTAATGCTATACTATACATCTGGCTGGTCAGGATGCAATTTTGAAATCACTACATAGTGCCACTGTATTTCAACTTTTCAAGGAAGTCAACCAACAAATGGCTTACTTACAGTTGTCTCCGTAAGTCTGCATATTAAGCTAAGATAAGACAAAGTATGTTAACTTTGAAAAAGTTATACATATCAGCTGTAGCCTTATATCATAAATAACCTCCTTCTCAGCAAAACAAAAATAGATAGAAGCTAGTGCCAGCATGTCAATCACAGCTACTTATTCAGTAGCAGGACCACTGGGAGATGCAGCATTGACGAGATTAATCCACAGACTAGTGAGGGCTTACTTAAGTGAACTAGGGGAAATGTGAACTCCTTACAACACCTTGTCTGCACTGCTGCATCACATGCTACTGTCACTCTCACTGGCGGACATCACTTGATAAAGGGATTGATCACCTAAAAATGTATCATTTACTCACTATAAAGTTGTTCCAGCATGTTCCAATGTTTTTGATGCCATTCATTCATTCAACTCCATCTCATCCAAACATTATCTAGCTTTTGTCTTATAAGGCTCCTCAGCTGTCTTCTTTTGCTCGTACAATGTGCGCTTTTACCCACCTCCACCCCAACACCACCAGTCTAAGCTCATCTCCCCTGCCGTCTTCGCCTTCCGGCAGGATCTGATGGTTCAAGCAAGAATCCTGACACTTATCCATAGGATAAGTAATAGTATTCCATAAGTGTTTTTCCCATTAATGTTTCCCCCATAGAAATTTCACAAAATCCTTCATAAAAGAGTTTAACATAAAAGTCTCTTGCTTATCGGAATGGAGGAGGCGGGAAGCAGGTTAACAATCACGGACATTTAATCAGACACAACACAAACACTGACGCAAACACACAACTCCTCATGCATCTCTGTCTCTCAAACTGGCGTCTCCGGCTCCTCTTTATCCCTCTCCCAGCTGATTGGGATGATTCAGTGCCAGGCGTCCTTCCATATGGACTGGCCACGCCCTCCTCCTCATCACAAAGAGATAAGCATATAACAAAATCAACAAGCCCCAAGGAAAAAAATATTTACAAATGTTTGTTTAAAAAGACTGTTCACTTACCTTGTTTTAAAGATGTAATAAACTACAATCACATAAAGCATTGCAAGTGACATAATTGAATTAAAAATAATGGAAAATATAAAACTACTGATTTAACATGTTTTATTATAAGTACAAAAATCCTATTAAATGTACATACAAATATGTGTATTTTATAAAATACGTTAATTTTAGATCGTAGGGAGATTATTAATTGTGTCATTCACTGTGCGTCTTGGAAGTGGGCTGTCACTGCAGCAGTTTGTTTGGTGCACTTTGTTGGTTGTGATTCTCTGATTGGTGGAGTGTTTCTCTTTAGGATCATGGGTAGTGTGGTTCTTCATTGAAAATGGAAATAACATGGACTGATGTCTTAAACAGAAACATATTGATGAACAAACTTGGAGCTCATGGTAGGAATGTCTTTAAAGGTTTGTAAGTTAGTTCAAAATTAATTCACCTAAAATAAATGGGACTTCCTCCTGCGCTCTGTTGTTCGGAAACAATGTCTATATTTTCGAGACCGTTTGGTGGTGCTAGTGGCGCAAAAATGACACTTTAAAGAGTGACACTAACATACAATCCTTGATGAAGCAAACTAAAGTGCCACCAAATAACCTGACATCTGCTGAAGCCGAGAAAAACATAATGCTTTCTTTGATAGCCTCGTCAACATTTGGCTGTCACACTCACATAAACGCCTCCTGTAATAGCACGGGTGTGAAGGATGCTGAGATATGGTTCGAGTAATACAACACTAATGCAGTTGACTGGCAAACCACAGCCTGACAAAGGATGAGAGATGACATAGGGCAGGTGGCAAACAACATGATGAGGGAATGACAAACTAAATGGATGGCACCTCTAGCTTTGTCAGTTTGTTTTATCTCGTTTCTACTTTTATCTCAAGGCGGATTGTGTCATTTTCGCCTCACGGTGTTCCAGAAGGGGAGGTGAGGGATTCACACCCATTCCCTCCTGCTGAGATCTGACACAGTTAAAGAGAATGAGACAGTGCGTCCCTACCTTGACGAAATCGATGCTGTACCCTCACAATCCATACTTTTAATTTCCTCTCACTACAAGTCTAGATCACATGAGACTTTGGTGATGAAAGGGAGGGAAAAGCAGATGTTATAAAGAAATGGGGCAAATTGCGTTTTTTTGCTTTGTCCCCTGTTGAACATTTTGTATTTAAATTAGATGCTAATTCCATGGTGGCCATTAAAAAATATATATTTTTGAATGAAAAGCAGCTAAAATGAACAAACGTTAATTGTTTCTTTGACTTGAATGTGTCATTATTATATCACATTATTATGCATATTAGGCCTACAGTGCGTTACAGCGCAAAATAAACGTATAAATTTACAAAATAAATTAGATGACCGGATATTTTCCAAATTGGCAGGCAAATTGTATCATTACCAGACATGCCAAAATCCCTTAGCAGAAACTGCTGAAACTCCACCTAATTTGAGGCCAACAACTAATTGCATTCTTCAGTCAGGAAAGATCAGTCAACAAGAACATTAGAGTTATTAGCAAGCTGGTGCACACTTATCTAGATATGTACGATCCGTTCGTATTTTCCAAGAACAAGAACTTGTCTTTTTTGTTTGTTAATTAGTCTACAAAAGTATTAAAATGTACTGAAATACTCTTTAAGTGCCCATTCACTATGTTGTTTGATATTCTGCTTTGTTCATGTGTTGTCTGCAGCCGAAAACCATTTGCACATCTGCCCAAAGTTCTTTTGTCTGTATTCTGGCCAATAACATTCTTTATACACCCATCTTTGCAGGAGCACATTTACATTACATTCACATTTATGCATTTGGCAGACACTTTTATCCAAAGCAACTTACAGTATCGTACACTTGTGAGAGGGACAGTCCCCCCGGAGCAACATGGAGTTAAGTTAAGTACCTTGCTCTAGGACACAATAGTTGTGACTGTAGGGATCGAACCGGCAACCTTTGGCTCACCAGCTCACCAGTTCAGTGTTTTAGCCAACCACCTCGTATCAGTAGTAGCACATATAGTGTGTTAGCACATTAGCACCATGAATGCAGAATGTAAACACATGTCATATAAATGATCTACTACTGCATACAGTGTTACTTTAAATCATCACTGAGTGGTTAAAAGCGATTTTTTTTTTTCTGATCTCATGAGAATACTACTGTAAATACCAGCTTAAACCACTTAAGACCACCAAAATACTTTAGTCTGGTTTTAGCTGTGTTTTCTTGTGTTTTTATCATTAGTGGGCATTTTTTTAAATTTTTTTTTATAAATCTTCATGCTTAACAATCTTCCATCGCAATTGTGCTAATTATGTGTTTTCATTCATAAGAATAACTGACATTTATATTTAGCTTTCATTTTTATATATTTCTTGTTTAGAGTGTGTAACTGATCAGTTATGTAACAACTGTGTTATGGATCCACAATTGTGTGAATCAGTATTCTGCCATCTCAGGATCAGATGTGTCCATCTCCTACTTTCGAGCTCCTACCAGCTATTCATCACAATGACACATTAGCCCACGTTGGCACAAAGTTGGCATCCTCGCACCTTTTTACACTGCCCGCAGCTTTAGACTTGTCAGCTGCCTGAACATTTTCAATGTCCACCACTTTCTGAGGTCAGCTCAAAGGGAGGTGACATTTACAGTATTTCCAGAGCCTTTTTCCATCATCTGGGAAAAGTTTGCCCTTTTAGCTTTGTTCCGGGGCCAGCTAGCTCTGTCCAGATACTTATCTTAAATGATTGTCAGATACCCCTTAAAGCTGCTCTCACAATGGAATTATAGGACAACACCGCCAACACCTGTTGTTTCTATGTTATCCCCATCCCCCACCACCCTCTGGCCCATCCTGCACTGGGCCGCCTTCACAGGCCACCAGCACCCTGCAAAGCCAAACAACATGCTGCAATTGACATTCATTACTTATTGATGAGCAGGGCTTTAATTGCATCTGGGGAGCTTTCAGTCTACTCCCAATAGCTTGCTCTACCATCCAGACCCAAACCTACTCATTCATCGTCTCATGCTGGGAAGTGTTGGTAGAGTTGCCCTTTAGCAATGCATAAACAAAACAAAAGGTCTGCTGAGTTAGTGGTTTATTTGCAATAATTATTCTTCAAGCACATAAAGGGTTCAACAAGTTCATTCTTGAAAGGGACTCTGTAAAGATGGTATTTTGTGGCTTGCTAATTATTTATAAGTTATGTAGGTGGTAGTAATTCAGAGCAAATAAATACATAAATAAAAAATATCCACCAGGGTCTGGTCAACAGCATATGTTGTGTTTCAAACATTATGTTGTGACCATTATATGAACCATGGATGGAAGGTGGGAGTGGGAGAGAGAAAACGAAGTTAGCCAGGAAATTAGCCAGAGATTGTACAGATAGTATAAAGTGTAATTAAATTATTGTAAATCGCAAGTTGTTTATTTTAAAGCTGCACTATGAGACTTTGGGCTCTCTTGCGATATCTGTGGTTCAAGCCTAAAATTGCAAGAATCTTGCGTAGGAATATTTTATGACAGTTGTGATTCAGCACTGCTGTTCTGGTGGATTAATCTCGTGGTTTTAGGTTACCTGCCTTGCCTGTGATCACTCACTTGAGGTGGGAATCACAAGATAACTGGAGACACGATATTATATTGATATGTTGGTCATGATACGATATAATTGTGATTCTTTATTTTTGGTGTATTGCGATTCAAAACTGCAATATATTGTGATATTTATCCTATTTTACTCATAGGAATTCAGAAAACTGTGGCCAATTTACCAAATGCATTATTTAATTAGTTTAAATGTACCTCAAATAATTTGAACGAAAGCCATTTATTTGTGAAGTTAAACAATACTGACCCTCGAACAAGTCCGTTTACATTTTTGTTTTTCACATTTTATGTTGACTTGGAATGTGGAATGGATTTCTAAGTGGATCTTTTTTATGTTGACTATATTTGTGATAGGATGTAGCATAACTTTTTAAATATTTTTAAATATTTAAATATTTTTAAATATTTAATTTAAATATTATTCTAATTTGAACTTTAATGTACACTCTTTTTTCCAGATCTTTGACAAACCCAAATGTCGGTGCCAAACTCTGGATTTGAAAGAGGAAGGTAGATTTGAAATACTCTCTGAGGCACTCGTGCTGTCAACAACTTTTTCGGGTTGTGGGTAACGTCAGAGGAGTTCCGTTCTGTCTCCGGAGTAAAGCATAATAACTGTGCCATCTAAGGGACTGTTGTAGAAGTTGAAAAATCTTAATAATATCAATTTTTGGATGTGAATGTTTATACAATACCGTGAGGGAAAATATTGCAATACTATAACATACTGATTTACCCCCCACCGCCTCTAATATTCATCAGCAGAGCCGGAGTCACAGCATGCTTGATGTTGATATTACGTTATTTGTTTAAACATTTATAACCAAGATATTACTTGCTTTTATGAAGATAATTATCCACAACTTATTAATGTTTGCATTGTTTTACACATTCATTTAAAAGCTGAAACTCGTGATATAGCTGAAATGAGTTCAATTAAAGACACTTATACAAATATAATCTATAACTTAAGTGGACAATGCAATTGAACCGTAATACTACAATAGTAGGTCTATGCACTGCGAAACAATAAAACTGCGTACACACTGCCAGCGACTTTGTCACTACAGGTCGCCAGTGGCTGGCGGGGAAGTCGCTAGTGGGCATTCCTACTACTGGTTGCCTAGTAACGTTTATAAATGACGTTCGCGGATGTCATTCCATTGCTCTTGACAGCAAATCGCTTTTCTTGGCACTAAAAGCAAACATTTTGAAGGGAAAAGACTAAATATAAATGAAATCAGTACATAAAATGCTTTATATCAAAGATGAATGAGAAACAAGGCCTGCTCTTTGCCATAGCGTCTGTTTATCTGCGGGGAAAACGCAAACGCCGGTCTGTCTGGGTCCACAAAACCATTAAATCTCGGAGTCAGCACGGCGAGTACCACCGGCTGGTGCAAGAGCTGCGGCTGGATATACCATATCCATATCATAGAGCACTGGAAAATTGCTAACAGCAAGAATTAGCCTTTCATCCATCTTTCCATTACTGCAGGAGCTAAGAGAGAGAGAGAGAGAGAGAATGATCACGTGAGCTCTCCCGTCTTCTCTCCTATTGGCTGTCGCTTCCGTTAGTCGCTCTTCATTTGAATAAAGTTGAACTTGTCTCAACTTTGTCGCGTCGCTGGACACGCCCACATCTAGTCGCCAACGGGCGCAACAGCTCGTGACGCCGGAAGTCGCTGTGCTCTCATTGAAAATGAATGGGATGGAGTCGCTGTCTCGCGCGATGTCGCTGGCAGTGTGTACGCAGTTTTAGACTACTGTTAAAAACACAAAACAAGGAATCAATGATTATAGAGATGAAATATACTTTAATGAACATTACAATAATATGCAGAAATATGCAATAATTACAATAATAAACAGTTTCCTTTATCATTTCTTTGGCATTAAAGTTATTATAGAGAGATGGTTACACACTAAACAAATGAATGTACGTTACTGTGCTATGAAATTGCTACATTGTAAACAATTTGAAATGAGCATACATTCATGGGGAACCACCATGTACAAGTAGAGGCTTTTAGATGCAGTTGTAAATTGTTCACTCTGTTTAAACACACTATCTGCTAAAATAGCAAGTGACAACAACGTGTGCGTTTCTGTGACTGCGGTTAAAGTAATAATAAAATAGCAGCACACACACTTAAGGAACCTCAAAACTGCAGCAATGTTTAAAATACTCAGAAGTCATGAATATTATTAAACATGTCAGTAAGTAACTTCACCAGAAAAAAAAAAACTAAAACACATCACAATCGTTAAACACATGAGTAATGTATGTATCATTAAAACATGACAACCAATATAAAGTTTTAACAACCCCACCAGAAAACATCCAAGCACTATAGCAACTTCGCCAAACAGTGGAGTTAATTAAACATGCATTAGGAGACTGATGTCCTGCCGCTGAGGTCCCGAACTGGGACTGAATGAACCGCCGTAGCTTCGATATAGCCGACACTCACGCGACACTGCCAGACATTCTTTCTATGTTTGCGGATATGCCCTAAATGCACAATTTCACTGGAAATCCGACCTGACAGCTCGAAATAAAAAATCATTATTACAGGCTTACCGTAGGGAATCGGGGTAGGACAGGGTTCCGGGGAAGGACAGGGTTCTGAACATGGAAAAATTACGTAAAAGTGTGTAATTTATGCACTACTGAACGTCATTGCAAAAATAAACATTGTTTTCAAACAGCCTTCAGAATAAGCCTGGACAGATCACTCAAAACGTCATTCATATTATCCAAAGTTGACACATCACGTTGAATGACATGAAGTTTTTATGTATTTTTATTATTTATTTTTAATCAATCGATTAAGAAATTTGGCTAGTAGCATCATGATCCCATTACGGTTTAGAAGTTATTCAAGCAAACTTGTTGATATCTGGTAACAATTACCTGAATTTGTCTAGCGCATAAAATTTTGCCTTTCCAATTCTCTTTGAAAATGTTGAACATTTAGCAATTTTAACAGTACTCCGTTACATTAGCGTGTCTGGCGCTTAATCCACCCACAAAGCGTAGCAGTTCCCGAGCCAAGATCGCGCTCGCTGTTGGCTGCAGGGAATACTTTCTTGTCAATAAAGCAAGTAATGGTGCCAAAAACAAAGGAACTAAAGGAAAGATAGAAGAAATATTTTAATTTTTATCACATCAAACAGTTATGAAAAAAAGACAATAAAAAGAATCATATGTCTGGCATTCATGCATTGTGTACTCGGGTGAAATGCCTAATTCTGCATGATGGACACACAATCCAACTCAATTTATCTGACAGGTCAGTGCTGGTTTCACAATTCTCAGAGGCCACATTTACAGCTGCCCACACACCTGAGCAGACTGACAATTTTAGAGTTATTGGTGTCAGCGAATGTGTGTGTGTATATATATGTGACCGATCACGGAAAGTAGGGACACAAGTCGGTTTTGGGGCATTTTGAGTTATTCACAGATTCTGAAAGTGTAGTCTCCAAGCTTTCCAACGATTTGTAACACATGGAAATCTGACAATATTTGGAGAAGTTGTGGCCATTTGAAGGTAGGCACTCAAAAAAGCTAAAAGGGGAGAAAACGGCCTCAAAAGATTGTGCAGTTCTCACCTCTCTCTGCTGCTGGGAGTGACAATAGGGCTCATTTACATCTCATTTAGATAAGCCATACCCCTGTAAAGCTCCCCTGTAAACATGGACTAAACATGAGATAACGTGTACGTGTTCTTAGAATGAACAAAAAACGACAAACTTTGATGTTTATGGAAACTCACCCCATAAGAAACAGAAAAGTATTCTTGCAGATCTCGTTGCCTCCAATGAAATAAGTCGTTCGGGCACACTTTCTCTTTGTCGGGTCTTCTTTGTGGATGTAACCATCTCCGAAGTTTGCACTGTGCGTCTGTTTGCCTCTAAATGTCCAATAATTCGCATGACGCCAGTCCGATACATTCTTCCTCGTCTTCATCTTCGGCTCAGTTGTAGATTAGGGATATTATTCAGTCTTATCATGCCACTTTCATCGCCGCTCAGATCGTCTTCAGAATCAGTGAACGCTTGTTCATAAGCATCCGGCTTGTCGAAGAAGTACTTCAAAACATTTTCGTTGTAACGGCCACGGTTCAGCTCGTCTCGCGACATTCTTTGCGGCGTCCATCTTCATTGAATTTTGATATCAGATAGAGCCGGCTAGAGCGCTGCATAATAAGTAGCCACGCTGTTAGGGGGCGGGGCAAAAGCGCAGGCGGCTATTCAGTACGGAAATACACACAGACAATGACACGCCCCTACTGCATGCTAGAATCTCCGAAAAACAAGCCGATTTCAACCTCAAAATGTACGCTTTTAAATATACCAATACTGTTATCTCAAACATGGAGAGGCTTCTTCATGATCTCAACTAACAGATTCTGCAAAAAAGCGGAAATCACCAATTTTGGAAAAAAACACTTGTTTCTCATTTTGCTGCCGACTTGTGTCACTGGTTTCCGTGACGGGTCACAATATACACACACACACACACACACACACACACACATGTTGTGTTTCCATGTTTTATGGGGACTTTCCATAGACATAATGGTTTTTATACTGTACAAACTTTATATTCTATCCCCTAAACCTAACCCTACCCCTAAACCTAACCCTCACAGAAAACTTTCTGCATTTTTACATTTTCAAAAAACATAATTTAGTATGATTTATAAGCTGTTTTCCTCATGGGGACCGACAAAATGTCCCCACAAGGTCAAAAATTTCGGTTTTACTATCCTTATGGGGACATTTGGTCCCCACAAAGTGATAAATACACGCCACACACACACACACACACACACACACACACACACACACACACACACACACACACTACTGGTAATAAGTTTTGAAACACTTAAACATATTTTGATCTGAAGGCGTATGCTTAAATGTTTGAAATTAGTTTTGTAGATAAAATATAATTGTGCCACCAGATTCATTTATTTCATTGCAAAACAAAAATTTTATTTAAAAAAAAACATTTTTGAAATGTATGATTTGGACCGAATAATTAAGAAAAGCAGCTATCAAGTGCCCAGTATTGATGGGAACTCCTTCAAAATAGTTTAAAATGCACCCAGGGTGATTCCTCAAGAAGTTGGTTGAGAAAATGTCAAGAGTTCATGTCTGCAAAATCTAGGCAACGGGTGACTATGAAGATGCTAAACTATTACACAGTTTTGATTTATTTTGGATTTTGTTTAGTCACAACATAATTCCCATAGTCCC
Source organism: Xyrauchen texanus (assembly GCF_025860055.1). Lineage (NCBI taxonomy): Eukaryota > Metazoa > Chordata > Actinopteri > Cypriniformes > Catostomidae > Xyrauchen > Xyrauchen texanus. The sequence goes on from NC_068314.1 coordinate 33,311,487, forward strand.
ATTTATGTTATTATGTAACGGTTACCCTGTCTTGTTTCACTGTTCCCTCTTGTTTGCCATTCTTTGTCATTTGTTGCATTCTTTAGTTTTCACTTTTGTCCCTAATGTAACGCCATAGTCTCTTTCTTAGCGTCCGTGTTTTCCGTTATTGCTTTCACCTGTCCCTCGTTTACTTGCCACTTTCCTCTGTTAATCACCTTGTTACCTTGTTTGAGTTCTGTCTGTTCATTGGTCCCCTGTTCCCGTGTTCATGTATTTATATCCTGGTTTTTGGTTCAGTCCTTGTCTTTCGTTGATTGTATGTGACGTTGTTGTTCCTGTTGATGTTCGCTCCCATGCCTGTGTTCCCGAGTTTCCTGTTCCCGTGTTTTCATGTTTTGGTTTCATTTTGCCCATCGTGGTAGTTTTGTTTGTTCTTGCCTGTTCGTTCCATGTTAAATAAACCCCGCACTTGGATCCTCATTCCTTTGTCTGACTCCGTCCTCATTCGTGACATATTCCATAGTTTTGATGACTTTACTATTATTCTAAAATGTGAAGAAAAATAATTATAATAAAGAATGAGTAAGTGTTTCAAAACTTTTGACCGGTAGTGTGTGTATATATATATATACACGCGCGCGCTCACACACACACATATTTTTTGTTTATTTTTATTACTTCATTATTAGTCAGTTATAATAATAATAACGTGTCTTTTGTCGTGTCATGTCTTATTATTTTGATGTTTTGTCAAGTGTTTGTTTTAAGTTTCATTGTCATTTTTCTTGTTTGCATTTCATAAACTTATTCCCAACAAAATATACAGTTGCATATTATAAAAGTACAAAAACATTATAAAGGCTCCAAAATAAAACAGTTTTTGAAATTTTCCATTTCTGATGACATTTCCTGTAAATTAACAAGGACAATTGCATCTATGTGAACTTCTGCAGTTAATACAGGATGGACTTCAAAGACATTAGACATTAATCTTACAGTTCATACAAAATCTTTGTTTAAACACTGGCCCTTAACACTTAGTTTTATCATTTTAAACCATGACTTGCACTACACAGAACTAATATTGCCATTATATTAATGCTGTTAGCCAGAGGGCAACTGGCCCCCACAGTGAGTCTGGTTTCTCCCATTAGCCAACATCTTATGGAGTTTTGTGTTCCTTGCTACAGTCAGCCTTCGGCTTGCTCACTGGGGTTCTCTATACAATTATCATTTAATTATTTTGAAACACAATTCACAATCATGTTTTAACTAATTACACAATGATGACTCATAGACAATATATATATTACAGTTTTATCGTCTGTTAATGTCTGATCTTCTGTAAAGCTGATTTGAAATGATTTGTGTTGTGAAAGGCGCTATACATATAAAATGACTTGACTTGACTGTAAGTGAGAATTAGGGGAAATCAGGTCAGTGGTGAAACATTTACTTAATTCTGTAACACTTTACAATAAGGGTCCATTAGTTAACATGAACTAACAATGAACAATACTTAAACAGCATTTAATAATATTCATTTATGTTAACTTCAACACATACTAATACAGTTTTAAAATCAAAAGTTGTATTAGTTAACATTAGTTAATGCACTATAAACTAACATGAACTAACAATGAACAATTGTATTTTTACTAACTAACATGAACAAAGATTAACAAATTATGTTTTAAATATATTGTTAATTGTTCATGATACCTCATGCATTAACTAATGTTAGCAAATGTAACTTTTTTAAAGTGTTACCCTTAATTCTAATAAAAGTTGGGTTATTTATATGTTGCTTGCATATATATATATTTCATTAGAATTTGCTGCTAAATCAATAATGAGAATTCTGTAGATACCGCTCTGAGTCTGACATACTCCTTATAACTGGAATGTTTTTATAACTATCATGCCACTTAAAGATATTCCTTTTTAAAAGGACTGATATTAATAAACATGAGTTTGGTTGTCCAATATAAAGCATGATATTTATTCACAGGAAATGGGAAGTCATAATTGCAGTCCTCAGTCACAGCCACACCCACCCCTACATATTTTCAATGTGTATCTAATTAATTGTGCAGTTTTATGTTAACATGGCCTCATTCCATGGATAATTTGAGGGTTTCTTCAAAGGCTTTCATTCTTGGGCCGGTCGAAGGTCTTAGGGGATGCAGGACGGGAGGAGACTTAATTTTACCCATGCAAAGTTAACTATGGAACTTCAATAGAGAACTTCCCCTTTGGGAACACATGCACCGTTATGGAAGACATGAGAAATGTTCTAGATACAGTACATATCCACTTTCTTTTCTTTGCAAGATCTGCACTGTTTCATCCTGTCAGTTTTACAAGGAGGGCACAGTAGAGGTATTTATAGGTAAGAAAGCCACTGAATGTTGTGACACTACATGCATAGCAGCACTGCTGGTACAGTAGATGCAGTAACTGTTTCAACATGATAAACTCAACACAAGGAATTCTAATCATTCTTGTTTAGGTCAAATGTGAAGACTTTGACCATTGTTTTATATGTGCATAGATTACTACTGTATGTTCAAGAGGGAGACTGAGTGAATGAACTCTGTCTTTTCCAAAGATGTTTTGAAGCCTACGGTCAGCCTTTATTCAGAAAGAGTGTACTAAGCACTGAGTAATGCAAATTACAGTATTTACTCTAGATCAAGACTCTTTCATATTAGATTACCGTGTGATCTGTATGACCCCATTATGCACTATTTCACTTGCACATTACAATTCTTGCAGTTTCCCGGTTTTCAGTGTGTCGTGACCAAGGTCTGTTTTCCTAAATCCATTTACCTGTCTGGAGCTGTTGAAGGAGCTGTGTGACAGAGTGTCTGAGCCTGTCAAGCTCCTCCCTGCTGTCCTTTACTAAATAGCAATGATTGACCGCCCTGGCAGAAGAGTGCTAAATGAATATAGACATGCCCTTTGCGTCCAGTAACTTCCTTAATTAACTGCGGCACTAACGTCTGCTTAATAAAATACAACAGACGCAGGGACAGACCGATGTATGCCTGGCTTTTGAAAAAAATCATTGATTTGTTTAATATCGATTTATGTAATATGAAGGTCAAACAGAGAGAATGACTAAAATCTGTTTTGTGAGTGTGTGTGTGTGTGTGTGTGTGTGTGTGTGTGTGCAACTCAATTTTAAAGGGATAGTTCACCCAAAATATGACATTTCAGTTATCATTTATAGTTCTCACCCTCAAGTTGTTCCAAGACCTGCTTTTCTTCCATGAAACACAAAAACGATGATAGGCAGTATGGTGGTCTCAGTCACTTTCAGTGTTCAGTGTTTGTCTTGCCAACACAATACTGCCAAAAATGCTTGTTGACAAAGGCGTTTCTTTTGTTAACGATAACATGCTACAGGTAATGCAACTGTTTAAACATAAGGAATTCACTATATATATCTAGTATATAACTAATGGCATTTTAGTAACTTTTAAAAAGCGAATAATTCAGTGCAGTTTTCTAATGTTGTTCAATCTTACATTTTAAATAGTTTTTCTTTTTTTTTTTAAGATGTTTGATACATGTTTAAATAATTGATAGTTTGAAAAAAGTACATTTTCATTACATTTGAATATTTGGTTAAAATTGGGTCTTTTAGAGTTTGATACTTGATTTTGTCATTTTGCACATTATAGTCAACTAAAGTCTTTATGCCAATTTAGTCAGAGTAAAATTGACTAAACTTAATGAACTGACATATTGACAAAACTAAAGTAAATTTACTAAAATAATAAAAAAAAAAAATTGGAAATAATATAAAAACCAATGTGAAAATGAACACCGTTTTTATTGCATCTTTTCCATACGATAAAAGTGAATAGTGATAATGGTTGTTTTTCTCCCAAACATCATTTTAAGTCTTCCACGGAAGACAGGTTCATACAGTTTTGGAACAACATGAGAATGTTTAAATGATTACAGAATTTTCTGTTGAACTGCGATGCACCTCATTATTCGCTGTCTGCATCACCTTTGTCTAACGATGGACTACACTCTTGAAATGGAATCATAGACTATCAATTAATTGCCAACAAATTACTTCATCAGCCGACTACCAAAGGACAATGCATCTATGTGAACTTCTGTAGTTAATCCATGATGGACTTCAAAGACATTAGTCATCAATCTTAAAGTTAAAAAAAAGAAAATCTTTTAATTATTTATTTTTAAAACCAATAGACCTTAACGCTTAATTTACAAATTTAAAACCATGACCAGGGTTGGGAGGGTTACTATTGAAATGTATTCCACTACAGATTATAGCATACATGCTGTAAAATGTAATTTGTAATTTATTCCATTAGATTACTCAAGGTCAGTAACGTATTCTAAATGCTTTGGATTACTTCTTCAGCACTGGTAGATTATTTCATTTGTTTTGACTATTAAAAACTCTGTCAGCACAGTACGACAAAATACACATGTAAAAATAAATTCTCTGAAAAAACGAAATATCTTATGCAGTGTTGTTTCTAAAACAAGATAAATAAAATTGATCTTGTTTTAAGGATTTTTAGATATTTTTACAGGAAAACAAAAGTTATCAAGAATAGGATTTTTGCCCTAATATCAAAGATCTTTCTAGAAAAAATAAATTATGATCCAACGTGAATTTTCTTGATAACAAAATATGATCGTGTCTGGTAGCATGTGCATGTAAATTGGCTAGAAATAGCATTTTAGCTTAGCATAATGCTAACAATTTACACAAGGTTTATTTCTATTTCTTCTGCTCCAAACTTACTTCAAACGTACTTCTCTGTCTGCTCGTATGAATGTAACACATCATAAGAAAGTGTTTCACCGCTGTTCAAATGCACTTTAGATCACATAATTTATATGTGTTTTCCATCTGAAAGAACTAAATATTAAAAGAATCAAATGACAATAAAATGCAAAGTAATCTCTTCAGTAATCAAAATACTTTTTGAATGTAACTGTAATCTAATTACCAATTATTTAAATTGTAACTGTAGTGGAATACAGTTACTTATTTTTGTATTTTAAATACGTAATCCCGTTACATGTATTCTGTTACTCCCCAACCCTGACCATAACTTGCACTGCATAAATAATAACTAATATTGGCATTATATTCAGGATGTTAGTCAGAGGGGAACTGGCCCCCACAGTGAGTCTGGTTTCTCCCAAGGTCATTTTTCTCCATTAACCAACATCTTATGGAGTTTTGTGTTCCTTGCCACAGTCGCCTTCTGCTTGCTCACTGGGGTTCTAAATACAATTATTATTAAATGATTTAATTTCTATACACATTTTACAATAATATTTAATCAAACTACAGAATGATGACTCTAAGACTTTATAGATATTACAGTTTCATTTTCTGTTAATGCATGATTTATTGTATATCTGCTTTGAAAGGATGTGTGTTGTGAAAAGCGCTATACATACAAAATGCCTTAACTTGACTTTTTGGGTGAACTATCCCTTTAAATATATGTATTATTTGTTGGCACGTCTTGAAAAGAATGTAAAGAACAGATACAAAAAAGAGTATCTTCATATTATGAATAATTATTCTGTAAAGGCTGTATCATTTGACACAAGAAGATCAACACAGAAAAATATGTTGTAATTCTAGTTTGACAGACCCATCTATCTAACTAGGAAATGACATCACATGTTGACTGCATGGTTGGCTCATCCCTCCATATTAAACCTCAAAGACAGCACAGGACAAAAGCAGAGGAGTGTATGAGCCAGCATGCTGATAGACTTCCCTCGTACAACACGCTGCTCTCTAATCTGCATGCAGACATCTTCATTTTGGATATTTGGATTTCTTTTACAAAAACGCGGCATACAATCTCTCATCCGACACAGTTGTGTGTGTGTGTGTGTGTGTATATCACACGACATGCAGGAGAGAGAGAAAAAAGGATCAAATGAGAGAGAGGAAAAGGAAACAGCTTGCCTGTGCATTATTCTCTGTGGGATATTGCCTCATTAGGACCATGACACCTCGGTTACAACGGCTCAAAAGTGCCAAGGGTCACGTTCACAGTCGCCATGCAAGCACTCATTCCTGCGTTCAGCTGAGAGACAAATGGAGAGACGCAACAATTTCACTCTTTGATCATGCCAGAACCGGTCTATGCTGAATTGTTAGACAAAGGCTGGAAGAGCCCCCTCCTCTTCCACGCTGCCAATTTGTCCGTGCCTCTGAATTTCCACTCATTCTGCCTCTCCAGTCTGTGTTTACCTCCATCTGCTGAATTCTCCACCCCTTTCTCTCACTCTCTCATGTTTCCTCGCTCCCTCCTACTGCTTCCTATCTCTCCTCCCCTCGTGCCTTCAAAGCCAGCCGTCTGCTCGTCACTCCAGGGCAGCTTGCTACATGATCTTTTGGAAAACAGCTTCCCCGTCATTCTCGTGCTGCTCCATGCGCAAGCTTCTTTATAATTTCTTGCCCAGGACTGCAGGATGTTTCTGTGCTGGCACTGATTCCTCGATTTCTCTTCTTGTTTTCCCCTTCCCCTCCCCTGTCCTGATCTCCTGCCCTCTGACCCTCACCCCGCTATCCTATCCTATTCCTTCCTGTACCTATTCCTTCTCTTCTTTTCTTTCTCTCTTGACCATGTTGCCATGTGTCCACCGACTCCAGCCTGTCCTTGCCTTGCTGTCCTTTACTTTATTGACTCAAGGGGAAAACTGTCCAGTCACCTGCCTGTGCCCAGACCCTCATACGGTGGACTGTAGCGGGCGAGCACTTACCCGTCTTCCAGACGAGATCCCCTTGGATGTGCGAAGGCTGCTGCTGGCTGACAACTGGATCCCTCGTATTCCCTCGGACTTCCTAGTGCTCTACAGTGACCTGATCTACCTTGACCTCCGTAACAACACGCTCTCCCACATTGAGCCGGGCACCCTGAGCACATCCTCCAGGCTGGTTTTCCTGGACCTCGGCTGCAACAACTTGACCGAGATCCCCAAAGGGACTTTCGGAGAGACGAGGAGCCTAATTAAGTTGCGCTTGGGCAACAACCCTTACTTGAGCATGGTCAACGAAGATGCTTTCATGGGTCTTACATCCTTGCGTGAACTAGAACTGGACCACAACGCCCTGTCTGGGCTTCAGGTGGGCACCCTGAGCCAGCTGCCCTCCCTTCGGGTGGTAAGGTTAGAGGGCAACCCATGGGTGTGCAATTGCAACTTTGCCAACCTGTTCACTTGGCTTGTGGAGAACAGTCACAAGCTTCCCAATGGTAAGTCCTTGAATTTGACATCAGTGCAATAAATCCTGAGGCTTGTACTGTGAAACATTATACTGTTACATAACCTTACTGTATGACAGGATTCTTTGCTATTTATATTAGCCTCGTTAATAAAAGGGACCTCTTCCTCTGATCTAAAAATAGCTTTCTCTCCCACCCCCTCAATGACTACTAAGGATTTCCAGTGTAATGAAAGACAAATGAGGACTGTACTGATAAATTGTGAGGCCAACGGGTGATGCCTTGTCTTCTACAGAGCTTACGTTTTGCATTCTGTTTGAGAATCATTAGACGTGCACAACGCATGCCGAACACCTGCTCCCTCACGCCAGGCCTGTCTGTGTGTGTGTGTGTGTATGTGTGATATATCAGCCCGTATTAGACGAACTATTCATATGGCAACTTTAATCATTATCACATCTTGCTGTAATGTTTTTAGTGATACAGTGGGTTACAGTGAAATAAATAACCTGTTCAAGTTGATCTGGGATCGTTTTGTAATCAAATTCAGGTTTAGAGTTACGTTTAATGAAGAGAAACTGATGCACTAACAAATGGTACCAAAAGGATCGTAGTAATACCATGTCATAAGTCATTTTATTGTCATTTGCACAGATCCCACATGGTAGAAACTGATCATTGAAATTTGTGAGGTATCTGTTAAAATACAAAAAATCATGTTGTTCTTTGAAATATCTTTTAGGTTTAGGTTCATGAGTACATCTGATACCATCATTGTACCGTGGTTTTTCCACATGGCTCATTGGTAGAAAAAAGCTGCTTGCTCTAGAGTAGATTTTCAGGCATTGTCTCTAGTCTTAGACAAGGTAATAAAAACATATTTTGTGAGTGTGAGTGAGAGAGCAAATTAAAGAGCACATAATTCTCAGGAGAAGGGTCACAATATTAAAAATCGGCTTATAGAGAGATTTAATTCATTGTCTGGGAATTTCCACCGGACACTTTATTTGATAGAACGAAAATGTAAATAACTTTCTCTACCCAGAGAGTAAATAACAAATGAGTTCTCTTAAATATCAGTCTCAATTTTTTCTCCCAGACAGCAGTGGAACTTAATGCAGGTCAGATGGAGATTTTTGTACTGATTTTCAGATTTTCTCCTGAGAAACAGACACCCGTAATCTCACCTGTCTTTCCTCCAGCGTTTTAGAAGATATCTCAACAATGTCTCACTGAGCTTAAATGTGCCTAGATACCAAAGTCTGAAATCAAATGGCAAAAGATTTCAATATGGACTCATCAACATTTCTAATCAAGTTCTTAGAAGAGGAAATAAATTGAGCTGTGCTATCTCTGTTATCTCTATATAGCTCTGTTCTCTAACTCTATGCAAACAATTGTCTCTTATGTATCCTTTTTTATCTCCTAAATACTCTTTAAGAATTTTAGGTATCAGAGTACGAAAAAATGATATTGGTATAGTTTTTCCAAATCAAATATCTGAATTGAAGTGTAATGCCTAATGTATTGCTTTTAGGTGATTTCATTTCCTTTGTCAAAAACATCAACCAAAAAATCAGACAGTTCAAATTAAATGACCTTGGCACCAGTGGTGTAGTAGTGATAGAAGAGGTGGGCATACTGTGAATTTATGAAGGACCCCCAAATGCAAGTTGAACCTCAAAAGAAAAAAAAAAATATGCACCCAGTTTTTAAAATTCATATATTTACATTTATATACAGTATTATGTACAATGTGTAAGAAATATATTTTTTCCCTTTTTTTCCATAAAAAAATGTATAATATATTGGCTGTTGTAATTATAGTCGCACATGAACTTACAAAATGTACGTCAGGGTAAGTTTCTTGCTGGCATGGTGTCCAGTACACTACTAAGAACTATGGTATGGTAACTGGATGTTAAATATATATTTAAATTAATAGGTGTCATTAATGTTGCTTTCATTAGGCTAATGGGTAATTCTTTATAATTACTCTAATTCATAAACTAATACATACATAATACGCAATAAACTGTGAAGCATTGTATAATTAATATGAGTGTAATAATGTTCACGTTAACACGTTATAAAGTTCAGGAAAATTGCCACAGCGAATACTACGTTCTCCTCCATGATGTTTTTGACGTAAAAGCTCCATGACATTTGATTGGTTGTGAAAAAATCCCCTCTGAATGGTAAATGACTAGCATATTTATGAGAGATAACATATTTTTATCAAGCAGTCATGCACTTCAAAATGGCAGGATTCTCATGAACGAGCCTGGAAAGTGGCGCTGCTTCGACTACCATGTCCGTTTTTCCACCTGCCGCCTCTCTCTCATTGAAAATGTATAGTGAGAGCGCATGGTGACCACGTCCCATGTAAAACCGCCTTCAAAAGTTCAGAGTCAAAAGCCTACACGTTGTTCAGGCGGCCATACGTATCATGACTTATTTTAGGTGGGCTCATGCAAAATCCTTAGAAAGATAGGTGGGCATATGCAGTAGCGGATCTAGCTTGTATGGCGCCCTTGGCGAAACCCGCTTCAACATGCCCCCAAATTTGTTTACCGGGGGTGTGGGGGGGTGGTGTTGATTCTAATTGAGAACACCCCCAAAGGCCCCCCATTGTCTGATAAAAATACTCATAGGCCCCCAATGTACGTTATTGGATATTCATATATACAGTAAGATATAGGATCTATTATATGATATTTCCTCTGATAATTCTACAGTAATTATGACAAAGCTTGTATTTCAAAGTTTTTTAATATAAGAAAGTACTAGCGTAAATTGATTAAAACTAAATAAATTATTGTGACTCCAGAATTGTCGAGAACTGCATGTTCTTCATAAAAATCAATCTGTTAAAGGCAGTTACTTTTTTTTGTGCATTTTCAGTAAGTTGAATTATAATAATTATATTAAAATGATATTAATCTACCTTATTTTACATAATTTTAAGAGATATTGAAGCCCCCCTGGAAGATTGCTGAGGCCCCCTTGTGGGTTCCGTCCCACTAGTTGAGACAACTGCCCTAGACTACACTACTGCTCGGCACCCACGACTCTCTAGGTTATTCCACATGAGGACAAAGAGATTTATTGGGAATTGTATAAACTGTATACTCCTAGCTGTCCATTCACAGATGTAATTTCCTTGTGGATAAAATGGAAAATAGATACCTCTGGACAAACATTATATCTAATGGGCAAACATCACACAGCCCCAGAGCTCCATTATCATTATCTGTCATTTAGTTTGAACAGAAGAGCTGATAGTGCTGTGTGTTTACATACGAACATGACCTTGTCTTGTTGTTATTTTACAACTTACTTTAGTTGTAAAGCAACATTTAAGTTATGACGCAGAGTGTGTGTCAGGCTGGCCACAGGCGTGATAACCTAGTTCTATCAGGAAGTTTCGCAGACTTGAGTGGAATTTAAGATAACATTTATTTGATGAATATAAAACAGAAAATGTATGTCTCTCTTTGGCGTAGGCCCCGTCTGGCGGTCTGAAGAAGTTGTACTCAAAACCATCAAATCCTGACGGAGATAGGAGGCAGGGACGAGGAGCCTACCCCCGTGCAGGACGGGACTCAACTGGTGGTGGGGTGGTGGAGGTTGCCGTGTTAGCACATTGAAACAGCAATGTGATAGATTGTGAGCAGACTTATAAAGCAATGGCTTACATCTGATTGGCTAGGAATTACCCAGCTAATGGTGCGATGATGTACAGCTGCTAGTCTTCCCGCTAGAACTACGCTGTGCTTGCATATATTGATAGGGAAATCCAAATGCTCCTCTGGGATAATTCTGCTCAATAACCGATGGTAGGATGAGTTTTCCCACCCCAAATTCAAACCTTAATTACTAGTTAGAAGCAAAAAGTTGACTAGATCAGTGGCTGCTGTCAAATTCGTCCTACATTGTGTTCATGCACAAAAAAGAAATCAATTTCTGAAATTATTATGTTAAAAAATATATATGAATTAAAAGTATTGTAATTATTGGATTACAACATATCTGGTAAAGCATTCAAATTTGTTCATCCAAAATATTCTACGTGTTTTTGAAATGTCATCCATATTTTGTATTACAGCCAAGCATAATGATGCAATAATCCGACATGCTTATCTTTTTTTTTTTTCTCCCCAATTTGGAATGCCCATTTCCCAATGCGATTTAAGTCATTATGGTGGTGTAGTGACTTGCCTCAATCTGGGTGGCAGAGGACAAATCTCAGTTGCCTTCACATCTGAGACCACATGGCTTGTTGAGCACGTTAACACAGAGACGTAGTGTGTGTGGAGGCCCACACTATTCTCCGCAGCATCCACGCACAACTCACCACGTGCCCCACCAAGAGTGAGAGCGACACATTATAGGGACCACGAGGAGGTTACCCCATGTAACTCTACCCTCCCTAACATCCGGGCCAATTTGGTTGCTTAGGAAGCCTGGCTGAAGTCACACAGCAGGCCCTGGATTCTAACTCGTGACTCCAGGGGTGGTAGTCAGCGTCAATACTTGCTGAGCTACCCAGGCCCCTAGCGCTACCGACTAACCTCAAATACATGGGTTTTGGTTCCAAAGAAACCAGGAGGCAATTTGGAAATTAAAGTTTCACTCTAAAATGCCATTTTTCCTCCATTCCTTTTGACTGTATGACATCTCAATTTTGGCACCACTCTATGGATATTTCCCATGGAAAATTAAAGCTCACACTTGTCCATACTTTCAACACTTCCAGCTTTGGCCACTGGGGAAAAATGATGCCAATTTAGTTAGCACCGACCAATTTTAGCAGCAAATGTGTCAACCTACTGTTTCTGAATTCACAGAAAGGTCAGTCTGCTTTTAGTACCTTGTATTTTACTCTATTAAAAGCTCCTCATGATGCAATTGCAGTCAACAGATAATCATATTGACTAACATCTCACTACGAGTGCAGTTTTAATTATATTCACAACCCTTTTCTTTCCCTGAGCTTATGAGCAGTTTGAGGCATTGAAATGAAGTTGGCACACTGGGTAAAATATGAGATCCCTCAGTGGCTCCTGCAAATAAATTCATCATCGGCTTTCAGAGCAGTCATTAGCTAGGCATAATGAATTGTATGAAGGAAAGGAGCCAAGCACACATCCGCATCAGCACCAGACGGGGAGTAACAAGCGAAGCCAAGCCTCTGGCATACCCACCAACTGGCCTACCATAGTTGCACTCCACTTATTTCTGCCTCAGTGAGCTCTTATGACTTGAGGAAGTTAGCGAGCAGCTGGTAATAACTACAAATAGCCTAGAATGACCTTTAAACATGCATAAAAAGAGGACCTGATTGTGCATGGACTGGACGTTCAAACAGGTTATTTATCACTGAATTATATACCTCTAGAGATTAACTTAATTTATGTAGATATTAGAGATGGGTGGTTTGACCACAATCTTGGGTATGAGATATTATGGTATGATTAATTTTAAATCATGGTATAGGGAAGACCAGGACTAGTTGTCACAAAGGCTATATCTCAGTAACAATAAGATTTAGAGACTAAAGTCCAAATGTGCAAACGTGTGTTTTCTCTAGCTAAGGTTTTGTGTGTTGGTTTTAAACACCTAGTTCAAAAGCCTGTTAAATTAAAACATTACACAAATATAAGTTGTATAGCAGAATCTCTACCAGTTGCATGGTATATACCATTATACCGCCCCAGTACTAGTTGAATCTTGCTTAATCATGCATCTAGTCGTCTGTCACAATTATTAATTGAAATGCAGCTGCTGATTTATGCAGAACGTCACTTTGCAGGTCTAAGATGTGTGATTTGTAAATTCTAAACAGATTTTGATATAGAGGAAAGGTAGTTGGGTATATAGGGAAACTATGTATTTCATATCAGAGAAATGGTTTATTACCCTCTTAAACCATTTAGTGAACTGCTGATCATACCCTAGTTACTGTTCACCATTACATACTGTATCTGTGGCATCAAAGCTCAGTGGGGATTATCCCTTTAATGAGAAGATGAATTTCCCAACAGCGGGAAATATCAGTTTTTCTATTTCTGGCTGAATGAGAAGAAAAAAAAAGATAAAAGAAATGAGCTGTTGGATTAGAAGACAAAACGTATTACTGTAGATTACCCCTTCACTGATCGCCAGCCTATGTTACATCCCGTTGGAATGCAGTTCACTTTTGATATGATTTCAGAGTTTCAGAACAAAATTATACTCAAGGTTAAGTAATTCTCTAGAATTTGCCTTTATTACGCCATTTGTATGTAGAAATACCAAATATTAATAGCTATGATGGTTGTCGTTTCTGAGCTACCAAGTTAGGAATATTCTGCTTTTATAATTTTAAGCTCAATTGACAATTTGTGGCATAATGTTGATTACCATAAAAAAATAATTTCAACTCATCCCTTTTTTTTCTTTAAAAAAGGCAAAAATACAGGTTACAGTGATCCACTTGCAATGGAAGTGAATGGGGCCAATTTCTGGAGGGCTGTGAAGCTTATAATTTTATAAAAGCACTTACATGAATTCCTCTGTTATAACGTCTGTATTATTTGATCTGTAACCCTGTTTAAATAATTGTATTTATGGTTGTTTTAGGGTTAATGGCGTTATGTTGGTATTTTTTATTTTATTTATTTATTTAACCTTTATTTATCCAGGTAAACTGTTTGAGAACCACTTCTCATTTACAAACATTACCTGCTAGCTATTGGTGGAGAGGAGATGGTAGATTGATGTAGCCAATTCAGGGATGGAGATTATTAGGAGGCCATGATATATAGGGGCCAATGGGGGGGAATTTGGCTAGGACACCGGGGTTACACCCCTACTCTTTACGAGAAGTGCCCTAGGATTTTTAATGACCACAGAGAGTCATTAATGGTTAGTATGCTATTTTATAACACTAAAATCATGTTAACACACATATTGTTTACATCTTGTGCATATACTTTTGAAACAGTATTTTAACGTTTATGAATTGACGCTTTCACTTCCATTGTAAGTGCCTCATTGTTACCAACATTTTTGCTTTTTTTCAAAGTCGAAATAAATTTGAGTTGTAATCAACATTATGCTACACATGTTGTTGACTGATTTGAACTTGTATTATATCTGGAATGTTCCTTTAAGTCTATCATCTCCTTTTGTGTTGCCCTTAAATAAAGAAAGTAATTCAGGTGAACTATCCCATAAAGCAAAAACTTAGGTTCAATAGTCTTTACAATCTGTATGTGTGTTTTCAATATATGTTAACAAACGTGCGTTCAGGGCATAACTCGTACTAGAGCATCATCACCTAGGGATGTGTGACAGATGGAGGCTCATTTGGAGTATGAAGGTGTCTAGATAATCCTCACATTGAGCATCAACACTCAGAATAAACGAGTGCCTATTATAGTCAATCACTGCCAAGCCTGCTTTATATTACTAGACTGAATCACTTGAGCTTGTGGTCACAGAAAACATTTTTGTGGTATATCAGGAAAAGATGAAAATGAAAATGTGTATAGGGAGGTTAAATTAGATTTAATAGACTAAATACTATTAGGAAGATGACATATCCTGCAATGTGACATGCTAAATATAATCTAAAACTATTTTAAACAGCATGAACAGGTTATGCATCAACTGCCCATATTTATTTATGAAATATATGATATGGAATTTATTGATATTCCTCCATTGCGTTTCATCATGATAAATTAGTTGATTTTGTATCAGTTCTTACAAATGTTCATGATTGATATTATATATTCATGATTAAATATAATAATTATTATCTGCTTGGAAACTATTAGACAGACAGATGGATGGATGGATGATGGATGGATGGATGGCCTGTCAGAGTGGGCTGAGATTGATAATGGCTGATGTAATGATTTAATGGACGGATGGGCCCTTAACTGTATGACCTCTGAACTATGTCTCATGGCAAATAGTTAGTCGTCAGGGATGTAATTTGAATGGATGCATTTAAATAAAGATATAAATGGTCACATCACATCAGATCAGAAAGTGGGCAAAGACTCTCCACTCCACAGATTGTATACTGCTTTACTATGTGTACAAATATGAATGTTATTAGAATAAGATGCCTTTATAGTGATCATCAATATGACAATGAATCGATATTTTTAATGATGACCAAATACAATTTTTAGTTTATAGCAGTGGTTATCATCTGGTTTTGCTTCAGGACCCAAAACATACATATATATATATATATATAATATATATATATTATCTGTATTTAATTTAGACTGGGTATTGCATAGTTTTGTTCATGGTTATCAAGTATAGAGCATGTACTTACTGACATAATTTTTGTTTATGATGTCAACAACAAAAGTTACAGGAAGTTCTCTCTTCCCCCTTTTAAAAATTGATTAGCCCATTTATAATTGTTGTCCATAATTGTTTCTGTAAGTCTTGGAGGTCCAGATTTTAAAGCCATTTAAATACTTGACCTTATATTTACAGTGCAATGCCATATAAGCACAGGCAAGACCATACATGGCTTCTTATTATTGTGGTTGGTCATTGTGGCTAGTTTTTTCTTTAAAAAATGAAGAAATAAAATGTGTATTTGTTATAAAATATAGTAGCCTAAATACATTAAAAAACTTGAACTACAACTGTCACAGTTTTAATAAATATGAGGTCTATTAGATTAGACTTCCTCCATGCCAAGTTAAACTAGAAAATTCTCACTAGAATTCAGATGGGTTCACTTTCAAATATTCACTCCGAAATCAAACTATTGGTCAACTCCAGTTTACAGTAGCCAAATCAAATATAGTGACTACTAGGTTTGACGTCATGATATTTGGTATCAAGGCACATAAAAACAAATGAGATCTGATGCTATTTATGTCCAACACAGGGCTGTAGCAAGGTATTTTGGGCCCCTTGACTCTATATTTCTCTGGGGCCATTTGTTATTAAATTGTTTTGTGTAGAATTAGTTTTGCCCCCCCCCCCCGGACCTATGGGCCCCTAGAATCATTACCACTTTTCACCCCACTAGCTACGGCCCTGGTCCAACGTGTCCTATATTGTCTTTTATTAGTTGTGAGGACAGATTTACATTCTCTATGACCACCTTTTGAAAATGTTGTGAAAGAATTACAATTATGTTAATGAAATAACCAGACTGATCTCACAGAAATCAGAAACACCTTTTTAAGCTAAAATCAGTCTGTGCTTCCTGAAATTCGAAACACTGCCCCTTATGGCCAAAGCTGTACGTTTCAAAACGTCCACAGAGGGGCACCAAAAGCGAGTTGTGAAGCAAGATGTTTTCAGCCTTGCAGAATGTAATTCAGTGAAGAGGAATTCATATTTTTTAAACTGAGCCCCCCATCCCAAACCTAAACCTAAAAATGCAACCTCTGAATTGCACTCGTCACTGATTATGCAAATGTGATTACTTCCTGGTTTCATCGTGGGATTTAAACTCAGGTCTCCCACGCTCTTACCACAACACATTTCCAAATCGCGCCAGAGTCGGTGTAATGTGACTGATCCAAAGTTACTGGAACTTGTTGAAACAAGTTCCACACATCCTACCCTGAGCCTCTTTGCTCAGGGTAGGATGTGCTCAATGCACTTTTGAATTTTTTACAAGGGAAAAAAGTGTAAACATGATCCACTGCTGTCATCACTGCTCATGGTTAAGACAGAACAAAGCACATCTATAATTAACCATCATCTGTGACCTCAGAATGCCCTGATTTCTGTTACAGGAGTGTGAAGTTACTCTCTTTAACTGATTTACAACCAGCTCTTTCATCAAAGACATGTTAAGGGACAAATTATAAACTGATCTCAGATCAGTGAGCTTGTTTACATGGACACCAAAATGCCATAAATGGAGAGAAAGCTGCTTAAGACACAAAGCGTCATTTGTATTCCATGCATTATGTTAGTGGTTTACTTTTTACCCCCGTATACATGCGTATGCATATAATTGTTTCGTTGCTTCACTTTATTTCCAAATGTTCCACAGGTGCTCCTGTGTTTGTTTCCTTGACTTCCCATTGCAACCTACACTTCACTGTTGCACTGCGATAGTGGGATATTCCTCTTACTTTATACTCCGGGACTGATTTTGGAATTTTCTTGGTTAAAAACAAGTGAAGCTCAATCGACAGCATTTGTGACATAATGTTGATTACCACAAACATTAATTTCGTCTTGGCCTCCTTTTAAAAAAAAAAGTACAAAATCTTACAATGGAAGTGAATTTGGCCGATTTTTGGAGGGTTTAAAGGCAGAAATGTGAAGTTTATAATTTTATAAAAGCATTTACATTAATTCTTCTGTTAATATGCATGTATTTATTGAGCTGTAAAGTTGTTTAAATTGTCATTTTTACAGTAATTTTAGGGTTTTAAGGTTTGTTGACATTACATCATCATGATAATGAAGTTAAATTGGCTGTAACTTTACACAGAAAACATAAGTAAGCGATTTTATCACACTAAAATCATGTTAACATGCACATTGTTTATATCGTGTGGCTATACTTTTGAAACGTGTATTTTGACATAAAAAAATTGGCCCCTATTTACATCCATTGTAAGTGCCACACTCTAACCTCGATATTTGCTTTTTTAAAGAAAAGTAGGGACGAGTCAAAATAAATTATTGTAGTAAACAATATTATGCCGCATTTGTGTCAGTTGAGCTTAACTTGTATTGAGCATGGAATATTCCTTTATGCTTTAAAAAGGGACTAAAAAATGGTTGAAGGAACGAAAACAAAAACGTGCTAAATGTTTTGCAGAATGAAATCTAAAATGAGAACGAGACTGTGAAACTTCTAAACCGTAACGGAAGCTCAGAATGAACAGAAATGAAAAACAGCTGTTTTTTAGTCTCTACTATAAAGTGAGTCACTGTCCACTGTAATTGTATTGACAAGACGAACCAGAATATTCACCAAAACATCTCATTTTGTATTCCACATAAGAATCATATGAGTTTGAACGGCATGAGTTTGACACAAAAGCCCCTTTCACAAATGCAACCAGGGAAATTACAGAAAAATTGTTGGGTTGCCATTACTGGTAAATGTACCACTAATGTTAATGTGTCAAGTCCAGCACAGTGTTTTCATCCAGAACTCATGTTGTATAACAAAGCACTTATAATAAAAGAGGAGTCAAGTTACTTGAATTTTCAGAAGCTCTCTATCAGGTTAATGTCTATGGTCTGTTCTTTTATCACATGATCAGAATATGACCAGGTGGATTTTTATGCACAATATTAGAAAGCTGGACAAACAATGAAAGAAATTGCACAAAAATAAAATAATTTTTTTTATCTCTGCAACCTGGCATGACCATGGCTTCTTATCGACTGGTATGCTGTACTTTGTGTACTTTTGCATTTATCCTCATTATATAATGAAGATCAAATAAATCTGTTTTTATGATGATATTATGTAGTATGCTCTGCAACTACTTGGGTTTTAATAGTAATAATAATAATAAAAAAAATAAAGCTGTCTGCCTTTGGCTACTGGCATGTGTCCATGAATGCAATGCATTTCCTTTTTGTACATAAAATAATCCACCATATAGTCTTCCTCTTGCTCTAATCCCATGTGTCTATGACCTCACCAAGTCCCTTGTATGAGGGAAACCCCTCCTGATTACAGTGAGTCACACACAGTTCTTGCTGGATCACAGTGCTCTGTATAGTATGAGAACTTCTTTAATATAATATCACTCACGCTCGCTCATTTTCTGCCTCTCCTTGACCTTTCTATCCATTTCTGTAAGCTTCATCTTTACACTGATTTTCTGTTTGTATGCAAATATATACCAAACACGATCATTTTAGAGCTCAAACCGCTCATTCTCATCCCCCAAAGAGATCTTTTGAGTGCTTATGCAGTGTATTGCAAGGTAGAGTGCTATATGGGAGTTAAATTGAGGTCAAGCAAGGTTGTCAATATGCTGAAATGCACACTAGCTATTCATGATTCTTCAGTCAATGGGCTGTATGTAGTTGGGGGAAGATGCCAGACTCTAAAATCAGTCTCACACCAGCCAGGTAAATCAATCACTGAAGAAAGTGTGTTACACCAGTGTATTTGTTTCTCTTCAGCCACTAATCCTGAATGCCATACATCACCTGGCCATTTGCTTGATGACACTAAAGCTGCTTTGATGGGTTTTGTCAAATTGCCCATGTGAGGCAATTTCATGTGAGTTGGTCGCCTCAACTTTATTTCAGCATATGCTAAACATTTTGATGAAAAAGAGCCATATACCTCTGCAGCTCTAGACTGGTTACCCACTGAAGCTAAGCAGGGTTGAGCCTGGCTAGTACCTGGATGGGAGGCCTCCTGGGGAAAACAAAGGTTGCTGCATTTAAGAGGTGTTTGATGAGGTTAGCGGAGAGAGAGAGAGAGAGAGAGAGATAGATGCAGAAGTGTGTGTGTCAGCGTGAAGCAGTGTGTTATTGTTTGCAACTGAAAAGTGCAGAGAAATCAGAAATACATGTATATGTGTTCTGTTCAACCCAGTCCCAGCTTCCTCCTTCCCACACAACGAACCTTGTTACATTGGTGCCGAAACCCGGAAAGGAGGAAGGATGTGCTGTCATGGAGTCCTCACCACTGCCATCCGCCTGGAGGCCCCTCGAGGAATGGAGTACCCTGAATTGGGCTTTGGGGTATGTGATGAGGAGGAGGGCATGGCCGAGTCATGAGGGTGCACGGCTGGTGCTGAGTTGCCCCAATCAGCGAAACAGAGAGATAAGGAGGAGCTGGAGATGCCAGAGATAGGGACACTCATGCAGTGTGTGTGTGTTTATGTCCCAGTGTGAAGCAGTGTGTTATTTTGTGAGACTGAAAAGTGTAATATTAAATGTCTATGTGTACTGTTCAACCCGGACCCAGCTTCCTCCTTCCCACATGACAACGAACCTTGTTACATTGGTGCTGAATCCCAGGAAGGCGGAGGACATTTTTCCCTCAAACGTTATACTTTTAACCACTGATGGTTAGGTTTGGGTTTGGGGCACAGTTTATAAAATATGCATTCATCTTTACTGTATTACAGATTTTACTGTATTATCTTCTCAACTCTCATTTAGCGCCCCTAGAAAATTGAGCTCACACGTGCCCAATCAAGTATGCCCAAAAACAGTTGCTTCTGTGGGCATTGGGGGCAGTGTTTCGCATTTCAGTTAGCACATCTGTTAGCACCGATTTTAGCAAAAGAAAAGTCAACCTACCATTTCACTGTGAGATCAGTCAGAATTATCATGGTATATTAATAAGGTAATCATTAAGTACAATGGCATATATTAAAGTGTTCATCACTATCCTGGACACATGTTGGACAGACGGTTATCTTTTAACACTCATGAGAGATCCTGACACTATTTAGGAACTACTTGTCTCAGATCCTCTTATTAAAAGTGTAGTAGTAAAACTCTCATTAAAGAGTGTAGTAGTTTTCCTCTGGGTCTCTAAACGCTATCAGGTTATATGCCTAGTTTGAGATGTTCACAGAACTATCTTCACACCTGATGCTGTGAAAAGACCTAGTTTTCACTGTCAACATTTACCTGATGTACAATGTAAGATGCAAAACTTTGGAACTGAAGTATTTTGACCCAGATGAAAATACACTGAAACTCCTGAAGATCTTGCACCAGCATGAATTGCCAAGCTTGTTTAGGCTAGTTTATGCTGGCCTAGTGTGGTCTTTTAGGTGAAGTGGTTGACCAAGGTTTAGAGAACATCTCAGCCGTATTCATATCAATGTATTATATAATGGAAATGATTTGCTTGAACCCTTTGTAAATTACACTAATCCATGAAAGGATGAACAAACATTGCAGAATATAAAATATTTAGAGACTTTTATAATGTCTGATATGTAAAAGCTGTTTGCTTGTTTCATAATATTATAAAAAAATTATTTTTATAGTTGTATGGAACATATTTATTTAAATATGATTATATTTTCGATATTTTTGACTGTATATAAAAATGTAAAAAATGTCTAGTATTAAAATATTTAACTCTTATTGACTGTACATTTTCATCTACTAGTTGTCTTGACTTGTTGATAGTATATTTTGATGTGTGATATTCTTAAATGTAACTCGTACATTTGGTCATGTTTGCCTAGTTTGGCCATTTTCCAAGTTAACCATCCATTTTTTATGCATGTCCCACAGGTCCAGATCATTAGTGCCTCATGTGTGTCACAAATGTAAAAATATTTGCAAAACAACCATTCCAGATTATAGAAATATAATACAATTATAAATTGTAGTTTTAAAATGTATTTTCTACATAATTCCTGTCTATTAATACACCCTAAATGTATAAAACACTTCAATTTAGCTAACTCTGGCAAAAGTCATTTTTAGTGTGCAGTAATTTTAACTTTGAACCATATAACTTTAAAATGTTTGTTCTTTTTCTTTTTGATGACTCATATCTTACACATCTGCTCCACTTTCTATTTAGCTTATTTTTCATGTGAGGTAACATACTGACACCTCAGCATCAATCAGAACATCCCGCTTACTAAAACAGTTCAGATTTAGCCAAACATGTTGGACTTTTGACTCATGGGACATGTTGTTTTTGTCTGAATAATGTCCAGCATGGCATAAATCTCAAACAGTGTGTAAAATGTCCTTGAACCATGGTGTATGGAGTGCAAAATATAAATATGATTGAAACTTCACACACCCCCTTCCTTCATTTCCACATAATGTATTTCTCATATAGCTTGCTGCCCAGACTGCCCGTAAAAGTACAGTAACCTGTGACAGAAATAAATAATTTTGAAACTGTAACCAGGTCACGATACTTTGAGGTCAAGAATATTTCCTGCCACACAGTATTGATTAATTCATGTCACCTGAAACACAGCCTGTGCTCTCCATCTACAGTGAAAATTGAAAATAAAAGTTATATCTCGAGCAGGTATGTATTAAGTCTAAAGTTGCATTAATCAACTGGTGGAGACAGGTTGGGGTCACATGATCAGACAGAATATCTAATTAAAGTGCTAAAGGCCACTGTGTGAAGTTAGCTGTGTGATGAGGGTGTAAAGAAGCTATGTGAATAGGGGCCATTTATCATCCTATAGTACACTTAGACATGTATGGACTTACAATCCATGCTTACATTTCAGAGTTACCCTTGAAACTAAAGTAGAAATCAATATATCGATAAATAGACTCTCACTTGAAAATGAAAGAGAAATATATATGTTAATGATGTGAGGTCACCACGGACTTAATTATAATGTTTGTATAATACATTTATAGCGTATCATGTTGCTCCAACATTGTGGTGCTCATGTGGGCATGCAAGTTGTACTCCGGTTAGCGTCATTGCTGAGCCAACAAAACGGCAGCTTTAAACTAGATAGATAAAGTTTGTCAAGAGAAAGCCTGGTCTGAAAGTAGGTTTAACAAAATAGAAGTTGAGAGACAGAGATACAGAATGATAGATCTTGTGTGGATTTGTTTACATTTGAATTTTTGCATTTTTTGGTGAGTTAGAGTTTGATTGGTCTTGATCCATACAATATTTCTTCAATTTAGTAGGAAAAGTCATAGCAACCTGAGTCAGAACAGTCGGATGGTCTGATGTCAGCCGAGTTACAGTCAGAAATTCAGGTCTTGGTTTAGGGATTTTAAAAGTACCCTAATCCAAGTCTGTAAAATAAATGCGTGGTCACACATATTTTCACACAGTGCAATTCCGATGGTGAAATACAGTCATCTAATTTGGAATCTGCATGATTGTGAATTTCACGTGATGGACTTCCAGTGGCGAAGAATAATCCCTTTCGGTATTCGCGTGAAGTTCAAGTTTGTTGAACTTTGAACAGGCGAAATCGGCGTGTTAAAGGTGCTATAAGCAGGGCCATAGAAGGAAATTGTATTGTTCTGGGCCCCTTTCCTGGGTCCCCCTGGACCTTTGGGCCCCTAGAATCGTGACCACCTTTCACACCACTAGCTACGGCCCTGGCTGTAAACGATTTTAGCATTCCGAAGCTTTCACATGACTGAGCTATTGAATTAGCCACGCCCCCTCATTCCAAAACCCCACCCTCCAAAGATAATTTTGAGAACATAACCGAGCAAAAGAGCAGCATGGCACAACAGCACCCTCAACTGACAAACATTATGAATCACATCCTCAATGATCCGCTTCAAATGAGAACGAGAAAAACGATTGACAGGTGAAAAGCACCAATGTCCACGGTCTGCGGACACATATTTGTTTGCTGTTTACAAAGTCCACAGCTGTCACAGAGACTGATGAGATATCTCAGGACACTTAATTTCATAAATATCTTTAAGGGAGTAGGAACATTTTTTGCATGAAAAATAACACAAAGTGAATGGTCACTGAAGCTAACATATGGCCGAACATCTTTTGTGCTGCACAGAAGAAAGTCATATGGGTTTGGAAAACATGAGGGTGAGTAAATGGGATTTAGTTTTTATTTTGGGTGAACTATCCTTTTAACATTTTGTGTTATGAGATAAAATGACCTAGCGTGAATTGGTTTCACAGTAAAATTGTGAATACAGCATGTTTATACAGAATCTTGCAGTATTTTACAGTACAGAATGAGTTTAAACTAAGAGAAGCTAGATTCACCATCGTGTTGTTTTCTGCTCCTCTGCAGCTATCCCACACAAACTGTGAGGTAGTGCTGGATATAGTTACATCTCCCACATAGAAACTCACGCTCCAGTGCTGCAGATGACCTGGCTGTTAAAAGCAATGAGAGGGAACTCACCATCACTCTCATTGTTCTGTGAAACTGCACTAAATGACTGTGAGAGATACAGTATGAGTGAAAAACACCCATTGCTTTTTTTTTAATTATCTTTGCATCTTATGATGTGCTCCTGCTGCTTTATTTCATGCTTCTATAAGCGTTCAGCCATGGAAAGGAACACGCCTGCCTTGATATCATTTTCATAACGCATTTATTTATTCTAGAATTATTCCTTTTCATTTTTCTCTCATTAAGATTCTGTTAGATTTCACTCTGTTCACACTCTTATCATCATCTACTAACATGCACAAATATATCATTTACATTTATAGAATGCAAGTTGAGTTTATTGCTCTGCACAGCCGAAAGCTGTCGTCAGATTTTCCTCTCTATGGAACTGCAATAGACGTGCCCAAATACTTATATGCCCTTGATTTGTTCTCATGAACTCACAACAGTGTTTCAGTGGGGCCACACTGAGAGTGTCTGTATTTTTTTTACTTCTGTTTTGAAATAGTGAGCGATGACAGTTTTATTTTTCTCTTGTCCTGGTCAAACAGTGGCATAAATAAACATGAGAGCTATTTTAGGCCATCTCATAAGCCCCCTGCCATTTCCTTTCCATCCATAAAAATGCAAACGGTTCTTGAAACGAGTCCAGGGATTCCATTTATGTCTGATGAAATCTGATCTGGATGGCCACTGTCCAGACCTTTGATGGATTTAGTAAACTAATAGAGCTGTACTGTTAAGGTTATTATGTCATTTTGTCTTTCATGTAGGTCTATGTGTTGGGTCAAATTCTGAATTCAAAATACGGCCAAAATGCCAAAAGGTTGTCCTTACCTATTACCAATGCAAATGATCATTAATACAAATATCAGATATTATTTAAACAACATACAATATACATTGTGTGTGTGTGTGTGTGTGTGTGTGTGTGTGTGTGTGTGTGTGTGTGTGTGTGTGTGTGTGTGTGTGTGTGTGTGTGTGTTTGTGAGCGTGTATTTATCACTTTGTGGGGACCAAATGTCCCCATAAGGATAGTAAAACCCGAAATTTTTGACCTTGTGGGGACATTTTGTTGGTCCCCATGAGGAAAACAGCTTATAAATCATACTAAATTATGTTTTTTGAAAATGTAAAAATGCAGAATGTTTTCTGTTAGGGTTAGGTTTAGGGGTAGGGTTAGGTTTAGGGGATAGAATATAAAGTTTGTACAGTATAAAAACCATTATGTCTATGGAAAGTCCCCATAAAACATGGAAACACAACATGTGTGTGTGTGTGTGTGTGTGTGTGTGTGTGTGTGTGTGTGTGTGTGTGTGTAATGTGCTAGTCAGAATGCGTAACTTGCATTGTGAGTATACTGTTTCCTTACAAATGCAATACATGTAACGTAATATCCTAAACTGTCAAAACGAGAGGAGCAGAGCAGAGTAACTTCTACAATAGCTAATATTACAGTAGATTCATTATTTCAGTATATTCAATATGTGCTATTATTTCAGGAGCTCAGGGTTTCAGGAAAATGTTCTCATGTTGTTTATGATATGTGGTTTATATGTTTAATACATAATTATCTATATTGTAAATAGTTCATACAGTACACGTTTTCAAAATGTTTAAATGTTTGGTTTAAGTTCGGTCTGTTACAGTTTGATACTGTACGTTTTTGTAATTTTTTACATATTCGTCAACATGTTTTTTTTTCTCGACTAAAAGCCCAAATAAAATTGACTTAAGTTAATGAATGTCATCATGAAATACTGTCTAAATTTAAAGAACATTTTGTCAAAAATATGATAAAAAAAAACTGTCAAAATTAGATTTAAAATCTAAACTGACAAGAAATAAAAATAAAAAATTAAATGTCCAAGATGCCTTAACTAAACTATTATGTTTAGCCAAAAACACAAAAAATACGACTGGTGGCACTTCCAAGAGCAATAAATGCTGCAAAATTATTGTTCATTGTTTGTTCATGTTAATTATTGCATTAACTAATTTTAATGTATATAACCATATTGTAAAGTGTTACCAAAATACTATAGTTTGCTTCTAGAAACCATAGAAACCATATCTATACTGATATTACCATTGTAATGTCGAGCCATCCACGGAATCACCTGATAATGGTCTTACTACAATTACCACAGTGAAACTACTATGCAAGAACTGTGGTTAATTCTAATAAGATTGTGTTTTTGT
The DNA here is from genome assembly GCF_025860055.1 of Xyrauchen texanus. Taxonomy (NCBI): domain Eukaryota; kingdom Metazoa; phylum Chordata; class Actinopteri; order Cypriniformes; family Catostomidae; genus Xyrauchen; species Xyrauchen texanus. The sequence goes on from NC_068314.1 coordinate 33,337,741, forward strand.
TCACCTTAAACAGGTATTCAGGGTATGGAGTGCTCTTTGCCCACCGATGGACGTCGCGTGCCTCTCAGCCAGCTCTCCCAGGACAGTTTTCGGGAGTGCCAGATCACACTCACCCTCACCGATTTCCTCATCATCATCTTCTCGGGCATCTCCGTCTCTGTGGCTGCCATCATGGCCAGCTTCTTCCTGGCTTCCACTGTCCACTGTTTCCAGCGTTGGAGCAAGGGCACTAAAGGAGACGAGGAAGAGAGTGAGGAATGAATAGGGAGATTGGAGCCAATGACCTTCAGTCTGATTTAAAGCTGCCAGTCCATGACAGGAGGTAGCTAAGAGTTCAATCAAACAGCATGACTGACCAGACACCAGCTAGAACTCGACCTGATTGAAGACATGGACATGGTTGAAGGCGAAAGAGACAGTCGTCCAAGATCTGAAGCAAACGTTTCTCACTTGGATAGACGCATTATAGCAACAGCGCTATTAATATTACTGGTATGGACAAAGTACCCCTGAAATCTCTGGGTATTTGGTATGAAACCAAGCCTTAGTATGGATGTTAAATGTTAAAGGGAATTTTTATACAGTCATGTCCTCCGGTAGTTGTTGTGTTGTTGAATATTGTTGTCCATAGAGTCTCTTCATGTAGTCAATATAAAGCTAGCAAAAACTGTGCTACTTGTTGATTGTGCCAAATTAGCACATGTAGACAGCAATGGTTTGGTAAAGTACTGAGGATTATGAAAGGCAATTTAGTTAGTTATTAAGTCAAGTGTTGCAGATATACATTTATACAGCCATGAATATGTGATGGAAACCATTTTTCTTGAATTTTGCAAGGCTGCAAAACCAAAAAACGTGAGCTTAGAAAGATCTCAGAAGGCATTCGCTGAAATTTAAAGATCTAGAATAGAGCTTGATGTGAAGAATCATGTCAAATACTGCACTTTAAAATGCTTCTACCTGAGTTACGCTGGCCCTCAAACCACACGGTGGACTGGTTCCGCCCAGATCTGCCAAAGAATGAGGCACAGAGGGACTGTGATTTGGAATATAGATTTATTTTTCTTTAAAGAAAGTATGTGATCTTAGCAAGATTACATTTATTTAGTGTAATTATGGAACTCAAATATTTACCCTTAATGTGACATCTAAAGACAATATCTATGAGATAAATATATTCTATGATTCTGCAAATGTCATTGTGTTACTCATGTCTTAATGGTATATTGGCGAATGCAGTCATACGTGGCCGTAAAGATTATTTAGACGCTTAAGCCACAATTAAAACTGTCGTTGCGTTAAATAGCAAAATATCAATCCAAGTGGCATTCATTTTAAAGAAAGGTGGCACAGGCACATACAGTATTTCAAACAAAACTTTTCGCTAAACGGTTCTCAAACTTAAAGGAGTATTCCGGCTTAAACACAATCAACAGCATTTGTGGCATAGTGCTGATAAACACACAACTCATCTCTCGTTTATTTAAAAATCACGGTTCCAGTGAGGCCGTTACAATGAATGTGAATGGGGCCAGAGCAAAAACATACAAATTCACAATGTTTCAAAGTAATAGCCAGACGATGGAAACATTAAAGGTGCAATATGTACTTTTTTGCCAATGTGTGAACAGCTTGTAACGCAACTTAAAAAATGAGCCCTTCCTGGACTTCCTATGTAGCCTATTAAAACTTGTAGACTGATTTCATGTTTGGGGAGCGGGTCGCTTTTGTTGGGAAAATCCAAAGGATGTGACATTTATGTGCCCTCCCGTGAGCCTTCCGCTCTACAACAGCGACAACAAACATTCTGCAACACTAGGTAACGTTAACTTATAGATGGAATCCAGCAAACGTCCGGCTCCCAGCACAACACCGACTGTTACTCAAATTCCGATAAAGCCAAGCTAGAGTGAACATCGGCAGGGTATTTGATTCCTGGAGCGACCATCGTTCGGTTTTTTGGATCAAAACCAACCCTGAATTGGCGTTCTTCTTATTGGACAGGTAAGCTTACATAATTGCAAAGCATGTAAAATATAGTGCCATAAGGATTGATCTTTGTAATTGTAGCTAACTTGATCTTGCCTGCTAACACTGACGAATTGCAAGCTACCTTGCTTCGTAACTTTCAAATCATTTCAATGATAATGCCTAAAAGTGACTAAAAGTCAGGTTAATGTCACTGTTAATCTATAATTATTCAGCAAGTTAAACTGCAATAATACATTAAATTAATACTAGACAATGTTCAAGATAGCACCATTCATTAGTGTAACGTAACTTGTTTATACAGAAAATATTTACAATCTATTATTATAAAACAATAGTGCGTCAATATATCAAAATAACAGTTGTGATGGAATCACATCAATACTGAATTGTGTCAACATATTTATAATGTACAGTCTATTTTATAAACAGCTACTGTCATCATCCACCAAATTTAGCTAACAGCTATTGATAAAGCTGGCTAGCTAGCTAACGCCGACATAGGCTATTGTATAAATGCAGTCGATGTATCATGCAAAGAAAAGTGATTAAGTAATCAATCTACAGTCTCGTATAGCCAGACCCATATCCACACATTGTTTTAGCCCTGCTCCAGCACTGGAGAGTCAAATGTAATATACAGTCTAAAAGTTTGTAGTAAAACAATCATAACTGTGTAATTTTAATTGTGCTGCCTCATCTGTCAGCATGATGCCGGTGAATCACGTTCAGTCTCTTTGTTTTGGTCAATGCTCATGTCCCTATGGAGTATGTGCGCGAGCACGACCAACATGTAGCTGGCCGCAGTTCACTTAACGTCCACAGGTGTCACTAATAACAAGGGTTTCTGAATCTTACATACTGCACCTTTAAACATATTAACATGATTTTGGTGAAATTTCTGTTGTACTTCACTTCAGTGTGATAAAATTGCTTTTAGGGTTTACCAGTGTTGCGTTGTCATGACAACGAAGAGATATTTGACATAATATAACACTGATAAGGTAAGTGATTTTATAACACTAAAATCGTGTTAACATGGATAACATTTACATCTGATGGCTTACCTTTGAAATTATGTATATTTTTTATGTTTGTGTACTGGCCCCATTCTTCTCCTGTACTGTAAATGCCTTACTGTAATCCCAATTTCTTTCAAAATAATCGAGGGAAGAGTTTAAAATATTTTTTGTGATTATCAGTATTATGCCACAAATGCTGTCGACTGAGCTCAAGTTCCTTAAGCAGGTTCTACTATAAGAACTGGTTCTAAAAATAAAGAATATACCTTTAATGGAACATTGATGATTTACACCTGTGGTTACTCTGCTAGGACACATGTGTCAACTTGAGGGAAACTGATTTCATATGTTCACTGAAAAGCACTTTAGGACCAGTTGGTTAAGTCATCAGAAAAATGGCTCAAATAAGTTGGAAAAGTTTTGTTTTCTAATGCAAAGTGTGGCTTATTGGTCCAAAACTTTTTGGGGTCATAAAAGTACATTCTTGTGTCTTCAGATTGGTGTCTAGTGTTAACATACAGTATATAACTAAATGGCATACATTTCCACTCATATTGTCAGTATCATCAGATACATATTACATTACATGGAGAAAATGGTTTTGGATTGTCAGTAAAAGACATTTGATTGTTTGTATTTTCCTTTATATTTATACTATATGGCCAACAGTATGTGGACACCCAAACACAAGGGCGTAGATTTGTCTTCACTGAAATTAAGGGACCTAGACAGACCTGTTAATCAGAACGGGGTGTCCACATACTTTTGGAAAAGTTGTGTATATTTATCAGTTTTGTCTTCTTTAATATCTTTATTTTCAGGTATCTTTATCATGTCATCAGAGTAAAATGGAGATAATTTTCTAAGGGATAGTTTATTTATGAAAAATCTATACATATTTTTCCCAATTTTAAGAATCATTTATATCTTAATATTTGTAGATATATTAGCATCCCCTGGTCCCACCGTTGCTGTCCATGAACAGATGCTGTGGATGTGCTATTCTGAGAATATGAGCTATTTTTTCCCCAGACTGGTATCACAACTTCATTTTTGCTGTGCATGAATTATTGATTGGATCTGTGGAATTAGGCAGACAGTGTGTTTGTCTTCGAAAATATTGGAGATGAAAGAAAAAAATCTTATCGATTTATATTTTTTAATGAGAGCATTTTTAAATAATTCTATTCTGCTCACACACCTCAACTATCTTATTTTGTTGGATGTAAGAAGCACGTCTGCATATTAATGTAAATGTTCCAGTGTCAGACATGGTTGACCCAAATGCACAATCTATTCTTTCAAAGCTAGACAGTACCATCGCACACTTAAAAATATATATATTTTATGCCTATTTAAAAAAAGAAAAAGAAAAAAAATGTATCCCCTTTTTCTCCCAATTTGGAATGCCCAATTCCCACTACTTAGCGCAGTTACTCATCTCAATCCAGTTGGAGGAGGACAAGTCTTAGTTGCCTCCGCTTCAATCCGTGCATCTTATCACGTGACTCGTTGTGCATGACACCGCGGAGACTCCCAGCATGTGGAGGCTCATGTTATTCTCCGCGATCCACGCACAACTTACCACACGCCCCAATGACAGCAAGATCCACTAATCGTGACCACGAGGAGGTTGCCCCATGTGACTCTACCCTCACTAGCAACCAGGCCAATTTGGTTGCTTAGGAGACCTGGGTGGAGACACTCAGTACACCCTGGATTCGAACTCGCGACTCCAGGGGTGGTAGTCAGCGTCAATACTCGCTGAGCTACCCTATTTTAGCCTATTTTTAAGATTAACGCAATTCAATTACATTTAATTGTGTAATGTTTAACTATATTAAGTGAATTTAAAATATTTATTTTTTTAGGATTTATTAAAGATTAATCAGTTAAATATGAATTTTGTTATGAATTTGAAATGCGTAAATCTTTGATTTATTTGTTATTATTTTATATATTTAAGTATTTTAAATATAATCAGCAAATTTCCAACCTGCAGCTATTTTTAATTCAGTACATTTGAGTTGTTTAGCTCTTTTCACAATATTGTTCTATAAAGCAGATTTATTTGACATATTGTATGATTTGAGATACAGTGGCCCCCAAAATATAGTTGGACATTTTTAAGTATACTTAAAAATGCATGAATATCATTGCATTGGACGAGAAAATCTCATTAAGACAAGCTTGGACTGTCACTTTATCCATTAAAAATTACATTAAGAACAGCTAGATAAAAGTCCTTACATAAATTGGTTCAGAAAAGTGAAGTTAGTGCTGAGAAAAGACAATGCTGTTTGTTTTGATTGTTTATCTACTCTATGCAATACAATGCATACAAAGTGTCCAAATATTTATTTGCGCCGCTGTATGTGTTCAAATGTATTGCTGTGTTCAACCTCCCAAAGAAATCCAATATATGGGTATACAGTAAATATGTATTTATAAACACATACAGGTACATGGATCAGTTGTGAGATTGTGCAGAACAATCCTTATTTGCCATGACAAAATTTAGAGAGAAGCAGAGAAACATTTAGCATCAAATATGCATAATCTTCACACTTTCCTTGTGTCTACCATAGAAGACTTGCTATTCAGTGATTTTAAGGGAGTAAATCTGCATAATGCCTTTACTGTCTTGTAAGCATCTTTGGGTTGGCAAAATTGCACTGCCTGGTCCTTGGTTGATCTTGGTTCTCCAAATCAAATAATTGTTTCTGAATTCAGTATGTGTATTGTTTGAAAAGAGCCCAGAGCTCCCAGCATCAGTCATATCCTGGACCTGTGTCATAACTGTCACACTGAGCAATGTAGTAAAGACATGTGTGTTGCACTAGGATAAAATGGAGTAGTATGTTCATTCTCAGTCTTAATTGAACACTATGTATACCTATTGAAAACCAACTACTATGTAGTTACAGTAAACACAAATAGAACATAATGAAAACGTTTTTTTTTTTCCTTTCCTGGATGACCCAAAAACAACAGGATTCAATACTTTGTTTTTTTTATTCCATATGGCAGTGCACTGTTGATAATATCATACATTAAGATCAAATTAAACGGTAAACTTGACAGAGCTTTGATTTTTACTTATTTTGTTATTCATACAATTTCTTTATAGGGAAATTTAAATTCTGTCATCATCATTTTCGCAACATGATCATAGAGAATTCGACATGTTGTTTCCACGTTATGCCGACTCACTGACAAGCATCATCTCCTATCAGACATTTTAGCATCGGCTCCAGTGTGTTTACCTTCCCCTGTGTTGCGACTGCAAGCACAATGTGTCAGCAGTGTGGGAGACCTGGGTTGAAACCCTGCGTTGAAACCAGAAAGTAACTGCGTTTGCATTTATCAGTGACGAGCATGATTCAGAGGTTGAATTTTTCAATCTAACAATTTATTTTTATTCCACAGATGTTAGGTTTATTTTGGGGATTTGGTTTGAGGGGTACAGGTTTTCAAATATGCATGTCTCTTCACTGTGCTACCTGTTCAGCTGAAAACAAGTCACTTCACAATTTACCACTTACACGTCCAATAGGGATAGGCGGAACGATACTAAAGTATCGATACTGACGTGGTATCAAGAATATCGATCCTCACATTAAAATATCGATTCTGAAGGTTTATTTTAAGCTAGTGATATTATTATTTAGACAACATGAATATTAACGCATTTCATAAGCTTCGGAGTAGAAAATAATAATTATATTAGCGAATTGTTGCATGGCAACGGAACTATTTTTTCTTCCGCTCGTGACGCGCAGAAATGCTAAAATACACCAGCAGACAGTGCTCACGCATTCAGTTCAGTAGAGATAATGACAGAAAAACAGCATCTCGAGTTATTCAGAACAAGTAATGAAAAACTTTGACGTGACATATATTATATCGACCGTGTGACCATTTTTACAGGTTTATTTAAATTCAGGTGTTAAAACATTGGCAATGATCTTTAATCCTCATTAATAAATATTCTGCTTAGACCTATACATTTATAAAATATGTAAGTATTCATTTAAGTTAATAATTGTATCCAAAGCAATCGTAAGAATTAAATTTATTAGAGGTAACGATATTGGTATCAAAATCGGCGATACTGGCCTAAAAGTACTTGATATCGGATCGAAAACAAAATAAGTGGTATCGCCCATCCCTAACGTCCAACAACTCTTACCGCTTTGGCCACTGGGGGAGTGGTTCGCATTTCAGTGAGCTAAGACTGACTTTAGCAAAAGCAAGCCAACTTTCTGTTTTCGAGATCAGTCTGCAGGAGGGTGAGTACATTATGAGAGGTTTTCATTTGCGGATGAGCCATCCCTTTAAGTAGAAAATAACTATCAGATGTGTTATTTTTATATACATTTACCTTTCACACAAAGCTTGATAACGTATGAGTTTAATGGATTTCGTATCATTAGGGACAACGCATGAGAAATTGGAAAACACTTTAAGGACATACTGCGCTGACTCAACCACAACATAATTTCATGCCCCAGTATGAATGTTATGACGTAATTCTGTGGGTGATAATTAACTGTCAGGTCATGTCTGCAGTCTGTCCAGAGCAAAGACAGCTTTGGTCTGAGGCTGTGGATTTCCTCGGTAGTCAATAATACCATGTTTGGGCAGATATTTTTTTGTAGATCTGACGACGAAAATGATCAAACTAAGGGTGTGATGACATGGTGATGTTATAAACATGTCTCAAACTCTCAAATATTCACGTGTCGTTTAAAGACAATTGATACTAGCCTACAGTGAGCTCTGAGGTTGTTAATCAATGGTATGCCTCCATTGAAAAAATGTGTTTAATAGAGGAATTTCTGGAGCTAAACCACCCCTGATCCTGAAAGTTAACAATCCAGCAATCAGATAATTGCATCAGACAAAGTGAGCCAAAAGAGCCCGGCAGCGACCGCCCATTGGCATGACACACTTTGAATAATGCAATCGAGTCGGTCTCCCTACATTCACAAAATGTACTTATATATATGTATAAACTTAAAATATATAGTTTCTATACTTAAAATCGTTTTTATTTTATTTTTCGTATTCGCAATGCTTCATGGGATTGTAATTCATTCCCTCATTAAAAACATTAACAGTCTTGCACCTTTTGTCTTTTTGTCAGATTTTCAAATATTTTTTATGCTTCAAACAAAGTTTGTAATGTTGTGATTCACATCACATCTGGTTGGTTCATGGCTTAGAACTCTTTTATGAAATCCTTGGGGAAAATACTTTGGGAACCAAAACGGCTGAAAAAGTGTGCATCCACGGTTGCGCTCTAGATGTAATAAGTACAACCCTATCTTAAAGTCAACATGAAACCGTGCTTAGTTCCGTAATACCACTGCTCCCTATATACATTACGTAGTCTGCACAGTCACCATCTTGTCACCATCACCATTGTCCTTATTCACACATTATAGGCTATTCAAGGACCCGATAGCAGTCGCGGAACACAGACAATAGCCTCACGCTCACACTTTCACACCATGCCTCAATTGCCTCCACTTGACTATTTAACAGCACCATAAAGGCACAAACAATGTGCCTGGGTGGACACTGACGTATCATTAGCACAACACCCGTTCAAGTCATGAAACGCTAATGTCATTCTTCACAAACTTTGTGTTTAAAAAGAAATGGTGAAAATACCAAAACAAGGTGGAAAATGAGAATCTTCCTGCAACCATTTACCTAATTTGGTTGCCATGACTACAGAGCCAGAGGCTTGCACGGTGGGATGCAGAGTCGTGAGCAAGGAGGGAGAGGCAGGAGAGGCGGGAACAGTCATGGGGAAAACCTTAATTCCTCACACTGATAGGAGGTGGCATTTACGGGAGAGCTGTCTCTGAATATGCCTATGTTTGATATAGTATACTACCATACTACTCTTACAGTTGTTGCAGTATATATTATGTATACTATATTTGATATATCTACTGCAGAGCCATACGTCACAGCAGTCTCAGGACGGAGGTAAGGGTGGAGCTAATGGAGCCACAACAGTTTCCGGACCAATGCTTGCACGTCCTACAGTTTCGAAGCGTAATTTCATCCATTTGTTTGCTTTATTAGATTTAAAACGTGCTGTTTTCACATCGATTTCCATTTGATGACTATCTCAAATATTTAAGGGTAACACTTTAAATGAGGTCCCATTTGTTAACATTAGTTAATGCTGTAGATATCATGAACAAATAATGAACTATGTTTTTAACCATTATTTATTAATCTTGGTAATGTTAATGGATAAACACACAGTTGTTCTTTGTCAGTTCATAGTGCATGAACTAATGTTAACATATACAACTTTTAATTTTAAAAATATATTAGTAAATGTTAAAATTAACATTAAACAGCATTAACAAATACTATTCATGTGAACAACGTTAGTAAACTAATGGAACCTTATTTTAAAGTGTTACCCATTTGATTATTTTATATTAGATAATATGATTCCTTCATGTTCATGATGTTACAAATAGTACTTAAAGCATAGGCATATAATGTCATGTATTTTTAATCATATCAAATTATAAAATAAACAGTCCATTTCAAAGCCTGGCAAAAATGTGCATTAAACAATTAGAAAACTAATAAGAAATGTTAATATTAATAAAATAGAACTAAATTAATAATTTAAACAACCTGTAAACAACAGCAACATTTTAACAGGAACACTCAAACTTTATACAACAAATAGACAACTTTAAACAAATCTCTATATCATCCCTAAAAAGGAAATTAAATGTGAAGGTCTCTCTGGAAAGTTCTAGTTTTTAAAAAAGGATGCAGATGGCCCATTCCTTCTCCTCTTCTTCCAGCTGTAACAAACGAGGCTCGATGTGCCCCTGAACAGCTGTTTATTCCCATGCAGCCAGTTCACAATTGTTTTGAGGTCTTTAATTATAGGTAACTCTTTCATTAGAGAAGAGTAAAGAATAATAAAATGTTTGGTTTTAATATTTACAACAACACCAACATATACAGTATATACATATATATATATATATATATATATATATATATATATATATATATATATATATATACAGTATATATGTGCGTGTGTGTGTGATATACATCAGTCAGCCACAACATTAAAACCACCTGCATATTATTGTGTAGGTCCCCCTCGTGCTACTCTTCTCACTACAATTGTACAGAGCGGTTATCTGAGTTACTGTAGACTTTGTAAGTTTGAACAAGTCTGGCTATTCTCTGTTGACCTCTCTCATCAACAAGGGGTTTCCGACCACAGAACTGCCGCTCACTGGATTTTATTTGTTTTTGGCACCATTCTGAGTAAATTCTAGAGACTGTTGTGTGAAAATCCCAGCAGTTACAGAAATACTCAAACCAGCCCATCTGGCACCAACAATCATCCATGTGATCAGCCAATCGTTTGGCAGCAGTGCAGTGCATAAAATAATACAGATACGGGTCAGGAGCTTCAGTTAATTTTCACATCAACCATCAAAATGGGGTAAAAATGTGATCTCCGTGATTTGGAGTGTGGCATGATTGTTGGTGCCAGATGGGCTGGTTTGAGTATTTCTGTAACTGCTGATCTCCTGGGATTTTCACACACAACAGTCTCTAGAATTTACCCAGAATGGTGCCAAAAACAAAAACGTCCAGTGAGCGGCAGTTCTGTGGACGGAAATGCCTTGTTGAAGAGAGAGGTCAACAGAGAATGGCCAGACTGGTTTGAACTGACAAAGTCTACAGTAACTCAGATAACCACTCTGGACAATTGTGGTGAGAAGAATATCATCTCTGAATGCTGTTTTGAGATGCGGGCTGGTGCTATTTTGGCAGCACAAAGGGGGCCTACACAATATTAGTCAGGTGGTTTTAATGTTGTGGCTGATCGGTGTATATATGCATGCATATACACGTCTATACATTTCCTTACAATGGGAAGGTCACACTTAAAGACAGAAAAAAGAGACGATTTTAAATATCAACTGCAACAACATCATGAAGTCCAATTTAATAACTTGAAGTGGTAATAAAGTACATACAGAGGTCAAATCAAAGGTGTGCCCAAGACAATGTGCAGGGCATACTGAAAAACAACAAAAACTATTTTAAGAACAGTTCAAATTGCATAAAAAATGAAAATGCCAATATGTGTTTACAGTATTGTATATGCTAAGTTAAGCATGATCCATGCTTTACCAGCTGAGCTACAGAGCTCCTGTATTTCAACCGGTAGAGATAGAGCATGGATGATAGTAATGACAATGTTTTGGGTTCCCAGGAAACCTATTCTTAAAAACATGATTTCTCTATATTCCTCACAACATGACAAATCTACAGTCTGACTATAGGTGCAGTCACTGTTGCACTGGTGGTTGGTGCTATGGTGGTATATGTGCGTTTGAAACGTCACTTTCGTCAGACAAAAATCAACACAAATTATCCTTGTAATAAAAAAAGTAGCGTTTCTTTTGAAGTGATACCCTTTTAATATGTATGCACTACATGGCCAAGTGCATAGTGTATATTGCATCATTTGAGACACAACTTTTCAAGGACTGTTCGTAGGTGACATCACTGTTCCATGAACATTCCTGCTTGTCAAAACTGAGACCATTTAGCAGAGAAGGACCACTCCTATTAAAATTAATGGAAGAAATTGGAACGGCCAATGGCAGCCAATGGTAAAAAATTAAATACAGCTTCATCACCGCTGCCTTTAAACACTGAGCATGCCTTTCCTCGGGAGAACGGTCTCTAACTGCTGGCATCTTCGTGGGTCTAGGAATGGAGCGGTGAGGGTCCGGTGCGAGTTAGATGCGACAGAGCAAACGTCGCTGCCGGGCCACTTGAGTGAACCGAGGACAAATCAAATTTTACTGCTTATTTTAAAGATTTTCTTTTATTGTAAACTTGACCAACTGTTTTGGATATTTTGGTCTTTCCCCATTCAAGTAGATAGGAGCAGCACTTTCATGATGCTTGTTTACATAGAAAAATAGCTGCCCAAACTACCCAGGAGCATTACTAAATCAGCCGCAGAGTGGACTGACTTACCTTGAAAAAGAGACTTTGTTGAAAGAATTCCGGAAATACATTTGGACCGTTCTAAAAATTTTTTTTTTTGTTTACACTCTTGAAATGGTCTATACTTCAGGTTTTATTAATACGCTGGCACATTCATAAGGGCGAGAGACCTACATGTCATCATCAGCAGGGTGCAAGCACTGTCCCTGTACTCTGTAGGCTATGCATTATCTGGGAATGCACCTGGAATTGTTTGCACTAAATAGTGCGTCCAAAACAACAGTGGTTGTGCACATCAAGAACACGTGTGTAAGGAGGTCAGGGGTTACCAGTATTTGTATAGCTCGAGTCTGAAGGAATTTAGAGACATCTGTATCAACCGCCGGTGTACATGCACACAGTCAAATGAACTATACTTTAAAAGGCTTGAGTGGTCTAAGGTACGTGTACACTAGCATGCAAGAAAACAAAGTGTTCTTTGGGTTTCAGCCATCTTGTCCCCCACTGGTGAAGGTAGGCAGTAAGCAGGGTCACTTTCAGCTTAGTCCCTTCTCATTAGTTGTGGTTAACAAAATGCCATTACAAAGATGTCTCTTCAGATTAAGATGGTGGTGACCTCTATTTCTCTCAAAGAATCACTCGCACTAAAAAATCTCTATAACATAATAATTGCAGGATTTGAAATGCAAGAATAGCCAGAGAATTAAATCAAATGTACAGAGAGCATTTTCTATTGCAATTAATACACTGTGAGCCTTTGGAGGAATTGTACCATCCGTTTACAATGATAAAAAGGAGAAGTAATGATTAAAAAAAGAGAAAAAGTTAGCAGTTAATCGAACAAGTTACATCTTTGTCAAAGCTCAGTCTGACTTTGTCTTGCCAATGTTAATTCAACAAATATTTTAATAACAAGCTTATGGCTGTGAAAAACTTGACATAAGATAAAATAGCAATAGCAAACACATGGCTGCATATATATTTATGCAAACACACACTGTTGATGCAGATATCATTGTGAGGACTCTCCAAAGACATAATGATTTTTATACTGTACAATCTATAGATTATATCCCCTAAACCTAACCTTCACAAAACCTTTTCTGCATTTTTAATAAAACATTGTTTAATATAATTTTTAAGCGGTTTCAGTTATGGGGACACTAGAAATGTCCTCATAAACCACATTTATAGCATAATACCCTTGTAATTACCAGTTTGTAACCTAAAAAAATTTATTGTAAATCACACACACACACACACACACACACACACACACACACACACACAAGCAGACACACACACACGCACGCACACCCACACACACACACACACGCACGCACACACGCATACACACACACACACACACTGTATAATGTGTGAATATATCTTCATGTATAATGTTTTTTCGTGGACTGTGTTTCCTCAGCACAACAACATTAAGTGAAATGGAAGTAAGTTGACCTAGAAACTCCTGAGAGAGAAACAGTGAGAATGCTGAAGTAAGAAGCTGACACCTCTAGAGAGACCTGCGTGCAATGGCTCTCTGCTCTGAGCTTAAACTTGAGGTAAAGTAGGCCTCTCAGGTTACTATACTACATGCTCAGGAGCCTGGACTTGCTCCGCCAATCTTATTTACAGCACTGCATATTTGAAATTTACAAACATCTTATAGTAGTATTCATTTGAAATATTATTTTTAAAGGTGCCACATCCTGGAAAAAGATATATTTCTTGCTCTTTTAAAATAAAGGTGAAAGGAAAACAAAACTCCATAATCAGTGTTGCTGTGTCAGTGTCATGGCCCCATCGGTCTCTCCATCTCCAACCATCATCCGCTCCAACTCACTCCACTCTAATCAGTTTCACCTGTTCCTAATCACCTCATTACCAAGACTCTATATACGGTATATACTCGAAAATGTTCACTCTCATTGTCTAGTTTCGTCATTGACAGGTGGAAGACCTCTTTATCGCTTTCCTAAAGTGGTTACTCTTCCTGAATATATCGTCTTTGTGTTCAAACATTCTTCTGTTTTTCCTACACAAGTGTGACAGTCAGGCTGGTTTCAGTCTTTAAATACTTTCTCCTATTCTAGCTTAATCTGCAGAGACAACTAGTAAGGTAGTTTAGGTTAATATTCTCGAAAACTGTAAACACTGTGTCTCTGTGGTGCTATAAAAAGTTTTGAGCAACCCAACCAGTCTGACACAGCAACACTGATTCAACCAATGAGTGAGTTGAGGGCTGGACCATCTGTTTGATTGATCAATGGTAGATCATGTGTGTATTCAGAAGGCTGTTTTAAAACAATATTTATTTGTATTAGTAACCTGTGACCTCATTCCACCCCTTTGTAACTCGACCATTTTTTGTGCCCACACTTCAACTTTAAGTTGACTGCCCCTTTTTTCTACCCACTATTAGAATAATGTTAAATGTATAAACCTGACTAGAACATTTTCAATTCAGCTTTTTATTTTATTTCCTAATTAGTTTTTGGCCCCTGCTTTGCAATGTCTTGCTCTCCTCATGCGCTCTCTATATTTCATGGTGATTATTTTTTTTTAGCGAGTACACATACTCGACTGCTTTACATACATAAAAACATTATATTTTATAATAAAAACCATAAAGGTTTAGTGTTGTTTGGTGCTGGTCTTACTGGTGGACCAACATAACCATACCAAACACAACCAGCAATGTCTGTTATCGCTGGTTGACCAAGATTATCTTGCCGGTTAAAGACACTGTAGAGTGGAGGGGGGCGGGGTCGTAATATCGCGCGCCCAGTCCCCAATCGGGGCTGGGTCAGAATATCGTGACCAGGCACGTGATAATCCGACCCGGCCCCGCCCCCCTCCGATCCACACTCCTTGCGGCGTTATCTCAGGCATGCCTCCGGCATGACGTACAACCCCCCCACCCCCATCCCTGGGGCAGGGTGTATCTTGCATCCTGTGTGGTCATCCCTGCCTTCCTCACCCAGGGAGGAGACAGGAGGGGAAGACAACAACAACAAAAAAAACAAAATAGGCGAGGGAAAAGGCCAACACGGTGCAAAAGAGAGAGAGAGAGAAAAAGCTCACGCACCGGTTCTCTGATGAACCGTCGCGTGGTCCTTGAACACTCCTCCACACTCAGGCGGACGACAGCCGCTCCAACCCCGGGCGAACCGGAGTCAAACTTCCGACCCCCAGCGGGCAGAGTGCCCCTCCACTTTTCTGGCAGCAAATGGGGACACTCCTCCGCCCCTGGCAGCGGCCCTACCGCTCCGGGCAGTCGGGGAGTTTCTTCCCTCCTCCCCTCGCGGACGGCGGTCTTCCCTCGACCCCTCCGCGTCTCTGGGGACGGCAGGGCACTCCTCTGCCCCTGGCAGCGGCTCCCTCGCTCCAGGCGGTCGGGGTATCCAGTCCCCACTTGCCCCGTGGACTGCGGCCGTTCCCCGCATCCGGGCGGTTGGGCTACTCTGTCACCCGGCAGATGGCAGCGGCGCACCACTGGGTGCCAATGTAAGGGGGGTTAAGATGGGCAAGGAGGAGGCGAGAACCGGCTTGTCAATATAAATCATATTTAATTATACTCAAAACCAAAACACACAAACATAAACACACACATGACGGACATGCCCGTAATTCTCTCTCTCTCGGACCTTTATCCCTCGCGCGTCCCATCAGGCTGATTGGGGACCGGGCGTGCGACATTCTAGCCCAGCCCCGCCCCCCTCCGCTCCACAGACACTATGTTACATCTTTGGACGTCCTTATACTAAACCTAAAGTGGCTTGTTGTACATATCGCTGCAGTTTCCTGGTGAAATTAACACTTGAGGCGCTACAACAATGACTAATATTCACTGTAAAACTGCAGCTTATCATTCATATTTGCTCACTATTTGCTATATTCCTCACACGATGCTATCTTATGACATCAAAATACTTTTAATGTAGCGCTTGTCTTAAAGCTGACACATTTTAATGTTTGAATTTCATAAACGACTACGTTTACAAGCTTGTTCAGGTGCATTCAAATTGTGCAGTTGCTCAACCGAAAACGCATTGCACTTGCAATTCAAAGGACCGGGGTACGAGTCCTAAAGAGTCTACGAGCCGAAAGTGGCATAGAAGCACCATAAAAAGAAACGTTTACTTCAGCAATTGCATTTTTCCTCTCACATTTGCTTTTATGGCACTATCAGTTAGGTATAGGTTGAAGGTTTAAGGTAGATAAGTATGTTTTGGTTATTTGAAACAGCATTAACCAATTACTAAAGTTTTGACATTAACTATGGGCAATTGGCTATTTAAAAATAATAAAAATAAATGGGAAAAAGCCCTTTAATAGGTCCCACCCCAACTTCCTGTTTGAAGAGTAATAATGTCAACACTGGAAAGAAAACTGTGCTCGTTGTGTTACGAAGAACACGCATCGCTGGCATAACAACATCACAGTGGCATTTTAACCCATGACAACAACTTCACTGACATGTAAATGGAAGGGATTAATAGAAAGAATCAGTTAGCACGTCATCTATCACATCTCTTTAGACAACAATGCTGTCTGTGCAAGCAAAACCACATTGGGAGTAATCATCAGATTTTAATTTAATGTCCGGTTTCGCCTACAATCATCAATCAAGCATTGTGTCTGCCTGTGCAACATAGGATCTGGCCTTGTACAAAGTGAATGAGTTTTATTGGGATAGTCCTCCAAGGCCACATACTTCTAATGTGATCGATGTCTGCTCATATTTCTCAAATTAATTCAGAGTGGAAAAACTGATTGGAGGGAGGAAAACACGGGCAGAAAGACAGAGACAGCAAGACAGACCACAATTCACAATGAGTATTGACATTCTTAATGAGGTTGATCTTTTAGCCATTCATCAGAAAACTTCTGCTCAATCAGACATAATGCAGGGGATAATGAATATGATTAGAATGCTGTCTTTGCATTCAGATAAACTTGTGTGACCTTTTGAAGTTTGATCAATGTTTATTTGTTTGCGTCTTGTTGAAAACATTTGCTAAACCTGATGACAGTGATGCATTTTTAACCCTGAAATACATGGGTTGTGTTGAATGGGAAATTCATGGGAAATGCTGTGTTTTTTGGTCCACATTTCAAAACTTTTTTGAAAAACACAGCCATCATGTTCTCCGGGCCTAAGAGGAAAAGAGCCATCCAAGCTGTTATCTACGTCAGGTCCAAAAGCCAGTGTCTGTATGTGCCAGGGGTGTGTCAGTGCCTATTGCATGGGTAACTCGCACATCTGTGAGAACAACATTAATGCAGACAGATATGCACAGATTTTTGAGCAGCATATACTGCCATCCAGCACCGTCTTTTCCAGGAACGTCCCAGAATTTTCAGCAGGACAACTTCAAACCACATACTGCCCAAATAAGCAGAGAGTGCAGGTGCTAGATTGGCCTGCCTGCAGTCCTGACCATTGCCAATAGAGAATGTGTGGTGCATTATGAAGTGCACAATACAGCACCTAAGAAACCATACAATTGCGCAGCTGAAGACCTGCATAATGGATGATTGGGGGGAAAAAACTTGTGTCTTCAGTGCCTAAATGCTTAATAAGTGTAATTAGAAGAAATGGTGATGTTTCACAATGGTAAACACTTGACAGTCCCAACTTTTTTGGAGTGGGTACTTTTCATGACGTACTTTCTCTTTGAAATAGTGCAGCCTGCTGGTTTCTGGTTAAATGTGTTCACATGCACAATAGTTGCCTAGTCCCAAAACACCACTTAAAATGAGTGTTCGAACGAGGATTTTAAAGTACAGATCTTTTCAGAGATAGGAGAAGAAATATTCAGAACATTACCATGTACAGCTCTTTCAAAATTCAGTGGAAGAACAGTTTTCAGAGCTTTTTTTCAGCCCATGCTGACCTGAGAATGTCTGATATAAACTCCAATCCAATCTAAGCGCATTTCACCGTCTCTCCTCACACGGAGGTCTGTAGCAGACATTTAACCACAGATCACCTCGAAATACAAATTACAAAAGGTTGAATGAGACAAAGGGTGTCAGCACCAGTGGCAATATTTTAATTAAACAACTACGTGCTTCAGTCACTGCTGTGTTCCTCGTGTGAGGGAGGAGAAAGACGCAATGAACGCATACATTTGGGAAGGAAAGAATATGTCAAAAATATGATTTGTTTATTAAATCAACTGACAGCCCTAAAATAATCTGCCTTCCAATGAATAAATCTCTGCACGTAGGTGCACTGACCACTGTAACCGGAAACGCCTGAACCGCACTACTTAGAATGCCGAAGCAGTTGTGCAAGTAGTGCATTGGGGTTGTATAAGAGAAAGATTGAAGAATACTAAAGAGGTTTGGGCACAACTCCAAAAAATGGATGAGGTACAGGGGGTGGAATGAGGTCCCAGTTCACTAAAGACCCGAGGTATCCGATTCTGTTTTTCAAGAATAATATATGACAATAACAATTAGTTCTTTCAAAATGTTGCATTAAAATGTGTTTTTGTACTTTTTGAAAAAGGAAAAAGGACTATTGTACTCTGAAATGTACTATATTGACATACTGCATCTAAAAAGCAAAGGCTGTTAAGTATTTTCAGATGTAGAAACTTACAAAATACTTTCAAATCCTTTATATTATGAATGTATTTTATTTAGCGCTGTCAATCACTTGGTATTTAATTAAATGGTATGCTGACTAGTTAATCAAATTAATCACATATAATAAATATTTGCTGAGAAAGACCCTAAAAAACAATAATTAAATATATAATGATTCAATAAGTATAAGTGGTCATATTTAAATAATGATAAATGATTTATATATATATATATATATATATATATATATATATATATATATATATATATATATATATATATATATACAGTATTATATATATATATAATAAAAATATTCAGTTCATTAACATGCATTATCTGTTATTATTGTGGCAGACAAGTAAAGCATTGACAAGAAAAACTGACTTTAGCATCCAGTGTATTGTTTATTTCAATATTATTGAACATATCATTGGCCTACAGCCCACAGCAAAGACCTGATTGATTGCGATAATTAAGTGAGTTAATTATATAATTAATCACACTGAATTAATGTGTTAAATCGACAGCCCTAAATTTAATAGTTACATTTATATAGACATTTTAGATCCCTTACCCCTACATATACCTACAAATAAATAAAATATTTATATTTGAGCCACTAATCCCACCCCTACCCCTTAAAGTTCACCATGGATTCAAAAATGTTCACATCTCAAAATTTATGTGCAAAATGATTTACGTTTTAGACGCTGTCAATACATCAAATTGTACGTTTCAGCACCACACTTTGTGTAATGACAGCAACAAATACTATAAGATTACGTTGATGGAAAAGACCTGTGTGAAGATTCTTCAAAATATAAATTTGCCATCCCACTCCAAAAATCTCATAATAAGAGTTTTGAATGATGAGTGTGAGTAAAACATTTTTATAATTCATTTTGTGTATGATTCAAACTATTATTTCACATATAGATACACAACTACATGTATATCAACTTACAGAGGTCGTTGAATAATTGCATTTGAATATGAACTGCATAATGAAGGCAGGTGTTGATAGTACAATGCTAGAATCATACATAAATGCCTTCAAAACCAGCACTACCCAACCTAAGCCAGCCTGGAAATCCATGCTGGTCTAAGCTGGACTTTTCAGCAGGGTTCTCGCACACTGTTAAGGCCTCTAAAATGTACCTGCAAGCACAATGAGAGACAGATATCCTGACATACCACTCTCTGTTTCATTGATGCTGTAGACAGTATCCATCTAAATCATCTGCACCTCTAACAATTAGTTACAAAGCACACAGAAGCACACAGAAAAGTGCCTATATCTGAATAGGTCAACTTTTGTATTTGCTCCGCTTAGTGCACATGAATCTGATGTAATTAGGACTCTGCCACAGTGGCCCGGAGCAAAGATGGGTAAATAAATACAAAATAAATGTATGCATGATGAAAGAGAGAAGAGAACAACACTCGAGGTGGAGGTAATTAACTGGGAATTAAATAACTTCATGTCAGTTAAAATACCGTGACCGGAAGCCCTTTGGGCTGAAAGCCAAGTGCATATACAAACACATACATTAAGAGTAATAGAGTATTTTAATGTTCTCTGATGCAGCATCAGGTCGGATGCGATCCTCACGGTCTCAGCTGCCCTGCGGCAGGGGACGAGTTGTTTTCTTATTGGACGGAAAAGTACAAGGAGAGGTAATTAAATTAATATTCTGAATTGTAATGTTTACGGATATGCCCCATTCAATTCCATTGTAAGTAACTCAGTACCAAGATTTTTTTAAAGAAAAGGAAAAAAATTAAATTATTTGTGCCAATCAACATTATGCCACTAATGCTTTCAACTGAGCTTAACTATTAAACTTGGAATATTCATTTGACATTTCAGAGAGTTCCCACACAAATCTCTAAATGTATATTTACCTCACGTGTTACTAAAGCTGTTTCTACAAAAATAAGGTTAATTTTGACTTTAGAGAAAAAAGGTAATCACAGCTGTGCTGAGATTTATTGGCTTGTGTGGTATTGCTTAATAGCACAGCTGGATTGATTCGTACAACATTTCGGCATGTTGTAAGAATCTCAAAAAGGTAAGTTATATTTGTCTATTCAGATTGAAAACTACACAGAAGTGAGTGACCAGGCTTTGGCTCTGATCCTGTCTCAATCAGGATTCTTTGGCTCCCTTCAGAGGCCTGTCTGAGCTAATTAGCACATGATGCAAACTCGCATGTCCCTTCTGAGTGTATCTACGAAAGTGTGTGAGAAAAGTAGGGAGAGACAGAAATAGGTTGAACTATGCATTAGTTCAAAGTAAAACTACAGCTGCAGTTCAGGATTTAGTGCACACTTCCACTAGGTATTAAGGCGAGAACAAATTCATATGGTTGTTGTTTTAAAGGTACATTTTGTGTCATTTTTACACCACTAGCATAGCATCACCAAATGAAATCACAAAAAGAACGACTGCTTCAAATAGCTTTCCCGAACACATCCACTGTCTGGCATGTTTTGTGCCACAGAGGCAGTATACACTTATTTTGGGAATCAGTATGCAAACAAGTTAGTTGGGGCAAAGAAATACAAATTTGTATTACTTTTAAAGGGATAGTTCACCCAAAAATTTTAATTCTCTCATAATTTGCTCACTCTCATGCCATCACGTGTATGACTTTCTTACTTCTGCAGAACACAAATATTTCAGCTCTGTAAGCCTATACAATGCAAGTGAATGGGTGCCAAACATTTAAAGCTCCAGCATTAACACAGCATAAAAGTAGTCCATAAGACTCCAGTGGTAAAATCAATGTCTTCTGAAGCTTTATGACAGGTGTGGTTTAGAAACAGTTCAATATTTAAGTCATTTTTTACTGTTATTCTCCACTTTTCAATCATCTTCTTTTGTTTTAGGTGATTTGGATTCTTCGTGCATATCGTCGCCGCCTACTGGGCAGAGAGGAGAATTTATGGAAAAACTGACTAAAATATTTATCTGTTTCTCATATTTCATCATATCGCTTCAGCTGAGATGTATTTAACCACTGTAGTGCTGTGGAATACTTTTATGCTTCCTATTTATGTGCATTTTTTTAAGCTTCAAAAATTTGGCACCCATTCACTTGCATTGTATGGTCCTACAGAGCTGACATGTTCATCTAAAAATATTTGTTTGTGTTCCACAGAAGAAAAAAAGTCATACACATCTGGGATGGCATGAAGTTCAATTAATGATGAGAGCATTTTCATTTTTGGGTGAACTATCCCTTTAACCCTGTTATTATATTTGGGTCATTATTGACCCATTGAAGAGTTACAAACAGTGAAAAACGTATCTTGTATTTAGTCAAAATGACTCTCCACAGCTTCACAATAATGAATAAATAAATAAATAAGTTAACCAAAAAAGGTGTTGCTTTTTTATGATACTTGTTTATACAATGTAAGGGTGTTTTGGGTGGTGACCAGGGTGTTGTTAGGGCATCCTAAATGTTCTATGACATCCTGATCCCTATATATCTGCCCTTTTCAATGAAGTTTCAATGGGATTTTTCACAAGTTTTGTGGCAATGTTTATGTTTAGAATCAAAGGGGAGGTAATATGCTGTATAATATTTCTACTGTATTATACCGGGTCCTTTTTGACCCGAACAGAAATGTTGTTTGAAATTTTCTCCAGAACATAAGGGTTAACTGAAAACCACAGCTCGTATAATTTACTTTACTTAGAAACACGTTGTGGCGGGGCCAATGTAAACCAATTCAATCCAGGAAAGCCATGTTACTGGCTCTTTACTAAGATTGTGTGTTGTCAGAGTAGGTGAATGTCAGACAGGATTAATCAAATGTGATGAACTATGGGGACAAAATCCCAGAATCAGCCAAAGGGGTCAATCAAACTGAAGTAACCACTGAAAGCTCATTTTAGAATTGAGGCAGAAATTATTTGCTAAAATTGATTTGTGTGCAAAACTAAAACTCAAAGCCTTCAAAGATTAAATTTCCCTTATATTAACAAATGCAAGCAGGTAGTAGAGTGAAGTACTTTTGTTAAAGGGATAGTTTGCCTAGAAATGAAAAATCTCTCATTTACTTACATGCTTGGTCAGCTTACGTCAGAGAGCTTTCTCAAAGCGCACAATTACGACGGTCACGGTTTTATAAACCCACATTAAACCCAATCCTGGTAGATCACATCCATTTACACCAATAGCCATGTATAAAGCTGCATGAAATCAGCTCATTGGCCTCGACTCAGGAAATGTATTCAGAGACTTCACCAAGTGTTCTGAGAGTAATTAAAGCTTCTTATGAACATTTAGAAATGTGTCTCTATGAAGGCCTGAGAGAGCAAAGGCATGTCTCAGCAGTAATATGTAAACCTGCTTCACAGAATCGAGGCTGTTACATCACGGAGGTCTACTCAAGGTTTCTAAACATGTTGGCTTGGCTTGTGAATTAAGAATAGCTTAATTACAATCTTTTGGAAATAGCGGAATGGATCGTTTTGTGCAACGCTGCCACCGTGTGACGCGATGAACCAAACTAATGAAAGGTATATAGCGGCATCTTGTGGTTGTAGGCTGACACTGCAAGTGCACGATCGCTTGGATTAGTAGGTCACAAAATGCCACATTGATATTTATTATTTGATGGATAATGTATATACATATTGCAGATGAGAAAAAAAATATAATAAACACATAGGTCTTCCAGATGTAAACCAAAGTCTTTCTAGCAAGTCAGTCCACCGTTGGCCATTTTTGAAAGGCTTTCGGGAGGCTATTTCCAGTCATGCTAGAGCAGCTCTTATGAACATGAATGGGAGAACACCAAAATCTCAAGAACGGTTATTCAAGATTACAATCAAAGAGCACATTTTAAATCAGCAGTAAAACCTGATAAACTGGTATCATAAATTGTGCTCCTTTACATCATATTACGCTTAAAAAAAAAAGAACAATGCCGGCTTGTATAGCTAATGCGCATGCGCGTTCTCGAATTTATTAACGGTCGACGCCTGAATCTTAAAGGTGTTTGGCTCTATTACCTGTAAGGCGGGACTTCCTTTCTACATCCGTTGACCGTTGGGCACTCTCACTGGCGTTCCAATCTCTCCTATTGATTTTAACAGAAGTGGCCCGTCTCTGCTACACACTCCCTGATGTAAACACTCATCAAATATGTGTGTGATATACATGTGAGTATTTGTGGGATTATTTATATAAGTTATTTACAACCACAAGTGTCCAAAACATCTCATGATGAACCAGAGAACGTTGTCGAAAACAAATATAATTATTACTGGCCATGACTATATAAGGTTATGAATCGTATTATCGTGTAGCATATGAATTTGCTTGTGCCCTATTTATTAATTCAAATGAATATGATTGGTAAACTGTGATTCTTTTGCTTTTTACTCCTACTTTCTGATGCATACATCACAAATGTATATTGAATGAGTCATTCAATTAAACAGCCTTTTCTTTTTGAAAAGTGATTTAAACTTTTAAACATTATATCAGACAAAGTTTGTACATGTTAATAAATTGTATTGTGCCATCTCAAGCTAAAATGTAGTAATAATAATAATAATAATAAAATAAGTGTCAGAATATTCTAAATTTGTGGTGAAATTTCACAGGGTAGAAATATTTTAAACCAAAATGTCTCATGCGCTTCCTGCATCAAGACTGTGGACTCCTAGCATCACTTTACAGTTTTCCATAAATAGTACAAACTTTAAATAAACAAATGTACATTATTTAATTACGTTAATGTTAATCTTACAGCAATCTAGCCCAAAACTGTTTTCATATCTTTACAGGAACACTCCTGAAAATTATACAGGTGGATTTTTAAACAAAAATGGGTGGACATGCTATGCTTGACGTAACTTGTCAAGTATGAAAGAAAAAAAAACAAAAAACAGTTATGAATGTTAAACGACTTTTCAACATGGCTCCTCTGAACACTAAAATGATGTCACTTCCTCTTCATCGTTCAGTGTAGCTTACATTTAACTTTTATTTTGAGGTAAAATAGTGGTGAGAAGGTCGAAATCAAAACTCACAGACACAGATAAATTGTCTTGTTTTTATGTAGCTAAGCTGTGTTCATGGACATCTGAATCTTGACGGCCCAGTTTCTGCATTTGAAATCAAACCACGCAAACAACATTCACAAAGCATTTATTCCATCTCGCTTGTCCGTATTAATCTCGGGCTTTACAGCAAGGGTAGAGCAAGGGGTTGGCCGTGGCCACCATAGGCCTAAGCCTGGCCACCCCACTCGCAATTGCCGTTTTGGTAATTTTTTTGTCTTGTGAATAATTTAGTTTTTAGTGGTGGAACCTTCTGTGTACAACTGCAACACACAGGAGACTTAATATGCGCGTACACCAAGGTCGCCGCATCTCTCCGTCCCGGGTGTCACTGTGTCTCCGTTTTTGTACCCATGCGCCTCCATTCTCTACACCAACAACCACCATCCCCACAAGAGGCCAGCAAAGCACGAGGCTAGAGACCTTTCACTCCTTAGTCAAACTACTACTTTAGCATGTCCTGAAAAGCCACATAAAATGGACAGACAACATGAACGCTAGTGGTATGGAGTTTGGTTCATCCCAGTGACTTGAAATCCTTTTACCAAAAAGATTAATTAAGGTACGAT
Organism: Xyrauchen texanus; assembly: GCF_025860055.1. Lineage (NCBI taxonomy): Eukaryota > Metazoa > Chordata > Actinopteri > Cypriniformes > Catostomidae > Xyrauchen > Xyrauchen texanus. Next base: position 33,363,054 of record NC_068314.1, read on the forward strand.
TTTTGCAGATTACATCTTGACCTCAGCCCAGTAGGTGGCACCAAGTTGTATATAAAAAAACACAGATTCATTGGAAATATAATTTATTGAGGTCGTTTATTTTATAGCATCTGTTTAATTAGACTCTTGATAAATAAAGTTTACTGTACCACTAATCTGTTGAAATGCCCGCTTTAAAAATCCACCTGTATAATTTTCAGGAGTATTCCTGTAAAGACAAGAAAACGGGTTTGGGCTAGATTGTTGTAAGATTAAAAAAAAAATCATCTTTTTTTTTTTTTTATAGGCATTTGATTTATTAAAAAATTGCAATGGACAAATATATACAGAGCTCTTAAATGTTCACGTACATATTAAAATTCATTAATTAATTTAATTCATTCATTTTTATTTTGGCATCTATTCGTTTCAACCATGAAATCAACCCAGCAAATCATCTTTTCTTTTGCCATTAAGTTTTCATGTAATATTTGGCAATATGTTGTGTATATGCACAAGTATGTGACCTTTTTCTATATCAGTGAACAGGACATTTGCTATATGTGATTTGCATAGCCTGTGTAAAATTTCTGGATGTAGAATCTGTCTAAAAATATTTTTATCCGTCAGACGACTTCCAAAAATGGCACACTTTGTCTCTTGTCTATGTTTAACAGAAATGTCTTTGAATTACCGACAGCCACAAGGTTAATTTTGTGAATATGCACTAATTTGCACCTTTTATGAGTGCCAGACTTTTATAATGGAAGGAAAAAGCACGCATTGGCTGCCAAGACATCAGTCTTTACCTTGTTAAAATTCCTTGCCATGGTACTTAATGGAAATCCAATTTTCATGAGGGGCATTTTAAGATGTATTAATTCACTGTGCTCTCCAGCTGCACTTCAGTCAGGGTAACCAAAATCTCTTTTTCTTTCGCTATATATCTTTACTTCTTTCACTATCCTCCTCTCTGAGGGATTTGGAAGACTCTTGGGGCAAATGTTCCTGCTTCAGTATGAATGTCCATTCTCTGGGACTGGTCCTAGCAGGCCTTTCTTTGTGATTTGATCTTTTACCAGCTAATTGGAAAAGTCTGCGGCGTTATGCGGGCCGTTCGCTTGGCACTCTCTGTAATGGCATTCCCAGGTCTCTGCGAGCTCTGCCCATAATCATCACATCCCACACCCTCATCTGAGAGCACTACAGCAGAAAGGGGCTTTGGTTTCCCTTACTGCTGCAGTTTCTGTTAATAGGTTCTCTGATGTGGATTCATACTACAGACTTTCAAAGTGACTGGCCACAGATTCTTCATGTTGATTTAAAGAGAGTGGAGATAACATGGCTTTAAAGCCACTGTGCAGAATGCAGATAGTTAAGAGTGCCGTTAGCCAAGCGAAGCTTAAATGGATTTTGTGGGTTCAATACAAGTTAAGCTCTATCATCAGTATTTGTGGCTTAATATCGATCACCATAGAAAATTATTTTGACCTTTCCATCTGTTTTTATAAATATATATATATATATATATGTGTGTGTTGTTACAGTATGGCACTTATAGTGGAACTAGATAGGACCAGACACTAAACATTAAAATACATAAAAATGATTAAAATAAACATGTCACACTGTTTTAAATGTATAGCCAGTAAACTTAAACAATGTGTGTGTTGGCATGAGATTAGTGTGATGGAATCATGTCTGTAAAGCTATATCCAGTCTGTCAGCTTCAATGTCATGACAACATAAAACTGGCAGAGTATGTAAACCCTGTAATGTTCAAAGAATAATTCACCCACAGGAGTTACATCGGAAATTACTGACCAGAAGTTCATTTTTCTAGAAAAGCATTCCCACCGCCAAAAGATGATTTAGGATGAACTTTACGGCTCAAATAATAAATGTTAAAAGTCAAGATTCATGTAAGTGCTAACAAAAACAAAAGCTTCACATTTCTGTTTTTAAATCCCCTGGAACTCTTGCACTGTTTACTGCATTGTAGGGGGCGTTCACACTGAACAGGGTTTTGCACTGCTTTTCAGTTGTTTTCTATGTATTCTATCTATTTGAAGGTGATATAACAAAAAATGAGTTTCCTGTAAGCTTTTTTTCTCTGAAAATCGCTGCCGGTGTACAGAATAAAATTAAGGCTCCATCTCTCAAGACAACACTAAATTTACATTTTACATTTATGCATTTGGCAGACGCTTTTATCCAAAGCGACTTACAGTGCACTTATTACAGGGACAATCCCCCCAGAGCAACCTGGAGTTAAGTGCCTTGCTCAAGGACACAATGGTGGTGGCTGTGGGGATCGAACCAGTAACGTTATGTGCTTTAGTCCACTACACCTCCACCACTCCACAAATCTGACTGCACTGCTTGGCTATTATGAATAAAACTATGCAGCATTTTTAAAAATAGACTTTGGAGAAAGGCTCATTTTGTTTACGGGACTCTAATATATAAGATCATATACAGTTTTACAACATGAATGCTGCTCAGATTGCAGAGTTTGTTGAAGAACGATGATGAAGGGTAATTCTTTCAGGTGAGATCTCATGTAAACAATGGAGAATATATCAAAATTTCTCAGATTTATCACTTTAATGGACACTTTAAATGTTTTAAATGTGCTATTGTATGTTTTTCAATCAACGCTTGACATGGACAATTGACCCAAGTGTGCCGAACTGGATTCATCTGGCGATTGCGTTTTCATAATAAAGGTATGAAGTCCCGTTTTGATATTGCATGTTTTCATTTGTACTCCTGGCACAAATAACTAAATTGCTGTTTCTGGAGCATTGCTATCATGAAACAGAGATCGGATATCAATGTTGAACCCTTAGACCTTTGAAAAGATGTATCATTTGTTAACATTAATTACATTTATAGACATTAAATTATATATTAAATGTAAAATGAGAAACGTCACCACCACGTGCGGAGGAATTGTGTATCAACAGGTTTACCCAGAATGCTGGCTTTAGTCTGCTGGGTCATTTTATTGGGTTATTTCCACTGTGTTGGGTAGTTTTTAACCCAACTTTGCTGGGTTAATGGTTGGGTCATTGATATCTGTGTCAAACTGGATTAAACCAGTTTTTCAACTGTCATTTCTGCCTCCTGTCCTGAGAAAACATCCAGAGGGGAACCGTCCTCAATAAAATTAAGGTTTGTATTCACTTGTATTCCTATTAATCATTACTGTATAGACAAGAACAACTTCTGTTGTCTCACATGATCATTTGTAGTTTTTTAAATGTACTTATTTCTATTATGACATCAACGTAATACCAAGCTAGTTTGGCAGCTAATTTAGTTAAGCATTAACTTTTAAAGTCGCTGGGTTTGCACAAATGCTGACAGAAACAATGTCTACACCCAGAGAGAGCGAAGTGACCATGTCAAGCAAGTGGCGCAGCCGTAATGCTACTCAACGATGATGGGAGCGATTGAGTATGCTTTGCGTCACCCGTTTGACAGGATGTGAAACTTCAATGTCCAACAGAGACACAAGGTAAAGCTCTTTTTCTTCCAACCAAAGAAAAACCAAAAGGTAACACCTTTTTCACTGTACACCTTGCCATTGCAGTCTCTAGGTACAATCATGATTTCAAGCTCAATTACTCTTCTTAGTGCCATCTAGCAGCTGTGCGCATGCATCAAGCAGTGGGAAGTGTAATCGAAGATATTGATTAAAGCACTGGAATCTTATGTCTGACGTTATGCTGCCTTTTGCTGCTTTTTTGAGTTTCAAAATGTTGGCACCCATTAACTTGGACCAACAGAACTGAGATTTTCTACTGAACATCTCTATTTGTGCTCTGCAGAAAAAAATTATAATAAAGTCATACACATCTGGGATGACATGAGGGTGAGTAAATGATTTGAATGAATAAATACATTTTTATTTTTGGTTGAAATATTCCTTTAAATCTTTTATGAATTATGTATGATTACTTTATGGATAACATTTTTGTCCTCAAATGAAAAAGAAGTAAATCTAAAATGTTATTATGTTTATTTCATTCTTATAAATATTTAATATATAAAACTTAATATATTTAATATATTTTATAATTTATCTCACAGTAATAAATTAAAATAATAACCATTTATGAGGTCAAATTAACCCAGCATGTGACTCCGCACGTAGAGAGGGTTGTCCACTAATCGCAGGGTTGGCAGTTCGGTTTCCGGCCCACATGACTCCACATGCCGAAGTGTCCTTGGGCAAGACACTGAACCCCAAGTTGCTCACAATGTCAGGTTAGCGCCTTGCATGGCAGCTCTGCTGTCATTGGTGTGTGATTGGGTGAACGAGACACAGCGTCAAGTGCTTTGAATAATGCTAAGGTTAAAAAGGTGCTATATCAGTTTTATACCATTTTCCATATTGTCAATATGAGCTGACATGTTGGGTTAAATGTACAACACATTTTGCTGTGTTAAAATGTGTAACCAAACTTGCTGGGCTAGTTTAACCCATTGTGTGTTCTGTCCAATATTTACCCAGTGCTGGGTTGCCAATTGTATTTTTTTTTAACCCTGCCAAATTTAGAGTGTGGTCAATGGCTGGCCATACGCATGTTTGTGAATTTCCAAAGTTTGAGTCCACTTGCGAAAATTTCATTATAAATGATCAGCAAAACAGTTTGAGTGAAAAATATGTGCAAAACCCGCATATGAAAACTTGTGAAAGTGCTTTAATGAATTAAGCCTGTTCTTTTGTTCAAAATGAGTAAACAGTTAATGTCACAAATTTGCTTATTTTCTTACTGATCATGAAATTGTGTGGAATCTTAAATATTTCTTATTTGTCATAAATTTGTCAAAATCACACAGATGGATAATCACTAGCACGCAATAAACAGTGAGAGAGGAGCAGTCTATTTTATTTCTATGAAGTTTTTCACACCTGCATTCCAGTCTACATCTTGATGTAATCCTTCCTCCTGATTACGCATGGTGTTTTCATCAGCTGAGCGTACAAGTAATTTGCGCATCACAAGCCGAACAACTATTTAGCCCTATTTGGTGAATCACACCTGCTGGAACCAGAGTTCCTCTTTGTTGACTCTTGATTTTCAAGTATTTGCCCTTCTTTTAATGAGGTATAAACACTCACCTTTATGTACAGCACAGGGTCAGGCATTTATGCTGACAGGCTTGCATGCATGCATACACAGACAAAAACAAACTCTATTGTGTACATGTGTCTGTACAGGAGACTTGCAGTCAGGCAACAGAATGAATGGTGTCATTGGGGTGTGGTTAACATGCTAGATCTCATCCTCCTGTCAGACAGAGGGGCTGCAAAGTGGGTGACAGTATTTAGATGGGTGGGGGATGGGTTCATGTTGTGCGGGTTTCTCACTGTGAGCATCTCTATTAAATGCAACTCTAAGACCAGAGGTAATAGCAGATTCAAGGAATGATAGCCATAGTGAAAGGCAGTCACAGACAATCACAGCTTTTGGAAAAAAGAGAGTTTTTACTGGGAGATTGGTGAGGTTGAGATAGATACTTTCTCCTTTCAGTGTGATAGATTTAGAAAGGTATGGAGAAATGCATTGAAAAGCTCTAAGAACTCAATCCACATTTTTTTAGTTCAGCGGAAACAGATGAAATGCAGGTGTTACTGGGGTAGGAGAGTCATGCCTCTTGTAGCAAAATTCAAGCCATAAGTCACAAGAGGCCATGCATTACAGTGAGCTTGGTTTGTACAGTGGCCACCAGAAAGACTCGAAAGTGGTGTTCCCGTAAACATGCACTGTGTTAGCGGCTTTGTCATAGAAGCACCATAAAATGATGTGGTTGCTTCAGCAATTGCAGTTTTACATCTCACATTTGCTTTTTATGACACAGTCTGTTAGGTTTAGGTATAAACTTTAGGGTAGGGAGGAAGATTTTGTCAATTTAAAACTCAGTAGAGCATAGACCTTATTTGCAGTAGCACCATCTTTAATTTTTGATAGGAATAACAACGAGGCTGTTAGGGATAGACGTAGAGTTCCTTCATTGGGTTGTACTGTTGGATAAAGTGTTTTGGATCATTCCACTGATGAAACGTTGATTTTAGAATTAAAATCTCCAGATTTGAGGAAAATTAGATGTGATCTTGGAGCTTTATACAGCGTTAAGACTTTTGCACACCAGAGGTGATGCTTTAAGGTAAAAAGAATTGCAGACAAATGGCCCTTCCACATTAAAAGCGAGACGAATGATCGCTGTTAACATGCTCACGCCTTTACAATAGGTGGTGCTGCTAATCAACAAGCAATTTTACCCTTGTATGGTAGATCAAGCACCTTTTACCTGGTCTGCCCTTCTCCTATGACGGATGAGACGAACTACTTGACAAGTTTGCAAAACAACCATGAAATATCAGTACGACAGACAATCAAGTGAGTTCTCTTATGAGCAGATCAAAAAAGAAAACATATCTAATACAACTTGCGATAACAAGTTTGTTGTTGATTTGCTCAATGAGAAAGAAAACATTTGAGGCACTTCTCAAACTATTTCAGTTTACCTGTTGGACAAGTTGACTGGCGGTATTATCAGGGTTGAGGGTTGATAAGAAAGAATCCAGTGTAAAAAACATTTATCCAAAATTACTGACAAATTAGGAACACAAAAAATTTAATCCTTACCTTTTCCGCTGTTCACGCAGACAGCTTCAAGGAATGGCTTCATTGATTATAATAGGTGTGATCCAATATTTCCGACTGCTCCGCTGAGGAAGTAATTATGAGCATCTAAACCACGATACACTTTCATTTCCTCACTCGTGTAGACACTCGGTATCAAGGTAAACTTCAGGTCAACGTTTGATGTTCTTTGAGTAACTACATTCTAAATTATCCGGTAATGATACCTGAAGTGCTCTCAGGCCAGTAGTGACTGTCACTCATAATGACTGTCAATGTCAGTAGGAAGCATACTGATTGTATCTCATTGCCATGTATATCTACTTGCGTTATACATTTACTCAAAACCCTGCCTGTTACAAATTAAATGTGATGACATCTAAGCACAAAACCCATCTTCAGCAAACCCATTATTATATACTTCTATACAGCTAACGACAGCACAGCTGTTAATGACTTAATGATAGCAAAGCAATTACGATTACTTAACTTTGTGGAGAAACCACGTTTTTGGTATACAAAAGCACACAGAGTGCACGGCAAGTCACAGCAATAGTATTAATATTATTAATATTTGGCGAAGGAAAAGACTTGAGATCTGTGAAGTTAATAAAAAAGTGATACATGGGCATAGATGCCACAATATTGTATTAGAGATATAAGAGAACTCAAGTAAGATTAAATGCAAAGACAAAACACACTTGCCATCGGCTCATGAATGTTCACTCCAGATATTAATTGGATTGTGTTTCAAAATGATAATCACGTTGAGAGATCATGGAGAATATTTGCGTTTGGTGTGCAAAGTCCTTTATATACAGTGCATGCCATTGAAGTGATTGGAAGTCTATCCCTCACACTTTCATTCAGGTTAAAAAGTCGAATATGGCAATATGAATAAGGTGTATAAACCTTATACCTCATCTGTTTAGGAGAACAATTAACATGCTTTTAGCATCTCACAGTGGACATTTCACCTCAAAACTGCCTCGATATGTGTAAGAAACCACGTAATACCACTATGCAAAAATGTTGCCACAGTCACATAATTTTTATGAAATCTAGCTGGATCTTTCCATTTAATAATATTATTTTTATTAACATTACTTGCACCTTTTTAATTAATTTTATTATTATTGTTATTATTATTTATTTTTCCTTTATTTCTTATCACTGCTTTTGTTGCTTTTATTGTATTGATGCTTCTGCAATATAATAAATAAAATGATCCTATAAAGTACTTTAAGGTTGAAATTGATAGTGGGGCTGGGGGAGGAACGACAGGGTGCAACGGTGCAGTGGCCTGTAGATGAACCCAACAGGGACTTCGCTCAGCAGGGTCATCTCAAGTTCAGGTTTTTCCCTGGCTGACTTCGAGAGAGTGGAGGAATGACACATGGCAGAAGGGGCTCCTCGTGGAGGCCATGAGACCTGGAAGGGAGCCCCTAAGGGCCTTGTAATGCAATCCCCTTTATCACAGCACTTTTCTGAAGGGATGCTGAGAACACCTCTTTTGGATGAAGGTTTTACTGTAGTTATAATTTTCAAGAGTTGTATTTCCCATAATGTGTAATTTATAGAACTTTCTACAGTATGACAAGATATCTCTGAATAAGTCTAAATGGAGCAGCCTATCATGTTGTGATTTGGATGCTGATCTCTGTATGGGATACTTGTGTGCTGGTGTGGTGGTGGTGTAGTGGGCTAAAGCACATAACTGTTAATCAGAAGGTCACTGATTCGATCCCCACACCCACCACCATTGTGTCCTTGAGCAAGGCACTTAACTCCATGTTGTTCCGGGGGGATTGTCCCTGTAATAAGTGCACTGTAAGTCGCTTTGGATAAAAGTGTTTGCCAAATGCATAAATGTAAATGTAAATTTACTACTGCTTACCTCAAAAGAGAACAAACCAAACTTGACCTGGGCACATCAGTAGAGCTCTCCACCCATCTGTGATATAATATAAAAAGGTTGTTGATTCCAAGTGAGAAGGTGAGCCTGTTTCACCATATGGCAAAGGAGCCAGACATTGTTCTGGGTTGAGACGAGGAGGAGATAGACAGCCACTGGATGCTTGAGGAGTCAGGGGTGGCCTCTGCACTCTGGCACTTTGTTCAAACAGCACCAGCAGGAGACTTTTGATCAGACAAGTAGACGGTGCCATTATATCAGGACCAGGACAGTAACAGAGGGTGTTGGTTGGGAGATAGTGAGAAGAGGGGTTGGATAATGCAGAGACGTAACTGTAGTGACAGAATGAAACCCAATGAAGTGAGCAGGTGTTTGTTGACAGTGTCTGATCTATGGTGCTCTAGGCTTAAGTGTCAGAGGTGGAATAAAGAAACATTAAATGAGGTGTAGGAGTCTTCAGATTTTAATTGCTAATGTTTTGACATACTGTATATTACATTTTGTATTGTACAACATAGAAGGGTTCAGGGATAAACTGCTTTAAATTAACATGGGTACAGTGTTGGGGAAGCTACATTTAAGCTGTTGCTTCACAAGTCAACTCATCAACTACAGTTAATCTACTCTTAAAATTAGCATTAAACCTATTTAAGTTTTAGATGCATTTAACAATTGGATGATATAATTTCATTTTGCAATCAACTATGAATGCAGAATTCAATAATATCACATGATTAGTTACATTATTTAATTAGGGTGACATTCACTTATGAAAATTAACAATGGTTTTTACCAGGGTAACCATAGTTTAACAATGGTATTTGTTGTAAACCATAGTAACCACAAAATTAACCATGGTTATTACAGTTATAGTTGCTACAATATTACTATAGTAAAATCATGGTTACTATATGGATTCTACAGTATTACTATAGTAAAGCCATGATTGTATTAAAACCATGTTTGCTGCCAAATAAAAATCATGGTTGCTACATTCATGGTTACTACAATATTATTATATTAAAACCATGGTTTATTTTCCCTCTTATGGTTTAAGAGGGGACAAAAGGGTGTCCAATTTCAATTAAACATCATATAACACAATATTTTATATAATAAATCAAAATGTAGTGATAAACAGCAGCAGTACTCTACAATGTTGCTACAAAAAGGAAGGCAAAGATTTGTATAATTATGATTCTTTTACACATCCTATCAGGGAAAAAAAAACTAAAAACTATTCACTTTAGAGATTTGGATTTCCCAGTGCCACATAAGAGAGATAGAGGGTGGGCGAGTTTGATTACCCCCTCGGCTGCATTGCTGCAGTCAATGAGAGAAATTAAGCGTTTTGTGATGCTTAATCTGCTACTCATTGGAAAATGCAGCTTGTTACTGGAAAAGTTACACTATTGTGAAAATAACAGAATTTCTGGCACACTACTGAAAGATATAGTTGAGTAAGTAGCATCGCTACTTTTAGTTCACAACTCCCTAACAATGCACAGTTGCAAAGGCAACCCTTACAGAATTTGAGAGTTCCGGCAAACTCTTAGGTTTGCTGCAGGTTCACCACTACCGCTGGAGAGCTGCAAACTTCTGGGAAATATTTTCGGTAAATTGCAAGCTCATTTGCATGTGAAAATAATGAGTGGGCAATTTCTGAGAACTTTATGGGGCTTTTCCACTGCATGGTACAGCTCGACTTGACTTTGCTATCTTTTGGGGGGTTTTCCACTGTGAATATAACCTGGTACTTTTTTAGTACCACCTTAGTCGAGGTTCCAAGCGAGCTGAGCCAATACTAAATGTGACGTAAAAACCCTGCAGATCACTGATTGGTCAGCGAGAATCGTCACTACCAGCATCACTGGATTTGCGACACGGGACATCAGCCCGCTAGTTTTAAAATTAGCAACAGCGATAGCAGTATAATTTGTTCACACAACTTTTGAATTGTAAAAAGAAATGGCTGTGTGCAAAACCACGCCATGGTCAATAAACTAAGTTGTGTCGAACCGTAACGTGCAGTGGAAAAGTGCCATTAGAGTTTTGTAATGGAAATGTTTAAATACTAAAATAAATAAGGATAAAAAAAGTTTTATAGAAAACTTACAAATTTTGAAATATCCTGCTATATGTATATAAGCTCTCATTCAGCTCCAGCTTCATTAGGACAATGAGTTCAATCTTGGTCTTGAAAGTCACAAGACAACTTTTACTTATTGCCAACATCCTATTCCCATAATGTAATTCAGTCGATGCTGTTTCAATGCACAATTTGACCAGAGTGACTTTATGTACACGTCAAACTGAAAGCTCAGTGAACACCTAAAGAATTATTTAAACTGAGATGCATCTCTTAATTACAACTGTTTTTACTTGCTTTTCTTAATTGCAATGAAAGTTTTTATTTGAGGCTCTCTGGTGACCCATATCCAAATTGTTAGTATGTTACCATTGCCAAGGAAAATAAGACTGTTAAAAATGTTACATGGATAACCACGGTCTGATTTGATGTATTGCATGGACTGAACTCCGAAAACAAAGTTTTTATCTCTTGTGTATTTTTAGAAAAACAGCCCTTTGTTGATATTATTGTACAAGTAAATCCTGGACTAAATGCTCGATGTGTATGCAAATGTTGCACTTTAGCTGACATCTAAACTTTCGTTGAACTCACTTTTTCTCAGCAAGAGTTTGTGTTAACTGTAAGTCTGGTATGCAAAACAAATTGTTTTGCATTTGTGTTCATATTTAAAAAGGCTCGACAAAGACAGATTCCCATCTCGTTGACTATGGTAATGACAGCTAGAGAAAAGGGGGGATAAGTGGAACTGAAGAACTGAGCAAAGGCTAGAGCAGGGCATAATAGAGCAGGAGAGGGGAGGGGGTGGGGGTTGATGGGACTGGTGTGCGTGAACAGGGGACCTCTTAGTGAACTGCATAGTCGCGAGCCAGGTCATTGGGGTGAGGTTGTCAGAGCGTGCCTGAAACAGTAACCCAGGAGTTCAGCCAGAGTTCACACTCACAATGTGTAGGATCCATGTCCTCCTCTGGCTCGACCTCACCAGCACATTCTCTACCTCAAATACTTAAAAGCTGAAAGTAACATTTCAATTGACCAGGGCCCATTTTTGGAGGGTTTAAAAGCAGAAATGTGAAGATTATAATGTTATAAAAGCGTTGACATTAATTCTGTTGTAACGTGTGTATTGTTTGAGCTCTTAGGTTAAGGTTTATTTTCATACAGTCGTTTTAGGGTTTACAGCATTATGTCTTGGCAACAAAGTTGTAAAATTGGATATAACTTTACACAGAAAAGGTTACTTAGAGATTTTTAACACACATAATGATTTTGTCTTGTGGCAAAACTTTTGAAACGGTGAGTATTTCACTGTTTACGTATTGGCCCCATTGACTTCAATTATAAGTTATCCAAAAGTGCTTCACTGTTTCCCAGATTTTTGCTTTTTTTTTTTAAAAAAGATAATGAGGAATGTCGAAATAATTTTTTGTGGTAATCAACATTACCACATTGCCAGAAAATGCTGTTGATTGATTGAAACCGCAATATTCCTAAAAGAAAGAGCACAACTGAATGGAGACCGAGAAAAAGAATGCGCTGAGATTTCCACTGGTATGGTTGAAATGGGACAGGCCACTAAGCTAAATCCCCTCTAAGTGTGTGTAAGTACCCTATGGGAAAACTGCCTGCTCGGCTCCAATTCAAGACTGGCTGGCCCATTGTCAAGCAAAGAGCTTGACCTGAAGTTGAACCCAATTGTCAACCCCGCAATTCACTGCAGAAAAACAGGGGAGGATGGGTCCTGAAGAGGTGGAATGTACCGGAGGACTGGAACTTGGTCTAAGCCATTTACAAAAGTTGTTCTCTATGAAATCCATTCAGTCTGTTAATTATTGGAACATTGCAGCAGCCATAAATCAAAATGGGGTGAAAACACAGAAAATAACTTGACATTAGTCTTTTTGGCTTTCCTGACAATAAATCCTTGAAGGATCTGTCAGAGCTTGGTTTCCCCATTGAGTGGGCCGTGCTCATCTCCTCCCTGTCTCTGGTTCTTGCGGGACTGAGGTTGTGTCTGCAAAAAGCAGCCCAGCTGCGGTCACCGGCGCCAGTGCTGAGTGGAGAAGAAAAGCCCTGAGCCTTCAGAACAATTCAGCCTTTGTGAAACTACTGCAAGCCATCAGCCAAACATCAAATGACTGTAAGCCACAGATATAAGCCAGATGTGGGGATTTGAAGACTTAAGTTCCAGCGAGCCCCAGCCCAGCTAAGCGCATCCGCATCCAGCCTGGATGTGGCAGCCAGGGGAAAAGGGTCATACAGCGGGTATTGCACTGCTCTGGCAAATGACATGCTTGTCTTAATCTATGGTTCACATTATTTCGTCCATGACAAGTCAGAAAGACATATGCAAGATCTGCCAAGAGCTGAGGCCCTTGTAGGCTAGAGCAAGGTCATCGCTTCGGTACTCTTTATCTGGATGTGGAAATCAATAAATGTTGCTTTAATACAAATTTGTAGACTTTCCAAACGTAATTTCCTTCTGTCATCATAAATGCATCAATTCAGAAATATTGCACTAGTTAAAGGAGCCAGACACTCCACCCCGACATGTGTAGATTTATGTTCAATTCCGATGAAAATCGACAGCCAAAATATTACAACATTGTTAAGGAAGCATCATGTTGTTTATTGAATTAAGGGGAGTTGTTTCAAAGTGCAGTGAATACTTCTCTTGGTTGTATGTTCATCACTTTGACTGGTTTCAACAGTTGCATACATAAAGTTGCTTGTAGGGCTGAATAATGTGTTTGTCAAACCTAATACGATTTAATTAAATAGTCGGCACTTACTGTATGTGCACAGCTCTGTTCTCTAGTGTATTGCACCTTCTCAAATTATGCTTGAGGCTCAATATACAGAGTTTTCAGTAGTTTCAAAGCAGTCCTGTTCTGTCTGTAATGTATTACACATACACTTGAGCATGCATGAGGCTCAAAATACAGTGTTTTTAGCTCAGTTTTGTGTTCTACAAAAATTCCCCCTCATGCCCAGAGTTAACAGATGCGCTCTGAGTTTGGTTCGTTGTGCTAACTTGTGCATATAATATTAACAGCGCCCCAGATTCACTAATTTCATATTTGTGTAATTCCAAAATGCTTGGCAGCTAATCGTTGCAATTCAAATATATAGTAACCCCATAACTCCTGATTTTGTGGACAGAAGAGTGGACTGCCATAATAAAATATTGAGGGTTTAACCGGGCCACATAGCAATGCCATATGCAAGTTCAAAAGTTCTTAAAGAAATATGGTACTATTGTATATTAATAATAATAATCAGGGCTAGACATTAATGTCCACCCACCCGCCAAATGCAGGTAGAAATGAGCTGTGGCAGGAAAATCCGTTACGCTTACTAGTCACTTTGGCAGGTGGTCACAGCCGAAGCAAATGTAATTGCATTTATCAGTGCTATATAAGCAGTAAATAAGCTTTTCTTATCTGACATGTGCATCTTCGCAGTGAATGAATCGTGCTTTGCGTGAACCACACACCAGTGTGATAAGAAGAAACAGCACAGAGCGAAACTTTCATGATTCAGTCGGGCTTCACTCGATATCACGGTGGCCGGCGGAGACTGCAAAACTTATGTGACCCATTTGAATTCTACAGAGAATGTTCTAACAAAAAGCTCTATATGGAGGAAGTCAAACCTCCCAAACTTCAATACAGCCCTGGCATTCAACAGCACTGACGAAGTAATGAAACAACAGTGTGCCATGCCTCAACATCGATTACAAGGTTTTAAAAATACACATCATCATGTTTTACTGCAGTAACACTAACTGGAATAGATGAATATTAAATAGATTAGGGTGAAACTATAAAACTTCATTTTTATTATTAATAGCCTAATAATTCTCTCATCACTCCCTCACATTTATCTTGATCCAAACCCTTACGACAAACAGTCTAAACCATTAAGAAACCTCAAACTTCAACTTTCACAGTATAATACCATGGAGTACAAAACGAGATGTTATGTAGATTGAACTAATTTGCTTTCATTGCACCTTTTTCAATAAATGAAAAAAAATACATGATTTTTTTCCAAAAATGAATCTTTTTTTCCATTCATTGAAGAAAGAAAGTCCTAATGGTTTGGATCAAGATAAAAGGTGAGTGAGAGATGAGAGAATTATTAGGCTATTAATAATAAATATGAAGTTTTATAGTTTCACCCTAATCTATTTAGTAACAATGGTAAACTTTCATAAGGGCAAGTACAATTAAGTATGTTTAAAAGTGGTTAACATTTGGAATAGAGGTGTGCAGCGAAGCCATTATCTATATCTGTATTTACAGGTATATTTGTTCATATGACAAAATTATCTTTATCCGTCTCTGTATTCAGAGAGAACCGGGTGTGGGCGGGGTTTAAACCGGATGTGCGCTAAAATAAAATAAATGTTACTCTTACATTAATAGTTTATATTATAGTTTCTATTAATACATTATATTAATAGAAATATTATTATTTATAATTATATTATACAATTATTATTTAATTACATTAGTATTTTTTTCTAACTAGAGGAAGCTGACTTTGTTGGCCACATTATCTATGGAATATGTTTGGTTTCTCCTGGTTTTTCTGATATTATTATCTGATACTATTTTCATTTGTCTGTGCATGTATAACAACATTATTCTGGAGGCAGGAGGTGTCAAGCAAAATGTGAAATGTCAAGCACACATTTTGCAGTGAATAATAATAAAAAATTAAAGCATTCAAATAAATATAATAAATGAATATAGCCTACAAACAGGTGAAAGTCCCGTAAATCTATCAGGATTTTTTATGATAAGACCCCATTATTTAGTTTAATAATAATAATAATAATAATAATAATGATAAATTTATGCAGAGCTCAAGAACACTTAACATTCTCAAATTTAGCACAGTTTAAAGAAGGACAAGAAGAAAAAAGACAGAGCAAGTTTCCGTTTCTTTGTTTTACATAAGCAGGACTATTCCTAATAGATGAATATGGAGCATTTAAACCTTTATGGAGCATGTGAGCTTTTTTGGAATAAAGTTTTAACCAGATAATTTTCTTAATCGCTGATGTGGATATAAATGTGGTCAACTTTAACAGACTGAAAGCCAAGCTACGATGGTAAATCACTTGAAATCAGGGATTTAACATCGCGCTCAGGTTTAGGCTATAAATAAATACATGTGAATCATGTGTGAATCGTGTGATACATTAACAAAGATATTTCAAAAAGTTGAAAGTGTACACAGTGTTGTATCTTAGTTAATATAACACATGACAAGCTCCAGACGCGCACATTTAACAGAGACCGTGGCAATCATTCATAAGGTTTACACTTTAGAAAAATTGGCTGCAAAGATTCATGAATTCGTTGTATATTAGAATATGTTCATTTTTCAATGTCGTTTATGCTTGTGTTTCCTAGATTATCAGTCAAAATTAAAAAATGTTATATTATTAGGATGAATCCATTATTCGTTTTGAAGTCATTATTCGTGCCTTTCTGAATAGGGTATTCGGCTTCAGGTACATCCCTAATTTTGACTTCCATGGACAAGTTGACCAATTATATACAAAGTTTTCCTCCTGTTCTATCCAACTCCTGGTCTAACTGGCCATGTTTGCCTTCATTTACCCTAAAGGCGATTTCAATTATTAGACCTGTGTTCTGCTAAACTCATATCATTCTTGTTCAAATAAAATGTTGAAACAAATACATGCAGTTAGTCTCCAGTTACCTTTATCACTTTTTGTGGGGTGGGGGAATTTGGCTAGTGAAAATGCTGATTGGCTTGTGACTTTGTAAATGACTAAATACAATGAACAGGAATGCATATTTTATTGAAGTTATAGCTTTACCCAAACCCTAAACCTAATTGTCAGTGGAGTCAAAATTTTATTTGATTGTGATTACTTTCAGATTCCCATCGGATCAGAACCCGTGTTTCCGATGTTGATCTATGTTCAGTAGTGCTAGAGGGAAATGTATTGAAAATGTAACATTTTAATTTAATTCTGCTCAAATGAACGAAATGACTTGAATAAAGATTTGTTAATTTTGCCGAATGAGACTCAAAGATTCAAGTCAGTAAAATGATCCGATCTTCCCATCACTATTGTATACTTTGAAGTCATGTATACTCTTGACAGTGTTTTCTGTAGCACAATTCAGCATCACCGCAACGCAGCTATTGCATCTACAGCGAGAAATATACGCCGCAACCATTGTAGTTCCTGAACGAATAACTCTAATGGTACTTTTTAGTTACTCAAAGTTAGTACATCAGTCTGAGCAGTTAGTGAACTAATCTTACTGAAGTGCAAGTAATGACTTTCATCATGTAAATCTCAAAATAAAATAAGAATGGTTTCTGTGTAATGTAATGTTATACATAAGGCTTGTGATATTTTAATAAGGCAGTGCAGTTACTGACTAGCTGTGAATATGACCATTAAAAATACACATGAGGTTTGTTGTTATCAGTAGAATTTTATAAAAGAATTAAAGCTACACTATGTAACATTTGCGGTTGAAGAACTGCAAGTTACTTGCGGAGGAACATTGTTTTGGTAATTATGTTTGTCGAGCTTTGGCTCTGCTCTTCTGCACGGATGATGGAGTGTATCCATGGTTACAGATTATCAGCATTTCAGAGCGAATATGTCTTATGAGCAGGAAAGCAGCATATCTTCCGCCATTGTTTTGACTCCTTGAAAGCAATTGTTTAAAAATAAACAACGTTATAAAAGTTAGGCAACGCTGACATTAGACAAGGATTGCTAGTCATATCAGATAATGCAAAATGGTGGAAATGATTATAACTTGGCTAGCAGGCAAATAGTCTGAGGTAGAAACTGGTTTAGAGATTTGCATTGTTACCATCATAAAGTAATTTTTACCCATTGTCCTTCCTTGTAAATTAAATTGAAAGCACTGCAGTACCACAATCCATATTAACATGTCCCATTAGAGTGGCTAGCACTATCTAATGAACTAATGGTTCCAATAAAATATCTTACCTGTGGAGTGAGAAAAACTTATCTGGGTCAGTTTTAAATCCTTTACGATCTTGGAGTTGTCGCCACCTCTGAAAAAGCCAAGCCAATGTTGTTTCGGGTTTTATTTTTATGGGCTCTGTCGCATTCCCTTTTTACTTGCAGACTCTTTTCGGTTCAAGGTTTCTTTATTTTGAAAATGGGTGATTCCCCAGAGGGTTGCTTTTTAGAATGATCCATGTTGCTCATGTTTTGTGGCTACAAGCTTTCAGCTTCAAACTACTACCACAACTATCACTGCACATGAACGCGTGCTGTATAGATGGACCTTCTATTCTTTGTTTACGGACATGATGTAAACATGCACGGATGACTGACGGAAGTATGCAATTACCAGCTAAATCTGTCCTGACAGCTTTAAAATAAAAATAATTATTACAGGCCTACCATAGTGAATCGGTGACCGATATAGTTAATTTTTGAACTGGAATGAAAACAGACCTTTTCTATGTGGATTGTACACCGATATGACTAGAAAAGGTACTTCAAAGGCTGCTTTCTTAAACAAATATTTTTATCAAAGAATATTTGACATTATTATTATACATAATCAACACTGGAAAAAGTACAATACTTTCCTCTGAAATGTAGTGGAATGGAAGTATAAAGTAATAGAAAATGCCATGGTAATACTCAAGTAAAGTACAAGTACCTCTAAATTGTACTAAAGGACAGTTGTCTTGCTTATCAAAACATCATCAGCAATATTTCACTGGTAATGTATGACAAATCAGTCACAGACAGTTACTACATTCTATAGAGGGACTATTGAGAGCATCCTGAGCAGCTGCATCACTGCCTGGTTTTGGACTTGCACCATTTCGGACCGCAAAGCCCTGCAGAGGATAGTGAGGACAGCTGAGAAGATAATTGGGGTCCTCCATCAAAGACATTTACACAAAACGCTGCATCCGCAAAGCAACCAGCATTGTGGATGATCCCACACACCTCTCACACAAACTCTTCACCCTCTTGCCGTCTGGCAATAGGTACTGAAGCATTCGGTCCCTCACGGCCAGACTGTGTAACAGCTTCTTCCCCCAAGCCATCAGACTCCTCAGTACTCAGAGACTGGACTGACACACACACATATCATCCAACTTTTGCACATGTCCAGAGTTGCACTTTAATTCATTGTCACTTTATACCTGGCTGCTACCTCAGTAGCTGCTATGTCCATAGAACACTATTTCATAGTATGTTATGTTTACATTTAGCATTTTAGAAAGTGTCATCTTGTTGCACTACTCGATTACAAATGTGTACTGGTCGGCGCTGCACTGTCTCTTACTGTGCCTATTGTCCTGTACCTTTTAGTAATTTATTGTACAGTCCCGTACTTTTTGCACACGTTTGCACGTGCACTTTATGTAGAAATGTTATTTAGTCTGTGTAGTCTCATGTGGTTCTGTGTTTGTCCTATGTTGATTTATGTAACACCATGGTCCTGGAGGAACGTTGTCTCGTTTCGCTGTGTACTGTATTAACTGTATATGGTTGAACGACAATAAAAACCACTTGACACTTGATGCTTACCTTTCAATCTGCTACGCTACCGACTACACTGACAAACTATAGCTGGCTAGTGACATGGTTGTCAGGGACAGGGTTAACATTATATTAGTTATATTGAAAAGGGAAAATGATGGAGTCATTGCTTATTAACTTTCCAGTATGTTTTTCACAAACTAGTTAGTAACTTACCAAGAAGACACTGCTTAACTCCACCCTGTCTGCAGAACCACCATCAGCTCAGATATGTAAACATTCGGAGTGTGCTCTGCTGGACTAACTATGCCATGACATCAATTCTAAATCACCCAAGCATTGTTTTCTGCATTATATGTTATATGAGCATATTTAAAAACATATACGGCGATAAGATATATCTGTGAAAGGCTAATAATAAGTTGGTCAGGCACTATTTGTAATTTACTATCTCAAAATCTGAAATGTTTTCATCATTTGGCAACAGGCTGCTGAGGGCAGTAAATGCAATCAAAATTCCTCAAAAGAGTTTTAAAAGAATCATTAATAGAACCATTCAAAATCTAAGAATCGCTAAGAGGAATCAGAACTTAACACGTTGAATTCCTGATGATTCCCATGCCTATTAAAGAGAGGGTTTAACCAAGGGATTTAATGTTTTTTCTGCATCATTCCTATATTTTGTTGCATACCATAATAGAACTGGTAGAC
Source organism: Xyrauchen texanus (assembly GCF_025860055.1). Classification (NCBI taxonomy): domain Eukaryota; kingdom Metazoa; phylum Chordata; class Actinopteri; order Cypriniformes; family Catostomidae; genus Xyrauchen; species Xyrauchen texanus. The sequence continues at coordinate 33,382,952 of NC_068314.1, forward strand.
ACTAACACACACTGACTCATGGATGTTGTTGTTTAATTTTGTCTGTCTCCTACATTGTTCCATAAGCCACATCTTTTATTCCTCGCTGCTAAAATGCTTCATAATCAAAAGAAACATCTATATCCTCTTTTGCAAGCCCAACACTCTGTTCTGGCCTCATACCCTTGCATGTCAAGCCAGTTATTGATATGCAGGGCTTGGAATCAAAATCATTATTGTTGAAGAAGTTCTCCCCGAAGGGTCAATGATGTCTGATCTGACAGATTTGTGTATCTAGAGAGTGCAACCATGAGTGAGAACTCGGTCCTCACATTGACATCAAACAGGCCCATAAATCTGAAGGGAGCAAACACAGTGCAACAGGTCACTAAAAGGTAACTCTGTTTGTCTCCTCTGCTGGACCTCAGAGTTGGTGTTTATTAATGGCTAAAGGCATTCAAACACATCTGGTCTCTTACTTAGTCATGACTTGAGCAGCATGTTTAAAGTGTCCATAAGCTCTTTAAGCTGTTCCCCTCATTAACTTGTATCCTCTTCGTGACCCACTAATAGTCCTAGCTTGATTAATTCCTAACTCTGGCAGTAAGGGGGGCAGTTGTTCTGGTGCTGCACTTGAGAACGGCATGGTTGCATAACAGACAAGGAACTGGCTTTGGTCGTAGATAATGTTAATGAAATTATTCATCTGGGAATGGCACCTTCAGTGGAGGCTTCTAATTTGCTGCCTGGTGGCCTTCATAAAGAATCCAGACTTCATTGCCAGACCATAAACTTGTGTTTAACCCATGCACCCCACTCCCTCTGTCTGTTTGCATTTTCCTTTCATTCTTCCTCTGTTGGCCAACTATACTTATGAGTATAATAATATAGAGGCCCCTAAAACAGTGTAATAGGTCAACCAATGACCCACAACTGATTTTCCAAACACACAATATCCCACACAATTCAAAGACATCGTTTAAAAAGTGCACACATGTAGAGTGAAATGTACAGAAGTCTTTGATTTTGTATCCATTGTAAGTGCAATATCAGAGGTGTTGGCGCTTGTAGCTTGATGAAAGCTTAAGTGTAGCCAACAGCACAGGCATCAAGGTAAGGTGATCTGGCATGGCTGCCCAGCCCTTATGTAATTTCTTGCCTCGCTGTGATGTTCATGGCTCTGTTGTTGTTACAGCTTTGATCTATCACAATGATAATGGTGTTCCAGAAACCGACGCTAGTGGATAAAGGTATAGCAGATGAGAACTACAGATAAGAACACTGCTCCTCTGTACACTTCATCTGTAGAGGAAGCATTAGCATAACATTGTGTGTGCTGATATGGCCTGGTGTAGTGTCTTATTTGCAGTGTTAAGGAGTTACTAACTACAAGTATCAGCTCTACTAACTTAACTGCCTACATTTTTCAGTGTGACAGTAGTTCATCTATTTTCACAATTATGTTCCTTTTCCACTGACTCCCAATTTTTTTTTTCCATTTTACAATTAGTGGCATAACGTCACAAAAGGCAGCATTTATCACTTCGTGCATTCCAATCCGCACACTTCTTTACTATTCTATGTCACTTTGCGGTGTAAGTACTGTGAGCAAAGTTGTTTTTTTTTAGATGGGAATACTTTTCTTGGTGGATGAACTTCTGATTACTGGGTTACTGTTACCGATATCATTTCTGTGAGTGGAGTATGCTCTATATGTAAACCGTCCCTTCCTGTCTTTGCTTGTATCATGCAAAGGTTTATCAGTTTTACTAGCTTTTTACATGGTCGTGGCATTGCAGTTGAAAGATTGGATATAACTTTACACAGACAAGGCTAGTAAATGCTTCTATCACACAAGTAGACATTATTTTCTGTGCCAATCATCATTATACCACAATTTCTGTTAATAGAACTTAACTTGTATTGAAGACAGAACATTACTTTAAATGTGTAGGTCACTTAAACTGTATCGTAACAGCCTTCTTATAGTGGCAAAAGGGCTTCAATTCCTGGCAGAGAACTTGCTTTTACACTCTCACTATACATGACTTTTAACCTCTTGCCTCAGTTGGCTATATTTCTCAGCAGACAGGGTAACTGAGGCATGGAGTTCAGGCCCTTGCTGGGGGTCAGCAGAGTCTCATTTTGTCAGATGAGCTGCTGAATTGATGGATGAACTGTGTGCCAAACTAACAACAGTGCTAATCAAGGGTGGACCAACACTATGGGATCATGCCTAAACTAATTTACTATGAAACCATACACATTTTACTTAGTTCCAGGTGTCAAGTATGCTTGTTTTCCTACAGTGAGCCAAAATCACAATTGCCAAATAAACTTAATACAATAATTATATAAGTAACAGATTAAAGTTGATTCATTTAACTTGAAGTTTCAAGACCATTTGAAATAGCGACCATGATCAACTGGTCGATTAGATAGGTAGACTATTTTATATAGATTTAATATTGTAATACTTGATTGTATTTGTTGTTAACTAGGTTAGGAAACATACAATGGACAATAATTTTATGCATTAATTATTCTGTTATAACCTGTTTATTATTAAAATCTAATTTACTGGAATTACAGGGTTCACAGCCTTACAGTGTCATGGCAACAAAGTTGTAAAATTGGATATAGAGTGGCAAGTCAAAACTCTTTTTTTTTTTTTTTTTTTTTTTTTTGTAGTAATCAACATTATGCCACAAATTAATTTACTAATGTTAACAAATGCAACCTCGTACACTGCAAAAAAGTATTGCCATTTTCAAGACATACTGTATTTTTGTCTTGTTTTCCAGTAAAATAGTAAGATAAATGGTTACAATAGTAAGATAAATGGTTACAACAAGAAAAAACTGTTTGCCTTTAGGGTAAGAAAAATAAACGTAATCTTTTTTCTTACCCCACGGGCAGATTACATTTTTTTCTTGTTTAAGTCTAAAGTTCACTTAATTGTGTCAGATTTACAATTGAAGTTAGAAGTTTACATACACTTAGGTTGAAGCCATTAAAACACATTTTTAAGTCGTTTAGGACATCTACTTTGTGCATGACACAAGTCATTTTTCTAACAATTGTTTACAGACAGATGAAGCGGATGCTCTAAAACCACCATAAAAAGCCAGACTACCATTTGCAAGTGCACATTGGGACAAAGATCTTACGTTTTGGAGAAATGTCCTCTGATCTGATTAAATAAAAATTGATATTTTTTTGGCCATAATGACCATCGTTATGTTTGGAGGAAAAAGGGTGAGGCTTGCAAGCCGAAGTATGCCATCCCAACCGTGAAGCATGGGGGTGGCAGCATCAAGCTGTAGGGGTGCTTTGCTGCAGGAGGGACTGCAGTTCACAAAATAGATGAAATTGATGAATTGTGACAAGCGATGTGAGCATAAGTCACCTTGGCGGTTTATATATGCTACCGTCGCCGTGTTGTCCATCTGGACCAACCCTGAAGCCTCCGCAGGGCGAGCAATATCGCCAGCAACTCGAGGTAGTTGATATGCCAATGCAGTCACGGCCCTGTCCAGGAGACCGCGGCTACATGTCCATTGCACACGGCGCCCCAGCCTCGCTTGGAGGCGTCTGTTGTAACAACGATGCGCCTGTACACTTGCACTAAGGAGACCCCTGCATGCCGAAATGCAAGGTCCATCCAAGGACTGAACAAGTGGCTGCAGATTGGCGTGATGGCCATGCGATGTGTGCAGCGGCGCCATGCCCATTTCGGGACTTGAGTCTGAAGCCAGTGCTGAGCGGTCTCATATGCATCAACCCGACTGAGACTGTGTCTAACTCCATCACGAGAAAAGAGATTCTCTGAACTGGGGAGAGCTTGCTCTTTTCCCAGTTGACCTGAAGCCCCAACCGGCTGAGGTGCCTGAGCACGAGGTCCCTGTGCGCACAAAACAAGTCTCGAGTGTGAGCTAGAATCACCCAGTCGTCGAGATAATTGAGGATGTGAATGCCCACTTCCCTTAATGGGGAAAGGGCTGCCTCTGCAACTTTCGTGAAGACATGAGGTGACAGGGACAGACCGAAGGGGAGGACCTTGTACTGGTATGCCTGACCCTCGAAGGCAAACCGCAGAAAGGGCCTGTTCCGAGGTAAAACAGAGATGTGGAAGTATTGCCTCCTTCAGATCTACCGCTGTGAACCAATCTTGTGCATTTCTCTCAACACCTTGGCCTGGTGCACTTGCAGGAGAGCCATGGTGTGCAGGGTGGATGCGGCCATGAGCGGTGCTCTGAGCCCAGGAACCAATCGTCTAGCCGTGAGGGTTCAGGGCAGTGTGGAGGGTTCCAATCCAGCCCGACGCTCGCTGCCGCCTGGGCAAGCATGGCCACCAGCTCCGCGTCTGCCTCAGACTGGGCAACTGGACCCAAAGGTGGGAGCCCAGTCGAGTCCTCCGCATCCGACTGGATCAGCCCGCTCTCCGATGCTGCGATTGAGAGCTCATCCTGTTCCCGAGCCCTGAATGAGACATTAAACTCTCTATGGGGCGAGTTGCCTGTCTCATCCTTGACCAGGGCAAATGAGCATACTGGGGAATGGGATGTCCGTGGGGGATTACCCAGCGGAACCACTCCCTTTGGGGTCCCCAAATTGCAGTGAGAACATGACCAGGAGAAAATGTTGTAATGTGCCTTATATCCAACAGCATGCAGAGGTGTATGGACCGGCAGTGGAATTCTGCTCTCTGTGAATCAACCGCTTGAAGAAAAAATCTGAACGAGTGGTTGCGAGCCAGCTCCTTTTTTACCCGTATGTCTGGGAGTGGCATGAAAATTCCACTGGCCAATTCCCATTGGCCATTTCTCAAAGATCAGAGGTGTTTGGGGCTCCCAAGAGTGACTCCTAGTGTCACTACATTGACATAACGTCGAGTGAGTGACAAATAGGGAACTATACTTTCACAGCAGGAGCTATTTTTGGAAGGCACCTGTGTATTTTTACATGGATGGATTTGTGGTTAAATATTTCCAGATTACCACAAAACATTCCACAAGGAATCACTGTGATTTTCTCTACTGTCCGTGTAACTTCTCGGAACAAAGTACAAACTTTTGAAAGAGCTGAACCTTCAACACAAAGTAAAAAAAGCTATTGCAATAACTTGATCCCTGCTTTGAAAATAAACCAAACTCACTTTGACCAAGAGAAATGACAAAAACAGATTTAATATATTTAGTCCCCCCCCCCCACACTCCACATGCAGCACTCTGAGGGGGAAATCTCTAAAAAGGAATTGTGCTCGCTGATAGCACAGTTTATTATCGTAATTCCATTTGGAAAAGTGGCACTGATCCCTATAAAAAACTAAGCTGATTTTTAAAACATCCCAATAGAAAGGGTTTATCTTTAAAACTGCTTTTTAATCAGATGCTGAATTTACAGTGACAGTAGTTAAAAGCATCATCTTTAAAAACATTAAAGTACACATACAGTACAGTGGTTGATTTGAGGCTTTGTTTTGTCCATTCCGTGTTGATCCTACAACACAGAGGTCAATGGTGACCTGTAAGTGGCCCTGCAAATGAGGCCCCTTGTGCTCTATTTTGCCAGAGTATCTGTCCCTTTGTCTCGTTTTCCTTGACAAATTGCCTTTGGAATACTTGAAGAACTAACTCATTTTCACCAGGATTCCATTGTTGTTGTTCGACTATAATACAGTTTGTTTGAAATTATGTAACACTTGGAACTCCCATGCTGTCTGGAGTCCTCTCATGTCCGTCCCTTGAAAGTATTCATGCAGGTGTAGCTTCCTGAGAATTTATGGATTTCTTCCAGGGCACTGTGAGGGAGGACACTGTTTCGTAGGTAAAAAAAAAAAGCGATAAACACAATGAATGAGGCATTTCAAAGTGGATTTACTGAAATATTTTGATGTAATATAAAACTGTACACTGTCGATGGAATCAGACCGTACCATTTCAGAATAATGAGCACATGCATGGTCCATGGTAGGTAAACGAAGGCCGTATTGGTCCTGACAGCATCCACTGTTCTCTGGGCTACTACCTCTGGCTTTAGAGGAGGGAAAAGTTGGGGGAACCTGCAGAGCAAAACCCCAGGCATGGGTACAGTTAAATACAACTGTTTTTAAAAAGCAATCAGTAGTTATTGTGGCTGGTTGTCAAACTTACAAAAAAAAAGTAACTTGGTATTTTTTTGACATGTATCATGGTAAAACCATTGTTTTTTTTTGTACATGCACCACCATATTTTTGGACATGTAGTCAGTGATATAAATACTTTTAAATGAAAACTATTCCTCTTATATAATTCTCTCTTTATCTAGAACTTGACAAAGTTAAAAATTAAAATAAACACAGTTTATCCATATTACCATATATTCCATATTACTCAATTTCACATTATGCCACATTTCAGTCTGATATGTTGTTGACCAGTATTATTATAAACGTTCCTCAAGAAACTGGCAATCCTTTCAAACCGAAGTAAAAAAGAAAATATAAAATTTTTTTTGGTAAAAAAGCACAATAAAATAACACATCTTGCAGAAAATAAATGTAAAATATATCTATAAACATAAAAAATAAAAAAAAGACTAAATAAGACATAATTTTCCATAATATTCTTTAGCATGCTTTATTTTAAAGTGTTTAAACAGATTGTTTGTATTACCACAAGTGATTGTTGCATGTAGGGCTGGGCGATATGGCAAAAAATATTAGCACGATATTCTTTTTCATATCATTCGATATCGATATTTAACACGATATTGAATCATATTTGCACATTTTTTAGAATTTCCAAAAAAAGAAGAGAAAACAAAATCCTAATAAGTCTAAATATTCTTTACAAAACTGCATTGGGGGCCCAGACACTGCCAATGCAGTGGCGTCTGAAGGATCGTTTATGAAAACATTACAATATTTTATAGAGTTTATCAATTAAGTGCAGTTGGATATGAATGTTACAAGATGATCTGTTCATTTTGAATCATAATGACAGTGTGTGTATATATATATATATATATATATATATATATATATATATATATATATATATATATATTTTTTTTTACATTAAAATTATATTCATATTTCTTTACATTAAAGTGAGAAAGACTAGACTACAAACTATTAATTGTTTTGTCTTTAATATTTGTCAGAGATGATGACATCGGAATAATTTCACAAAATTAGAACAGAAATCTATTTGTTTATTATTAAAGTCTTGGAACATGCTGATTAATAAAACTAAATTTAGAAAGAAAAAAACATTATGGTCTAAAGGCGCTCTGGAAACACGCACCTCATGTTTATGCACATGTGGGGAAAAGAGGATGCGGGTGCGGACCGGGACAGGGCATCAGTGAAGCATGTTTCAGTGCTAGAGAAAAATATTCAAGAATACAGCCCAGAAAGATCAGATATGATGTAACCGGCACTGTTGTTTGTCGCGCTGCTCACTAGAGACCATGAGAGGGCGTAACCGTCGTCATGATGTCTTGCAGTCAAGATGGAATCAATCTGGGGTCCGGATCCGGAAAGCGGTGACCTGCGCAGCGGGGGCAGTAGCAACTTCATACAGTCTGAGGCTGCGTTTCCACTGACGTGGAAGAAATCCGCACAAAGCCACTCCCAATGCTAGGGAACCGCTTGCCCCACGCTGCTGTCAATTTTACAATCCACCTCGTGAGCTTGACGCTCGGCTTCCATAGGAAGGAATCGAAAGCGCTCGCTCACATTCGCTCAGCACACGACAGTGGAAACATACGACAAGTAAGCCAAACTGCTATTGTTTTTAGCAACATGCATGTCTAGATGTAGAACACAGGCTAAATATCGGAAATTACTCAAAGGCTTATCATCGATATCGTGGAGTTAATTTATTGCAATAAATATTGATATCGTTTTATCGCTCAGCCCTAGTTGCTTGACAGTTTGCAGATTACATTTTTGTAATCTGTGTCAGCTTTTGTGAACCAGATGTCGCTCCTGTTTTAATAACAAGCTCCTCTTCATTTTCATAACTTTACTTTTGAGAGGTACTGATGTGCGGTGACTCTGTCCCGGCAGAGTGTGTCAGTCAGATCATGGTGGACTTCTGCATCCTTCGCTTTAGAATGCTCAGAACCGGCCCGCAAAATCAGAATTGCAAAGAATCAGCCACGAGTTTGTGGGCACGTTTGCGGCGGTGCCTAATCTGCATAATTCCTTTAGTGAATCTGGCGTTAAACCAGCGTGCACAAATATTGACATTAATTCCATGCTCGGGCCTGGTTTCAGTATCATGTGAAGCATGCACACTAATAGATACAGTCACGCTACGCACATGGATATTTACATATCTCGATATACACGATATAGCAAAATCTCTGTCGATTGGCACTTTATATCGTAGACACGATACATATCGGCATATCGCCCAGCCCTAAGCAATAACAAATTGTTTTGGGCATTCAACCTCGAAGTACTATGTAAATGTATGTATGTAAATGGCAAGATACTGTATACGAATATGGAAATCATTGAGTACCATGGTATATATAAAAGTACCATTGTATTACCATCTGATACCATACTGTAACATGGCACAGCTAAAATATTTTTAAGGGCAGAATATTACAGCAAACAAAGTCAACATGAAACTTCAACTTTTACTTCTATAATCTAACATGTTTCCAATTGAAACAGGATATTAAGTGAGAAAACAATGTTGAGCAGGACTTTATTTATTCATTAGGAATGGACTGGATTGTGAGTTGTGTTTATATGACAAGAAGTATGAAAATAAGAGGGCTTGGTGAAATCAGGCGAAAAGGAAAGTCGTTTCAGAGGTGGAGCAAGTTTTTTGATTCTGATGAAAGATTACAAGGACAAATTGTTTTTATCTTGGGAATAACCGCACAGCTGAATCCTACACAATAAGACCATGAAAGAAAGTCAGTACGTATGTAAACTGGGTTGAAATTATGATTTCATGTTGACTTTAAGTGATAATAGTGCTTTGCCTCTCAGTTTTGGAAAACTTTAACTTCAAGTTGTGTATTTCCATTGTTTCCTCAGCAAAACACTTCAACTCACCTGACTCTCATGCCCTGAAACATTTCAGTGTTGGTGTGAAATGGGAGGACAGTGGTACAGCCCACCCCAGGACAGTCCAGCAGACCCAGAGTGAGGCTCTCCATGAAAGCCAGTGAGGATGCTTTAGAGGTGCAGTAGTCTATAGCACCAGGGATAGGCGACAGAGACAGGATGGAGTTGACGCACACAACGTGGCCGTTTTGTAGTTCCAGCATACGAGGCAGGAAGGCTTTTGTTGTCTGTGGACAAAACAATTTTTAAAAATTGTATTAAATCCAAGGAAGTGAGAACTTAGATATCAGAAAATTACATGTAGAATGTTGCAATCAGGTTCCATTTCAACACCCATCAAATACAAGTAAAAATTGGGTTTGGCGGGTAAAACAAAATAGTCCGATGCTCACTTATTCAAAATCGAAAGTGTACGAAAGGTCTTAAGAAAAAATGTCCTCGCAACTTGCACGTCTTTTTAAAATGTTTCAATTGGTGGAAAATTTATGGTCAGGTTGATGTCAGATGAATTCCTCTAGAATTACAGGTGGCAACATATGTGGAATATTCCTCTCAAAAAGTCTTCATGTTTTGTCACATAAACAAATGTGTCAAAAAGCTAATTTTAGACTCTGGTTGCAACTGTTTAAAAGGTCTGCCAAAAGATATCAATGCCACTCACTGTAATACCACCCGATCCCTTCCTATCTTACCCTACCCAACCACTCAGTGTACTTACCCAAAACTGTCCCATTGTATTGATATGCTGAGTCTTCAGAAGGGCATCATCATCACTGTCAAGCAAACTCTTTCCATGCACCACTGCAGCATTATTCACTAGAATGGTTACATCTCCCACCTACCACGGGAAAACAAAGTCTAATGGTGAGACACGTTTTCTTTTAGGACTAGTAAATTCATGTAATACTGCCATATTGCTGGGGCTTTTCTAACCTTGTCATTTCAGTCTTTGCATATACCTGTAATCTGTAAAGCGTTATCTCAATATATATACCTTATAGAGGTTGACCGACAGCTGACCTAACTAAGGTGGTGGGAAAGGCTGATAACTGATTAATCAAAAAAATAATAAAAATTAGTTTATAAAATGTCAAAAACATTTAGTAATCTTTCCTTGCTATGACAGGCACAGACAGAGTCCTAAAAGAATAAAATCGCAGATGCAGTTTATTGTTCAACCAAAATCCCCAAAATAACCAGAAAAATTCAGATTTGGTGCATAACGCAGGACTTTGTAAAGTATAAACAAGCCAAAATCACACCAGGGACTCTTATTTTGAAATGACGTAATGATGAAAAAAATATTGGCAACTTAGGCATGGATTTTTGCATACAATGATAGTTCCAAAAACCAACTATCAGTATATAAGTCTACCTCTAATAACTTACTCTTTAAAGTCAACAAGAAATGCAATTCGCAAGTTTTGTACTTCCGTAATCGAGCGTATGTGATTACATTTTGAAAAAGATCACAAGGAAAATTTGGAATACTGTGCACTAATGAATCATGGTTAATAAGATCAGCAATATGTTGATGAAAGTCAATAGTGTCACAATCAGATTTTATGGGACATACCTTCTCTCTTACAACCTTGGCTTGCTTGTAAACATCTTCCCTGTTGGCCACATCGCAAACAAAGTAATGGCACTCCGTCCCCATGAGGGCGATCTCCTCGCATGCCTCTTGCATACATTTTTCTGTTCGACCCCACAGGATTAGCTGATACAAGAAAGGAACCAAAGGTCAATGGTGGAGCATTTTAGAAAACAGACAGGAAATGCACAGGTTTACAAAGCACAACACATACACACTGTAATGATGTGAGCTGTCATATTGAAAATAAAATGATTTATTGAAATGTTTCTGAAAGCAAAACATAACTCACCACTGCAAAATAGAACAGAGGGTCAGTGATGCATATTTAGGGATGAATTTGTGAATCAAAAGGTTTCATTTGTGTAACAGTATTTTCCATGTTGTCCATTGCTATTCATAAACAACGCCTTGCCATTTTTATCATTAGTAATGCAAACAAAGGGGTAGTTAATTCAAAAATGAATATTCTGTCCTTATTTACACATTCTCATTTTGTTCCAAGACATATGAGCCTTAATATGAGCCTCAGTCACGATTGTCTTTCATTGCATTGTTTTTTTTCCATACAATGAAAATGAATGGTGACCGAGGCTATCATTCTACCTAACTGGAACAACATTTACATTGTTTTGGTGAACTATCCCTTTAAGGTCTTGAATATGTGTGTTTACTAATAAACCCAAGCCTTTGAAGCCTAACTTTCATTCCAAAGTTTTTGACAAAACTTTTCAAATGAAAAATATTTATTTAAAACTCTCTCTGAGGATCAGGAAAAATATGGAATTTCACAGAAAGCTGTGCATTACAGTGATTTTCCCACAGGTGAGGAGTGTTCTTGGGCATGAGCCAAAGTGCCAGCAGCAATATGAAAAATAAAATGGTTACATTTATTGATCACAATAATCAGAACAAACAATTCACCCATCAAGTAATATACTTCATTATCCGAACTGTAAGCTGTGTACGGTTGCTATGTAACGTAGCAATTTGACACACGAAAGGCCCGATACATACTCTACGCAAGAATGTGAAGGCAGATGCTTCTAGCAATGCAAGCTCAATGTTTTGTGTAATTGCATTCCAAATGTGTCAGATTGCAAATACATAACACAACGCAAGTACACGTTGAATTCTTAATGCTGCCACAAGGGTGCATTAGCACAAAGTGTCCGCTTCTACAGTACAGTGAGTTTTCTCTTTCAAGTCAGCTACTGTAATGACTTGCAACAGTTTGAAGAGAATATTGCTGAGAATGTAAGTCAATATATTTATAGCAAATTAACTGAATAATAACAAATGCAGTTTAATGGCACAGACATTTGAAGGTATCTCTATCGCCCCTTGAGTACTGAGGTGTGTTACCGCCACTGTGATAAAAGTATGCACATCAAGCATGTTCAACTGGACTGTGCATGGGCAACGTGTTGGCCAAGTGCTCGCATTTGCATATATGTGCTTTTTAAAATCATTTTCTGGCTTAATACGAAATGTGCAGTTACAGGTGTACATTTATCTGCATTCATTTATTGTACCATCAATCAGAATTAAGATTCAAAACAATCAATTTTATAAATTCAATTTTAATCGTGAGCCCTGTTTTACCACTAAAATCATGGTTTAAGATTTTCCATACTAAGGAAGGAAATATATCCCACACCAATATATGATATTTAGTAGTTAGGGTATGGTAGGAACAGAACATTCCCTTTCTCTAAAGGAACAGTGGGGCTACTTTTATTGGGCTGCAAATCATTTGGAGAAAGATAAAGAGAGATGAATGTGAATGGATTTGCTGGGACAGGGAACATGGGGGACAGTGACTGGACAATTCGATTTGTCAGTCTGAAGGGTCAATTAGCCCTTTTCCACTGAAATGGCGATGGTTCGCGTGCCGAGCTTGTGCTCAGCTGGTTCACGGCCGGGGCAATCTTGAGCCTTTCATAAATTGGCCACACTTTTCCACTGACTTCAGAACCAAACGGTGAAGTAATGGGTTACACGACTTCTGTACCAGCCCATAAACAAACATGGCACGTCACAACAGTGCTTGTGTTCAGCTTTTACTCTTGTTTTTGAGGACATATTAAATATACGGAGTAATGCAATCCAACATTATCTCTCTAGTTTATCTCAGATCTCTGTAAAGACCATATCGCAAGTAGAGTGCTGGTTTCATCCGCGTTACCTGAATGCATTTGATGTCTGATAATTTTGTGGCATTTTTTATTGTTTTTATAGAGTGAAGAAGTACTGTTTGCTGCAAATGGTAGCTACTGTTGTTGTTTGGTAAAAATTTGGTGAACCATGTTTTCAGCCCCAGAGCGGCCTTTTTTTCAGCCGCTGCCATATCACCCTGCAGCTATTGCCTGGTTGCCCACTAAAGCTAAGCAGGGCTGAGCCTGGCCAGTACCTGGATGGGAGACCTCCTGGGGAAAACCAAGGTTGCTGCTGGAAGTGGTATTAGGGAGGCCAGCAGGGGGTGCTCACCCTATGGTCTGTGGGGGTCCTAATGCCCCAGTATAGTGATGAGGACACTATACTGTAAAAATAAAAAAAAAATAAAAAAAAAGCACTGTCTTTCGGATGGGACGTTAAACTGAGGTCTTGACTCTCTGTGGTCATTAAAAATCCCTAGGGCACTTTCTTGTAAAGAGTAGGGGTTTAACCCTGGTGTCCTAGCCCAAATTCCCCCATTGGCCCCTATCTATCATGGCCTCCTAATAATCTCCATCCCTGAATTGGCTACATCACTCTACCCTCTCTACCAATAGCTGGTGTGTGGTGGGCGTTCTGGCACACTATGGCTGCCGTTGCATCATCCAGGTGGATGCTGCACACTGGTGGTGGTTGAGGAGATTCCCCCTATACTATGTAAAGCGAGAGTTTGAGAAAAGCGCTATATAAATGCAAGTTGTTGTTGTTTTCTGTGGTGGAAACGCATGGAACAGTTCAAGAATTAGCATCGGCCCAGGACTCATCACCTCTCACACACATTTTTGTAGAGATTACACAGCCTGCTGGACAAATGGGACCAGTCATTATCTGCTTCATTAGCCTATTAAAATTGTTTGTGTGTGTAGCTGTGAAGGTCTGGAGTAGCCTGACAAATACTAGTGATTATTTGCGAATAAAGCAGCCATTTCCATCCCACGTGTTTAAGAAAACTTCACTTTTAGAGAAATTGGCTTAAAATAGAAGTGAAAATGGAAGTTAAGCCACTGTGGATCTTTTACTACAACAAATGTAATAAATGACTTGCGGTTTAGAGCACATGTCAATATCCATTTTCATGGAATATCCAAAAATTTTAATAAAATGTGGATGGAAACCCAGCTACAGATGGAGAACCAACGTAAGACAGTCTTAAGGGACTTTGCTTTGCTCTCCATTCTCATTAAAGTTTATCGGAGCCAGCATCTAGTTGCTGGGATTTGTCGTAATAGAAATAAATGAGGACAAAATACTGAAGGGTGCAGTATCCTTATTCACACTGCTGGCTGTTTGTTGCTGAAGAAGGAAACACACTTGCTTGCAACATCATTTGCCATGGGTGTAATTGGTCCGATTACTTATTTCTTTCTTTGTGAAAGCAGCTGTGGAAATTTCCAACCTTTTGAGCATTTGGTGTAATACAAGTAAGCAGTTCATCCAACTCCAACATGGAAAAGTGGAGCCATTACCAGGGTCAATTACAAGGTTTTCCAAATGCAAAGAAACTCTACACTGCTTAAAGTCCTCAAACAGTAGCCTCACTATTTTTGTAGCTAAATGTGTTCTCTACATACATCAATGTAATATTTGCTGTTCAAACTAGCCTAAAGTAATCTCTGTGGTGGATCATTATTTATTTGCTGATGACCTGATCTACAGGTGGTTTCACCTATTTGGGCTTATGGACTTTTATGTAGTAAACCTACCCATGTGTTTTTGTATAGGGCTGCTCTGTATGCATGGCCACTGAGGTAAATAATGGGATTTCACAACAATCTTGATATTTCTGCTGGATAACAAGGTGGTCAAGTATACAATTAAGTTATGAGCTCCATCTGCACAAATTAGAAAGTCTTATCACTCCAGTCCTTAATGGGACTGAGTACACAATATTAAAATATAATATGCTAAAATAAGGAGCAAATAAACCATACTTAATCCTGTTCAATGAGGACACACATTGTTAATTTTCAATACAAGTTGAGCTCAATTGACAGCATTTATGAAATAATGTAGATTAACACAAAAATGTTTCGACTTGCCCTTTTTTCTAAAAAAAAAAAAGCAAAAATCAGGGTTACAGTGATTCGCTTACAATGGAAGTGAATGGGGCCAATCAGTAAACGTTTAAATTCTCACTTTTTCAAAAGTATAGCCACAAGATGTAAACAGTATGCTGGTTAACATGATTTTAGTGTGATTTACTAACCTCTTCTGATTAAAATTACTTCAAATATTACAACTTTGCTGCCATGACGCAAAGCTGTAAACCCTAAAACTACTTTACAATGACTTTACAGCCTCTCTGTTATCTCGTTTTGTGGTAATAAACATTATGCCACAAATACAGTCGATTGAGCTGAACAGTTGTATTGAACACGGAATATTCCTTTAAGGAGAACCACTAACGATCAGTGTTGTGTATGAATCAGATGATAAAATCGATCAAAAGTACATGCTTACATGTATTATAGAAACCTTAAAATGGTTAGATTCTGTCATCATTTACTCACCTTCACTGTGTTCCAAAGAGGAAAGAAAGTTCCTGGTGGGTGGATAAACATGAGTTTGAGTAAATGATGTCAGGATTTTTATTTTTGAGTGAAGTGTATAATTCAGGTGGCTCTAACTTCTGTCCACCTGTAGTCTTCCCACTTGCCCCCGCTAAGTCATTCACTTTGCTCCCTATGGAATGGGTCTGCATGTGTATTGAGGATTGGAGAGGGGCACGGGGAGTTCGG
The DNA here is from genome assembly GCF_025860055.1 of Xyrauchen texanus. Taxonomy (NCBI): domain Eukaryota; kingdom Metazoa; phylum Chordata; class Actinopteri; order Cypriniformes; family Catostomidae; genus Xyrauchen; species Xyrauchen texanus. The sequence continues at coordinate 33,398,557 of NC_068314.1, forward strand.
GGAGTTCAGGAGGCAGTCGCCTGCCGCTGTCTAATTAGTGTGGAGACATAAGGGTCAGCCACAGGCCACTGCTCAGCTGGAGATGTATGTCCCCTGCCACCCTACCCCCAGCACATCCACATACAGAAAGCAATTTACATAGGGCATACTTTCTTCACACTTTTGTTATGTTGCAGGCTTATGCTAAAATTATTATTTTTTAAATCACATTAAACTACACTCCATACCCCATAATTACAAAGCAAAAAAAAACAGATTTTAGATAACTTAAAAGATTTATTAAAAATAAAACTGAAATATACCATTGACATAAGTAATTAGACCCTTAACTCAATACTTCGTTGAAGCACTTTGGCAGCGATTAGAGCCTCAAGTATTTTTGGGAATGATGCAACAAGCTTTGCAAACCTGGATTTGGGGATTTTCTGCCATTCTTCTCTGCAGATCCTATCAAGCTTTGTCAGGCTGGATGGGGGACCATTGGTGGACAGCCATTTTAAGGTCTCTCCAGAGATGTTCGATTGGGTTCAAGTCCGGGCTCTGGCTGGGACACTCAAGGACATTCACAGAGTTGTCCATAAGCCACTCTTGCATTGTCTTGGCTGTGTGCTTAAGGTCATTGTCCTGTTGGAAGTTGAACCTTTGGCCCAGTCTGAGGTCCTGAGTGCTCTGGACCAGGTGTTCATTACGGACATCTCTTTATTTTGCTGCATTAAGCTTTGCTTCAACCCTGACCAGTCCCTCAGTCCCTGCTGCTGAAAAACACCCCAACAGCATGATGCTACCACCACCATGCTTCACAGTTATGATGGTATTGCACAGGTGATGACGGTACCTGGTTTCCTCCATACACTACTCTTGGAATTGAGGCCAAACAGTTCAATCTTCATTTCGTCAGACAAGATAATCTGTTTCTCACAGTCTGAAAGTCCTTTAGGTTCTTTTTTGTATGTCTTGCGCTGAGGAGAGCCTTCCATCTGGCCACTCTGCCATAAAGCCCAGATCAGTGGAGTGTTGCAGTTATGGTTCTCCTTCTGCAAGTTTCTCCCATCTCCACATATGATATCTGGAACCATTGGGTTCTTGGTCACCTCTCTTACCAAGGCCATTCTCCCCCGATTGCTCAGTTTGGCCAGGCGGCCACCTCTAGGAAGTGTCTTGGTTGTTCCTAACATCTTCCATTTAAGAATTATGAAGGCCACTGTGCTCTTGGGAACCTTCAGTGCAGCCGAAAGGTTTTTTGTAGCCTTCCCCACATATGTGCCTTGGCACAATCCTGTCTCTGAGCTCTGTAGGCAGTTCCTTTGAAATAATGGCTTGGTTTTTGCTCTGATATGCATTTTCAGATGTGAGACCTTATATAGACAGGTGTGTACGCCTTTCCAAGTCATGTCCAATCAATTGAATTTGCCACCGCTGGACACCATTCAAAGTGCAGAAACATCTAAAAAATGATCCATAGAAATGTGATGCACCTGAGCTAAATTTTTACGCATTGTAGTAATAAGAATTGTGGTATAATGTGCAAAACTGTCCAGAAAATAATGTCACAATGCAAAAAAAAACGTACTTGTCCTAAATGTCGGCTTCGTTTTCTTTATGCAGAGTATAATTTCCTACGTTCTGTATTGATTTTGGGTTAAATATGATCAGGAAATTTTCTTGACAGGTTTTGTGAGAATCATCCCTGTAACTGTATGTTAACAATCAACTCACTTGTGTCTATTTACATTTCTCTTAAGTAGCCTAACTTTAGGAGAAACTGCTGAGACAAAGTTGATACTTCAATGAAACACAACTGAGACCTCTTGTGCTACGTGAGAGCAATCTCTGAGCAATACAAATTTTCTCTGGGTTATTTTCCTTTGGTAATGGGGTGACACTTGAAATGACTGTATAGGGCTTGTTTAGTAGCCTATGACATCCTGTAACTGATGCAAAATATTTTTAGTATTGAATTACCAGGCAATGGCGGACCTCTTGACCGCTACAGAGAATTTCAACCCCCACATAGTCAAGTTAACTATGAATCTGTGATTTTGTGCATTTATGATTCATCTTTTAAACATTCTTTAAGACTGGAGTAACTGTGAATACAGCCACTGCAGTTGCTGTTTCCAAAGACTTGACAATTTCAAACAACGGGTGTTGACAAGCATGGTGGCTTCCTTTAACGTACTGCTGCAAAGCTCTAAATAAAGAGCAGCTTCTTTCAAAAACCTTTGCCCTGGGATGATGTAATAGGTGAATTGTGTCAGTTAGTATTCAGGGATCTAATGTCTCCTAGTTGTCTGCAGTGTGACATTTGCGTTGCGACTTTTACGATGAGTTTTATTTAGCCCCATACATGCATACTTCTCTGAAGGAAAATGTGTGTAAATCCAAGTAACACCACCTAGAAGCAGGGCCCCGTCACTGTGGTTACACAAGATATTAATCTCTGTTTATTACAGTTGGGGCACTGGGGCTATTTAAAATACAATGTCTAGGGTGGGTAAGGCAGCTGAGGCATTTCTTCCCAGCTCTTGATTTTCATTAGATTTTGCATTTTACAGTCTGAGTGTTGAGACACAAGAGTATTACCCTACTGACAAAGTGATGGATTTAATTAAGCTATCAATACATTAGATAAAGACTCTAATGAAGTAAAAATTATTTGAAAATATACGACTAGGAAAGCAGGCATCCTGCTAAAGTTAATGGCACTGTTTCATTCTTGGGTCAGTGGTCTCTCTACAGAAGATTTTCCAATGATAAAACCACAGAAGTAACTTTTGTTTAAAGAAGGATATTTTCTGAAAAATTAACTGTTCACTAATTGACCCAGTTTGCTGTACAAGTTTAGCCAGACTTTGGGTTTCAGCTCTGCATTTTGATTGGTCTGTTGACCGTAGGGTCATGACCTATGCATTGACTAATCAGACCTATGAACTGTTGAAACAATGGTTATATGAGCAGGAGATGCAATGTCTCTAGGGAGAAAAGTAGCCCATAGAAAGTTACATTTTGTGTGAAACCAAACAAACCATGTTTGACAAGGTATGCCCTGACAAAAATGGCCATACTATCCAGTTACTACAGTTTATGTATCTATGTTTTAATTAAGTATTAGACACCACTCCCATAAAAAATTAAACTTACACTGTTTGAAAATTATCCCATATTCATTTATTATGGTTAGTAGTAACAATACATATTTTGACTACCATGGCATTTTTTAGTTTTGTGTTCTGCACCCCTGCTCTAGATGTGTGTTTACCCAGGAATATTCTGGGTTCTATACAAATTAAGCTCAATCAACAGCATTTGTGGCATAATGGTAATTACCACAAATTTATTTTGACAAGTCCCTTCTTTTCAAAATAAATAAAAATCTGGGTTACGGAGAGGCATTAACAATGGAAGTTAATGTGGACAATCCGTAAACATTAAAATACTTTATTTTTATTTTTTAAATATAGCCAAAAGAGGATATTATGATATAACACAAATCACTTACTAAATTTTTTTGTGTGAAATTATATAACATTTTCCAACTTCATTGCCATGACATAATGCTGTAAAACCTAATATCCTAAAGCAACTGTAAAAATGCTGATTCAAACAACTTTTAGCTTAAATAATACTTTTTTAAATGATAATTTTATACAATTATAAATGTCAAATTTCTGCCTTTTAAACCGTCCAAAAATTGGCCCCATTCACTTCCATATTAAGTGCCTCATATTATTTGTTATCAACATAATGCCACAAATGCTGTCACAAACGCAGTCAATAGAGCATAACTTGTACTGAACCTGGAAAATTCCTTTAAATTACAATTAAATTGTGTAAGGAGACACAATGTTATTATAATTGTAGTCTATGGCGTTATTACATACTTTTGTTTCATATGAACATGCTGACATTTAAATGATTATTATTTATTAAGCTTAAACGCCAATTAGTGCAGGGGGGTGTAAATTGCTATGAAACTTTAAAATTATCATAATGTATCACCTATGATTAACAAATGATAGAGAGAGAGAAGTAGAAAGATAGAAAGAAGCAGAGAGGGAGACAGCCTGGTATCCAAAGAGTTGTGACACGAGAGACCTGACTGTTATGTTTTGCAAGAACTATTTAAAGACAGCGGTGAGCTTAAATACCAGGCAGCAAAAATACAAATAAAGCCATATGAGCACGAGTTATGATGCATGTTTACCTTTTTAGCCCCGCGCTTGGCGAACTCCCTGGCCAGGTGACGGCCGATGCCACGTCCGCCACCCGTGATAAGCACCACATCTCCGGTCAGATCTCTTCGCTTGCTCGGCAAGAACCAGGACACTGTCGCCCTGACAACATAGTACAGTATCTGAATAGGCAAGAGCACCACGGAGCCCAGCGCCTTCATATCCATTTCACTCAAGACGCGCCTGCGTCTCAGTTCTCGCCTGGAACAATTGCCGGACAAAGTGAATCCTTGCTCGGAGTGATCACCTTTACCCTAAGAGTGGATAAGGCAATTTTTGCAACATTAACGCACGCTAAATACGGTAAAATGCAATGTGAGAGCAGTGTGGCATTTTTCGCACATTTATATTCCACGGGAGTCTGAACATAAACTCCTCATCCACGGAGCTCTTGTTGCGACAAGTGTGCGCTTCTTTTACGCACCAGACGGTCTCCAACTATGACGATATGTCGGATCTGAATTGGGTTTTAAGGGGACCATTTATCTTGATTGACAGCTGGAGACCTGACAGTATTGTATTGTCAAGGGTTTGTTTATGACGGTATATGTCCCTCCCCCAGTAGCTGTGTCACAGGCCATTTTCGCCGCCTTTTCAACCTTCAACCTGTGGTTACATTGTAAGGGGCCGTAAACACCGAACGCGTCCTTGCGCTATAAAAGCTAGACGCAGCGCCTCGAACGCAGGTGCCTGGACTCCCGAGACGTGCTTTTTAAAGGTGCACTCAAGTCATATTTTCCGATTTTTTTTTTCTCACTTCTTAATAAATGTATATCATTTTGAAATATATGCATAAAATCATGAGCTCTCACTTGATATTAGGACTCCAGTCATCAGTAAGCATCTAAAAGCTGTTTATATCTACATGAAGAGGGTCCCTTCATGGGGGCTGCCATGTTAGAATCACATGACCAGCCGAATGCTACTTGCTTAACCTCAGCAACTGCACTTTTGTTGCACATTTTCACTCACGGATTAAATTATGTCTGATTGTGACTTTAAATTTGGATTGATGCTACATCCATGCCCCTAGGTGTCAGTTTAAGTCCAAGATGGCAAACAAAAAAGTGACATGTTTACAAGTCGAAGTTCTGTTTAACTTGACAAAGCATCTTAAATATGTGGCAGTACTGCGCAAAACTCACCACAATGGTCAAATACGTCCATTTCTAGCATATTTTTACATTGAAAAATAATTTCAATGTGCCAGACTCATAAGCACTGTGACATTTATGACCTTAATGTTGTTTGTTTTGCATGAAACGTTTATATTTATTTTTACTGCATTAGTGAACAACATTAGTTAACAAGAACTAACAACCTTCAACGTTTTTAAAATCAAAAGTTGTATATTTTAACATTAGTTAATGCTCTGAACTAACAATGAACAATTTTATTTTTATTAACACATTAATAAATACTGTAAAAAAAAAAAAAAAGTTCATGATACCTAATCCATTTACTAATGTTGACAAATTTAACCTTATTATAAAATGCTACCAAAATATCTTTAAAAATAGATCAGAATAAAATAAGAATAAAAATCTAAAAATAAAAGTCCTTATTCAGAAATCTTAAAGTAATAGAAAACGTATTCAATTTAATTGCACCAATTGATGTAGGTGTAGTTTTTGTTTGGCAAGTTTTGTAAACAGATATTGATATTTGATTTCCCCTTATTTTTGCTGCTTCTTGTCAACTCAAATAAGGTTTCCATGGCCCGAAGTCTGCAACCTTTAATGTGAACAGGTGTGTGTGTTGTTACAATTGTTGGTCTCCTGTTTTACTTTTGAGTCCACAGAACCCAGACTCAGGCGGAGGGAAGATTCCTTCAGACCAGAGCAACCCCAGAACAAGGAGACCTTTGCAACCAGCTCTTAAACTTGCACAGTAAATCCAGGAGCCGTCGTGGAGATTCCAGACTGTTATTTTTGGCCCGGCCTCTGCTTTACTGCTTAAAATCTTAATAGAGGGCTGCTCAGACCGGACTGAGTTGAAATGCAGCCTCACAATGACTGCTATGTTGTGCCTCTTAGTAATGGCTCAGCAGCTCTCAGAGAAGACTAAATGGTTGTCTGGTGGTGGAAAAACATGTTTCACTGAAATGTGCCAGTTTCTGGATCTGTTGTTCAAACAGAGGCATGAAATAACATGGGGTGACATTAATCTTTCAGTATTGTACTGTAGAAACTTGTATTTTGATGTGAGCTTTCTTTAATCTTCCACATTTTGCCTTGCTGTCAACATGTTGACCCTGAACACGAAAGGCTTTCTTGTTTTTAGTTAGAGTGTCACTGCCATCTACAGATCTTTAGTGAAAGTTCACTGAATAAACCATTGCATAATCAGAGGTAGCCGTAGCTCCAACATTACCTTTCATAGAAGCTAGTTTTATCATTAATGTGCATTAGCAAAGCAAAATGATTAAAGGATCTAAAGCTTAGTTAGTTTACAATTTATGAATATGCAGTGGTTTGCCGTTCCTTTAGGCCATGCCGCCGTTAATTGCCTCTATTCAATTTAGTATATAATCCTTGTGCATTGTTGACATTGCTAATTAGCTCCTAAGTTTTCTGGTCAGTGGCCAAAGAATGTGTTGATAAGTCACTAGTCAGGGTTGCTAGATTTGTGTGCAAAAGACCAATCCAAAACCACATGTGCTTAGATTTGGGACTATAAGTCATTGTTATCTTATTTCAGTCATAACCACCACAGTTGACTTGTCTGTTTACATGAAAAAAATAGTATCCTGTTTGTTTTGACTTACTGCAAATTGTGGTTGGTTGGTAAAAAATCCTTACAAATCTAATTTGTGCAATAGGTCAAACCCTCAACCGATGGCAACAGACCTTGTGCATGCACTAAAAGGGAGAGGGATGGTGTATTTTGAACACTTACTGCTGTGTGGGCAGTACTTTGAAGTAGCCATGTACACTGGAACTGCAATTCTTATAATCAGGATTGCTGCTTTTATTGCAGGTTTTTATTTGTTGTTAGTTGGCCTTGTGTACTTTGAGTTAATAAATTCAGAGATTCCTCCTGGAGTTGCTAATCCAAGAAAACTACACGTGGTTCATTGCGTGTATGTGGGATAGCAGTTGTGGTGAGTGTTCATGCCTTTTGCGCTATGCTGTAGTTGGCAAATCCAATCATATTGACCTACTTCTTAGGTTTAATAGCCTACTTAAAAAGTTTTCTAACCACAAAATAGTAATCCACTCTGTGCCCTATGAAAAATTTGTGTTCAAGTTGAAAGTCTGAACAATAGTCTGTGACTGATTTTTATTGCAAGTGTTTTAGCGTAAAGACATATTGAAAAATGTAATGGGGCTTGATATATATTCCACCTCAATAACTCTTCTAGAATGTTTTTTATTTTTTGGGCTCTACATAGAAAGCTACTCCATGAGCCATTCAAATAGAACAGTTCAGCCAAGTTCACTCAAAGGGGTCATGAAATGCATTTAAAAAAAATATCTTCCCTGGTGTCCACTGATAATATCAGTAAAGTTTTTTGCACCAAAACTGTAACTGGTAAGGATGGGCAAGGAGGAGGTGGGAACCGGCAGAACAGTCAACATAACTTTAATGACATAAAAGAACTGAAACATAACACAAAATACACAGATGCGTGCACACACACACACACACACAGCAGCTACTTGTCTGTCTCTCTCTCTTGATCTGGCCCCGGCTCGTCTTTATTCACATCCCACCTGATTAGGTGGCTCAGCGCCAGCCGTGCACCCTCACTGCCCGCCAACAACCTCCTACTCGTCACACTGTCATAGTTTAGTAATGATCATTTTCCATCTGTCTCAAACGCTCTGGTTTGGCCTCAGCATCTCCTTTGAACTTCAATGTAAACGGCCACTGTTCTGATTGGCTAACATCATGCAGCTCCTCAAATACAGACATATTTAAAATTCAATCGGAACAGAATAAACAAGCTCTCTACAAGATTATAAAACAACATTTCAGGGTTTACATATTATGCACATCCAACACATTTATATGGGCCTTTAAATATGAGATTGCACAAGACTACATGTAAGAGCAACAAATATGACATCAAAATGTGTTATCAATGACTTTAAGCCTTATTCTATAAGAACAATTCAAATGAGATCAGTAAAAGATGCTATTTTAAGCACTAAAGTAATATGTAGTAGATAATGTGTAATTTGTTATGTTTGCATTCTGCATTAATGATGCTAAAGTGCTAACATGCTATATGTGCCATGATATGCTCTGATAAACTCTTTTTATAGTATTTTATGAAGATACTGATACAGCTACATAGATGATGTAAAACAGGGTGTCAGACAGGTGTAAATTAGCAGAATACAGACAAAAGAATGACGATTAGAGGCATATCTCACTTTGGGCAGATGTGTGAATGGCTTTTGGCTATAGGCGGAACATGAGTGAAGCAGAAAATCGAACAACAGAAAGAATTGGCACTTAAGAGTGAGTATAATTGGTTCATTTTATAATCTAATAGAATAAAAATATCACACAACATGGTCTTGGATAATGTCTCTATGCAAAAACTGGAATAGACGTAGTTAAGTTTGCACAAACTCTGTAATAACTCTCTCTGCAAAGCAACAGTGTTCATGTTGAGTGAACTTGACTGACTGAAGAACGTAAATGGAATTAGTGGTCTGCCTCAAAGGAGGTGGTGCTCCAGGTCACACCCATCAATGATGTGGACCAATGACAGTTTGAAGATGTTTAGCAGCAATTACAAAGTCTACCTGAGGGTTTGTACTGGCAAGCTGTTTCAACCAACGAAACAAACTCGAAAACACCATTTTGGCCAGATTTTGTTTGAAAAATGAAATCACAGTCGTTTGTTCTTCGATTTTGCTAGAGATATACAGGGGGCTTTACAGTGCATTCTGGGATTGGATACTTGGGGAACAATGCATAGTATGTTACCTTAGAATTTGGCCAAAACAAGAAATCTAGGAGGCAACATAATTAAGATACCTACCTTTTGGGACGGCCTTCACGTTGGAAGCGCACCTACAGCGTCCCTCCAGCAAATCAGTGTTTGTTGTTCTTGGTTCTTTTTCTTTTTTTATGAGGACCTGGGAAAAGTGAGAAGGCAGATATACATCCTGTGTTTTCGCCAGCCTCTAGCAGAGTGCGGCTGCCAGTTTCGCCCTGCATGGGTCTACCCTGAAATCGGTTGCCACTATTGAAAGGATGTGGGCAGTCACAACCTCACAGTCATCCAGGTGGGCAGGGTACCTGTGCTCAGGTGCCATTCTGTAACTAAAAGAAGGGGAACAAAGGACATGACAACAAGATATCTGTAAACATTAAAAATACTCTCTGTTTTACTGTTTGTTTTTATGTCGGCTGGCAAAACAAACATTACTGCCTCAAACTGAATTGTTGTGAAACAGCTTTGATGCGCTCAGCTCTAGCCTGTTGAAATCAGTGGCGAATTCTCAGGGCCAGCATAGCCTTCTCTGCTGGCCTAATGTGCCAAAAAAAATACCTTTCCTTCTCAATCACCTTTTTGCTTATGTGTTTCCACTCTTAGTTAATCTACAAACAAATTGAGAAAAATGAAAGGTTTATCCAGTCAGAATGAAAAGTAGTGCTGCATTCCATTCAACTCGGAAAGTCAGATTTTACAACTTCCTACTAGGAAAAGTGCAATGGAGTGCATCTTGAAGTCAGAATTAAAATTGTAGGCTCGTGCAGAAATTCTCAACTTCGATTTCGGCGAGATGGTGGTGGCGTAGTGGCTAAAGCACACGGCTGTTAATCAGAAGGTCACAGGTTCTAACCCCACGGCCACCACCATTGTGTCCTTGAGCAAGGCACTTAACTCCAGGTTGCTCCGGGTAGATTGTCCCTGTAATAATTGCACTGTAAGTCGCTTTGGATAAAAGCGTCTGCCAAATGCATAAATGTAAATGAGATGCAGGGGCATGATGTCACACAAACATGTCGACACCCAGGGAGATATACAAAGTAAGTGATAAACATTCACTTTATTAAGTTAAATTTAGGCTTGCTTAAGCATTAAGTGTTGTTTCAAGTTCTAGCTTTCATGCATGGACATGCTTTTAAAATGTCAGTTTGTATTACTAATTAGCTGTGACATAAACTATGATACCCAAAGGCGTAGGGTGTCTTATTCATTGTGAAACTGTGTTATCTTAATGGCATGAATCACACTGAAGGCCTAGACTGTAAATGCACGGCCCACCACTGGTTGAAATACTATGGTTATAGTACCCTTTAGCGGTTTAAAGCCGCTAATGACTCAACGCGGTGACCGCTTTGGCAGAAAGCTTACTCTGGATGTATACCCACTGTATTGTTCCATAAATTCTCCCTCCTGAGGCAGCTCACTAGGTTCTGGAACGGTCCCAAATAAGTCTTATTTGTATTCAAACCACCTTCAGAGCCGAATTCAGGAATGACTGGGGCTTTGCCATGAGCTGAATTTTACACAATGGTGCAGAGTTTGTATGATAATCCACAAAAGGCCTGTGCCTCCTGGGCTATGCATTAAAGACGTGACGTTCAATGGGGTTCCTGTGAGGGTGTATGAACCTGCAGGAGCCTCAGGAGAGATCAGAAGAGCCCTAGTGTATTTTCATGGTGGAGGCTGGGTGTATTGGTGTTTGGAATTATTGGTAATATATGCATGCACAGACACAGAATGGATTTACATTGATATTTTATCATGTTTTCATTGTCTTTTCAACTACAGATGAAGTTGATGAGGTGTGTCGATACATATCAATGGAAACTGGCACCACAGTTGTGTCTGTTGAGTAAGCTGACTTTTGAGATACGCTACATGGTCAAACATTCGTGGATAACCCCTTCTTATTAACGGATATGGATATTTCAGTAGAACAGGGCATACTAAAGTGCTCAGTGCCTTTTAACGTGGTGATGTCATAGGATGCAACCACTACTGAGTCTGGTGTTGAAGCTGTTATAGCAGCAAAATACCAACAACTTTTTGATGCCCATGGTTTTGAAATTAAATGATCAACAAGGATACATGTGTCCATTATTCGGGTATCCACATACTTTTGGCCATGTACTTACAATGTTATGTACAACTTAAAACTCAGACTAAATGCAATTATCACCAAATCTGAGACAAATTTGCAAAACAAACTGTTAACGAAAGGTTTCTTCAAGGTTATTCACACCAAGACAGACTTTTTTTTTCTTGAGCTACAGGAAATGCAAATTCACTCCTGAACAATAGGCGGTGCTAACATAAATCAATTTTATTCTAAGACAGTACAAGTTCCTACATTTTAATTAAAAAATAATAAAATTAAATGCATCACCAATACACTCACCATTGGTCTGACTTTTTGTTATAGCAATTCCTTGCCATACTAACTCATCCTCCTTATCTTGTAGCCATTGGGGCATTAATCAAATAATTACTTGAGCTCAAATACCAAAGACAAGAGCAGTTCTACATCCATCTTCAGTGCTTTTGTTGTTCTTCTTTTGGTGTTTATTGTCAGTTTGCTAAGTAACCTCTGGTGCACTGGCGCAATCAACAGGCTGGACAATGTAGATGCAGCAGCTCTGGGCATGTGACTAAAAGCACTTATCTCATTGGTCGATTAGTTTTCTTCACAGTCTGAAGAAAAATATATCAGACTGCTCTCCATAAAAAAAGTTGTTGGACTATTTGTCAGACCCGATGTGAAAAAAAAAAAAACTTACAACGGAAGTGAAGGGGGCCAATCTGTAAACATTACAAATTCTCTCTGTTTTACTGTTTGTTTACAATACATTGAAAGTGAATGATGACTGAGGCTAACATTTTGCATACCATTTCCTTTTGTGTTGTGAAGAAAGATAAAGAACAACATCCCTTTAAATTTAAATATCTTGTTGTCATGTCCTTTTGTTCCCCTTCTTTTAGTTACAGAATGGTACCCTGCCCACCTGGATGACTGTGAGGTTGTGACTGCCCACATCCTTTCAATAGTGGCAACCGATTTCAGGGTAGACCCATGCAGGGCGAAACTGGCTGCCGCACTCTGCTAGAGGCTGGCGAAAACACAGCATGTATATCTGCTTTCTCCCTGTTCCCATGTCCTCATCTATCCAGCCCTGCAGATGGCAGATTTCAACTTGCCGTCATACCAGCAGAACCATTCTGTGCTCATAATGTTTAGATGCAGAGCGGTATTATTTTTCCTGTAGTACCTCAACAGGGATAAGTCTGTGAGCCAGGAGCTTGTGGAAGGCAAGAATGTTCCTGCCGAGCTGAAACTTGGATCCAACTAATCTTCCACCTCAATTTAAGGAGCGGGTCAAAAACCAGCTAGTTATCTCGGGTCACAATACGTATGTCTATCGCATCATTAAACAGGGCTTGGATCCAGAGATCTCCCCATTACTAGCTGAACATGATGTTCTTCACCGTACACCATCCACCTTCATCCTGACCTGTATGATGTGCTGAGGAATGATGGGATTCTGTTCCAGAAGAGTGGATGTCACATGGCAGCATATGTCTGATGGCTTCCATGGGATCCTCAGCTTCTTTAACGAAGGCTGGCTCACATTTTCATCCTCTCAAAAGTTTATGGACTGGATTTATAAACTATGTAATGACACTCTGACAGAGAAACCAAGAGATTTGTCTGAATTAATCATAAAATGGTCTTGTAAGGAATAGTTCATCCAAAAATTTAAGTTCAGTCATCATTTACTCACCGGCATTATGTTATTTCAAACCTGTATGCTGTATATTCTGCAGAACACAAAAGGAGACATTTTATGTAGCTCTTTTCCTCATAAGTACATTTCATGGTGACAATGGCTATCAAGCTTCCAAAAGGAATGAAAACACCACAAAAGTGATTGCCGCAACACTTCTTCACAAAGTTTTAAAACCTTTACGAATCTTTTGCTTCAAACCAGTGCTTTGGTGTATGTATAAAGTGATTTCAGCTGAATCAGTGTCAAATGTATGTCTGTAACTGATCTGAAGTTTAGCAATAACTTGGGTTCATAAAATATTCCCAACAAAATGTACAAATCACAAAAATGGTTGTGCTTATGAGAAAGAGACAATTGAGATTATTGTGAGATCTATATGGTTTCCAGAAAGTTAATCTGGAATTTGGAAAAAAAAACAGTCATCAATTAAAATATCTTCGCACTCTTATTCTATGATATAAACCCAATTTCATGCTTATTCAAATGATGCATTTCATACTTGAGTATTGTGTATGTATTAATATCACCAGCTTTTATATTGCAAATGTTTATTACACTAACTGTGTAAACATAAATCATTGTTTAAAATTGTTTATGCATAACAAACCTTTAAAACAAACATATATGAAGGTCTACATATTACCAAAGAGTGGTGGGGTGTAGTGGGCTAAAGCACATATCTGGTAATCAGAAGGTTGCTGGTTTGATCCCCACGGCCACCACCATTGTGTCCTTGAGCAAGGCACTTAACTCCAGGTTGCTCCAGGGGGGATTGTCCCTGTAATAAGTGCTCTGTAAGTCGCTTTGAATAAAAGCGTCTGCCAAATGTGTAAACGTTAATGTACCAATGAGATTCTGATCTGTGTTCTCCAGGATATTGTAGATTACCATGAACCTTAATTTCTCTTTACATACTCAAAAGTACTACAATAATAGTCCAAACTACTTTATTTCAAGTCATCCAAGGTTACTGTTTATTCTAAACAGATCACTGAAATCTTGTTCATATTTGAGTTTAGATTTAATAATGGTGTGTTGGCAGTGCTGGGTAGTAACTGATTACATGTAATCTGGATTATGTAATCATATTATGAAAATGATGTACTTGTAATGGGATTAAGTAAAAAATGTAAATATTCATAATCAGACTGCAGGTACTTTATTGTGGATTACATGATTACATGTTAACTAGGCAGCGGCAGTAAATTGTTCATTACATGGAATTGTTTTCTTTTACATTTTTCACTGAGCCTAACTACGACATTTATGTTTAGTAACTCTTCGAGTGTGTTCGGAAGAGAGGAAGAGGGGGGAGGGTTGTTAAATTGCTCCTGAGCACAGGTACCCTGCCCGCCTGGATGACTGTGAGGTTGTGACTGCCCACGTCCTTTCAGTAATGGCAACCGATTTCAGGGTAGACCCATGCAGGGCGAAACTGGCAGCCACACTCTGCTAGATGTATATCTGCCTTCTCCCTGTTCCCAGGTCCAATTTCAGTTGGCAATATTCGGTGACAAAACAGAGGAAATTTTTACGAATTTTGCATTTGATTAAGAAGGGCTTTGTATGGTGCCTTGATCCCACCACATAATAAAAAAAAAGACAAAAATCTGACTATATTTCCTACAATTCTGACTTTATTTCTTGCAATTGTGAGACGCTTGATATAAACTCGCAATTGCAGATGTAAAGTCATAATTAAGCTAATTCAGTTAATTCAAAATTGCAGGAAATAGACAAATTTGTGACTTTAAATCTCGTAATTGATTTCACAATTGCATCTCTCAACTGTAAGAAAAGAAGTCATAATTGTGAGATATGAAGTCAAAATGACCTTTTCTAATTTGAACACAATTACGACTTTATATGTCATTTTTGCAGACTTAATTTCTCATAATTACGATTATATATATTGCAATTGTGTGAAATACACTCACAATGCGAGAAATAAAGTTACAATTGTGATATATAAAAGTCAGAATTACCTCTATTTATTCCAAGGTGGGATCTGGCTTCCATCGTTTTGATTGATGTAAGTGTTATAATAAATTGTGTTATACATGTCTATACAAACAATGCTCAATTTGCCCTCTGAATCATAAATGACATTCTAGTTTGTGACATACTTAAAATTCCTCCCACATTCTATATCCCGTGTTCACCATCATTTGAATGAGACGGCAGTTTCTGCTTTGGTGCTACTGCAAGTGAGGCTAATTATAATCATTCAGAGAGTTAGTCAGGATTTGCATGGTGTGTTTAAAGAAATATGAAACTTGCTGCAGCTGCTCCCATGGTCCCAGTAACAGTGTTTGGAGTGTCCATGGCAACAGCTCTCTAAACTTTCTCCTGCTTTGACAGTGTCATAATAGGAGCTGGTGACTTGCGTCATATCTAAATGTCTAACCACGTTGGAGACTGTAAGAAATGTTCAAGTAACTTGAAGTAACTATATAGGCCTGTATTGTATAAGCAAAAATGGAAAAGCCTCATGACAAATGGAGCCAGTTTGGTTGGAGAATAGAGCACGAGTATGGCACTAAAGTACTCATTTTAAGTTACCTTCTAAAACATTTTTCATAGAAAATTACTTAAGTATTTGCCCCACTCACTTCCATTGTAGGCTTCACTTTAACCCAGATTTGTATTTATATATTTAATTTTTTTTTTTTGAAAAAGAGGGACAAGTCAAATCATTTTTATGGTAATCAACATTATGCCACAGATGCTGCTGATTGAGTTCCTTTTAAGTAGCTCACAGTAGTTAACACAACACCTAAAAGCTGGTCTGTAAGCAATGTACAAACTCTGGAAGCAGTGCAGTCCTTCAGACAGTGCTCCGATCTATGCAAAAGTAATTAGCGCTGCTGATCAGCTTGGTCAGCACAGACTGTAGACAGACAAATGGGATTGAGGAGTCGTGCTGCAGTCTGCGAGTCTGGAAGAGACCTGAGAGAGCTGTGGAAGAAGTATATCTGCAATCCATAAGCAAGTGTGAGCTCTGCTGAGTGCAGGCTTTGTTTGCTAAGTGTTTCTGCCATTCTTATTTGCTTGTGTGAGTGTGTGTGTGAGTGTGTGTGTGTGTGGCAGTTCTCTCGAGAGTGCATGAAAGCAAACAGTACCAATAGGCTGGACTACACGCCACACATGTGGCACAGGCCCGATGCTGTCGTGAGGAGAAAGGCTATTCGTAGATCAGAGGTTTGTGGTCTAATCCATCACCTTATGCATAATTTAGGGTACAACGGGGCTAAAGGCACACCTTAAGGAAAATGTACTTTTCGACGATCTCAAGGAAGAGGAACATTTTGCAGTTCATAGTGACAAGCAGGCGTTTAGGAAAGTGCTGTGGCAGCTTTTGATGCTATTTAGTGTTTTGGGAGAAAATACAATTAAAGGAGCCGTTTAGCCGCGTTGTATCTTACCAAACATCACAAACAGACTATGAGCAAATCTTCATTTTTTTGTTTTTTAAATGACTGAGGCAGCAGACGTAGTAGATATGGCATAATTAAAGGGGTAGTTTCCCCAAAAATGTTGTTCCAAACCCATACGACTTCTGTAGAGCACACAAGGAGATGTTAGAGAAATATTAGCCTTAGTCACCTTAGTAACATGTTTCCAATTGAAACAGGATATTAAGTGAGAAAACAATGTTGAGCAGGACTTTATTTATTCATTAGGAATGGACTGGATTGTGAGTTGTGTTTATATGACAAGAGGTAAGAAGAGAGGGGCTTAAAAAATGTGGGGCAGTGGTGGCTCAGTGGTTGAGGCTCAGGGTTACTGACCAGAAGGTCAGGGGTTCAAGCCCCAGCACCACCAAGATGCTACTGTTGGGCCCTTGAGCAAGACACTTAACTCCAGGTTGCTCCGGGGGGATTGTCCCTGTAAGTATAAGTGCACTGTAAGTCGCTTTGGATAAAAGCGTCTGCCAAATGCGTAAATGTAAATGTAAAAAATAAGTGGGCTTTGTGACATCAGGCGAAAAGGAAAGTTGTTTCAGAGGTTACAAGAAAGATTACAAATTGTTTATATTTTAGGAATAACTGCTCAGCTGAATCCTACACAGTTCTCCCTATGGGCATTCCGCCCCTGATCGGCCCAAATGTGCGTCGGCCCACCGGGAAAATGCCCACTATGCCAGATTACCAGTCCAGCCCTGATGACATGACAATTGTGATTGAAATTTTGCACCCTTCTGCAGCGGTTATTTTGACTTTGCATTATCTAAATTTGTTACTCAAAATAAAACAAAACAAACATGTTGCTGTCTCAAAAGAATGATCATAATTTGACATTTGATATTTAAATATTTTCCCTATAACTATTTCACCTATATCTATTCTATATGACTATGACCCTTCCTGGGGCCAAGTGCGGAGTAAATACTTCACATCAATGCCTTAAATAGAATGAGGGCATATCAGTTTTAGTTTTGTTGCTCATTTTCTGTGTATTTATCATGTATCTTGCATAACCTTAGCTGTGCCTTCCATGCTGGATACCCCTGTTCGAGTCCTGTACGGAGCAGGTAGATCAACAGCATCACAATGGTGCCATGACCCGGATGGGAGTGAGGTTAAGGGGGTTGAATGTAAAAGTGACCTTCTGATAGATAGCTGTGCAATGTGTATAAACATCACTCTCCTGACCTCAAGATGGGCTGTAGCCTTTAGCCTTCTTGTTAGGGCACCCGCCGCCCATGCCGGAGACGCTGTGAAACAAGTGAATAGAAGCTAATTTGTCCACATTTTGAATACACTAAGCGTAAAGAATAATGTACAACTCAAGCGGTATATCCAAGAAATCTCCGTCTACAGAAAAATATGAATAAACTCCAGCGAGTTTCCTTTAGTCCAGCTTCAGCATCAGTCCGATGCCCTATTCCATACGAAGACAATTAGTCTCCACTGTCAGAGCTTCAGAAGGCTAAAAGGTGATAATGGTAAGTCAAAACTAATTTTAAACAATTCTTATAGGAAAATCTGTTTAGAAATGACCCTACAGCATGGATTGTGCTCCTTTCAAAGTACCCTGCCAGACACACTAGGGGGAGGGAGTGTTCTCGTTCTAAAAAGCATTTGATTGGACAAAATGTATCAGGCGCTTTGTGTCGTCATGACTGTGCCTCGGTCTGTCAAGCCGGAAGAGAGAGACTGCTGGTTTGAAATGCTTATATCTTCTGAAACCGAATGTTGTCAGCATTTGTACACTAGCATATTGATGACATTAAAGGGAATAAATAAAGACTAAAAGCAGAAAAATGTTAATATTGATTTCACAGGGACTTGAAAATGAAACCATGAAACGTGCATCAGGATCAGTTGTCATTACTGGTAGGATGGAGGACTAATTTAAGCATCTCTGATTGGCCATTGCTGATTCATTGCTCAACGGACTTGTCTGTGATTGGTTAGAATACTCAACCTCTGCAAAAACACATTGTAAATAGAAAAAAGTGACGCAACAGGAGCAGACTTAAATTGAACGCTGTAATTGTCAGTTTTCACGATTACATAATTGTGGCAGTCGTAAACGTAATTACGATTAGTTTTTTGATTAATTGTGCAGCCCTAATTTGATGCGTGCGTCTATATCAAACACTATAACTTTAAACCTAGTTTGGTTTATTTAGCTGTGTGTTTTGTGAATGATCTGTTCTACCCCTCATTGGTCTGATAAATTGAACGTTCGTGGGTTTAATCTGTGTTTCAGGGTATTCCTCCAAGGCAGTTGCGGTCTCATCATGGTGTCCCTGCCTCCCAGTACCTGCATGGACTCACACTTTGATGAATCGTACGTACCCTCACTGCGCCCCTGGACTGGTGTCAAACTGGCCTGGATCCCACAGAGGTCAGATCACCCCATCCAATGTATTAAGCATTATCTTCGCTCCAGATGGTTGGTTGTGGATTTTAACGCACTCCAGTCCACTTTTTGAATTAATGTTGGAGAACATCCCTGGATGATTATGGTTATCTCTTATGTTAACACTGACCTTTATTCAAAGTCCAATCTTTTTATGTTATTGTTATTTGAAAAGTCATAAAGGCCTATATATATTTGAACAACTGACAGGGGACGTGTTCAGGAGACCTGTTTTAAAAATATTATTTGAAAATACTACTAATAATTTTTTTTTTTTAAAAAAAGCTTTTCCAGAAGGAAGGAATGGGACATTTAGCTCTCTGGACTTCTAGAAAGTCAAGTGCTTTCTTTTCAAACATTTTGCACATAAAAATCTTTTTCAAAACAATTTCAAACAGCGTTTGTACATTATGAGAGATTTGTAAATTTTGGCATTTTCTGTAAGCCATAAAAAATTCCCACCACAGTGTCATTTCCAGACATGTCAAATTCTGTATTGTGTTTAATAGAATTCTGTTGTGGAAATGACGGTGGCTGAAATTATATTTATTTATTTATTTTTTAAATTTTTTATGGCAGACTTCTTTGTCTTGTTCAGGCTAATTTCATAACTAATATTTTATGTATCCTAAATACACATAATTAAATAATATATTCACACTTTTTCCGTAATTTGACAAAATTAAAGCTTTATAGGAAATGACGCCAAATAAAATTAATTTACTCATAAGTGATATTTCTCTTGATGAATAATTGTTTTCTGTAAACATCAATTGTCTGAACTTTCATCATAAGCATGCTTTGGCTAACAAGTACACTAACTTTAAAAAAAAAAACTAAAAAACAGAAGCTAAATTGTTTGGTGTGGTGGAAATGATGGCACATCCATGGGACAGCTGTAATAAAAAAATAAATCAAATAGAAATAATTTTCACACACTAAATGTTGAAATGGTTTGTTTATCGCACTCTTTGATTATCATAGTTTCAAATGTAATAATTAGCATTTTTTATATGGATTTTCATAGTTTAATATATACATCTGGTTCTGGGACATACTGTAAAAAAGAAAAGGCATTTGAAAAGTACCAAAAATAAAGGATGTAGGCATAGTGTAAATTACAGCTGTCCCATGGATGTGCCATCATTTTTTTCAAAGTCAGTTTTAATGAGACATTCATATAACAAAAAATATCTCAGATGAAATATGTCATCTCGATAACTTTTTTTAATTGTTTTTTAAAGATGTTTTGATATTTGTTACTGAAAAATAAGACAAAACATATTTTAAAAGAAAGTGTGCAGTGTGCTGCCTTATTTTTCTACACGTAAGGAGTCAACCCTAGTCAAATCTCCCGTGCTTTTTGTTTCAGTTGGGATGCTGCTTTATAAGGCTTAATTAGTGTGTAGTCAGCAAGGTAGATCACTACGTTTTGGAACGGCGATGTCTTCACTCCTTTCTTTCCTCCTCTCTCTCTCTCCTACTTACACACAGGCCTCCCGACTAACTTTGGCCTGGTGGAGACTTGGCGGACTCGCATGGAACAACAGCAGGCAGATGTGCCCACACTTAATGTATATGGCTTCATTCCCTGTACACACCCCTGAGCGCCTTCTGTCATTCTCGCCACGCTACTGTGCCTAAGCGCTTCTCCAGCTGTTTGCCCCCTGCCAACCACAGCTACAAGGACCTGGCACTGCATCACAGACCCCACAGGCAGGTTTCCAATAATCCAGCTTACCCGCTGTGACCCTTGGCCTTTGTCTCAACACCTTCAGACCTCCAGTACCACAAAGACTGGCCTTAACCTGGGGAGCAGGCATCAACTACCTTGTGTTTATTGTTCTATGGCACAGTGCAAAGAAACATTTTCTATATCTAAACATCCTTAAAACAAGATAAATTTACTTGAGAAACACAAATTGTGTCTTCAAGTAAGGTTATGTTGTCTTACTACTACTTCTAATAATAATCATGTAGTGTACCTACATTTTTCTTAAAAAAAAAAATGCATTCTTTCCATGTTGGTGTGTATTTGGATATCTATTTTATGTGCACTCAAGTGAGTGTGTTTACCCATTTATCAAAAAATGAACTGCAGAGTCTATTTCTCACACATTCTGTGTAAGGTGAGCTGTGATATTGCACAGAATAGCATTGCTAGCCGAATCAACACTTCATAGTGATTACAGTGCTAATGCAAATCTGCCGAGTCACTCATTGATGCACTTTCCCAACTCCCATTCCATTAAGTGTTTAATTATGGTAAATCAAAGCGTTTAATTACTAGGAATTAGATGCTTTTATTCAAGGGTATAAAGTAATGAATTACAAATACTCACATTACTGTAATTAACTACTTTTTCCCAAGAATTGTACTTTTTTTAAGTAGTTTAAAAATGGTGTACTTTTACTTTTACTTGAGTAAATTTTAAGTTCCGTAACTGTACTTTTACTGCGCTATTTTCCCACCGGCCGTGTTCGCTATTTCCCTGTCCTGATTTTATTTTATCTATCAACATGATTGGCTAGGGAGAGTTTCGTGACTCCCTTCAAATCAAATCACACATAAAAAAAACCTGAACGGCAGCTGCAGATCTGGCACCAACAGCAGAACGTAACCGGCCGCACCAGGAAGGCATTCTCACAGTGAAAAAGGCCAATTGCTTAATCGTGTCATGTGAGTTTAACTTGCTCAAGCCAGATATCAGCATTAATCCTGCCTCTAATTTGAAGAAATATATCAAGGGAAATTTCATATTTCTGCTTACTAGATTCTGTGTGTCTATAATGTATCCTGTAATTTAACTATCTATCACTGAGATTATTGGGCTGAATTGAGAGACAAATGCAATGTTATCAATAGGGCTGGGCAATAAAATTATCCAGATGTTTATCAGAAAAAAGAGAGATGTACTCGATCAGTAGAGTAGTTTTCTATATTTAGCCTATATTCTACATTTAGTACAGGGGTGTTCATTACATCAATCGCGATAGCAAGAGCACCACTGGTTGGTTGATCTAGATGAAATATAAAAGATTGACTTTTTTTTGGCTGCGTCTGTTTGAATGACAGGTGGCTAATGTTTGAGCGCTAATGCGGTTCGTGCCTAAATGATCAAATACATTTTATAATTCCGCCAATGCCCATCTTGGTGAGGATTTAATGTAAATGCAGTCGTGTATGTCTAAACATAAATGTCTTTAAACAGTGGGACAAAAAGCATATTTGCATCAAAATGTTGGACTTGAAGAGTACATGAAACCGAATTGAGCACTGTCTACTGTCTATGTTTTTTTTAAATATTGTTTGTTTTTTAATAATACTGACCCCTGATGTAGAGAGTGTGTTAATTTAATAAAATACCAGGAAAGTTGAGATGATAAAATAATTTATAATTTTGCTGAGCCTTTATAAAGGCTGTAAAGTATCAACATTTGCAGAGCAATACTTCAGCAGAATATTCCACCAGTCTCAAACTTCAGAAAATTGTACATCATGCATTAGAATGAGAACACAACTATTGCTGAGCTTAAAAGATACAAGAACTAAATCAAAGTTGAACATTGTATCTCAAATAGAGGACAATGTGGCCCCCCATGTGCTACTTAAAGAAATAATTCACACAAAATTGAAAATGTTCTCATAATTTACTCACCCTCATGCCATCTGTCTATGACTTTCTTTCTTCAGAACACAAATTTAGATTTTTAGAAGAATAGTTCTGCTCTGTAGGTCCATTCAATGTAAGTGAATGGGTGCCAAAAACGTAACACTTCAAAAAGCACATAAAAGCAGCATAAAAGTAATACATACAACTCTAGTGGTTTAATCCATGACTTCAAGTAAAGTTTTTTTGCTAGAAATTCTTCTCCCTGCCCAATAGGTGGCGATATGCATGAAGAATGTGAATCACCAAAAACACAAGAAGAAAGTGAAAGTTAAAGTGAAGATTGACTGCAGAGAGGAGAATGAGTAAAAAAGAAATTACATTTTGATCTGTTTCTCACCACATCTATCATATCGCTTCTGAAGACATGGATTAAACCACTGGAGAGACGTGGATTAGGCTTCTTTTATGCTGATATATGTGATTTGTGGAGCTTCAATATTTTAGCACTGATTCACTTTCATTGTATGGACCAAAAGAGCTGAGATATTCTTCTAAAAATCTTAATTTGTGTTCTGCAGAATAAAGAAAGTCATACACATCCAGGATGGCATGAGGGTGAGCAAATGATGAGAAAAGTTTCATTTTTGGGTTAATTATTCCTTTTTAAGCATGATGTATCCCCTGTACCAAACAACTTTTCCCATGCATGCTCTACCTCCTGTATTGTGCAGGACATGACATGCCAAGTGATCCTGCTTATTTACCATTTCTTTTCATTCCTTGCATTGTATGAACATGTTTTATGCACAACAATAACGCTCTGTCGGCATTAAGGTTCAATTTAGACCTACACATAAACTGATTTTAATGTAATTGTTTCATACATTATGATTTAAAATGTTGATCTGTATATTAAAAATAACTTTTTAAACTTTTAATTTCTGTTATCGTGTCTCCCTTTTATTTTTTGGAATCCATGTAGTGTTTATCATAGATAAGTGTTGCATTTAAGAAGTTGGCATACAGTGTTCATTATAATGGGGCATAGGTTTTGCAGCTCGGTACTCAATACTCACTACTCATGAGTACTTTTAAATGAGCTACTCTTTTACTCTTACTTGAGTAGTTTTTAGGACAGCTACTTTTAATCTACTCACACTACATTTTATGGGAAGTAACAGTACTTCTACATGAGTATGCTTTTTCAGTCCCCTTTCACCCCTGCTTATATTTTACATTTGGCCGTCTGTATTCACACTTCCACTGAGTGGGTTTTGCATCTCAATCTCACTTTCTCCCTCTGAAGATTCCAACTGCATCTTTCTGCATTTGTGTCACTGGCTTTTTTATGTTGACGTATTAGTTCTGTACCAACATGTTGAGACTCAAACAGCCCTTTACATCCCCCACTTGATGGTGCTAGTGTTACACAGAGGGAAAGCAGTAGCAAGTCATGGTGCATTGCATCATTACACTCTCCTCTTCATGTGTGCTCTCTGTGATCACACATGCATACAAGATTGTAGTGGTGATTCTATTGTATATTTTTATTAGCATAAATTGATTACATGATTGCTTTAATTTTCGCAGCTTAATTGCATTTCAATTGAATTAAGTTCTTACCACAACCACACATTTTGTCAAAACTCATTACTTGAAGTTTAACACAAGAACCAAGACTCAGTTAAAATAGATGAGAGACTTTTATTCTCAGTTCTTCAGAGGATAGAGACAGAATTGTGCATGAAGAGGTGGTTCTTCTTTGCTTACACATTAAATCATTAGTTCTCTCTATAATGTTTAATGGTATACATAAAGAGGACATAAACTCTTCCTCTGAGCTCCCCAAAGTGCTTCTTTGATGTAAAAATGTCTATGGAAAGAACCATAAGTGGACCATAAGTAGAGGCAATGTGTTGACATGAATATGATTCATGAGTAAACCATTTGCTGAAAATATATCCCATTCTCGTGACCAGATTCGTGCGAGTGCATGAAAAATAAAATGATACAAAAGACAATACAATGCAGAGATAAAAAAAAAAAAAAACGTTGATATCATGTAAGATCAATGTGCTATGCAAAGAAATATTACTGCTAGTATGCCAAGGAAAAATGCAATGAATATAATTATCTAGCTTACATAAATTGTGGTAATGCCAGCCTTTCATGTTGTTTGTTATGGCAGCTCTATGACTGTGGTTTGGCTTTATTCTACATACAGTATTGATTGGATGACATTATCTACACAGTGTTTCAAAGCAGTATATTTAGTAAAACACTTTAGGTGCTTGCACAAGACATTTCCAAGATTTAAAGGATGATTTAGACATCAGAGTGGATGGAAGTCGAAAACAAACAGATCACTTTCAATGAGACAGCAAATTTATTTATTTATTAGTAAGTGCTGTGTAATTGTGATGTAGCTGAACAATTGAATGTAATAGCTTTGATATTTCATTTTGATTGCCACTAATTTTAATATTAATTAACGGTACATTCCACTAACATAAAAAGCCCTGGTCCTGAGAATATAAACAGAGTGTATGCTTAAGACGGCCTCTTACTTGAAAGGTTTGACCTTGCTTAAACAGGGGTTTGTAGATTGGTCATGTCGGGCAGCACAAGGACAAAAGGAAACAAAATGCCTTTCGCTGGCGAGAGCACTTTTAAATCCTGAATGACAAAGCTCGGAGATACCTCATCTGCAAGAAACCTCAAAGTGAATTGTCGGCTCACACAGTAGATAATGTTGTCCATGGTCACACACTGAAAGGTAGTGCAATGGGGGAGGCATATCGAGGAGCATTCGTACCACAACCGAGCCACTGCATGGTAGCGATACACACTGATGCCAAGAGGACTAACTTCAAAGCGATACAGGAAGTTTCTCACCGCCACCATTTCCATGGTTCTGTCCTTACGCCCCACGATCATGCTCTCACGCCATGTGTTGGTCTTGGGATTGTAGCGTAAGAGGGTGTATCTCAAAGTACCCCCTGCCACAAACAGTTCACCGTTGCAAGCCGTGGCACGGTGGGCTACAGCAAAAGTCTCGTTTGGAAGAGGTGCGACAAAGGACCATCTGTTAGTCCTGGGGTCGTACCGCTCAACTGTTGATCGACATTCTCCTCCAATGGCGTAAAGATGGCCCTGCAGAGCCACAAGTTTGCAGTGAGGCCTTGCCTCATTCATGGGGCTTATTTCACTCCAAATAGAAGTTACTGGATTATAACAGTACACTTTCTTTGAAGGGGTCGCTTCACGGTCAGGCCCTTGAAAGCCCACTGCGACAAACAGATAATTATCCATGGTGCACATGGCACAACCTTTAGATAACACTTCCTGGGGAATGTGGCTATGAAGATGCCAACTGTCTTTATAATCATCATAGTAATACATTTTACTGGATGTCTTAACTGGATCCAGATCTGTAGACTGTGATGGACATCTACTCCAGTCTTTGGACTCCATATCAGCGACCATTAACCACTTCCTTCCTTTCATGCGCTGCATTTGGATGTTCTCACGCTCCCCTGCTCTTAGTCTGCCAAAAAGGGCTGGATCTCTGAGGACCTGGAGGTAATTATCAGACATAACACGGAGAGCAGCCTGCTGAAGGGCAGTGCGACTGTTTTTTTTAGCAAGCTCTAAAGCCTCCAAGCAGTTGCCTAAATCAAGCTTTCCCGTAAGACTCTCAAGTTCTGCATTTCCCATGTTCTCTGGAAAGTGTATGAATTTTGCCCTGGCAACATCTTCCACCTGTGGTTCCTCAGTTTTATCCATGTTTGCTTTATCAGTGTCTAACGGGCTTGAAGACCTGTCATTGGGGTGTGAAGAACAGCTACGAGGTGTTAACGTCCTCAGTGTGGGAATGGGAATCAGAAGCTCAGAGTCTGCAGCGCTTAGATAGCTGTCTTGGCGGATGATTACTTGCCTGCTGGACTTAACAGGAGGCTCATTAGTAATTTGTGGATATATTTTAAGATCTCTCATAATGAAACTGGAAGGTTGTGGACTTGGTGTCCGTGAGCGCTCCTTGAAATGAGGCAAATCCATAGATTGGGATTTAAACAGAGTGTTGCCTTCGGTCTGACCATAGACTGGACTGACAGTCCGGGTAGGGCTTAAATCTGAGATTAAATGAGAGGAAGACTCTACATAGTAATCATAGATCTTTCCATGAACTCCAGGTCTGCGATTACTCGAATCATCCAAGATGAGGTTCGCATTCTCTACTTTGATTTCTGCCTTTGACTGAAAACTGGGGAACATGCCTTGATAACCAAGGTCCTGTCTCAGCTCCCTTCCAATACCTGTACTACTATCTAGCTTTTTTACTAGGCATGGTGATCGCAGTCCACTTGGACTGAATTGATCTTTTTCAGGTACATCAGGGGCAGGGGGTTCTAAGGTCAACATCAGTTTGGCTTTATTTACCACATCCTTTTCCTTGTCCACTTCTGTGCCCACATCCTCCGTTATGTTGCTGTTCCCTGCCATTTCCTCCTTTGCACAACTGTCCAAGTCCATAGTTTCCGAAGGCTGGCTTCTCTCAGTTGAAGCATTGGCAGTTTTTAGGGTTTCTTGCAAAAGCTTCTTAGAGGACTGTTGAAAATTATTCTCCTTCTCAGACTCTTCCTTGGCAGCTTTACTCTGTGGTTCTTGCTCTGTCTTGCAGGTGCTCTTGCTTCCTTGGGTTGCTTGTGTGCCGCTTTGCAAGTGATGTCTTCCATTACCCCGCCGTCTATTTTGTGCCCTGGTGTGGTAGAATTTGAAAACAAAGGAGACGCAAAGCATGGCGGCCACAGAGAGCGTTAATTTACCCAGGAGCTGCATGTCAAACTGCACACCCAGAAGTTCTGCTATTGGCATCTCTGTATAGAAATTTATAGTGGACTGCTGGTCCTTGCTTAATCCAGTCAGTGTAGGTTGTAGAGCAGAAGCGAACTGTCAGCTGTCCCTCCTCTCACAGGGTGACTCAGAACCTGATCTGTGCAACGAGAACATTTGCATACTGTGTTCTCTGAGGGCGGAGACCTGTATCATTTCACCTGGTGCAGGTGACCGCTATGAAAGCACATCACGCCAGGGATTTGCAGACTTTGGGACCAGGGCTTTGTTAATCTCAATCTTTACTTTGAACCAAGAGTGAATATTATATTGACAACTTATTGATAATTAGCATAAGAAAGATTTCCTATTAGTTCTGAGGTTCCTATTAAGATTTATTTTAATTCATATTGTAAGGGATAATAGTGGCATCTTTAAAGTGCAGAGTATGCAAACCCAAAGACAACAAAATAAACAAGAAATGCAAATGACATTATGGATAAACAATGATGATGGTGTGTGTGTGTACATGTTTGTCTATAGGACTATGAAGATGAGAAACATAACCCTAGGTATTGCAAGCATAATTGGTGAGAATGGAGAGCATAATTTACTTTAGAGGTGGAGTTACAGAATAAATTACAGACATAAAAGGCTGCATTACCAGGATGCTGCTGTTTGCTTGGTGAATGATGTTTGCTTGGTAAGTTCTTTCCCATGAACATGGGATAGCAATATTGCTAATTAAGGTTTTGAGAGATGATATGAGGTAGCTTTGCATCTGCCAAATTAAGTATTTGCATACCCTTAAAAAAAATCACTGTACTTTGTAACCTGTAATACCATCAATATAAATATGGTTGGCTTGATAAACAGTATTGCCATCAGAGAAAATGATGGCTGCATGCTGTCCTTTTTGGACAAAGAAATTGTTTTGCTACCTGATAGTTGTCTTTAAGCGGCACTAAGGAAACCTGAACTTGCAAGCATGCTTACTCATGAATAATTGATAAATGCGTCACAAGGGTTCACTGCCCCTTCTCTCATGTTTCAAGTGAAGAGTTGTTGATCCAAAGCAAAAATGTTATTTGACAGAATGTGGATTGTTCTGGAAACATAATTGGGAAAATTATTTTGGAAATATTTATAAATAATGGCTGGAACTTGCAGTACTTTCACATATCACAGTATGTCAAATAAATTGATAATGAGACCAAACCTGGTAATTTTGGTCAAAATCTGTATACATCAACATGCAATTATAGTAGGTATCATGTCTGAATACATTAGAAACTCTAAAACATTGTTGAACAATTGTCATAGCTTACTGGTGATATAAGTTTCCATGGAATCAAACAAAATCAAATTAAATCAACACTATTAACTTCTGATAAAATAACAGGCCTTTAGTTCTTCTAAATTTAGTACTTCTCCACTGGTAAGTAATCAGTGGTAAAATCTACAACACACTGGAGAGTATCTGAAGTCATTTAATAAGCATATATTAAAAGCATGTTTGAACATCTTGAAATTGATATAAGTAGATTTGACTTTTGACTTTTACACAAACACAATAATTTTGAAAATAGTTTTTGATGGTGTTGGAGTGTTCAGTAAGAACAATTTAGCTAAACTATACTGCATCCACACTCTATCACAACAGTTTTGATACTGATGATGCCATTTATTTTCAACCAAGTTGACCCAGAAAACAAGCTACTAAGCTACAAAATGCAGCAAATTTATTTAAAAAGAACAAAAGTGAGTTTGAAAAGAGAAGAAAATACCCCTGACATAATCAATATAGCAAAGTGATTATTATATATATATATATATATATATATATATATATATATATATATATAAAATGTTTTACATTTTAAGTAGCTGTATACATAATTTTCCTTTGAGCATAAAAAGTGAGACTTAAAATCTTCCTGATTTTATTAAGCCCATAAAACCACTTCTCCCACCTAGGCTTTTGCCATAATCCTTTAATACATGGTGTGTCTAGAAAGGCTAAAATCTAAATTTCTCTGAATGTAAAAAAAAGTGGTATTACTGTGCATGAGGACATATAGAATGGGACATGGTGGCAGAGGACAAACCTAAACAAGACCATTTTACAAGACATTTGTATATGTAGGGGATATTTTTTTATATAAGTTTTAGTGTGCCAAATTTTCTCAATTCTGATAGCCAAACATAGTGTATTATATGGCAACATCCGAGAAAAAATATCTATTAGTCTGTCTGGGAACGTAGTTGGCTAGTTGTAGTCCTTGTTATTTGGCTAATGTTAGCCTTAGGCAACCAACTGTTTGCTGAAGATAATGAAGGGTAAACAAAAGAATAGTAACAAATAATACAGATAAAGATACATGTCAGTAGTCAACAACTTTAATTGAAAAGAATGCATAAAGTGGATGTAATAATGAAGAAATACCAGAATAGTGATGTTCCCTGAACAAATGTAGGGCAATTCCCATGTAGCATTGCATATGTGTTAATTCCTCCTGTTTTGTATTGTCGAATCATATATATATAGTCTATATGTATGCGAAACATATTATGGACTGTTAACATTAAAATGAAAATAGGAAAGGATCTGTGTACATGGATATATGCGTTTACAAGAACATATGGGTGTATCAATGTGCTTGGGTACATTTCTGATGATTTACAGGTTCTGTCATCTACAACGCACCTGTTCAAAGACACTTTGTGGTTTAGACAAACAAAATGGCTCCACTCCAAAACATAGCGAGCTACACATTTGCACAGTTATAGTCAAGCTACAGAGGGTTTTTGTGTAATCAAGCAGCAGTGTTCTTAATTTGTTTGTCCAAGTATACAGGCCACAATGCGTAATCGAATATTTGAAGGAAGGATTTCAGCTGGGCAACTCTTATTTTTCAGTGCATGCGCACTACGCAGATGTCAACTCTGATTAATATGTATACATGTTGGACAAAGCCAAGTTACAATTGCATCATCTAGGTCTGTTAGTCCGACTTTCCAAAACTTGGACTGTTACAATTTCAGTTGGACTACTGCGCTTGCATGATTATTGTTTCAGTAATCTCTAAAAATCAAACTTTTGCTACACAATATATAAATATAATTGATTCATTCATTATATATTGAATAAATCCTGCAAAAAAAAAAGCATGTTCTTACTGATTATTTCCATTTTATTTTCCTGGTAAAAATAAATAAGACGGAAAAAAAAAAAAAATTCTTAATGAAAATTGTACCTTTTGTTTGTAGAGAAATCTAACACCATTCAGTGGGGTTTATGCCTAAAACAAGAACAACATATTTGCTAGTGGGGTAAGTAAAATAAATAACGTTTTTTTTGCGTGCCCTCGCAATAAGTTTTGAGTTCTCTTGCAGCAGTTTGTGTTCCCTCGTAATAGTTTTGTGCTCCTTCACAATAAATTAACCATGGTTTTTGGCTGAAATAATTTTTCTATTATAGTAACCACTGTTGTAGGCTAAGCATGTTTAGATTTTTGCCGGAAACCATACATTTACTATCGTAATATTGTAATAACGATGAAAAGTTAGTTAAGCAAGTATACTGTTTTATTTATTTTTCATTAATTAATTAATTTATTTCAGCATTTATACAATTCATGACAGTTCAATGCATCCAACATAATTTTCTTTGTTTTAAATATACAAAAATGAATAAGCTGAAGCCAAATCTTATTATGGCTACTCTTTTTAACTCGGTAATTGTATGTTCTCTCTTGAAATATTTCCATTTACAGTCCTATTCACAACTCATAAGAAAACAACAAATAAAGAAATATAAATAAAAAAAATAAGATCAAAATCGCTATATAACATTTATAAATTTAACTTCACCCTAAAAAATTTATTATTTGAATCAAACTTCAAATTTAGCTTTTATTTTAACTGCTTAATTTCTACATGACACATATGACACAGGGTCTGAATAAGCTCGCCTTTGTATATTAAAGGATATTTTTCTGTGTGTTTTATTTGAAATAATTTTCTTTGTGTTTAACAAATTAAACGGTAAAGACTTCCTGTTCCAGTTGCTGCTGGTGCCTATCTTGAGTCTTTGTTTGTAGCCTGCTAGCAATTTTAGCATCGCTTATATATCTGTTTTCAGCTTTTAATCTTTAATCCATTTTTCAGTGTGCATCATGTTTTTTCTGATTTATTCTCTTCACGATTCAACTGCGTGCATTTTTTCGCATGCATCCACTTTCTATTTTTATCGTGATCAAACTGCATTTTACCATCCACACCTGTTTTCTCCTCTGTGTTACACAGATTATTGCATTGATCTCAAAGCACCACTTATCAAGAACAGCCATAACAACAAACAATTGCTTGAGGGATTCACACCGATCTCAAACCCTTGCTGCTTGAGAACAACAAGAACAACAAATTGAGGTAAGTCATGGCATCTGCAAATGTTATTGCTTCCTGAATTACATGCCACATGTTTATTATAGCTTCTTCTGTCATTAGTGAGGGATTTACATGTAATAAATGTAAGGAATTAGTCAGGCTGACGGAGAAGGCTAATGAGTTAGAGACACACATCCGAACGCTAGTGGATGTCAGTGAGAAAGAGAATTTCGGATGCGGGTAGTACATTGAGCAACACAAGCACTTTGGTATGCAATTGTCTGTCACAGTAACACAGAAAACAGTGTCTCATAATTTTCCTCACAAGCAACTTCAATCCTTAGTCTTCATAGGCCATGTAGAGCTAGCAAAATTTATCGAAACATCAAAAGCCACAACGTGTATGTTAGATCCAATACCATCTAAGCTCTTAAAAGGGGTATTCCCTGTAATCTCAGAACCTCTTCTTAATTTAATTAACTCCTCACTATCCTTAGGACATGTCCCATTAAACTTTAAAATGGCAATTATCAAACCGCTTATTAAGAAGCCATAGCTTGATCCTTGAGAATTGGCTAATTATAGACTGATTTCAAACCTCCCATGTATGTCAAATATACTAGAAAATGCAGTGTCCTCCCAACTATGTGTATATGAACAATTTCAGTCAGGATTTAGGCCCACCATAGTACAGAGACAGCACTAATCAGAGTTACAAATGACTCGCTCTTATCATCTGATCGCGGTTGCATTTCTCTTCTAGTGCTTTTAGAACTTAGTGCTGCCTTTGACACCATAGATCACAATATGCTCTTGAATAGGCTGGAGAATTATGCTGGCATTTGTGGACTTGTATTAGAATGGTTAAGGTCCTAATTAGCAGACCAATACCACTTTTTCTATGTAAACGAGGAATTGTCAAATAAAAAAATTATGTATGGAGTGCCACAGGGATCAGTTTTAGGGCCTCTGCTTTTCTATTTATACATCTTCCTCTGGGAGATATTATCCGGAATTGTGGAATAAGTTTCCACCGTTATGTCAACGATACCCAAATTTATATTTCTTCAAAACCATAATTTCACAATTTCACAAATTATCAGAGTGTATCAATGAAATTAAAGATTGGATGGCCAGAAATTTTCTTCTACTCAATTCTGACAAATAAGAGGTACTTATTAGACCAAAAACCTCTAAAAATAAACCGCTAAAATATCATTTGACTCTTGATGGATGAACTGTTACATTGTCTTTTACAGTGAAGAAATTTGGTGTTATATTTAATACCAATCTGTCCATTAAAAATCTAATTTCCAATGTTGTAGAACAGCATTCTTACACCTCATAAGTAAGTTACAACACATGCTCTCTGTTGCTGATGCCAAAAAACTAATTCATGTGTTCATGACCTCAAGACTTAATTATTGTAATGCATTACTGGTAGGATGTCCATCAAGTTTAATAAATAAACTTTGATTGGTTCAAAATGCAGCAGCCAGAGTGCTGACTAGAACCGTTAAATATGATCATATTAGCCCTATTTTATTGTTGTTACATTGGCTACCTGTTACATTTTATATTAATTAAACGTTTTTGTTAACTACATTCAAAGCTTTGAATGGTCTAGCTCTGCATTACTTAAGTGACCTTCTACCATGCTTTATTCCATCATGTTCATTACAATCGCAAAATTCTGGCCTGTTAATAGTTCCTATAATATTCAAATCCACATAAGGAGGTAGATCCTTTTCATATCTGGCTGCTAAACTAGGGAATAGTCTCTCTAACTGTTCGGGATGCAGACACACTCAGTTTAAGTCTAGAATAAAGACTTGTCTATTTAGCCAGGCATACACCTAATTTATCCATCAACTCTTAATTAGGCTGCTTTAGTTATGTCTGCCGGAACCAGAAAAATAAACATCAAATACATTAGTCATTAATCTTACAGTTCATACAAAATATTTGTTTTAAACACTGAACCTTAACATTTACTTAGTTTACTCATTTTAAACCATAATTTGCACTGCACATAAATAACCAATATCGGCATTATATTCATGATGTTAGTCAGAGGGGAACTGGCCCCCACAGTGAGCCTGGTTTCTCCCAAGTTATTTTTCTCCATTAACCAACATCTTATGGAGTTTTGTGTTCCTTGCCACAGTCGCCTTCGGCTTGCTCACTGGGGTTCTAAATACAGTTGTTATTTATTAATTTGAATACACAATTTACAATCATATTTAATCAAACTACACAATGACGACTAAGACTTTCTTACAGTTTAATTTCTGTTAATGCATGATTTTCTGTAAAGCTGCTTTGAAACAATGTGCATTGTGAAAAGTGCTATAAAAATAAAAATGACTTGACATACATTTGTACAAACATATATACATAATACACTGTTCCTATCATCCCATTAATTCACGCTTTTTAAACACCTCAATTTTAAACATTCTCTTAAATGTTTTACACAATTTTAATTCTTTTTTTTTAGCTTAAATACCATTGTATTTGTAGTAAAACCATAACCACAAAACTATCATTTTAATTACCATATTTGTTTTTTTTTATGTATTATTACTATGATTTTAATACAAATATTAAGGTTCAAATATGGTTACTGTAGTAAAATCATGGTAAATTTATTGCAAGGGCAGATAGAAATTATTGTGAAGGAACACAAAACTGATTGTGTGTGAACACAAAACGTATTGCGAGAGCACAAAAAACTATTTCTGGAAAAAATGCCAGCCCTGTCCTCTTTGAGGTTCCTTAGCTTCTTAAGCAAACTTATCTTGTTTAAAAATGTTATGATATTATTTACTGGTAAAACAAGACAAAATTATGCGAGGATGTTTTTTTTTTGCAGTGCAATACTGAACATTTTATAAATAAGTATCAATAAATGTTGTTCAATATAATAAAAAATGCACTGTATTATATTTGTGTGTGCTTTTCATGCTTGTTACAGTATCACATTGCTAGCTTAGCAACATGCTAACAACAAACGCTATTGGAATCAACTGTGAGTCTCTCATGCGCATCACATGCGGAGCGCTAGCTGTGAGTTGCTGCCTAGAGTGTTCCAAATGACTCATTTATGAGGTTCCGTTTAAGCTGCCTTAGAATACAGCAGACTATATAGACAGTAGGCTGCAAAGCAGCTCACTAGGTTTTGGAACAGATCCAATGATTCTGGGTGACATCATGCCACTGCAACAAAAAAAATTATATAATAGAAAAACTCAAGCATTTGAGTGTTATCGAGAGGAATTCACAAAGCAAAGTCAAATCTGAATTGATGATTATTATTATTTCATAATATTATTACATAGCATTGACTCGTATGGACAATACTGAGGCTAGTCAACCAGATAGGTCTTAGCATGTGGTGTATAGTTGCTGAGCGAGAAGAAATCTTTGAAACAAAGCATCTAAAGGACAATCACACTCCAGTTGTGTTAAGTTGATCATCTCCATTTTTTAATACAGTTGATATGAAACAAATGCAACAACCCTGTTTACACTTGGCTTCACTTGAGCTTCCTTTGAGAGATGGTGGAGGGGAGGGTCGTAATGGTGGCCATGATGCCAGCAGTAACTGTTAGATCAGAGAAAAGGACTGTACACGATGCAGATTAATGAAAATGCGACAAGAACTTAAGGACAGGAAGGCGACAAACAGATGAGGACGGGAAACCATCTTTAAACAACAAATGCACAACAACCCTGAAAAGAGTCATTTGCGGCTGAACAGTCACACAGATGTTTTAGATACTGAACACATGTAATCAGATCAGAAAGGCCACTGATTTCACTGCTTTCTATCACTGCCTGCATGGGATTTCAGTTGACTTCAGTTGAGTTGGATTTCAGTTGGCCATTGGAGATGACTGGAAGCATGTGATAAAGCCATTAGCTGCTAACCCCCTTGAATCTCACCCCCAAAATCCCGAGCCCCTATTCATTTTATTTATTTATTTTTTTTCTGTAATATACTTTTCATTATTTACAGGGATGTACACAAAATACACTTAAAAAGAGGATCTCCCATGTCTTTGCAATAAAATGTCACAGGACATTTAGAATTGTCACTTTTTTTTTTATTACATTCCAGCCGAGAGCAATTCGAGAAAATGTAATGAAAAAAATACTGTGGTCAAAAACACAAATGGCATAAAGGTCAAGATCAGATGGTCCTCAAAAAGGGGGTCGCTTGAGTCCTGTATTTGCCAGTGTGCAGTATTCTTTAGACGTGTCTTGAGGACAGCTTGAATGACAGTCAACATTTATTAAGTGCCTTTTCTCCAGACCGCAGTGCATGACATCTGCGTTCATCTTGAAACCAAAGCTCTTCTCCTATTTCCTTTTTTTTTCTGAATGGCAGATTTTTGTGGATTGACGGGCAAGTTCAATGGGAAAATAAAGCAAAACCCCAAAACGTGTCTGTTTGGAAAGGGGAGGACAAAAGGAGGTTCTTGTTCTCATATTCAGTTTTTTTTGTATTTTATTTTTTTAATCAGGGATATCATCATCTGGATACATTTTTTGCACTTTTTTTTTTCTCAAAAAACGGTGGTGCACCCCCTGTTGAGGGATGCAAGGTTTAGAGAAGGCTTGTGTGTATGTGTATGTGTGTGTGTGTGTGTGTGTGTGAGTGAGTGTGTGTGTGGCGGACTGGAGAGGAGGTGTATTTGTGTGTGGTTGAATTGAAGATATTCACGTCAGTTCAACAGTCACTATGAGAACAATAGGCAGTATTATCAGTCCAAGCTTGTGCAAACCAGGCCCTCCATCTGAAAAAGGAAATAGAGTAATTAGTATTAGGCAGAAATACTTCCATAACACCTCAGTCCTAATCTACTTTTTGGGTGGTTGAAACCCATGTCCATAGAACTGCTTTAAAGGAATGCTCCAAGTACAATCGACAGCATTTGTAATGTTGATTGCCACAAAATATTATTTATTATTGCCCCTCCTTACAAAATTTTTTTTTAATAGAAGTTCAAGAAAGGCACTTACAATGAAAGTCAATGGGGCCAATCCATAAACGCTAAAATACACACAGTTTTAAAAGTATAGCCACAAGAGGCTTTCTCTTCACAACTGTATAAATGCGGCTCGATCAGTGGCAACTTTCTCCACAGCCACTGGTGTAAATAACAAAAGACCCTGTCTGAGGCAAACTTCGCAACGTTTTGTCCTGCATTGCTTCCCTTTATTTCAAGATGTTGCACAGTTGCTTATGTGTTTGTTTCCTTAATTTTCCATTGCGACCTGCAGCTGCATTGCGCTGCAATAGTGGGGTTTCCCTCTTATATAATTTGCTGGGATTTCCCCGCCGCACTTGAGTGCATACGCACATCTTCAAAAACCTGTGGGAATTCTGCATATGCATATACATGGCCACATACTGTAAGCCACGTTCTCCAGCAGAATTCTATGTGTGAAACTGCCTTCTCTTAATCCCTTCAATGCCATAAAGGAAAATGGCGTTTGTGTTTACAGTACGCTGCTTTCGGCAAAAACATTCCTTCTTAAAGAAATATTCTGGGTTCAATACAAGTGAAGCTCAGTCGACAGCATTTGTGATGCAATGTTGATTACCACAAAAAATAAATTTCAACATAAGCAAAGCAAGAAATACAAAAAACAAAAAGCAAGAAATGGAAGCGCAGCGTAGTTCTAGCTGGAAGACTAGCAGCTGTACATCATCGCACCATTAGCGGGATAATTTCCAGCCAATCACATGTAAGCCATTGCTTTATAAGTCTGCTCACAATCTATCACATTGATGTTTCAGTGTGCTAACACGGCAACCTCCACCACCAGTTGAGTCCCACCCTGCATGGGGGTAGGCTCCTCGCCCCTGCCTCCTATCTCCTGCAGGATATGATGGTTCCGAGTACAACTTCTTCAGGCCGCCAGATGGGGCCTACGCCAAAGAGAGACATTATTTTCATCAAATAAATGTCATCTTAAATTTCACTCAAGTCTGCAAGTCTTCCTGATAGACTATCATTACAGGCTTCAGACCATTTGCAGGTTTTTAGGGTGTTATCCCGTGAGTCAAGAAGGTGTTTTTGAGATTCAGACACATGTCAGACATGGTGACCTACAGGGATCTTGCTCTACAAGCCATTTGACTTGCATACGAGGGGCATCTGAGGCTCGCCTCAAGAGCAGCGCTCACGTTGACCTGATTCTGTCCTTGCTCTTAGACACCTGCCCTGCTGAATTTGCATATTCAAATGTACATCCGTAGATGCGGTGGAGCAGAGGAAGGTGTGGTAGAGATTTAGGATGAAAAGAAAGAGAGATACAGAGAGCAAAGAAAAGAAAGAACAGAAAAAAATAACACGGAGTAAAAAAAAAAAAGAGAAAGATGCCACTTTCCACCCCTCTGTCTGACAGTTCTTCATCTTTAAATAAGAGTCTCTAAGAAACTGTAAATGAGCCTGCACTGAATGTATAAAACAACTGTAATCCATCACTGAATTATATTTGCTGTGGACTCGCTGGTGCATTGGTAAGTGATGGCTCACTTCTATATTCTAAATGATAAAAGCAACAAGGTTTTGGAAGACACATGGCCTCTTCAGAGGAGGAGGGGACGACGGGAGGCCAGAGACAATAAAAATCAGAGTGTGCTGTCTCAGAGAGAGAAACAGAGAATTTAAAAAGACCAGAAGATAGAAAACACAAAGTAGAACAGTGCTAATAAAGCATCAGGCCTCACTCATGCATAAACCACATACTGTATTTGAGAGTGCAAACAGTCACACATTTTCATTTTTAGGATACAATTGAGTACCACACGTACACAAAAACCACAGACTCCTGGTGACCTTAGAAACATATAATGTGTTAATATTAGAATATTAAATACATTGCAGACATTCTTGTTGAATATAAACCTAACAGACCTCTCAGATAATTAGGATTAAATCAGTTAGATATACCAAAACAAGGTGAGACAGCGTTTAGCTATTATGCCACCTGCAGCTGCAACCAGCTTCCAGAAGAGGTCAGGTGTGTTCCAACAGTAGCCACATTCATGTCCAGATTTAAAATACATCTGTTTAATTGTGCAATTACTGTCTGAAGACTGTGCTGCATTTACTGATTGCACTGCATCATTTTATCTTTATTTTATTTTATTTACATTTTTAAAAATAATTTTACTACTTTATATTCTTATTCATTTTTATATTATATATCTTGTATTTTAGTTATCATTTTTATGTAAAGCACTTTGAATTGCCATTGTGTATGATATGTGCTATATAAATAAACTTGCCTTGCCTAGAATTACGTACAGTACATATATATGCTTATTACGCAGGTCTCTGGAATACTCGATTCTGACTGGTCAATGGCGCCATCTAGCGGTTTGATATTTCTGAGTAACAACCGCACAAATCAATATTTTATGTCCATGTATTTATTCATTTGGTTAGTAGTTGTGTAATAAGCTGGATAATTTACAGTCAGGTGGTTGTTATCGCAAAATAACCGGTTTGCGTCAGGTTCCCGATCACCCTGTCTGGGTTTATTTTGCGATAACAAACAGCAGACTGTACATTAGCCCTTACATAATATTTATAAGAAATTAAATAACTAATGACCCTAAAATAAGTGCTACTTCTTTCAGAGTAACAAAAAATTAAGTGCGTTATAGCACAATCTGATATTTGATCTCGTGTAGTTTAGGCTTATATAAAAAATATTTATTATGGGTTTTTTTTCATAATTTTCCAACCCTTTTCCAGGGATCCCACCCTTTTTGACCAAATACTTTCCATGACTTTGCCAGGGAATTTTGAGTCCCCGATACATATTTTTAAAAATAATTTAGATTCAGAACGATTAGCTAATAAATAATTTAGACCAATTCCTGAACCGTTTCAACTAATTAAGAACTGATTCAAAATAACGATTCGCTGACAAATCCGACGTCACTATAGACAGTATAGGTTTGGGAGCATGTCCTACACAAGAGCAATATCTAAGGGACGAAATATTTTTGAGCAGAGAAAAAAAATAACTATATATATATATATATATATATATATATATATATATATATATATATATATATATATATATATATATATATATAATAATTCCTTACATTTATATAGTGCTTTTCTAGGCACTCAAAGTGCTTTACATAGTAAAGGGGGAATCTCCTCAACCACCACCAGTGTGCAGCATCCACCTGGATGATGCGACAGCAGCCATAGTGCACCAGAACGCCCACCGCACAACAGCTATTATTGGAAAGGAGAGAGTAGAGTGATGTAGCCAATTCAGGGATGGAGATTATTAGGAGGCCATTATAGATAGGGGCCAATGGGGGGAATTTGGCCAGAACACCGGGGTTACACCCTTAAGTCTTTACAAGAAGTGTTCTGGGATTTTTAATGACCACTGAGAGTCAGGACCTAGGTTTAACATCTCATCCGAAAGACGGTGCTTTTTTACAGTATAGTGTGTCCTTCACTATACTGGGGCATTAGGACCCACACAGATCATAGGGTGAGCACTCCCTGCTGGCCTCCCTAATACCACTTCCAGCAGCAGCCTTGGTTTTCCCCAGGATGTCTCCCAGATTAGCTTTATTGGGCAACCAGGCAAGAGATGCAGGGTGATATGGCTGCCAGATATATAGCAAGATCTGATCTTGCTGCATAACTGTAATATTACATTTTTGAAAAGTCTTCATTTTGCAATATTGTAATTATACCATGCATAGGAAGCAAGCGCTATGGAGCTGCTCTCTTGTCATTTTGAATTCATCAAGGAGCCTTCACAAAAGAGGCAGCAG
The DNA here is from genome assembly GCF_025860055.1 of Xyrauchen texanus. Lineage (NCBI taxonomy): Eukaryota > Metazoa > Chordata > Actinopteri > Cypriniformes > Catostomidae > Xyrauchen > Xyrauchen texanus. The sequence goes on from NC_068314.1 coordinate 33,439,071, forward strand.
AAGGCTTTTTACACAGCCTAGGAATCTAATCGTTCAGATGTTCAAACACTTACTGTTCGGGTTCTGTGTGTTTTTCATCATACTGGGGTTTTCTGTGAAACAGACAAGATGGGGGAGTCGGAGATAAAGAGGTGGAGATAGGGAGAGAAAAAGAGTGTATTAGTGGATGTAACAAAGATAACATCATAGGTTTGTGGTCTAATGAAGGATGAAGAGACTTTAAAGAGCTATCGGCAGGCAAACTTTGCAAATTCACTTCTATTCTAAGCCACCCTCAGTGTAAGACCCACCTAAAACAGAAACCTTTTAAATTTTTCAAGCTTTCTTGTGACAGACATGCAAACTCAAAAAAAATTTTTTTTAAATAAAAATACATTCTAGATCTCCTTAAATACTATGCCTCCCCTTCAAATGATACTATAGCTGGAAAATAAAAATAAATAAATCTATAAACAAGACCTGACGTTATTAGCTTCCTTTTTCCTAAATGCTCATCTTTGTTCTTTAATACAGCTGATGGGATTTAATAAATGGCCTTTGAAATGGGTCAGAAGTAGTCCAGTTCAAAGGCTCTTAGTCACCATTCTCCTCTACTTGCCACCCATATTTAGACTCAAGCACAGGCAAATTGTACAAGCAAGAACTTATTGAGCCAGATGATGACATGAGGTTCATCATGCCTTAACGGTACACAATATCTCCCAGTGCCCAGCATAGCCTTCACCAAAGAGCTGCTTTACAGCAAACGGCCTAAGTGCTCTACCCAATGTATTATAAATGTGTACAAATGAAATGAGAGACTGTATGGAGGGTGTGATGGAAAACTTGTCCAATATGGATCTGGGATTTTACCAAAAAAAAGGTAATGGAGTCTTTGCTTGCACTCAGCATGCTTAATTTTGTGCAGTGGTGATTTGCACCTATTGTTTGAAGGGGCACCAGTTGCAGTCTTGGCTCACTTTGTACTGTAGCCCCCAGATATGACCAAAGAAATAAAACAACTTGGCCTCATATAAACACGTTCCTATACCAACATTTATGCAAAATTATTTTTATGTGGCTTGTTGTACATATTGTAGCAGTTTCCTGGTGAAATGAAAACTAGCTGTGCTACCGCAAACATTGTTTTTCTTCATTTTCACAAATTACGAGTAAAACTCGTAAAGTGCAGATTGTCTGTTCACAAACATGTTTTTCTCACCCTGCTGTCTTATGACATCAAAACACTTTCAGTATAGTGCATGACTTGTACGGCTACACATTTTAACAGATAGTAGTGTCATAGAAGCACCACAAATTGTTGTGGTTGCTTCAGCAATTGTGTTTTTCATCTCACATTTTCTTTTTGCTTTTCTGAAACTATCGGTACGGTTCAGGTTTAAGGTAGGGACTTTGGTTTTGTTGATTTAAATCTTGATAGAGCATTAACCTTAAAAACCTCATCTGTTTGGGGAACATTTAACTCTCTTTAAGAGCACAGTGGACATTTCACTTCTAAACCGCCACGGTACGTGTATTGCACCACATTATTTCATAGCAAAAATATTGCCACAGCGACGTATACTTTTCATGAGATCAGTCTGAAATATTTTCTCCCCTTTTCTCCCCAATTTGGAATTCCCAATGCGCTCTAAGTCCTTGTGGTGTCGAAGTGACTCGCCTCAATCTGGGTGGCGGAGGACGAATCTTAGTTGCCTCTACGTCTGAGATCATCAATCCATGCACAACTCACCACGTGCCCCACCAAGAGCGAGAACCACATTATAGCAACCATGAGGAGGTTACCCCATGTGACTCTACCCTCCCTACCAACCAGGCCAATTTGGTTGCTTAGGAGACCTGGTTGGAGTCACGCAGCACACCCTGGATTTGAACTAGCGACTCCAGATGTGATAGTCAGTGTCAATACTCACTAAGCTACCCAGGCCCCGATAAATGCATTTTTTAAGATTGATGTATTTTACCTGTGACAAATTTCTAAACTGATTACTGTTTAGTAAATGCACATATTAGAAATTAAGCATACAGTATTTAATTAAACTTAAATTCTACAATTTAGTTATAATAAATACGATTATTAAATATGACTCAATTCAGTTTGATGTAATTTTTTATTTTTTTTTAATAATATGTAAGATGTACTAGTAAGTCTACGCACAGTCAAGGCATCAAACGCGATCTTCGTCTGAGGCATGCTGAAAGGTTTGTTTATATTAGTAGCTGTTGTCATTCGTCAAACACATAATAGGCTATGTTTATTTTATGTAACATACAGTCAAATTGTCACCAAAGTACCACAATAACAGTTCACAGCTTGTATATGCACAGCCATCATATTTAAACGCAATCTTCCCATGCATGCAGCCACATCTACTTAGGTGCATATGTGGTTTTCATTCACACAAACAGCAACTCAAACAGTCTTTTCAGGCATATAATATTTTTTTTTACTGAAAGAGACAGCCAAACTATCACAAAAGCACCACGATAAACTTGTATACTCATAGTGCGGAGCACGATGACTGAGATGTCAAACATGTCATATAGGCAAACCGGTCTGCTGATATCATTCAATTCGTTTTTATAGCTATATAAAAATTGAATAAATAAAACAAATATAGTACAGTAGACATAAACCATTTGTTCACATGTTTACTATATTATATAAAGCATTTTATTTTTAATGACAAGAAATTAAAAATTAAAAAGAAATACTCTTCTACACTCTGCGTCAACTTGCGTAGAGTGTTTTGGGGTTAAAAAATGTTTTAAGTTAATTATCAGACCCTTTTTTCTTTTTTTTTATCCATGAAGATAATGGGTGCGATTGTGTGTTCACGGCTGTTTTTGAACTGCATTCAGCTTGTTGCTTGTTCCCTCAGCCATGGCTGTCATTCATATTATCAAGAGGAGCACCAACCGTCCTTCATCTTCCAAAGCTCATCTTTGATTAGATCTGTGCTCGTGCTATAGGCAGATCTCTCATAAACCATGACAACCTCGAAAGCTAAAACACCCACACGAACACACACAACAGCGTCAGCATCAATGAAACACCAATCCCTCCAACATCAATGAAAACAAAGACAAGACTTATTGGACACAGCATCTGCTTCAGCAGCACAGGATGGACAGGTAAATTCACAGAGGGAATTCACAGTCACAGCAAGAATCACCAGAGGATATTTTTATATTATAAAGATGTTGATGAGTTACATCAGACGGATAAAACTGTTGGAGGGGGATCTTAAGCTGACATGTATTCATTTTACAATGAATTGTAAAACATTGAATTTCCTTCCAGTTTCCCAGTGAAATGTCCAGCGGGGGGCTCCAAAAACATAATCAGATGCGTTTTTTAAGGTGAATGTTAGATAGAAGTTTTAAGGATTAAAGCGTACCTCTCTAATCTAAAAATTGTAAGCAAAAAAGTTTAAGCATCCAAAGTTTAAGCATCCATGTCATTATTTTGTGTTGCTTCTATGACACTTTCGTCTCATGTGTCAGCTTGCGTGCTTGGCCTGGCTTGAACCGCGGACTCCAAAGTTTAACACTTTATCAGGCAAGCTACAGTGCAAGCTTATCACATTAAAATAAGTTTGTAAATGTAGGTGAGTCTGTAATAAAAGGTTAAAATGTAAAATTTTTCATATGATACATTAGAGTAAAAGTGCTCTACATCATAACATAACAATATGTGAGTAATAGAATGGTAAAATTGTAAATGTTCTGCACTTATATAGCGCTTTTTGAACCTTAGAGGTTTTCAAATTGCTTTACACTGTGGCTTATTCACACACACACACTCAAACACCAAGTCCAATGTAAGGCACTAGCCTGCCATTGGGAGAAACTTGGGGTTCAGTGTCTTGCCCAAGGTCACTTCGACATGTGGATTCATGAGGGCCAGGAATCGAACCTCCAACCCTGTGATTAGTGGTCAACCCGCTCAACCATCTGAGCCACAACCGCCCCATTATAGAACAATAAGTGTTTATAAAGTCTTAATCAGCCAATGTACTTGTGATTTATGTAAAAGTGAAGAAAACACATAGATGTTGTGGCGCCTCTAGTGTTTATTTCACCAGGAAACTGAGGCGAAATGTGAAAGTGGCACGTAAAAGTCAATTTGCAAAGTAGTTACAGTAAAGTTCATTCTATGAGACTTGGTTCGAAAACAAGCCTTTCATTGTCTTTCAGAGTATTTAGGAAATATATGAGTGTGTGGGTGTTTTGAGGACACTTACCAAAAACAATGAGGCGTGTGTGTGTGTCAGTAGAGCCCAGTGGATTCTGAGCTGTGCAGCGGTACATGGAGCCGTTGAGTTCTGCAGGGACTCGCTCCAACACCAGCTCCTTCCCATCTTTCTCTGTACTGCCATCCAGCAGTCTCCCGCCAACCCGCGTCCAGGTAAACAGAGGCTCAGGAAACACCTCATTCTGGAAGTAGTTGTTTGCATGTGTTTAGTACACCATATGCATTAATAATGAAGATGAAAAAAGCTTGTTTTAGTCTGAAGCCCAATATTTTCACAGTGTAGCTTAGAAGCGAACTAAAAGTAGCGGTGCTGCTAATTTAAATATTTTTCACTAGCGTGACAGTAGTAATAGTACAGCTTTTCCAGTAACAAGCTACATTTTCCAATGATCAGCTGTAGCATTAAGAAACTTCATTTATTGTAGATAATACCCATTAATACCAGAGTAGTACATTAATCTGTTAAAGTCTAAGATATAAATCTCTATTGTAATAGATGAAGCTGTAACTTCTCTACATGTTTACCATATTTCCTCACAGCTTTTACTTCTTCTTTTGTAACGTGTTATCAAGTAATCTTGTACCAACTCATCAATTCAATGCAATACCAACAGGAGACACTTTATGCATTTCTTATGTTATAAGAAAGAGTTATACAGAAAGAGGTATGTAAAAGAATTGAAAATTGTTAAAGGGATAGTTCACCCAAAGATAAAACAATTTTGATCGTGGAACACAAAAAGAGATGTAAGTCAGAATGACAGCCTCAGTCACCATTCACTTTCATTGTGTACACAGTATGTACACCGATCATCCACAACATTAAAACCACCAGCCTAATAATGTGTAGCCCCCCCCCTCGTGCTGCCAAAACAGCGGCAACATGCATCTCAGAATAGCATTCTTCTCACCACAATTTTACACTGCGGATATCTGAGTTACAGTAGACTTTGTCAGTTCTGACCAGTCTGTCCATTCTATAAGACCTCTCTCATCAACAAGGTGTTTCCATCCGCAGAACTGGATGTTTTTTTGTTTTTGGCACCATTCAGAGTAAATTCTAGAGACTGTTGTGTGTGAAAATCCCAGGAGATCAGCAGTTACAGAAATACTCAAACCAGCCCATCTGGCACCAACAATCATGCGACAGTCCAAATCACTGAGATCACATTTGTCCCTATTCTGATGGTTGATGTGAACATTAACTGAAGCTCCTGACCCGTATCTGCATAATTTATGCACTGCACTGCTGCTACATGATTGGCTGATTAGATAATCGTATTGATGATTGTTTGTGTATTTATGTAACTGCTGACCTCCTGGGATTTTCACACAACAGTCTCTAGAATTTTCTCAGAATGGTTCCAAAACAAACATCCAGTGAGCGTAAGTTCCATGGATGGAACCACCTTATCGATGACAGAGGTGTTGAAAAGAGAATGGCCAGACTGGTTCAAACTGAGAAAGTCTACGGTAACTCAGATAACCACTCTGTACAATTGTGGTGAGAAGAATATCATCTCAGAATGTTATTCTGAGATGCGGGTTGGCGATGTATTGGTGGCACGAGGGGGACCTACACAATATTAGATAGATGGTTTTAATGTTTTGTGTGTGTGTGTGTGTGTATATATATATATATATATATATATATACACACACACACACAGTATATACTGTATAAAAAGATGAAAAAAAAGTGAATGGCAACTGAGGCTTTTCCTAACATCATCTTTTGTGTTCCATAGAAAAAAGAAAGTCATATTGTTTTGGAACAACCTGAGAATGAGTAAATGATATCAGAATTTCCACTGTTGGGTGAGCTGTCTCTCGAAGGGGTAATGCAAAATCACATCAAACAGGTAGTCCACAATAGGAAAAGAATATCAAGTATGCTTATACACTCCTTTACAGAGGTTCATGGTGAAGCATTGTCTGCAACTATGCCTGGAAGCCCACTAACACAATACTAAAGCAATATTACATGTTTATTTGAACTAAGTTTCAAATATGTCCATGCATTTTAATGTTTGTGAATGCTCAGGTAGAAAATCTCAGCTAGTGCTCTCAACATCTTGAATAAATAGATTTTTTGATAAAGTTTTCCAATATGGGACAGGATATCTTTCCCTTGCTGCTCAAACCAATCTGCCCATGTTCAAGGTGTGATAAGTGACCGGCTAGCACAATCCATCTAACTTCTGAAAATCATATGGCTTGTCTGGGTGACCTTTGGTAATGGCTTACTGGAGAGTTTGGCTTGGCTGTGTGTCACTGGACTTCCACATTCACACCATGACAGCAGTGAAATGAGTTTGCACTTGCTGGTGGAATCAGGTCAGATCCGGATATATACTGTATAAAAATATCCCCCATGGCACAGTTCAAATATAGACGTAATGATATGGCAAGCTCTTGTAAAGCATAACTTGCCTTTACTCTATTCATAAACAAATGTCAGAAGCAAGAAGTAAGGAGACACTAATGTGAGTTTACGAGTGTAAAACTAAACCAAAGGGGATATTGAGTGTTTTTTTCACCAGTAAAATTGCAGGAGAGATTTTAGTTTTCTGGGTCAACATTTATCTTATCTACTGTAGGCGTGAAACAGAGGGCCTTGGATCAGCAAAGGATAAGGGAGATGTTCTTCCGAGTAAATCTCCATTGGCTTTCAAATCCTCTGAAAACTCATGTGCAAATATATTGATCCAAAAAAGATACCCTAGTCAAGCCTGTTTATGGTGACCATTCTTTCTGTTATTTAAAGTGGTACTTCAAATACACTTGTGGGTGATATAAATACAAAGATCTGCCAACTGGTTAGCTCGTTTAGCCTAGCTAAGCTGGGGGTTAGCTGGTTTAGTTGGTCAGCCAATGCGACTCCCAGCCTGACCAGCTGACAAGTGCCCACAACCCCTGTAAAACCAGGATTGGAGTCCAGCTAACCACCTTAGGCTGGTTTAAGCTGCTTTTTTTCAGCAGGGATTACATACAAAACAAACAATACCAAAAAAGAGCAGGCCTAAAAAGAACTACTCCAACATTCCTTAAAATCCATGACACAAAGGATAAAATGGCACAAAGCAGTTTCAGCAATGATAGCATATCACGTCTAATGCCGTTGGCTAGACACACCTTTAAGTCAGTCCTGTCACAAAGATTAGGAGGATCAACACCAAACTGTTCTGTATTTATCTGCTGAGGGAAGATTTTTTAGCTCTTGGCAGATGGCGATAGTTACACTGAGACAATCTTCTTGCCTGACTAGGCCCATGGAGCTGACGGACTACTGAAGCAAATATAAATTCGGTGCTGTTGACAGTAAACCGCTCCTGGCTAGCTCTGCGCTCCCACCTGTTTTGCTAGCTAGACTGACAGGAGAAAAATGCATAATGAAAAATACCTGAAAGCTGCATTGATGTAGATCAACAAACATCTGATTTGTTTTTTAAATCAGATGTTCTTATGCTTTCTGGAGAGAATTTCAAACAGTATTAGCAAAAAGAAGCTAATGTTGAAAGGGCCCCGTTCCTTTCTTTAAAGCTGAAGCATGTAACTTTTTCCCGTGCTAAAATTCTTTCTCATATACCAGCTTAACATGCAGGGACACCTTACAAAGATCTAGAGTTCTAGAAATCTAGAGTTCTGGCAAACTCAATCGCTAGTTGCACATGCAAATGATCTTGTTATTCGTCATAAATGTTTGCCAGAAGTTTGCAGCGCTTCACTGGTTCTGGTGAACTTGCAGCAAAGTTTTGGCAACAATTGATAATGTGCCACAAGTTTGCCCAAAAGCTAATTTACATGTGAAAATGATCAGTGGGGAATCTGCAGCAAGTTTGTGGCAATTTTGCAACAAACTCAAGATTATAGTAAGGGCAACTATAAGTAAACCATTCTGTGAACACTATATATCTGAGGCATTATAGATTAAGTTATTGCTTACAAACAAATGCTCCGCAGTGGTGCTTCTGGGTTCTTATGCCACACTAGAAAAATCGCTTTCAATGAGTGCTTGGTTCAAATTGAGCTAAAATGCACAAAAAGTGCTATTTATGGGTTTGAGACAGATTTTCAATAGATTTTTGGAGATTTGAGCTTTTTATTTCATCAGGATCAGTGGATGAGGACAAACACAGGATTTGACACAAATACACTGTAAAAATTAAACAAAGTCTTGTACAATCAGGCCAGGAACGCACTGAATAAGGAAATCAGAGTAGCTAAAAGAAGATACTCTGAGAAGCTGAAAAACAAGTTATCAGCTAACGACCCTGCATCAGTGTGGAGTGGCATGAAACAACTTACGAATTACAGGACTCCTGCCCCTAACCCTGTGGTAGACCAACAACTGTCTGATGACCTGAATGTGTTTTACTGTAAATTTGATAGCCCCATTCTCACACCCCTCACCTGCTCTGACCTTCACTTCACACAAACATCAGCACCTGCGGCAACCCCCCCTCCTACTAATCAACCTGCACTTAAGATATGTGTGTCATCATTCCTGTCCCAAAGAAACCAAAAATAACAGGACTTAATGACTAAAGACATGTCGCCCTGACGTCTGTGGTCATGAAATCATTTGAGAGACTGGTGTTGGCCCACCTGAAGGAGATCACTGGACCCTTTCTAGATCCCCTTCAATTTGCTTAATGAGCAAACGTGGATGATGCAGTCAACATGGGTTTGTTCAACATCATATCCTGCAATATCTGGACAGACCGGGGACATTTGCAAGGATCCTTTTTGTGGACTTCAGTTAGGCTTTCAACACTATCATCCCAGCTATACTCCAGACTAAAATACACCAGCTCTATGTTCCCAAGTCTATCTGTCAGTGGATTACCAGCTTTCTGACGGACAGGTAGCTTGCGAGACAGGGGAAATTCACTTCCAGCACCTGTACAATCAGCACAGGTGCCCCCCAGGGATGTGTGCTCCCCCCACTACTCTTGTCCCTCTACATCGTCAAGGATCCCTCTGTCAAGCTCCTGAAGTTTGCAGACACTACCACTGTCATCTGCCTCATGTGAGATGATGATGAGTCTGCATACAGAAGGGAGGTTAAACAGATGGCTGTCTGGTGCATTCAAAACAACCTGGAGCTGAACATGCTCAAAACTGTGGAGATGATTGTGGACTATAGGAGGAACACACCAACACCCCCCTCACCATTCTAAACAGCACTGTGGCAGCGGTTGAGTCATTCAGGTTCCTGGGCACTACCATCTCACAGGACCTGAAGTTGGAGACACACATTGACTCCATTGTGAAAAAGGCCCAGCAGAGGTTGTACTTCCTTCGCCAGCTGAGGAAGTTCAACCTTACATAAGCGCTGCTGATACAGTTCTACTCAGCAGTCATTGAGTCTGTCCTCTGCACTTAACTGTCTGGTTTGGTTCAGTAACGAAATCGGATATCAGAAGGCTACAAAGGACCGTTCAGACTGCTGAGAGGATAATTGGTTGCCCCCTGCCCTCTCTTCAAGGACTATACACTTCCAGAGTGAGGAAAATCACTCTGGACCCAACTCACCCTGGCCATTACCTTTTTGAATTGTTGCCTTCTGGCCGACGCTTCAGAGCTCTGAGCACTAGAACCGTCAGGCACAGGAACAGTTTTTTTCCCTCAGGCTATCCATGTCATAAACAGATAAAGCCGCCCCATTGAGCAATAAATATGTGCAATTCACCTTCTAGTCTTTTTTATATTTATCCAACACATATAATCTCTTCTGCCATTGCATTCCCTTGCTCTGTATATAACAGATTTGTATTTAGCTTTACACTGTGTGTATGTATGCATGCATGTATGTATGTGTATATATGTGTATGTATGTATATATGTATATATATGTGTATTCTATATAAACTTTATTTTCTATTCAATTAAAAAAAGTATATATTTTTAAATACATTTTTATATAATTTCGTTTATTATTATCTATGTCTTGTAGCTGTTTTGTATTGTTGCGCAATTGAGGCTTCTGTCACCAAGACAAATTCCTTGTATGTGTAAGCATATATGTTAATAAAGCTGATTCTGAAATGATGATATTTCACGGTTCACTGTCACTGTTATTGTATCTGCTCTAAAAAGTCCAAGTTGCCTCTGCTGTTAGTAGCTCAAATAAAATCAAAAATAAAATCTAAATCAAACTTTGAATTTGAACTTTAATTCTGTCACTTTTATTGCGCTAACATTAAAAAAAATGGAGAAAAAAAAATATTTGCTATTTATTTTTACAGTTGCTTTTTAATTTTAATATTGGCCAACTTGCCTCAAGATTGCAGTGAAAATGTAATGTCAAATCAGCAATTGCATTTCAGTTTTTAATTTGATAGGAACAAATCATTGACACTGTGACACTTAAAAATGGCAGAATTGAATCTCCATATTATCGTAGTTGCTAGCGATGTGATGTCAAGGTAATTTCATCTATTAAAATATTGATCTGTTTGTTTGAGCTGCCCGAATGCCTGACAAAACAACATTGACTTAACCAATTATGTGATTTTGGGGCTGGGAATTACTGGGGCTGGGAGTGTTTGGGAAAGCTATTTGAAAACAAAGTGTATTTCTGTAATTCCGTTTGGTGCCACAGAAATGACACACTTCAGCTTTGACATCTAACAGCAAAAACATGGCCGGAACAACTTCTAAATGGCACAAATGTGATTTATGCAATCATTTGGCGATTGTATATCTCAAATGTTTTTTTTTTTCACTTTAAGAGCTTAATTTATTGCAACACCAAATTAGTTATGTATGTTTGCTTTGTTCTATCATTATAGAGAAGGCACAGAGCACAACGAGCACAAACATCCATTGAAAAAGATAATCAGGGCGTAAATGGGCAGGCCTTTCATTGAAAGAATATTTTTTTCACTTTATTCTGAGTATCAATAGACCACTCAAGGGCCTTGATTTGGCTTAGAGTTGCAACTTGAAGCATTTACCCATGTTTCCACTGATTATGGTATATGGGATAGATATTTGGGGGGGTTGTACTTGCTTGGACTGTACGCACCTGAGACCACTTACAAAACCATCTGTTGTTGTAACAGATTACAACTTTCATAGCATAGAAAAGCTTCTTAAACTCTTATATTTCACAGCCGAACTGTATCCTGGGCTTCCTAAAAACCTTGAGTGCTTTAGATCTTTATCTTTCTAGAGTCCAGACAGCCTTTCAATTTATTCATTTTCTGACTTTTAGTTCTTGTGACCTTTAAAAGACTTTGAAAAACCTCTTTTCTGATTTTAGCACTACATATATGATTGAACGGTTTCATTTTACTCAGATACAACAATGCAACCCTCCTTGGACAGGTTAAATCTTTTAGACTGATAGCTTGTGGATAGTAACAGCGAATCAAGAGCTGACAGATACACATGTTGTATTGCACTCTCTGTAAGAATGGTCACTATAGCAGTTCGCTACACAGGCTCAACCGCACATGCAGAACGATCTCCCCCTATCCAAAACTGAATGTGGCCCTGGTTTCTTAACCCCCATGCACTTACCCCTGGAGATCCTACCTGGAAACCTTGGACGGTGATGCGAACTGTATCCCCTACCTTTGCCCTGGTAGGGGTTATCACAAGCTTGGGGCCTTTCGGAGCCGCTGTGGAGGAAAACAAGAGAAAAACTAGTCACATTTTCTGGCATAACTTCTGAATGCAAGTATTATTTGAAACAGGTCATAGCCTCTGACTTGGAGGTCATCGGTTCAAGTTCCAGAGATTCAATGTTTCCTTTCCATTGTAATGACTGAGGAGTATTTATTCCCCAAGAGGGACAAGGAAGTAAATTGGGTAGACACTCATTACTGAAGAAGAAACAGCATGCAAGGCAAACGGCGGTGGAAGTAACATAAGAGACACTTAGAGAACTAATTCCCTTGTCCTGTGAGGACCAAATCTCCCCGAGGGATTTAATTTGGTCTCAGAGAATGACTTAGATCTGATGAAAGGAGAATCAAGAAGGAAAGGGAGGCTAAAACATCATATTCTGACATTCTCAGACACCTATAATTTTTCTTATGTACTCAGGGGAAAGATAAGATAGTGATTTTGTGTGTCTGGAAAGTGAGACATTATAAGTTTCTCAAGCAAAACTTCCTCTATTGGAAGTATGAGCGAGGCACTTAATAGCACCAGAGTTGCAGAATATTAGAGAGACTCAAACTGGCCCCATGTTATGTGGTTTTGCATCGTTTACTATGATTACCAGCATCCACTCTGCGTAGCTCTGAGAACCATAAAACAAGTTTTGTGAGCTATATGTTTGTCCTTATACATAATTCCAGTGCTCAGCTTGGCAAACAGAGATTAGACTTGAAATTGTTCAAAAATGTATCCCACTGTGCCGTTTTTTCAACCCTCATTATGGCTAATGCTACTCTTTGGCTCCTACTACGCACCCAGATAATCCAACTACTGAGAACTCTTTAAAACAATGGCTAATCATGCTTTTAGCCATCAATAAATTCACAGACTGTCCGGCAAAAGCTAATGAGGCATCTGGCCAGTCTCAGTCAGTTTAATGATTGCCCCCTGGTGCTGCTTAATGGATTATGATTTACGCTCTTACATTTGTAATGGCTCCTATGAATGTGTATTTCACACATAAATTAAGTTATATCAGCACAGTACACTGAATACAAAGAAATACGCTTTTGCCAGCCTTCTCATTATGGAAATGATTTGGATATTAGCAGCAGAGTGGAGAAAGAGATGTGAAACAACACAATACACAGGAGAGATTAAAAGCTTGTCAAGGCATAAATCATAACTCAATTAATTGACTGATTCTCTCTAAGAAAACAGTGGGAAAACAAAAGGAGACCAATGGAGACCTTTGACGGAGCTTGTGTTCTGACAGAGCAATGGCCACTCAAAGGCTGACCCTGCCGTTCTGTACAAAGTGGATGAATTAAAGGATCAATACCTTGGATTGCCCAACCTAAGCTCTAACCACAAGAGTTGACAAAAGAGTCAGTGAGCTGTGCTGTTTTCCTACTCAATACACTGGATAACTGTTCTGCTGCCTTTTTTGAGGATTTAAAAAATGGCACCAGTTAAATGCTTTGAATATATTGACATTGAATCCAATCAAAGCAGCATTTTCTGCACAATTAGTCAGAGAAAGCGTGTTGTTTAAGAGTAAGGTGATGGGATGCATGGCTAGAAGTCTGGGGTTGACTCCATGAGAAGCAACTGGCTGCCTTTGATTATGACAGAAAGCATCGCAACTGACAAGCCACAAAGCTACTGACTGTTTGGAGTGAACTACTAAGTCCCAAGGTTAATGTGAGCTTCTGAGTACTGCCATGTCACCTCAGCAACCACCGTGCAACCATGTGTAGTGGCAAGCCTGGGCTTTTAGGGGTAGCAGGGGAAACCAGGGCTAGTACTCCAGTGAATACTTCTTATAGTAGGTTTATTTTTGCAAGTCAATTTCTGCATAGCCACATGACTTGATGTATTGCCTACTAAAAAGCTATGAACATTTCCAACGTTATTGCCCTGGAAAAAAGATACAGTTCATTGAACACTTATTGGGGCAAGTTGTCCCCAGTGGTGGCTGTAATCTTATTACAATAAAATGTAAGGTGTAACGCATAAAAATGTAAATGTTTGTAATCTGATAATCACAGTGACTTGAAATTAAGGTAATTACTTGTAAGTACATTACTTGGGTCACACATATTTCTAAAATAATATTATTTAGGTATGAAACCTTTAAAATATGTATTCATATGTTAATTTGTACATCTGTTTGCATTTCTGTGACAGCTGAAGTGCGTGCGACAAAGTATTACGTCCAGATTTTTAGAAAGTAAATTAAAAGTAATGTAATTTGATTACTTTTCCAGATTAAGTAATGGGTAAAGTAAAAATATAAAAATTACAAAAAAGTAATTTAGTCATTTGTAGTGGACTGCTTTGAATAACTTACACAACACTGGTTGAAACACTATAATGGGGTAAGTTGTCACAAAATAATTTTAGACCTGCATTTAACAGCCTATTAAAAGCTTTTCGGCAAAATCTGAAAGTGAAACAAGAGGCACAAAACGATTCATCAAAAATGTATACTGACTTTCATGAAAAATACCTTTGTACCTAGAACATATTTAAACATTTTGATAAAAATCTGCCTTCATAATATAGTTGACCCTTGCCTGAATGTATGCCAGTGTGATTTGATTATGTACGCTTGTTTACCTAAGAGCTATAACCAAAATATAATGAGAGTGAAAATGACTTTGGAGGGTATAATTCACAAAAATTATTCTAATTTAAGTGGGTTTTGAACAAGGTGTTTGAAACCAACATACAAAACCTCTGCTAGAGAAAAAACTAATTTGCACCTTTAGACTTCTGACTCCAAATCTAGTCCCGGTCTCCCCTATATGATTAGGCCTAGTTAGGGATAGGGCTGGCACATGTCTCAATTGGCAAAATCACCATGACGATAAATCATGTTGTGCACGAGCCTAGCTTTCTGCTCATACAATGGCCACCCCTGCTGCTCTCAATTTATCCTGTTAGACCAAACCTGCATGTCAGCTTGTCTTATGCTCCATTGAACCTCCAAGCCGTTGAAGCTTGAACCACTTAATAAAGAAAAGAAAGTGACTGCATGGATGTGTGCTTGGACACACACACACATTAATTCACACTCCCACACACAACCAACAACAAACATCTGCGTCCTTATTATCAGTCCATTGGGTAGAGGAACCCTGCATGCAGGAATAGATCATCTATTGCCTCTGGATGTGAGCATATAACTCATTCCCCTTCTGTATTTTTGCTGAACCAGTAGCACCTTCACCCATGCAAATCCTCGCTGCCGAGACTGGCCCGGCTTTAATTACAGAGAGGCAATGGCTGAATCAGTGCATATTTGGATATGACTGACAGACAGCCAAGTCAGGGCAACAAGCCCAGCCGTAAAGCTCCGAGGTGAGAACAGCGTTCTGAGAACGCTGCCTCCACGGACCTACCACATCCATTTAGAGCACAGAGCTCGGCTCGGCTCATGAATATTCAGTGAGTGTAATACAAATTTGAGTCGCTGTCAAGATGTTTCTGTCTCATATGGAAATATTAAAAAGTGTGAAAGATTTATGACTTGTGAATGCTGCCATGACTTGAGTTTCATTTCCTAACAGAGTACAAGTTAGTGAATCACCTGTACAGGAAATGTCAGTATGGTTAAATTCATATTCTGGATTCAGTACAAGTTAAGCTCAATCCACAGCATTTGTGGCATAATGTTAATTACCACAAAAATTCATTCTGAGTCGTTGCTCCTTTTCTTTAAAAAAATCAAAAATCGAGGTTACAGTGAGGCTCTTACAATGGAGGTCAATGTGGCCAATTTTTAGAGGGTTTAAAGACAGAAATGTGAAGCTTACAATTTAATAAAAGCACTTACATTAATTCTTCTGGTAAACTTATGTATTATTGGAGCTGTGAAGTTTAAATCATAATTTTTTAGGGTTTTAGGGTTCGTTCATAATGATAGTATTTTAACGCCCCATTCACTCCCATTGTAAGCGCTTCACTGTAACCCAGATTTTCTTAAAGAAAAGGAGGGGTGTGTCGAAAATGTATTTCTGTGGTGATCAATATTATGCAACAAATGTGGTCGGTTGAGCTTAACTTGTACTGAACCCAGAATATTCCTTTAAGATTAGATTAGCGAAGCCTCTAATGAGTCGGTTCTTGTGAATCTATAGCGTGAAACATACAGCGTGACTGTATTGTGATTACCGAAAAAATTACTCTAATGAGTTAGTTCTTTTGAATCTAGAGTGCACACATAAAGAGCGACCAGTTTAGCTCGATTACAGAACGAATGACTCTTATTAGCTGGGTCTTTTTGACTCTACAGTACACTGCAATACATACAGTGCGTCTAGTATAGTCGCGTTCCCGAACAAATGACTCTTATGAGTCTTAAAATGTAAGTTCCTACAGTGAGCGCTCAAGTACTTTTTTTTATTTACCATCAGTCTGATTTACTCTCTATAGAATGGACCAATGTATAAAGCACTTTTTGTATGTTTTGTAAAAAAGATTTTGTCTCATATTTATTGTATTTAAAAAAATCTATATTATGTAAATCATTTTTCTTTACTAAAATACTCTTTTAGATGCATAATAACAAACATATTTCATAACATTGTTGTCACTACTGAAAGGAAAAGGGAAAAACAAAACCCGCCTAAGCTGGTGCTCAGCTGGTTTAACTGGTCGGCCAAATGGTTTCCAGTTGAAAGGTTCCCAAATCCCATCTAAAATCTCCCAACAGACGAGTAAACATGCTAAGGCCAGTTTAAGCTGTTTTAAATGTTTTTTTGGAGGGTTTTTTTTCTTAAAAATGACTCTTTTGCACATGCAGAACAAAGAACAAAGGACACAAACACAAGTAAACATGCATGCACATACACGCATTTCTTCACAAAGAACTCACTGCTGTCACTTGGGGTTGTGCCAATCTCAAGCCAGGTTTGTTAAAGCTTTGAATTCCAAGAGTGATCCAATTAAAATCAACAAAAGCACATTTTTGCGTCTGTATTCTCTGGGTGAATACAGCGAAGCCGGAACAGTTCTCTCTATTTTGTTTTTTAAAGGCACACAGCTACTGTTAAATTTATGGCTTAAATCGTTGCACAGAAAGGCCTTGTCAAAATATGAAAGCCTCTAAAAGTTTGCAAGCATTTTTCTGGGCCTGTACTCTAGTGAATTTACTTTGCAATTTCAGTGCAATGCAATTGATAATACAACCCCCTCCCTTTCTTGACACATATTCAAATAAATCTCGCTTTGATATTGACTCTGTTATGTTTTTAAGTTTGCGCCGGAATCGATGGTGGAATCGAATAGGAGGAAATTAAATCATACACATTAGTTCAATAAATTAACCTTGATGAGTATCTAGAACGTTCTCTTTCTTTTGAATTCATAAAATCAAAACCTTTTAAGTAACAAAAATCGTTATGTTATTGTTTTGAGTTGAATGAACTTCATTTAAAGGAACTTAAATATAACTGAACCTGGGAGGGGATTTTTATTTCCCAGCATGCTTTGCATAGCACTCGACAGGGAGAGTAAATGTTCAAATTAAGAGTTATATTATGCGTTTTTGTGTAAGATGAATGTAAAGGGCAAGACTTGTTTGTCTTTAATGTTTTGTTGTGTTATTTAGAAGAGTTCCTGTTATGTTGAAATTTTGAGGTTTACATTATGATGAATAGTGGAGCTTGAGTTTAGGTTGAGGACAGGTACTATTCTATTCTACAGAATATATGTATTGAGCAATTGCTATGCTAATCAATGCATAGTGCTTCCATTTAGCATGCATTCAGCATGCTAACATTCACTGTACTAGCTAGTTCTAGCTAGTAATAGTAGGTTAAGTTCCCTCTACTTCATGTTTTTAAGTTGTGATTACATAGTAATTTTAAGTTCAGATAAAGTGTCAAATTTAAAGTTAAGTTCCATTACAATGCGTGCATTGGCTTACTCAAGTTAAGCGCAATTAATGTGTAGTACAAAATAAAAACTTGAAAGTTGTATTACAGGTAACTTAAACTTGGGAGTTTATTAACTTAACCAATTCCCTCAAAAGGTTTTGCTAATTTATTAGGTTTTATAGTGAAGCAGGGAAACCAGTTTAAAATTTTAGGCTTGTTTTAGTTTTTTTAGGCTCTAGAGCAGAAGCTAAACTTTTTTTTTTATTTTTTTATTTTAATAAAACTGTTAATTGGTTAATTTAAGATACCTTAGATGTAATTTTACAGTCAAATATTGTAAAAAAAAAAAAAAAAAAAAACATGTTCTTCTTTCAAGTAAAATGTATGAATTACATTATAGTCATTGGTTTATTTGTATAGATTTAGATTATATGTTACAAGAAAATGCATGAACGTTTTCTGTAAATTATTGTAAAAGAAATTGTGAAAAACAATAATTATAATTTACTCCAAATTATTTATTTTTCCTCTTTTTTATATAGAGTGCATCTGGAAAGTATTCACAGCACTTCACAGCACGTTTTTCATCGTTTTTTATTTTTAATAAATTTGCAAAGAACTTCTTTCACATTGTCATTATGGGGTATTGTTTATAGAATTTTGAGGAACATAATCAATTTAATCCATTTTGGAATAAGGCTGTAACATAACAAAATGTGGAAAAAGTGACGTGCTGTGCACGGATGCACTCTATATATCAGTTATGTACATTGGGGTGTTTTATGTTATATTTTATGTTGTTAAGTTGTATCGTTTTAGTGCCATATGTGCGTTACCCTGATGAAGTTCTGTGTTTGTGCAACTGTGCAAATCTATACATATTATTCATCATTATGTGGCCTTTTACCACCTTTATATTATTGTGGTTAATAGTACGATAACATTTTTCAGTTCCAGTAGGTTGATGCATAAAATGTGTACTTTAATGACATAAGGTAGTGGACTGTAAAATGTACTCATAATTTCAAAATCCCTCAAACATTGTCAGTGTATTTTTATTTCATTTTTGGGTTGTATTAAATACCTTATGTAGTTTTGTTCATGACTTTCAAGGATGAGGGTATGTGACGCAACCACGTAGGCATCTGCTTGATACGCTCCAAAATACCATATCATTTTAATTGAACGTACGACTTCTGAAGACAACCACAAACGATACAGTATGGGAAGTGTTTGTCCTTTTTTTTTTTTTGCCATCCTAACTATGCACAATTGTATGCTAGTTGCATTTTATTATTTACATTTTGTATTTTTTCCCCCTGCTGTCCTTGTCCCTGTCAGAACAGATATATAACATAAACCAGTTACTGCTGTGAACTGCAGATGCACAGCATGCTTCATTTTTAACATAAATCCTTCAGAATATCAAGGTAATTCTGCTGTCATTCTCTCCAATGGCTATAATAAGTATTTATAAACACCAGGATCTCATGCTTGAGGTTAAAAGCACATACCAGTTTTCCTGGTAACAGGTAGATGTTTGTTAAAGAAGCTGGCCCCATTGTGATGGATTTGCAAGCTCTTATGTTGCAACTCCCTTCCTGACCAGCCATTAATGCACAGAGGAAAATCATTCCGGAAAGAGAAGAGACGGACAAATACTGCATGGAATCTGCATCAACATCCCTGCATTCTCGCTCACTCTCTCTGTATTTATCTTTCTTTTCTTGTCCTTTTTTTCTCCCCTTCATCTCTTCCTCACTGCTCCTGCACCACTAAGTGAGAGAAATGTCTCTGTTTATCTTGTCTTGTGTCTCATCACTTGCCTCTCTCTGAGGGCTGAGAGCAGAGACTACAAGTGAGTGCTGCCTTTGAAGTGATAATGGGATCTTCTGGCCATCTTTGTTATAGCTTTAAAAGCAAAAAAGCCAGATAAAAGGTGGTATGCTGGCATCCCAATGATCCGCAGTTTCATGCTGCATATTTTCAGTACTAATAAACAAGTGAACGCAATTAATTTATTGTTAAACTTAGTTTTACATTCTTATGTCTTACTTCTATTATTGTTTCCTTGTTCTTAAGTGATGAATCTTTATCTTTATCATTTCCATGTAAAGCACTTTGAATTACCACTGTGTATGAAATGTGCTACATTAATAAACTTGCCTTGCCTTACAACAAGCCAGTATTACTGACACAAATATGCAACGCAACAGGCACACTGAATGCTAAGATCTGGCATCTCCTTGCTTTATCATCTCAATTAGTGGACTTATTTATGAATGGGTTGCAATGGTGAGATCCTGCAACAATGCTGTCTTTGAGGATATGGCGAGATACCCTTTATACACAGTTTCTTTAATTCAGGTTGTCTTTTTACGATTACTTGGTTAAGTTAAATCAGTCTACTGCACAGACAGCTCAATGAATTGGACTGTCAGTTACTGCGAGATTTTGCATTATGCATTAGCTGCTGCAAACTGCTTGCCTGTAACGCAATTAGGGAAACAAACAGAAACCAGAGTTGGTCTCGCTGCATCTGTCAGAAAGAGATGTAAAGGGATTCACCCATGAATGGGCGAGGGGAGGCAGATAATGGTGCAAGACTGGAAAGGTTCAAGGTCAAACAATAAGTGTTTCAAATGCATCTATGGATTGCTTTCCTGCCAAATATGTGTTGTAGCTACAGTATATTAAAAAGGAGAGTTCACCCAAAAAAATGCCAATTGGATCATCATTTATTCATCCTCGTGTTTTTTTTCCATGTCTGTGGCTCAGGTGGTAGAGCGGGTCGGCTGCTAATTGCAGGGTTGGCAGTTTGAATCCCGGCCCACACAAATCCACATGCCGAAGTGTCCTTGGGCAAGACACTGAACCTCAAGTTGCTCCCAATGGCAGGCTAGCACCTTGCATGGCAGCTCTGCCACCATTGGTGTGTGAATGGGTGTGTGAATGGGTGATTGGGACACTGTGTAAAGTGCTTTGGTAACCTCGAAGGTTAAAAAAAACGCAATATAAGTGCAGACCATTTACCACAAGTCTGTTTTGTTACCTCTCACTTGCTTTTCTAAGACAGTTGGTTGGATTTAGGTAAAAGTTTAGGTTAGGGAGGTATTTTTTACTCATTAAAACCTCCATCGAACGTCGTCTGATTACGACACTATTCCACTCTCTTTTGGCGCCCCTCAATGGACATTTCTCTGGTAAACTGCAGC
Organism: Xyrauchen texanus; assembly: GCF_025860055.1. Lineage (NCBI taxonomy): Eukaryota > Metazoa > Chordata > Actinopteri > Cypriniformes > Catostomidae > Xyrauchen > Xyrauchen texanus. Next base: position 33,460,043 of record NC_068314.1, read on the forward strand.
GAAACTTGTAACGAAGCACGTAATTTCGTTTTGCAAAATTTCTGAGATCAGGCTTGGTTTTAAAACAACATGAGGGAGAGTAAATGGTGACAGAATTGTCATTTTTACCAATCAGCTCTGAGTTGAATTACAAGATTACACATATTGATTTGAAGCAAAAAAGTATTTGAAAATCGAACAAAAAGACAAAAAATAAAACAAAACAAGAATGTCTTATGTAATGAATGAAATACAAGAATTGAAAATGACAATCATATAAAAAACAATGGAAATATATTAAACTATTGATTTATTGTTGTTGATTTAGTATATAATAATTATATTTGTAGTATTTTGTGAATATTCAGATGTATACAAATGTATAAGTAGTTTGAGTGTGTGGGTAGACTGACTCGTTGTATAATTCGTAGTGCATTATGCTGTGTTTTGTTGGCTACAATTCACTGATTGGTGGATATTTTTCTACAGGATGATGGGAAGTGTAGTTATTCACCTATAATTCTGCTATTAAGCATAATTTCTTAAAAAAATTAAGTTAAAATTGTGGACTAATGGCTTTAACCAGAGTATACCATTAATGAACAACCTCAGAGCTCATGGTAGGTCTGTCTTTAGAGGTTTATATGTTATCATTAACAAATGATTTGCCTATAGAGACAATTGATTTTTACAGACTGTTGCACTCTAAAGCAATTCTCTTTATTTTGGTCTGACACCATTCTGGTACGTAATGCCAATCAATTCCCAATTAATAAAATCAAGTCCCACCCTAAAAGATTTCTCATTGAACATCCTGTTTCAATCAAAAGTATGTCACATTAACATAAGTTAAATGGGTTGCAAATGACAATCAACTATAGCAAACTTGGGAAGTCAGACTTACACAGTATGACCTCGGTCTGCATAGGCATAGAGAGAGCCGGGTGTGTGACCTCGCAGCTAAAGAGTGCATCGTTGTCCAACTGCGGATTTAGGGTCCAGGTGAGTTTGGCCTGAACCAGCACAGACCCATCGCTCTGGGGCATGTGCATGTTGCTAAAGTAGTACAGGGGGTCTGTGCTCTGGACCCAGCGTGGGAACTCCCGGCTGACCACTGTCTCTGGGATGGTCTCTGTGGCCGGGCTGGGCTCGTGACCTGGCTGCTTGGCAATGTAGCTCCGTTTAGGGCTCTCTGTATTGAGTCTTCCGGGCCTGCCGTCCGGACCCAGCAGAGAAAGAGACTTCCTCAGCTTGGTGTCATCCAGGTCCCTGCTGATCAGAGGTCTGGCTCCACGCACACCAGCAGAGCCAGTGCCCTCGTAACCCATGGTGGGCGAAACGTAGGAGATCACCTCTATCAACTCTCCATCCCGCTTGAAATATACCTGGAAAAAGAAAAAAGAAAAAAAGAAGATTTCATTCTCGAATTCACCAAGTCTTGTTTCAGCCAGAAAAGTTTGCAAAAATGTGTACAGTAAATCCAAAATGAAAATGCACCAAGCAGAACAGCAAGTCATTTAGCCTTGGTAACGCTATTCGATGAAGGTCAAAATAAATTGTAAGTGTTGTCAAAAAAACAATAGAATTTCCAATCTGGACGCGATTAGATTTCTCAGAGGTCCCGTTGAGTTGGTCAAAAAAGAGTAGGTTGTTTCTTCTGTTATCTTTACTAAGATTGTGTGAGAAAAACACAATAATGTTTAATTAGAACTGGATTAAAATGACAAAATCAACTCAACATATATTCAACATTCGGAAGCTGTACATACATATAGAAGAAACCTTGCTATTAATATGGATAAGAGAAGGGTTGGGATGTCGTGACTCAAGTGTTTTAATCAAACACTGAAATCCCACATCTTCATCAATGGAGTATGTCAACATAACTTCATGGAAAAGAACACCACAAGCATTTTAGTTATTGTTTCATGTATGTCTGAACTAACACTGTGCCTGCTTAAAACAGAAGGGAGTGTATGCAGTTTTGGCTCACCTGCGGCTCTGTGTGCGCCTTACTCTGGGTGATACATGATAAATCATATACCAATGTATTACCTGTATATGGCACTCACATAGAGCAATGTTTGCAAACAGTGCCTGTTCTGTCAACTTTTTTGACCATCGCTGTTTTAATTGACTGCAATTGATGTCATCAAGTTGACCCACATGAAACACAGGCAGATCCTGTGTATCCATTTACAGATCCATTCAGGGGTATTAGCGGTGGTTGTAACCGTGCGTGTCTATTTCACGCTTTGTTTTCTTCATCAAACCTTGTGCTCCAGATGCGTCATTAAACTTGAGGTGAACCTCGGTGCCAATGCTTACCGAACCGTAGGCAGCGAACCCTACGGTTCGGTTTTTCACCGAGAACCATTAGAACCCTTATATTCAGTATCTGCTGCAATCTAACAAAATTGTGAAATGACATGCCCTGTGATTGGCATGTAAACAAAAGAATCTGGGACAATGCTAAGCTTCATTCAACCCACAGTGCCGGTGAACGGAAAATATATGCGACACATTTTCTGTTTTGTGTTTATGTTCCATTTGCACTTTGCTGCAAAGGAGTTTCTCCACTACAGTGCATTTGGGTATTAAGATTTCCGGCTGGTAAATCACTTGACAGGGAATTAAGTTCCCACTTCAACACACAACCTCCAGATATGTGTATTAAATTCAGTAGGCCTAATGCCTGTAGCACTAATGTTTGCACAGCTCTCTGCTTGTACCTCTTTTACTCTGAATCCCTCTCTTTCCTTCTTCCACATCTCTACAGGAAGGAAAGAGAGGGATTCACTGTGCAGAAAGTGTGCTATATATATATATATATATATATATTTGTAATCTGCTTGTAGGTTTGGGAACCTTTGGACACTTTGAAATCCATTTGGATAAGATCAAAGTGTCATTGCATTTCATAAGACATTTTCCTGCATGTTAGCCCTTTTCCGCCCCCTCTTTTTTGTGCATGTGTGTGTATGGTTCAGGGTGGATGCCGGGTTTTGATTTAATGCTACCTTTTATTTGCCTGCACTCTGCTGGGTAAATAAATGTAACATGGGTAAATTAAGCTTATGTCCTTGAGAAGTTTATTTTCTTGCTAACAACCTCACAAGATGAGGATGTGTGAGAGCGAGGGAGAGTCTTGTAAGGGACAATACTACTTTCCTCCATGCTTGGACTGCCTCTGCAGCTAATGTGCTCTAAAAGCACACACTTTATCTCTGCTGCTGAGAGAGGTTAACAGCGTATAACACGGTGTGACTTTTACTTGCATTATCTGGCTATTTGCGCCTGCAGCCAAAGGCAAGATGCAAAGTGGAAACCTCATGCTAATAGCTAATGCTCCTGACAACAGCTAATGCCTTATATAAGTGCCTATATCTCAGTAACAAAAAAAATGTCTTTGAGACGATTTAGAATATTTGCAAATCTGATATTTTTAAGATGTTTAGCAGATGTTATATAAAATGCTATGCTTTCCAGATGAAAAGATCTAAAACAGACATCTCAGAGACATACGTATGCTGTTCTGGGACAGTTCAAACCCCCCTTATATTAGGATTTTTTTCTTTTTTGTGAATACTAACTTTCAAAGAAAATTTTCACTATCATCATATTTTGGATCATATTCTTTTATCTTATATAAACAAGCGGAAAATAGTACACTCTTTGTCATTAAGAGTGTACTATTTTGTTAAGACAGATTAGTTAAAGTCAGGTTGGGGTATGCTGTCACATTTGTATCGGGGCATGTTGTCATATGTGTTTTAGAAATTCCACTGGAGTAAAAAATATGAAAAATATCTCCAGTCTCCACTATATCTTTTAGATAAGGTGCCACTCTCCTCTCTGTTAATTTGGCTCATAGTCTTAATAGTGATAGTATTTGACTAACTGGGGAACAGGTCAGGGAGCAAACAAACCGGCTAATCTGAATGTCTGCTAGCTGCCTTGAGACATCACACAGGTCACATAAACAACAAACCATAAAGACTAAATCTCCTATATATCACATAGAGACTGTGTCTGTTCCCTGAACTACCAAACACAAACCCCTTCCTAAATAATTTAGAAAAAAAATTATTTAGGCAAAACCTGAAAATAACCAAAATAATTATGATAAACATCATATAAATGTAGGGCTACTAAACATTAGATCTCTTTCAACCAAAGCACTAATTGTAAATCTAATTGTAAATTAGATGCGCTCTGTTTGACTGAAATCTGTCTTAAACTGGATGAATATTTTTGTTTAAACTACTCCCCCAGGTAATTGTTATGAACATGAGCCTCGCCTGAAGAGTCGAGGAGGAGGTGTTGCTGAAATTTACAGTGATGTTTTTGGTGTTACTCAGAGGACAGGATATAAGTTTAAGTCTTTTGAACTAATAATGCTTAATGTGACACCGTCAGATACAAATAAATAATCTCTGTCATCTTTTGCCCTTGCTACGGTATATAGATCACTCGGCCATATTCTGATTTCCTTGATGAATTTGCAAATTTTCTATCAGATCAAGTAGTTATTGTGGATAGAGCTTTAATTGTTGGTGACTTTAATATTTACAGAGATAATGAAAATGACACATTGGGATTAGCATTTATCAATATTCTCAACTCTCTTGGAGTCAGACAAAATGTGACAGGACCAACTCATCACCATAATCATACGCTAGATTTAATTCTGTCATTTGGAGTTTATGTTCATACTATAGAAATTCTGCCACAGAGCGATGACATCTCATATCATTACCTGGTCTCTTATATGCTGCGATCAGGTAATGTTACTCATTCTACACAATGCTTTCGTTCATGTAGAACTACTGTATTCTTTCGACCACTAAAGAAAGCTTCACTAATAATCTTCCAGATTTATCTCTTATACTCAGTAAGACATAAAATCTAGAAGAACTTGAAGTAAAAACAGAAAATATAAAATAGTATTCTCTCGCTCTCTTGATTGTCCCCTTTGTGCACCATTGTACAATGATCACACTCATGCTCTCAAGAGAGAAGCTTGGAAAGGATAGCATCTGAAGCTACACACAGGCACTAAAAGATGCCAGGTCATCATATTTAAGCAAAGTCATAGAAAATAACCACAACAATCCTAGGTGTTTATTCAGTACTGTGGCTGGTTAGGAATAAAGCCTCGACTGAACCAGATATTCCATTTCTGCACAATAGTAATGACTTCATGAATTTCTTTACAAATAAAATTGGAATAATCAGAAATAAAATTGGAATTATGCGATTGTCTTTCACAGTACCACAGAAAAAAGTGTCTCATCATTTTTCTCAAAAGCAACTTCAATCCTTCGCTGTCATAAGCCATGAAGAGCTAACAAAATGTATTTACACATCAAAAGCCACAACATGTACTAGATCGAATACCAACTAAGCTCTTAAAAGAGATATTCCCTGTAATCTCAAAACTGCTCAACTCCTGGCTATCCATAGGACAGGTCCCAAGAAAATGTTAAATGTCAGTTATCAAACCGCTTATTAAGAAGCCACAGCTTGATCTTGGAGACTAATTATAGACCGATTTCAAATCTGCTGTTTATGTCAAACATACTAGAAAAGAAAGTGTCCTCACAACTATGCTAATTTCTACAGAGAAATAGTATATATGAACAATTTCAGTCAGGATTTAGGCCCCATCACAGTACAGAGACTGCACTAATCAGAGTTACAAATGACTCGCTCTTATCATCTGATCGCGGCTGCATTTTTCTTCTAGTGTTTTTAGATCTTAGTGCTGCCTTCGACACCATAGATCACAATATGCTCTTGAATAGGCTTGCTAATTATGTTGGCATTAGTGGACTTGCATTAGCATGGTTTAGGTTATATTTAGCAGACCGCTAAAATCATTTCTGTGTAAATGTGGAATTGTCAAATCAAACAAAAGTTAAGTGTGGAGTGCCACAGGGATCAGTTTTAGGGCCTCTGCTTTTCTCCTTATATATGCTTCCCCTGGGAGATATTATCAGGAATCGTGGAATAAGTTTCCAGTGTTTTGCTGACATTACTCAACTTTATATTTCTTCAAAACCAAAAGATATTTCAACACTCTCCAAATTAGCAGAATGTCCACCTCAGAAATATTGCCAGGTTATGACACATGCTCTCTGTTGCTGATGCCAAAAAAATAAATGTAATGTATATTGTAATGCATTACTGGGAGGATGTCCTACTAGTTCAATAAATAAACTTCAATTAGTTCAAAATGCAGCAGACAGAGTGCTGAATAGAACCAAGAAATATGATCATATTAGCCCCATTTTTTCATCATTAAACTGGCTACCTGTTAAATTTCCAATGAATTTAAACATTTCGTTAACTATGTACAAAGCTTTGAATGGTCTAGCTCCGCAGTACTTAAGTGACCTTCTACCACGCTATATTCCATCACGTTCATTACGATCGCAAAATTCTGTTAATAGTACCTAGAATATCAAAATCCACAAAAGGAGGTAAATCCTTTTCCTATTTGACTCCTAAACTATGGAATAATCTCCCTAACACTGTTAGTTTACGTCTAGACTAAAGACTCATCTTTTTAGCCAGGCATACCTAATTTATCAATCAATTCACAATTAGGCTGATTTAGTTAGGTCTGCTGGAACCAGAAACATTTATCATGATCTATATATAAAAATTTTTTTAATGGCATCTACGCTAAAATTATTCTATGTGTTTCCCTGAATCCCGAGGTTACCAGAGCCGGCCAGATCCAGCTCCGTTCCTGCTTGATGTCGGACTCCACTACTACGTGTCTCTGAGTGACGACGACTGAATGCAGCCATGCCAACCAGACATCAATTCAGTCTATTATGATGGACTTCAGGGATGAACTGATGCCAACACCAACCATAACATTGTAAATGGAAAATGGTCTACACTTATATTGCTTTTTTTAACCTTAGAGTTTAACAAAGCGCACAGGGTATACTTAAAATGCCACTGCCCGAACCTTGGACTTAGGATAGACCTCATCGAAATCACCTGCCGGTTGAACTACAATGCACCTCACTGATCTCTGTCTGCATCACCTTGGTCTAAGGATGGACCACACTCTTAAAATGGAATACATACACAGACTATCAATGAATTGCCAACAAATATCTTCATCGGCCAACTAACAAAGGACAATGCATCTATGTGAACTTCTGCAGTTTATTCAGGATGAGCATCAAAGACATTAGTCATTAATCTTACAGTTCTCATAAAATCTTTGTTTAAACACTGACCCTTAACATTTACTTAGTTTACTCATTATAAACCATAATTTGCACTGCACACAAATAACTAATATTGGCATTACAGTATATTCATGCTGTTTAGCCAGAGGGGAACTGGCCCCCACAGTGAGCCTGGTTTCTCCCAAGGTCATTTTTCTCCATTAACCAACATCTTATGGAGTTTTGTGTTCCTTACCACAGTCGCCTTCGATTATTTATTTTTTAAACACAATTAAAAAATAATATTTAATCAAACAACACAATGATGACTCTGAGACTTTATGGATATTACAGTTTAATTTTCTGTTAATGCATGATCAGGGTGACATCAAACAAGTAGAGTGATGACATTAAATTGAACATAAGTTTATAATAAATGCAACAAATACAACTGATACTACAGTAAATTGAACATTGAACACAAATTTATGCTAAATAAGAAAGGATGCTAGGATTTAGATTTTGCAATGCTGATCCACCATTAAGACCAGCACTAAACCAGCATGGAAATTTACGCTGGTCTAGGCAGGTATTTTCAGTAGGGGGGGAATCCATAAGCTATGACATATCCATTACACCCTTGAGCAAAATATTTGACCTCAGATAGTTCCAGAAGAATTATTCCTGTTATTAGTGTCCTGCAAATGTCTTTGGATTAAATCTTTAGCTAAATAGTGATTAGTAATCCAAAACAAACCTTTTAAGTGATTATGTAACCACATTGATTTACAATTCATGGACCAGAAATGCTGTATCGCCTCGCTGAAATGCCTATAAATAGATCAGGTTCATGCCAAAGTGCCAAGCTGCATGTATTCTACTGCTTTATTGGTTCATTATAAAGTTGATGAATGGTACACTCCCATATATAGTATTTGGTAAATGTGCCCCATCTTTTGCAGTAACTACATTTTGCCAGGATGTGGAGCTATAAACCCTCTGCCATAATCTGGGCTAGATCGGAGTTAGTTTTGCTGCCTCTGCACAGAACTCCTATTCATAGCCATGCTAATCACCAAGGTAACAGTCACATGACATCCTCAACTCTATCCCATCCATCTCCTTTGCAAACACAGTCTCTTCAATTATTCATACTGTAATACTGCTCCCTGATTTCCGCATTGTTTGTACAGATCTCAGGCTAAGTGTTTGAGATGCCATGTTTCAGTACTCAGCTAGAAGAGAATGGAAAATTATATCTCTTATGAATGTATATGGTGAGACATCACCCACCAATCTGATTCCCATAACTCACAATTTATGCATTGTTGTATGTGTTGTTGTTGTTGTTGTTTAAAATACAGTAGGTTAAACGCATTTCTGTTTGGGGGTAATAATGACCATGATTGTATATTTTGGAATGCTCCATTAATCATTTCTGTACAGCTTTTCTGGTAATTTCTTATCAGACAATGAGCAGGAAAAGGCTCATTGTTTCTTTCACAAAGGATAATCGATTGTCCAAACAAATTGGGCTTTATATTAATTTCCCTCTAATGTGCCTCAATAATTGCCTTGTATTCACTGCCTTAGTCACAATGCTCCCTTCCGCCGATACAAACTGGATATCAGACATGTCTGATGTACTGGTGATGGGCTGCCTTTGATTGGTTGTTGTCTGGTGGAGGAACAAGTTTATGAATTAGTGATTTAAGTTCTTAGGGAGATGCTGTGGCTGCCAGACATTTGATTCCAACACAACTTAAAATAGTTAGGCCATCCACACTAATCCATTTTTGTTTCAGGACCAATGAAAGTCTCCATTTTCAGTGGAGGGAAAGTAGTGCGGATGAGAGGCATAAACGTAGTAAAATCAATGCTAAAAATCAATTGTTTGCGCTTAAGAAGCACATTTTATAATATCGTTGTTATCAGATTTTATTGCTGATTTGAAATATGTTATTTGAATGTAATCTAGACCAGTCTTTTTGGAGATTGTAGACTTTCACCTGTCAAATAGATAGGAGCCGTAATTGTATGACTAGAAAATAGCATTATATATAACGTGGGGCTGATGTATCATGGGTGATCCTAGTTCGAATCCTGGCTTATGAGGTCCTTTCCCAATCTCATTCCCACTCTTATCCCTCTCATTTCCTGTCACCTCTCTACTTTCCCTATCCCATTAAAGCCCCCCAAAAAACCATAAAAATTATTGAAAAAAAAGAAAAGAAAACAGCATTATGAATATGGCCGCAAAGTGACCTGACTTCCAATTAAGGGACTTTGGTGCTCTCTCTTCTCATGTTTAATAAAGAGAGTAATTATGCAGAGGTCAATGGAGAGTATACCCAAGCAGGATCTATTGCACAATAATACAGTGCTAAAGTGCTGAAATGATATAGGGCAGTGGCCTTAAAGTGCTTTTCTGCTAAAAGGCAGTTCTTATTTGCAACATATTACAAAAAGAAAACATAAACTGTTTTTATTCTTTTAGGAATATTCTGTGTTCAGTACAAGTTAAGATCAATCAACAGCATTTGTGGCATATTGTTGATAACGTCATGGTTTCTGTTGAAACCTCCGTTCCCCGAGGGAAGGAACGAGACGTTGTGTCAAATGAAGTGACACAAGGGGTCTTCCTGGGACGCTAAACGTACCTCTGAACATGAGAAAAGGCCAATGTCATGCTGGCAGACAGAATTTGCATGCCCCGCCCCAGACATACAGGTATAAAGGGAAGTGGGGCAGTGAGTGCCAGTCAGGATTTTGCACTGAGGAGCACGGCCGTTTGCAGTGGTAGGTCTAGTGCTGTGGCAGGAGGGACACAACATCTCCATCCTTCCCTCGGGGAAAGGAGGTTACAACAGTAACCATGACATTCCCCTTCTGTCACTCACTCGATGTTGTGTCGAATGAAGTGATACAAGGGGTCCCATATAAAAACGCCACGCACTGACCGTGTTACGTGCACTGCCGAGACAGGTGCAAGCAGGCTACTACGTGCTAGAGGCAACTGTGTCGGCTGCACGTAGCCCTCTCCAACACCCCCAAAGAGGTGTCACATACAGACCTTAGGTTCCCCACACCCCTGAGGGGGACATGCACTACATGACTAGCATGGGAGCAAGCCCGGCAGCCGCACCTTTTCTTTTACTATGTCTCTCACATAGGACGTGAAGCGGCTGGGGCTATTTTAACGCTATGAAATGCGTCGGAGAAGGCGGTATTTCCCAGTCCTATTCTTTCACGGGGAAAAGACCCTGTGGATGCCACATCTTGCCCAGTCTAGGGGGAGATAACATGTGGCAAATACACCACGAGTGTTGTGAAGCCTTACGTGGGAAATGGCACGGTGGTAGGTCCAGCCTAATGAGGGGGGACTCTACAAGCACGGCGAAGGGAAATGCGTGTCCGCTGACTGGGGAGTTTGCTTGAAAAGAGAACTAAGCCCATGGAGCCCGACTTGTGACTCGTAGTGGGTCTGGCCTCAAATTGCTCCACTGAATTTGCCGGCCAGAAGGCAAGGGAGGAGAAAATCCAAGGAGAGATGCTTAGTGGCTAACCTGGGATAGAAGGCACACTGGATCTATTTGGTGAAGGGCGCTGTTTGCAAGCGGAACACCTGGTCGGTTGTGCCGCGTTACCGAGTTCTACCTTTTTTTGCTCTGACCTGACAAAACACGGGACGGACCGACTCAACCCTGAGATTGTAAAATCTGGCAAAGCTATTGGTTGTGCCCAGCCCGCCGCTCTGCAGATGTCTGCTAAGGAGGTGCCAGGGGCCAGTGCCCACGAGGATGCTACACTTCTCGTAGGGTGTGCTCGAACCCGCAAGAGGGCGGGCACGGCCTGGGTGTGATAAGCTAAGGAACTAGCATCAACAACTCAGTAAGCTAATCTCTGTTTGGAGACGTCATTCCCTTTCCGCCATCTGCCAAAGCAGACAAGGATCTGCCCAGAACATCTAGAGCTGTGCGTGTAGTCCAAATAGATACGCAAAGCATGTACTGGACACAGCAATGAGAAGGCTGGGTCTGTCTGCTCCTGGGGCAGCTTGCTTGCAGGCTCATGACCTGATCCCTAAAGGGGGTTGTAGGAACCTTTGGCATGTAGGCCAGTCGCGGCCTCAGGATAACGTGAGAATTTGCCGGTCCGCCCGTTCTCGGGACACAAGTGGATCGCAACCACTCTATCCACCTGGGGAACCTCTGTGTACCCTTGGGCTGCCCCACCATCCAGGGTAATGAGAGCAGACGAGTGGAGGGGTCGGTTCCGGGCAGTAAAAGGTGCCCTCCACGACCGCGTCAGCTCACCACGCACTTCCGGGAAGAGCATAACCGGTGGGGGGTCTATGAGCGGTGCCCTGACCCGAGGAACCGATCGAGTAGCCGTGAGGGGGAACGGAAGTTTCCAGTCCTGCCTCGCACTCATTGCAGCCCAGGAAAGCATAGCGGACATCTGCGCGTCAGCCTCAGACTGGGCGAGCAGACCAGAAGGTGGCAGTATCAGACGCCACTGTGACGCTCTCCGATGCAGCGGCAATATTGTCATCCAATTCCAGGGGCTCAAGGGAGAATGCTGGCTGGCCCCGAGGCGAGCTGCACTCATCCCGAGCTCGGACGCATTCAAGCAAGCGTGCCAGGGGGCGGGTGGTTCGTTGGGATTTACCCGGAAAAACCGAGCCCGTCGTCATTTCCCAAATCACCTTCATCGCCAGCCAGGTCGTCCTCAATCCCGTGGGAAGAAGGAACGACGTGGGAGGCGGCTGAAGTGGCTTTCTCTCGTGAGAAAAGAAAGCCGCGACTGCAATGTTGCCATGGCTATGTTCTCGCACCGAGAGCATGAACCATTCATAAAATACTGCCTGCATGTGATCGCAGCCCAGGCACACGAGGAAGCTTTTATGACCGTCAGAAGTGGAGAGAAATCTTTAAAAAGACGCGTCCTGAAAAGGACGTTCAACGCCTGCTGTGTATTGCTCTTTTATGAGTGGGAACTCAAACTCTTTTAGAGGAAATAATCTCTTTTAGGAGGAGAAACAATCTTTCAGGCAATGAAAGCGTTGTCGAAGTGCCCAGGTGCGTGGACTTCACAGTGTGCAGAGAGAGAGAACGCCAGCTGGAAAAGAAAAACTCAAGATTACAGTGAGGCATTTACAATGGAAGTGAATTGTGCCAATTCCTGGAGAGTTTAAAGGCAGAAATGTGAAGCCTATAATTTTATAAAAGCACTTCTTCACTTTTCTGTTAAAACTCATAAATTATTTGAGCTGTAAAGTTGTTTAAATTAGTATTTTTTTTTTTGTGTTAATCAATATTGTGCCAAAAATGCTGTCAATTGAGCCAAAATATTCCTTCAAACACACCACGTTTAACACAATGAAAGCATACAAAATTTGCCAGTGTGAGCTTGCACCTCTGCGGATTTGAGTAAGTGCAGCAAAAAAGCTTCTACAGTATGTAATTTCGTCCACCCGCCAGAACACAATGCTTTGGGTCGCCGACGAAACGGTTTGCTCGTGAATGGACACTAATGAAAGCACCTGCAGGAAGCCTATTGCTAACCACCCTATTTTTGAGTGGCAAGCTCATTTGGAGACTTGACAATAGTGGCTGTTCCTTTGGCCCCTTCATATTTAATCACTGGAGCGTCAAAGAGATGATGGGTCACTTCTGTGGTTATAATGTACAAGAGTGAGATGAAAGGACTTAATCAGCCTCTATATTATCTGTCATTATCCAGCCCTCTCTCAATCAGCATCAGCTTGTGTGGAGGACACACCAAACTGGCCTGTCTGGAGAGAGATTGCTGTGTTTTCAAATGAGGATCTTCCTGGTATTTAGAAACAGCCCTTGAGGTCCATTGGCCTTATAGGATGATTTCCAAACTAATACTCATCTTTAATTGTGCACTTCTTAAGGTTTTATGCAGGGTTATAATAGTTTTTAAACATTTAATTTAGACTGTATTTCTATTACATCTTCAATTTTTCCTTTTAATATAATTTTCGTTTGACTAGTTTTTTTTCAGTTAAAGAAAAGTTCCAGATTTAATAAAAGTCAAGCTCAGTTGATGGCATTTGTGGCATAATGTTGGCAAAAATATTCTAAATAAATAATATATTGTTTTTCGTAATACAGTAATGTTGGCTCGTACTCGGTAACAGGAACTTTACAATGGAAGTGAATGGGGCCATATATGTTAAAATACTCTCTGTTACAAATGTATAGCCACAAAATGTAAACATTAAATGATTTAACATAATTTTAGTGTGATCAAATCCCAGATTTACAGGTTATACCAGATTACAGGGTTTACTGGCATTACGTCGTCATGACAACAAAGTAAAATTGGATATAACTTTACACAGATAAGGTTAGTTAGTAATTATATAATTTCAAAATCATATTAAAATGTCAAACATTTATGTCTTGTGCCAATAGTTAATAAACAGCTTGCATTGTTAGTGACTTACAACATTTTTATGGTAATCAACATTATGCCACAAATGCTGTAGATTGATCTTAACTTGTACTGAACCTGGAAAATTCTTTTAAGTTTTAGTTTTGCAGCATATTTTGTTTTCATTTTAGTTTTAATATTTGAAATGTTTAACTGAATTTAATTTCTCAGGGCCATCTAGTGTTATTGCGATCTAGTGGCATTTTATATTATATAATATTATAATATAAAATGCCACTAGATCGCATATATAATATTATATAATATGTTATTTTATCAATGCTAAGATCATATGAAAATCTGAATACTACTTAAGCCCAAAGTATACTTCGATTTTAACATGAACGTTTAGCGTCTGTGTACAGCCGAACGCGATCCTGTCAAAGTATACTCCATTTAACGGCCCACACATACACAGGCGGTTGGCGCATATGCGCTATGACCATACGAGGCACCGGACTATTTCTCTTCAGGAGTTTAGACCTATAAAGATGTCTGTTTTGAGTCCTTTAGACTCAAATTAAACATTTAGAGTTATCTCCACACTTCCTCACACACGTGCTCTTCACGTACTTATCCACTGTTGACGTTTTTACCTTTGTCTCCTGTTGTTTACTGGCGATTTCATCATCTAGCGCATCTTTGTGACAACAACAGCTCAAATGTGAGTCTTGCCACCTATTGGACCCACAAATTAGTGCACATAATTCCAGACTCATGCGCATTCTGCAGGTTCAAAGAGTGCTCTAGCACTCTGCTGATGACGAGAATTGCGTCACGCATCCTGTGTGCAAATGCTCAGGGTTCGCATTGGACCAAAGTATACTTTGGCCTTTACTTGATCTCAAGAACCCCCTGGGGGTTAATGCACACATTTGGTGCAGACGAAATTAATAATGGGTGCAAATACTTTTCTGAATAGTGTATTTCTTCAATGGCATCAGTACCTGTTTGCTTTTTAGTGTTCCTGCATCCAAGCTGTAAATCCATTCTATTGTCGTATCAGCCAGTGGAACATAAATGAAAAAAATACTACACATTCAAATCTGTCATCTACTGTAAGTGATGCATGAAGAATTTTGTCTGTCTTATGAAAGACAAAATTGTCTGAATAGAGCTGTAAGATGATGAAATGAAGGCAGTCTTTTGCAAAAAGGAGCACAGAGATGATGAACATGCCTGCTGCTCAGCACACTGTTTCAATGATACAGCATTTTCAACACCAAGCGATGCGCAATGGCTGTTAAATTGATTTCAAGAGGGTGTTAAACTGCAAAGCCATGAGATTGATTTGACATAGCCAAAGAGTTTGGAAGAAAAAGGTGTGTTCTAGATGTTTTAGATGTAAGCCATAAGCCAGTGACAAAACCCAAATGAGATGCATCTTAAGATGGAAAGGAGTAAGGAGAAAAGAGAAATTCAGTCCAATGACACACTCCAGAAGCATAGCCGCATTTGTTGAGTACAACAAGATTTGATTTCAATCCTTAGCAAAACAGGCAAATAAGTGAATAAACATTCTGCTGGAACACCAAATTAATGTATCACTGTTGGCTCAGTTTTAAAGCCAGTTTATCTGCCTTTTTAAATGCAAATGGTTGTGCTTGTTAACTCCATGTCATTAAGTGTGTTTTTCCAAGCGACACGTCTAAACCAGAGCTTTACAGGGGCATTTTTCAGTCACAGGTTTAAGGACTTTTGATCAGAACACAGTTGTTATTTCTCAATGGGGTGGGTTTGAAGTCCGGAGACACCAAATTATTTCTTAAGGACAATTAAATTCAAAATATTGTTTTGGAGAGCTTCTGAGGTTTGAACGCAGAAAAGAGGCAGTAATCCACATGAGATAAAATATAATTTGGTCCCATCGAGATTCGTGAATGAATTTTAGAGCCTTATCAAAATGCAGAAACTACTCCACCCTTTCCCAATTTCCTTACAACATACTTCATTTCCAAATATTACGACATACTTAATGAACTTAATTAAGTGCTTTTCTTTATGTTAAAGCCTTCAAGTGCTGTTGTTTTGATGAGAATATAAACTTATTCAAATATTTAAAAAATGTAGGCTTAACTGTTGTATAATTAAAATACTACTCGCTTAATCTCAGTAACCGTCTCTGTTATTGGACACTTTCACTCATTGATTAAAGTAATCATGGCTGACTGTGAATACTACATTTCTACAATGGCATCTGAAACTAAAAATTAGTGACTTTAATTGATGCTGCATCCAAACCAGTAGGTGTCACTGTAAGTCTGAGATGACACAAAGACAAAAGTTACTGAGTGCGCCTTTAAATCTTCTTAAATAATTAATTTACCATATCCAACAGTTCAGACTGTTGGCGTAAAGTCTGTTCCACTTCGCAATTTGCTTTGGCCAAGACCATCTACCTTGAGAGGTCGATAATGTACCTCATCTGTGTAAAGTGTTTTCCATGTATATTTATGCTTATTAGAGTATTGCATCCTTCCTGTCGCGTCCCCTGTATTGAAATCAGTTGCAAATCGAGTCTTCCTTGCACTTTGTGTGAGAAGCGCTATTTGAATGATGCGTGGAGTTGCTGCCTATGTAGAGCGTTCCAGATCGGCCTCTTAAGAGGCTTCATTTCAGTTAGGATGCTACCATACAAGACAGCTGCCTATGTAGGCAGGAGACAGTGAGGCAGCTGACTAAGTATTGGAACAGACACAAATTTTACAAGTGGACAGATAAAAGCCTGTGCACCCTGATTTATGAAAATCAAGCCAGCTAATGAATATCTAGATTAACAGTCTCAGGCTATAGACAACACCCATTGACTGGACATTTAAAATTATTATATTCCATCAAAAGTGTTTTATTCTGAGAGTAAAGGGTGACTGTTACCGAATGCAGATGTCTTGAGGTATGTTTTTTAAAATAGTTTTTCTAAAAACAATTCATGTGTGATGCTGAAAGCAGTGAGACTGTAAAAAAGATGGACGATGTACCTTCGCTCTTTTCCATTGGTGAGAACTGAAGCCGCCAGTGTCCCGATATGGCGCTGACATCTTGGGACTTGCGTCTGCGCAGTTGCGATTTCGGGACCAGATCTGCGCAGTAGTGAGCAGGAAGTAAAGCCGCGAAATCAAGGCCCCGCCCTCACTCTCGCTGAATCAATCGCAAGGACACGCCCCTGCACTTTTGACTTTTGACTTATGAAGGTGTGAAATAATTAATTATAGAAATTTAGATATTAAATTTAAAGCTCCAATCTCCTCAGTCCTCCGAAGATCCCGAAAAAAAGTCTGTTGGTGCTTCAGTGACTACTTCGCTCAGAGAACCTGTCAATCACAGCTGTCAATCATGATGTCACAGCAGCATTATTATAGCATCAAATAACTAAAAACAAACTTATTTTGTTAAAACACTTGAAATTACATCAACGTGATAGAAACTACGGTAAATGACAGAAACTATCTTTGGAAAAAAGATATATGAAGTGTAATTTAATTGTTTAGTTGGTCTCACGTCCCGTTGTATAACATGGGGAGGCGGGGTTTATGACCTATACTAGGACCAGTTACCAGGGGGCGATCGAGAGGTTTTGGCTTCACTTTTGAGGGCTTGTGCGGCACACTTGGTCGCAGTGGTCAAATATTGTCGTCAAAACACATTTGGTGTTAACTCCCCCTAAGAAAAGTTTCAAACACATGTGTTTCTATTTATCTGTGTTAATTTTTACACATTCTTTTTTGTCATTGTTTAGTCTTTCGACGTGATCTTCTAAACGAAGTTTAGTCCTTTTAATGACTAAAATTGCATTTAATTTTAATCAACAAATATATCATTAGCATAGAGTATTTAACAGTCTATTATTAAAATGACAAAAAGAAAACATGTCAAAATGTGACAGTCGAGACCTAAACCAAATATATGGGTCAAAAATAACAAATTAAACAAACATTTAGGAATTATATTTACTGTGTTGTTGATTCTGCATGTTTTTAAAAACTACATTTTCAATTAAATACATTTTCTGTTTTCACAGTGTATAGCGCATTGTTACAACAATGGCTTATTTACATGCAAGATTATGCGAGTTAAGTTATTATCTTGATGCATATTTTTCGTCTAGTCTTCGCTATTGTTAACAAATCACTGAATAAGTTGTCAACACACAAGCAAAAGAAACGGCCCATTCGCCATTGTTGCTAACATAAATCAAGCCACATTCAAACTCCAGCCCAGATCTGAAACTCCTTTGAAGAAATATTATCATAAGAGCCTCATCAGCCTTCTGGAAATTCAGGAACTTTTCACAGAGATGCTCTAGTCTTCTCAACTCTAATTTACCTGCTGTTTCTCAGCTCCTGTCGCTTGCTTGAATTAGCGGCTCTACCTGGGAGTCTGATGAAGAAAGCACAGCATACGCTGATGAAGCACAGACTGTGCGACTGAATGGCAGTGGATTGGCTGGTAATGAGGGTGGAGTGGCACGAGCTCCTGTTGGGTGTCAGATATTTAGTGGTGGGTTTTGTGCTGATGGAGACCCAAGCTGGTCAGTCGGCAAGTGCCTGGCAATGTGACTTTCCAGGTAGGGTGGTGGAAATCATTTTCACACTGCACACCTCTCACGCTGGGCTCTTAATTGCTGGAGATGAGGGCAAGATAGATCCGGAATACATTACCATTCGCCCACAGAGCGTGATTAATGGGCTGGTGGGATTTTCACAAACCGCTGGCTGAACGAGTGGAGTTGATATGGTTGCTGTTCATGAGGTCGAGGAGTGTGGGCTGTAGAAATCCCTCTGAATTTAATGAAAATGCTCACTCGAAATAGACACTCGTAGAGCCTTTGAACTCTACGCCCTACATAATCATTGCAAACAGAGAATAAGACTTGGGGCGAGAGAGTAAACTCTCCCTGTGTATAGTATGGCTGCAGAAAATTGTCTGGGACTCACCGATGGGGCTGGTTTGCCTCCTTTGGCAATACAGACCAGAGTGAGGTTCTGGGCCTGGTAGCGGCTGAATGGTGCTGGGGTGTTCTCTGCCACCACTGAGATGTTGTTAGGTGGAGCTGTGGAAGAAAGAAAAAGACAAGATTTGTGATTACCCACATAGTCACATGAGAATTAGACACGTTGCTACCAGAGGTGGAAAGTAACGAATTACAACTACTCTCGTTTCAGTACTTGAGTATTTTTTTTAGGTAGAAATAAATAATAGTACTTTTAATTGAGTTGAATAAAAATTAGGTATTCAACTTTGCTAAAATAATTTTTCACCACCATTACAAAGTACAAAAAAATACATAATATTTCAGAATTTTTGGGAAGAAGAAAGTCCAAAAGTCCATGACGGAAACCCGCAGGGTAAAGCAGCTCTCATAAACTGCCGCTGGTGTCGTCTCTTCTCTAGCTTATCCAAGACGTTCTGCCCTGCCACTATACAAGAACTGTAATACGGTGATTTTCAGCATATTTCAATTAATTCTGGAAAGGAGCCATTCATTCAGGTATGAGGGAACCATCTGAACATGTTTATCCACTGTTCAAACTTCACTTGTTGTTAAGGTATGCAATGTTTTAACTGTGTCAAATATTAACACAATGTGGTTTGACATATACAGTATGTGGGGATATCTTGCTAACTTGCTACTTCCTGTCTAAAACAAACTTTTTAAATACCATAGAAAGATACAATGCCAATAGTGTTGCAATTGAACAGGGACTCGGAGTAAAAATTTACAAAAATATCCCAGAAATTCAAAATATGGGGGCAAAAATGCCCACACAATGAGTTCCCATGTTTTATTAATAATATCTGATATCGTTACAATTACATACATTGCGATCTTTTTTGGAATTTTCACTGAACATTCTTTTTTTTCCCCCGCCATCCAGTTCCTCGCACCATTGCACGCACAGATGGGCTCTCCTCTTCTATCAATCTGCATCAGTTCGGTATGGTACTCCCGCAATAAATTCCAGAACTGTTCGCCCCTCTTGTTCAAAATAAACATTCCTTGTGGGTAACACTCTCGCTCACGGTGCTGTACTGTACTTAACTTCCTTGCCTCACCCGTTACAGGCCAAAAGTGTACAAGGGATGGATGTTATATAAAGAAGATATGATAAATCACAAAACATAATGTAACCAAATGCTACAATTTACTTAATAATAATATTACGAATATTATATTAATTATATATTAATGAACTCAATTTGTTAAATAACCATAATGTTAATTAATACTGTGTGGCAGGGCGGAGGGTGGGGCCGGGTCGTGATCCTACACACCCGGTCCCGTATTAGGCTAATTATGCCTCCGTGAGGTTTAAAGGCTGACTGCAGAGGGCCGTGCGGCAGAGAGAGATCATTAGCGGACATGTCCGTCATATGTGTTTGTTTATGTTGTCTTTTAAGTTTCTCATTAAACTATCATTTATATCGTCAAGCCGGTTCTCGCCTCCTCCTTGCCCATCCTTTAACTGTGTTACACACTGTATTATTACAACAGTAATACAATAATACATATACAGAACAGCCACTTTTAGGGTTTGAATCAATCAAATCTCTCACTAAACACGGCGTGAAATGTTTATTTCTGCCTTATTTTATTTAGTTGGCATGTAGAAGTTGATAACAGTAATCTCATTCCATATCTGGATAATTACTGCAATATCATATAGGGTACATTTCCTCTTTGATATTGCATATATTAGTTTTGTACAGTATGTTAACTTAATAGCTTAAATACTTGGACAAACGTGAATGAGAATAAACCTGAAACAGGAAACAATGCACATTATATAGTTTAGAGATGATTTAGAGACATTTAGATTGTTACAGATTGCTATTTCTATTTAACCCTTGTGTGTCAATAAAATAATTTCTCAGAGGTCCTTTGAGGACACGTCAAAAAACGTCATGGTTACTGTTGTAACCTCCATTCCCCGAGGGAAGGAACGAGACGTTGTGTCGAATGAAGTGACACAAGGGGTCTTCCTGGGATGCCAAATGTACCTCTGAACCTGAGAAAAGGGCCAATGTCAAGTTGGCAGACAGAATTTGCATGCCCCGCCCCGGACATACGGGTATAAAGGGAAGCGGGGCAGCGACACAATGTCTTGTTCCTTCCCTCGGGGAACGGAGGTTACAACAGTAACCATGACGTTCCCCTTCTGTCACTCACTCGACGTTGTGTCGAATGAAGTGACACAAGGGGTCCCATATAAAAATGCCACGCACTGACTGTTACGTGAACTGACGAGACAGGTGTAAGCTGGCTATGCATGCTAGAGGCACCAGTGTCGGCTGCAAGTAGCCCTCCCCAACGCCACCAAAGAGATGTCACATACAGACCTTAGGTACCCCGCACCCCTGAGGGGGGGAACAGGTGCTACATGACTAGCACGGGAGCAAGCCCATTCCAGATGGTAGGTCCAGCCTAATGAGGGGGGACTCTACAAGCACGGCGACCAGGGCAGCGGGGCTGCCCAAGGGAAACGCGAGTCCGCCGACAGGGGACCGTATCGTGAGAAATACATCACGGGTAGTTTGCCTGAAAAGGGAACTAAGCCCGTGGAGCCCGACCCCAGTACAGAGCACCTGTGACTCGTAGTGGGTCTGGACGCAAATTGCTCCGCTGAATCCACAGGCCAGAAGGCAAGGGAGGAGAACATTTAGTGAGCGATGCTTAGTGGCTAACCTGGGATACAAGGCGCACTGGATCAACTCGATGAAGGCAGCTGTGTGCAAGCGGAACACCGGGTCGGTTGTGCCACGTTACCGAGTTCTACCGGCTCGGACCTGACAAAACACGGGACGAGACCGACTCAACCCTGACATTGTACAATCTGGCAAAAGGTATTGGGTGTTGCCCAGCCTGCTGCTCTGCAGATGTCTGCTAAGGAGGTGCCATGGGCCACGTGGATGCCACACTTCTCGTAGAGCAAGGGGGCGGGCACGGCCTGGGTGTGATAAGCTAAGGAAATGGCATCAACGACCCAGTGAGCAAACCTCTGTTTGGAGACGGCGTTCTCAGTTGACTCATATGTTTAACAACACTACCAGCTTTGGCCAGTGGGGGCAGATGTAAAAATGTCAGTAAGCAAACACCAATTTCAGTAGCAAACCTGTCAACAAATACACAGTGAGATCAGTCTGCTTAGATTGCAGAAAAAAAAGCAAACTAAGCAGAATATACAATGTGTTTAAGAATATGTCAGTTACTTGCTAACAATGTAAATTCTGTCACTTGAGCTTCTCTAGTCTGTAGGACACTTTGTAGCAGCCTGGGACCTCATAAACATTACTTTGTTTCATAGCTGAGTAATAAAAACCTGTGCACCCTGACTCACGGAAAATGAATAAAGCCAGTCAATCAAATCTGAGGTTGCGATTTTGGTGACAGCTGACATTTTTACATGGAATATTCATCATTGGCTGTATGAAATGGAATATTAGCAATCTACTAACTGAATACTGCACAGCAAAACATATTTAATTTTTTTGTTAGTAGTAGTACATAAAACAAAGCATTAAGGCATGGTCACATTTATGTTTGAACAATGAAATAACAGCTCATCAAAAACACTCATTTCAATAGGAAACTGCGTGATCAGGACTATCACCTGATTGGTTACCGGTGGAGTATTTTTGAGTAAAATTTCTTTGGGTTTTTAGTGTATGTAATTTATGTATTTGTCAAAGAAAATTGTATGTCCCTGTGGGATAGACATTAAAAAAAAAAAAAAATATTTGAAGGCATACAAAAATATAAACTTGATTCAAAGGGCAAAAAAAAAAAAGGTTTATTATTCTTACCCTATTATTCTTAGAGCAAATAGCTTTTTCTTGTTTTAAGCATAAACCCTACCAAATTCTGTATGCTACTTAATATCATGTCACTTTGCTTCTAAAGTATTTTTTAAAAAAATGTTTATACATTTTTACAGAAAAGAGAAAAAGAGAAAAATAAAATTGTAAACAGTACAATGCTACACTGTTGTCACATGACCTCATCATATTGCACTTTTATTCAGTGAGTGGCTAGTTATCATTTTGGATAGAGAGAAAAAAAAAAACTTTTGCATTTTAATTCAGTTTTGTGTAAAAATGTCTTAACTTACCAGTCTGATGAGTCAAGAAAACATTGCAAAAAATGAAAGCATATATATTGTTCGGTAACGAAGAAGAAAAGGCTTGTGAATACAAAAGAATGAGACATCTATGAGACATTCTGAGGCACTTTGACCATGCCCATCAATATTAGCTGCATATGAAGACTCTGAAGTCTTGAGCATATCCAATGCCCTTTCATGTGCAGATGTACAGCATGGAGTGTTGCATGGCTGGAGCTCCTCAAGCTTGTCAAGGTATATTTATTCCATCAACGGAAGCCTGGTTGTTCACATGGGCCAGCTCCGAGCAAAGACGAAATTATACCAAGAACTCTTTAAGAAAAAGGGGAAGGAAGTGAAAGACTAGAAGATGAGATGAGTATGGTAGGACCTCAGGGACCTTCAGCTCTGGGTTTTTTGGTCTGCAAAAACCCTGACTCCTCACAGTGAAATGAGATACAACCACCTACGATTCAAAACCTCAAGCGCATGGTCCTGGGGGTGCTCTTATAATGCACTGCATTATAAATCATCAGTCATAAAGGCTGTGTGTGCAAGACAGAGGTTGGTTAAGATGGAGTGTGAAGTCTTATGCATATGATATCCAGGAGTGTAAAGTAACGAATTACTGTAATTAAGTAGTTTTTTCCAGGAATTGTACTTTAATAAGTAGTTTATACTTTTACTTGAGTTCATTTTAAGTGCTGTAACTGTACTATTACAGCACTATTTTCCCTCCTACTGTGTTCGCTACTTCCCTGTCCTGATTTTATTTTTATCTATGAATATGATTGGCTAGGGAGAGTCTCGTGACTCCCGTCAAATCAAATCACACATAAAAAACTTGAACGGCAGCTGCAGATCTGGCACCAACTGTGGAGGAGGCCTCAAGCACAGTTCAACACCTAAAAGGACTTTTTGCAATGAAAGAGGTCAATTGCATGATTGTGTCGTGTGAGCTTAACTTGCTCAAGCCAGATATCAGCATTAATCCTGCCTCTAATTTGAAGAAACATATCGAGGTAAATTTAATATGTCTGCTTACTAGATTCTGTGTGTCTATGAATTATCCTGTAATTTAACTATATATCACTGATATTATTGGGCTGATATGAGAGATTAAGGCAATGTTATCAATAGGGCTGGACAATAAAACAATCTTGATGTTTATCTGAAAATAAAAAGAGAGATTGATATAGATGATAAACTTTTGAGTAATTTTCTATACTTAGCCTATATTCTACATCTAGAACAAGGGTGTTCACTACATCAATCGCGATAGCAAGAGCACCACTGGTTGGTTGATCTAGATAAAATATAAAAGATTGACTTTTATTTCCTAACGTCTCTAGCTGCGCTTTTTGATTGACAGGCGGCTGCTGGCTAATGTTTGAGCACTATTGCCTATATATATTTGAGCGTCTAAATGATCAAATACACTTTATAATTCCGCCAATGCCCATCTTGATGATTCATTAATGTAAATGCAGTTGGTTTGGTCTACAGTGAGCGTAAACAGTGGGACAGAAATTGCATTGCATCAAAATGTTGGACTTGAAGTTTACATGTTACCGAACAGGTGTGGGTGAGAAACAGATCAATATTTAAGTAAATTTTTACTAGAACTTCTTCACCCTGCCCAGTAGATGGCAATATGCATGAAGAATGTGAATCACCAAAAACAAAAGAAGAAGAAAGTGAAAGTTAAAGTGGAGATTGACTGAGCAGGGAGGAGAATTTATAGTAAAAATATACTTAAATATTGATCCGTTTCTCACCCAACCTATCATACCTCTTCTGAACACATGGATTAGGCTACATATATGCTGATTTATGTGATTTTTGGAGCTTCACTTAGCATTGTATGAACCAAAAGAGCTATAGATATTCTTCTAAAAATCTTAATTTGTGTTCTGCTGAAGAAATACACATCCGGGATAGCATAAGGGTGAGTAAATGATATATATGATCATTTTTGTGTGAATTATTCCTTTGAAGCCCGATGTGGCCCCTGTACCAAACCACTGCTCTACACCCTCTATTGTGCGGGACATAACACACAAAGTGACCCTGCTTTTTTAGTGGGTTTTCATAATTTTATATTTAATTTTTTTTGGCATTCCTTGCATTGTTTTGAACATGTTTTATCTGCAATAGTAACTCTCTCTTGTTGGCATTAAGGAAAATTTTGACCCTACACATAAACTGATTTTAATTTAATTGTTTCAAGCATTATGATATTGAAAATAACTTATCTTAAATTCATTTCTGTAATCATGTCGCCCTTTTATTTATTTTTTTAAATAATATTCATGTAGTGTTTACATTATCGTAGATACAGTAAGTGATGTATTTTAAAAGTTGTCAATCACAAACACCTATAAAATACCTATATTTTGGCCCACGAGTATGCCAAGACATCGGAAAAGCAGGAGCGTGTTACTTGCGTGCCTGTAGGGATCCATGGGGAAGATGAAGATGGACTTCCTGGTACTGACATCTGAGCTTTTAACATACGTAAAGGATCTGAAGCAGGAGAGCTTGAAAACAAAGCCCTTCCCTGTTCCCCACTTGAGACATTTAAGCCTACCTGTCAGCAAGAATTAGCTGACTTTATCAGCTGTTCAGGGATGAAAAGGGGTCGTGGGTGGTTTTATCACATCTGCATTTTTTACTAGCTCCTATCGATTTATGATTCCCTGTCAACGCACCAACATAGGAGGGAATTGACTATTCAGACAGCTGCATTATCCCATAAAACACTTCTGCAAACTCTCTTTCACACCCTGCTGAGAGAAAAATGATGTTGCTGCTACACGGTCTCAAATTATTTAGGGGGCCTGTGCTGTCTCAGATTTTTGTGCCAAGTGGATTTTGAAGGCAACTTCTAAAATCATACAGTTAGATCTTTGATAATTAGGCTACATGATTATTGTAGTAAATCGGTCATTTACTGTACATGTCTACAATTGGTCAAGTCAATCCAGTTGCTCATTGCTCAGATCATTTGCTCCAAACTGAAAATTCATCATCATTAACCCACCTAATGATGCTCGAAACTTGGTTGAACATTTTCACGTACAATTTAATTATTTTTAAATTATAGTTATCTCAAACGAGAAAAAGGATACTTAACAAAATGCATAGTGATCACTACACAGCAAAAATAATTTCTTACACTTTATTTTTGTTTTGTTTTCCAGTAAATAATTATGTAAGATATGGTATTTAGTCTTGTTTACAGAGAAACCAAACTTGTGAGGTTAATGCTTAAAACAAGAAAATGTGTCTATCTATCTGTCTGTCTCTCTGTCTATATATCTATACTGGTGACTTTTGCTGTTTCAGAAGGAAATGTATATATAATTCACCAAAGTGACAGGCCCCAATTACAGCATCCATCACTCCAACACCTTATCCTTGAGCAATCATGCTAAATTGCTAATTTTGTATTAGAAAATCACTTGCCATTATATCAAACGCAGTTGAAAGCTATTTGGGTTCGTCAAATGAAGCTTAAAATTGTCTTTGTGTTTCTTTTTGAGTTGCCACAGTATGCAATAGCATGTCTTAAAGTTAATATTAGGTCAAAAATGG
Source organism: Xyrauchen texanus (assembly GCF_025860055.1). NCBI lineage: Eukaryota > Metazoa > Chordata > Actinopteri > Cypriniformes > Catostomidae > Xyrauchen > Xyrauchen texanus. The sequence continues at coordinate 33,486,375 of NC_068314.1, forward strand.
CAAAAAGGAAACAGCTTTCTCTAGACACTCATCATTCAATCATTGTTTTGAGGAATGAAGGCTATACGATGCTCGAAACTGCCAAAAAAAAAAAAAAATTCAGACAAAGCTGTACACTGCAGTCTTCAAAGACAAAGGACAACTGTCTCTAACAAGGACAGAAAGAGATGTGGAAGGTCAGATGTACAACTAAACAAGAGGATAAGTACATCAGAGTCTCTAGTTTGAGAAATAGACGCCTCACATGTCCTCCGCTGACAGCTTCATTGAATTCTACCCACTCAACACCAGTTTCATGTACAGTAAAGAGAAGACTCAGGAGGCCTTATGGGAAGAATTGCAAAGAAAGAGACACTTTTGAAACAGAAAAACAAAAAGAAATGGTTCGAGTGGGCAAAGAAACACAGACATTGGACAATAGATAATTGGAAAGAGTGTTATGGATCTTAACCCAATTAAGCTTTTGTGGTATAATTTTGACTGTAAGGTGCGTGAGAAGTGCCCGACAAGACAGTCACATCTATGGCAAGTGCTACAGGAAGTGTGAGGTGAAATGTCACCTGAGTATCTGGACAAACTGACCGCTGGAATAACAAGGATCTGCAAAGCTGTCATTGCTGCACATGGAGGATTTTTTTTATGAGAACTCTTTGAAGTAATTTTTCATGTTAATAATGTCCTGACTATATATTGTGATCAGTTGAATGTCACTTTGATGAATAAGAGTACCTATTTCTTTCCATAAGAGCAAAATCTGTACATTAGTCCAAATTTTTGGCCACCAGTATATATATATATATATATATATATATATATGCATTAATTATGTGTTATTATATACTACAAGAGAGCTAGTTCTTGTGCTCCCTCAAAAATCATTGATGCATGCTGCTCCTGTATTGAAGTGATATCAGTAAAGAGGGTTAAAAAAAAGAGATCAGCTGTGAATCTCTTGATCAATAAAGCTTGCATAGTAAACAGGCAGAGGAAGAAAAAGAAATGGTGTATCAGGAGAGCAGCATGTGTAATAACGTTTTGTCTCTTTAGGTCTAAATCTATCTGCCACTCTCCAATAAATGCACAATAGAAATTAATTGATTAAAGCAAAAGGGGTGGAGGGAATGTGTGATGGCCTCAGAGCATTTGTTTCCTCACCTCTTAATTGTTTATTGATGCCAGAAGAAAGGAAGGAAATTAACCTTAGTGCACACTATTAGCTCTGTGGGACACAGAGACTTGTCCTAAATTGAAGAATGATATGCTGTCCCTTGATTCCATGGATGGGACTATAAGACGCTCCTGTGTGCACAAACACAGCGACACAACCAGGAAGCTGAATGCTGTCCCTGAATTGATAGCATCCTAGAGCCATAAAAGAGAATGTTGAATGTTGTGTTTGCTAAATGCTCAGAGTGGTCTTGATGGATGAGACCCTAAGGTGTCTGTTTATAGCAGTGGCTAGTCAAGGCTAATTAACCATGTGCTCTCACAACTGCTTCATCAAATGAGCCAATACAAACCAATGCCAGACAGAGAAATCTAGGGCTCATATTCTCTGAATTGGGCCGACTGGATTCCTGCTTTACGCAATCATTCCACTACTAAATTGAACTTGATATCCAAACTCTCAATTATTTAAAGATCAGGAGACAAAATGATAGCAAGCTTGATTACAAAATGATTATAGAGGGCTACTGTGCAAGGTAATGTTCTCCTGCTATGCTAGTAGGCCTCCCATTTTAGTTCATTTCCAAAAGTGCCCATGCTGCCCTACAAAGGCAAAATGCAGTAACTATGGCAAAGCTGAAACTGAGAAAAACTACACAATTGCTGCAATTTGACATTCCATTATCTCTGAATTTGGTTTAAGTCAAAACCCCTCTGCACCAGGACAGATCATAGCCTAAGGCCAATAGCACATTAATTCCTTTGAGTTTGAAACCTCCATTTTAAATTTTCAAAAGTCATCACTTTCCAAAGTATGCGGTCCTAGAGAGCATTTTCAAAAGTCTCAGTTTTGGGTGGAGGAAAATGCAGTAAATGTAGCAAAATCAATGCGTTTTGAAACGAAAACGTATTAGAGTGGATGTGGCCAAAAAGACCTGATTTTAGTCAATTTCGACAAAATTTCCAGTTACCAGTTTGGTCTCATAGAATCATGCTACTATGCCAACATTTTTCCAAAATAATTTTTACTTGGCTCGTTGTACGTATTGAGGCAGTTTCCTGGGGAACCTGGTAAACACTACCGGAGTTACAACAACAACGATTTAACAACAGTTATTGACTTTCACACAAATCCCCAGTAAAACTGCAGATAATCAGTCCATATTCATGCAGTTTATGCTCTGTTCCTCAGACGGTGCAATCTAATGACATCAAAACCCTACTATAGCACTTAACTTATAAGGTGATACATTTTAATGTTTGCATTACATAACCAACTACATTTACCAGCTTATTAAAGTTCCATCAAGTTGTGTGGTATCTCAACTGATAGAGCACTGCACTTGCAATGTAAAGGACCAGGGTATGATTCCCTAACAGCACGCAAATAGACACATGAGTCGAAAGTGTCATCACAAAATGACCTGGTTGCTTCAGCAATTGCGTTTAACATGTAAGGAACCATGTAAGTCATTTACCAAAAATGTCCCCATATTTTGTGTGTTGTTGTGTTTCAAAATGTGTCACACCACAATAGATAACATAATGCAATTACGCATTGCATTCTCGATGTTGACGCAAGGGGTGCTATAGCGACATTAGTGTGCACTGTCCACTTCTATGGTGAGATTTCTCTTTCAAGTTAACTGCTGTCTTGACAGAGCATCATTTTGAAGAGAATAATGCAGAACAAGTATGCTGAAGTCAATGGAAGCGCAGCGTAGTTCTAGTGGGAAGACTAGCAGCTGTACATCATCACATCATTAGCTGGGTAATTCCTAGCCAATCGCATGTAAGCCATTGCTTTATAAGTCTGCTCACAATCTATCACATTGCTGTTTCAGTGTGCTAACACGGCAACCTCCACCACCCCACCACCACCAGTTGAGCCCCGTCCCGCATGGGGGTAGGCTCCTCGCCCCTGCCTCCTATCTCCGGCAGGATATGACGGTTCCGGGTACAACTCCCTCGGACCGCCGGACGGGGCCTACGCCAAAGAGAGAGACATTACTTCCTGTTTTACATTTATCAAATAAATGGCATCTTAAACTTCACTCAAGCCTGTGTGTCTTCCCGATAGAAATATATTTATAACAACTTACCTGAATAATAACAAATCCATGTGTACTTTTGAAGGTAACTCCAATCGCCCCCTTGAGTACTGAGGTTTGTTGCTGTTACAGTAATGAATAAACGCACGTTGTGTTGGCAAAACGCTCGCCTTTTCATACACATACTTTCATAAAGTACAGTACGTGATATAAGTATTTTATCTTCAAATGATGAACAATGAAAAATAATACTTAACCAGTATACAAAAATACAGACTGATACTAAACTACAAAGGCAGTCTGTGGGTTTATTATGGCACTCATCTCTATTCTACTGTTTTGCATTGGAGAATAATTACAGATGTTGTCGGTAGGGAAATCTAAACAGCCACGACATCAGAATAATCATTGATGGAATATTTGAAACAATTAAAGGCTGTGGCTGCCATGCCTGAAACACTTCAATACCTTGTTTAACCCTTTAACGGATTAGGAATATTGTTTGATGAGATGACATTACAGCTTTTCACACTAAATTTGAAGGTTTAATGAGTGCTTTGAAAAATGTTGCACATTGCAAGAGGAAACTCATCGAGCAATTTCAAAGAACTGGGCAGTTTGTCTACTTACTATTTGTCTCCTTTCAGTGAATGTCGTTGGTCATATTACCAAACAAAAATCCTACAAAAACTGATATATTTCCAAAAACAAACCCAGTCCCAGGGAGTCATTGTAATTCTCAAATGATCATGCTGGAAAATAATCACCGCTGCTGTGACCACCCACAATTCTATTCTTTCAGTAAACAGTGGTTTCATAGAAGAAAGACACAAACAGTCATATAAGCTACAGTATATCAGTACAAACAATTTTTTTTTTTAGGAGAACCACTATAAATATCTAACTAGTCTTCACTAACCCTGAGGTAAATCACTGTCATTTCACTTTACAGCACTCAGATGAAGCCTTAAAAAAATCCCAATAAATAAATATGATTGATTGGTTGACGGATTAAGAAAAGTTTCTTACTGAGCATTTCTGTCTTATTTTATGGTAAAAATACCTTAAACATCCTTAAAACAAGAAAGGATTACTCGAGAAGCTGAATGGCATAAGATAATAAGTCTTGTTTTCAGAAAAATCAAACGAAATTTTAAATTTTAGACTTAAAATCTAAATTATTTTCTAATGCTCTCTGATTGTATAAAAAGGCTTTGTTTGTCTTCAGATGACTGCCCTTAACAACTCAGATGCTGGTGCGACCATCTGTATAACTTGGTGGCACCGGTCTTACCACTCAAATTTTAGTCTAGAGCCCTGACTATCCAACAAAATTTGGGAATATCTATGTAGTAGGCAAATCAAGTAAAGCAGTTGAAAAATGGCCATCCCGAATTAAAAATGGCCATTGATTGTGAAACGCCCATTTTTTGTTCTGCAGAGACAACAGTCAACCATTGTCTGCAAATGAATTGTATTTGGCTATAAAGGAGGATATGCAGTGCTTTTAAAGCATCCATCAATCCATCAATCTTCAATAGCCGCTTGTCCTATGTGGGGTCGTAGGGAGTGCTGGGGCCTATCCTAGCTTTCAAAAACACCCAGGACAGGTGACCAGTCCATCACATGGCTAAGACACACAGACATACTGTACACATTCACACCCATGGTCAATTTAGCACTCTCCAATTTAATTGATCTGCATGTTTTTGGACTCTGGGGGAAACCGGAGGACACCCACACGGACACGGGAGGAACATGCAAACATGCCCATTTTTTAAGCTCTACAACCTTTCTGAGATGCTTGTCCCTATCATTGGACCATGTTTGTATACATTTCTACATATCTCCTTTTAAAAGAGCATGCAATAAATGTTCCACTTTTCTCCCACCTCCAACCCTTTCCCCTCAGAAAAAGTGTGTCAACCATTTTCCTCCCTCTCATAATCCATACCGCAGAGCCATTCATCCTAATAGGAGCAGCCATATTCCTTTTGCAGCATGACAGCCTGAAGCACCATTATATTGCACTCCTTTTAAATTACAGCAAAAAACTTTTCCCAACTTTTTCCTTCATGAGGAATGGGGCTCGCATTTAGTGGCAGGTTCCCTGGAGACAGATCTCGCTGACCTGGTAATTAAAGGATTTAGTGGCCCTTTGAAACAGGGGAAGGAGGGGTGCCTACTTCTCTTCTCTCTTCTCTCGCCCTCCTCTGACATCTGTTACTAAGATCTAATGGGACTTCAGTCAAAACACAGAGGACAGAGGTCAAAACTGTCTCTCTTTCAGTGAAAGTATTTTCCAGCTAACTTTCCAAATAGAGTATTTATGTGCCTTTTTTATAGTCAGTACAAGTTTGGTTCTCAAGACTAATCAGCCGATGTTTATGCAGGTCTTAAGGCATCTAACAAGACTTCTTCAAGCTGTTTATCAACATTTTTAATAGGAAGGTAATGATATGTTCTGCTTAGAAGATGTACTGAGTCTATTGCAGAAAACACACCGCAGAAGACAAGCCGCAGAGCTTGGATGGCACATTTGCGTGGTCAGAATTTTTTCGCTGTCAGAATTGTTTTTATCCAAATAAAGTCACACAAATAGCTCCCTTACATGCTACTACATGTTACTGCCCTGACCACAAGCACATATATTGAACACATATGTTGATGAACTAATGTAGAGAGCATAAATGGGGAGCTTATGTTTTGACCAGCAAATACCGAAAATAAACGATATGCAGAAAACTCAGTAATGAAGCTTGGAATTCAAACGTAGTGAAAAAAGCCACACGGAGAACAAAGGCCCCATTGTTTAGAAAGCTTCATGGTCCTATACTAATAAAGTAATTAATAGTTCCAGTGACCTATAGTAATACAAATCTCTCCACTGTAATGATGACAGATGACTCTGATAAAATGAAACATGTGATATAGCTGAATATGATATAATACCGTGATTTGATAATGTCTTGTATTTGAGCACAATTTACATTGTGCTGTTGAAATGCAATACATAAATGTATTGAGCAATGATTACCGCTAGGTGTCAGAGGACACGTAGCAATGATGATGCGTCCAATTTTAGTAAACGCAAATGTGGACATACGAGAAAAGAAAACAGAGTGATTGACGAGCGAAAGGAGCGAAAACACAATGCAAGACGCATCATCTTGATGGATGATCGGACCCCATGCATTCAAGTACTTGTGCGTTAAGACATGCATGAATATTGGAACCTGCTTCCCAAATAGAAGAACACTCAGGCACGCAAACACTGTGGTAACATTTGAGGTACCAAGTGCCACGAAAAAAAAGCTAAAATTGCGGTTGTAGTGAGGCACTTGCAATGGAAGTGAATGGGGCGAATCAATAAATGTTTATATACTCATTGTTTCTAAAGTATAGACACAAGATTTAAACAATATTACAATTATTTTATGTGTAAAGATACTGTATATACAATTTTGCAACTTTGTTGCCATGATGTAACACCGCAAACCATAAAACAACCATAAATATGCCAACTTAAACAACTTTACAGCTCAAATTATTAAGAGTTTAAACAGAAAAATTTTTTTTTGTGCTTTTATAAAATTCTAAGCTTCACATTTCTGCCTTTAAACCCTCAAAAAATTTGCCCCATTCACTTCAATTGTAAGCGCCTCACTATAACCCAGATTTGGCTTTTTTTGTGGGGGAGGGGGGCAAGTCAAATAATTCTTCTTATTATTATTATTTTTCTGTGGTAATCAACATTATACCACAAATGCTGCTGATTAAGCTTAACTTGTATTGAACATGAAATAGTCCTTTAAAATCAATATGAATACATAAGGGACATTTTATATTTTTTTGGTAGATTCCCCATTATCTTTTGCCTTTACCATTTCATTTGGAATGGTCAATAGCAACAAGTGTTTCATGTACTATTTCAGTTACTGAGGTAATAAAAACTGCATAAATAAGCCAATAAATTAATTAAAAGTATTTTAAAGGCATAGCTCACCCCCAAAAAATTATTCTGTCATTATTTACTCAAACATGTATGACTTTTTTCAGTGAAAAACAAAAGGAGATGTTAGGCAGAATGTTTAGCCAGTCACCTTTACTTTCATTGTATGGAGGAAGAAAAGAAAAAAAACAATGAAAGTGAATAGTGACTTCGGACATAAATCACTAACAAAGTCCTCAAAATCTCCATCAGTGTTCCTCAGAAGTTAGAGGTTTGGACAGCATTAGGGTGATGACAGAATTGTCATTGCTAGGTAAATCATCCCTTAAAGTAGCATGTTTCTAAGTTTTAAGCATAATTATGTACTGGAAAATGGAAATGTCTAGCTGTATTTTCTATTTCTTCTTATGGATTCAGAATTTGTAACAGTAGATTACTTATTCAAGGTCTTATTCACTCCTCCATGAGGATTCATTCTTTAGAGATCATTTGATGTTTCCTCCATGTGAAGTAAACACAAGTATGAGAACATCTGAAAGGCACTGTATTATTCACCGTCTTGAATGAAATAACAGTTCATTTTTGAAAAGAGGAAGAACAGATACTTTTATTCAGTTTGAACCCAGACACACAGACTCACTCTACAATTCGCCAAGTAAACTAGTCTACAGACCCCGGCATCAGAAAACTCCAACATGTCATCTGAAGAAAACAACAACATACCATGTACATACAATCTCTTTTGAGAGCCCTGATTGACACACTCAAATGCTTCCGCTGCCATGTGGATTCAATCAAAATCATTGCCATAGAATGAGCCTCTACTGTATCCATTGGATATTATTAGCTATTCTCGACTCAGATGAAAGTTATGGGTATGCCTTAACAAAATCTGTACCGGTCATGGTAAATGTGCTGATTCTCTGCATAAGTGGGGAAAAACATCTTCCCTACAGTACGACTGTGGCGCACCAAACCAAACAATCCATCACATCGCCACTGAATGTCACCTCCGATCCTATCAGGGAAATTGGGTTGATTTTATGGAGACAGTACCATCTGCGTTAGAATGGATCAAACAACTGGACATTGATATATGATCATTTTAACTATTCTGTTATATTGTTTCTTTTACATGCCATATTTTGGATCATATGCGCTTACACAATATACTAAACAATCCCTTTATACCGCATGTAAGCTATATGCTAAAAAAAAGCAATTCTAGAAAATAAATGTGCTGCAAGCAATTTCAGGCACTTTGCTAACTTTTGCCATTTTTATTTAACTTCAAACCCATTCTCCAAAAACAAATGAACAAAACCGATGACAGCAAACCTCAAGGAGGTCTATAATACCTGTAGAGAACTAACTGTAATCATTCCCATTTATCTCAATGGCGGTATGTCACCTGAATGCCGCCATTTTTGCCTCTTTGCCTCAGTTCCTAAAATGTTGAGTCAATAACCAGAGGCCAGATTCTCTCAAATTTTTTTAAGAGAAATAAAAACATTCTCACACTCTCAGAAAAACATAGCACTGTTTAATGTACAAAGCAGTCACTGGGGTGGTACCTGTGTTTTGGGTACATCTGCAGCTATTTGCACCCCAATCGTCTGTGGAACTACAGAAATATACAACGAAATAAGTAGTAGGTGTCACTGTAGTGGCATTTGGTGTAAAGGCGGTGTGAATGTGCACTGTTGTTCTAGCAACCTTGGTTCGAACCCACGTTTTGCCCTACTCTTTTTCCCATCGTACTTCCTGTTTCCACTTTTAATATTTCCTTTAATACTACTTAATACTGCAGAGAATGGTTTGATCCGGAGGCATAGTCTGTCGATCGCACACCATTCCCGTGGCTCGCCATCGCTTGTGTGTAAACTGCATCATTGCTTTACTATAGTAATATTGTAGTTACCATGTTTTGAGGCAGAAACCAATGTTTTAATGCAGTTAACCATGGTGTTAGTAATATGGTGGTAATATAGTAACCATGGCTCATTTTACGTTTACTGTAAATTTATAAAATAAAATACTGTGGTGAAACCATGGTTACTGTACTGTAAGGTAAGGTTAAGGTTAGGTTTAGAGTAGGGGTTAATGTAGTGTGTCTGTGGGACTCTAATTAAACACATTAAACACACTGCAGTAATTCCCATACCGTATGTTAGCATTTAAATATGGGTGGAATTAGTATTTACCATTATTTGCACCAGTGTTGGGTTTGCACTGGGGTCTAAATAGCATATACCTGACCCAATATGATATTCAATTATTTAGAGCAACATCTGCCGATACCCATAGTTTGGTGTTTCTGCTTTTTATATGATACCTGGTTTCAAATCACTAATACTCAATTACACAACTTTGAAATTCAAATACTATAATAAGAAGTTAATTTAAATAATATCTTCATTTATAACTTCACAAATTGTCTAACAAGTTTTCCTATCCACTTAAGATTGACAAGAAATAAAAACATTTTAAACAATCAGCCTAGGTCCGATATATAATCATATGCATATAATCGCTTTTATTGGCCGACACCAATGGTTAGCCGATAAATTGGTGCATCTCTAAAATAAAGATTACTATACATCTAAAGAAAGAAATGCTTTCAATCCTGAAACACAAGCAAGTTGCAAATTTGCAGGAAAAAGTCTAAAACCATTATTCAGCACCGCATCTGGAATCTGGATACCAATAACACCTTGCACGAATTCCAGCAGGGAGCCTATGAAAACAAAAAATCAAAGCTCGAATTCCTCTACGGGGAAGAAAAGGTTCTGAAATGAGCAGTAGCGAGAAGCTTTGAGACTGAAGTCAGCCCTTTGAAATAGCGTTCCCAAGACGAGTAGTGCCATGAGATAAAAGGCTCTAGAGCACTTTTTAATCACATTGCCCATTGTGCTTTTAGCATTTGCATTTGCCCCACGCCCTTTTCATTTGCATTCATCATTACCATGCTGTCGGCTCTTATCGAGGTTGCTCTCTTAGGGGAGGAAGGAAGCAGCTTGCTGTCGAAAGGGGGGCTCTGCAGTGGCTTGAGCCGGAGGGCTGCAGGGGCTCCAAATGCACTTTGCCTGTCGGGTGGAAGACGGAACTGTCAGACTGTGCCAAACGCTGGTGTCACTTTGTACAAGTTCACCAGTTATAGAGCTCATTAATCATGCTGATGTCATTAGTTGATGTTGGTTTCCAAATGGGCACGCATGCGCACCCATCTGGATCCATCCACCCGTATGGTTTCGATCACCCTGTGGTAAAGACCCTCAGCTGTGCTCTGCTTTTGTTCAAAGCTGCACTTCTATGGATACTTGGACTTCATCAAAGCGCTCTGATGCTGAACTTCAAGGCAGAGGGCTATTGTTATTTAAATGTCACGTTAAACAGATAATTCTCGAAGGCTAAACTTTCCTCCAAGTTTCTTCCATTCAAGAGAAGCGAGACGATGCATTGAATCGTCCTCGGTCTTACTTGGAAGCGTTCCTCCAACTTAAGCTCAGTCACACAAAAGCGATTCTCCCGAGCCTGTTTCCATATGATAGGAAATAAGATGCGTCATGGGTATATGCAGCTTTGCTGTCACTTTCTTTTCTTTGAAACCCTCGGCTGCTAAAAGTAGCCTTGGGCTCGGAACACAACAGCTTTAATGGAGACGAGTGGGATGTGAGAGAGGATTTAAAGGAAAACAACTGAGTGAGGGAAAGGGTGTAGGAGAGAATAGAGGCAGATGGTCGCCCAGTGCCCGCCACAGCTTCTGTAATGCCACAGCGGGCACCCACAGCCCTAAAGTCGCCGCTTATCTGATGGGGGGCTGCCATCACAATCTGCTCCGATTTGGCCTCTCCTACCCTTCCTTATAGGCTGTTGGATAATTTAAAGAGGCCCTACACTCCAGTTCCTTTAAGGTTCCCCAGAGGCTCTGGAGTCTCAGACAAATTGGTTGATCAGTGCGGTCGTAAGGCCTGGTCCAGACACTTTTTTTTTATCGCCTAATTTACTGACCAGGGAAAAATTTGGCCATAAACTTTTATGAGGCCGAGGAGAGTTAGACCAACCATCATTAAATTCTCAGAGCTGTCCTATAGTAACACATGCCATCTGAGCAAACTCCCCTTACGGTTTTATAGAGCAGTGACATCACGAAACCAGAAAACAGATGCTTCCAAGCCCCCAACCTGTCAGTATATAAGCAAAAGCTTTAGAGGTACAGCTGAACTTACCATATTTCAGAACATCACGCCAAGAGGCTTGGTGTGGCCCACACAGGAATTAGACAGATGGAGAATGATGATATTCTGAAAGCTTCCAACCAGCAGAAAGCTCCATTTGCTTGCCCAAGAGCACAGACCCAGTTTTACTGAGTGTTGAGTAAGTGTAGAGTATTCCACTCCGGGGCCAGCATGACAAACAAATACAAGCCTTGCCAGTAGATCCTTTTCCCAATGAGCAATTTATAAGAGCTGGTTTCAAAAGGATGTTTACATAGAATCTGCCTGGAAAGTACGGAAAGGTCTAGTATTATTAACCCACAATTAATTATAACAGTTCTAATGATGTATAAGTGGCTGTAGCAAAATGAAACAGAAATGAGTCAGAACATCTACTACTTTAACGTTTAAGCTGTGGTAGATATATTTGCATGGCATAGCATAGAACTGCTGTACGTTATTTACAAGTGAAAGTGATAAAGAAACATTTTGTGATTGGAAAATTTGGAAATTGGAAGTAATTTGGAAATTTTGAGTAGGACAGATTTTTAAAACAAGTCAAGACGAGAATTTATTTTTATTTAGGGGTTATTTGTTTGGTTGTTCACATTTGCCGAGCAACATAACAACTTGCTGATTTAAAGGAATACGGTTCAATACAAGTTAATCTCCAAACACAAAAGTTAAGCTCCATTGACAGGATTTGTGGCATAATCTTGATTACTACAAACATTTATTTGGACTAGTCCTTCCTTTTCTTTAAAAAATAAATACAAAATCTGGGTTACAGTGATTCACTTACAATGGAAGTGAATGGGGGTCAATCCGTAAATGCTAAAATACTCACTATTTCAAAAGTATAGCTGCAAGATGTAAACAATATGTGTGTTAATATGATTTTAGTGTGATCAAATTGCTTAATTAAATGTTGATTTATACAAATACAATTGTTCATTGTTAGTTCATGTTACTTTATTATGCATTAACTAATAAAAATGTTTATTTAAAAAAAATAATGTATATTTACAGTATATTGCCATTAACATTAATCAAGGTTTTAAAACATGGTGAAAAGTACGAGTCCTGTTCATTGTTATAGCAGATAACTAATGTTAATAAATACAACCTGAGACACGTCTCTATCTCTTTTATGAAGGAGGACGCGGGAGGCGGGCAAACAATCCAGCGTAAATCTTTTTTATTCATACACATTTCAGTCTACAACAATGGTTTGCTTTTCAGCACAACATAAACCCCGCCGCCCACATCACCTCTTTTTAAAGTGTTACCAAAAGTACTGCATTACATTAATGAGAATTCAGGAGTAAAATGTGATTAATTGTCATGAATGTAATGTCACAATGCAACTATTTATAATGTTCTTAAAACAGGGATAATTGTCTTCATGCAAAATATAATTTCTCTTCAGTTTTTTTTTCAGGGTGAAATTTGGTTGTGAAATGTTTTGGTTCAACAAACTCTAGTTAACCTCCTCCTTCTCCAGAGAAAAAAAAACACAGCTCTATCTTGATCCAGCCTTTGATGTCATGCTGACGCTTAATAATTTATCATGAACTTGAGCATGACAAGATGTTCCATACAGAGACGTTCCTTTTCCAAGCTGATGGTGAGTGTGCCAGTTGGCATTAATGCTCGCCAAGTGTCTGTATGTTGTTATGGTGTATCTGCAGTGTGTGTATGGCAGACTAATCTCTACAAGGTCAATGTTGATTTAAAAGACAAAGAAAAAACAGCCTGCATCATATCAGCAGGGCAACAGGACATTAGAGCTTTCAGAAACAGCAGAAAAATAAATTAATTTCAAATCACTGTTTGGAAGGATTAGACAGAGTTGGAGGCTTTAGGGTTGCGTTCTTAGATGGAAAGGGTCAGGGGCAAGCATTGGTGCACAACACTTAACTGCGACCAAACATAACAGGTATTTAATGTCTAAATTTAGAAGCTCTGTAGTCTTGAGACAAAGTATGATTCATTAAATGGTGTTTAACAGAGAGAAAAGCAACAAAAATAAGGGTTTGGAACTAATTGCTCCTTTATCAATTACTCTGAAGAACATTCACATGGCACCTTCCCTCATTATTTTCTCATTGTTCCTCATTTCACAGAAAGGTTGACCAAGGCTTGTACAAAGGAACAGTAAATAGCAGGGGACATAATTACTGGTGGCACACCAAAGAAGTGCAAGGTGTTCAGCTCTGTGTGAGGAATGTGGTTCCTGAGTATTGAACAATGTGAGAGAAAGTGATCAGAGCACTACACTGTGCAGATCTGAGTCCCCGCAGGTGTTTTTGGCAGTGCAGATCTCAACCTCTGCCAGCACCGGCCACATGGTGGACACAGTTAACCTGCTTAAATCAACACCACAGTCCAGTCAATGCAGTACTAACAAGCTCTGCTGTTAGTGCACTCAGAAATTAGAAAAGTTTTAAGTAATAACCTATTACTTTTTCAAATCACATACACTCATACAGTATCAGTAGTCTAATAAAAGCTGATTTATATTTAAAATAGGGCTGTCGATTTAACGTGTTAATTCAGTGCTATTCATTTTATACAAAATAACGTGTTAAAAAAAATAACACAATTAATCGCAATGCCCCCGTATCATAATAAGGAAGATTCCTGAGAAATGCAAGCTTGTAGTACCACCTGTTTACTCCAGAGGGCAGTAAGTGAAACTTCAGCTGTGTGGCAACGTGCAGTTTATACAGTGAAGAAAGAAATCATCCAGCACAACACAAACACTTGATGGAGCGCAAATTCGAACTAAGGGATCTCACGTATTAAACTATATTTATCTTTACACTGTGACCTAAACATTTTATGTTTATTACGCAACGCACCTGAGACGCTACACAAGCATGTCTGACGCAGGTGTAAATTGATGGGTCCTTAAACAAGCCCTCATAATAAATCTCGAACTGAATGAGAAATTCACTTGTGAAATGGATATCTGTGAACTGTGTGCCAATGATTGGCTTATGTTCAATAATATGGAAGTAAACAATACATTGTATTCTAAAGCCGCTTTTTGTATTGTCTTATCAATGATTAACTCTTCTGCCACAAGAATGTAATGCATTTTAATTATCTGAATATTTTTATTATAATATATATATATATATATATATATATATATATATATATATATATATATATATATATATATATATTGTTTTAATATTTAACGATAACTATGTATAATTATATATTGATATAAATATGTATAATCATTATATATTGAATTATTGGTATATGAGGGGCTTTCTCAGCAAATATTTGAATATGCGATTAATCACGATTAATTAATCGGGACACCATGTAATTAATTCGATAAAACATTTTAAGCCCTATTTTAAACGCAAGTGTCCTGGCTCTTGCAAATTCCTTGGGTACATTTTTATATATTACTAATTGTTTTCAGGGTTATATCTTTGAATAGTTGGTACTTATGCATCTGGATGGACCAAAACAAAACATTTTTCAATAACCTAACCAAGACAGACTGATCGATCACACACAGGGTTCCAGAGTCCCAGGTGCTCTTCTTGCATGCGTGCACATGCATGAGTGCAGCCGGCAACAAGACAGAGTGTGGGTACTGAATTGAGTCTGTATTTGGTGTTATCGATCATGTTGAATGACCGATCTCATTAATTACTATTTCTATATATAATACTCAATATTAAAATCTATTTATAATTTAGTATCATACTTGATACTGGAGCACTGGTGTTTTTGACATCACTACAACTTGAAACATTCAATGCTTTACTGAACACATTCAGGGCTTAAGCCCCGGTTGCCCACCCCTAGCACCGCCAACTGGCGTAGCTTAACATTTTATCTTCCCTTTCCCCAAAAAATAAAAACAGAGTGACTATTATGCAAAAAAAGACTATTTTATAACACATTAGGTTAAACTGTATTCTCATAACTAGTTTAGAGTTAACAGTCTTTTCTTTTGACCATTTGCGGTTTTCTTTTCGAAAATTGTTTGTTGCCGACAACTTTAACTCTTCAAAACAGCAATACCATAAGCTTTGAGATTTTTAAAATGCTTCTGAAAAATCCACATGTCAGTATTATTCCAAATTTCATTAAATAGGCTTTCATAAAATTGATATAATTGACAAATACAGTTTTAGCTTTAAATAAAATTTTATAGTGTTGTGATTCATCTCGGAGCTGGTTGGTTTAGTTCAAGGCTCAGAGCTCTTTTTTTACATTTGAATGATAAAATATTCCCCAATATTTTATTTCCCCAGCATGCTATTCCAAGAGCAGAGAACCTTGATTTGCTCATCACATACATCTCTGCTCCATATTTAAAGAGATGGGAATATATTATTTGTAGCTGAAATACATATTAATTGTTGCTGAAAATATTGGTATTTAACTGCTTTGATATCCCACATGTATATACATTTATTTTCTCCACTTCAACTACTATTCACAAGCTGAAGTGAAAGCTAATTTATTCCTGAATTTCTGTTCAGGAATATTTTACCCACTTTCACAGCTACTGGTTGCTCAATTATTATGCGGTTGAGGGCTTGTGTTTGAAGAAACCAGATTGCTCTGTTATGTTGCAAATAAGCTATTAGCAAGGGACGGAAAACGACTTCCTCTCCAGTCCAACCTCTAATAAACACACTGATGGGCAGGACCTCTCCCCGTTCCCCCCGCTCCAAATTTTAATGAATAAACATGGATATTCCAAACTTGATTTTTGGTTTCTAATTAAAACAGAGTTCTGCGCCAGCACTGAAGTTTGTTTCAGTTTTCAAGATGCTTCGATGTTCTGGTACTGAGCATGGTAGATTATTTTAAAGTGCCACTGTTGTATCAATAACACAGATCATTTGGTCTTGGAACAATTTGTTTGAGTTCATCGAGAAATGATTGATTGAACTATTGAAGACATTGGTATGCTGGCAAATCTAAGCACAGTTTGAGGCATTGTTGAGTCCTCTTCTGAAACACTAGAGGAGACACGTGTGATATTACTGGAGTCTTCTCAAGAAAAACATGTGAGAAGCAGGAGACTTAAATAAAATTATATTAACCTTGTGTGAACCAATGTCCTCATGCTTTTTGTCTTTGTTATGCGAAATGCATAATTTAATTTCATTTAAACTGACTGTTCTCAGTTCAGGACATTCTGGGTTGTTATGAAAGAGTTAAACATTTGGGTCATGTGACAAAACAACATGGCACCGAAACACAGAGGAGTTTGTCTATGGAGAAACACCAACAAAACAACATCTGGTATGAAACATTGTTAAGTTTTTTTATTGAAACCTGTCTGAGTCAAATATATAGTCTCTAGTTTCATTCGATTTGCAATTTTTTTTAAATTTCATTGATATATCGTGAAAGGGCACAATGGTAAACACTATGACCAAAGACGTGGACAGTAGGACTATTTTTTCCCCTAAAAATCCTGTTTTCACTGTGCATTATCATTTATGCATTTGGCAGATGCTTTTATCTAAAGCGACTTACAGTGCACTTATTACAGGGATAATCCCCCCGGAGCAACCTGGAGTTAAGTGCCTTGCTCAAGGACACAATGGTGGTGGCCATGCAGTTCGAACCAGCGACCTTCTGATTAACAGCCCTGTGCTTTAGCCACTACGCCACCATTATCACATCAAGAATTAATAGGTTTATCCTAAAGCTGACAAATGTTGCTTTCAGAGGCTTTATATGGAGTTAGTTTGAAAATGTGTTGCATTTCAAACTGTTCTGAGACAGTGCAGACAGACAGTACACTGGAGGTTGAGTCATTCACTAAATAGCGAGCATTCAATAGCTATCCTGTGCTGTCAAGTGCATACACTCCAAACCTCTAGTTTAAAAGTTCAGTTTCAGGCTGCATGGGACAATGATAATCAGAACATAGATTCAGAATGTATAATGTATAATTATATTTTAACATGGTTGGCAGTGATTGGTTGATGCTTGCTATTACTTTGAGTCAGAATTATTTATGCTAATTTCTGATTGGTTAAATGCTTCAGCACTGGCTTTGCTTGACTGTGCAAAGAGAGAACATTGATATTTTGTTGCCAGTTATAAATCAAAAATGGAAATGAAAAATGCACAAAGCAGTCGTATTTGGGTCTCAAATGGTTGAATATCATACGGAATTTCTATTGGTTGTTGTTTAATAGGCTTTTTTGTTTTTTTTATCAACTGCAATATTTAAGACAATTGCTTACATCCATCCAAACATTCCACGGCATGTATATATCATCATATAGAACTTATAGAGATATAGAGATTTCATTTCCCTATGTGTCTCATGGTATTTGGGCACAGTCACAGGGATTGTATTGAAAGTCTTATTTCAAAGCTCTAGGAGTCTGTCACCATCATCTTTTGAGTGTTCCATAGAATAAGGGGGGCTATTTTCCACATGGGATATTCTCAATGCAGTAGATTGCCAAATAAGCTAAATTTAATCTGAGAGGCTGCCTGTGGACATGAGTCATTTTTTTTCTAAAAATGTCTTTCATCACTGTATGGATATAGCCATCCATACAGTACATTTTAAATGGCCTGGTAGCCCAGAAGTTATCCTTTTATTAAAGCTGATTTGTGTGATATTTGCAAAGTTTAAATATTTTCTATACAGTCAACTGTTGGTTCAGCCAATGGCATGAGTTTGGGGCAGGACTACCTATTTGTCCAAACCAGAGTGTTCAAGCATGAAAATGCACAATGTTATGTTAATAAAATCAAATGAATTCATTTATGTGCAGTTCTCACATAAATTGGCCAGACTGATTGGATTTGCATCAGTGCTTTTTCCTTCATGCTTACAGATGTAGCGAGCTTTTTATTTCAAATTGAAAATGTGATACTAGGAATTTTGTATTCCAGTTATTACAATTTTGAATCTTCCCCTTTCTATTCCCCAAAACGTTAACCTTTGACTTGGAGTCATTTTTTTTCATAAATTCATTTGGTGCCGCTGCCACAGCTGGCACACAGCAGCTTTAAGAAAGTCTGGAGGCCATGAAGACTGTGGAATGCAACTGGAGGCAATAGAAAAATATATTTCTCAAAATTCTAAATGTACAATGGGAGTTAAAACTGGCAGTTTATAAAGACATGCACTCATTAAGTATCTATAAAGACTTGATTGTATGAACATCTGATAAACAGGTTTCTTGAGTGTCCAGTGCCTGTTAGCATGAGCCAAAATTAGTCTGTCCAGCTTGCTACTCAGTGGGTAGATGCTAAAACGCTGACATTTAATAAGTGTTGTTATTTGTAACTCATTAAATGGCAAGAAGCCATTCATCAACAGGTCAGCATGCTTCCGGTGATGTCTCGTTTGCATAAAACATTAAAATAATTATTCATACTTATTTCCATATATTAAAAGACAACAAGGAAAACTCAAACAAACAAAATCTCAAGAGACCCTTGAAAGTTAAAAACAGAACTGCTCAGGCCTGTATCTGTATCTGTATATGGGCCGTAGCAAAGATTTCTGGGCCCTTTACCTATAAAAAAAAATACAGTTTTGAATTTGTTGTGGGCCCCCCTGGAATTTTGGGCCCCTAGAATCATTTCAACATTTCACCCCACTAGCTACGGCCCTGCTTTAGATTACTGTAAAGGTAAATTTGACTTTGACACAACTTAATAAAGTAAGCTAATACAGAAGTTCTATATAAGGGCTAGTGGTTAAATATCTGGGATGGGAACCCAGATATTGGTTTGAACCCTAAAAGGGACTGTTCACCTGTTGCACTGGATAAAGTGTCTGCTAAATATCTATTCATGTACAGATGTTACCAGTCCAAAATGGCCTTTTTTCCGCAGCTATTGCCACGGTAAATGTGCACTTGCTTCTCGAAAGCAGTAAGTGTCACTTTAACCATTTATAAAGGCGATACCTGAACACACCAAAGCTTATGCTTGTGAGTAATATTTTGCTATTGCTACTGGGAAATAACTCATATATTCTTACTTTAAACACAGGTCACCCTTCTGCATATGACAGCACCGTTTCAATGCGCCCTTCACCTTATCGCGGCCCCCTTCAACATATCGCCGGTGGCCAATTTTGGCATATTGTGGCCGGCACACTGGGAAAAGTCCCCGGTTCTCCCGATGGCTCTGCTAATAATAGTAGGTTAACAAATCACACTTTCTACACATTTAACAAAGGTGCAAAAAGTGGTCATTTGCACGCGAGTCTCACATGTTACTTGAATACAATGCCGTTAATCAGTCACCAGGAATGCATAATAACCCATATCTCAACCAGGGCTGGACTGCTAATCTGGCATACCGGGCATTTTGAGGGCAATCAGGGGTGGACTGGCCATCGGGAGAACCGAGCGGGTCAATGTGTCGGCCGCGAAACGGGCCAAATGGGCCGCCATAAGCTAAAATGAGCCGCCGCGTTATGTTGAGAAGAACAGCGAACACCCCCCGCTTAATACATTTTGGGCCAGTTGCTATGTAAAACCCCCGGCCGATTTCTCTTCCCAGACCAGCCCTAATCCCAACCCTAAACCTAATCACGAAAATGTAAACATTTAATTTAATTTAATTTAATTTAATTTGACCAATTGTCACACATTATACATACATTTCTGCATATACATGGTGAAATTATTTATTTTTCACATA
Source organism: Xyrauchen texanus (assembly GCF_025860055.1). Taxonomy (NCBI): domain Eukaryota; kingdom Metazoa; phylum Chordata; class Actinopteri; order Cypriniformes; family Catostomidae; genus Xyrauchen; species Xyrauchen texanus. The sequence continues at coordinate 33,506,441 of NC_068314.1, forward strand.
TCCCAGCTAAGCTGGGGTCAGAGTGCAGGGTCAGCCATGATACGGCGCCCCTGGAGCAGATAGGTTCAAGGGCCTTGCTCAAGGGCCCAACAGTGGTGTCTTGGTGGTGTTGGGGCTTGAACCCACGACCTTCTGATCAGTAACCCAGAGCCTTAACCGCTGAGCCACCACTGCCCTTTTCATGTTTGAGTGAAAAAACAACCTCCGAAATGCGATTAAGTGAGCGCGACTTCCTCGTGTACGGGATCGGGATCAGAACCCCTGTCTTGGAGGTTGCTCAGTAGCATCACAGGAGAAGGTAAACACAATTGAATTGATGCAAAGATGTCTGATGGGACATGGCTCGTGTCAGTATCTTTGCAAAAATGGGGTCAATGTCAGGGTACTGAAACATTCGGTAGCAACATGCCGAGTACCAGTGTGATAATGTTGAATGGTCAGAGAAAGGGTGGAAAATGAGAAACTAAATTATTGTTTTTGTTACAAGAAACCTGTACTGACAAAGGGGGGACCTCATGAGGGGGAGGGGGGTACAAATGATGATGAAAAGGATGAAATGGCACCTTTAAAGGACAGGGATATATCTCCTCCAGTATTCAGTATCTCCATTAATCAACTTTGTTTTTATCGCCATAGGCTTTTGCCAACAGCTACTGTAGCTGCAGGGCTTCACTTCAGGTTTATTTAATGCTGTCACTCAAGCTGTTTACTGGCATTAACATTCCTATGCTCAGTTTAAATGAGAGCAGTGAGATCAGAACAGTGCTCCATATTCAGTAGGTTGTATATTGACTGAGATACTCCAATTGTTATCCTAGTAAATGCCATTCACGTATACATGCATATACAACTGTATACTCAAATTTGGACGCAGACCAAAATGTCTCTGTTGCCCGACATCATAAAGCATGCTGACATTCTAATTGCGCCATGCGATTCCTGATACAACTCGCTTGCATCTTCCCTTGTCACTGAAAGGACGTACTTGGCAGGTGCCAAGTATCATTTAGCTGATTTAAAAGGGTGATGATGGGCACATTATGCCATTTGTTGGTTTGTTTACAGCCAAACACAGCTGAGGCTGGTCTACAAGTTCGCCTCCAGGCTCAGCGGTGCAAAATTACAAATGAGACAAAACCACATGTTTAGAAGGTCACGGAAATTATAAAAAGCTTGATTTCATTAAATCAAAAGACCAGAACTAATAGAGAAAGGGTCTGACTAATTGTCAGAACTCAAGTGCGTTATCATTATGATGTTTCATTTTTGAATCTGACCGCCGACATATTATAAACGATCTATCGATTAATGTGCCGTACATATGAACAAAGGGACTCTGACATAGTGCAGCTGGTGTTAAGGTAACCATAGTTCTGTTGAGTAATATCCTGTCATGAATAGATAACAAGTTTGGCAACAATAACTTCCTGAGTGGTGCCAGGAAAAAAAGGGGGCATAATGTATCACCATCTACCTTTTTAAAACACCACCAGCCTCCACCGGGACTTAAAATAATAGCACTCTGTATAGATGCATATCCAAATTCCGCCATAAGGACACGGATTCCAGAGCATTAATCACAGACAAAGCTAAACAGACACTGTGCTTTGTCTTTTCTGTTCAGCAGACCACAGAAACTGTCCAGAGATAACCTCCCATGTTCCAACAGAAATAGTTCTGCTATAACTGTAACTCAGGTGGAGACCTTGTTTCCATCCTACAATCGCTAAGTCACAATAGGTTAGAGGAAGCAACTTGGTGCTTTCGGGCAAAGTCACATTCAACGGAATGAAGAGAGGGAGTCTGTAAGGTGTCATCGACAGTCGAGTGTCCCCTTGCCAAAACTCTTTATTTGCATCAAACTCACTATTTTCCAGAAATAGCTGACACATTTTTTTTGCCAGAGGGATTTGCCAGAACACTACATATACTATATATATAGGTGTTTCTTCAACTTCGGGCAATGTCATGTCCCATGGCTTGATTTTTATTCAAACGGATGGATTTCTACCATTTCTTTTTTATATTAAGGTCATATTTAAACTGAACTGGAAACTTTTAACCAGCCAATTTGTCATTTATTTTTGGTACATTTTAAAATATATTTAAGCCCTGTTCCAGATACAGACATGACACATAAAACTATGATAATATAAAGAAAAAGTAAAATATACAGAAACCAATATTTATTGTTTAAAAATGATCTTTTCTATCAATGAAAAAAAAAAAAACATCATACCCCATACATATATTTGCCCTAAATATATGAACTTTTTCAGGACACTGCATTTTAAAGATAATTTTGTAAAAATCCAAATAAATTTACAGGTCTTTATTGTAAGACAATCTTGTTATAGCCTAGGCCATCTTTATGTAGAGCAACAATTCTTTTTTTCAGATCCTCAGAGAGTCAAATTAAAAAATGTTCATCAGAAATTTACTTGAGAAAGAGTGAAAAATACCCACCATAAAACGTACTCATAAAAGTATTTTTCTTTTTCCAAAAAGATACTCAAGTAAATGTAACAGAGTAAATTTGGCGCATTACTACCCACTTCTGGTGATGCATGTACATACTGTACACTGTTGGACATTGTTTTGTCCAACAAATTGACTAATTGACTAGTGAGTTTAGTGAGAAATAGTGAGACTCACCGACAAGCGCCATCTCCTTCTGACATTTTTGCATCAGCTCATGCTTGTTTACCTTCCCCTGTAGCGCAACCGGAAGTGCATTGTGTTAGCAGCATGGGAGACCATATATAACATATGCATTCCTCTTCAATGGATTACAGCCTGTACATCTCAAAAAACGAATTTCACAACTTGCTTTTGGTGCCCCTCTGTTACAACACTTACCGCTTTGGCCACTGGGGGCAGTGTTTCTCATTTCGGTAAACTCAGACCAATTCTAGCTAAAATAATCTTAACCAACTGTATCCGATTTCACTGTTGGATCAGTATGGATAAATGTCAAATATAGTATTTTGAATTCAGTTAATTAAATCCAGACAATGTACAGTTCACTTTTTGCCTGAATTGGAAGGAGACAGATGTTTCATCCACGTGGTACAGTATGTTTTACAGAAATGAAATAAGAGTGTATCACACTTCCATAAGCTGACACTCTTGTATGCAAAGACATTCAAATGCATTCCAACAGGTGACGTTAAACACGACATGGATAAAAAAATTAATAAATAAATAAAATAAAAACAAGTGGCTATATAATCCATTCTCAAGGAGGCTCATTACAAATATATCTCCCCTCACTGCCAGCCTGCCTCAGCATCCAGACGGTACATGGCTTTTCCATTTAGTCAATTAGAAAAACACCAGTCTGGTGGGAGAGAGTTGTTCTGGAACATCCCTGATGGAGTTATGGGAGGAGCTATGCCACATCCAATGTGCATTCCAGCTCCTCTTCTCCAATTTTTATTCAAATTTGGGAAACCTGGCAGAGTGAAAACAAATCCATTAGCTACATGCCTTTGAGCGGCGTCCATGAGTCCCTGAACCCATATTGCTAGCCTATGTGCAAGCATGTGTGTGCGTGTGTGAGAGAGTGAATATTTGTGTGTGTCACCGCCAGGCAACAGCTGCCACTGTGAAACACACATTGGGACTGACTCCAAAAATCTGTCTGCCTCACATATTAATTTCAAACCGCCGCCTCTAAAGGTTGGCACATGACGTGTCATTCTCTATAGCGACACATTCCCTTTGAGAGACAGAATCTGGACTTTGTTGAGCTGTGATGTGGTGGGGTGAGAACTTTAGGGCACACAAGAGAATTGGCAGAGATTAATGTGTGTTACGTTTTGCATTATGAGTCGAGTTCACGCATGCATGTGGAGTCAAGGGAAACAACAAAGCTAAGCTGAAGCATTCATGCATACAATATACTCACAGAATCAAGGATAGGATCTGACATACTTGCTGTATGCTATGCATTATATATACTTGTGCTCATATGATTACACACCATATGCAGAATAGATGATTAGATGTATTTATTTATTTTTATTAAAGATAGAAATTTACATTCTGATTGCATGCATTCAAAGATGTTGTAAAATTATTATGAACACACACCTTGGTTCCCTTCCGAGGGAACTCGCACTGCGTCGTTGAAAACGACTCGTTGGGGAACGCTCCTTAGCGTGCGCCTCTGAAGTATGAATGAAACTATTCCAATCTTGATTCGTGTTGCGTCATGACGTAACATGTGACGACATAACTGGATGCATAAAAGTGACGCCGGCACACACACACATTAGCTTTCGCTCTTCAGCAAGCGCTCTATGTATATTGTTTGTCTTATTTGGTGTTGTTTGTCCTATTTAAAAGAATTATGGCCACCGAACAGTTCAAGAAGTGCGTGCACCCCTGCCCTCGTTTTATTACGGGTAGGGACACGCACGATTTGTGTGTGAACTGTTTGGGAGCGCTAGCACGCACAGGCAGCTCTCGAGGGATCTGCCTGTGAAAGCTGTGAAGCACTACCCCTGAGAGTGCTGCGCTCCGGTTGGCGTGCTTTGATGAGCACGGTCAGGCTCGCGTTCCCCACGGTTCTGGTCCCGCGTCTGTTGAGGCAGCGGCGATTGAGATCGTGGGGTTCGCAGCGGATCTTGCAGATGAGAATGAGACTGCTCCGGCACTTTCTCATTCTTCGTTTGAGGATCCCGAGCCTACTGTGAGTGGTGCAGAAGCCCGCGTCGCGGCTTCTTCTGCCCACGATCAGGTCCCAATGCTCGAGCTCTCTGCTTCCGAGGAAGTGGAAATGCTCAGCATTGATGTGGATGACCGTGAGCCAAGCACGCCGGGTTTCGGCCAGGCTTATGAGGAGCTGGTTCAGGTTGTGACGCGTGCTGTGGCCAGACTTAACATTAGCTGGCCACAAAATGAGCAGGGAACGCACGTCGGAAGCAAATTAGACGAGCGTTTCCTGCAGCACACGTCACAACCCCAGCGCCGGGGTTTGCCGTTTTTCCGATCTCCACAAAGAGATCTCGAGATCGTGGGATAAACCACATTCGATCCCGTGTCTCCACCCCCAGTGTGGTCGATTACAGCTATGTTTAAGGGGCACGTGATATGGGCTATGGGAAGATGCCTGGTGTGGAGGAGGCTTTAGCCGGTTACCTCTCTCCTGAGTCGGCATCTTCCCTTAAAACCCCGGCGCTGCCTAGTAAACCCTGCAGAGATACATCTGCATTAATAAGCAGGGCTTACATGGCGGCAGGTCGGGCTGGTTCATGCCTGCACTCAATGGCAATTTTGCAGGCGTACCAGGCCGATCTCCTGAAAGATTTAGACGAGGGGGAGGGGCCAACTCCCGAAGATATCGCGGAGTTGCGCAGAGCCGCAGATCTGTCTCTCCGGGCCACTAAAGAGACGGCCCGCGCTATTGGCCTCTCTATGGCAGCTATGGTGACCACGGAGAGGCATCTGTGGCTAAATTTGTCGGGAATAAAAGAAAAAGACAGAGCTTTTTTGCTTGATGCCCCGCTCTCGCCCTCTGGCCTGTTCGGCGACGCCGTTACATCGGTCGTCGACAGGTTTCAGGAGGCGAGGAAACAATCTGCGGCGTTCAAGCAGTTTCTCCCCCGTAAATCCAAGTCTAAATCAAGTAGGGTGGGGCAAACAGATCAGCCCCAGCCTTCAGTCAGCTCCTCGCACCGCGCAGAGCAAAAGGAGAGCGTTTCCTCTAGAGCCCCTCCTCCAGGAGCTTGGCGACAGAGGAAACGCTCCCAGCGGAAGCCCTCCAGCCAGGGGGCCGACCTGAGGGACATCCTTAAGGCTAGGAGGGCTTCAGGGAAGAGGTCCTAACCGGGGTGGTAGAACCTCGGAGGGCTGCCCCCGCTGCAGAGCAACCGAGGTTGTTCTCGCAGCGGAGCCCTCAGGAAATCGGTGTCGGTTTCCCGCCGTCTCTGACGCTTCGGACCACACCAATTTCCAGCGAACGCACACCGTTCCGTTCACGTCAAAAGATAAAAAACACACATCAATTGTGGTCACAAGAACTGTATCGACCAAATCCTGCCGGTATCCCGCTTCAGGAGGTCGAAAAACACCCAAGACCAGCCTCGAAAGGCTGGTTCCCTTAGTACATTTTGTAGAGGCACGGAATCATCTTCCCAACATATCTGCATGGGTCCTGCATATAATAAAATCAGGGTACAGACTGCAGTTCGGGCACCGCCCCCCCAAATTCTCTGGGGTGGTGCAGACTACAGTGGTTCCGGGGCAGGCTCAGGTGATGGAACAAGAAGTGCAATCTCTGCTGCTGAAGGAGGCCATAGAACGTGTTCCTCATTCAGACAGGGAGTCCGGTTTTTACAGCCGGTACTTTATAGTTCCAAAAAAGGATGGGGGGTTGAGGTAGATCTCAGAGTTTTGAACCGGTCTCTGAGGAGGTTCAGGTTCAAAATGCTTACTATTCCTGTCATCGTGAGTCAGATCAGATCCGAGGACTGGTTTGTCAAGATAGATCTAAAAGACGCCTATTTTCATGTATCCATCCTTCCATGTCACAGGAGGTTCCTGAGGTTCGCTTTCGGGGGCGAAGCTTACCAATATCGGGTTCTTCCGTTCGGCCTAGCACTGTCTCCCCGTATCGAGAAATGGCGGTTCGGCATCGAGATGTCGTTCTTGGCTACATTCGAAGTTTGGGGTTGAGACTCAACATGTTACAACCATCCCAGTGCACAACGTTTCTGGGCGTTGTGTGGAACTCGGTTACGATGCAGGCACGCATGTCTCCTGCACGTATGGAGTCCCTTATGGCGATGGTGGCCGGGTTAAAGCTAGGCCAGGCCATCACTGTAAAGCAATTTCAAAGACTGCTGGGCCTCATGGCAGCGGCATCCAACATTGTACCTTTGGGCCTTCTACACATGAGGCCCCTCCAGTGGTGGCTGAAAACCAAGGGGTTTTCTCCCAAGGGGAATCCATTTCGTATAATCAGAGTAACGCGCAGGTGCCTTCGTTCTCTGCTAATATGGAAGAAACCTTGGTTCCTGTCCCAAGGGCCAGTGTTGGGAGCGTCATGTCGCCGGAAAACCGTTTCGACAGACGCCTCCCTCACTGGCTAGAGGCGCTGATCATGGACGGCCGCTTTGCCAGGGGTCTGTGGCAGGACCATCATCATTCTTGGCACATAAACTGTCTAGAGATGTTGGCTGTGTTCAGGGCTCTGAGGAGCTTCCTTCCAGACATCAAAGGTTACCATGTCCTAGTACGTTCGGACAATACATCAGTGGTAGCTTATCTGAACCGACAAGGAGGACTCAGATCGCGCCCTCTGTGCAGACTGGCGCATCAGACAATTCTTTGGTCCCAAGGGAAAATACTGTCTATCAGAGCAATATATATTCTGGGGGTTCAGAATCAGGGAGCAGACATCCTGTCGAGGCAGGGGCTGAGGCCCGGGGAATGGAGACTTCATCCAGAGGTGGTGAAGTTGATGTGGGACAAATTTGGACCATCGGAAGTGGATCTATTCGCGTCTCGAGAGACGTCCCACTGTCCACTTTGGTTCTCCCTCTCACATCCAGCCCCACTGGGGTTGGACGCCATGGTACAGGCTTGGCGAGGCTTCAGCCTGTACGCATTTCCCCGATCGCTCTGCTCCGGGAGTCCTGGAAAGGGTCTGCCAAGAGGGCATCAGTCTTCTTCTGGTTGCCCGATGTGGCCGGCCCGGTATGGTTCTCAGACATAATTTCACTCCTGATAGCTCCGCCATGGCAGATTCCTCTGAGGAGGGATCTGTTGTCTCAGGCAGGGGCACAGTCTTCCACCCTCGTCCAAAGCTGTGGAAACTGTGGGTCTGGCCCCTGAGGGGGTTCAGTACCTAAATGCTGGTCTATCAGCGGGGTGGTTGAAACCATACTTAGCTCTAGGGCTCCGTCTACTAGGAGATTATATGGCCTCAAGTGGAATGTGTTCTCCACTTGGTGTAGAGAACATGAATTAGATCCAGTTAACTGCCCGGTGGCTTCAGTTCTGGAGTTTCTTCAAGATCGTTTCTCTGCGGGTCTCTCCCTTCCACACTTAAGGTGTACATGGCTGCCATTTTGCGTTCCATGCACCACTGAGTGATGGGCCTCTGGGGAGGCACCAGCTGGTCATTCGTTTTCTCCGTGGTACATGGAGGATGAGACCGGCAACCAGGTCCAGGGTTCTTGCCTGGGACCTGGCGGTGGTTCTCGAAGGGTTATCCCTGGCCCCCTTCGAACCCCTTCAGTCGGCTTCGCCCAAGGACCTGACGTTCAAGATGGCTTTTCTCTTAGCTATTACCTCTCTAAAGAGGGTGGGTGATCTTCAAGCCCTGGAAGTGACGCCAGCTTGCTTGGAGTTTGCCCCTGGCGGAGTTAAAGCCATTTTGCACCCGAGACCTGGCTATGTGCCTAAGGTGCCGTCTAACACGGCACGGTCTACGGTCCTGCAGGCATTTCATCCTCCACCTCATGTGTCGGCAGAAGAAGAGAGGCTCCATTTGCTCTGCCCTGTCAGAGCTTTGAGCGTTTACCTCGAGAGGTCCTCTTCCTGGAGGAGGTCGGACCAACTGTTAGTGTGTTTTGGGTCACCTAGGAAGGGGCTCCCTGCCTCGAAACAAACCATTAGTAATTGGATTGTTCAGGCTATTATCTCGGCCTACAAGGTGCGCAATTTGCCTTCACCTTTGGCCGTAAGGGCTCATTCAACTAGAGGCATGGCGTCCTCTAGGGCTCTCTTATCGGGAATACCCCTCCAGGAGATCTGTGAGGCAGCCGGTTGGGCTACCCCGCACACTTTCATCAGGTTTTATAGTCTGCACCTCCCTAGTACGCCTGGCGCACGTGTGCTCTCGTCCTAGCTGAGTGCCTGAGTTCAGTTTCACCCTAGGGCAGGCCTTTTTTCACTGCGTGGCCTAGTGGGCATTCGTTCCCCAAACAGTCATTTTCAACGACGCAGTGCGAGTTCCCTCGGAAGGGAACGTCTCGGGTTATGACTATAACCCGTGTTCCCTGAGAAGGGAACGAGACACTGCGTCGTCCTGCCATGCCCCTCAAGGCCTGAGAGCGGCTTGCTTCATCGCTAGGCTAATGTGTGTGTGTGCCGGCGTCACTTTTATGCATCCGGTTATGCCGTCACATGTTACGCAACACCAATCAAGATTGGAATAGTTTCATTCATACTTCAGAGGCGCACGCTAAGGAGCGTTCCCCAAAGAGTCGTTTTCAACGACGCAGTGTCTCATTCCCTTCTCAGGGAACAAGGGTTATAGTCATAACCAGAGACGTTTTCTTTAAATTCGGGCACTTTTAGCACAGTGGACTTAAAACATTTTTTACACTCTCAACAGTTTATTTAATTAGTCTGCTAAAAATGTCATATATGCATGCATGCACTACAAGAGATTTGTCATTTCTGTCATTTTTTTCTTAACCCTCTGGGGTCTGAGGGTGTTTTTGGCTCTGGAGAAGTTTTGACATGCCTTCCACCACAGTGTAATTTCCAGCACATCTCGAACTCTGTATTGTATTTAATAGAATAATATGGTGGAAATGACTCTGATAGAAATTACATTTTTAAAGTTTTTTAAATAAAATCTCCTAAAGTCTCCTTTGCCTTGCTAAGGCTGATTTCATAGCTAATATTTTAAGTATCCTAAATAAACACAATTAAATAATTGTATATCTATTTTTATATTTAAAATTGTTATATAATATCTACATTTACATTTATGCATTTGGCAGATGCTTTTATTCAAAGTGACTTACAGAGCACTTATTACAGGGACAATACCCCCGGAGCAACCTGGAGTTAAGTGCCTCGCTCAAGGATACAATGGTGGTGGCTGTGGCGATCGAACCAGCAACCTTCTGATTACCAGTTATGTGCGTTAGACCACTACGCCACCACCAATCCACATTGAAAGTATATTGAAAGTCTGAGTCAAGGCTTACATAGCAAAATCAATACATAAAAGGTTTTTGAAAAGTAACAAATTTAAATGATTAAGGTCTGATGAAAAGTTTCCAGTTCAGTTTTCATTTAAACTTCAGATAAGAAAAAAAAAATCTGAAATCTGTTCGTTTTAATATAAATCAACCCTGGGACATGAAAGTGCCCAAAGTTGAAGAAACACACCTGTGATTAATTTGTTGTATGGCAACCACAATAAGACTAATGTTTGGATAATGAACTATATTACTTGGTGGAAGAATTGTTTATTGTGATAATAATTAATAATAAAATTGACAGTTTATTGAACATTGGTGACTTTTATCATGCTGTTATCACCACTTTCGATGCTTGAGGGGGCAACGCAGGATATTAAGAACCAGGTGGGTCACACTGTGAATTCAGCAACAATAGGTCGAAAGTTCTGCTGCTGTAATTGGTCTGTGCTTAGAGATAATTAAAGCACTGCCCCCAGTGGTTGCAGCTGGAAATGTTGTTGAACGTATGGGCACATGTGAACTTCCATGTGAAATATTCACAAGGGGAGCAGAAAGCAAGTTGTATTTTTGTTTAAAATGATGTAATACAGTCAACAGGAATGCATAGTTTAACAACTCTACCCCCCAACCCAATCCAAACCCCAAACTTAACCGTTAGTGACAAACAGGGTTGATTTCAGGCTACATGAACTTTCGGAAACATATCAATTTCTTTTGTGATCATTTTTTAAGAACCAATTTTGTCTTGTGGAATGAATGTAAATACTGTATCTGTTAGATAAAACAGCTTCATCAAAGTAATACTAAAATAAACACAAAATGCAATTTATATGATCTCTATTTTTAAAGAATGACAAACATCTTGCTAATTCTGCGATGGGTATGCAAAAAGATGTATGTAATAGCAGAACTGTATGTCTGCATACATCTTGGAAGCTGCAAGTACGAGAGCTTTGAACTCGGTCATATTCATATTTTCAATAACTTGCATCACTATAGAGAGGAAGGAATAGGATTTTTTCTCCTCATCATCTGCTTCAATCAGCAGCTCTCTTGGGAGTTGATGCATTTCCTCCATTAGCAAAGGGCCAACATGGGGAGAGAAGCCCAGCCAGTGATGATGGCCTGATGGGAGATGGGGGTGTACAAAGAGGAAAGTGCCTAACTACAACAGGACAGTTGAGAAGAGGATCGTATGGAGAGGCAGTCGTTTTGCTCAAAGATGATGTGGAATTGAATAGGAAGTGTGCAGAAGAAACATGTAAGAAATCACTTGAAAATCCATACTGAGTTTATATTTATATTAATACAACAGTTATTTCTTGAATCACAGCCGTGCTGATGTAGGGGCATTCTTTACTGCAGTCACGATCTATCTAGATCTATCTATCCATCCATCCATCCATCCATAGTATATGAATCATCCATATTTTTATATATATATATATATATATATATATATATATATATATATATATATATATATATATATATAAATAATATATATATATAAAAACGTTTCATATATATTATTCTAAATGTTGAAAGCTGCAATAAAAAAATAGAAAGTAGGTGCGTCCAAACCTTTGGCAGGTAGTGTACTGTAAACATATTAATAATTATTTTTAAAAGATAATTAAAAACAAAGTTTTATCAGTGTTTGAAGATGGAACCTCAGAGATTATTCACAGAGTTTTCATGAATAACTCAATTCAAGGTCATCGGCTCCAAGCAATGTTTGGAATATAATGTAACTCTGCTGAGCTTTCTCTTATTGCTACAGCACTGGGAAATAAATGGAATAATGAATGGAAATGTAATTTGAATTTTTTAATTTGGTTTTGTAACAGCATCGTTTTCAAAATGTGATCGTGACTTTATTTCAAACTGATCTCACAGTGAAATCGGAAACAGTAGGTTTACTTTTCTTTTGCTTAAATTGGTCTGTGCTTGCCGAAATGAAAAACACTGCCCCCAGTGGTCAAATCAGTAAGTGCTGTTGGGCGTACTTGTTTTTTCTTTGTTTTTTGCTGGTGTAATGTCCACAGAAGGCTGTGAGTTGTAAAGCGAGTTGTTTTTGGCTATGCAGAATGTATTACAGTGAAGTGGAATGCTTATATTAAAATCTGTACTCCACAACCAAACTAGTGTTGTCACGGTAGCACAAATTCAGTAGTCCTACCAAAACCTGTGAAATTTCACGGTTTTCGATACCAATTTCAATACCACATAAAACTTTGGTCACTACACACGCCTGTACCCCAATCGGGATAATCAGCCGAGGAGAGGGATAAATGCTGCCGCATGTGGCAGTTCGGGAGAGAGCGAGCCACAAGCAGCTGTCGTGTGTGTGTTTATGTTTGAGTATGCCTGGAGTCGCCGCTGCTGCTGCTGCCTGGACGCTGAGGAACGGCCACCATCCTCAAGGTGAGGAGGGGCTCACTGCTGGCCGCCTGGAGCGGTGAAGCTGCTGCCAGGGGTGGAGAGGCTCGCTACCCGCCGCCAGAACGTGGAGGGGCATTCCACCCGCCAGGGGTTAGATGACTCACTCCGGTCTACCCGGGGAGGAGTGGCTGTCATCTGCCAGAGGGTGAAGGAGTGGTTGAGGACCAGACGTCGGCGTGTCTGGGAACAGGCGGAACAGGCTCTCTCTCTCTCTCTCTCTCTCTCTCTCTCTCTCACTGCCTTGCCCTTTCCCTCTCCTCTTTTTTTTTTTCTTAACCTTGTCCCCATCCCCAGCTCTAGAGAGGCAGGGAAAAGGCACAGCCAGAAGGGCAATGCCCCACCCCCCCCAGAAAGGAGGGAGGAGGGATGAACGTCATGCATCCCTGGCCTGAGGCAAAGGAGGGAGGAGTGTGACGAGGAGGAGGCCCGGTCCTCAATCGAGCTAATCAGCCAAGTAGAGGGATAAATGCAGCCGGATGCGGCACTTGTTTCCTTCAAGTGTTTCTAACACGTGTTTGTTTTTAAGCAGGTCTCTACTTATTTTTTCCCCAAATACTTTTTTCCTTTTTCTTTAATTATTTTTCCAGAATTCGTTTTAAAGTTGAATTTAATGATCAAAATGGTAAACGTTTACAAACTTTTAACAAGTAAAAAAATAGAACAATTACTTTTCAACACTTACTCATTAATTATTATTATTATTTCTACAGTGAGGATTACATTTTACTATACAGTTATAATATATTTCTGTTGCAATTTCTTCAATCTCAGGCATTTAGCTTTTATGATGAATCGTGCTTTTATTTTGACGTGTGTTTTTGACGGAAGTTTAACTTCTCCAGATAAACAGTTTGCTACATGGCCCAGTGTGATCATTAAAGCGCAAATACTGTGATTTAATTATACAAATTATATAGAATAAAGCTTCACAGTGGATTAGTGCTCTGTCATCTCTCATACAACACAGATTATTCTCAATGTCAGTGGCGTTCCCAGTGAATGAGCGGTCTGCTTCACACATTCATTTAAAGCATTTCACGGTTTAACAATCACACTGGGACATATCACAATTTTAATTTGATTAGTTGTGCATTTCAGTGTAAAAGGAGTAACAGACCACATGCTCAAATAACATGTGAGCATTTGAAAGCTGTTGTGTGTAAGTAAGACAGTGTATGGGTACCGAGTTAATTCGCTGCTCGGTGCTACCAGTACTATAGAATCACTGGTCTCATTACATCTTTTTTATTTTTCGGTAAAGGCTATAAAATGTGTGAAATTGTCACTTCCAATATTCTGCAACAAAACAGAAGTACACATCCTACTGAGAAAGGCAGGAGCTCCAATAAACTAAAACATATTATTGCGGATGACATGCATGTACTAGGTTACAGAATAATGTAATGACCCCTGCACAGGCTGTAATACAGTGAAGAGGAATGCATATTTTAAATTCTGGACCAACCACCCAAACCCAAACCCCAAACCTAATTACCATCAGTGGAGTAAAACATTAATGAATGATTGCGCTCATCACTGATTTCTGTGAATGTGATTACTTCCTGGTTTTAATGCAGGATATAAACACATGTCTCCCACACTGCTGACGCAACACGCTTCTGGCTGCACCACTGGGGAAGGTAAACACACTGGAGCCAATGCAAAAATGTCTGATAGATGGTACCGCTTTTCGGCATGATGTGGCCAATTCTAATATAGCCTACTGGAAGCATCAAAAACAACATGCCGACCTCCAGTGTGATCATGTTGTCACTTTACACTTTTTTTTCTATAGAAAGATGAGAAGAGTGCTTCTGAAGATATGGAGAGAAAAAATAAATAAACAATTTGTTTAAAAAAAAGTGTTTAAAGGGATGTTTATAATTCAACCTTGCTGTTATTGAGCTTAAGGTATGCTTGTGGGCTATGCTAGCTGCTAGGCAAGTAAGAAAATTAATGTTTGTGTAGTTTCATCATTTTGAGCCTAATTAATCATTAATTACTTTTCTTCTTTTTTTTTAAATTAGAATTTGTATTATGCTATCCTTGCTGAAAAATAACAGTTTAAATCTGCCATGCTGCTTTGCTGGTCTGCTAGCCTGGTCAGTCTTGTCCATTTGCTGGTTTCAAAGGAGTTTGGGCACTTTCAGCTGGCCTGGCTGGTCCATTTGCTGGTTTTAGAGGGGTGTGAGTATTTCCAGCAGGTCAGACTGGTCTGTTTATTGGATTCAAAGGGTTTTGTACACTTTCAGCAGGTCTGGCTGATCTGTTTGTTGGATTTAGAGGGGTTCGGTCAATTTCAGCAGGTCATGCTTTTCTGTTTGCAGTTTTTAGATTGTTTTGGGCACTTTCAGCAGGTCAGGCTCGTCTGTTTGACGTTTTAGAGGGTTTTGGGCACTTTTAGCTGGTTAGACTGGTCCGTTTGGTGGTTTCTAAGGGGGCTGGGCACTTTTAGCAGGTCAGGCTGGTCTGTTTGCTGTTATTAGAGAATTCTTGACACTTTCTTCAGGTCTGGCATGTCTGTTTGCAGGTTTTAGAGGGTTTTGGGCACTTTCAGCAGGTCAGACTGTCCCATTGGGTGGTTTTAGAGGGATCTGGGCACTTTCAGCTGCTCAGGCTAGCCTGTTGGCTGGTTTCAAATGTATTTGGGCCCTTTCGGCAGATCAGGCTGGTCTGTTTGATGGTTTTAGTTGGTTGTGGGTACTATCAGCTGGTCAGGCTGGTCTGTTTGCTGGTTTTAGAGTGATTTGGCACTTTCAGCAGATCAGGCTGGTCAGTTTGTTGGTTTCAAAAGGTTTTGGGCACTTGCAGCAGGTCTGGCTGTTCTGTTTTGTGGATTTAGAGGGGTTCTGTCACTTTCAGCAGGTTAGGCTGGTCTGTTTGTTGGTTTTAGAGGGGTTTGGGCAATTTCAACTGGTCAGGCTGGACCATTTGCAGGTTCCAAAGGGATTTTGGCACTTTCAGCTGGTCAGGATGGTTCATTTACTGATTTTAGATTTACTGCAATTTCCGCTGGACAGGTCGGTCTGTTTGTTTTAAAGGAGTTTGGGAACTTTTCAGCTGGACAGACTGGAAGACCACTATAATCAGATTAGCATCATCTTAAAGACAATCTCAAACCATATTAAGTTGGTTTACATAGCAGTTAGTTGTTTAAATATTAGGGCTTCAGGAGCATTTAAGCTTCATTGTCTTTAAAAATGCAAGGCTAGTTTTACTCCGCATGAATGCAGTGATTACTAAAAGGCAATTGTTTTGGAGAAGGCTACAAAATGTGTGACTTGTCACTTCCAATCATCTGCAACAAAACTCAAGTACTCTTCCTGCTGAGAACGGCAGGAGCTGTAATTTACTAAAACATATATTATGCCAGATGACTCACAAGGTTACAGAATAATGCAATGACCCCTTGAAAAGTCCTATCTGATCAAGTCCAAGTGGATATTATTGATCACGTGCCCCGAGCACACTCGGCATCATTTATTGAACAACAACCAAACCTCTACAGGAGCTTGCTCCTACAGGCTCCAATAAACAGCTGTCGCTTCAAGCAGGGAAAATAATAGCGGCTCCTCTGCAGGCATAGCACACTCACTCTTAATGAATCTGCTAAACAATAGTGCAGCATGGAAGAGCAAATGCAGTGTCGTTCCTTTGGACCCTCGATATTTAATGTGAGAAGTGAACACTTTGAATGCATGGCACAAACGGCATGGGGACCACCTACAGAAAAGTGCGGTGATGTTCTGACAGCTGTAAGCACTTTGCGGCCTGCAGGCCTATTTATAAATGCACACATGGTTTGTGTAAGTGCATGGTGTGAACTCATTAAGGCATTGTGATTGTTGTTGAGGGTATGATTTTCATACTTTCTCATGAAATGTGAATGCAGAATAGTAAAATGCTTGTATGTTAGTTGGGTATAAACAAATCATAGAATGGAGCCCATATTGCTGCCTTCTGTTTGAGCAACCTTATCCTGTAGCCTTATTCGGAGTGCAAATATGACCCACTTATTCAGCAGACCTCTTCATTGGGATATAAACTTAATTAAAAAAATTTAGTTGAACTCAAACTGATTTATGGCTTCAGTAAAAGCATTTATCAACGATTAAAGGGATAGATCAAACAAAAATCATAATTTTCATTGTATGGAAGAAAAAAAACCGCAATTAACTTGGTCTGTACTGGTCTGTTTAACAAGATGTACAAGTTATCGATAAAAATCAATTTCTCTACAACTATTGCACACTCTATAATACTTTTGACTGTCCAATCAGTGCTCAGTATTTGCATAACGCCTGGTGTTTATGGTCCACTTCAAGTGCCGACATAATATGCACAGAAGTGCCTCTTTATTGCTCAGCAATTACTTAGGCAAACTAGCTTTGTGCAAATGTTTAAATAACTAATTGCCAAACCGTATTTCATGGGATAAAATGCATTAATTTGGCATGCAATCGTGAAATTAGAGGTTTAAAGTAGAAAGAGCATGCCAGTTCAGGGTTTAAAAGCCCCTTCAGGGTAATTAAAATCCCTGAGCCTCTCTGGGGTTATTTTACATCAATTGACGCCTTGCCTGTACATTATCCTTTACATAGAAATTCAACATCTAATCCTCTATAGGATTGTTATCAGAGGTTAATTAATCATTTTCTCGTTATAATGGATAGAGGGGTTTGACACTACTTCCTATGGGCTACCTAGGCTGCCAGGTGGAAAACGGCTTCTGAATGTTCCTCACGTTCGCCATCGAAGGTCCCAGACGATCAAAAGTCAATGAATACCTCTGGCATTCATACTCAATGCACAAAAGCAGCTTTAGTTTGGGATGCTTGCTTAGAAAAGCTTTATTGTTGATGTGCGATGTTTTTTTTTTAAATGCAATTATCTATCTCTTCTTATTTCTTATTATCTTCTTGATTCTGACAAACAATACTCTACCACACACATTGATCTACCATGGGATAATTCAGCTTCTTGTATGTTGAAGTCACATTGGTTCTACATGTATTTGAGTGAATATATACCATATAAACTGCCTTTTCTGAGGAGTCTTATGATGTTACCTCAGGGTCTTAAACAAGGTTTACACATCAGAAACAAAAGCCAAAAGATCTACATGGGCCACAAGAGATGACAGGTTCAGTTTATTAAGTAGCAATGACAGAGTAAACTGTTGAATCTCACATTCCTCAATATTTTTAGAGGCTTCAGAATGCCAGTCACTAAACAGGATTTAGAGGACCTCAAACTTGAAAGGATGAACTAACAATGAACAATTGTATTTTAAATAGCTAACATAAATATACATAAATGCTGTAAAACATATATTGTTAATTTATTGTTTAATGATACCTGATGCATTAACTAATGTTAAAGGGCTAGTTCACCCAAAAATGAAAATTTGTTTCACCCTCATGCCATCCCATATGTGTATGACTGTCTTTTATCTGCTGAACACAAATTACGATATTTATGGGAATATCTCAGCTCTGTATGTCCATACAATCCAAGTGAATGGGTGCCAAAATTTTAAAGCTCCACAATTAGGGGCGGCTGTGGCTCAGGTGGTTGTGTGGATTGGCTACCAATCACATTGATGGTGGTTCGATTCCCGGCCCACACAACTCCACATGCCGAAGTGTCCTTGGGCAAGACAATTAACCCCAGGTTGCTCCCAATGGCAGGCTAGCGCCTTACATGGCAGCTCTGTCGCCATTGGTGTATGAATGTGAGTGTGGTTGGGTGATTGGGACACAGTGTAAAGCGCTTTGGTAACCTCTAATGTTAAAAAAAAAGCACTATATAAGTGTAGACCATTTACCAAAATCCACATAAAGGAAACATAAAAGGACTTGAGACGACTCTGGTTGTTAAATCCATATTTCCTAAAGTGATATGATAGGTGTTGGTAAATAACAGGTCAATATTTAAGTCCTTTTTCCATCAATTTCACTTTCTCCTTCTGTTTTTGGTCATTTGCATTCTTCCTGCATATCACCCCCTACTGGGCAGGGAAGAGAATTTAAGATCGAAAATGACAAAAAATATGAATCTCATTATCATAATGTGTCTGAACACATGTATTTAACCACTGGAGTCTTATGGATTACTTTTATGCTCCCGTGGATTTTGGAGCTTAAAAGCTTTGGCATCCATTCACTTGCATTGTATGGACCTACGGAGCTGAAATATTCTTAAAAAATTATTCGTTTGTGTTCTGCTAAAGAAAGAAAGTAATTTACATCTGGGATGGGATGAGGGTGAGTACATCATGAGATAATTATAATTTTGGGTGAACTATTCCTTCAACAAATACAAACTTATTGTAAAATGCTACGTGAATGCACAGGCAGATAGGCAAGTGATAATTCTTTCCGAAGTCAATGGTTGTTTATTTGCCCCTCAATTATCCCTCCTGGGTTTTTCCCTCAGCCAGACGTTTAATAATTCATCTGTTTTTCAAACGCATCTAACTTTTCTTTTCAGTGAGACTCCTGTTGAAAACAAATGTCAAAAGGATCCTTCCTCTATCAAAGAACTAATGGCAGGAGGTCAAACATCATGTCTAAAATGATAATTCTTTTGAATGTTGAGTCAGGCTTCACAGATGCTTTTCAAACCATTCATTTAATGATGAAAAGAAGGACAAATTAACAGGTAGGTTCCCTATGGAATGGCCGAACGGATGACCCAGCGGCCTTTGGAGGAGATGAGGAACAATGAAGCACATGGATTTAGAGTAATGAGTTTTGCTCAGAGGTTAAATTAAGATAAAGGATACAGAGCTCAAGCCCTGTGGTAACCTTCCACATATTATGCCTGGAGGCATCCACTCAGAGATGGATATGATGGATCTGCTGAATACATTGTCCTCAAGAGCGACTTCCGGGCCATTGTCGCTGATGTCTTTTCAATTTCTTAGGACAAGGATCTTTTGGTCTGGGCCTAGGTTTGTGAGGCATACCAGAGCTAAAAAGTAGAACAATACAAAATATTTACCATACAATGTCATGCTTTTTAAAGCATTTACTGAATTTGATTAAATAAATTTAAGCTCAGTCAACAGAATTTGATCAAATTACTACATGTTGTCGATTGAGCTTAACTTGTGTTGCCGGTGTCCCTGATTTCGTGCTGCATGGAAATACATTTACCTGCATTCTTACAACTCATCCAATGTGCAAATAGGTTATATGCGCATGAATGCTTACATTCTGATGTCAAAAGCAGAGAATAACCCTCTGATTTGAAATCTCTATCGTCTAATTAATAAAAAAAAAATTGTAATCGATTGACAGCCTTAGTTTTTATATTTGCACATATGAGTGATACTGGTGAATTGCTGAAGACAACATTTACACATTATAATGTTTATTGGCTTAAAATAGAAAGGAACGCATTAACAAGAGAAAATTAAGATTAATCGTGAATTATTCAAACAACTGACAGGCCTAGTTTAAATTCGTTATTTGCCCGAGGCTGTTTATTTGTTGTCTAAGGTAATGATTTAATATCAGACTCTGGTATCACACAGAAGTGGAAATTTCAGCATAAACCCAAGCTTAGTGTGGGTCCAAATATGGTGAACAGGAACAGCATGCACACACACACACACACACACACACACACACACACAAATTCTCTCAAATGCTCAACGGCTATCCATCAACCCCCCCTACCTCCATCCCAGCTGCTCCAGCACCAAACCTCGTCTCCATCCTCCTGCATGTTTGTGCTGCAGTAAGGTGTCATCTATTCCTCCATTTATAAAAGCTGCACGGCTAAATATACACACTGCTTGATTAAAGTTGGGCAACGTAATTGAAGTGAATACCAATTTATGGGATGAAGGAGTAATTGCTCCCCAAGCACCTCACGTCTCATCTTTCTCTTTGCCTCTAGCTCACTCTCTTCTGAATGTGTATACAGCAGTGGCTAATTCTCAGGCCCAACATAGAATTCTCTGTTGGCCTAACATGCCATATAAATAAATATTTTTCATACTTTCATCCTTTTCACTTCAGGAAAAGTGCAATGGAACGCATCTTGAAGTCAGAATTACAACTTCTAGGCTCGTGCAGAAATTCTCAACTCTGATTTCGGCGAGATGCGGGGGCATGATGTCACAGAAACATGTCGGCTTTCAGGGAGATATACAAAGTAAGTGATAAACATTCACTTTATTAAGTAATATTCATAAATGAGTAAATTAATTATATAAACCATCAGTTCGGGTAAGCTTTACAAGAAGGTGGAGAGATCACACGTGGTCTAACGGATGTCACGGACGTAATCTCGCATTCTTCTCTCGGTTGAGACAGCTAGGATAAGCGCACAAACACACCACTGTGAGTAAAGAAACAGATACAAATTCAGATCTAAACCAATGAACAGCGCTGCTTTTCCGGGGTTGTTGAACGTGCCACAGTTCTTGCATGTCTCACGTGCATACCGCTGCTGACCGGAAGCATGTTTGAGTTAAAAAGTACTTAAATATTTATTTTTGTCTCAACGAAAGCGATCGTGTTATGACATTAATTTATCCGATGGAGTGGTATGGATGACATTTATGCTGACTGTTTGTGATTTTTGGAGCTTAAAAGTCGGATCTCCATTTACTTGCATTTTAAAGACCTAATGAGCTGAGATATTTTTTACATTTTCTTCAAATGTGTTATGGTGAAGAAAGAAAGTCATACACACCTGGGATATCATGAGGGCGAGTAAATGATGAGAGATTTTTGGGTGAACTATCCCTTTCAAATATTATATTACATTACATCACAAAATATTACATCACTTTTTAATTGTATAGTGCACACAGCAATTCAGCCAAATGAGTTGAAGCAGTAATCAAATGCACTCACCTAAACAGTCCTCTCTCACATACTGTATGTAGCATGAGAAGTCCAAATAATTTAAGTGGATTTGTTCATTCGGGTGGTTCTTGCTAATTAACTGATTATAATAAGTGATTCACTGATTCACTTACATGTAGAGTTAAAAAATGTACTTAAATTTTGATCTGATTTTCAATCACATCTATTATATCGCTTCTGAAGATATAGATTTAACTACTGGAGGCGGACTGGCCATAGAGAGAACAGAACACAAAAATGGGGCTGAAACGGGATGCCGTATTATGCATGAACCCCTGCTGGAGTCTTATGGATTACTTTTATGTTTCCTTTATGTGATTTTTGGAGCTAAAAAGGTCTGATCACCATTCACTTGCATTGTATGGACCAACAGAGCTGAGATATTCTTCTAAAAATCTTAATTTTTGTTCTACCGAAGAAAGTCACATCTGGTATGGTATAAGTGTGAGTTAATAATAATAAATTATTCAAGCAAGGGCTTAATGAGCATTCCACTATAAGATGCCACAATGCAACATAATATATATATTTTTTTTGTTGTTGCAGTAATTGGTTTTGTTACAACAGACAATAATTTAGCCTGCATTAAGTTTACATACAAATTTGGAATAAAGCAATTTATTGTAACAAGTTACTGTTACGTCTTGTAAAATACTAGCAATATTTTAAAGTTGTCAGACATTGTTGATAGAGTTTAAATTGTGTTTAATTTAAATATTTTTAAATGCTAGTATATAATCTAGATTTTTGAACTATGTAGCCTGTAGTAGGCCTATGTGGAAAATTTAATTTTCCAAGTGAGTGCACACTTTAGAAACCCCTTTAAGTTTGGCTACATTGTCTTCTCCTCACTTAATTTTGGTTCACTAAATTTGATTCCAATTAAACAGTGGTATTGGACAAAAGAAATTAATTAAGTTTAATTAATCTTCGTTTTTTCAACTTTTTTTCTGAAAATAGCTTTTTATTGTACTAATTACTTGCTCAACTCAAATCAAATCAATCAAATCAAATCACTTTATTGTCACACTACCATATACACAAGTGCAATAGTAGGTGAAATTCTTGTGTGCAGTTCTGAGCAACATAGCAGTCATGACAGTGATGAGACATATACCAATTACAATAAACAACATACACAAAACAATTTACAAATCAAATGTACACATACTTACACAACACAATAATTATATACAATACACAATATACAACACAATAAGTATACTATATAGTATATGAATAGTATATGAAATATATATATATATAGTATATGAAATATATATATATATATATATATATATATATATGAAGCAGTATATTGAGGAGAACATGTTGACAGTCCAGTGCGAGATATAAGATGAATAAAGTGCAGTGCTAATTATTGATCTTGATAGATCAAGTGTTCAACAGTCTGACTGCTTGGGGAAAGAAGCTGTCATGTAGTCGGCTGGTGCGGGTCCTGATGCTGCGATACCGCCTGCCTGATGGTAGCAGTGAGAGCAACCCATGACTCGGGTGGCTGGAGTCTCTGATGATCCTCCGAGCTTTTTTCACACACCGCCTAGTGTATATGTCCTGGAGGGAGGGAAGCTCACCTCCGATGATGTTTCTGGCAGTTCGCACCACCCTTTGCAGGGCTTTGCAGTTGTGGGCGGTGCTATTGCCGTACCAGGCAGTGATGCAGCCAGTCAGGATGCTCTCTACAGTACTAGTGTAGAACCGTGTGAGGATATGGTGGTTCATTCCAAACTTCCTCAGCCGTCTCAGGAAGAAGAGGCACTGGTGAGCCTTCTTCACAACGGCCTCAGTGTGGACGGACCATGTGAGTTCTTCAGTGATGTGGACACCGAGGAACTTGAAACTGCTGACTCTCTCTACCGGTGCTCCATTGATGGTGATGGGGCTGTGTTCTCTGTCTTTCTTCCTGAAATCCACCACAAGCTCCATGGTTTTACTGACGTTGAGGGAGAGGTTGTGCTCCTGACACCAGCGTGTCAGAGTGTGCACCTCCTCTCTGTAAGGCGGTGTTACTGTCCTCAAAACGAGCATAAAATGTATTAAGTTCGTCCGGGAGAGATGCAGCGGTGTTCACAGCGGAGTCTTTATTCCGTTTGTAGTCCGTGATGGTATTAATTCCCTGCCACATGCTTCTAGAGTCAGTGGTGTTGAACTGACCTTCAAGTTTGTGCCTGTACTGGCGTTTGGCTTCACTGATGGTGTTACGGAGGGAATAACTGGCTTGTTTACGCTCCTCCGTGTTAGAAGAATTAAAAGCGGAGGACCGCGCATTGAGTGCTGCGCGAAACTTGCCGTTAACCCATGGTTTCTGGTTGGGGTATATCCGTATTGTTTTGGTCGGAACAATATCCTCTACGCACTTCCCGATGAAACACGTTACGCTGTCAGCGTAAACCTCGATGTCGTCATCAGAGGCGGACCGGAACATCTTCCAATCCGCGTGATCAAAACAGTCTTGTAGCGCAGAGTCTGATTGGTCCGACCAGCACTGGATCGTTCTGAGGGTGGGTGCTTCCCGTTTCAGCTTCTGCTTGTAAGCGGGCAAAAGCAGAACAGAAGAGTGGTCCGATTTGCCAAATGGGGGGCGGGGGAGGGATTTGTAGCCATCCCGGAAAGGAGAGTAACAATGATCTAAAACCCGGTCCCCTCGTGTATTGAACTTTATGTGTTGGTGGTATTTTGGAGCGATTGTTTTGAAGTTGGCTTTGTTAAAGTCCCTGTTAACAATGAACGCAGCCTCAGGGTGCGCGGTTTCCTGCTCACTTATACTCCCATACAGTTCCCTGAGTGCCCGGTCTGTGTCGGCTTGTGGGGGGATGTACACAGCAGTGATGATGACCGCTGTGAATTCCCTCGGCAGCCAGAATGGTCGACACAGATGCATGAGATATTCCAGATCAGGAGAGCAGAAAGACTTGATGAAATGTACGTTCCTCTGATCACACCATGATTTGTTGATCATAAAACATACACCACCACCTCTGCTTTTACCGGAGAGGTCTTTTGCTCTGTCCGCTCGGTGCACGGAAAAGCCCGTGATTTCGATGGCCGAGTCTGGAATCTCCGAAGCCAGCCAGGTTTCTGTAAGGCAGATAACACAGCAATCTCTCGTCTCTCGTTGGAAAGAGATCCGCGCTCTCAGCTCGCAGAGCTTGTTGTCCAGAGACTGAACATTTGCCAGTAGTATACTGGGTAGCGGGGGTCGATTTGCACGACGTCTTACTCTGATGAGAACGCCGGCTCGTTTTCCTCTTTTCCTTCTGCGTTTCCGCGGCCGGGCAGCCCAGACAAAGGGCTCCGCCGGCGTGTTTGTAAACAGCGGGTCAGCATTAAGGAATTTGAAGTCCGGTTTTCGATGTGAAATTGTAGAACCAATGTCCAAAAGCGTTTGGCTGTCGTAAACAATAAGGCAGACAACATCCAAGACAAAGAACTGTAAACAAAACAAACAATAAACCGCAGTGTTGTAACGGAGCTCGCAGCACAGCAGCCATACTCGGCGCCATCTTGAGTCCCTGATCATCAACTGATCATCTCCTCTGGTGAAAGGCTAAATGCCACTTTAAAACACAGGTTACAGTTTAGTACAACGTTTAGCCTCAAGAGGGGAATGATATGCCAGAAAAAGTCTCAGATCAATAAGTGGCAGAATATATAAATGATAAAGATGAGGTAAACATTGGTCTGTCAATTTGAGAACTGTTGGCATATGTAGTTGGAGATATTTGGAGCAGACTTCTAATTAAATGAGCGAGAACAAATATCATCATTATAATGAGATGAGGACATCTCTGTTTGTCGATGATAAGGCAATCGAAGGGTCCACAACCGCAAATGATAGAGCAAACATCAGCAAAGTGTTTCCATCTGAGAGACCACAGAACATACTTCCAACCCTCTGACAATGGAAAAATGCTAATTTCCCCTGTATATCACAGAAAGGTCACAGAAACAGTTTCACCAAAATATGCCATGAAACTAAGCAACTAGGTACTATTTATATGTATTCAAATATGAGTATTCAGCTGTATGAATAAACATCATAAGTTCTTGTCAACCACAGTCTACTAATAATTCATACGAGGTGGCAAAATCATTAGATATCACACGTCTTGATGCATATGAAAAAATGGTCAGATTGCTAGATCAAATCACAGATGTTTCTCTTTCTTCTGTGGTACACAATTGATTTTCCAATTAAAATCATAGTTAAGTCAAGGGTTTTGAAGCACTTTATTTTGGAAAAATTGCAAGAACATCATTTGTTGATTGAATTTTCTCTATGGGAGTAAAAGTGAACTCTCGATTTCACCATCTCATACTATTATTATGACCTCTCATGAGACTGGGTTATCTGGTCCATATTTGGCACTTTTCCACTGCATGTTACGGTTTGACTCGCCTCAACTCTACTCGCTTTACTTTTCTGAGCTTGCATTTCCACTGCAGTTTAGTGCCTCCTCAGCGTGGGTGGGATTATAGACTGATCGTCATAGTTGCGGCGCCTCTGCTGCCATGGCATCATCTTAAACAAGACACAAACTGACCAAAACAATAACATGAGTGCTAGCTGTTAGCTACTAGCTCATTGTGCTGCATAAAGCAGTTGTTGCATGGTGATTTTACCCAAGTGTAACTGTTAAATTGGCCTGGTTGTTTTAGAAGCTTCCAGTAGCTGGTCAACTAAATAAAGTGAAGCTTTCAAGCCGAGTATAGAGTTAATGTAACAAAACGTACCATCCTCCATCATGGCGGAGTCCAGGGCACTCTCCCTCCCATTGCCTGCCAGTTTAGATAGCGTCCATTTGGTTGAAACACTTCCACTTTTCCTTGATGGTTGCAAGTTTGATGGAACTAACTTTACAAGATTTGGTAAATCATGAGATTATTTCAACCTTCAAAGTGCTTGTTGTCCCAACATGGTATCTAGTGAACACAACTTAATTTCTAAGTGAACTTGTACACAATTCTGTGTGTCCTTACTCCCAGAAGTTGCGTAATGTCAAGTAAATTAGAGCTTGCCGGATCAAAAAATTACTTTCCAGTTTAGTGTGCACTATGTTCAGCAAAACTTGATTAAAAGTTTCAGATAAATTTTGGTTTTAAATGTACTAGTCTATTCAATGCTGAAAAGTATATAAATACAGTAGTTTAAAACAATAGAAAACAGACTATTTTACCCAAAATATGTGTGCTAGGCATATTTATACTCATAATAGTACAGCATTCCAAACTGGCCACTTACTGTATGAGGTTCCATTTCGGTTAGGATGTTACCTCAGTAGGCCGCTGCCTAATAGATTTTGGACCAGACCTATATGTTATGCCACTTTTGTATGCCCTTTACAAGAAAGTTCCTTCCCTCAGTGTTCACTTCAACCTGCTTATTGTCTCATTTGAACTTCAAATGACATATGGCCTGTAATTGGGCTTTGGAAATACTTACTAGCCAATGATCACACTGGCTCACAAATAAGCAATTTCAAAAGTTGGACACCCCGTACTTTTGAATTAGCATGAAGGAGATTTGAAGAGGCACCAATAATTCCATGTCTGGCCTTAAAAAGCAAATGATTGAATTTTGTTGCAAGGTTTCATTAAAATGGTCATTCTTATTTATGAGGTTCTTTAACAAATTAAAATACTTTCCGTGCAAGGCTTCCTATTAATGAACTTTTTCACTCATTTTCTTTCGCCTGTTCTCTCTCTCCTCTACCCAGCGAACATGCTGCACTAATAGCTTATGAATAATTCTGTTTCAGCTTAGATGGCAATTAGCCACAATGCTAGAGGCTATCCTTCTTCCCATGTAGAGGTGTGGGGGATTACAAGTCAGCTAAGCAAGACACAGACTCTCACACATACTCCAACAAGCACTGAAGTTAGTCTTTAAAACCTCTTCGATTGATAATGATTAGCGCATTAGCATTAACGCTAACACCAACATGGCTTTTGATGCATGATACAATTACTCATATTGGGTTGTGTTTATCTTTAATTAAAGTAGCCTATATAAAAAAAATGGCATTTTTACAAGCCGTAATTCAACAGGTTGGTATCAGGAATGGGCTGTGCACTAATACATTTTTTTATTTAAAAAAATTATCGTTTTTACAAATAAGTGGTACATTGCCTACTGTATGTGCAATTGGAATTTCAACAAGAAGGACATATCTGTAATCATATTTTGAATAGAAGAGAACAGAAGCGTTGAATTTATTAGACAAGGTGTAAAGGTAAAGATAGTCCAACTTTTAAAAATGAGTTTGTTGGAAAATCATACCACACTGCTCAAACATTCCAAGACCAGACAAATGCTGATTAAACATAGTGAACCGGTGAAATCAGACACCAATGAACACCAACAAAAGCCAACAGAGTGATCACACTGATCCGACAAAACCCGACAATTGTTGGATGTTGGTGTTTGTTGGGGCAGTGTGAATTAGCCTTTAGAGTTCCTCTGAATAATAAAAGTCATACTGGTTTGGAAAACCGTGAGGATGAATAAATGATGTGTTTTAATTTTTGGGTGAACTATCCCTTTAAAACCAATTATTCAACTAGTCTAAAAAGTCAACAACTCAATTCTGAGTAGTTTTGCACATCCCTAGTTATGTTCTCTCTATCTGTAGCTGAAGAGGCTGTAAGTGGCATTCATTATTGTAAGATGTGTTGGTTCATGTCAGCTCTTCTGGGGCTTTCACACACTCTATGTCCCTCTTATCAGAGAGCTCAGCAGCCTTCCAGGATAGTTCAGCCTTATGACTGCACACATCCATATTTATTTATAAATTTTAACAATGGGGCAAAAATGATGAGGGTCTTTATTAGTGGCAGGCTGCATCTCTCTTTCACTAGTGGACAAACCCAGACATACACAGAGAGGTAGAACGTCCTAAATCGAGTCTCATGCTTATGGCTGTGGGGAGATAGTGGAGATGTGCAGAGTGGATGTAAGTGTCTGGGGCCCTCGCTTTAGACAGACACAGTGGTGCTGTTAAGGCAACAGATGAAAGAGAATATCTAAGAGTGTCAATCAGGACAATGTACTGATAAACATTCCCTCTGTGGCTGCTCAGACGGTGAAAGAGAGAATTGCTAATGAGCTCTATCTAACTTAGTAAATCATTTTGATTGACGATAATAAGGAAACAGGTAATACAAAAAAAGACAAATAATTAATAATGCTTATGATAACGTTAATAAACATTATGTAATGTTTACAAGATGATTGATTTAGCTTCAAATACGAATACACCAGACTGATCTCACTGTGAATTCAGTGACTGCTGTTGATATCAGTCTGTGCTTACTGATATTTACATCACTGCCCCCAATGGCCAAAGCTGGAAGTGTTGTTCAATGTATGAGCACGTGTGAGCTCCAGTTTATGGGTGCAATGTCCACAGAGTGGCGCCAAAAGTGAGTTGTATTTTTTGTTGTAAATATCAATAATGTCAATAAACTAAACAGAAAGGCATATTTTATTAACTCTACCCCCTAACCCAAACTCCAAACATAAACCTAACCATCAGTGGAGTAAAAATGTAATTTCCAAGCAAAAACACAACTTTCGTATCACACTGTGAATGTCAACCCAATTACTTCCTGGTTCCACAACATTCAGTAGCAACATGTCACATTCCTGCACAATAATGCTGAATATACAGTACATGAATTATATCAGGAAATGTCTAACTAACTGAATGCATGTCAACTTTGTCTTATCATTAAAAATGTATGGAAACGTAACGTGTTACGATAAAATTAGGGGTACACTGGTCGTTCGGCCACTGATCTAAATCGGACGATTTTCGTTTTAAGTCTGTACTCGGCTGATATGACTCACTACATTGTGAGCCGGAGAAGATAAAGAGACTGCAGATGGGTATAAAAATGAATTAAACAATAAACATGCTTATACAAATCTGAGTATACGTGATTTAACGTGAGTCGTGAAAATCAGACGTTGTGCAAAGCGATAGAGACTTTTTGAGCGATCATGAGCATTTTCATCTTCAATACTTCCTTCAATACACTCGCGTCAATCAAACATGTGCGCTCTCCAGGTGCTCTCAATATCTCATAAGTCACTCATCTCATCGCTATTCTGTGAAGATCCCAATTTAAATCAGATTAATGTTAGTCACAATACCACTAATCACAGCAATTACATTTTAAACTAAACAGCACCACATCTTCTTCACACATTTGCTTAATAATAAGTGATTTCTGTCACAGCAAAATGCCAAAGACAGTAAACAAATCATAAATATGAATGATTTCTCACTGGAGCAGTTTGAACGTACCTCTGCTGTGTGTGATGCTCTCATGAACGACCTTATGATATTGACAACAGAATTATTAAAAACTGTTTCAAATCACATAAATGTTCAAAATTCACACAATGTAATTTTGGTAACTTTATAAAAAGGTTCCATTTGTTAACATTAATTAATGCAGTAGGTATCATGAACAAACAATGAACAATATATTTGTATAGCCTTTATTAATTATATTAGTTAATACAATTACAATTGTTCATTGTTTGTTCATGTTAGTTCATATTTTATTTACTTAGGTTAACTAATACAACTTTTGATTTTAAATTTCTAAAAAACGTAATAGTATATGTTGTAACTAACATTAAGTTCATTAGTTCACGTTAACTACAGTAATGTTGTTAAATAATGTTAACAAATGAAAACCTTTTGTAAAGTATTACCGTAATATTACTGTATGGGGCATAAACATGTAACTGCCCAATATAACTTGCAAAAGTGTGGCAAAAGGCACTTTTTAAAAAATCTGTATCGGCCGATCTTGGTGTTAAAGAGATCGGTATAGGCCTCATATTTCTTGATCGAGTGCACCACTAGAAAAAAATATCTACAAGAGATGAGTATACAAGTAGAATGATTAAAAGAAAATCAACTGTCTTTGTGTCTTTGC
The DNA here is from genome assembly GCF_025860055.1 of Xyrauchen texanus. Classification (NCBI taxonomy): domain Eukaryota; kingdom Metazoa; phylum Chordata; class Actinopteri; order Cypriniformes; family Catostomidae; genus Xyrauchen; species Xyrauchen texanus. The sequence goes on from NC_068314.1 coordinate 33,536,694, forward strand.
ATTCTCCTTGCCTCAGAATTTCCCAAATGATGCTCTGCAGCACAGAGGAGGTTTAAAGGAAAGTCTTATGCATTGTGAATGTGCGCACACACAAAACTCTTCTTTTCATTCAGAATTCCATATCACATAATGAGACAGTCAGACATAACGATGGGCCCAGTCCAGCCTAACTTCTCAAGCTCTAATAAAGAAAACCCACAAACATGTTTACCAAGCTATCAAAATGGAAACATACCATAGACTTCTACAGTTTTTATAAAGAAATAATTAGAGACTATTAGAGGCAGATTCACTAAACGGTGGTATATCAGCACAAAAAGATGCGTCTTATTCATTAACCACCCACAAATGAGTTTAAGTAGGCACAACCAGTGCAGAAATTGTGCCTTGTCTTGAGTAATTCAATTAAGTCATAAGCATACCTGCACAAACACACCTCCTTTCTTCAGGATGTAAATTAGGCTCAATATACATTTTGATTAATTCTCAAAAATTGTCAGATACAATTTAAATTGCACTATTACCACCAGATGAAAACAGGCTGTAAAATTATTTTTATTTAAAAGAAATGTTCTATATATCATATCAGTAGTAATTCATCAAATAATGATCAAATTATGTTGAAGTACATTATAACCTGACATATATTCAGATGCGAGGTATGTTCAAGCCACTTTCAGTATGTTAAAGAGATGATTCAGGTATCTGGATCACAGTAGCGGAGTGATGCTGCACATTTCCTCCAGTGGGTCAGATCATAGTGGTCTACTGCATTCCCTGCTACACAGGGCTCAAAGTCAGCCCGCAAGATTGGGAACTGCAACACTGCTTGTGCCATTGCCTGATCTGCATAATTCCCTCAGTCAATCCGGTGCTAAACCAGCTCAAACAGCAAATTATATACAAGTTACAAATAAACAACGCTTTTACAGGGCGCAATCCATTCTTAGTGATTTCCCCCCAAACAGAGGTTTTGTCAGATTTAGCTCATATCTGGGGACAATTTACAGCAAATACACTCTCTCCATAAAACAGTCATGGGATACAGCACTTCAATACTCAGATTGCATGTTCAAAGGACAAGACTAAATATTTATGGGTCAACTTTTGGGTGCAATGCCACTTTGAGTAAACTTCTCTGCCAACTTCTGATTAAAATGCCAAAAGCCCTGACACGTCATTTTGTCTAAGATATGAACTAAACACTTCCAGCTTCATCATCAAGGTTGTAGCGCATCCTTCCCAATATTCAGTTTCATTAATGGTCATATCCATAAATTATGGTTACCCTCAATCAAGAATACATGGTTACATCCTTGTTCATCTGATTTGAAAATGGCTTTCAAATATAACATTCTGTTCCACATATCTGATGGATGCAAATTACAACAGAATGGGGATGTTTTGGCGGTGCATTTATACTCACACATGACCGTGAGCAAGACGTTCCCTGATGCCAGGACAATCTTCTCCCGTGTTGCACGATCATAGATTCCTACATGGCATTCATAGGGTCCGTTGTCTGAAATCCGAACCTCTGGGAGCCTGAAGAGAGGATTAAAGAGCATGAGTCAAACCAGGCAAACCTTCATTCAAACATATTTACTATAGGACATTTTCAGTAATTCAAAGACACAATGTGTCTAGGTAAAATTGATCTATAGATCCTGAAACATATTGTATGCAACTGAATCCTGTAAATAATAATGGATTTTATATTTTCATAATTTTCAAGAAAAAGAAAATTGAGTGGTGCTTGCCACGGTGCAGAACTAGCTACCACGATTCAAGAGTACTCTGGGTCGATGCCTGGACATGGCTGAGCAGTTGATAAGGGGTTCTGAGTGTTTTATGGCCATTGCTATGTGGATGCAAGGGTGTGCTATGTGGTTGCTAGGCGATTACTTAAAGGCACAAGTGTAGGTTTGCCAACTGTACCATATTAGCCATACGTCCCGAATTTTGGCCTGTAAGAGACGGCTATTGTCCCGTACTGAAGCGGCTCAATGGGAACCATAATTCGAGGGCTTTGAAACGTCCCTTTCTCAAGAGGGACTCACCCTGTCTGATGGCAAAATCACCCTTATTAAACCGCTCAAAATGTTAAAGCATCCCACTAGTGGGTTTACTGGTCTCAACTAGTTTAAGCTGGTACTCAGGTGGTTAAGTGAAAGGCCAGCTGAACTTCCAGGCTGATCAGCTTAAAAGTGTCCCAAACCCTACTAAACGGTCAACTGACCAGACAGGGAGGCCAGCTAAGACCAGCCCTTCAGCTTAGGCAGCTCTTTGCAGTTTTTCCTTTTCCAGCAGAGCCAGTTATTCTAGAGTAAACAGGTGATGCCTCTGTCAAAAAGGTGAATGGCCCTTTAAATGAAAAGTGGGACTTCAGTTCTTGCATTCACTATATTTAGTGTTACGATTTCTCTTCTTCATTGTGCTCTGGGTTAAGCTAAGGTTAAGTTAAGTTAAGTTAAGGAGCTGGATGTACTGTCATTTTAGTGTGCTAGTTACTATTCCCTAAGAATGTAGTTGCCTCTCTGCTGGCTTGGCACATTCCTATAATGCCTCTCTCTATCCATCCCTCCACAGAGGGAAGCAGACTGCTGACAATGGCTGATGGAGATACTCAAATCAGATGTTCGATTAACACAAAATTGCCCTGTGGTCCATTTTCATAGCTTTTATCTCTTTTTTTGTTCTCTTCCTCTTGTTTCTCTTGGCATCTTTGTCTCATAGGATGCTCCAATAAAACAAATAGTCGGCTATAATACTAAGTTTACTTTCGGATGGGTAAAAATGGCTATTGCAGCAAGCTATAAAAATAGGTTATACAATGTGGAGCGAGTTTTATCATGGAATAGAATGATTTAGAGCTCTACAGAGCCGCAATGGATCCAATGAGGTTGGATAATCAGTAGTTCTTTATATAGTTGGTTAGTTACTTAATAGTCCAAATCAAAAGAACCCATTCGCAATTATGGTCCCTAGACATGGCTCTGGTCCCTCTTTTAAAACAGTGAGTCCCCAAAAGTATATGGACACTTTTGGACATTTAGGTAACACTTAAAACTGTCTAAATGTCATTGCACATGTCATAAAATAGCAAACCAAGTTACATTTGCAAACAAATTATGCTAGAATGTTTCTCAGAACATCCCTTTTCACAGCCATATTCGTAATGACATTTAATCAACTGGTGTCACAGTGATTGTTAATGTATGTATGAAGTCAGTTCACCTCATGTTTACACAGGTGTCCTGGCAGAGTATTGTTCATCATATTACAGATCAATGTTGTATAAAATATAAATTTTCCATACTTAAGTAAAGTTAAAGATATCTTCATGAAAATGGACTCGAATTTAAAGTAGCTTAAAAGAAAACCACTTAAGTAAAAGTATTAATGTAACTGATTTTATATTTTTTCAAGTATCAAAAGTACAAGTAAACTGCATAAATTATGGAACAGCCAATTAAACCTGTGGCAACTTATTTGATTGGTGGTGCTCATCATTTATTCACTCTCATGCCATCCCAGATAGCACTTTTGTTCTTCTTCTGAACACAAAGAAGGATTTTTAGAAGAAAATTTCAGCTCTATGGATCCATATAATCCAAGTAAATGTTGGCCAGAAATTTGAAGCTCTAAAAAGGAGATAAAGGCAATGTTAAAGTAATCTATATTTCTCCAGTGGTTTAATCTATGTGTTCAGAAGTCTTCCATTTGGGTTAGGGTGAGAACAGACCAAAATATATATCCTTTTCCACTGTACATGTTGCCATTGCAGTCTTAAGGCACGATCGTGATTTCAAGCTCGATTACACTTCCTATTGCTTGAGGCATGCTCAGAGCACAAGATGGCGCTTTAGGAAGTGTAATCAAGCTTGAAATCATGATCACCAATGAAAAAGGTGAGAAAGGATTTATATTGCAGTTATATTGGTCTGTTGCAACCAACTGGATTGCTTCAGAAGACATGTATTAAACCATTGGAGTCATATGGATTACTTTTACGCACCCTTAATTTGCTTTTCAAGCTTCAAATGTCTGGCTACCATTCACATTGAAAGGACCTACAGAACTGAAATATTCTTCTAAAAAAATATTTGTGTGTGCTCTGTAGAACAAATAATTTCATGCATATTTCTGGAATGGGATGAGGGTGAGAAAATGATGAGTGAACTTTTTTTCAGTGAACTATCCCTTTAATGAAGCATTCAAGTTACGTCAAAATGATCATATTTATGAGATTAGTGCGCATGAACAGCAAAGAGGTAATTCCAGTGAGATGGGGGCATGCCAATTTAAGAAGCATGGCAAGAATCAAGCAAATTGGTGACTGTATAGTTTAGATTTAATGTATGTGTTGTCCTATTGATGATGAATAAATCTTGCCATCAAATAAAAATTATTTAGCTAGTTTATATGAGGTGACAGGCTTACAGAATAACCTTTCCCATCAGTATATGTGGCCACACAAGGATGATCAAAGAAGACACATCTAATTTTCAGTGTATGTGAATACATGTACATGTCATTGCATTGGTGCTGAAAAAGATTCCTGCTACCTTTTCAGAAAGTGTGTAAGATGAAAAACAGGCCCATTCTGTCCAACTAAAATCACTTTAGTTGAACGCTCATTACATTGAAATGCCAACTTCTGAACACACAAGCACAAACTTCCCAGGAGGACTAGAACAAAGTTTAAACAAAAGCTTAACTGAAATAGTGTTTATATTGACTGTGTTAAACATATACCGATCAGCCATAACATTAAAACCACCTGCCTAATATTGTGTAGGTCCCCCTCGTGCTGCCAAAACAGTGGCAACCCGCATCTCAGAATAACATTCAGAGATGATATTCTTCTCACCACAATTGTACAGAATGGTTATCTGAGTTACCATAGACGTTGTTAGGTTTGTCAATGTAACCTTGATTTTTCTTTTTTTTTTTTAAAGAAAAGGAGGACAAGTCAAATTTTTTGTGGTAATCAACATTGCACCAAAAATTCTATCGATTGAGCTTAACTTGTATTGAACCCGGAATATTCCTTTAAAAAACATAGTGACATCATGTCCCAAAGATGCCTTTGTCCTAAGAACACATTTAAACCTGTTGGTAAAAATCTGCCTTCAGAATTTAGTTGAATTTTGCCTAAATTATGTGGTTTATGTTAGCTCGTTCACCCAAGAGCTGTAACAAAAATAGGATGAAAATGAAAATTTACTTTGGAGGGTAAAATTCACAAAAATTATTCTACCTTAATAGGCTTTTAATCTAGATGTTTGAAACCAACACATACAATCTGATTGCTTAGCAAATAAAGGAAATAACAAGATGCATTCCCAACTTTACTCTTGGCTAGATACAACTGGCTATTGCTGCTAGCTATCAAAATAGAGCAGAAATTGTGGGCCAAGTTTTTCTTGGAATCTATAGTAGTGTCTAATTTTAAGCTCTTCGGGCAATGATGGATCTGAAGAGGTTTTATCATCAGTGGTGCTTTAATATACGTAGCTGATGGGCTGTCATTTGTAGTACAATTTTGAACACAACACTTGCTTCTGGGCTTTATTTGTGTGCCAAATTTGCTGTTGTCTGAGCCCATGTTCCACTTTCGTATGATATCTTAATTTTTGTAAACGGCTCTTTCGAAAAATCTCTGCTCTTATAGCTTCAGTCAAGCAACCAATCCTAACAGGAATCATAACAGCACTCAGTTGACAAATTCCTGCTGCTTATGTCCATTTAAACAAGCAAAAACAGCTAGACTGACTGAAACCAATCTCATAAAACTCAGCAAAAAAGAAACGTGTGGACTGCTTTAATTGTTCAGCAAACTTAACATGTGTAAATATTTGTATGAACATAAAAAGATTCAACAACTAAGACATAAACTGTAACAGTCAGTAGCCTATCTGGTGTGGCAACCAGCTGCATGAAGTACTGCAGTGCGCTCCTCCTCATGGACTGCACCAGATTTGCCAGTTCTTGCTGTTAGATGTTACCCCACAATTCTACCAAGGCACTTGCAAGTTCCCGGACATTTCTGGCGGGAATGACCCTAGCGCTCACCCTCCAATCCAACAGGTCCCTGATGTGCTCAATGGGATTGAGATCCGGGCTCTTAGCTGGCCATGGCAGAACACTGATATTCCTGTCTTGCAGGAAATCATGCACAGAATGAGCAGTATGGTTGGTGACTGCCGGAAGGGTACCACATAAGGGAGCAGCATTTCTTCCCTGTAATGCACAGCATTGAAATTGCCTATGATGACAACAAGCTCAGTCCAATGATGTGGGTTCACACTGCCCCAGACCATGACGGACCCTCCACCTCCAAATCGATCCTGCTCCAGAGTACAGACCTCGGTGTAACACTGACATCACCCACCTGCACTTTTGCCAGTCCTGTCTGGTCCAGCGAAGGTGGGTTTGTGCCCATAGGCGATGTTGTGACCGGTGATGTCTGGTAAGGACCTGCCTTACAACAGGCCTACAAGCAGGGACAGATTATGACTTGCAATGGCCCTGGGGCCAAGTAGCTCCAAGGGCCCCCCTCCACCCAAAAGTTGTTGAGCGGTGTGTGGGGTGGTGGGTTCGTTGTTCATGTGGAGGGAGGGGATCACCAAACTAGATCTTGCAGCCTTAAAGCCCTGAGCACCCCCGGGCAATCAAGGGCCCCCTGGTAGTCAAGGGCCCCTGGGCACTGGCCCCATTGGCCCAGTCTGTAATCCATCCCTGCCTACAAGCCCACAGTCCAGCCTCTCTCAGCCTATTGTGGACAGTCTGAGCACTGATGGAGGGATTTTGTGTTCCTGGTGTAACTCGGGCAGTGGTTGTTGCCATCCTGTACCTGTCCCGCAGGTGTGATATTTGGATATACCGATCCTGTGCAGGTGTTTTTACACGTGGTCTGCCACTGCGTGGATGATCAATTGTCCTTCCTGTCTCCCTGTAGTGCTGTCTTAGGCGTCTCACAGTACGGACATTGCAATGTAATGCCCTGGCCACATCTGGAGTCCTCATGCCTCCATGCAGCATGCCTAAAGGCGGGTTGACACTGTACGATTTATAATAGACCTTTACGGTTGTTGCTTGTCAGACTGTACAATGTGAACACATTGATATCGCCATGGCACACTGTGCGACTTTATGTCCGAATCCCAATCAACCCGATCAGTGAACGTGTCTCACGTAACAGGAGTGTAGCGGAATAGAAGCGAAACGGCGATATTTGACCACCACGGAGGAGCATTTTATTTCTCTTTCTGAAAGTCTGGACATCAGCATTTCCATTGCTCAAATAACACTCCATCACGAGCATAGGCTAACGTTTACAAGAAAGATGGATTTTGTCAAATAGGCCTATAATAAGACTTGATCACAACTACAGTACAGTGTGCACCCGCCTTAAGGCACATTCACGTAGATGAGCAGGGACCCTGGGCATCTTTCTTTTGGAGTTTTCAGAGTCAGTAGAAAGGTCTCTTTAGTGTCCTAAGCTTTTATAACTGTGACCTTAAATGCCTACCGTCTGTAAGCTGTTAGTGTCTTAATGACCGATCCACAGGCGCATGTTCATTAATTGTTTATGGTTCATTGAACAAGCATGGAAAACATTGTTTAAACCCTTTACAATAAAGACCTGTATTTTACAAAATTATCTTTAAAATAAAGTGTCCTGAAAAAGGAATGTTTCGTTTTTTGCTGAGTTTATATATAAGATGAGGGCAGTGGGAGAGTTCTCAGCACAAGAGCATAAGCATTCCTTTCATGTATGCCTTAGGCCCCCATGCACCTTGGATCACTCACATTGTCTTGACGAGCAGAACCAGGCAGAATTAATTGCAGTGTATTCACCATCATGGCAGTGACTGTGAAAAAAACACTCTGCCATTTCTCTTTGCAGATGTCTATAATTTGAATCTTGTCTATTGGTGGTTTTTAGCTTTTATCACAGGGCTGCTTGACATGCACGGAGCGTGCTGATTGGATGAGAGGTTTGGCTCTGCGTTTTGTACGTTGGCATGGGTCTCACGTTTCTCCCAGGCAAGTGTCCTCTCACTGGATGAGCTTTACTGACCCGGTCCCTGAATCCCAGCCAGCTCATTTCTCAATTCCTGTCTCCCTCACCTTCTAAGCTTTCTAGCATCTAAATCTCCAGCTCTCCTTCACTTTTCAACGCTCTCTGTTCCTCCTCTCCCTCTTATTCATTCTTTCCCTCCATGCCCTCAGTTAAACACTTCCTCTTTGGATTGCTGAAATGCAGGCGATGTTGCACAATCGTCTGGCTCGCTTCAATATTCAGTTCTTCAAAATAACCTCAATGGGAATGAATCTCCAGCTCGCTCACTGTTTCTCTCTCTCTCCGAGCCCTTCTCGATTTTTCTTTCCCATTCTCCCTTTCTCACACAGTGCTCTAAATATGTAGATGGATTGTTAATCAGAGAGTAATAAAAAGCCGATTAGCACTAAATCACACAGAGGCAATAAGGGATTTGCCTAGCCAGGTCCTGCAACTCTGAAGCATGTGTAAGTGTTTGTGTGTGTGTGTGTGTGTGTGTGTGTGTGTGTGTGTGTGAGCGTGTATTTATCACTTTGTGGGGACCAAATGTCCCCATAAGGATAGTAAAACCCGAAATGTTTGACCTTGTGGGGACATTTTGTCGGTCCCCATGAGGAAAACAGCTTATAAATCATACTAAATTATGTTTTTTGAAAATGTAAAAATGCAGAAAGTTTTCTGTGAGGGTTAGGTTTAGGGGTAGGGTTAGGTTTAGGGGATAGAATATAAAGTTTGTACAGTATAAAAACCATTATGTCTATGGAAAGTCCTCATTAAACATGGAAACACAACATGTGTGTGTGTGTGTGTGTGTGTGTGTGTGTGTGTGTGTGTGTGAGAGAGAGTCTGCTGGGAGGGAGGGATGGAGCATTCGGTGCCAGGAATATAACAATTACAGAAATGTGCAGTAAATTTCTCAGCAGAGGACTGTTCGTTTTGGTGTTGTGGGTGTTTGATGTTAGAATACGTCTGAATTTATGATGCTAGAATATTTGCAATAACTTATGTTGAATCATCAAACACATAGGTCAGTTGAGATTTATATCTTTGTTTCACTCATATATTCACTTGCAGGCAGGTAGAACTGTGCAGAAATTGGAACGCCAGTCACTGAACAAGTTCTGCACATCATCCACCTCCACATGTAAATGAAAATTCCTAATGCGATAAATTCAACAGCATCCAATTAGAATGTAATACTCTTATGGTGCATTCACGTCATGTCAGAATTACCGTAATTATGAGATTCCGGCTTGTAAAAACGTCACGTCTTCGCAGAACTAACCAAAGTTCAGCTTTGAAACTCTATGTGGAGCAAGCTGAAAGTTTCTTTGGACACGTTTTATGTTAGCCAGTTGGCTTGTGGCTCATTTACTCGGGTAGCCAAGCAACTTTTGTCTCTCTTTTTCTAACATTTATAGTTTTGCTGATAAGCCAGTTTCACTGCAATGTCAACATTTTTCTCTGAAACCCACCTCCCCCAGCTGCACATGTCTAGATTTGCTACATGAGTACAGTTTGTATGTCTATTTGTGTAGCAGCATGTCATACATGCTTAACAAAGTATGTCTGTGTGTGATGAGGAGGAGGGTGTGGCCGGGTCGTGATGGTGCACGGCCGGCGATGAATCAGCTGATCAGCGGGAGAGCGAGATAAAGGAGAGCCAGTGGTGCCAGTTTGAGGGAGAGACACACGTGGGCATGCTGCATATGTTTGTTTAATGTTGAGTTTTACCATTAAAAGTTGACTGTTCAGCCGGTTCCCGCCACCTCCTTGCCCATCCTTATACTATTACAGTGGTGCCAAAACCCGGGAGGGAAGAGGGATGTGCTGTTGCTGAGTCCTCACCGCTGCATCCACCAGGGGAGCAGCCGCGGCTGCCTGCCTGGGGACGGAGGGGTCGCTGCTGCTGCCGAGAGCCAGATAACTCGCTGCCGTCCACCAGGGGAGGAGCGAGCCATTTTCCACCAGAGGGTGGCAGAGTGGTTGAGAACAAGGCGATAGCGTGTCCGGGAAATGGCAAGCAAGTTTTTCTCTCTCTCTTTTTGTGTCTCCACTCGCCCTTTCCCTCTCCCCACGCCTCCCCTCGTCTCTCTCCCAGGTTCACAGGAGGCGGGGTGGACCACCGGCTGATGGAACAGCCGGAAGGGCAGCGTCTCCCCTCCAGAGGTGGAGTAAGTCAGTCCAGTGGTGCCCCAGTCTGAATAGGGTGGGGGAGGAATGTGACAAGGAGGAGGGCGTGGCTGGGCCGTGATGGTGCTTATCAGCGGGAGAGCGAGATAAAGGGGAGCCGGAGGTGCCAGTTCAAGGGAGGGACAGACACACTCGGCCACGCTGCATATCTTCATATTTGTTTTATGTTGAGTTTGACCATTCAAAATTTATGTTGAATGTTCAGCCAGTTTCCACCTCCTACTTGTCCATCCTTATAATGTTACACTGTGTATATTATAGCAGTTGCAAGTCTCAATACTTGCTCTGCAGCGGACGCAGCATACAAGACCAACATCCTATCAATATGTCAAGCCCACTTGAACATGCTAATTCTTTCCGAGAGTTATCATGGCTGGACTCATAATTACAACTTGACAGTCATGAAGGTCATGTAAAAAGAGCCAATTATTTCTTTTTTCTCGCAGCGGCCATGTTTGTGACCATCAGCCGGTGGAAGCAATTCCGGTGACTTCTAAAAACACCCATGAAACGATATAAAAAATGACGCTATCACTTATTTTTGATCTATGCCAAGTCTCAGGAAATATTTACACAGGTTAAATGTCAGCACAAATGTTGCCAAATGTTACTTTCACAAACATTTACACATATTTTATCCACGATTTATCTCTGCATGCCAGCGAGTCTGATGTCTGACCGACGTGTACACTCGCGCCTATTGTTAAATCACTGCATTTGTAAACTACTGATTGAGAAGTTACTGTACCAATAAGCACATCTGTCACAGTCATTTCCACCACATAATTCTGTTAAACACATTACAGAATTTGAGTTGTGCTAGAAAAGTAAGTGCAGCGTAGTTCTAGCGGGAAGACTAGCAGCTGTACATCATCGCACCATTAGCTGGGTAACTTCTAGCCAATCACATGTAAGGCATTGCTTTATAAGTCTGCTCACAATCTATCATATTCTATTTCAGTGGGCTAACACGGCAACCTCCACCACCCCACCACCACCAGTTGAGTCCCGTCCTGTACAGGGTAGGATCCTCGCCCCTGCCTCCTATCTCCGGCAGGATATGATGGTTCTCACTACAACTTCTTCGGACCACCAAAGAGATACATTACTTCTCTGTTTTTTATTCATCAAATAAATGCTTGAATTCTTAAATTTCACTCAAGTCTACGAGTCTTCCTGATAAAAATGTCACTGTGGTGAGAATTTCATGACTTTCAGAAAAAAAATGACATTCATCTCCTGTGATGCATGTACACACACTGTTGAACTTTGGAAAGAAAAAAATATATATATTGAGAGTTTTGAAAATGTTTTAATGTACTTAGAAACATCTTAAAAAAACTTGATTTTAAGTAAATTCATTAAATGCCATTCTTTCGCTGGAACATTTAGTTCCTGTCATGTAAACAATAACTGAACGTTATTCTAGCAAGGTGAACCAGTGTTTCATGTCATAGTTTTTCATGTCTTTAAATATGGCCGAAAAGCTGTATCGACCAATCAGTTTCCAGGACTGAAACTGATCACTATCCAACTTATAATTGGAAATGTCATGAATCAGTGAGGATGACGTTAACATGTGCCATCTCAATCACCTTCTTGTCAAGGTTTGTGGCAGCCAAACTGTCAGTGCACACTGTCCACAGTCTGAAAAAGAGACATCACATGCCTCATTGACACAGCACATTTAATCTCTCTCTCTTTACATTGATGTCACATTTTGGTGGGAAATCAAGAAAAAAACTTGATAGATGTGCGTGATAATCAGGGGCTTTTTTGAAGAACGGAGCCTCTCCTGAAGGGCCCTCGAGGGCCCAGTGGGCGTAAGTGCTTTTATTTCAGAGTTTAAAGCCAAATGTTTTGCTAAGAACGGTTGAATCTTATAGGAACTTGTAGAGAGATGTGGTGTCCATGATAATAATAGGAAAGGGACAGGTTGGAGTGCAAGGGGAGCATCCTATGGACCTGCTTGAGGTTTGATTGACAGCTCAAGCTCTGCACTCCGTCTCACTACATTGACAGCTCTGTGACAGGGAAAGATTTTAGTGAGGAACAAGAAAAAAAAAAGGTTTCTGCTCCTAACATTATGACTCATATGATTAATTTTTCAAACACCTTCAATTATGTAGGCTCCTAAAGGGGGGGATGTAAGGGGAAAGTTTAGGGATTTCAATTTGCGCTGTCATACGTCTCATTTGACACCCAGCGTGAAGTCGAGTTTTCTTGGGAATTCAAGCTGTCTTGTAAGAATGCTATGGGACCGGCAAATCACAAAAAAAAAAGCTGTTCAAAGAGGAAAACAAAAGCTGTTATTATTCTACATTCTAGAATATAATATTTGTGAATTGCTTCCTTCCGAGCAGCAGACAGGTCGATTTTTTTCCAATGTGTCTTTGGTGTGAACAGCCAGGTCAGATTGAATGTGATTTTTATTTGATCTACCTCAACATTCGTCATTTACACATTTGATTTCCAGCTTATATACTGTAAGCCTATTATATTTGAAAACTTTTAAATGTGAGTCATCAGTCAAGTTAATGAATTAGGTTTCTTTGTAAGGAAATCAATTAAAAGTAAAGGCTTCAACAGTTGGGTTCAGCAATTCATTTGGATTGCACGTTAAATATGCATATGAAAAGATACAGATGTAGATTTATATAACAATGCTCTTTGCTTGTCACTCACTCAGAAAATTGAACATATGAAAGATTTATTAAAAAAAACATAATATTAAAATATGTGTGAATACAGTCTTTGATATGAAAAACTGAGCTCCTGAAATAATAGCATATAAAGAGTATACTGACTTAATTGCCACTAGATATGCACTGCAGCACCAGCGTATCAGCCAAACATCGGTATCTGCCAATTGTTTACAGACATTCATTAACCAGGATGATTATTTCCTGTCAAAGGGGTCGTGTCGGACAATTAGTCTACAACTAAAATATCTCTTGAAATGAATTACTTTGAATTGGATGACAACGTGAGCAGAGTTGCAATTTGTAAGCTTTGCAAAGCTAGAAATTCACGAGGTGGAACGACCTTTAAAACTTTGAACACAACTCATTTGATTATTCACCTTAAAGCTCAACACAGCAAGGAATATGCCAAGTTTGTTAAAGCCAAAGCGGAGGCTGCTTCATCTGAAAAGCTTCATTATTAAAAATTTTGTTAAAGGAATATTCCGGGTTGAATACATGTGAAGCTCAGTTGACAGGACTTGACATGGCATAATGTTGATTACCACAAAAACATATTTCAACTCATCCCTCCATTTCTTTGAAAATACAAAAAACAATTTTGCACTGAGGCTCTTACAATGGAACTGAATGGGGACGATTTTTGGAGGGTTTAAGAAATGTGACGCTTATAAATTTATAAAAGCACTTGCATAAAAGGTGCAATATGCAATATATTTTCTGTACTAAAGCATACGATTATCATAATATGTTATCAGAGATTTAGGAAATATGCTCTGTTGAAATACTGGCTTCGCCAAAAACAATGCTACTGCCTGTATATTCTACTTTGAAATGTCCGTTCCCGACCGGAAATTCTGTTTGTGTTTTGGCCTGTGTAATCCCACCCACTGCCCATTTCCCAATAGTATTTTACACCGCGGGTTGCCACATTTGAAAAAAGTTAGCGGGCAAACACGGCACGCTGCAGTCATGGAAGCCAGCAATATATCTATCTAACATTGATAGAGTTATAAAAAATCCACATGAGCTGGTTTATAATTTGTAAACAATAAAAACATTGCAAACATATACATTAGCTGATCGACTTCCAGTATAAGGCTTGACGCTTGCCATTGTCAGTTTGCTCGTTCCTGTTGCGTGTCCTCAACCTGGCTACCCGCGTGAGCTTGGGAGGAGATGGCAGATTGAGAGCCTCAGTCACCATTCACTTCCATTTTATGGAAACAAGATGCAATGCATGTGAATAATGACTGAGACTAACATTCTTCCTAATATCTCATTCTGTTCGACTGAAGACGGAAAGTCATACGGGTGTGTAAATCATACAGTGTTTTTATTGTCTCGACATATTTTTGTCAACAGTATGTTTTAATTAAAATGGTTGAATTACTGTCATGACGGATCAGATTTAATCTCGTCTTAGTTGTCATTGATGAAATAAAAGAAAAAAGCTTTGTCAATGCATATTTTCGAGTCAACCCTGTCTCTCCATTTCCCTTTCCGAAGCAATCCTCATTTGTGTGTTTATTTACAGGCATATTACGGAGAGCTGAAAGAGTGGCAGTGCTGCTGCTGATATGGCTTTTTGCCACTCTGGAATGAAAATGAGAGATAATACCTGTGAAATATCCTGTCTGGATGCTCTTGGTTTCCCACAGAATGCCTGTGTTAGTGGCTACAGGGAACAGGATTTATGAAGTGTGTGTGCTTGTGTGTCTTATGTGTGTGTCTGAGAAAATATAAAGAACGATGGAAAACGTGTGTGTGTGTGTGCAAATTTTGACTTGGGTGACTGCACAAAGAGTTTGACTGTCTCTGCAGTTGCCGTGTCACTTCTTGAGCATTATTTCAGACTGCGAGGTCAATACAGGTGATCCCAACTGCTGCTTATACAGTGACAGTCAATTTACTTCCCGCTGGGTAAAAGTGTTTGTTTCTGTGTGTATGTGTACACAACATACGCTGTCCCACTTTTGATGCAAAGCAAAATGGTAGTGAGCAGGCCCAGACAGAATCTGCAGACTTTTGTGCATGTTCTGAGCTGATTTTAGGGGGGAAATCTGTTGTTCAAGACAATATGCAAAGGCCCCCTGCTGTACTTCTCCAGCTATGATGACAAAGCTTTTTGTTTTCAAACTTTAAGTAACTGGAAACATCAATATATTAAATTATACCACATGTCTGTTGAATGCTTGATTCTGATTGGTTGACAGACTTTCTAATGTGTGCAATTATTTTTCAGTAAACTCTTTCAGGCTATGATGTATATCCAGGTGGATAAAAGAACATTGGATAAGAATTACAAACAATTTCCTACATTAACTTCAATTTCTGTTAAAAAACGTCCTTGCCCTCTCACCCACACTCACACACACTGACATACATATAGTGCACACCTTCATACACACATCGAGTCGTGACCAACAAACAGAGCCTTGATGTAAACACACCCCCGGTGACTTGATCAATACACAGCTTTTATACTATACAAAATAACTTTAAATATCTGTGGAAAGCACCCTCGCACTCACGTTCTCCCTGTCTTTCCCTCTGACCCACTTTTACACATGGACAAACACACGCATGAGCAACAAACAGCTGTCATGTCAGCACACCCCTGTGGCTCAGTGGGGTTGTAAACAGTTGTTTAGATAACTATTTACAAAAACGCAGACATTCGCTTCTGCTGAGAAGTATCCTTTAAATTACATCTTGTCAATTTGATGCAATGCTAAGTGATGTTAATGCTGACGAGAGCCGCATCAAACACAGGTAATCCCATACGCAATCGTTCTCAGTTTCTCTCTTTCTCTTTCTAACTCTTTCAAACACACACACACACACACACACACACACACACACACACACGTATGTTGTGTTTCCATGTTTTATGGGGACTTTCCATAGACATAATGGTTTTTATACTGTACAAACTTTATATTCTATCCCCTAAACCTAACCCTACCCCTAAACCTAAACCTCACAGAAAACATTCTGCATTTTTACATTTTCAAAAAACATAATTTAGTATGATTTATAAGCTGTTTTCCTCATGGGGACCGACAAAATGTCCCCACAAGGTCAAACATTTCGGGTTTTACTATCCTTATGGGGACATTTGGTACCCACAAAGTGATAAATACACGCCACACACACACACACACACACACACACACACACACACACTCTACCTTGATATCCAGTTAGTGGTCCAGTAAAGCAGCGCAAGCCTCCGTTACTAGTTCTAAAGTGACGTTTTAAAACTAGCAACGAAGGCTCGTGCTGCATTAGAACAAGACGCTGAATCCGTGGCGGAAGAAAGTAGCTCTACTCACAAGAGCGTTTTAGGGAAGAAAACCAGAAAATATCTTGAGATTAAACCCTGAATGATGACCATGGTACAAGCAGAATAATATACCACTTATACCAAGCTGCATGTCGTGACTGCATTACCACTTTGTTATGTTTTGTTATAGCAAGTTTAAATATTTTTGCTTTAATGAGTGTTGCCATAGAAACAAATAACTTCAGATTAATTCTGTCATGGCGTGAATGCAGCATCAGTCACCATTCAATATTCATTGTATGCAATAAAAGCAGCAATGAAATTAAATGGTGACTGTGGCTAACATTCTGCCTAGGAGTTTTGGCTCCTGCTGCTGCTTGTGTTTTCCCAAACTGGGGAAGGACCTGTTTTGTTCAAGATCATAAAATGATACTTCAGTTCACCCTTTCTTGTGTTCCACGGAAGAAAAAAAGTCAAACACGCTTGAAACAACATAGAACAGAATTTTAATTTTTGGGTGAACTGTCCCTTTAATTGTAACTGTTACCAGAAAAACTTAAGATAAACTGATTGAGTTGATGTTCTTTCTGCGTTAGAATGATAAAATGAGCACCAAATCTTGAATCAGGTTAAACAAGTCATCAAAACTTGCTTTTCTCATCTCTCTCTCTTAATCTAAGAGTTTGTACCAGCTTTTAGTTTGACTAGAAAGTTGTATGTTTTGGTGAGAAGCAGAGGAAATATTTCTCCGGCTTGCTTTGCATTTCAGCCTGCAGCTGAGCCTCAGGTAAGAGGGAAGACTTGGGAAACACATCTATTCCTCAGTGGGCGCATGAAACACTAAAACAGCTGTACAGAAAGGGAGGCTAAAGGCGGAGCTTCTTGAATGAGGAACAAGAACATTTCAACTAAAAAGAAATGAATGGCTACAGGCTCAGTGGATGCACAATCAGAAAGTAGATAATACTGAGACAAAGTTTCCTAATCGGCTCATGTTTTGTTTAAGTGTGAATCATTTTGTGATTCCAATCACATGCATCACCAATTTATGGCCTTTAGGGGCCATTCACACAGGAATGCATTCTCATTACATGAGAAATTTGACACATTTTGTCAATTTAAAAAAGCAACGGTCAAGGCGCCCAACGATGAAAATAAATGTAGCACAACAGAAAAAGATGTCGAACATGTACACAGGCAAACAGTTTAAAAATAATGCACGTTCTGTGTCCCCATAGGCGTTGAGAAATTATGTTGAGAAGCAGGAGGGGAAAGTTAACTATTTTTAAATATTAAAAATCAATCAAATGATTAACAGCTCTTACCTGACTGTCGACTGATATACCAGGTCTTCCCGTCGGCGGTAATCCTCCATATGGGAGTAATTGGTATTGAACATAGCATCGTACGTGAAGATCTTCTGCTTAATAGTGCCCCCATCAGTAACCTGTTCAGAAATAAGAATAAATCATCAATGCAAAGATATGTCTTGTAAGTAAGTGGATATATTCCATAGACACATATACATAAATAATGAAAGGAGACAGTACAAGAGCACGATGCCCAAAGGCAAAGTTAGCCCTCATGCTTAAAATTATCCCATTGATCTGTTTAAAGTTATTATTGGTTTATTATTTAAGAGCCTGTGAAGAGATGAATTCAAATTAGCTCTCAGAAACCTGCTTAGCATGATGAAATCAGCGAGACACATACTTATGTGGCATTAGGAATTTAGTGCGCTATAAGGCAGTGAGCTAATGATGACTGACATTTTTGCTGCATGTTGTTGGTCTGTGCCACAGGAAAAGTAATGAAATGTGAAGACATATTGCAGAGGTGAGGGATATCCGAAGAGCCATTGGCAAATCTTGCGCCTTTTTTCCCTCCCTGAAGTTATCTGCAAATGATGGAGCGTGGTTCTTTCGCGGTAATATTCACAAGGGAGAGGATGTTGCTTAGCATTTGAATGACTGCAATTTCTCTTCAGAGCACAAAGAAAGGTGACAGATTTTAATGGAAGTGTTAATGCCTGCTTTGAAGCGGTGGAATTATTGGCGAGACAGGTGTCTTTCTTTCGAAGAAAGCTTGAGATGCTATCTGGCGCCTCTTAATCTTGTCCCCCGGTGCTGTGAATTAGTCCAAGGTGGATTTGCAATTGGTTTTACGAACGACAACCACATGAGGACAATGTTAAATTGGTTGGATTTGAACAAACAATTCATGCTAACCTCACAAATGGATGTGGGGCAGCCTTAGTAACCCCTAAGACTCTAGAGATTCACTTAATGCTTGCAGCTACTGCAGGGCACAATGAGTCATAATTTGCTGAAATTCCATTTTGAAAGGAAATATAGCCGCAATGAATACAGGGGCAAAACAATTCAAAAGCATGATATAATGCATACATTCTGCAACAGAGCGCAACAGTCTGGTTTTGGATGTAAAATGTAATACATTTTTTCCATAAGGGATTAGATTTTTAACGATAACTTAAAGTTTAAAGACAGAAATTCTATGAGCTCTGAGGTTGTTAATCGATGGTCCATGTGTAATCAGTCCTGATTGACTTGCCCCGTATTCGTACCGGCATCAGCTGACATGGGAGGTAGGTGTGCTAATGAGGAGGCTAAAAGCTACAGCCCCTAGCGTCAGTCACTAGTGTGCCTCTTTAGGCCAGGGGAGTGAGGTTTACACACAATTTTTGGTAAAGAACTACACTGTCCATGATCATAAAAAAAAACACAATCAAAGAACTGTGTCGAACAAAGTGCACCAAAAGAGCTCTGCAGTGACCGTTCACTTGTATGATATTCAACATTCGGTTAAGTGACACACTATTGATTCAGGTGTAAATGCATGCTTCATTAAAAAAATATTAAACATGTTAAGGCAGAGGAAATATAAGACTAGCCTTCCACTGACTTATGCAGCCAAATTGCTTCGTGTTTCAGCTCCCAGCAACTAGGAGAATGGGATGAGAAAAGCTGACTCTGGATCAGCGGTTTTGAGCAACGTATTTCATGGTTTGTGTACTTCAAATATTCAACATATTTATTTTATAATAAACAAGTAATTTGATTTATGAAACATACCATTTTATGGCATTTTGGTAGCATTAAAAACTATTCCATTCAAGTTGTATGAACATAAAAGTTTGCAGTAGGCTATACGCAGTACGCACCATGGATCAACTCAAAACAAGCTGTACTGAGATGACTTGTTTAAATATTCATTTATTCATCAGAATTATTCCTTGAACATGTTAGGTTGGCATTCCACACTGAATTTAATTCTGACTTCTGAAAAACATCTCAAGTTGACTCTGGCATTGTCAAAGGGCACAGCACATGATGACAGATATGATGCAGGTTCAAGTGTTGGACTGTTTTATGTAAGATAGTGGTTATAGGCCTTTATCACATCCGGCTCATAATAGTAGCGTAACCAAAACATCCACCCATCAGTCTGTCTATGGACGATCACAGTTTTTCGAAATAAATGAAGCCAACGTGGATGCACTTGGCAGTAAACATCAGCCGTTTAATAATTTCTTTAGAGTAATTCAGCACTTCAATGTGTGTTATCTACCAATTTAATGTATAATAGTATTTGAGGGAGGCGATTACCAGAGCAAAGTTTTCCCAGTTCACGAGGAGCTGCGCGCACTGTGCAGTTAACTTCCAGAGGATATTTGTGCTCAAGTCCGAAGAGACCGCTTTTAACTGTTTTAATGTTGTTGTTTTCACTACTGCAGCATGCTCGTCTCCCGTTTGTGAATAGAATACATTTGTAGAAACTTGGACAGTTTCATCTCTATGTTTTATTTACATTGCATTCAGTCGCAACTTGCAAGTGGATGCTTCAATCATTGTACTCTAACCAAGAGGGTATAACCCCACGTTTACAACTATTTAACCAGTTAATTTCTGTAATCGGACTCTGGGATGGACTCGTTTCTTTATTTGAAATTTTTAATGGATCTTGTATAATTTATGTAGCTTATATAAAGTAAGTACATGAAAGCAATGCGATCATGGAATTAACTGCATCATTTTTATTTTTTGTATTTTTATTTTTTTCTGTTAGGGGTGCTGGGGGGGACTGTGAGATGGGTCTCGACTGTGGGGGGATCTTGGGGGGTTCATGTTCACGTTTCATTTGGAATTTTTTGGCCTGGTGGTAGATTGGTCAACATGCCCTTGAGCAGGGCCATTGACCCTGGATGCTTGTGTGTGTCGCTCTGAATGGGAATCTTGTTGGATGACTGGTGTGTTGTGGTTGTTGAGCGCCTTCACTGCAAGTATATTGTATGTTTGGAATATTCAATAAAAAAAAAAAAAGGCAAAGCGATCATTATCATCGCAAATATTCTGTAGAATCTTTACTCAGAATATCCTTTTTTTTTGTGACTTACAAGTATACCCTTGTCATGTTTTAATGCTCTTTAATGTGTAAAGAAGATTCCACTCTGTGAATGCGGAAGTGTGATAAAGGCCTATTCTACATTATTCATGTTGGCTGCCATGTCGATGGAAATGCATATTCCTGTTATTGAATCTTTATTATAAATATGACTTGTAGACCTACTTTCTAAATATCTGTCTATTTACTTGTTGTTTTGACATGAGTGTTGTACAGTAGCTAGCATGACCTGTAATGTCTCTTATATGCAATGAATGGCTTATTTGTATTGAATCCATATCATAGCAGAAGAGAGAGTGGCTGTGAGAAAAAAAGTAATGTAACACTTTACTTTCCATAAAAAGTTACTTTTTTAAGGAGTCACGCAATATTCTAGCGAGTTACGTTTAAAGTAGCATTACCCACAATTGATAATGACATATGATGTTTCTACACTTACAGTCAAGAACTTGAAATCAATAACTATATATTTTTCAATAGTTTTTAATTTGGTTATGTCATTTAGAACGCTTCATGGGATTGTAGTTAATTCCCTCATAAAAGACACTAAGTACACAGCCTTGTTTTGTCTTTTTGTTGATTCTCAAATTCTTTTTTGATTCAAAAGAAAGTTTGTAAAGTTGTTATTCCTCACTGAGCTGGTTGGTTTGGTTCATGGCTTAGAACAATTTAATGAAGGATTTTATGAAATCCCTATTGACAAATAAATTATTGGTAAGAGTACCTCCAGAACCAAGACGTCAAAAACGTTATGTTCTATGCATATTGAATAGGTCTTCTTATATAGATGACATTTGCTCAACACAATTCACAGTCAACAAGTGCTTGTGAGAGCCAAAAACAGGTCAGTGAAATGCTCATATCAACCTAAGGCTTTTTTAAGTGACATCACTTAAAAAGCATTTAAGGAATACTTCGGCATTGCACTTTGAACATGAAGATTACTCTGGCTATCTAGCTGTCTTGTAAGCATGCAACGTTGTGGCTGCAATGGGGGCCATGCTACACTATGCTACAGGTTTACAAGAGCTAGTGACATTGAAAGGTCAGTTGCTTAAAGCAGGGGCATAGATTCCAGGGGGCATGGTGGGATGAGGTAACCCCTTAATAATCAAAACAAGTAAGTCCCCCCCATTATTTAAACCATGATCAATGGAAACATGGGTAAATGTTTCTAAAAGCTTGGCTAAAAGCAAACCTGTGTTTGAAAGTCATGTTTTACCTTCAGGTTTATTCTGGTTGCCAGTAATGCATTAAAATGCCTTAAAAGGTGAGACACAAGACCATTTCTGTCTGACTTCTCTTCTAAAGACTTGGTGAGGTAAAGGGTTCTCAGTTCCTAAATATGAAATTTGCTGGTGGTTGTGGCGCTTTACTTAAACTGCGGGATTGTTATGGACGGCAAGGAATAAGTCTAATTCATCTCTCTGGTTTGTACCTGTAGTCTGTAAACAATCTATAACACTTTTTAAAAAAGGAATAGTTCACCAAAAAATGATAATTTACTTACCAGCATGTTGTTCAAAATCCCTATCACTTTAAGTGTATGGCCACAAGAGAGCCATTAACATTTTAGATTTTTTCCCCCTAAAGTTCCATGGAAGAAATGAAGTAATACTGGTGAACAAATGATGAGTGAATTTTCATTTTTGGCTGAACTGTACATTTAATCCATAACTATGAAACCGCCTGTATCCTGTTTCAAATATCATTGCAAAATGCATTACAAGACCATGGAACATACTGTAGGCCCTCAATATCATTTTTTTTTTTTTTTTTTTTTTTTTTTTTGTGGTTGTTGTTGTTTTTTTGTACTTCAAGGTTTTTTTTTTTTATCTTTAATGGATACTGTACACTGCTCTGAAGAAAAATGTGAATCTATAATTGCAGAGAGACACAAGGTGAGGGGCTTGCTCTGTTTACATGCATTATGAAATGAGAGGGTGCTTGTGTTTATTCAAGCACATATGAAAACAATTCGATAAGTAGCGAGCGTACGCGACATGATGAGTGGGAGAGGCAGAGTAAATGTGCTGACATTCTCTCTGATAAATAGAATCGCAAAATGGGCCTCTCCAGAAAAACAGACACCTCCACCCACTTTGTCATCATGACAAAAGATAAGGATGATAATGACAACGTCAAGATCATGGTGAGAAAAGAAGGGTGTACACTTGAATTGCACAAATTTGAATTGATATAAAAAAGTATACAAATTAATTATCATCGTGAGAATTATCATCTTACAACAGATTTAACATGGATGAAACAGAGTTTCAAGTAGTTTTATTTTTAAAGATTTCAAGCTCTAAAAAATATATATTATATTATATCTTGTAACTAAACTTTTATTTTAATTCAACAGCTCCCTTTAACAACTGTTTTTATTTAAAAATCAAAATAAAATGGGGGCTTTCAAAGCAGCTGTACATGAGACGCTATAACAGAAAATGAATGAATATAATGCCAATATTAGTTATTTACTTTTAGAACTATTAGTGGTTAAAATGATTAAACTAAGTGTGTGTTGTGGGTCAATGGTTAAACAAAGTAATTTTGTATGAACTCTAAGTTTTAGTGTTAAAGTCCTTGAAGTCATCCCAAATTAATACATGTACACGTAGAGGCACTGTCCTTTGATTTTGGTTGATAAAGGCTTTTGTTAGTGGAACATACATTTTCGATGTATTATATATAATCACGGACAATGGGGGATTTTTAATCTAAAAGGTTGAGAACCACTGTTATAGAAGGCAATTGAACATTTCACTGGTCCATTAGCTCAACCAGCATCGGACCAGCACTAACTAACAAAACCCAGAAAATTGCTCGTACATTTCGGCCTAATGGATTGACCTCTTAATCAAAATGGACCTGAACTCCCATGCAGAAAGGCATCCATCACGCATGACTGTCCACCCTGTTGTTTTGACAACTACCCTTTGAATGTGAATGAGGAGAGAGACAGCTAGACAACAGAAAACCAGATAAATTACAATGAAGATAGTCTAACAGCTGCCATCTAAAAACTGGAGAGGAGAAGAGTGTCTGGGTGGATGAGAACCATCTCATTTATCTCAGTCCTCGTACCTTTGACCAGGATCAGATAATTCATTGATTTAAGACTTTGGCATAAAAGTCAATGACATCATGTATTTTCTTTTTAGTTTTTTAAAAAAGATACCCCAATAAAACGCCTGTAAATGGAGTTAAACGGAAAGGAAGAAGCAAGAACCGGCTTGACGATATAAATAATAGTTTAATATAAAAAGGTCTGCCTTTATCCCTCTCGAGGCCTAATTAGTCTGATTAGGGGCCGGGTGTGCGGAATTATGACCCAGCCCCGCCCTCTATCCTGCCATATTCCTCCCTCGTTCTCACAGGCCGGGGAGCCCCCGGCATGACGTACACCCCTCCCCTTTCCCTGGGGAGGGCCGTACCTTCCACTCCGTCTGCCGGCAGATCATCCCCGTCTACCTGGATGAGGGAGGGGACAAGGGGAGGGAAACCAAAAAAAAGTGTGGCACCAACATGCCGTAACGGCGATAGTGCTAAATTAACAAAACATTTTTAAAAAGTGAAGGAAAGGCCATCACGGAGCAGGTAGTGGGAGAGAAAAAAACACTTATTTGCCGGTTCTCCGATACGCTGTAGCTTGGTCCTCGGCCACTCCTCCACCCTCTAATGGACGACAGCCATGCCTCCCCGAGAGGATCGGAGGCAGTCCTCCGACCACTGGCGGACAGAACGCCCCGCAGTGTTCAGGTGGATGGAAGGGGTCTCCCCTGCCCCTGGCAGCGGTCCTCCCGCTCCGGGTGGTCAGCCAAGAGCCCCTTCCTGCTCACAGTCGGTAGTCGTACCGCCGCACTCAGGCGGCCGGGCTCCTCTGTCCCCCAGCGAATGGCCACAGCTGCTCCGTTGGGGTGGATGCTAGTGGCGGGGACTACTACGGCACATCCCACCTTCTTCCTGGGTTTCGGCACCAGTGTAAAGGGGATTAAAGGGAAAGGAGGAGGCGAGAACCGGCTTGACGATAAATAATAGTCTAATATAAAACTGAACCAAAAAGACACACACACACACACACACACACACACACACACACACACACACACACACACAGATGTCGGACATCTGTCCATACATCTCTCTCTCTCTGTCGCATTGCTGTCTTTGGTCAGCCTTTATCTCTCTCGAGGGCTAATTAGCCTGATTAGGAGCCGGGTGTGCGGAATCACGACCCAGCCTGCCCTCTGCCCTGCCACAACGCCCCTGAAAATCAAATCCAATATTGCCTCTCAATGGAAAAGTTGGTGGGTTAACCAGCATACCAGCAACCCATGCTAGGGACTGGTAGCCCAAACCCAACATTCAGTACAAGTATGTATCCATGTGGATGACTGTTGGCTTTTAAGCAGAGATTTTTCATCTTCAATCAGTCAGCTTTGATCAGTGCCATGTCATAGATGAGCAGCCAAGCAGGCAAACAGGATCTAAAGGGGTTCAAGAGGGGTGCAACCCACGATGATAGGAACTAGTGTGGGATCCCTACAGAGTGTAAACAATGCACACCGTCTAGTACGGTTCCAACTGAAGGACCTGGCCTGCTCCCTACCTTCATTCAGCTCACTTCAGCAGAATGGCACCCCATCCCCCGGGCCTAACCAAGCTGTGGTTATTTATAGAGCACTCCTGCATCACTTTCTACAGCCTGAGGATAGACGCACACATGTTCACAAAGACATTAAATTGCTTAATCCGATCGTGACCTCTTGAGCACTACCACACTCTGAAAATGAGGATTCAGAGAGATGCATCAATGCTTGCCTACTGTATATACCTGCAACATTTCCATATATAGATAGTGATTTGTGACATTCTGGCTTCATGTTTAGTTTAAAGGTATCAAATTGATCAGGAAGTTCTCAAAGAATGAACTAGTGGTTTATACGCAACACAACACAATAGATTGACAGTATTTGCTAACAGGTCTGGATCTTTTTTTTTAAGCACATAGCATATTGATGGCTCCAAATTAAACAGACGTGGACTAACAAGCAACAAATACATTTTCATTCTAAACTGTTCGGCATTTCGAGACTCTCCTGTTGCTTTCATCATCTCAGATATGTGGTTATATCTGGTCATATTATTATTATTTTTTTTTTTTGGTTTTGTATTCCCTCCTCCATACAAACACTTAACAAAAGTTTTGTCATGCTGTACAACCTTAGAGCACCCGTCTTATTTTATTTAGCTTGAGAGAAGTTGACAGCCCTAATATCAGTGTGTAAAATAGCTCAAGGATGGGCAAGGAGGAGGCGAGAACCGGCTTGTCAATATAAATGATAATTTAATGAAAACTTAAACCAAAACACATAAACAAACACACACACGACGGACATGCCCATAATTCTCTCTCTCTCGAACCATCGTCACCGGCCGCCTTTATCCCTCGCGCGCCTCATCAGATATTCTGATCGGCCGCGCCCCCCCTCCGCTCCACACAGTGATTGACAAAGAAAATAATAACCTGCGAAGCATGCACATCTGTCAAACGTACTGAATGTCAAAGGCTTGACAGAAAACTAGTTGTGGACTACAGTTCCGTTCATACAGCTGCTCATATCAACCAAACTCGCCCTCATATTTCGGTTGTCAGTCCTGAAAATTTAAGGAAGCAACTTACAATACATGACAGTGGCGACATTTTTGCTAAATCAAAAATGGTTTCTTACACAAATCGCGACAGTTCCAATGTGAAATGTCCACTTAGTGGTGGTAAAAGCGAGTAAATGTTCTAAAAAGTTGAGGTGCTCTGTTGAGTTTTAAATCAACAAAACTGACCTCCCAACGCTTAACCTTAAACCTTACCGATAGTGTCAGAAAAACCAAATGTTAGATGAAAAACACACTTGCCAAAGCAATCATGTCATTTTGTTGTGCTTCTATGGCACTTTCCACTCAAGTATACCCCGGTTCTTTGCTTCACAATTGGAACGTTCTATCAATTGAGCTACCGTGCAATTTCATTACACTCGCTCGAACATGCTTGTAAATGCAGTTGGTAATTTTATGAAAGCATAAATCTACAGGCGTACAACTCAAGTGTTATAGTAAAACAGTTTAGATGTCATAATATAGTATTTTGTAAGGAACAGAGTGAAAAGTATGTGTTTAGGAAATGAGAATCATCCGTTTTACTAATGATTTGTTTCAGAGGAAACAAAAGTCATTATTGTTGTAGCGCCTCTAGTGTTCATTTCTACCAATGAGCCAAGTCAAAATCATTTAGCAAAAATATAGTTACAGTATAGTAACGTGATTCTACGTGACCGTGCTAAAGTTACTTCAGTAATATAATGTTTTTGTCACTCTTTCATGAACATACTGTTTATAAGCAGAACCGTAATTCGTAAGATTCAAAACTTGATACAGCATCATAAAAACACAGCACGTATCACAAGAAATGCTGAAAACTAGTAAGATGCGACACAATCAAAAGAGAGATGGTCCACAAATTATATATATATATATATATATATATATATATATATATATATACGTATTTGATATATATATATATACATACCAAACATATGTTTAGCTTGTTTATGCATACTGGGCTTTGTATAATGCTAATCAATAAATAAAAACTATTTTTGGCATTACTTTTAAAAACATCCTCACTATGCAGCATTTTTCTCAAGTGCCTAAAACATTTGCACAGTACTGTATATATAAAAAAATTAAAAAATCAATAAAAAAATATAATAATATATATATATATATATATATATATATATATATATATATATATATATATATATATATATATGATTCTATGATTGCACTTTTTTTTTTTCATAAATAAATAAATTCACTATTGATTGCATCAAAATTAAATTATCAACATAACAATTTGAGAAAAAGGTTAAAAAGGCAGCAGCTATTCACTAAGGGGCTGATTCACTAAACAGTTGCACCACATTTGAGCCTGGTATTTCAGCGCAAAAACTTCTTATTCACTAACCACCCGCAATCTATTTTAGCAGGCACAATCAGCACTGAAATTGCACTGCATCTTGAGTCTTTAAATTAAGTCATTGTCATTCTTTTCCACGCTAACACGCCTCTTTCTATGCAAATTAGGCTCATTGTAGACTGCGCTTAATTCACAAAAATTGCTTGCCGCAATTTAGATCGCTCTATTACCACGGCAGTAAATAAACAAATAATCATCAAATGATGGAGAAGAATGTTATAACTTGCCATATATCCACTGTTAGATGCTATTTGCACCCCTAATTAAATACTAACATACAGCGTAGAAGCATCCCTGCAGTGTGTTTATTGTGTTTATTTAGAGTCCCACAGACACCCTACAACAACCACTACATCTAAACCTAATTACAAAAATGTACCTTAGTTTACCTACAGTAACCTCTCTAGTATCACCATTGCATTTTGTAGTAAAATCATAATAACCACAAAATTAAACATGGTTACAATATTAAAAGCATATTACTGTAGTAACACCATGGTTAACTGCATTCAGGAATGGACTGGCAGTCTGGCATACCGGGCATTTTCCTGGTGGGTCGGCGCACTTTGGGGCCGATCAGGGGCGGACTGGCCAGCCGGAAAAACGAGCGGGCCGGTGGGTCGGCCGCAAAACGTGCCGATTGGGCCGCGATAAGCAAAAATTAGCCGCCGCGTTATGCAGAAAGGAGCACAAAACGGAGCCACGATATGCAGAAAGGACAGCGTCTTAATTCCATTGAAGCACACAAGATGATCAATGCAAAATTCTCAAATCATTCTGGATAACATGATCATCTGGTTCTTGCCAGCTAAAATCCACACGGACATTAAAACAAAAGGGTAACATACGAAACGTAAAAAAAAAAGAGAATAATAAAATATATATATATTTTTTTTCACTAGTGGAATCAGACTTGTACACACACATACACACACACACACACACACACACACACACACACACACACACACACACACACACACACACACACACACACACACACAAACACAAATGCAGCAGAGAGGTGCCATTACACCAACCTTAAAGGTACATAAGCATAAAGGTACCAGCATAAGAATATGTGACAGGCTCTGCACATTTTGTGTGTCATAACAAATGAAATCACAGTAATGAGGCACACACAGTCAAAAGTACACATTTCTTATATTTATACAACTATTCATGGTGCAAACCTTGTTAACACTGTCAAACGGGTACCCGATGGCTAGATATATCTGTCCGTTGAGCGAAAACCCAAAGCTGTAATGAGGAATTGGTGTGTGTGTGAAAAAGCGAGACACACACAACAAGATGGCCATTGGGGTGTTTTATATTCCCCTATCCCGATGTGAGTGCCACATGCTCTGGGCATGCTGTCACTCATTTCCATTTCAAGACCACCAGGGCGGACACAGCACTGATTGGATGAGGCATTTTTTTGGCAGATTGGAACTGTGGGATTAAAACTCTTGCTGCCAGACATGTTGCAGCTCCAGCCGGCACTGAAATCAGGACAGTGGAGAACATCTGAGCGACTCTGGTTTAATAAGGTCAAAGCAAAGGCCAGATATAGGTGTCATTTGGGGTCAATCTGTGAGCGTGACCTCTTAGAGTGGCTTCTTTTCACATTTCCAGGTTTGGAACGCTTAATTAAAATATAGCGGGTTGAATTGTATAGCAGTAAATGAAAAAAGCAGATTTACACTGCTAAATAAGGTGGAAAGGGGTGGAAAGTGTCAGCAGAGGATGAATAAAATATTAAACTATGCTCTACTATCCTATTCTATCCCACAAATAGTAATTTCTAGTTGCAGAAACACTAAGTGATTCAAGATCAAGCCATGTGATGTTCTTGTGTTCTAGTCGAAAGCCATTAACATACTTTACACACGTACACAAATGTCGATGTGTAGGCTATGCTTGCAAGTAGGGCTGGGTGATATATTGAATATTAATGAAATGATCAAGATAATTTTGCTAACGATGTAACATTGGCCAATATAGTGAATACCGCATTGATTTTAATGTGCTTACATTTGGCTATTAAGTTTCATAAAAGTGCATCAGTAGACTAATTTCACGATCATTCAGGTCTGCACAATTAATCTAATTAATTTATTCATTCGTTAAAATTCTTCTTTTAATAGTGGTTAACTGATGACCAGCTGGTCTGTTCGTTCATTCATTTATTCCCTTTTTTATACTGTGTAAGTGGTTTATATATGCCTATCGTGATATCTGATGTGATTATGCTGCAAACCCATTTTCCCTACGGGTGACGGACGGTTTTCAGCATTGACTGACTGACTGACATCAGCATGGCACGTTGGTCATGTGTGATTCAGAACAAACCAGTGACGCGCTGATCTGAGTGCAAGCGCACAACGGCGATCTCAGATCAGTTCACATGTACTGTGAAATGAAGTAATGCAGGTTCAAGAATTCGCACAATTTCAAACAATAGTAACAGTTACAAGTTATTATACAAATCTACATATGCAGCACACAATTACAGAAAAGGAGGAGATTTCACAGTTTCAGGAAATGCAGAACTCTACTGTCAAATACACATTGCCTTTTTTGTCACAATAAAAGCTCCTTGCGAAGTTGAAGTAAATACCACTTTCAGTGTCAAAATAAAAGCCCCCAGGTGAAGATGAAGTAAACAGGATAGAAATATATTACTTTTGTATAACGCAAATCTAATAATCAGAATAAAAATTATAATTCAGCATTATATTATAATAATCAACCTGAAATGTCCCACAGTATTAATTTAGTATTATGCAACGTTCAAATGGGGTTTCAAAAATAAGTCAGCTTTGCACGGTAAAAACATTTGAATTTATATTTCATACACAATGATCCTTAGTAGCTTAATAAAAAGCATTTTTTTTACCTATAAAGTGCATATATGCAAGGTATACCCTGCATAGGGGTGCCATGTAAAGTGGGGCGCCAGCGGGTCACTGAAGGTGGTGCAATCGGCCTCCTCAACCCTTCCAACACCCCCCCCCCTCGCTTGACCGATACATGGGGCACAAAAAAACATTTTTCACGTCGGACGAGCCGTGAGCGGGGTCCAGGATCGCTCCGGTTCCGGAGGCAGGGTCCCGAACGCATTCCGACACGCTGCAGGTAAGGTCCCTTTCGAACGAGACCGGTCTCGTCAGTTGGTCCGGATCGGAAGCAGCGTCTGCGGGTCGCCGGGCGGGACGGGGCCGATTCCTCTGGAATTGCACGTCTCGCGCACCTCTGTCCTAGCTTGCCCGAATGGTGTCGGGCAGCCCTTTCAAACAAGACCAGCCACGAGAGAGAGAGGTCTGTCGGGAGAGGCGGTTATTCCCGGGGTCTTGCAAAATATGTCATCCGAGGTGCGCGACACCTCTGGGGCATAGAATAGCACAAAGGGCCTGGAGGAACGTGCTGAAAGTGTCAAAAACGACAAAATCATTTCGGGAGAGGGTGTAAGAACCAGGACCCCCGCCAGACCAGTTGTGGCCGGGAGGGTGAGCCCAAGTGGTGGCTCTAACTACCGCCTTGAGGGTCCAGAAAGTGGTATTGTGTCCTTTAAAGTTCTGGGAGAGTGTGCGAGAACCAGGGCCCCCCTGGGCAGACTGGCCGTGGCCAGGAGGGTGAGCCCAAGTAGGCATGAAGCGGCTCTAACTACCGCCTGGAGGCTCTAGAAAGTGGTACTGCATTCTTTTAAATTCCGGGAGTGCGTTCGAGAACCAGGCCCTCTATGGCACTGACAAGGCCGAGCAGAGCGAGCCCTCCCGGCTTGAGGCGGCTCGTCGTCCCGTTCGGAGGGTCCAGAGTCAGGTATTTACCCCAAAATGTCACTTTTTCCCTGAATACTAGCGTCTCTGGCGTTCCTGGCCACACCGATTTCGGTCGACCCTTTAGGCCACGGGTCCGAGGGACCTCAGTGAGTGGAGGTCCAAAAACGGTG
Organism: Xyrauchen texanus; assembly: GCF_025860055.1. Taxonomy (NCBI): domain Eukaryota; kingdom Metazoa; phylum Chordata; class Actinopteri; order Cypriniformes; family Catostomidae; genus Xyrauchen; species Xyrauchen texanus. The sequence continues at coordinate 33,568,368 of NC_068314.1, forward strand.
AGGTTGAGCAGTGGAGTGCCATCGGAGATTTGTCCGACACGCTTTTGTGTAGATTTAGTTTTTGGCTCACTATATGAAACCCGATCAAAGGGGAAGGTCGCGGCCGAACATCCTTCACTCAAGGCGGCTTGTCGATGCTCTGGCTTGTGCCTAAAGTCAGGTGACATGCTGCGAACGCCCCAAGGAGTCCAAGGAGGGTGGCTCTACCCGGCTTGAAGCATTTTTGAGCCCCCCCGGAGGAACGAACGAGCAGAACTGGTTCCAAACGACTGAGGCGGCGATGCCAGCGAGGCAGGTCCTCCTCGGCCCGTCCGCCAACTCCCCGCGGCCCAGAGAAACACAGCTTTCCCGGTTAAATGGCTCCAGGCCCATACCCCCTCACGAATAGCCACGAGGACGGTTCACCTTCGCGTCCCTATGAGCGGCCGCATTTCACACGGCCCTCACCGGGCGGGGGGCGTGAAACCCGTGTGTAGGACCCCCAGCGCGCGCTCGCCGGTCACGTCGGCTACCTGGTTGATCCTGCCAGTAACATATGCTTGTCTCAAAGATTAAGCCATGTAAGTCTAAGTGCACACTGAATGTACAGTGAAACTGCGAATGGATCATTAAATCAGTTATGGTTCCTTTGATCGCTCCCCACGTACTTGGATAACTAAGGCAATTCCAGAGCTAATACATGCAAACGAGCACTGACCCCGCGGCCCGCAACATTCTATCTCGGGCCCCCGGGGGCCCAGCGTGTTGGGGCTGGTGTCAAAGGACGCATCTCGCCGAGGAGCGTCGGGGTCACGAATTTGGTGTCCCATGGCCACTGCGTCACGGAGGCGCGGCTGTCTAAATGTCAATCACCCGGCGAGGGTGCATTTTATTCTATGATGGTGATCTACTTGCAAGAAAAAACAGCCCAAAACTAAAGTGCCTGTAGTGGCAACTCTGAGAATGAAACTTGCAATATGAATTACGGTCAGACACAGTTCGGAAAGCAACGCAGCATGAAATCAGTGTTACATTTTCACATATACTGTATTCAAATTGGTAATATATATTAAATTCTTTAAATGTATAATTCACCCAAAAATAACATAAAGGATGTATAAAAGTAATCCATAAGACTCCAGTGGTTAAATCCACTGTGTGGTTGGGAAAACTGTCAATCTACACTTTCACTTCCACATTCAGCCACCTACTATGCTGTTCAAAGGTGAAGATTTATAGATCTGTAAATGTTGATCTGTTTCCCACCCACATGATCATATCGCTTCTGAAGCTCATATGAATTCATTTTATGCAGCATGAATGTGCTTTTTGGAGATTCAAACTTCTGGTCACCATTCACTTGCATTGTGAGGACCTGCAGAGATTAGATATTTTTCATATTTTATGTGTGTTCAGCAGAAGAATGAAAGTCATACACATCTGGGATGGCATGAGGGTGAGCAAATGATGAGGGATCTTTAATTTGTATGTGAACTATTCCTTTAATTAACATACTGAAGTATATCCTTCTTTTCAGATGTAACCGGTACTCTGGAGGAAGCGTTTCCTGGCCCTGTGCTAATTGTAGGCTAAATGTGAACTTCCTTACACAGATGTTCAATCATTTCTTGTCAATTTAAATGTCTGAGGTTTTCAAAACACTGGAACAGTGCAGAAATCTAAGCACACTCCACCATACATGCACCAAAAAACAAACACACTCATTCCCTACCCATATCCACCCACACGATTGAAATCACTGAGGTGTTACATAAGTTTTAGTCAATGAGTAGACAAAACCATGCGTTACATAAGCGTTGTGTGATGGCAAGGCTTTGACTGAAGGACAAGGTGACAATGGGGGCAATGACAATGACAATTATGATGATGATTTGTCAAATTGCTAAAGCAAGATAGGATACAATATCAAAACAAGTTTCTGGGACAAATTCAGACAGTTGCTTCACTTTTGTGCACACTATTTCAGCACAAAAACCTGTGTTTTATCCACTCGTCATTCACTCAAAATCAAGTTTACCCTGGAACATTGGCGTAACTTGGATCTTGCGGGCCCCAGTGCAAAGAAACTGTCGGGCCTTGGTCGTTTTTCATCATCCCTCGGGCCCGCGGCCATTTTTATGGTTTAATTTGGTCAACCGTTGCAGGCCCACTCTCACCCCGGGCCCTAGGGCGGCTGCTCACCCTGCCCTTCCTCTAGTTACGCCCCTGCCCAGGAACACAATATACTGAAATAGCATTGTCACTATTTAAATGATTTTCACTGTAAAAGCCTGCTTTCTAAGTAACTTAGGCTTATTATCAGGCCCAGACGTAACATGCAGATTTGAGTTTTTTAGATAATTTTTTTTTTTTGGCAACAAACTTTGCCAGAAACCATCTATAAGAGCCTGAATAATGCTGTGCAAGGTGCAAAATGTTGGACACATTTGCACTGTTTCCCCCATTTATTTAGTGAATCAAGTGTTAAAACAACGCAGACAGCATGTCCAAACCAACAATGCAATCAGCGGCCACAATTCATTCTTATTTCACACATTTTGGAAAAATGTACACGCAAAACTATGGCCCCACTACACACATGTGAGTCAACACAATAATTAATTCAGTTGATCTGTCATTTGAATATTTCATTTTATCCTTCTGCAGATGCAAACAGGCAGGGGTGGGCGAGAGCGCTAGGCAGACAGATGGTCTAGAAGACATTATGGCCACAGCAGATCCTGTGTGTCTGCATATGTTTTGAGCATTCCAGAAGAGACTGTCTTTTGCACTATACCTGCCCCTGAGGACTGAAACTCTCACCATCTGGATCTGCTGGTAACAGAGCTAAATAAGGGAGAGATTGGATAAATTATGCTAAGCTAGCAAAAGTGATTAAATGTTAAAAATATCTGAAACATCTCAATTAATAATGATTTAAAAACATCTAAAAATAATGAAATGCTTTTATAAATGTTTGTGGTCAGAAATTTGGTCGTTCTACTATTGTAAATGCTATATTTCTTCCCTTATATTTTTTGTTTTCTTTAAAAAAAAAAATCTTGTTTACTTGTATTTGTAATATCCAAAAGTCAACATGAAATTAAATTGACCCTATATCTGAATCCACGTTCCTGATGTTATTGTGCACAAAAGAGTGCAAAGATGCTCATCCACTTTTTAAGCGGTCTTGATTCTGGAAATCTGTTTGCATTCGATTTGATTGGGCCGTTGACCAGGGCCCTCTAAACCAAAGGGCCCTGAGCACTAAATTAATTATTTATTATTTTGAGATACCATTATAACTCCACATAAATGTCAGCCTTATGTGAAATATCTTTCGTTCTGCCGAATGCATGCTGGACGACAGCAGCAAAAGCACAATCACTCGAGCGCACATTCAGGGAATCTGCGTCTCACAGGTGCAGTGTGTTTATTTCAAGGACTACAGAGAACAGCTTTTGATTAACAAAACACTTCCAAACACAAAGATAAGGTGCAGTTTACCCTGGCTATGTACAAAGCTGATGGTTTAAATTCATATAAGCAACAGAATTTGTGCAACAGTATAGAGGACTTTAAAATCCTGCATGCATTTAATGTTATATGATGAAGAGAAAGGTGCCTTAATTCCCTAAATAAGTGCAAGATATATATATATAATATTTGGTTAAATGTGAGAGTTCACGAATGGTTATTGTCTTATTTGTCGGGAGTCGACTGGAATGAAGAACATTTATTGCCATGGATGGGTCAAACACAATCTCAGATTAGCAGGGAATAAAATACACAGTGAGCTATGAGCCTAAATAGCACAACACTTAGATTTTCAAATGATAAAATCATATTAAAGCCGAACAAAAATAATCTGTCGCTGCCTGCAACATAGTAGGCCTATTCTTTATCAATGGAAAATGCGTAATCCACTTTCCATGAGGCAGCGAACTCTACAGATTCTTCGGGATGCTTCGATTTTTAAATGATTCAGCATTTAACTTGTGTAATTATAGTCTGCACACCAGAGCAAATTGGGTAAAAAAAAATGTTTCATCGTTTATCAAGCGCTGAAAATTTGCCAGGTTAAAAACAATCTGGAATTCTGTGTAACAGTCACATTAAGTCTCTTTACAACCTGAACTTCATCAGATTGTTGACTTGAAAAAGCTGAAAAAGCATGATGCAGCGCAACAAATGATGATGTCTCGAGATGCATTAATAACTATTGAAATTATTATTAAGTTAACAGTGAGTTGTGGCACAACGATCAAAGATGTCCGTCATGTGTGTGTTTACATTGCAACGATGCACGTGTGAACAGCACCTAACTCGCCCTATAGCCTACTTGGAAAAACTGACCAAACCTGGCCCAAAACCTGTAGGTTTGTTGGGTACCGTCGGACTCAGATCGGGTTGAAGACCTCTAAATGAAAAAACGAAAAGTGATTTTGGAATACCATGCACATCCCTTTTAATAACGCATGATTTTTGATCGGTTCATAATTAAAAAGTACATATACTGTAACTGGCTGTGTACGACATTGCTACAAGCTTTTCTTCTGCGGATTTGAAAAATCCAACCAAATCTGGAAAGCATCCTGTAGTGCATAAAAGTGACAAAAACATAGTCACATTGCATGTCATTGGGGGACTCCATGGTGTACCGGCCCATGGGCCTCAGTTCTTAATCTGTCCTTGGATGTAACTGTTTTACAAATTATTCAAAAATATAAAACTTTGTAATTAGAAGTATACAACATCATATTCCACTTTTGTGCACACTATTTCAGCATAAAAACCTGTGTTTTATCCACTCGTCATTCACTCAAAATCAAGTTTACCCAGGAACATTGGCGTAACTTGGATCTTGCGGGCCCCAGTGCAAAGAAACTGTCGGGCCTTGGTCGTTTTTCATCATCCCTCGGGCCCGCGGACATTTTTATGGTTTGATTTGGTCAACCCTTGCAGGCCCACTCTCACCCGGGGCCTAGGGCAGCTGCCCACCCTGCCCTTCTTCTAGTTACGCCCCTGCCCAGGAACAAAATATACTGAAATAGCATTGTCACTATTTTAATGATTTTCACTGTAAATGCCTGCTTTCTATGTAAATTAGGCTTATTATCAAGCCCATATAATGCAGATTTGAGTTTTTTAGATTATAATTTTTTTTTTTGGCAACAAACTTTACCAGAAACCATCTATAAGAGCCTGAATTATGCTGTGCAAGGTGCAAAATGTTGGACGCATTTGCACTGTTTCCCCCATTTCTTTAGTGAATCAAGTGTTAAAACAACGCAGACAGCATGTCCAAACAAACAATGCAATCATGGCGTACTGACCCATGGGCCTCAGTTCTTAATCTGTCCTTGGATGTAACTGTTTTACAAATTATTAAAAAATATAAAACAATTTTTAAAGTTTGTAATTAGAAGTATACAACATCATATTTTCATTTTATTGCAAGAAATTCAGTAGTTTGTAGTTTGAGTGTGTAGGGAGACGGACTCGACAGCATCATTCACATGGGAGCGTGCAGTCGCTCCAGAGCCAAGCTCTTTTGGCACGGTTTGTTTTCCGCAATTCTAAATAGTGGATATTTTCCAGGAACTACAGTATGCTATTAAACACCATTTAAAATAATCCCGACTGAAGCATATACCATTGATTAACAACATTGGAGTTTACTATGATCTGGCTTTATATATATATATATATATATACACAAGTTATCATTAAAAATCAGTTCATCAAATGAATGGGATTTTTACTTCCAGAACATGACGGTTGTGGTCTATTCATTTGTGCACATTATTGCAAAGAAAAAATATAGTCTTTGTAATCTTTCTCAAAACGCAATAAATTGCTACACTTCTGAAATGTCTTACCTTTTCGGTAGATGTCATTTTCCCCTCTTACTTTATCCATCCCGTCCCTCCAACCTCCAACCTCCAGACTCCATTCTGGTATCCAGCACCCACTTTTATAAAATCAAGTCCCACCCTATCTTTTTCTTGTAGAAAATCCTGTTTAATTTACATGTCAGATTATGGAAGTCAAATTCACTGCAAACTGTGTTTCATTTAGACTTTAAGAAAAAAATTCCACATGAAAACCTTTCCTGTAAAATCATGATTAAGAAAAGTGAGAGGCAATTTTCAGCTTCATTATGAACTTCATGTGTAAAAGCCCAGTTTACGTTCCACCTATTACTGCGAAAGTAGGGGCGTCGTTCAGTGCCAGGTTTATCAATAGTCCAGAGAAGGGATATGGCCTTTATTTTCTGATGACGGGGCATCAAGCAGGTTACCAAGGGTTAACAAACAGATTTGAAGTAATCATCATTTTTCCTATTTCCTGCACAACAGCAATAATAATAATAATAAACAGTATATTCTTCGATAAAGCCTTGAAATATTCATCAATCTCACATGCTCAGCAAGAAGGCTTGTTTTATACATCTCCTAAATCCAAGCATTTTATGACTCTCATTTATCAATTTTTAACATACCTTGCAGAGGAAACAGACGGTGGCCTTTTATTTACAAATCACTTTGGTTAGTGTGACTTTGTCTCACCGAACGGAGCTTGACGCAGGTGATTACGGAACAAAAACCTTCATTCAATATTAAACCAATCCTTGTTGCAGGTTTTCCACCATGCATCAAATGTGGTTTCTAGTGTTTCTCTGTTTTACATATGGTATTGACGTGGATGCGCTAGCTGGATTGTTATGCGTTATGACAGCTGAAGGGAGGCTTCAAAGGAAAGTTCTTAAAGCAAGTGTAAAAGAGAAGCTTTCAAAGATGAACCAAAAAACGTCACCCGTATTTAAACAGTGTGCGAAAAAGCTTTCTTCGTGGACGGCTTCCTTAAGACACTTCTTTCCTCAGAGAGAGCACGGTGTCATGTTGAATTTGATCAAAACTTTTTAGGGCATAGCCAGAACTGCAGTTTTAGTTTGCAACAATTTCACATCGCAGACACTGATTTTGCATATGACTTCAAGTACAGAGCTTGTAGCACCAGAGTTCTAGACAATATCTTGATCAAATGTATTCCAGGGGCCATACGTTTCACCTTAATCCAGTGCAGCTGCCGACCTTCACTTGGACGCTTCAATGTCAGACTGATCTCGCAGTGAAATCGGAAACAGAAGTTTGAATTTTCTTCAGCTGAAATAAGTCTGTGATTACCGAAAAAACACTGCCCCCAGTGGCCCAAGCCATAAGAGCTGTTGGGCATATGGGCACGTGTGAGCTACATTTTCTGGATAAAATGTCCACGGAAGGGCACCAAAAGCGAGATGTGAAGCGAGTTGGGACCTAACCATCAGTGGAGTAAAAGAGTAATATTAAGGGGGAAAATGCAACCTAAGAATTGCACTAGTCACTGATTATGTGAACTCAAATACTTCCTGGTTTCAACGCAGAAACTGAACCCGGGTCTCACACACTGCTGATGCAGTACCATTTCATTCACGCTACAGGGCAAAGTGAACATACTGGTGCCGAAGCAAAAAGGTCAGGAGATAGAAAATGGTGCTTGTCAGTGAGTCGGCATACTGTGACCAATCCTAGGGTATCAGAATTCTAGGAAACAACATGCCGAATTCCCATATGATCATATTGATGTGAATACGTCTGCATGACATTGTGCGTCTTCTTTTTGTAGTTATACACAAAATGATATTGCAATAATTTAACAAAATATTATAATATTTAGTTTAGTGCTCATTTCCATGTTTTCTAGTTTATTGGTATTTTGTTTGAACTGATCTGTCAAAACTCTCTTTTTAATGCTGTTGTATATACGGGTGTTTCTTCAACTTTGGGCAATTTTTTTGGGCTGATTTTTACTAAATGAACAGTTTTCAATGTTGTCTTTTTGTTATATGAATATTACATTAACACTGATTTGGAAACTTTTTGCCAGGCCTTCATAAATAATTGTTTTGCTATTTTTCAAATGCCACCATGCATCAAAAGATATAGATTTTACTGCTTTAGCCTTGTCCTACACTCTAAAATAAATACCTAGAAAAAAACACACATGATTAAATTCTGGTTATATATTCCAAAATATATTCCATTAATTTGGAATATTCCAAAATATTAAGTTGATTGTAGTGGAACTACTTCAAATAATGAGTTGTTTGTCATCCTTCCTCAACACTGTTACCTAGTATTCAAGATGTTTTCGACAATGTAAAACTTGAATTTATAAAACTGTGGGTTGTTAAAACATCACAGCTTCCAAGTGCATGACCATTAAATTCCATAAATGGCATCCCACCACTCTGAGTACTCTGAGACACTTTAGTTGTGAATAAAATGGCTGTTTTGCCTAAATAGGAGTGGGTAAATGTGTTCCCTGACAACTAACACAGCACCTAAAGCACTATATGTCCTCCCATTCTCCCTCTACTACAGACTTTGCTTTGACTGAAACAACTGTGCTCCAGTGGCTAAATGCTAATTAACAATATTGGAGTTGAGCATGCTAACTTTTCAGAGCACATGAGTTTGACTGGTTTAACAGAATATTAATTGTTTGGGGCATTTTACATGAGTGCAAATGAAGCAGTGTAAAACTTTAAGCAATAACACTTGGACGTTTACCCCAAGCGCAACACATTAGCACTGTTAGGCTAGCGTGATCAGTAGACACTGTTCACATTTCAGGTGTAAGTCAATGTGCCAGTCAAAGTTGTTGTCCCATCATGTTCCAGACGTGAAGTGTATTTGCATTTGGTTTTACAGTTTTGTTCTCTCAAAAGCTAATTTCCTTAATGTCTTATTCCCGTACTATGGAAAAAGAAGGAAATGCCATAGCCAGAGGATAGAGCTTCAAGCCATGCTTCTGACAGAAAAGCATAATGAGTTCTTAGTCACAGCTGAACTAGCAAATGCTGTGCTGTCTGTCCTTCATGAGGAAGAACTTCTCTTATGGTGACTCTCGTGCACTCTGCCATGACTGGAACTAATTATTTTTATGTGCGTCTTTATTTCACTATGAATTTTATTCTGATTAATGCACTGCTTAAACCAGCTTAAAATAGTTTGCTAGTCTTTGAGTGTTTAAGCTGGTCTCTGAGCCTGGCCAAACTGGTGCTCACCTGGTATAGGTGGAAGCTCCAAATCCCTTCAAGACCAGCCTGCCAGGATAGATGAGTAGTGGTCAATCGTTATTTATCCCCAATAAAATATTTAGCTTGATCTCATGAAAAAGATGTGAATGTGGTGAAATTTTTCGCAAAATGATAGTATGTGGTTGTTTACGTGTACAGCGGCAGTTCCAATGTGAAATATCCACTGTGTGGCGCTAAAATCAACTGAAATGTTCTGCCATACAGATAACAAAAAATCAACTAAACCTACCTCCCTACCCTAAACCTTAATCCTAAACCAAACCGATAGTGCCATAAAAGCAAATGTGAGATGATAAACGCAATAACTGAAACAGCCACGTCATCATGTTGCGCTTCTATGACACTTTTCGCTCATGTAACGACTCGCCTTATAAGTCATGTGCTTCAATATCTCTCTCTCGAACCGGCATCTCCGACTGCCAGGGCTGGACTGGGAAGAGAAATCGGCCTGGGATTTTATATGGCAACTGGCCCAAAAGTTGTTGCGTGGGCGGGTGTTCACTGTCCTTTTCTGCATATCGCAGTGCCGTTTTGTGGTCCGTTCTGCATAACGCAACGGCTCATTTTAGCTTATCGCGGCCCATTCAGCACATTTCACGGTCAACCCACCGGCCCGCTCGGTTCTCCCGATGGCCATTCCGCCCCTGATCGGCCCCAAACTGCGTCGGCCCACTGGAAAAATTACCAGTCCAGCCCTGCCGAATGCCCTTTATGTCGCTCTCCCGCTGATCAGCTGATTCAGTGCCAGCTATGCTCCATCACGGCCTGGTCACACCCTCCTCTTCGTCACACACCTTTTTTGGAAAAACAAGCTTAAAATCAGGGACAATATGGGTGATCATTTTAGAGTCATAAATCACTTACTAACCTTTTCTGTGTAAAGTTATATCCAATTTTACAACTTTGTTGCCATGATGATGCATTGCCATATGTAAATCCCTAACATGGACCATAAAAAAAAATACAAACATCGAACTATTTTACAGCTCAAATAATACAAAGTTTTAACAGAAGAATTATTGCAAATTATTTTATCAAATTATAAGCTTCACATAAGCCTTTAAACCCCTCCAAAAATGTGGCTCCATTGACTTCCATTGTACGTGATTCACTGTAAACTCAATTTTGTTTTTTGTTTTTTAAAGGAGGGATGGGTTGAAATATAAATTTTTGTGTGAGTGTGTGTTAATCAACATTATACCAAAACGTGTTTCGATTGAGCATAACTTTTATTGAATCAAGCACCACAGTGTGATAACACGAGCGACTGCGGCTTTACATGGGGGGTTTAACTCTAAACCCTCTATTTCCCCTTACTACTTCACTTCCCTCATTATGCTTCCACATGTAGAGCACCTCTTTTAGAGTCTGCAGCAGGCGAGTGCGCTGTCAAAATGAAAGTATGAAGAAATCTATTGTTTCCTCGCCGTGAACATGCCCAGGGAATAGAATCCCGCATGTGCAAGAACCACAGCCTGGAAGAGTGAAAACCCACGTAAAAATGGAGACAGGAAAACAAAGAGAGTGGCATCACAAAAGGGGCATTATTTTTTGTGTTATGCGCTGTTGGGCTTCTGTTGGCCTAAATTTTTCAACCCAACACGCCATGGCGATAGCGCAACCGATAGTGTCAGGGGAAAAAATGCAACTGCTGAAGCAACCGCTTCATTTTATTTTATGCTTCTATGACAGGACTCGTCTCTTTTTCTGAACTTGTACACCTGTTATTTTTTTTTATATTTTTAAATAAATGCAGCAATATATCAGTTTGCTTTGTCCCACATGTCATGAGCATTATTTACGCATTTACCCCATCGCAGGAGTACTTGAAACAATCGTAGCTACTTCAGGCTGATTAACTGAACAAATCCATGTAAACATCCAAATTAAGTGTAAATGCCTTTTGCTCTGCCATTCGCATGAGAGACAGCATTTCTGCATGTGCACAGAGAGGTGCGCGCATGAGAGATGTGCGGGCGCGAGGCGATGGTGAAGAGAGTGGCTGTGTCCGATATCGTAATTTTTCCAATTCACCTTATTTTGCAACTCGAAAATAAGCAGCGGCTGCATTTCCGACGAATGTGTAAAAGTTCAGCTATTATTGACTGAAATGTAAATAAATAGAAGGATAATAATAGCAAAATGATGTGATATAAGTTAATAAAAACTATCACACAACCACAGGATGAAGTGGTGGTCCGGAGAAGTTGTACTCGGAACCGTCATATCCTGCCAGAGATAGGAGGCAGGGGCGAGGAGCCTACCCTGTACAGGACGGGATTCAACTGGTGGTGGTGGGGTGGTGGAGGTTGCTGTGTTAGCACACTGAAACAGCAATGTGATTGTGAGCAGACATATAAAGCAACGGCTTACATGTGATTGGCTAGGAATTACCCAGCTAATGATGTGATGATGTACAGCTGCTAGTCTTATAGCTAGAACAGCGCTGTGCTTACATTTCCATTAATAATAATAATAATAATAATAATAACAATAATTCTGTGATACAGGTTAAATGTGTTTTATGCAATGGAATATAGGGGGGTTAACATCGATTGTGTAATTTGTGATAGTAACGAGTTACTCACTACTTGAGTATTCTTTTAACTGGATACTATCTCACTCTTACGCAAGTAATTATTTACAGTATATTAGTACTTTTACTTCTACTTGAGTAATAATTTTTTTCAAGTAATTGTACTTTTACTTTAGTACAGTTTTTGGCTATTCTACCCACCTCTGTTTAAACTTGATTTTTTAAGTATTTTTTTTTTCTTGTTTTTTTATCTCAGACAGCATTAATTTTTGTTGACCGCTAATACAAACAAAGTTTGTTTTGATTGCACAACAGAGCCACAGTGTTATAGTTTTAGATGCAATCAAACAACAAATAACTTATAGTTAACTCTGCATATTAAGCTGGGATTTTAACATACAAAAAATTACACACATCAGCTTTACTGCTTTACAGACAAACGTAAGGGAGTTAGGCTTTTGTTGATGGTTAGCTAATAATCATTAGTTCAGGACCATGCACATCACAGTGTAGGCTGCCACATGTCTGATTCTTATATTTGATCTTTACAGTTAATATCACCACATCTTTTTCCTACTCTTTTTTTTAATCTTCCTACCAGTGCTAGAGCAATTAACTTCACTGAACCAGTCAAAAGAAAAAACAGACAACAAACACCAACCTGGCCAGGAAGGACAAACTGCCATCCGCAAAGCATGTTTTACATCACACTCTTACATGCTTGAGCGAATCAAGAAATAATGTCTTGGAGCTGGTGAGTCAGTTTTCATGTCAAGTACTAAGGCCGATGGGAGGAAATAGATGCTTAGAGCCATACTTTGTTTGTGGAATAAGACACTGACCTTAGTCAGTCAGATAATGCTCGTCTTTTCCAAGCCAATACTGTGGAAATTGAATCGATTTACTGTGACAGACACTGTTGATTCCAGAGCGTTTGAAAATGGATGTCTTTCTTTGTATATATATTTGATTTAAAGCTGACAATTTACACATTACATTAGTGTGATTAAACATTGAATAACAAAAGAACTGTACATTAACTCCACAATAAGGAATCAAGATGAGACTTCAACACTGAAATCCGGTGAAACACGACGCAACCACAGTGCGACGCTCCAACAGCGTCCGTCTGACAAAGCATGTATATACTGTATATATATATATATATATATATATATATATATATATATATATATATATATATATAAAGATGCAATGATTGTGAATGGTGATTGAGGCTAACATTATGTCTTATAGGGACCTCACTATGGCCCCTAACATAGGTCAGTTGCATCATAACATAAAAAAAAATAAAATTCATAGAATGTTAAGTGTAAAAACTTTTTTAAAGTATGTCATTCTCTTCACAGATCACTGAAATAAAGGATAAAAAGTTGAAGACACGAAGGGGCCAAAAAGTAGTCTTAAAAATCCCCCAAACACATGCATAATTGAAGTGAGCCTATGTGAAGGAAAAATCAAATTTGCCCTTGAAAAAATATTGTTCTTGTGAGATTAAACAGTTACATGAAGTTCTCCTTAATATCATACTGCTTTACCTCAAGAACACCACCATGATTACCTAAACGTGTGCTTAAAATATGAAAAGAGCATCTGGCACAAACACAACAGATGGCACAATATAAATTCCTAAATGTTCAAATGAACTCATCACCGTGTGGTGTCTTTCAACTCAAGAACTAGTGGAACAAAAATAACAGTTAAGTAGTAGAAATGTCACACTAGGTAAGACTCCTCTGTCTGTCTGTGAAGCACTGTGAAGTGTTTTCAGACATCTAAAGAATCCTTGATCTCACCTTAATCCACTATCAATTCTCATACTTTCTACTGAAACACAGGTACAGCAATATAAGGATCACATTAACATCAGTGCTGTTTTTGTCCTGTCTGAAAGCCTTTTCAGTCCAAATGTCCAAACAGGACACTGGAAGGAGAAACTCGAAGGTTCTCCAGCACAATGCCCTGAACACACATTATGCTCCCTCGCCTAATCAATTCCATCCGAGTTTGAGTTTGATGGTGGTAGTATCATGTTCCAACAGACACCTTTGGGGATAGGGGGGCTTTGGAATACCACTACAACAAATCAATCGAGTCTCTCTGTGCCAGGAGAGGCTGATGTCATGGCCCTATCTTCATATCACAGCTGCTCTTCATCTCAGCTCATCGCGCTGTCACTACCCTGAATTTGATTCATCTGGGTTTTTTTTTGGGATGTTGCCATACATTTATGGCTTCCGCATGATTGTGAGGGGAAAATGGCTAGCGTCTAAGATACTTTAAGGCCTGTAAAAAGGGCTTAAAGGAGGCATTTGACAGATTTATCCGATACTATGAATTCTGTTGGATGTTTATGTATCTCTGCCTTTAATGCTAGGATGTGAATGAGGTAATTGGATCGGTAAACTGCGAGCGACTGAAGGCTTGTATTCTCATTCCAGGACAGCTCTTTCATGGGTGCTTGGGGATGAGAACAGGAGTGTTATAAATCTAAATTATGTGTTCACCATACCTGATTGAGACAATAAATCAGGGTGTGGAGGTACCAAGGGCACTTTTAGCTGTAGGCGTGGTGTCAGCTTGACATCAGATATTGTTTTGTTTGATGTCCGTGTATGTTGTGTTCATTCAATTTTATTATATATATATATATATATATATATATATATATATATATATATATATATTCACAGTATAACTGAATAGGCAAACAATAGAAATCATCTTGTTTTTGGTTTCTATATTTTATTTAAAAATGGAAAAACAAGAAATCAGTTTATAGTTATAAAATGAGTATATATTAATATTTGTTTTTTTTACATATGGGTGGACCTGAAATGCAATTGTTCAACCTGAAGTGTCATCGGCACATCAGAATAAAAGTTAAACTTCATGTAGATGGATTATTCTCATTTTAACCCGAATGCATATGCAACTATATCCCCACACAATGCATAAAATATGTGGGTCTAAAAAGACCAGGTGAAATGTTATTCTTTATAAATGTACTTTTATTTGGAGGAAAATTAACTCTAATGACAAGTTATAATTTTTTTGGCATTTTTTAAATTGTTGATACTGTATATATATATATATATTTACACACACACACACAACAGTTAGTTCCGGTCCTTGAATCTGATTGGACGAGAGACGTTCCATGAGCACTGATGGTGTGACAGCATCAGCACTCAGATGCTTCACTGTGTGTGTATATCTCTCTGCTTGTGTTAGTGCTGTTCTAAACTAAAGTGTAAGAGCAGTGCAGATCTGTTAAGAGTTACTGTCTTTATTTTTTAATTACATAAAGTTAGCCAGCAGGTGGTGGAAAAAGATAATTTTTGTGTGTAATATGAGCCAGTTGGTGACATAAAGTAAATCTGTTAGTCATTGTTTACATAGAACAGCGCTCTGTGATGGCTCGTATTACTAATACATTACCACAGATTTAAACTGAAAACTTCAGGATTAAGGCTCATCACAGCTGAGAGAAACAACTGATTTATTACAGAACTCAAGTGCTTACCTTTTATCGTAGTTTCCACATTGAATATATACTGTTTAAAATGGCAGAGGACATCGCTGTTTCTATAGTGAATGACTCTTGAATTACCATAGATACCATGAATTAGGGAGGAATACCCCCGCTTGGACTTCTATTTTCCACTGAGAAAGCTGATCTTCAGAAAGCTGATAGAATCTCTGCTTGGGAGTGGCAACAGGTGATCACACACACTCTCTCTCTCTCTCTCTCTCTCTCTCTCTCTCTCTCACACACACACACACACACACACACACACACACACACACACACATACATACATACATACATACATACATCCGTCTATCCTTGTTTATCCAACAACTTGTTAGAAAAAGCACATGCCTTGTTAGTATTTCTGAAGTGAACTTTTTGAATTACTAATGGAGGTTTGGACGCATCATTTGTTTTGAACCAGCAACGGCAGATTCTGATCCGTCACGTAAGAAAAGTAGTTTATGCACAAATGCGTTTTTATGACTGTACTCGGTTTTTCCTAATTTTAAAAAATGTACTTGTTCATTGAGCTGTTGTATATAAACAGTATCACACTCGCAATCGTGCTATATGGCCCTACATCAGCACTGCTGTGATTACCTACAACACTCCTGCAGCCGAATCACAGCAGTGCAGATGTAGGGCCACATCGCACTCTTGCTCATGTGTTATTGCATATATATATATATATATATATATATATATATATATATATATATATATATATATATATATATATATATATATATATATATATTCTTAAGAGTTTTCCACACAATAAAAATCAAATTTTTGTTGTCCATGTAAAAAAGAAAGACTTTATAAATTAAATACGGGCAATTTCCACGTTTGCTGGTCACATATGAAATGCCTCAATATTCATACCCACAAGTTTTCCACACTTTTGTTTTCCACAGAAAGGGAAGTTGCTGGGGCAAACACATTAAGAAGTGGTCCAATCTAATAACACTGTGTCCTTGCTGTGAACTAGGCATCTAACCTGATGCAGGTTGCTCCATGGGTACAGTCCCTGTAATAGATATGTTTTGCATTTTAGATAAACAGTCTTAAAAATTTGTCATTTTGACCCACACATGCATTTTAGGTTAATAAAATCATTGAAAATATGCTCTTTATAAGATTACGATGCTTTACTGGCAGCTCAAGTTAATAAGTTGGAAGGTTTCAGCTCCTTTTTTAGCCTGAAATGTACAAACTCAACACAAACTCATATTATGACATCATAAGTTGTTACCATCCAAAAAAACCGAACTTTATGTTCAGATAAAATCCACAATGTGATTACTTATAATTACTACTTATAAGTGCTAACTATTAAATTAATTGTACATTTAATCACAAATTAAAAGTATTAAATCCTTGAAAATATTGGTGTAAATTAATTGTGGTCAAGTTGCTGTTTAAAATCACCAAACACATATAAGGTGATTGACATGATTATAATTAAAAAATTATATATATATATATATATATATTATACAAATATTACATTTTATATAAGAATAATACATGAAAAAAAAAATGATTGTCAATAATGTGTTTTTTATATATATATATAGAGAGAGAGAGAGAGAGAGCATTCAATAAATGATATTTTTGCACAAGGAAGAAAGCTTTAAGCTCTGAAACATATTTATTTATTTTCGATTTATTTATTTTTTATTGTAAAATGAAGTCAATTTTCACCAAAAACAAGACTTTAAATTGAAACAATGTGGACTAGTGTATTTAGTGTTTATATCAGCAACAGTGTATGGGGGTTCATGAGCCTATAAACACTGTTTCTGTTTCTAATGAGCTCTCTCCAAACTGTTTTTAATGCAAGAATGTGCAATAACATGACCTCTCATTTCACATCTGGTTCTAATGCCACAAACTCCAGTCAACTGCTATTGAATGACAGCAGGGCATCGTCTTACCGGTGTCTATATACATTTAGATAACACTTAAGGCCCATTTCCCACCGCTGGAGTCATTGTGTGACAAAAGTCACGTTCCCATTCATTTTCAATTTGAGGAGTTTCAGCCTTATGCAAATGATAAGCGACATTCGCGAGCGACTACCAATGACAGTGAAGACAGTGGAGCTCACGCCACCCATCTCCAGAGAGAGTGTGAGATACTGGAGTCGAGTGCAAGACAGAGAAGTTAAAAGTATCTGTGAGTGATTTCACTGTTCAGTCATTTGTCTGACACCACAAACATGGATACAGCCTAATAAAACTGATGCATGGAAGACCGTGTCGGCATTCTGAGTCAGTTTGATTCATACATTGATAGATCATCACCGCAGCAGGTTATATAAAAACACAATAGAACTAATTCCTTGTCATATTAGAATTATATCTCAGTTTTAGAGGATTTCCAAAGCAACTATGCCAAACGTGCAGACCACCAATAAGAATAAAGCAGTAGGAACGCCCACCAGCAACACAGAGTCTAGCAACAGCAAGCAACAATGTCATTTGTGGTGTGAACAGGGATTTATAAATTGCTGGCTTTGACTGTGCCCTTCACATGGGAGATGTGCTTTAACCTATAGCTGCAGCTGATATGAGACATCCTGTTGACAGTATTAGCTGGAGTAGCTTGATTCGATCCGGCCTATTCCAGCCATATCAAACTAATCTTGGACCAGCACAGAGAGTCTCTGCGGGTGACTGATTTAGTGCCTCAGCGTACAGGTCAAGAATACTGTGTCAAGGAGTTCTGGAACGAGATTAGGACATGCAACTTTTTAATTGAGAAAACTGGTGAGTGGCAAGCAACTGGCAGTTGGCACCCTATTATAAATCTCATTCATGCTTGGCAAGAACATTCACAGATAAATGTGATCAAAAGCAACTCTGGCAGCCGATGTGACATAATCGAATGCAGGAGGGTCGTTTATTCAGCAAACAGGCTGATTTTGTCACAGATTACAAGACCATCAAAAATGCATTAAATGCTACAACTATGGGACTGTCGCTAAAATGCATCACAAAAAAATAAACTTTTCATAAAGGAATGAGCCTTGGTTAGTGTTGCCCTCCCTTCTCGAGGTCTGGCAATATCATCAAAGCCTTTTGGAAATCTTTTTGGAATGAATTAATAATTGCATTAGTCTCATATGTTGCATGTCAGTTTGTTCCAATCCTTCTGTATTAAGAGGGAAAAGCAACAGCTCGAAGCTCAATTACAGAATTTGTGGCATAATGTTGATTACCACAAACACACACACACACACACACAGACACACAAACAAACACAGACACACACACACACAGACACACAAACAAACACACACAGACACACACAAACACAGACACACACAAACAAACACAGACACACAAACAAACACAGACATACACAAACACACACACACACACACACAAACAAACAAACACACACACACAAGCAAACACAGACACACACACACACGAAAAACAAATACAGACACACACACAAATGCACACATACAAACGCACACACAAACACAGATGCACACATACACTTAAACACAGACACACAAAGTTATCCCTCCTTTTATTTAAAAATATTTTTGGAGGGTTGAAAGGCAGAAATGTGGAGCTTGTAAAAGCACTTGCATTCATTATTCTGTTAAAACTTGTGTAAAGCTGTAAAGTTTTTTTTTAATCAAAATAATTTTGTTTTTAGAGTTGACATACATATTGTTTACGTCTTGTGGCTATACCTTTGAAACAGTATTTTAAAGGTGCACTCATTATTTTTTTAAACCTCTGCATTATCCTCTGTTCCTGTTCCCTAAAAAGCATGCAAATACATATTTAAAGAAAAAAAAAAAGACAGTCATTTTCATTGCCAACTATATATAATGAAGCGAGATATGGGACAGCCCTCAGAGGACAACCAAGCACTCATGCCAGTAATGTGGAGTGTGTAGAACATAGCAAGCATTACTGTCAACGATTAAAACATGGGGTGCTTATAATGTGGGTACGTTTGGCAGGAAGGATGAATAAGAGGACAATTTTCATTCTCTCTCATGCCCAGGGCCAGTGATGCCCTAAGCAGAGTTCCAGGTGGATGGTGGATGGGGGATGGGGGGGGGGGTTATGCGTTTCGGGTCCTTGAATAACGTATAACGTGCGACTAATGAAAGCCGGTGGCCTTTCTGGTGCCCCCCTTGGAAGTCGGTGCCCTACACAGACTGCGTAGTCTGCTTATAGGGAGCGGCGGTACTGCTCAAGCCACTTGGCTCATGTCGGTTCAGTCATTAGTCCAATGGGTAATGGTTTATGAAAACCATGGATAATCCAGACTGCACTGCATGCAGACTTAATGAAGCCAGACTAGATTCCACGCTGCAGTGCTATTATGACAAAAGATGTGGATGAAAAGTGTTTTAAACTTTCTGAGTGAAAAAAAAACACACTGAAAGAAAATACCTTAAAAAATAAAAGCAGGAAAAGATGAAAGCATCTGGTTTATTCTTATAGCTCAATAGAAGCATAATGATGGCCTTAATTATGGGGACAGTTCACTAAAAAATGAATATTCTGTCATCATTTACTCACCCTTATGTCGTTCTGAACCCATTCTTTCTACCACGGAACACAAGTGCAGTATTTTGCATCTTTTTGTCAAACAATGAAAATGAATGGTGACTCACGGTGTATTGAAACAAACAGGCACACAATGTGGAGCTAAAACGAGTAGATAATTATGTGATCCTGATATTGAATATTTTATTTTCAGATGTGCATCATTTTAGAAGAAAATGTGTATGGAATAGTTGATCATTATTAAGATGAATGTTCTACCTAAAGTATTTTCCCCCTCTAGGTAGCACAAAAGTGTTAATTACTCCTTTTTTGGAACATTCATAAGAAAACATAATGCTGGAAAATAGACAGAGAGAGAGAGAGAGACAGAGAGATAGAGAGAGAGAGAGAGACAGAGAGAAAGAGAGAGAGAGAGAATAAAAAGAAAGACAACGATGAACTCATTTGTGTCTAAAATTGACAACAAACAGTCAAAAACTGCTTCAGGAAAAGAAAACCCAAGGCTAACAAGGTCTTTCATCTTAACTGGGACGCTTTTTGATTGTTTAATTTTTATTTATTAAGCTCCTGGCTTGGTCCTAATTAACTAAATGCAAGCAGCATGAAACTTGTTGAAAGTCATCTTTAGTTTGTTAACGTCTTTATCAGTTCATTATCACCCCTCTCCTCCGTGGTGGATTATGGCATTGCCTTAAAAACAAGCAACATAAATCATTAAAAACTTGCTTAAATTAAAAGAGCACCTTATTTGCAGGAGATTACGGAGCAAATTCGATACATGAGGCCATGGCTCATGTATCGCACCACAGCGACACTTTTTGAAACAGACAGATGTTAAACCGTTCTGGCTTGAGTGCCTATAAATAAATCTTTCATTCCACTGGGACCGAACATTTGGAGTAGCCAAAAATCAGCCACACATCATTTTTTTCCAACTGAACGTGTTGCATCATTTTTGAGAAAAGCACATGATTTAAGATAAATAAACTGTGGGTTTTAGCAAGCGAGGCTCTTGTAATGAAAAGATGTATTATTTAAACTCACGGTGACACATTGACAGCTATGCTGTATTACATCACCACACTGGAGCTCTGCCCTGAGGGCCTAACTGTACTGCCTGAATACAACACCAGCCTGAAGTCCATACTCTGTGTGTTATCTTGGTATATGACATGAAGAATAACATAAACACACACTCAAATACACAGCATGTTCACCATTATACATGAATGAATGAGCCATGTTAACGCGCGCGCACGTGTGTGTGTGTGTTTACGCCTTAGAATGTTTGATTTTTCTCCTGATTAGCTGCATGTCTGTGCAATGCAATGCTACAGGGCCAACATAGTTTTCCAAAACAATTAGCAATTTAGAAAAAAATTCATCAGCGCTATTGGATCAAATTACACACATTAGTCAGCCGCCATTTTCATTCAAACCTCTCATTTGGATCTGATGTCAATAATTCTCAGCATTAAAGTCAATTCTTGATGCAATTTATTTCTTTGCCGGCGGTCTACATGGTCCAACACTTCCATCGAGCAAGTCACTGAAAACACAATGCTTATACACAGTAAGCAGACTGTCAATCTGTTTCTCTGGGCCATGACAATTTGCGCGCAAACATAATGCTTTGTCTTTGCAGACGATCAATTACTTCCATATAAACACTACCACAATCAGAACAGAACAGAAGCTTGCAGACACTAAATCATGTCTATTAGAGAAAAAAGCAGAGCTGATCAAGACTTTGGCAGAGAACTGCAGAATTTTGAAGAGTTGACTATATCTAAAATACCCTAGCTAGCCCATTGGTTCTTAACTGGTTTTGCATCAAGGCCCCGATTTTGTATTGAACATCAAGTGGTGACCAATCAAACCAATGTAAACAAAATTCTCCCAAAATTCAAACACTGAGATTATTATTGCCATAAACTACATACACCAACAATATTCAAAATTATTTCCATGACATGTAAAGAAAAAAATGTACATAGAATTTTGTACATAGACATCATCTCAAAGTGAAATTGGAAACAGTAGGTTGGCTTTTCTTTAGCTAAAATCGGTCTGTGCTTACTGACAGCAAAACACTGCCACCAGTGGCCAAAGCAGTAAATGTTGTTGGGCTTATAGACAGGTGTGAGCTCCATTTTCAGGGTGAAATGTCCACAGTGGGGCACCAAAAGCGAGTTTTTTTCAACTGTACAGGCTGTAATACAGTGAAGAGGAATGTATATTTGTTTTAAACTGAACCCCCCCAACCCAATCCCCAAACTTAACCATCAGTGGAGTACAAATGTAATGTTAGGGTGAAGAATGCAACCTCTAAATGCATTGTCACTGATTATGCAAACGTGATTACTTCCTGGTTTCAGCGCAGGATCTGAACCTGGGTCTCCGACGCTGCTGACGCAACGTGTCTCCAGCCACGCCACAGAGGAAGGTAAACACACTTCAGTCAATGCAAAAATGTCTGAAGGGAGATGTCGCTTGTCAATGAGGTGGCATAATGTGATCAATCCTAGGTTACCAGAACTCTCTGAAAAAAACATACCAACTTGCAGATGAGTGGTGGTGGTGTAGTGGTCTAAACCACATAACTGGTAAACTGTTAATCAGAAGGTTGCTGGTTTGATCCCCACAGCCACCACCATTGTGTCCTTGAGCAAGGCACTTAACTCCAGGTTGCTCTGGGGGGATTGTCCCTGTAATAAGTGCACTGTAAGTCTGCCAAATGCATAAATGTAAATGTAAACTTCCTGTGTTATCATTTTGTACACAAAGAAATGTAAGTGGAGCATAGTTCTAGCGGGAAGACTCACAGCTGTACATAATCATGCCATTATCTAGGTAGCTCCTAGCCAAATCATGCATCAGCCCTTGCTTTATAAGTCTGTTCACAATCTATCACATTGCTGTTTCAGTGTGCCACAGGAGGGCTACTAGGTCCAACGAGGAATCAGTTTCACTCCACAATGAGCTAATATCCTCTCTGGACATGTATTCGTGATAGGCCTTTCATGGACAATTCTTCATTTTGAACGACTCTTTTATGTGACTCAGAAGAACGAGCAGTCTCAGAGAGTGATCTGTTCATTTTGTGTTGGCCGCGCATGTGCATTGCGCAACCTCCGTTTGTTTGTTACGTGAAAACCGCATAGGCGCTTTACAGGAAATAGAACTTATTTGTTCACCTCTCGAGTCTTCTGGTTCGAGTCGTTCGTTCTTTCGTCACATGACAGTCGTATATGCTATGCATTGCTCACACAGGAAACAGAAATGATTAGTTCACCTCTCGAGTCTTCTGGTCCGAGTCGTTCGTTCTTTTTCACGTGACCGCCGTATACCGTTTTTCCTTATTGGGACTATAATCAAAGTTTGCATAAATGGACGTGTTGGGGGGGATTTGGCTATTGAAAATGCAAAAAAGAATTTATGTTAATATGTTATTTTAAAGTCAATCCCATTGGCCTAGCCTCTACCTTAATGTTATTTTTGGAGCTAAAAATGTCTGATCACAGGTCTGATCACCATTCACTTGCATTGTATGGACCTACAGAGCTGAGACATTTTTCTAAAAATATTTGCTTGTGTTCTAATAAAGAAAGGCATTCACACATCTGATGGCATGAGGGTGAGTAAATTATAAGATAATTTTAATTTTGGGTGAACTGTACCTTTTAAGGCTGAATTGAAAACTTTTTACCAGGCCATCATCATTTATTTTAGGTACTTTTTAAATAACTTTTATGATTTAGCTTTGTCTCAGAACCAAGCTTTCAAAAATAAACTATTACAAGCTTTTTCTTCTAAAAATTCGAATTATTACATCTTTAAAACTATGATCATATGAACAGTGAAATAAACATAAACCATAAGATATTTATCGTGAGAATGATTTCTATCGTTTTTTTCCAAACATTACGACTGTCAAACATTGTAGCATAATTTCTACCACACCAAACAGTTTTTCCCCCAAATCAAGTTTTTTTTTTTTTTTGTAAACCAAGTCAACAAAAGTGTCAGTAAGAGCACGTTTGAGATAAAATATGAAGCAAGTGATGTTTGATGGAAATAAAGAAAATTCAAGGTACATAAGCAATAACTTTTGAGCAGAATATCTGTTTTAAGCATCATTTTCAATAAAGCTGTAATTTTGGCCAATTACGAAAAATTTGTGAAATATGTGCGATCATTCACTTCATTGCTTTGACTCATACAGTATGTCTCTCCTTCCTGCATTGGTGGCTTTTCCCCATGTTTAAATGCTGACAATTATACAAGCAAATACATTATGGAGCGGGCTGCAAAGAAGCATCTTATAGATTGGACGAGTTTACTGAACTAATGTCGTCCTTCACTGAATGAGTCAGTGTTTTGAGTATGAAAACACTGAATGGCACTGAACGAAACACATAGTCTGTGAACGAACTAAGTCAAGGAAACAAAAGGCTAACAAATCTGGTTAGTTATCATTTGTCAAGAAAATGCATTTGCAGACATGAAATTGTAATAAAGGAATATATGTTTTGTTTTGGTGATGAACAATTACTTAAAGAAAATATTTTCTCAAACTCCATGTCTGGGTTTCTGAGAGTTAAATATCACCACAGTATCCTGGTTACTTTCGCAATCTCTGTTCCCTGATGGAGGGAACGAGACACTAGGGGTCACGCTTGGGAGCCCCAAACAAGTATCCCAGACCAAACTCCAGGCACGTGTCGCTGACATATAACGCCTGCATGTCCCCTACCCTCTTGATGAAAGTGAGCACAGTCAGGAGAGCAGTCTTCAAGGAGAGTTCCTTTATCTCGACTGACTCCAGGGGTCAAATGGAGCTCCCCGTAGGCCCCCAAGGACCATGGAGAGGTCCCATGAGGGTATGAGATACGGTCTGGGACGATTCAACCTCCTCGTGCCTCTAAGGAACCTGATGACCAGGTCGTGCTTCCCAAGAGACTTACTGACATCACTAAATTGTTTCAGTGGGACCGCCATTCTCAGCCTGAACGCCTTCAGAAAGTTCAGCACCGACTGCGCGTGCTTGCTTATGAGAAGCGCCATCATAGAAACTGAGTCTATCTCCATGCTGAGAAAAGAGCTCCTCAGAACCGGAAAGAGCTTGCTCTTTTCACAGTTGTCCTGAAGCCCCAGCCGGCTGAGGTGTCTGAGCACCAGAACCCTGTGCGCACACAACAAATCCCGAGAGTGAGGTAGAATCAGCCAGTCGTCGAGATAGATGAGGATGCGCACTTTCCTTAGCGGGGCAAAGGCTGCCTCTGCGACCTTCGTGAAGTTGCAAGGTGACAGGGACAGACTGAAGGAGAGGACCTTGTACTGGTACGCCTGGCCCTCGAAAGCAAACCGCACGAAGGGCCTGTGTCCAGGTAAAACCGTGACGTGGAAGTACGCATCCTTCAGGCCTACAGCCACGAACCAATCTTGAGGTTGGACACTCGCTAAAATGCGTTTTTGCGTCAGCATCTTGAACGGGAGTCTGTGCAAGGACCGGTTCAGTACTCGCAGGTCCAAAATTGGCCTCAAACCACTGCCTTTCATAGGTACAATGAAGACGGGGCTGTAAAACCCCTTCATCTTGGCTGGAGGGACAGGCTCTATCACTTCCTTCCGTAGAAGGGACACAATCTCCGAGCACAAGTCCGCGGTGTTCTCGCCCTTCAACGAGGTTAAGCGAACACGGTTGAACCAGGGCAGACACCTGGCGAACTGAATCGCATAGCTGAGTCAGACGGTCCTGGTCAGCCACCATGACGGGTTGGGGAGCACGAGCCATGCCCCCAAGCTCCGGGCGAGGGGGGCAAAGGAGACAATCACATCGGAAGTACTGGTGGGTGGGGCCTCGTGGCGAGGCAGAGGAAAACAAGAATTCTTCTCCCGGCCCTCCACCAGCCCTCCACCAGTGGTCTGCAAACCAGCTCCAAGTCTGTAGCGGGTCTTTGTCTCCCTGGGTCGCTCGTCTCAGGGGCACTTCGAAACCTTTCTCGGGTTCTTAGCGATGGGCCATGAGATGGGTGCCGTTTGCTTCCTGCAGGTGGCTCCACACTGGGTCTGGCCTACTGGGGCGGGATGTAGCGGAGCCGGCATTGCCGCTGCAGGGGGACGCCCTTGGTGACGAGTAGACGGGGTGTGGGATCTTGAGCCATGCCAGGCAGGATGTGTTGGATTGCCAACGTCTGCTTCTTAACCATTGAGATCTGCAGGGCAAAGTCCTCGAAGGTGTCACCGAATACGCCAACCTGGGAGATGGGGGCGTCATCTCGATCTGGTTGAACTCATCCCAGAACTCGACCGGGGCACACAAGCGTGCTGGGGTATGGGAGGTCTGTGGGGGTTTTCCTGGCAGAGAAGCTACCATTGTTGTCTCCAAATAGTCCCCAGTGCTAAACACCGCAGCCTCATACCCGTAAGTACTTGTTCAGTAGTTGTTAAGTAGTTGTTCGTAAGTACAATGACCGAGGCGGGATGATAAGTGTGGGAACAGATCAATATTTAAGTCATTTTGTACATTAAATCTCCACTTTCACATTCTTTTAAGTTTTGAAAGTGAAAGTGAAGATTTACAGTAAAAAATTACTTAAATATAAGTTTAAAACATTTACCAACTCCTTAATGCCAATTAAAAAAATTGTGCCCGTCTGTGTTCGTTTATGGTGCAAGCATCCACCACTGACACGGCAACATCTGCACAATGGATGGCATGAAACAAATAATGTTCAGCAAAAAATCTAATTAAAGTTCCCTAGAGCTTCTGTTAATTTCCGACCCTGGACGGAACTAGAGATGGAGATGAGAGATGTAACAGGTGTTTAAGTGTCTCTCTTCATCAGGCAGCTGGTACATTACACAAAGCTTCTTCCTCTTCTTCTTTCGGCTGATCCTGTTAGGGGCCATCACAGCAGACCATTCGTGATCTGCATATTTGACTTGGCACAGGTTTTACGCCTGATGCACTTAGAATATTCAGTACCGATAGTTGCTTTTTAGAACTAGCATTATATGCAAAAATCAATGCTCATAGTTGCAGAAAGATTACTCTTCAATAAACCTATAAATACTTACATATAGAGGATTGTAACAAAGCCAAGTCCCCGGCATATATCAAGCTATTATATAGTGAAAAGTCCCATGTTATGAACACAATCTTCATTTTTCTGTTTATTACAGTGATTTTGGTTACACAATAAACCTCTTTTGAGATTTTATTCATTTTGGACTCTTGTAGCCTCAATGTCTGTGCTCTCATAATGGAAGAAAAGAAATATATATATAAAATATATATATATATATATATATATATATATATATATATATATATATATATATATATGACGATGAATTGGTAATCAGCCTTTTCCACCACCTTTGTTATTGGTACCTGCCATTCACAAGTGAAACCGGGCAAGGCACACTGTAAAGTGCACAGTTTAGAGCAGTTATGTGCTAAAGAGCTGCTAAGTCAGTTATTCAGATAATGTTCTCTCTCGTAAATGTAAACAAGTACATTAGTCAAAAGGGTCTGTTACACAAAAAATTGTCTAATCTGTCTTTTCATTCCAAATGTTACTTCTGGTTGGATGCTTCTGTAAATATTTAGCTTTAACAGGGAGATACATTTCAACAAAGTTTAGTGATGCAACACTCAAATAATTAATTATAGCTCTTATTTATGCTGCCTGATGAGATATCTCCTTTTGGCCAAATTCTAAAGGAAGCATCGGATGTACCCTGCCTTTGAAAAGCATTCCAAACCAGTCTCTTATGAGGCAGTTATGATGCTGCCTATGCAGGCAGGACACATAGAGGCAGCTCATTTGGTTTTTGAAACAGACACAATCTAGCACTATACTGACAACATGTAACAAGCCAAAACAAACACAGACAAAGCTGTTTGTTGGGGTTCACGGCCCTGCACAACATGCCATAATTGATGCAATCAAGTGCTTTCAAAACATCATTGAAAGGCTTTTTTTTTGCGATGGCACCAATGTGTTCGTTTCATTACCAGGAGCATAACTAACATCATAGTATGGAGTGATGGGTAGAATTAATATTGCTCTTAGCCCGTGGGGACCGCGCTGCTCTCGCCTCCAGATGCCTTTGAGCTCGGCCGACTCAGAGGTCAGCGTCTCATTTTACACCAACAAAATTCTATTACAAAACCCATCTTTCTGCACAAAGAGTTATACCCAGAGGAAGAGGAGGAGATTTCTTTAATTGTTTCTCCTCTGCCACATGGCTGACCCAAATAGCTGTGGTCCGTACCGTAAAGATAAGCACTGTGAGGGAAGCTGCACCCATTGATCCGGCTCAAAACTTCGGGCCGCTGGAGGATGGAGCGTTGGGGATAGACGCTTCATTTCAGCATTAATGACCGTGTTCCACGATTGATTCACAGCTGTCAAAAACACTTATAGTTATCACAATTTGCGGCAACTGTGAAACAACAGCAATCCCCACATGACCACAAAGTTGTTTTAAATGGGAAATGTTGACAACTTTTTAGCGAGTACACAGCTTGTTTTTCTCGTTCTATTTGTTAGAAATGGGCTAACTGCAAAGCAGTTATAGGGATAGGCCACCCAAAAATTCTAACTGGTCCATTATTTACAGCTATTTTTATTCCAAACCAATATGACTTTATTTCTTAAGCGGAACACAAATACTTCAGTCACCATTCATGTGTGGAAAAGATGCGTTGAAGGTGAGTGGTGACTGATATTTGGTATAAGTTTTGAATAACATAAGTTTCATTTTCAACAGCTTTGGGTGAACGATCCCTTAAAATATGTTTAGAAGTCATTCAAATGTAATAGATCATGTCTACACCAGGGCCTGATGCATCAAAACTAAATCGCACCCATTATAATCAATGTTGCCATCTACGATTGAAGTGTTGCAATGCACATTCGGTTGATGGAGCCACTTTGTTTTCTCTTGTGCATCTAAAATGTAATTATTCAACTTAAAAATTCCATTTGTGAGAACAGATGATTTTCACAAAACCTGTAACAAAAAATGTCCTGGCCAACTTCAAATCAATATATATATATATATATATATATATATATATATATATATATATATATATATATACATACATACATACATACATACACACTGGTGGCCAAAAGTTTGGAATAATGTACAGATTTTTATGTTTTGGAAGGAAATTGCTACTTTAATTCACAAATGTGGCATTCAGCTGATCACAAAGTTTAGTCAGGACATTACTGATGTAAAAAACAGCACCATCACTATTTGAAAAAAGTAATTTTTGATGAAATCTAGAGTGACCCCTATTTTCAGCTGCCATCTTTCCAACACCTTATCCTTGAGTAATCATGCTAAATTGATTATTTGGTAAGTTGAAAGCAATTTGGTTAATTAAATGAAGCTTAACATTGTCTTTGTGTTTGTTTTTGAGTTGCCACAGTATGCAATAGCATGTCTTAAAGTCAATATTAGGTCGAAAATGGCAAAGAATTAACAGCTTTCTCTAGAAACTCATCAGTCAATCATTGTTTTGAGGAATGAAGGCTATACAGTGCATGAAACTGCCAAAAAACTGAAGATTTCATATAAAGGTGAACACTACAGTCTTCAAAGACAAAGGACATCTGGCTCTAACAAGGACAGAAAGTGATGTGGAAGGTCAGATGTACAACTAAACAAGAGGATAAGTACATCAGAGTCTCTAGTTTTAGAAATAGACGCCTCACATGTCCTCCGCTGACAGCTTCATTGAATTCTACCCGCTCAACACCAGTTTCATGTACAACAGTAAAGAGAAGACTCAGGAGGCCTTATGGGAACAATGGCAAAGAAAAAAAAGCCACTTTTGAAACAGAAAAACAAAAAGAAAAGGTTCGAGTGGGCAAAGAAACACAGACATTGGACAACAGATAATTGGAAAAGTGTGTTATGGATCTTAACCCCATTGAGCTTTTGTGGGATCAGTTAGACTGTAAGGTGCATGAGAAGTGCCCGACAAGACAGACACATCTATGGCACGTGCTACAGGAAGTGTGGTGTGAAATGTCACCTGAGTATCTGGAGATCTGGACTGAGTAAAGTGTGCCAATAAAACATCCCCCACACCATTACACCACCACCACCAGCCTGCACAGTGGTAATAAGGCATGATGGATCCATGTTCTCATTCTGTTTACGCCAAATTCTGACTCTACCATCTGAATGTCTCAACATTTTTCCAGTCTTCAACTGTCCAATTTTGGTGAGCTCTTGCAAATTGTAGCCTCATTTTCCTATTTGTAGTGGAGATTAGTGGTACCCGGTGGGGTCTTCTGCTGTTGTAGCCCATCCGCCTCAAGGTTGTGCGTGTTGTGGCTTCACAAATGCTTTGCTGCATACCTCGGTTGTAATGAGTGGTTATTTCAGGCAAAGTTGCTCTTCTATCAGCTTGAATCAGTCGGCCCATTCTCCTCTGACCTCTAGCATCAACAAGGCATTTTCGCCCACAGGACTGCCACATACTGGATGTTTTTCCCTTTTCACACCATTCTTTGTAAACCCTAGAAATGGTTGTACAAGAAAATCCCAGTAACTGAGCAGATTGTGAAATACTCAGACCGGCCCGTCTGGCACCAACAACCATGCCACGCTCAAAATTGCTTAAATCACCTTTCTTTCCCATTCTGACATTCAGTTTGGAGTTCAGGAGATTGTCTTGACCAGGACCACACCCATAAATGCATTGAAGCAACTGCCATGTGATTGGTTGATTAGATAATTGCATTAATGTGAAATTGAACAGGTGTTCCTAATAATCCTTTAGGTGAGTGTATATATATATAGGCACTTAATAGTTCACCCGAAAATGAATATTCTCTCATCATATACTCACCCTAATGCCATCCCAGATGTGTGTGACTTTCTTCTGCAGAACACAAAGGAAGATCTTTAGAAGAATATCTCAGCTCTGTAGGTCCATACAATGCAAGTGAATGGTAACTAAAACTTTGAAGCTCAAAAAGCACATAAAGGCAGCATAAAATTAATCAATAGAACTCCAATGATATGACAGGTGTGGACAAGAAGCAGATCAATCCTTTTTTACTTTAAATCTCCACTTTCAAATAGCCCACATAAGTGCTTTTCTCTACTTCTTTTGTTTTTGTTTTTTCACATTCTCCATGCATATCACCACCTAATGGACAGAAAGGGGAATGTATTGGAAAAAAGAAATGATGAAAATCATATGGATAACTTATATGCTGACTTTATGTGCATTTTGGAGTCTCACACTTTTGGACTCTGTTGACTTTGCATTGTATGGACCTACAGAGCTGAAATATTTTTCTAAAAATCTCTGTGTTCAGCAGAAGTAAATGAAGAGAGAATTTTCGTGTTTGGATGAACTATATCTTTAAGCATATTTTACCTCCCAATTCTCGTTACCGTAAAACATCCAGATATTTTACTTTTACAGTTCCCATCGTTTATGATGATTTATTATGATTTATCATTACAGTGACAGTAGAAAATATGAATTGCCCTAAAAATAGGCTTTATTTTCTATATGCAAAAAATAATTTCTTATTTTTTCTTTTGATTTTGTAGTAAACATTTTAAAGAAATATTCTTGATTGAATGGACTTGTTATTTAAATAACTTTATTGATGTTTCAGGTACCTGCTTTAATAATTTAAATAATCTTTTGCTTCAAACTATTTGTACATGTGCAGTTGTAGCAATATTATAATAATAATCTAATAAATCAATTGTTTACCGATTGCTTTATGTTACCATTGCTGAAGTCTAACCTTGTGCTCGTAGCTGATTGGTTGAGTGCTAGTAAACATTTTGAAATTAAATTCAGCTTTGACGCTGTCAGTGTAGACAACGCATTTAAATGTGGTGTTGGCTGGATGGCACATGACCCTCGTGCTGTTCTTTTTAGCTATTCAACATACAGTTCCCTGCTGGCATCTGTTGGGAAATGTGTTTCAGAGAGCAGCGTGACGCTCGTGTAAACCCTTTTCTAAAATCAACTTAGTGTGCACTGCTCTGGCACAATCAGCCCTCTGCAAACTGTTGCCTTTCTCAATTGGCCAAAGGGCACATTGCTGAACCTTTCACATGTAGCGTACTTCAAGTCTAGACAGTTTGTTCTGGGTGCTTCAAAAGAGAGGAATGTAAAGTCTAACAGAGAACTTGGAAAATATCTAGACATCAGCTTCACAATAGAGGAATGCTTCATTCTTATGGACAAAGAGCCCTACACCATCCCTACCAGACGAGCTTTCCATATGAGAAAACGTGTTTTTTCTAAACTGCACCTTAACAAAGCAAAAGCACCACATCGGTAAATTGGCATTGCATTCTTTACTCAGGGTCTTTTGAAAATGTTCACAATGAGTTATATCGCGTGACTCAACCCGCAAAATTTGTTTTTTTTCCATATTCTTGAAGAAAACGCACTTGCTTTTTGGCAGGGGGCTGTGACAAAGCCCATCTCAGAATGAAAATCTCATTCTTATTTGAATGCAAATGTCACAATCAGCTTTTGATCCACTCCTAATCGCTTCGTAAACACTGTCTTGTTTGATCATTCTGCGATAGCTAAATGGATTTAGAAAATCTGTTTTGCGACCTCTGATGCACACAATGTCATACAAAAAAGCTTAAGAACTACAGTAGAGGGGTTTAAAGTGTTCTTCTGAGGTTTTACTGTCTTTATGCATAGTATTGCACTCAGAACGCTCAAGCAAAGTGCTTTTTTTTTAATTGCTGATCTATGAAGACATATGACATATAGACATCTTTGGGTGCAGCATCACATCTTGTTGTTTTATCAGTGTCTTGAGGCATGAGCAAGACATGGTGTCAAATTTATGAACCCCGTAAAATCATTTTAGTGCTTTTATTGTCCTTTGTCAAGGTATTTCCTGTGTTGGCTGAACATATAGAAGCACTCTGATCCCTTTTTTTTAATAGCCAATAGTTTGTATTGACGTCAAAGCCATTAACCTACTTTCTTGTCGTTTGCAGGTTTTCTTATATGGAGGGATGGTTGCTAAGTCTCCTATATTAAGCTTTAGTAATTTAATTTAAGCAACAAAACAAATACTAATATTAATAATACAGAAAATTGCAAAACAATTTGCAAGCAAAGCAGCATTTCCATCCCATTTGTGTAAGAGAACAATCATCACTGCTGGGGAAATTGGCACAAAATTCAGTTTTACATAGGAAATATGCTTTAAAAATGTATCATCCAGACCACTAGAGGGCGCCGCTTGCTCACACAGTGCTGACCGAAGCACGAAATGCAGACTATCCTTTTAAACATAACCTTTTAAGGTTTAGTTATCATACTTGGCCATAATGTGATTTCAATATTAAGTAAATTAATCATGCAGTATTAATCGATATCATTCCAACGTGTCAGAAGTCAAAGTCTGCTAGTTTCAAAGCATTTTGGATGGTTCACAACTTTCAAGTCCATTTATGGACACATTAATGTGTTTTTGCAGGGTTTTTACAAAGTGTGTTACTAACTAATTATAATTAAACCACCATGATTTCAGATGATTTGTAGATGGTTTTAATTTGGTCAATAATTAGCCGATACATATCGGCAGCCTACATCGGCGCAACCATAATCTTAATTTTTCTATGTAAAAATATGTGAACGGAAACAGCTATTGTCATTTAGGAATCTGATTAAACAGAAATCTGTGTAGTGTACATAGCATGACCCATTAATTTTTTTCGGTCCATTTTCCCAGAAGAGAAAGATATCTGCTAAAAGGTAGTTTTGTCAACTTTTTGTTGAACACAATTCTAAAAATGTCCTCAAGTAATGCCATAGTAACCAATCATAAATGTATGTTTTCATGATCATTGCTCTTTCTTCAAAGTACTTGTTCTGGGTTACTCGTGCCCATCACTAAAAGAAACCCACACCCCCAAAACCCATTCAGATGACGACAACAATAGTATAAGCACAAATAGCTGATTTATCCCAATCAATTAACTGGCCCAAAATGATAAACTATGTTTTTGAATGCATGTTTTCATTTCATGCATTTATTTTCACACCACCTCTTTGCCAAAAAGCACTGTGCGGTTAATGAATAAAGGTAGAGGCTTTTAAAACTAATTAGGAAGGAATTTTATTATTGCTTTTTTTTTTCTTAAGACAGATAACACATAATCTCACTGGCCGTAATTCTCTAAGCCAATTCAGTCTTGTAGGGGCTCATTAGACAGCAACATTACATTTATAACAGCATTTTCACTGGAGAATTTGCCTGGGTTTACACTGGATACTGAGAAAGCATTTTTACTTTATTTTCATAAGAGCAAAATGACTCTACCACTGACATCTGTGAATATTGATTCAATGCTTTTCAGAGCAGTGTTCAATGTAAATATCAGAGGATATCAAACAATTATGTGGATCATTTGTTTAATTGTTATTATATGGTGTATTACTCTCATAAGCCTGAGTAACTTGGCAATAATTTGCAATTTGTGAAGCTTTTTAAACACTGATGGCCATAAAAGCCCTGTTGAATGGGAACATCTTGTGTTC
Source organism: Xyrauchen texanus (assembly GCF_025860055.1). Classification (NCBI taxonomy): domain Eukaryota; kingdom Metazoa; phylum Chordata; class Actinopteri; order Cypriniformes; family Catostomidae; genus Xyrauchen; species Xyrauchen texanus. Next base: position 33,602,718 of record NC_068314.1, read on the forward strand.
CCCATTTAATTTAAAGGTCATCTAACAGGAGTGGTTCACCAAAAAACCTCTAAGATTTTTTTTTCTACGTTGAACACAAATCATAAATGGAGAAATTTGAGCAATGATCTGTTCACTCTTTCTCATGCAACAATGAATGGGGATTGAAGCTTTCTAGCTTCAAAAAGAACACAAAAAGCACCATAAATGTTTCAAAAAAAGTTGTCCAATATGACTCATGGGCCCATTTCTCAAGCCTTTGGAACAGACCAAGATTTAAGTTGTTATTGTCTGAGGATGTTCCTCTCCAGTGAGCACTTAACTCAAAAACCACTGCACCAGATCAGTGAGTCAATGAGTTGAAGTGATCAGTTCAATTCATGATCAAAACAATCAATGAATTTCAACAATTTGGTTGTCAATGAATTAGCTGATCGCAATCAAGAGTTCTCTTGTGAACCGGTTCAACCAATTCATCGAAAGATTCAAATCGGACACGTTACTTCTTTACGCACTGGAGAATGCTAGGGTTGATTTGAAGATTTTCAGTGAATAACAAATTAAATGGATGATTCACCCAAAATTGAAAATGATCTCATCATTTACTCACCCTCATGCTATCCCAGATGTATATGACACAACACAAATTAATATTTGTAGAAGAATATCTCCTCTCTGTTGGTTCACACAATGCAAAGTGAATGGTAGCCAAAACTTTGAATCTTCAGATAGCATTAAAAACCAGCATAAAAGTAATCCATATGGCTCCAGTGGTTTAATCCATGTCTTCAAAGCGATTTGATAGGTATGGGTGAGAAACCCATAATTTTTTAAGCTTTTTTACTATAAATCTCCACCTTTGACCAGCACCAACCAGTAGGTGGCGATACACACGAAGAATGCAAATCGGCAAAACCCCCCCTAAAAAACAGAAGAGTGTGTATATGAAAGTGGACATATAGAGTAAAAAAATATTTAAATATTGAACTGTTTCTCACCTACACTGATATCTCTTCTGAAGAAATGGATTAATCCACAGTAGTCGTATGGATTACTTTTATGCTGTCTTTATGTGCTTTTTGGAGCTTAACATTTTCAGTCCTTATTCATTGTAATGGACTTGAAAAGAGCAACCAGTACATTTTTCTAAATTTCTTATGTGTTTCACAATATTCAGTCATACAGGTTTGGAACGGCATGAGGTAGAGCAAATAATGACAGAATAAAAATTTTGCATAAACTAATCCTTTTATTATTCACATTATTTGTCTGGTCTTCACCTCAGATAGCCTACACAGCTTAAAGCACTGCCTTCTGTAAGTAATGTAGATTCTCTAGAGTCGTGGGAAGTTTAAAAACATCCAAAAAACAGTATTTTTAGCAACAGTGCGCAACTCTTGTCAAAGACTAAAGAGATTTTGCCACGAGAAGCAAATTTGCATGACACAATTACACAAGGAATTCTAAAATAGCAGAAAGTGTGGCACATGGGAGCCTACCAGGAGAGCGCACAAAGTGTGAATGCATAAAGTCTCTTCCGACACTATTGTTACCATAGCAACCAAGTTTTGGAATTCTGAAACTAGGAATTGGAATGAAGTGCCTCACAGCTTTAATGTCAAGAAACCGTTTTGTTATTCAGTTCAAGTTCATCACTCCTGGGTCAAGAGGTCCTGTCTGTGCAGCTGACAGTACATATACCACTAACAAACCAACCAAACTGTTTAAAAATATTCTGGTATCGTGGTCCGAAAGACAGGCGTGTTAATCTGCACACTCCTCCACTCTTTAAAGCTGCATTATCTTGCCAAGAGCAAAGTCATTTGCATAATGTAATGGTGTGCTTCAGTGTCAATAGTGGTAATGGGATTTGCAGAGACGTGGGCTACAAGCTAAGCCTAAGAAACAACCAAAGTGTCCAGAATATTAGAGCTGAGTGGGAGCCAAAACTCTGAGGATGTGTTGACACGAGAGATAAAGATTGACCTTACTTTAAAACTACATTTCTGAGATGCTGCTTGGTGATAAGCTGAGCTTTTCAATGAAGACTCACCTTGAATTTGTCTTGCAAATGTTTTATGTTGATGACTCTACGGTATCAACTCAGTTGACAACTCTTATGTCATTGAAGACTTTTGTTTGTGGATTGTTTATGGATAAATATAAGATATAAATATAGTTGTGCATGTAACAGGTTGATAAATGCACATCCTTCTAAAGCCTGAGAATGTGGCATGAAAGAATGAAAAATACACAATACCTAGAATTTACTCAGAATGCTGCCAAAAACAAAAACATCCAGTGAGTGAAGTTCTGTGGACGGGAACACCTTGTTGATGAGAGAGGTCAACAGAGAATGGGCAGACTGGTTTAAACTGACAAAGTCTACGGTAACTCAGATAACCGCTCTGTACAATTGTGGTAAGAAGAATATCATCTCAGAATGCTAAATGTGTACAACCCATCGCAGCAAACTCTTTATGGCTGCTTCAGTGGAATATAAAGGGACAAACTGTTAATCAAATTGAGTTCTGAGGGCAAGTCAGTGCTAAACTTCCCATACAGGGAGTAAACCACTGCCCGGCATGTGTCAACCTGCACTTTACTAAGGAATAATGAGCAATGGATGGTTAATCTGGTTAAATCATGGGTAATTCGTAGTGGCACTCAACAGGCAGCCAGGAGGAAACCCAGCGTTAGCTGCCGTCAACACTGAACTGCCCAAAGGGCCCAGGCTGAGGCTATCTCTTCATTAGAATGACATAATCAGTACAAGCACAACGTGAGTTGAACCGCTTGGCATTTCATTGAGGAAAATTCTCTATGGGCCTTAACGGGATTCCAAGCTCCCACCCAGCTAATGTAAAATGGCTTCAAAATTATTTATTTTTCTATTTTTAGCTTCACCCATGGCACACTATCAAGGCATCAGAGGTTCGTTTGTAGTTTTACAAAAGCCACAGTAGAATATTTCAATGATCTGGCTTCTCTTATGATTATTTTATTATTTTATGCACTTGCCTTTGCAAGTTTACATCAGGGAGCCATGACCCATATGGGATCCGCAGCTGTACTGCAGGGGGTCTGCCAATAATTGTTTGATCTCAAACTAATTTTTGTGAAGAAAAAAAAAAGGCTTTTTGAAAGAAACTAATGTCTTTCATAAATATGAAAATGACATTTTTGGGAGAACTACTGTTTCCCTTTAATATTGTAATGCTCAATAGCTATTTAAAAGGGAAGTGCATTCCCCCACCGTTTTTCATCATGTTTTGCTCTGCTATCACAAATAAAATTAAAAAACACACAGTGTATCTGTGGTGTATGCATTTGAATATTCATATATGCGGAGGAGACTGAAATGCATATTCCACTCAAAACCTGATTTGCTGTTGTCATGGACCTGAAGAAGAGGCAACTTTTAAGATGGAAACGAATCCTCCAATCAGGCAACAAGCGTCAATTTGTTGGCATGAGTGCTGTCTGGCAGTGCTGCTTAAAGAGCCTCTCAGCAGCAATATCCTTTATCTAGAGTAGCTGAGGAAGCCCCTCACCCAAACCAAGAATCTCCAAAAGGTTTGAAGGAGAACTCGAGCTCTAGCATGCATTACATAATCCTCAAACAGGGCCTGTCAAGATAACAACATTCCTGTAATGAACAATCCACAGCTGCAATCTTTTATTCAAACAGCCTCTGTGTCAGCTGCAAGAGTGTTTGGTTAGATATGGTGAATCCCGAAGGTGCATATCAACCCTGGTTACATTCGAACATGAGCGAAAATGGAAAATCAGTAGTTTAGTCAAATAAAAGCGAGAGATTAAAGAATCTTTTGCTAGTCAAGAGCAGATAATTGATTTATAATGTATAATGTATTATGCCCTGTGATGATCAGCAGTCATAGGGGAACAGGGGCTGGTTCTTGTTACCACCTTGCGGTTTTGATCAGACGGCAATAGTTGATGTTGACAGTTTTGCCCGTATAGGTCCTTCCCCTAAATTGTGGTTGTCAATGTGCAAATAGACATTTCTGCTTAGCTGCTGAGTCAATCAGAAGGGCGTGCTTTGCATGTATTCATTAACAAGTGAATGTAGTCTGCAGTTAAAAAAGGGATACGCTTTTTTTCTGCTTTTACAGCCACACGAACTTGACATTTTGTCATGAACACATTTGTCATTAGATAGAATTTTGGGTACTATCTTGAATGCAAAACAAGAGGCCACTGTATATATGTATACTGTAATATACTGTATACTGTTCAAGTGTGTTTCTTCAAATGCTAGTACTTTCATGTCCCAGGGGTTGATTTTTATTGAAATGTTAACTTTTTTTCTTTTCTTATATGAAGGTTAGGTTAGGGTTAGACTTGGAAACTTTTTACTAGTGGGTCAGAAGTTTACATACACAAGTTAACTGTGCCTTTAAGCAGCTTGGAATATTCCATAAAATGATGTCAAGCCTTTAAACAATTAGCCAATTCGTTTCTGATAGGAGGTATACTAAATTGGAGGTGTACCTGTGGATGTATTTTAAGGCTTACCTTCAAACTCAGTACGTCTTTGCTTGACATCATGGGAAAGTCAAGAGAAATCAGCCAAGACCTCAGAAAAAAAAGTGGACCTCCACAAGTCTTTTTCATCCTTGGGAGCAATTTCCAAAGGCCTGAAGGTACTACGTTCATCTGTACAAACAATAGTACACAAGTATAAACACCATGGGATCACACCATCATACCGCTCAGGAAAAAGACATATTCTGTCTCCTAGTGTTGAATGCAATTTGGTGCAAAAAATGCCAATCATTCCCAGAAAGACAGCAACGAACCTTCTCAAGATGCTGAAGGAAACAGGTAGACAAGTATCTATATCCACAGTAAAACGAGTCCTATATCGATATAACCTGAAAGGCTACTTACCAAGGAAGATGCCACTGCTCCAAAACCGCCATAAAAAAGCCAGACTACAGTTTGCAAGTGCACGCAGGGGAAATAATATTCTGGTCTAATGACATTTTTTTTTTTACTGTTTGGCCATAATGACCATCGTAATGTTTGGAGGAAAAAGGGTAAGGCTTGAAAGCCAAATAACACCATCCCAACCATTAAGCATGTGGGTGGCATCATCATGTTGTGGGGGTGCTTTGCTGCAGGAGGGACTGGTGCACTTCACAAAATAGATGGCATCATGAAGAAGGAAAATTATGTAGATATTTTGGAGCAACATCTCAAGACATCAGCCAGGAAGTTAAAGCTCGATCGCAAATGGGACTTCTAAATGGACAATGACCCCAAGTTGTGGCAAAATGGCTTAAGGACAACAAAGTCACGGTATTGTAGTGGCCATCATAAAGCTCTGACCTCAATCCCATAGACAGTTTGTGGGCAGAACTTAAAAAGCATGTGCGAGCAAGGAGGTCTACAAACCTGACTCAGTTACACCAGTTCTGTCTGGAGGAATGGGCCAAAATTTCCAGAAACTTATTGTGAGAAGCTTGTGGAAGGCAACCCAATTAACTATGACCCAAGTTAAGCAATATAAAGGCAAAGCCAATTTCTAACAAAGTGTATGTAAACTTCTGATCCACTGGGAATGTGATGAAAGAAATAAAAGCTCAATTATTATTTTGACATTTCAAATTCTTGATCCTAACTGACCTAAGAAAGGGAAAGTTATCTACAATTAAATGTAAGGAATTGTGAAAAACTGAGTTTAAATGTATATGGCTAAGATGCATGTAAACTTCTGACTTCAATTATATATATATTATATATATATATATATATAATTTATTTATATATTTTCCCAAAACTTACTGTTTGTAGACCAAGTTGACAAAAGTATCTGTGAAGAGCATGCTACAGATGAAAAAAAAAGTAATGCGTGATAAAATCAAAGAAAAATCAAGGTAAATATCACTTGTGTGCGGAATTTATTTGGAGGGCACAATTTCCAATCAAGTTGTAATTTTTCAAAATTATGCCAAATTTATTGTAAAAATGTTATTTAAATTTAGAATACATCAAATGTCAGCTATGAAATTAGCCTTAGCAAGACAAAGGAGTAGACCATTTATTTCCCAATTTGTTTTTTAATTTTTTAATTTCCATTAATCTCATTTCCACAGAATTTGAGATTTCTACAGAATTTGAAATGTGCTGGAAATGACATTGTGGCAGGAATCTTCATGACATTCTGAAAAAAATAAAAAAAATAAAAAATCTCCTATGAAGCCTGTACATGGGTCAATGACTTGATTCAGTCATATATATATATATATATATATATAAATAAATACACTCAGCTAAAGGATTATTAGGAACACCATACTAATACTGTGTTTGACCCCCTTTCGCCTTCAGAACTGCCTTAATTCTACGTGGCATTGATTCAACAAGGTGCTGAAAGCATTCTTTAGAAATGTTGGCCCATATTGATAGGATAGCATCTTGCAGTTGATGGAGATTTGTGGGATGCACATCCAGGGCACGAAGCTCCTGTTCCACCACATCCCAAAGATGCTCTATTGGGTTGAGATCTGGTGACTGTGGGGGCCATTTTAGTACAGTGAACTCATTGTCATGTTCAAGAAACCAATTTGAAATGATTCGAGCTTTGTGACATGGTGCATTATCCTGCTGGAAGTAGCCATCAGAGGATGGGTACATGGTGGCCATAAAGGGATGGACATGGTCAGAAACAATGCTCAGGTAGGGCGTGGCATTTAAACGATGCCCAATTGGCACTAAGGGGCCTAAAGTGTGCCAAGAAAACATCCCCCACACCATTACACCACCACCACCAGCCTGCACAGTGGTAACAAGGCATGATGGATCCATGTTCTCATTCTGTTTACGCCAAATTCTGACTCTACCATCTGAATGTCTCAACATTTTTCCAGTCTTCAACTGTCCAATTTTGGTGAGCTATTGCAAATTGTAGCCTCTTTTTCCTATTTGTAGTGGAGATGAGTGGTACCCGGTGGGGTCTTCTGCTGTTGTAGCCCATCCGCCTCAAGGTTGTGCGTGTTGTGGCTTCTCAAATGCTTTGCTGCATACCTCGGTTGTAATGAGTGGTTATTTCAGGCAAAGTTGCTCTTCTATCAGCTTGAATCAGTCGGGCCATTCTCCTCTGACCTCTAGCATCAACAAGGCATTTTCGCCCACAGGACTGCCGCATACTGGATGTTTTTCCCTTTTCACACCATTCTTTGAAAACCCTAGAAATGGTTGTGCGTGAAAATCCCAGTAACTGAGCAGATTGTGAAATACTCAGACCGGCCCGTCTGGCACCAACAACCATGCCACGCTCAAAATTGCTTAAATCACCTTTCTTTCCCATTCTGACATTCAGTTTGGAGTTCAGGAGATTGTCTTGACCAGGACCACACCCCTAAATGCATTGAAGCAAAATATATTTATATTTTTTTCTGGGACTTAAAGTAAAAGATGTCTTAGTGGTGTAACTGTCTGGAGACAGTAAACCTATATGAATTATTAATTGTTGGCATGAGTACTGCAGGATCTTTTACTATTGTTTCTTAAAAAAAATAAAATAAAAATATGTTAAAAAAAAATTAATAAATAACATTTATTTGCCTACCAAATCAAAGTCATGTGGTGTAGCCAGCATGTAGGTAGTACATTTTGTTGTTTATGTTGACAAATTTGACCCTCAAGAGTGTGAAGTAAAAAAAAAAAAAAAATGAAATCTGATTGTTTAGGATTTTTATGAAAAGGCACTTTTTGTTCAGGTCATGTGGTGTAACCATGAGAAACATCTTGATATTTTTTACTCCAAATGTTCTTGAAAACTTTTTTGAAATAATGAAATAAATTGTTTATACTCTCATGTATTTAAGGTGCAATTAAATTATTTAAATAAGTTTTACTTCATGGTTACACATCATGACATGACACATTTTTAAATACATTTTTGAATGAATATTCAAAAATGAATGTAGCAGAAAATGCTATAAAGTTTGTACACATTGTTGCACAAATTGTACACAAAAATGTACTATATTTAAACTATACACCCCGGACAGCCTTATTTGTCAATGACCCACATACAGTATACTGCTGGACATTGTTAGTAGATAAAAAACAATAATTGAAAAAAAAACAAAATGTGAGAGAGTGGAAAATGTTTTCATGAGACTCCACCATGATCAAAGTGCCAGAAGTTGGAGAAACACTCTAAAACAATATCACAAGACCTAGATATTCAGTAAAACTTGCTCACGTTTATTCAAGAGTTCAATAAACAAGAAGTAATATTGAGTAACTTACATTTCAGAAACAATATGAACAGTTATTTTGCTCTGACAATGAAAGTTGTCCAACACAAAGTGCCACAACATGGTCGAATGCTGCATGGGCTAAACACTCAACACTGTTCAACACTCAACTGTTGTATAAAAGAGCAAACCAGGTATCCTCAAGCATAATAAATATACTCTCAATCATTAATAACCCTTCCGTCCACAAAAACACCAAACGTTAACCTTCGTCTGTGCAATAAACAGCCAGTCACACAGGAAAGATACCTGGTACAAACAAACAAGCCTCCTGGAACCTGTACTGATTCAGTGGGACTGTCTAAATGTTCAGTATGATGTATGAGACTACGGCTAATATGTAAAGTGCTATTAATCTCTTTTTATTCTGTCTGGAAAGGTCAGCATTTGCAAAGAGGAGTGTGGAGACAGAAGATGTGTTGCATTGGAGAACAGAGAGTGAAGATACGGCCTTAACCATCTGTCCATACATGATTAGATTACAGTCTCAGATGTGAGCAGCAGGGGGTACTGTGATCTTTGAAAATATATTGATATACGGCAAATCCACAGCTATGAAATTTGTCCATATTGTCCTTACTACTGTACATAACAAAATGGCTTTACTCTTGGGTCATCTGTATATGTATATGTATTTTACATTTACATTTATTCATTTAGCAGATGCTTTTATCTACAGCGACTTAGATATTACAGGCAGTAATAAGAGAAGCGTTGTAATGCAAAGTGGCCAATTGTTCAGAGAAGCACAAGCAGGGTGGAAGTATTTTTATTTATTTATTTAAGGACTAAACTAGTTATTGCATTCGTTGGATGTGTGAATGCATATATGCTCTGTCCAGTATCATTTATTCAGAAATGTCTCTCTCAAACTAATCCATACTCTTATTGCTTTGCAATTCACTAATAGTGGGTTCTAAAATGAGAAGCATCGAGATGGGATCCATTAAGGCCATCACAATCAGCTGAATATTAAAGATGAAGTGTGTAATTTCTGCACCACTTGCATCGTCAAAACCAACTGCAAAATTCTGCCCATCTGCCATTGGTCAAACAGAAGTGGCACTTTTGGACAGTTAAGTCACACTTTATGTGTGTCAGTGCCATTGCATTACTTAGAAAATACCAAACCAAGTGGCATTTGCAAACAAACACTTCTAGAGCTTTTCTCAAAACTAACTTCTCTTTTCGGTGCCTTCTAATTTTAACCAACTGGACCCAAATTAATTTTTAGTGGAAGTCAGTACCCCTCAAGTCCCCACAGATATCCTAGCAGAGAAACCGCAGGTGTAGTTCAACACATTAACTATGGACATTTAGTTATATAATGCTAAGACATTCATCTATTTTTAAGTGTGGCTTAATACTGCATTCCATTTATTTCGGAAAGTCAGAATATCCTACTTCCTACTAGGAAAACTGCAATGGAACGCCACTTGAATTCAGACTTCCAACTTGGAAACTCTTGAGAAAATCTTCAACTCGATTCAACAAAAAATCTTCAACAATTTCGCTGAATACTTTTTGGGGCTACTGTAGTCATTTTTGCTGTGTCAGACAGCTCAGAATATATAGTTTACCTGCTGGCAGACATATCACCCTGCAGCTCTTGCCTGGTTGCCCACTAAAGCTAAGCAGGGTTGAGCCTGGCCAGTACCTTGATGGGAGACCTCCTGGGGAAAACCAAGGTTGCTGCTGGAAGTGGTATTAGGGAGGCCAGCAGGGGGTTCTCACTCTATGGTCTGTGTGGGTCCTAATGCCCCAGTATAGTGATGGGGACACTATACTGTAAAAAGGCACCATCCTTTGGATGAGATGTTAAACTGAGGTCCTGACTCTCTGTGGTCATTGGCACCTATCTATCATGGCCTAGTGTTAATCTCCACCCCTGAATTGGCTACATCTCTCTCCTGATGGTGTGTGGTGGGTGTTCTGGTGCACTATGGGTGCCGTCACATCCTCATCCCTGTGCTTTGAGTGCCTAGAAAAGCGCTATATAAATGTAAGGAATTATTATTAGAAAGCATCACAGTGTACCGCCGTTCAAGGAAATCTACCTACAAATTATTTACTTATAGTCATCTCTGCACATTAAGGTGGGATGAGAGAAAGTTTGCTTTTTTAACATAAAAAAAAACAACAACTGCACTTTAAGGGTGTGTTCACACTTTAAAACGAACTCTGGTGAATTCTGTTAGTGCGGTTCATTTGAACAAGCGTGAACGCTGTCTCACGAACCTTGGTGCGCACCAAACATGCGGACCAAGGCCGTCTGAAAAGTGGGTCTTGGTCCGCTTCCAAACGAGCTCTGGTGCGGTTCGATTGATAAATGAACGCAACTTGGACCAAAGACGTATAAACGGACCAAAATCAGGAAGTAATTTGCCTTATACTGACCTCAAGCATACCTGGTTCTTCTCATCATAGGAGCTATGTTGCCCATTACAGTTCGGCACAGGCGTCAGAACCGCCATCCTTGCAGCATATATTCGCTTGTGTGTGCAACGGAGGAAATCTTGCCGTTGTTTTGACTCCTTTACACATTTTATTAACTCTTCGTTTGATCTCAGCTGGTAAAACTTCCACCATATATACATATATAAATATAACGAGCGCATTTCGCCCAGCAGCCAGTATTGTTTTGGATGATCGGCAAGTTCTGTCAAAAATATACATCATAAAAGCTGTCCAATCAGGTTGTGAATTTTTCCTGATGCCCTTGGTTTTGTATCGTTAGGTTCGGTGTTTAAAATGCCAGTGTGAACGCTAAGAGAACCAGGACTAAATGTATTTATTTTCTTTTTTGGTCCGGACCAAGAGGACCAAGAGAACCAAACTACAAGTGTGAACACACCCTAAGTGAGAACACTTAATTTCTGAAACCATTTATTTGTGGTGAGCACAAAGCAAACTTGAAAAGGTTTTTCAGTTAAGTTTGCCCAGGGAAACTTTTCATGTCATAACCGATTCCAAATGTCATATCCTCAATGTCTAATGTAATATTGAGCTGATATTAAGGGTTTTAAACAAGCACAGAATATCTTGAGGTCACATTTAATAAATAATGAAGCAGTCTCCAGACCATTTGGTTTAGACCTCTAGGCTGAATGCTTAATGTGTTCTGTTGCAAAAATGGACAGATTTAGAAGGCAAACAGCAAATAGATGATAAATACATCAGCGCATACGCAAAAAACAGTAACTTACCCTGTACCACACAATCTCTCGCAATCTTCCATCTGTCTTGAAGTTGCACTTTAGAGTCACGGTCTCTCCCACAACAACAGGTAGCAAGGGCTCTATCGTTACGGTCAAATATCCTGCAGAGACAAAAGTAAGACATCACTGCAACCATGTTCATGTACAGACATTTAGAAAAGAGAAATGACCAAATGGTGTTTTTAATTGATTAAAGAGGGTGATATTTGAACAAGTACCTTGTCATGGCACTTTTAGCACAAATAAGTATTTTCGAAAGGAAGTAGCCTATTGCACATTGTGGAGTGTATTCAATGATATTATATAACTGTATGTTGTAAAATACTGTCTACAATGTTCTTAAAAATGTGTCAAAATATTTTTAGCGCAGCCAAATTTATGTACCAACACACAAAACAGTGAAGGAGAGCTTCTTTTGCATCATTAATTACACTTAAGCCATTGACACTTTGCCATCTGTTTAATTTTGTCTCCAAGTCAGCTTGGCTATAGCAGCCCCACCCCACAATTAAACTAAAGCTTCAGCTAACTTCTATTAGTCACAAGTATAACACGCAATCAGGCAGTGACTCCAACCAATGGTGAAAATTATGTTTTTTTTTAAACCCTCACGTTCTTCCAAAACAGTACAACTTTATTTTCTTCTGTGAAACACACACACACACACACACACACACACACACACACACACACACACACACACACACACACACACACACACACACATTTTATTTATTTTTTTAATTAGGGCTGTTTACACTTAACAAGTTAATTATGTGTGATTAATTAAATAAAGTGGGAAAAAAAGCACACAAAAAAATTATGCAAATAATCATGGTCCCAGATTGGAGCAATTCAAGCTTGAAGTACCACCTGTTTTCAGCAGGTGGTAGTAAGCAGAACTCCAGTTGTTAAGGCAACACGCAGCTGCACAGAGAACAAGCCACACTCAGATTTGCTTGAGCTAGACACCAAAGATGAGAATGCGTTCTATGAGTTCAAACACAAAGCAATTTCGAACACAGGGATCTCAAGATGTGTTTTTCTAACTGTAGTTTCGAACAACGTTTAACTTGACACCGCGACCTAAAACACTGTGTTTATGACGTGATGCAACCAAAGTGAGATGCTCCAAAAGCATCCGTCTGATGCATGTGTACATTGACCAGCCTGATCTCATGAAATTTACGCGAACATGACCACATTGCAAAATGTATGTGCTGTATAGTACGTTTGACTGCATGTTTCCAGTGAAATGTCCAGCTGGGAACGCCAAAAGCTAGTAAAATGGTGTTGCATTCAGATGAGCTTTTAAGTAGAATTTTAGATGGACGTTTTTAAAACATAACTCCCTAACGTAAAACTTTGGCATGAACCTAACCAATAGTATTTTAAAATACTGTATAAATGAGACGTTGACATCCTTAACTTATCAATACCTAAACCTAACCACTAGTGTTTTAAAATGCAGAAGAAAAATTAAAAATCACATTTTCTGAACCAACCACATAATTTCATTCTGCTTCTATGACTCTGTAATGTCACCTGTTAGCTTGTGGTCATGACTGGACTTGAACCACGGTCCTCTGACTCTAAGTCCTATGCCCTATCAGGTGAGCTACCTGATTAATTAGTCGATGTGCCATTTAATTAATTTGATTAAACATTAAACATTCGATTAAACATGCGGCTCTTCTGCAATATAATGACCCTGGGCTATCAAGCCCTAAAACGCTAAAAACACCATAAAGTCACAGTAAATGTAATTGATATGACCCGGTCACTATAATCCAAGTCTTTTGAAGCTGTCGTATGATGTGGAAAGTCCTACGAGCTTGAAACAACATGTGGGCCAGTAAATAATTACATACATTTGTAATTTTTGGGTGAATTATTCCATTAACTATTGCATTCCCCTTTTATTGATATTCAAATGCAGTTTTGTGACACATTTAATTAACAATAATATGCTATTCTTAAAGAAATGGTCCTTCTCTGCATCAGACTGAATGTCTAATTCACATATGCTCATTCTTTGGATAATTCCTGATCAACAAACCACATTGTGCTCCCTTTTGAGTGAGCTAATGAGTGCAATTACAAAGTTGATCACATTTCCGACACACTGAAAAGCACTTTATCAAAATGTTGGGATGCAGACACGAATGACAAATGGAAGAGATCTTGCCTCTTTAGGATAAAGATGGGAATGTCCTGCTCGAGTGAGCACTCTCTCTATCTGCCTAGCAGGTGGCCTGGATCCAAATGACTGCACAGTCTATCCATCTAAACCAGTCAATACTTCTCTTACCGCAGACATTGAAAGGGGATAGAGGCAAGTTGAAGAGATTCAGAACATCAATGAGGGAAAAAACTTTATTTGTCTATTTATTTTACTGTTGCATGGTACTATAATAAACTGTTTCCAGCCAGGATTTTTCAGCACAGTTGCACTCTATCTACACCGGACACGGTTTATGAGACGTGATGCGCAGCAGTGCCTTAAGTGATACATGGGGCAGTGGTTGCTCAGTGGTTAAGGCTCTGGGTTACTGACCAGAAGGTTGGAGGTCAGAGGTTCAAGCCCCAGCCCCTGAACAAGGCCCTTGACCCTATCCGCTCCAGGGGTGCCGTATCTTGGCGACTCTGACTCCAGCTTAGCTGGGATATGTGAAAACAAATACATTTCACTGTATATATGCAAAAATGTATGTATAATGTGACCAAAATAAACACTTCTATTCCAAAACTGAATCCCATTGAAGACAACATTCTACATGTTGTGCAGATAACACTGACCAATCAGCTGTGAGCTCTAGTAGATTTCAGCAATTACTTTTTCAACGAAAATCCACTGGTTTAAACATTTACTAATTATATAATTATTATTTTCATGTTAATGTTGCTAAAACTGCATATACATGTGCTTAGAAAAAATATAAATTACAAGACCAATGACCAAAAATGGCTTTGTAACAGTCAGAGGTTGTTTAAATATGCAATGGAACAACATACATTGCAAAAATATTCACACGTATGATATTTGGTAAGTATATCGACAATGGATGGGAACGTGCATGTCCTACTGAGCTTTTAGACCAATGTACATTTAATGATTTTAAGCTTCTCTCTGTGAATTATGCATTCTGCCCAACCCAACAGTTGTTGTTGAGTGCTTAAACAAGTGTGTCAACATGTGCATTGCTTTGTAATCATTATGCCTCAGAGCACGTAGAACAAAATGATTCTGCAGAGCAATTCTGTGCTTTTCAATGATCTGTCCATCTTGAGGTCTCAATAAGCCCTTGTGAGACAAAACAGCTCAATTCTTTACTGAATTGGCCAGGGCCTTATCACTATGTCAGCCTGACACAATTGACTAGGCAATTCTGTACATTTATCTCAGAGGAAGACAGACCATCTCACCACGAAAAACGAGGGAAATAAGGGCGAAAGGACAGGAACACATTCCTGCACCTATGCAACCTCTCTTCGTTTCAAAATTCCACAACTGTGATGGAGCCTGAACCCCAAGAAATGACTTTCTCCCAAACTTCGCTAAGGCTTTTGCCATCTTGAAATGGAGTCATTTCCTGGGTCCAAAATAAAGGGATATTCATCATAGATGGATGGCTGAAATCAAACTCTATGTGGGTGGTTGACAAATCGACATTGTCATGATTTTAGGTTAAAACATATACACTGATCAGCCACAACATTAAAACCACTGACAGGTGAAGTGAATAACATTTATTATCTCATTACAATGGCACCTGTCAAGGGGTGGGCTATTTTAGGAAGCAAGTGAACAGTCAGTTCTTGAATTCCATGTGTTGGAAGCAGGAAAAATGGGCAAGCGTAAGGATCTGAGCAACTTTGACAAGGACCAAATTGTGATGGCTAGACGACTGGGTCGGAGCATCTCCAAAATGGCAAGTCTTGTGGGGTGTTCCCACTATACAATGTTTAGTACCTACCAAAAGTGGTCCAAGAAAGGACAACCAGTGAACCGGTTACAGGGTTATGGGTGCCCAAGGCTCATTGATGCATGTGGGGAGCAAAGGCTAGCCAGTCTGGTCCGGTACCACAGAAGAGCTACTGTTGCACAAATTGCTGAAAAACGTAATTCTGGCCATGATAGACAGGTGTCAGGACACACGTACGGGGCTGCATAGCCCCAGACTGGTCAGAGTGCCCATGCTGACCCATGTCCTCCACCGACCTTCTACCCGAAATCACCTACATTGGGCATGTGAGCATCAGAACTGGATCATGGAGCAATGGAAGAAGGCAGCCTGGTCTGATGAATCACATTTTTCTTTTAGATCACATGGATGCTTAGTGTGTATGTGTCATTTACCAAGGGAAGAGATGGCAGCAGGATGCACTATATGGAAGAAGGCAGAACGGCGGAGGCAGTGTGATGCTCTGGGAAATGTTCTGCTAGGAAACCTTGGGTCCTGGCATTCATGTGGATGTTCATTTGACATGTACCACCTACCTAAATATTGTTGCAGACAACACCCCTTCATGGCAAAGGTATTCCCTGATTGCTGTGGTCTCTTTCAGCAGGATAATGTGCCCTGCACATTGCAAACAAAATGGTTTGAAGAACATGACAAAGAGTTCAAGGTGTTGACTGGCCTCCAAATTCCCCAGATTTCAATCCGATTAAGCATCTATGGGATGTGCTGGTCCAACAAGTCCGATCAATGGAGGCCTCATCTCACAACTTATATGGCTTAAAGGATCTGCTGCTAATGTCTTGGTGCCACATGACACCTTCAGAGGTCTTGTGGAGTCCATGCCTTGACAGATCAGAGCTGTTTTTACCTACATGATATTAGGCAGGTGGTTTCAATGTTGTGGCTGATCGGTGTATATTTGTATAAGGAAGAGTGTTTTTAGATGCTATAATTAATCACAATCTTTTTAATCAACACTTTTATTCCACTTGTACATTTTAATAGTCATGTGTTGGGACAAATCAATATTAAAAGTTCAGAAATTCCCTGTAGTTTCTCAATTATGTAATAGGAGGTCATGAAAACTACATGCACAATAATGATAAAAACACCTGAAATGCAGTGGAGTTTATTTTATGCCTAATGCCTAAAAAACACTGTTTCTCCTAGGTGGAGGTGTCACCACAGGAGTGAATAAATGAACATGAAGTAGTTCTATTTAAGCACTACAAATGTAATTAACAGTAGGAGGTAGGCTAAAACTCTGCTCGATTCTTAACTTTTAAAGTCTATTTTGGAAAATTGTGTTTTTACTTCCTGTTGGGATTTAGATTATAAAAATTAGTCTCAATATTACAGTCTTATATATATATATATATAATTGTGCATTACATAGATACATTCCCAAACTACAAAGGCTAATTTAGATCAGTTTAAACCAAGATTCTTGTCTCCTGAGCTTGTACATCATATATGGTCCATACCATATGACCATACCGGCCTGGATCCTCACTTTGAGGTGGTCTGCCAAATGCAACATGTGAAGATTTCTCTTTGAGGTTTAGCTGCACCTCGACGTGCTTTTTAAAGATTCTTAATTTAATCATCACGCTCGAGGGATCTTTACGCCGAAGGAGATTTGAACGGATAAGCCTCAACAGCTACAGGTCATTAAAAGAAGCTGAGGTTCTCACATAAAATCCCATCCACTTAGAACCCATAGTCCCATAAAGAGCTTTGAAAGGGCACGTTAGGAGAAATTGGTAAAAAAAAAATTTTATATGTGGTCATTTTTATTATATATCAAATCATTAATTGACATTAAAATAAACTACTTAAAGAGTTTGAAGATCATCACTAAAAAGAACAAAGAAAACAGCACATATAGAACAGTATTGTAGTTATTGCTGTTTAGGGGTACATATTTTGCAATTATATTTGCAATTTGTGTGAATATAACGTATGTATAGTATATCAAATGTAAAAAAATAAAAAAAGACTTAAAATGGATTTATGTCTTTGCATTAAAAGCTGTAATAAAGTATCAAACCAAAGTAATGGTCCCTCTTAAAAATTATAAACATCTTGTTCAACATTCAGCAAAAGGTATGCAAACATATGCATGTAACAGCTGATTTTTTTATCCAATGAAATTACATTCTTCCTTATATTTTTGTGTGTGATTTAAGTGCCCAAAGGGGACTTATGGAGTGCCCACTTTTAGAGCCCAGTGAAAACACACACACACACACACACACACACACACACACACACACACACACACACACACACACACACACACATACACACACAGTGAGTGTGAGCGTGTATTTATCACTTTGTGGGGACCAAATGTCCCCATAAGGATAGTAAAACCCGAAATTTTTGACCTTGTGGGGACATTTTGTCGGTCCCCATGAGGAAAACAGCTTATAAATCATACTAAATTATGTTTTTTGAAAATGTAAAAATGCAGAAAGTTTTCTGTGAGGGTTAGGTTTAGGGGTAGGGTTAGGTTTAGGGGATAGAATATAAAGTTTGTACAGTATAAAAACCATTATGTCTATGGAAAGTCCCCATAAAACATGGAAACACAACGTGTGTGTGTGTGTGTGTGTGTGTGTGTGTGTGTGTGTGTGTGTGTGTGTGTGTGTGTGTGTTTTCACTGGGCTCTAAAAGTGGGCACTCCATAAGTCCCCTTTGGGCACTTAAATCACACACAAAAATATAAGGAAATATAATAACATTCTGAGATAATTTTCTTCTTACCACAATTGTACAGAGAGGTTATCTGAGTTACCGTAGACTTTGTCAGTTTAAACCAGTCTGCCCATTCTCTGTTGACCTCTCTCTTCAACAAGGCGTTTCCATCCACAGAACTGCTGCTCACCTGGAAGTTTTTTGTTTTTGGCACCATTTGGAGTAAATTGTAGAGACTGTTGTGCGTGAAAATCCTCAAACCAGCCCATCTGGCACCAACAATCATCCATACGATTATCTAATCAGCCAATCACGTGGCAGCAGTGCAGAGCATAAAATCATGCAGATACGGGTCAGGACCTTCAGTTAATTTTCACATCAACCATCAGAATGGGGAGAAATTTGATCACAGTGATTTGGACCAAAGCATGATTCTTGGCGTCAGATGGGCTGGTCTACTGGGATTTTCACACACAACAAGTGCTCTACAAAGGACACTGATGCAACATCTCTTCTTTTTGACACCTTTTTTTTGCATTGTTAACCATTCCTCTTTTGAAATTCAAATGACCACTCGCATGAGAATATTAGAGAAGCACCACGATCACGGCTATGGTAGTCACATCCTTAGACAGCAGTTGTCTACCTTTGTTTTTGCATGCAAAATTTCTGTGAAAAATCGCTATGAGCAGGATGGCATGATACTGCATGACTTACTGATATGGAAAGAGCCATGAGCTGTGGGATTGCAAAATAGCTCATTACATGGACTGCGCCCTTGGGCCTGCACGGTGCATATTTCAAACACATTTCCCTCTACCAATGTCCAAGCCAGAGGTCCCCTTTTCATGATCCTTCACAGAAGAAATGACAGCTGGCAAACAAAATTTTTTGTTGTAGTTTTGAGTGACTCACTGATTCTCCAATAAATACACATATGGGTGAGTGGTCAGACTTGGCTAAACCACAAAGCCTCCACTGGTGCTAGCTTAAGGAAAGACCGTGGCTGGATTTCCCAATTACATGCAGTAATGATGAGAGGGCTGCGCTAGAACTAAACTTGGGTGTTGACGTAACAGTTAACCACACAGGCAGTTCAATTTCTACCTAACTGCTACGTTACATCATGCGTGGCAGCACACGCCTCTGAGGTAATTGAGTCAACCTCATAACACCATCCGTACACCATCATTCAACTTTCTGCCAGAGACTAAGAGTCAAGAATTCTCCCCAATATGATTTGTCTTCATTGTCATAGTTAGGTCGAAAACTAAATGAAAATACTAATGAGGCTTACAGCAAGGACTGCTAACAAGTCGGCGTTCATCATAACTCAAGGTAGTGCATTGTTTACAGTTGAACGAAGGACACGTTCAATGTCTAGTCCAAGGTCACATTGGCATTCAGAAAGGCACTGCTAAATATTAATGCAAAATAATAATAATTAAATGTTCCTGGCACATAACTCTATCTGTATCCCTTTCAGACCATGTCCATATCACCAAGAAGGGTTTACTTTCAAGCTAAATGTAAGGGAAAAATCGATATTTTAGAGCATTGGGAAATTTACCTCTTGGTACTGTGATGATACCAACCTGGTCGAATAATCAAGCGCTGCCATCTCTACATTTTAGCTAAATAATTTTTTTAAATGTCAAAGAAGAAAGACAAAATGATGTGGTTGCTTCAGCATTTACGTTTTTGCTTTTATGACATTATCGGTTAGGCGATTTAAAACTCAGTAGAGCAAAACCTCATCTGTTTGGGAGAACATTTAACTCGCTTTTAGTGCCTCACAGTGGACATTTCACCTTGAAACTGCAGAGATATGTGACATGACCAATGTAATATCATTTTGCAAAAATGTAGCCATAGTCCCAAAATTTTCATGAGATCAGGCTGGTCGATTCTCTACGACAAGAATTAATATTTTTAGCTATATTCTACCCATTTATAATTTTGTGAAAAAACAGACTAAGCACAAATATGATATGTTACATTAGATCAACGAGCAATCAATCATTTTTATTCAACCAAAATGCAAACTCAGATTGAGTTCAAGTCTATAACTTGTTTCATTTGTAAGAATGTCTGAACCTCTAAACAGCTAGACGTTACATTTATAAAGAAATAAAAATATAAATAAATCTCTCACATTTTCATTGGACCCCCTAGAAGAGGTTTCCTGGACCCAGTTTGAAAACCCCTGCTCAACTTCTATGGCTCTATGATGAAGAAAAGTAGGAAGCTGTTGCACAAAGAACCAAAATCCAATAAAGATACAAGCGAGTAAAAGGTCACAACATATCACAGTTTTAATCGTAGTATTCTAAACATAAAGAATCACAATATTATTAAATCATGACCCATATATCCAGCATGGCATCATGAAAACTACTTGACAGTGGCAACATTTTTGTACAATAAAAATTACCTGGTTCATTACACATACAGCAACATTTTAAAGGTCAATTGTCCACGGTGTGGTGCTAAAGGCAAGTTAAATATTCACCCAAACAGATGAGGTTTTAAAGGTTAATGCACTATTGATTTTTAAATCAACCAAACCGACCTCCCTTCCCTAAACCTTAACCTCATGCGATCCATCTTCCACATGTGTGGCCGTTGTATATTGGCTTCGCTATACGCAATGCATAATTACAATGAATCTAGACCATCTGAATACCAATTCACAAGGCTCCACATTGTCATTTCAATGGTAAATGGTCTGTACATATAGTGATTTTTTTTAACCTTAGTCTCAATCACCCGGTCTCACACACATTCACACTCACGCTCATACACCAATGCGGCAGAGCTGCCATGCCATGCATGTGACACAAAAGCATGACGTCGATTTTACTAAAGCACTTAAAAGGGTGCAGCATCAACAAAAGTGCCTCTAGTAAGAAACCTCTTTACGTTTTTTAATTGAAAACTATTTGGTTGTAAAGAGTAGCGTCTCTAGATTCATTTGTTATGCTGCTTTAAACAATCCATAAATTGTTTGCGCATTAGCACGCTGATGAAGATTAAGTACACATAAGTGGAAAATTAAATCTTATTCCCTTAAAAGTTGAAAAAACATGTTAGTTATTTAGAATAAATTTCAAATTTTGGCTTTATATGAAGTTAGAATAAAAATAAGGTTAATTTCCAACTGTTCTGAGACCAGTGCAGACAGACAGCACACCTGAGGTTAAGTCATTCACTAAATAGAGAGCAAGGGTGCATCCTATATCTTTCTAAGCAAATTAAGTGCATTCACTTCATAAATCCAACCAAAAGTTCAGTTTCAGGCTGCAGCTGATTTTTGGACAAGTCAACATGTTTGGCAGACATGGGACATTGATAATCATTATATAGATTCAGAATTGTATAATGCAAAATTTTGTTTCAACATCGTTGGCAGTGATTTGATAATGATGCCCATTACTTTGAATCAGAATTATTTATTCAGCTTTATAGACAATCAGCTGTAATGTCTATAACCTCTCAAAAACATGAATAACTGGAAACAAAATTCTATAGCTTGGTATTATTTACAATTTTACGATTTAGTCCCACTGTCCATAAGTGGACATACATTTTTAAGAAAACTATTTGCTCTAGATTTGTTTTGGTTTTGTTAGTCACACTCAGGTCTTAGGAGGTTAAACATAAACCTAACTGATAGAGTCAGAAAAGAAAATGTGAGATGAAAAACACAATTTCTGAACCAACTGCATCATTTTGAGGCGTTCCTACGACACTTTCGGTTCACGTGTCAACTCGCGTGCTTTTCAGGATGGGTGCCCCTTCGTGCAACTAGTTCAAATTCAAATAAGCTTGTGAATGTAGTTGTTTATGAAAGGAAAACATTAGAATGTATTGGTGTAAAAGTCATATGCTTTATACTGTATGTGCTAAAGGAAATCATTGTAGTAGCGCCATTAGTGTCTGATTCCCACCCCAACTTCACACCTGATTTGTCCACGATTGTTGGGAAAATCAGCTCGATTCAGCCACCTTGTGACAGGTAAACACATCCTTTATATCTTCACACCTGGATCTTCCCAATAGTCAGAAAGAAGCAATCTTTCTGATGTCAAAACAGCCCTAAAGAGCATAACTCCCATTATTTAATCTAATTGGAACTTTTGATGATTGTTTACATATTTAGGGTTTACACAACTATTAATTTTTAATAGCCAAATCATGTGTTTCACGAGTAGTCGGCATGGACCGCGTCCAACTAATTGACTAGGTTGTGCAATAACCCCTAGTGCAATATACCTCAGATGGTCAGTATACAGACTGTCTATAATCATGCTGATGCTTAGGTTCCAGTCCCCATACAAGGAAGACATCATAAATTATTACAACACCTCAAGCTTCGATGTCCAACGATATCCAATACAGTTGAACAACCGTGTCTGCTTCTGTGTTTCGTTCAGCTTAAGTTGAGCTGAACAGGCTTTACAGTACATTCTGTTTCTCTGGCTTGTTGCAGCATTGTATTGATCCTCACATAAGCCTTTGCCCAGAGGAAGCCAGGGACAGACCTGTTTATAGCCTGCTCTTTACCTTCAACCAGCCCATGTATTGGAGGCTCTTTCAGGACAGATATTACTGCTTAATGTCAGTGAGACATCTCCACCGTGCTCATAACATTCTTCTGCTGTCTACTATGTCATGGTTAAATAGTGCCAGCTATGAATCTACTGTAACGTCTCGTGAAAAACACATCAGCAACGACTGAGTTTGCAAATTAATAAAAACAAGCATACGCCAATGCTCACAGATATAGCCTCGAAAGTGGTTGAGATGAAAAAATATGGCTAAGTATAGAGTGGTCTACGCAGCAAAATGCTGAGTGTTAAAATCATTTTGAAATGAACCGTGACCAAGTTGACTATCATTGAAAAAACACAAGCAGGGAGTTGAAGCCGCCGAATATGTCACAGTAATTGGCTCGTATTAACTGGTTGTAGAAGCACGCGTGGCCTCTGCTGCATCTTAATCCATCAGTCTCACCATTAAAATAACATCTAATGAGAGTTTACAAAGTGGCCTTTTTGCCATTAATAACAGTAATCTGCCAAAGGCACAACAAGAAAACTGAACACAACTCAAGAGATGGACTGAGCTGGATTGCGCTCTGTGTAATTATTTGGTGTGATTAATGGTAATGGCTTTTCTAGGCATCAATGGAGAAGCAAATGTCTCCAGGACGAGAGGAATGGCCGACTTGGTGTTTCACAAGCGTTCCTCTATGAGTGGGATAAACAGCCCATTGATTTGTGACATTAGAAAAAAATTTAAGCACTTTCATGGTACCTCAAATGAGACAATACAGGGTGGAACAAAGCAGCCCTGTTGTTTCTCTGGGGAAACGAGGAGATGAAATGTGAGTGTTAATGCTGAGAAAGCAGCACAGGCCTTGAGAAACAATAAGAAGCATGGCCACAAGGCCCTTAAAGCTCAGACATGTTGTTCTATAGACGATTGATAAAGATGTTTTTTCTCCTGAATGTATCTGGTGACTGGAGTCTGCATTGTGGTGTCACACAGTGTTGGGTAAGTTCCTTAAAAAGATAACTCACTACAAACAACTAATTACAGTATTACTCAAAAATGGTTATCAGATTACTGACTGAACAGATTACCTAATTGGAAAAAAAATCTCATTACTAATTACTGTAAAGTTACTTTCTTAAACAAAGAAAACTTTTGTTTTTCCAATCACCGAATTCAAAATAATGGCTATATTTCCTTTTTTTTTTCATTGACTCGTTATGTACACCATTAAACTGTTCAAAAGAAACCTGATGTATGTATTAACATAAATCAAGTTTTAAATGTGTTAAACACTTATAATATTATTTTAGAAATATGTGTAGCCAAAATAATTTAAAGTATTTAACAATATAAACTGTATAAAGGCAACATTTGTCTTAAAAATAAATAGATAAATAGATATATGTATTCAAATAAAGTATAATCAAAGCTGAAATTCTTGAAAAAGAAATGTTGGCATTTCATGAAAAAAATATATATATATATAAAAAAATGTAAAAAAAAAAAAATATATATATATATATATATAATTTATTTATTTTATAAAAAAAAAATTCCCATATGACAACAGAATGTCTGACTTTGAGATAGTGAAAAAAAAAAGAAAAAAAACATTATAAATATATATATATATATATATATATATATATATATATATATATATATATATATATATATATATATATATATATATAATTTATTATATATTATAATTATTTATATTATTATAATTTATTATTTTTTATAAATTATTTAATAAAATAAATAAAAAATAATATAGAGCCTCAAGAATTTTTGTGTTTTAAAGAATAAAAGATAAAAGGTGTTTATATTTTTTCTTTATAAATGTCTTTATTATGTTCAGCAATTAAAGTCATTACATATTTTCTTTCTTTCTTTTATTATTCTTTTTTGTAGTGGTATAGCCTAAATGTTTTTCCAAAAATATATGAAACCAACATGGACACAAAGATATCTAGGAACATGACACGTGTGTTTCAAACTAAAAATATATTTAAAAATATTTCACATTTGTATTTACATGGACAACCTTATGGAAGAATGGGATGGATGGATGGATAGATTGACGGACAGACAGGCAGACCATCTGACAGATGGACGGACAGATGGATGGACAGACGGACATACAGAGTATGGAAAGATAGGCAGACATTCAGAATGATGGATGGATGGACGGACGGACAGATGGACATACAGAGAATGGACAGATAGGCAGACATTCAGAATGATGGATGGATGGATCGGTGGATGGATAGATCAGTAATTTCTGTCATTTTGCAATTCCTTTTGGGTAAAAATAGAGACATTAATGATACACCGCAACTTTAACAGACCTAGAGTGTAAAATGCCATCAAAAGTAATGCTGGGGCATTGAGGTTTTCTGGGGAAATACTGTATCTACCAATCATGAACCACGCATTCTTGAAAACACATTTAATAAGTCTTAAAAGCAGAGAAAACTGGCTGTATGTTCATTGGCTGAATCTATCGGAATGCAGATGAGCTATTTTAACACTGAGTGTGCCTCTTCAGGTTCCACACCCAGTTCAAGAATAGGAGATAATTGTTCTCACTATGCAGTTAAAACGCTTCAGAAGAGCATCCATTGATACTGTAAATATTTCTTGATTGCCTCTTGTTCTGTTGCCGTTTTGGCACCAGAATGATAAGCTAAAAAAGAAAACTTCATATTACACACACCTTTCAGCAGCACAAGAAAACAACAGACAAATGAGATCTTAATTACTCAGTTAATTCAGTAAAGTTTGCCGGGACAATTGGTATTTTTTCTCTCATTAGGTAACAATGGGTATTTTCCTACAGTGATTACAAGAGCAATAATGAGCAATGCATTACTGCAAATGACTGAAGTGATTATAGTCGGCTAATAAATAAAAAGCTCTTAAATTATGATTGCTGATATCCAAATTAAGATGGTGCTGATAATGATAACCAACATCTCTGTTGTTCTTACCACTTCTATAAATATAAGCATTACAATTCAAGACCATAAACCAGTGCACATCAGGGAAATTATTATTTATGTAAGCTTAATACTGATTAAAAACAATTTGTCAAATCAACGATTGACTCTAATGAGTTCTTTTGAGGCTAACCATGTTTAATATTTATGAGCTTTTTTTTAAGTGTATTAATAAAGGTTCCAAATTAATCTGTTCTTTAAATAAAAGGCATTAAACAAACTAAAGACAAATCAAAAGCTTTATTTTTGAGATAGAATATTTCAAATGCCCATGCAATCAAATGAATTACCGCACTTCAGATTGAGCAGTCCTGTTTGACAACCAATTAAGAGACCCAGAACAGAATTTTGTTTTCTGTAATTAACAAACACGATGAAAATCATGATTTTTTCTTTATTTAAATTCCTTTACAGCTCAAAGTTGGGGTTACAGGTGCAGACAAACCGGGAAACCGTAAGTAGCCCGGGCCTCATATGTTAAAAGGGGTTTTAATATTCAAGGGTTTATGATGAAACGAGTGGGAACTGTGAGCATTACAAGCGGATTTGTGAGTGATGAGCGTGGATGATGGCTGATTTATGCCGCTTAAAAAGATGATCTGCCTCCTGGAGCTGGAACTGAGTTTGTCATGAAGTTGCTATGAGATAACGCGTGTTCAATCAGAATGATTTACTGTTTAATGACATGCTCGAGACCAGAGACGGTTCAGCTTCAGGATGCATGACACATCTCTAATCTACCTTCTCCTAATGCACCATAGAATAGACAGCAATCAGGAGCCCATATCAGCTGCTTCTGCACTCAAGGGTTTTAATTGCTGTGGGCTGTCGACGTTATCTCTTCTACTCTACCGGCGATTGGAGTGCTGATTCTGATGGAGGGGGTGTGGGGAGAGTGTTGCCAAGTGTGACCAGATGCCCTGGTATCGATGAACCATACGCAGTGGTCGGAAAGAGGTTTATACAGCTTTAATTGATTTCTACTGCTAGATCTGTCTCATATTCTGTCATGAAGATTAGTAATAGGCTTCGGGCACTTTCATGTCTCAGGGGCTTGATTTAAACTTTTATTCCTTTTGTTATATGAAGGTAACTTTGAATTGGAAACTTTTTACCAGAACTTCTTTTATTTTTGGTACTTTTCAAATGGCCTTCTTTCAAATAGATTGTATTGGTTTAGCCTTGTCCAAGACCCAGACTTTCAATATTGCACCATGAAAACCTGTTATAAAAATAAAAAATGATTGCATGTTTTTTTTAAACCTATGATCATCTAAACAAAGAGTGAAATAAAAAAAAACATTTCAATATTTATTGTCTGAAAATTACTTCTGTCAAGTTTTCAAAAAAATACAACTGTACCACAGTTGTGGCATCATTGGAAATTATGTTTGAAGAAAACAGAGAGAAAATCAAGGTAAATTTCACATGTGAGCAGAATATATGTATTGGGTGTCATTTCATATCAATCTGTGCCAACTAATGGGAAAAAAATGGTTAGCTATGAAATTAGCCTTAGCAAGAGTAAAAAAAATAATTATAATTTCAACCACCACTACAGAATTCTATTACACACAATACAGAATTTGTGACGTGGTGGAAATAACAATGTGTAACAAAAATCACATAAATCTCCTGTAATGCATGTACACTGGAGAGAGTGTGAAAAATGTGTTAACGAGACTTTACTTTCTAATCTGAAGCGGTAAATGTGTGTGAAGTTTTTATAATATTAATGAAGCATTAGAACAACCATCTCTCCTGCTCTCTATATATCAGTATAAGCATTGAACAGAAAAACAAACAAACAAAACATTGAATTAAGATGACGATCTGTCTTAAAAATTAAGGGTATAACCAAAAGATATAACCAAAAAGGGTTTCACAGATAGAAGAAACTTTACAAGTTTCATTAAAGAACTTAGCATTCTCTATGTATCCCGCTTCGAGCGGGATTCGAACCGGTGTTGCCGGAATGGGAGGCAGGTGCACTAACTTTTTTAAATATGAAGTATGTCATTTCTGTGACATCAGCAGCAACAGAATTGCAAAAATAATGACTGCTTTCAAACAGGTTTCCTCAACGCTGCCCTGACAACAGGAAATTGACATGATGCTACCGAAAGTTTCGGTACACGGAAATCAACTAAAATGACATTTTTAATCCACTTTTAATGTTTAGGTTTGGGGTTAGAGTTAATAAAATAAAAATATACATTCCTGTTGACTGTATTACATCATTTGCAACTAAAAATACAATTAGATTTTACCACCACATGTGCCCATACGTTCAACACCACTTCCAGCTTTGGCCACAGGTGGCAGTGGTTCAAATTTCGGTAAGCGCAGACTGATTTCAACAGCAAAACTTTCGTCCTAGTTTCGCTGAATTCACAGTGTGATGCTCAGTCTGACCCTGAAATCTTTTCAATGGAATCAACCTACAATGGTTATACAACAAAAAAGATTCTTTGCTAAATATTAGGTGGAGCAAAGAACCTTTATTTTTGAAAGCATTAATGTATGACTTGGTCCTCTTGAGACTCTCTGTGGTTTGCCATTTGTGGTCTCTCTCATCCTCTCGGTCTCCCTTCCCTTTCCCTTAATCCCTAAATCAATCTGTCTGTCTGTTTTGGCCTAAGTCGCAGACGAGCAGCATTCGGAGCCCGTATTCTCAGTTAGGCAAACAACCTACTGCAAATATGCTGTAAGACAGAGACAACAGTTCTACTTCTGCATTCCAGCTTCTGTCTTTTTATGCTCCCCGCAAAATGCAAGTTAGACATAAATATGCTGAGCTCTGCCAAGATCCAAAAAAAAAAAGGGCAGTCAGC
Source organism: Xyrauchen texanus (assembly GCF_025860055.1). Taxonomy (NCBI): domain Eukaryota; kingdom Metazoa; phylum Chordata; class Actinopteri; order Cypriniformes; family Catostomidae; genus Xyrauchen; species Xyrauchen texanus. The sequence continues at coordinate 33,631,273 of NC_068314.1, forward strand.
ATATTTGTGCACTGTTAATTTAAAGTTAGTGCATTCAAGTGACATGCAAACAGTAATGCCCTCATATATCTATTATGGCAAATGGAATGTCCACTTTCGGCACCAAGCCAGTGTCTTATTCGATCTGTTCAGATTCCAGCGTATATTGTAGAGAAATTATGCTGAAAATTATTTGAATTAGTAAGGCTGTAGGCACAATAATCACATTTAACAAAATAATATTTAAACTAACTTGAATTGCCATGATCGGCCCCAAAGTGCATCGGCCCACCGGGAAAATGCCCGGCACGCCAGATTGCCAGTCCAGCCCTGCTCTCATGTTGTTCCAAACCCTGATGGTTGTGTTTCTTCCATTGAACATAAAAGGAGATAATTAGAGGTCTACCGATTTTGCTGATAACGAAATTATTTGACCTATAGTCAAATAATCTGAAAAAATCTATTTATTGAATGTTATTATTCTTTCCTTACATTTACATTTTATTGGCAGGCGCTTTTATCCAAAGCGACTTACAGTGCACTTATTACAGGGACAATCCCCCCGGAGCAACCTGGAGTTAAGTGCCTTGCTCAAGGACACAATGGTGGTGGCTGTGGGGATCGAACCAGCAACCTTCTGCTTACCAGTTATGTCCTTTAGCCCACTACGCCACCACCACTTCCTTACTGTGACAGGCACAGACATTGAGGGGGCATTCACACTGGGCACGTTTGCTGCGGTCCGATTCCGATTGTTCCCGGTGCCCCCCGCAGCGTTGGTCTGGTTTCACACTCACTTGATTCTATCGAACCCCGGTCCATTTGCTTTCATCTTACGTCATCACAAATACGCATGGTGAACACAACGCATCTCATCATACTTTTTGTTTTTTCGGTGTCATTATGCACAGCAGAGTGAACGACAACTGCGTATATGAGCGCTTAATGGGGTAACGCATCATATGTCCAGTGGAAGGCGCCTTGCTGCAGCTCGTAAACAGTGTTTTTTTGAGGAGACAGCTGATAGCAAGGAATTAATTTGCATCTTTGTTTACACTGCACGCTTACGCTCGTGTCCAAGGTGAAGTTATCACCACTGTCATCTATTATACCCTATATTTATAACCTATAATAGTATTTATAAGGTGTATAGATAGACAGATAGACAGACACTATTTATAGTGTTGATTGAACTTGTATGTCACGGTGGTTTCATTACTTTTTTGGGACTTTCAGGAATGTGTGGATCTTCGTGTGTTGTCGAAACGAATGATGTCGTCATTGGCTAAAATGCATGCACAAGTTACTTTACTTCCTGAACAAGTGCGCACCCGAGTTCAAGTTGCTTTCACATTCACGCGAATTGTGCTAAAGTGCCATTGCAACCGAACTCAGACCACCTCCTACAGGTAGTCTCGGGTTCTGTACCACGGTGCGCACCCCGGTCCGCATGACAGCTTTCACATTACCAATTTTTCTTTCGAACCGTGCTCTGTTTTGAACTAAACTCCCAATTTAAAATCCCCCAGAGACTACACAAGTCCAAAGTTGGGTCTGAGTCACAAAGAGAAAAATAAGTATTTATAAAGTCATTATCCAATAGTCACCATCCATTAAAATCATTTCAAAAACCTGTTCAGAGCACCATTTTTTAAAATCCTCATAAAAGGGAATAATGGTAACTATCGGCTAATCGATAGTTCCAAAAAGCAACTATCATCAGCGATATAGCAGAAAAACATTTGGAGCTAACGGTTATTACCAATTACCAATTGATAGTTACCAATTTCTTTTTTATTTATTTAGTTTGTTTTTATTAGTATTCCCTTATATCGGTCAACCTGTAGTTATAACGGACTGACAACCTCAGTCACCATTCACTTTTATTGTATGGAAAAACAGGCAATAAAAGTGAATCCTGACTGAGGTTAACCTTCAACCTAAAAGCTCCTTAATGGACGAAAGAAAGTCATATGGGTTGGGAACTACATGAGGGTGAGTAATTGTTTTTTTTTGTGAACTATCCCTTTAAGGGATTTATTATGAAGTTAAAATCTTTACTTTTATGCAAGCTATTGAGAATTGATTATACTATCTTGCAAATAAAGTAAAAAAGGTGTGTGCGTGTGTGTTTGTGTGTGTATATATGTATATATATATATATATATATATATATATATATATATATAGATATATAGATATATAGAAATTAGGTAACAATTTACAATAAGGTTCCTTTCGTTAACATTAGTTAATGCATTTGGTATCATAAGCAAACAATTAACATTAACATGAATTAATCTTTGTTAATAGGTAACAAGAATGCAATTGTTCATTGTTAGTTACTGTTAGTTAATGGTGCATTAACTAATGTTAAAAAATGCACCTTTTGATTCTAAAAATGCATTAGTATATATGTTGAAATTAACATTAATTCATTCATTCTTAATAAGTATTATTCATTGTTAGTTCAAGTTTATACAAATTTCACACATTTATACCCAAGTGTACTTGATGTTATGCATGCATTATATTTATGATAATTTTTATGATAATCCAAGTCATTGTGGCCAAGGCCATTCCAAAACATTTGCGATTCCAGCTCTGCAAATTCTTTCAAGAATTCCACTGCGATTATATACAAATCTCAGGTCAATAGTTGCAGAAATGTGATGGTAGGCAGGCATAAAGTAAAATGTTGAAGCATTTATGACATCTGTGCATTCCTACTTCAAAAACAGACATGAAAACATTTTAGATTACCCATCTGTTCGAGATGACATTTGCATGTGCCAGCATCAAGCATGCAGCCTACACAGTGGAAATCGCTTTATAGGTTACGCAATTATGATCGCATAATCAATGGAAATTAAGTAACATTCACAGTCTTTTCCCAGTGGATCGTGGTGATACAGTCTTTTCAACATTAACGCTGATGGATCATCTGTATTCATTAACACGTATTCATGCCACATAATCATGAAAATTGAGTCGTGTTTTAAAGTTCCAGCTCATTCACACTTTATCTCTCTACAATAATACAATAGACTTTTATTGTTAATATACTGTATAAAGTTATACTAATAAAATTATAAAATTAATAAAGTAATAAAAGTAATAAAATTATAATTACTATACTAACAATCTATACTAAAAATGTGTGCTTTTAGTATACAGCATTTGCTTTATTTATGGATCGTTTTCCCAAATGAGGATGTCCCCAGAGGGAGGTTTTGTCAGATTTCACTCACTTAGGGAGACACATTTTCCCCAAACTAAAAAACAAAAAACAGAACACATGCTGTGCTGTCCGGTGTCTTACAAAAGTGGTTAGAACTTACATAAATAATTAAACTAAATAATAGTTGTTCATCGATCTGTCCTCTGTATGGATAAAATGTTGCAGCACTAGAAATAAAACAGAATATTCCCAGTTGTTTGAGCTGATTCTTATCCTGTAATGTGTTTGTATCCCATACCATTTTAAACTGCCAGCCATATGCAAATGACTGCTACTGGAAGAAGCTCTTGGGATAAACAGATCTTTTATTGTTTGATTGATTTTGATTAAAAAAAATTGTTTTACTGTACTGTATGAAGGACGATTATGGAGTATCATAGCTAAACTTTTCAGTTGTGTGATGTACTTTGGTTAAATGTTGAGAGAAGTTAAAAATCTCTAACTTTGAATAAACTTAAAAATAAAGTTTTCTCAAATTTCCATTTTTTTCAGTGTATTTTGAAGAGTGCAATAAAAATAATAATAATTAAAAATAAAACACACACACAACATCAGAATATTCTATTTGAAGACTGCACTTGATATATTTAAATAAATGGTCAAAACGTTATATTTCAAGATCAAAGTTATCACTTTTTAAGATTTATTTCCAACAGTCTGCAGTCAATGATATAGAATATACATGCGCTAACTCATATTTCAGCATATGATAGAGGATTTAACATGAGCTACATTCAACCAGCAAAGGATTAAAATGCATGCATTATTAATCACAATAAAATAACAACATTGATTCTGAAGTAGAGCAAGACTAAAAGAAATATTTGAGAAAATACTGGAAAAAATGTGATGTGTCCAATGCATAAGCATTTTACAGATTTGTTTTTTATTATTATATATATTTTTTAGAGCATCTTGCCAGCAGCATGTAAATGGTCTGCTCTTATATAGTGTGTTTTTTAACATTAGAGGTTACCAAAGTGCTTTACACTGTGTCCCATTCACCCATTCACACACACATTCACACTCATACACCAATGGTGGCAGAGCTGCCATGCAAGGCACTAGCCTGCCATTGGGAGCAACTTGGGGTTCAGTGTCTTGCCCAAGGACACTTTGGCATGTGGAGTCGTGTGGGCCTGGAATCGAACCACCAACCCTGCGATTGGCAGCCGACTCGCTCTACCACCTGAGCCACAGCCGCCGTTATTGCAACAATTCACTTAATATAAAGAACTGGATAGTGTGCATGTGCCGAAGTACAGTATATATATGTGGCAGGGCGAAGGGCGGGGCCGGATCGTGATCATACACCTGGTCCCTTATCAGGCTAATCAAGCCTCAGAGAGGGATAAAGGCCAATGACGGATGGTAGTGCGACGATAGAGAGACACACGACGGACATGTCCATAAACTATCTCTCTCTCTCGTCGCACCACCGTCTGTCATCGGCCTTTATCCCTCTCAGAGGCTTGATTAGCCTGATAAGGGACCAGGTGTGTACGATCACGATCCGGCCCCGCCCTCCGCCCTGCCACAATATCTTTCATATAGCCTAAACACTGTATTTTCAGTTACAAGTATGTCTTTTTTATGGTTTGACAGCTTGAAAGAAACAGGCTACATACAGAGAAATTGCACAATAAATGTCGCCATTTCTAATTGTTCAGTTTGCGCTTTACACCGGTTTCATACACTAACTAGCAAACTCATCAATGTCACTGTTCATTTTTGAAGAAGTTCAAAAATCTTTGATACTTTTGTGTTTATGGTGATTCAATTTACAACTACGGACTGCCACCTGCACCACATCAACCTGTCCTTCAGTATTTAAGAACAGTAAATCACAGTAAATCACCTTGAGGTCTCAAAAAGCTATTACACCCCACAATATTAAATAGAAGGCCAACTCAAAGTGATTTGGAAAGCATAGCAATTAGGCTTCTATTTAAATGTCAGCGCAATGCCTCAAACATGCATCGATAAAACATTGCACTGATCAATAATCAATATATCGATATTTTGTGACATTTCTAATTATAACTCCTAATACTGGACACCCTCACTCGCTAAATAAATTAATCATGGCTGACTGCGAATAGCACATTCTTAAAATGTCATTGATTTAGTTCTTTTTCGCCAAAAGTTTTCCTAGCTAAAATGCTGCTTATTTGTAAGGTAGCAAATTCAAAATTATGTTCAACAATTCTTCACATTAATTTCAGTTTCACATAACATTTTTGCCCAATCTAGAAGCACCGTCCAACAGCTCTCCAAAGCAAGTTTGAAAATGATTAAATAGCACAGTGTCTAGCAAACAGATATTTCAATCTGTTTTAATAAGACAAACACAACCTTTGCTGCCAGCTAAATCCGTACTAGTGACCAGGGTACAAGGTCCTTGTAGAAGAGACAGGCGGTTGTTTGACTATCCCCTCAGATCAATCATGGTTTGTATGCTCAATCAGGAGACCCAAGCGTCGCTGCAGGTCACATGAGCAACGGCAGCCCATACGCAAAGGGACAGGGATGGAATGGAGTAACGGCTGCTTCATTGTCAAACTGGAGAGAGTTCCCAGTGAACGCGAGTACATAAATAGTAGAGTCCATCTATCAAAGTCAAACACGCAATTCTGTGTTCTTGGCCTTATGGGGTGAGTCCCTCCAGTAAGTGGTCCTTTGCATTGTCACATCTCTATCCAAAGCCTCTTGTCTTTACCAAGCATTCCTTCTCGAAATAAAGCATCCCCCTCATCAGAAACTGCCACCATTAGCATTGATGCTAAAAATGCACAGCTCAATTAAGAAACCAAACACAACTGTGAGTGTTTTGATTGGTTAACAGAGCTTAGGGTGTGATTCTCAGCAGTAATTAAATTTACAAAAATGTGTCAGTAAATGCTTCATCACATTGGAGCTCTGGCCTGGCGGTTAGTGGCAATTCCCTCATAGGTTCATGCCTGTGCGGATGCTTGCTCCTGATGTTGCTACCCCGCAGATGTAACCGGTCCTACTCGACCAACTCCGAGTGGGATTCGTACCAGCGTCTCAGGCATAGGAGGCGCCCGTGAAAGGCTGCAGTCTCTAGCGTCAGTTGATAGCGCGCCTCTTGAGGCCAGGGGAGTGAGATTTACACACCATGCACAGCTATCATGTACCAGCTGGCTCCCGTTACACTCACACCCTTAAATCTCACTCCCATCCGGGTCATAGCACCACTGTAAATGGTCCTGCTCGACCCGCTCTGAGCGGGATTCAAACCGGTGTCAGCTGGCAAGGGAGGCGAGCACACTAACGAGGAGCTAAAGGCTATAGCCTCTAGCGTCAGTTGCTAGTGCACCTCTTGAGGAAAAATTAAAGTCATAAGTGAGGAATGCGCTCCCGTTACACAGACAAGAGTAAAAAATAAGAACTTCTGTTTTTAAACATGCAGAAGCCCATATAGAGACCATTCTTAATAATGTTTCTGTCTTGTTTTCCCAAGATCACAAGTAATTTTTTTATGACCTTAAAAAAAGTTTGACCAACCTACCAATGGACAGACGGACGACCTACCTACCTACCTACAGACGACCTATGGACGGACGTATAGGCTGAAAGTTAAGTCCTTTTCTGTGCTTTAGTTTGTAACCATGGCAGCACTTAAAGCTTTTTCTATAAAAGAAATCTTGGAATCTAAGCAAAAGCTGTACATGCATCAGTCGAGCTGTTATTTTTTATTCATACAGATTAGAGCGGAGAAGTTATGAATTTTATTCAAAGATGGGCCAAAACACTGGAAAATGCCATTGTTTCATTTTCAGAAGGAAAAATGGTGACAAAAGGAATATGGAAATATCCCAATAACTGCAGTTGCACTATCAGTAAAAAGTCCTGTTCCACATTTTTGAAAAATAGTAGATCATAAAAGTAATCAAAACCACGAAATAACCCAAATGAAAGCATGACAAGAATGTAATGACCAAAAAAACAAAACAAATTAAAGCTCTCTCATATAACTATCTTTCAAGCAACTCATGATGTACATCTTTTTAAACAGCTTTTTACTAGGAATATTCAGGGTTCAAAAGAAGTTAAGCTTGACTGCATTTGTAGCATAATGTTAATTATTACAAAAATGTATTATGACTTGTCCCTCTTTTTCTTTGAATACTGCACAAATCTGGGTTACTGTGAGGAACAATGGAACTGAATGGGGCTAATCAATAAAACAACTTCGTTGCCATGACGATGTGAACGTAAAGCCTATCACGACAGTAAAATATTTAAACAACTTTACAGCTCAAATAATCCATGAATTTTAACAGAATAATTTATATAATTGCTTTCCATAATATTACATACTGCACATTTATGCTTCTAAACCCTTCAGAAATGGTCCCAATTCACTTAATTGCAGGGGGGATTCTAGGATTTCAATCTTAGTAGGGTTTAAAGAACCATTCAAATATTTTTTGTATTTATTTTCCAACAACAAATAAAACAAAAAATGGTGTTTATTGTATAAAATCAATACTTTGGCAACTTCTATAGATTAAAGTTATATCAAACACCACAAAAATCTATTGTTTCAATAAATGTCTAGCTTGGAAGTTTTTAGTTGTGTGAATGAACTCCAGATGATGTTTATCTGTATGTCATTAACTTGTGACTCGAGTCTTTTGAATTCCTTCAAAATACTATACTACATATACAGTATACTATATAATATATATATTGAGACGATCGTCTTGCACTCACACTTTCGCACCATGGCCCATTTTTAACTTTTTTCCAACAATAAAATACTTTTTGGTGGCAAGGGAAAATATGTACTTTCGCCAACTGCCGGCCTGGGTCAAGCGAATATATTGAATGACTATAAAAAACTCAAAGGTATTCAGGGCTAAGGTTGGATTCAGTGTCACCACCTATTTAGCAGAGCACATTGTGTCCTTGTGGCACAATGTCGACGCTGAAGCATTTCCACCAATGGCCTGAGCTTCTATGTCCTTGCTCCTGCTCAATGTTCCACTTTCCCCCCCATCGCTGTGTAGCCATGCCTGGGAGCTACGGGAGAGTGGCCTCCTAACATACACCTGGCACCCCAACCAGCACTCTCCCACTCAATCTGCAGCCCAGTCGATTCCCTAATCTCCCAGTCTGGGCATTATATCCAAGGATCTGCGAGAAGACCCAGGGCCACTCATTACTCAGGGGCCAGACAACTGGTGAGAGGGATAAAAATGAAGCACACGTGCCGATTTATCTGTGCAGCGGCATGGATTAAAAGGCTGCCAGCCGCACTGCCTGCATTGCCAACCTTCTGCCTTGCTTTGATTCAGTGCATTTTAAACACCCTCTGTCTATCAATATGTGCTTCATCATTTATAAAGAATTACGCCTTTGCTCGTACGCTGACGAAACGATATTAAAATAATATCGTATGGAGAGCATTGATACAGAACACCTAAATCTCTCATAGCCAGAACTTTGATTCAATGGCAACCGGTCTGGTCCACATTGCAGCTTTAGGACATGATCATGTGATCATAACATGGCAGCCCCCATAAGGAGACCCTCTCCATAAAGACTTAAGCAGCTGTTATAAGGTTACTGATATGACTGGAGTCTTTATGTCATGTGAGTGGTCATAATTCTATACATGTGTATATCAAAATTATAATTCATTTCATTAGGAGTAAATCTTTGGAAGAATTTTATTTTACAGTACTGTTCTACATTTACATACTATACTGTATAATTACAACAATTACAGTATTTATTAAGTACTAACCCTAAACTTAACCCCAACCCTAACCTAAACCATACCTAACATTACTCGGTACTTACTTGTGTAAGTACACTGTAAGTATACAGAAAGTACACATAATATAAAATAAAGTGCAAGAGAAATTATTGATTTGTGCACCTTTAATATACACCAATAAACAAGAAAGCACCTTATTTTATATAACCAAATTGAAATATAGTGATAAACAGCCACAATACACTAAATATTTTGCCTAAAAACTCCCCTAAAGACTGCGCAGGGACTCAAGACACTTAGTGAAACATTGCTAATTTACAGTTGAAGTCAGAAGTTTATGTACATCTTAGCCAAATACATTTAAACTCAGTTTTTCACAATTCCTGACACATAATCATAGATTATATTCCCTGTCTTAGGTCAGTTAGGATCACTACTTTATTATAAGAAGGTGAAATGTCAGAATAATAGAAGAGAGAATTATATACATTCACATTCCCAGTGGGTCAGAAGTTTACATACAATTTGTTAGTATTTGGTAGCATTGCCTTTAAATTGTTCAACTTGGGTCAAATGTTTTGGGTTGCCTTCCACAAGCTACTCACAATAAGTTGTTGGATTTTTGTCCCATTCCTCCAGACAGAACTGGTGTAACTGAGTCAGGTTTATAGGCCTCTTTAGTCGTACACGCTTTTTCAGTTCTACCCACAAATTGTCTATGGGACTGAGGTCAGGGCTTTGTGATGGCCACTCCAATACCTTGACTTTGTTGTCCTGAAGCCATTTTGCCATTTTGGAGGTGTCCTTGAGGACATTGTCCATTTGGAAGACCCATTTGCAACCAAGCTTTAACTTCATGGCTGATGTCTTTAGATGTTGCTCCAATATATCCACATAATTTCCCTTCCTCATGATACCATCTAGTTTGTGAAGTGCACCAGTCCCTCCTGCAGCAATGCACCCCCACAACATAATGCTGCCAACCACATGCTTCATGGTTGGGATGGTGTTCTTTGGCTTGCAAGCCTCACCCATTTTCCTCCAAACATTACAATTATGGCCAAAAAGTAAAAAAAAAAATTTAATCAGACCAGAGGAAATTTCTCAAGAAAGTAAGATCTTTGTCAACATGTGCACTTACGAACTGTAGTCTGGCTTTTGTATGGCAGTTTTAGAGCAGTTGATTCTTCCTTGCTGAGCAGCATTTCAAGTAATGCCGATATAGGACTCGTTTTACTGTGGATATAGATACTTGTCTACCTGTTTACATTTACATTTACATTTATGCATTTGGCAGACGCTTTTTATCCAAAGCGACTTACAGTGCAATTATTACAGGGACAATCCCCCTGGAACAACCTGGAGTTAAGTGCCTTGCTCAAGGACACAATGGTGGTGGCTGTGGGGTTAGAACCTGTGACCTTCTGATTAACAGCCCTGCGCTTTAGCCACTATGCCACCACCACTCCATAAGCAGCATCTTCCACCAGCATCTTCACAAGGTCCTTTGATGTTGATCTGAGATTGATTTGCACTTTTCGTATCAAACTAAATTAATCACTAGGAGACAGAATGTGTCTCTTTCCTGAGCAGTATGATGGCTGCATGGTCCCATGGTGTTTATACTTGTGTGCTATTGTTTGTACAGATGAATGTGGTAGCTTAAGGAGTTTGGAAATTGCTCCCAAGGATGAACCACACTTGTGGAGGTTCACAATTTTTTTTCTGAGGTCTTGGCTGATTTCTTTTGATTTTTCCATGTTGTCAAGCAAAGAAGCACTGAGTTTGAAGGTAGGTCTTAAAATACATCCACATATACACCTTCAATTCAGTACACCTCCTACCAGAAGCTAATTGGCTGATTGTCTAAAGGTTTGACATAATTTTCTGGAAATTTCCAAGATGCTTAAAGGCACAGTTAACTTAGTGTATGTAAACTTCTGACCCACTGGAATTGTGATATAGTCAATTAAAAGTGAAACAATCTGTCTATGAACAACTGTTGGAAAATTTACTTGTGTCATGCAGAAAGTAGATGTCCTAAACGACTTGACAAAACTATAGTTTGCTAATTTGATATCAGTGGAGTGATTTAAAAAACGAGTTTTAATGAATTCAACCTAAGTGTATGTAAACTTCTGACTTCATCTGTACATGAACTGTTGGAAAGAACTGACTCACAAAAATGAATCAGAGATCCCAACTGCACAATTAAACAAAATGATTTGTTTAATTTTACCGGTTCATTTACATGAACTGTCGAAAGAACCAACTCATTTAAATGATTTGGACTTCCCAGACCTACATGAGAGTGCATTTCAGATGAGTGCATTAAATTACTTCCATGGTTCAATTGCTGTGTTCGCAATACAACGTAACAAATGTATCAATTTGTGATGTTATAGTGGTGCTCATTGGAAAATGTAGCTCATTACTGGAAAAGCTAATCTATTGTGAAAACAGTTGAACTACTGTCACACTACTGGAAATTTTGTAAAGTTAGTAGTGTCGCTACTACTCACCAACACTGCAACTAAGTGTCTTAAACAAAACACAAGTTCATATCAACTTTGTCAACATAACTTCATTTCTGCATGGACTGATAAAAAAACATACGTGGCCTTACTCCCAGAAGTTTTCACAATATTCGCCTAGAGTGGCACTGTTTTAAGGGGGTTCAGCGCACCTCAAAAATCCAAATTTAACCCATGTACAATATGCATCAGATGGTCAGCAAAAAGACTGTGGACATTCCGTGAATTTCAGACTTCCTGCCCTGTCTTAGCACAACAGCATCTGAAGGAAAATGAAAGAGGTTTTTGTTGGTCTTAGTCTTTTTATGGCACAACCTTAACTATCAAATGAAGGACAGACAAGGAATCCTAAAACTCAATTACTGGATTTTTTTAATGTTATTGATTCTTTCTTTTTTACGTCAAAGACAGCTTACATGCATACTAATCTGGGTGGCCACTGCCCCCTCTTCCCATGTGAGAGCGGACCTCACCACTGCTCTCTGTGTGTGTGTGTGTGTGTGTGTGTGTGTGTGATTGCACAGTAGCCTTCAAAAAATGACTGGTAAAGAATATAGTTTCTATCCCAGAAAGAATTATTCATCAGAGCGGAGGACTGATGTGGCAAAGAAGAGAGAGAACCCATATTAAACAATACCGGAAGAGAAGACAGCTGTCCCTGCCCACCTTCTTCAGAGAGCGGGCTGCTGTTTCCAAAGCCTGATCAGAAAGCAAATTAAAGGGGATTACTGCTTGGAATTGAAGCTTCTCAATGCTTTATTCTGCTCAAGGTACAGCACAGCACCGCCTGGTGTCTAGGACACTGATATTTCGCTGTTTTCTTTGGATCTTCAAAACAAGAGCCGAGAGATTGTGTTGTAAAACAGAAATGCCACAGACTTTATGGATGGGCCTTTGCAAAAATTAATTGTCATCTAGTATTCTCATATTATCATTTGAAATATGAGCACACCGAATTGCACCTCGCATTTAGTAACGCTAGGGTTTTTAAAATATAAAACAGATGAAGCATTTTTGTATATGCTTAAATCAAAAATATTTCCATCACAATCAATCTAGTAACTGCTTTTGTCTTTTGACTGAAATAACTTGGCAGATATGCGGAGAATAAAAAAAATGCACGTTCTCAGCATAAGAAAACGTGATTACTACCAGCATTGCACATTTGTCTTAGACACACAATGACAAAGTGAGCAAGCCAAAAAATACTTTCCAACCGCAGTTTTTCCACAGAATGCATTCATTGCCATTTTGGTATTTTATTATTAATTTATCTATATTTTTTTGGTGAGATGCAAGCACTCGCTGCATTTATCCATTACTGCCGCAGCCATGTTTATAGAGTCATATCCTTTCAAGGAGACACCATTTTTACAGCAATTAATTACAGTATGTCTCGTAGGGACGGGCTGAATCGAGAGTGGAATTACAATATCTTCCGACCTCCAGCTTCACATACGATGTAGGTTCGGAGTACAAATTTGACTCCACTCACTTAGAAAGTCATTATCCGCGGAGGTTCGCCGATGGAGGCACGCGCACACATCAGAAGGGTAAACATCAGTGTAAATCTTTCCATTAATGGAGGTAATGGTTACTGGAACTGTGAGGTGATTACCGCATTCCTCACTTATGACTTTCATTTTTCCTTTCTGAGGTGACACGGCCCGCGGTCGGACGTCAACGGCACCTCCCCCTCTCCATTCAGCTGTCACCTCGTTGCAAACTCATCTGCTTGTGATGAGTCAAGGGCGTCCACCACGATTAGCGCCATTGCTGGGGCAATCATCTCCCTGCAAATGTTACTGTATCGCCACGTTGGTGGTCCGCAATTAATCAGCTTTTATTATTCACATTGTCTCACGTCGTCATACGCTGTCATGAAAATGATTGATCCTCGAGTTCTGGACTGTCACAGAGCAGGTGTAAGAGATGCTAAGCTGAGCTCTTCCCTCATGTCATCATCTCTCAGTGGCTGTTATACTTTTCAAAAGACAGAGGAGACACGCCAGCAGCAGATGCATCCGCCGGGATGGGCGGAGGATGGAACAGGGGGGCTCAAAGGGCAGCTTTCTTAGCTGAGTGGAGCCCAATCTGACAATAGTCTGGGGAGATCTCTATCGCCACCATCATATTACCTTCAGTGTATTTCATTAAGATAGAGAGGGTAATCTTAGCGGCTGACAGTTCTATTTGTTGTTCCCTCTGATAGCACTCGTAAGAGTGAAATGGTAAGCATTTTTCCTTTCAAAAACCTCTCTCCCTAACTCCGTTCCAAAACCTAATGAGCGGCCTTTGGAGGTGGCATTTTAAACCTGAAGCCTGTAATTTTCTTTTCAATCCCAGATTAATATGCAGAGACAACTAAAACATTTCTAAACATTCGACTTAAGAAAATATAAATCGTTATGCATTTCTATACACTATGCCATATGCCTTAACTTGAGGGAACCCTCCATGTCATGATGGAACAGCTGAATGACCTCTTGGCTTCAGGGATTCTTTTTGTACCTTGTTTTATTAAATTCTTCCAGGAGATGGTGCAGAATAGGTGTAATATCTGATATAATGAGGGCTGAAATGGCTGCGATGCACACACACCGCAAGCTTATGCATACCTGGAAGCACCCGCTCTCAAAACTGTTCTGGCGGATTGCAAGGACCCACTTTATCAACCAGTGTCGGTTAAGTCTGAATGTCAAGAGCTGTTCAAATAATCTGTGCCAAGGTTGGACCTTTCATTGGGCCAGTCACATCAAGCTTTTGCACGCTCGTAACTCATGCATGAATGGTCAAAAAAAATTATGCACATTTTACCTAATGCGAAACTCTAGAAAATCCACCTCCTCCTAGCGCATACAATTTTAAGCGAATTTAGAAAGTTAATTTGCATATCAAACATTTCCATTCAGGATTTTGTATGTGCAATTTCAGAAATACTGTAGTTGGATGGAAACACAGCTAGTTGCTTGACCAATGACACCAATGGAAGACGGGGGAGATTGTGATTATTTTTACAATAAAACGCAACAGTGCCTTCAACTTTCCCATTCACCCTGATTCTGGAAGTATTTTTACCATTTATTTTTTGTAGGGCTTACATAAAAGCATTGTAAGCCATGAACCAAACAGCTCCAAGGTGAATCAAAACATTGCAAACTTAGTTTTGAATGTGAATCAAACTACTCTCATATGAAGCACTATGAATGACATAATCAAATTAAAAATGATGGAAAGATATAAAACCATTGATTTTAAGTTGTTGATTAAATAATCTAGGGGATCAGGGATACTGGAATAGCACCCTGAACCCTGTGCTAGCTGAGCACTGCCATAGAGTTGAATTGTGATGCTAATGGATAGCTTAAGAGCTCCTAGATAGAAAATAAATATTACAATTGTATTGCAAAATATTCAGATATTTGCAAACATATGAGTAGTTTAAAACTCAATTGTGTCATACACCGTACGTCATGTGAGTGGAAGGTTTGGCACGCGTTTTGGCTGAGATTCTCCGACTACGTTTACATAAACACCAGGAAGCCAGAACCAAGAATTCTGCTTTTAAACACGATTTCAAAAACTGAGTTGAAATTAGACAGACAAATGGCTTCAACAGAAGCATCTGCCACTGATTAACAACTTTTGAGCTCATGGCAGGTACATTTTTTAAGGTTTCAAAGTTATTGTCAAAAAATGTAGGTGATTTTCCTTCAGGAACCCAACAGTTGTTCTCTATTCCGTTTGGTGACGCTAGTGGTGCAGAAAATAAATCCAAGATGGCAAATTAAATGAGAGAATTTTTGTTTATAAATATACTCCTAATTAATTTAATACTTAAAGGTATCGATATAAATAGTTAAACTGGCCATTTTCCCCACACATGTTGGTGTGCAAAGTCTATGGAATATTGCATTGTTCCCTTAGTGTCACCTGTATGAAAATAAATTCTGAATCAAATTGAATTAATGCTTTGCCTGTGGAGTGCTATTTGCATGATGCGCAGAGTTGCTGACTATGAAGAGTGTTCCAATCAGTCACTTATGAGGTTCCATGTCGATTAGGATTCTGCCTCAAAAGGTAGCTCACTAGGCTTTTTCTCTTGCCATCTATATTTCCCTTTGCTTCCACCTTTGCGTTTACTTTTGTGCTCTCCATTTTTCCTTTTATTCCCCTCCTAAAAAAAGCTTTCTCTCTCTTCCATTTGTGGAATCCTTTGTTAGCAACCTCCATTATACCCTCTTCTTGCTTCACACACTTCTCTGTTCCTGGTCACCTTTTCGGTCTGTCAGCTATACAGCCTTCTTATTTCTTAAAGGGATAGAAGGAAGATATTTTATTTGCATAATCAAAGTGAACAGGGACCAAGACTAACATTTAGCCTAAATTCTCTTCTAGTGTTCCACATAAGAAATTAAGCAATATGGGTTTTGAACAACCCGGTCTTTAAAAGTTTGCTACTACTAAGACATACACATTTTACCTCCACTGAACAATGATTTTACGATTTTTCCTATGTTTAACTGAACTGAAACCTAATCATAGGAAAATCCCTGCTGTGGAAGAGGACCGAAAGTAAAAAAAAATAGGGTTTTGAATGACCATTTGTACCCCAAACCTATCCATCATTTTAATAGGAAACAAAACTAGGGTTTGGAATGGGACGAAGGAAGCTGATTCCAGGTTATTGACACACATCGGTCATTTATTGTTAAATCTGGAATGAGTACCAAAATGTGTTCACAGACATTTCATTTCTTAAAATAAAGTGTTGGATTGGAGGCTAGCTCAAAGGTGACGCCTGTATGCCTGAAGGATTTGAAATTATTTTTGTTGATTGGTTGGTCCAAAAGTCGTATCTTTTCGTATGAGCCAAGAGTTGTAATGAGTCATGAGTCTTTGTTTTGATCAACATGAGGGCGAGTAAATGATGAAAGAGTTTCAGGCGGCCAGGGGAAGGTGCGGTAACATTGGTATTCATTTAGGCCTGTCAGTTCTGAAGCTCTTTTCTCCAGGATTCGGACACAGACAATTGCAGGTTGCTGCACCGATGGTGAAGAGGCAAAGGCAGGAGTGTTAATTGGACTAAAGTCTATTAAAGGGATGGAGGGAGAATTACTGCATAGCTCTAAGTGCTACATGAATTGGATGTGTCAGGTTTATAAGATCAAAGAAGAGGCACAGGGCAATGTGTCTTCTTTATTTTATTCCCCAGTATGCATCTTGAGGAAATTATTTTAACAGCCAAGCAATACTAGCAGTTCCTCGTGGTTTTCATCAAAAAGCCAAAACGGCCTAAAATTTAATATACAAGTTACACCTAAAAATGAAATATTTCCTCAGTCAGAATTCGATTTGGCTTATGTGGTCTTAAAACAGAGTGCAGTTTACTGAATTGCATGTGCAAATTCAGCCAAAATACATTGGGGGATTGAAGTCTGAGACAACTGAAATCAAATTATATTTGAATGCAAATTATTTACATTTACATTTATTCATTTGGCAGACGCTTTTATCCAAAGCGACTTACAAAAGAGGAAAACATAAGCGAATCATCTTAAGGAGACATTTGTACGAAAAGTGCCATACTACAAAGTATCACTAGCATCAGAATAGCATTCAAAACAGATTTCTTTTTTTTGTGACTGGTTAAGTGCTCTCAGAAAATATGTGTTTTTAGCCATTTCTTTGAGTCAGCTTCACGGATGGAGTTGGGAAGGGCATTCCACCAATGTGGTATGATGAAACTGAGAGTCCAGGAAAGTGTTTTGGTGCCTCTTTGTGTTGGTACAACACGGCGACATTCCTTAGCCGACCGCAGGCTTCTGGCAGGAGTGTAGATCTGCATAAATGATTTTAGGTATGCTGGAGCAAACCCAGTGACTGTTCTGTATGCCAGCATCAGAGCCCTGAATTTAATACGTGCATCAACCGGCAGCCAGTGGAGAGAGACAAAGAGTGGTGTAACATGCGCTCTCTTTGGTTCATTATAGACCAGACGTGCTGCTGCATTCTGGATCATTTGCAGAGGTCTAATTGCACATGCAGGAAGGCCTGCAATGAGAGCGTTACAGTAGTCCAGTCTAGTTATGACAAATGAATGAACAAGTAGTTGTGTGGCATGTACAGAGAGGTAAGGTCTTATCTTCCTGGTATTGTAGAGTGTAAATCTACATGGTCTGTGAAATTTAGCTTGTTATCGATGGTTACCCCTAGACACAGGCCGAGATGTCATTGGGCTGAAAAGACAAGTAGAGTTGCTTGTCATCAGCGTACCAGTGGTAAGAGAAACCATGTGACTGAATGATGGGTCCCAGGGATATGTATATGGAGAAGAGAAGTGGCCCAAGCACTGATCCCTGAGGTACCCCAGTATGTAACTGATGTGGCTTGGATACCTCAGCTCCAAAAAAACTTGGTGAACAGCAGCATACTTAAAGAGACTTTACCGTTTTAGCACGTGTTTTACAAATATGTAATTTCAAGACATCACATTTATAGATGGAATGCATAGTGTTTGTACATTTAAAAAATGCCTAAATGTGACCCAAATTGAAGAAAAACGAATGAAAAGGGAAAAAAGTTAAATGTATATTTTCAAAATATTCCCAGTTACAAGGTCCGCTGTATAACTAGCAGAACCCTAAACCTAACCATAGGACAATTACTGTCGTGTAACAAAGAAGAAGAGTAACATCAGAAAATAACTTGTTCTTTCTGTTAATATGGAAAAAAGTAGACATTGGGGTTTGGAATGGGATGAGGAAAGCTTATTCCAGGTTATTGACACACATCAGTAATTTGATTTGCTTAAATCTGGAATGAGTAACAGAATATGTTCACAGACATTTCCTTTCTTAAAAATAAAGTGTTGGATAGGAGGCTAACAAAAATTTGATTGGTCTAAAAGTTGTACATTTTCTTATGATCAACAATGAACAACATGAGGCTGAGCAACTGATGAAAGAATGTTTGTTCTTTGGGTGAACTATCTCTTCAGCTGGCCAGGGGAAGGTACGGCAACTTTGGTATTAATTTAGGCCTGTCAGTGCTGAATCCCTTTTCTCCTGCATTTGCACACAGTATTTTAAAAAACCTCACAGTATTTATTATGGTACGTGCTTGTAAATCAACACAAGTATGCTGGTTAACTCATCTCTAGCCTATGAACTAAATAGTCACCTCAGGCTAATGGGAAAATAGTAACAATATATTGACTTAAAGAATGTTGATGAAAACTCTACATGTTATGTTTGCATGATATAGTGGCAGTACTGCACAAATGATTACGATCTCCCTGGAGCAATGGCGTAAATCTCTAGATGTAATTCGCCAGGTGGTAACTCAACGCGAGCACATAGCTCACTCTCCCGGCAAATAAATGACTCAAGTGGACTTGAGCTAGGACAGAATCATCAGCATTTTGACAGGCACTCAATTCACCCATGCGCGGCTGCCTTTAAATAGTGCGAGCCATCTCTGACTTTAAGGTAATCATGTCGATTTTCGCTTCACAACCTTCACTGATAGTTTCAAAAAGCTAATCATAAAGTAACCCATGGACACCTGTGGAAAAATTATCTGCATGACTACAGGTTGTGTTGATTGAAGTAATTACTCAATTACAGTTATGTGGACTTAAATAGATTAACATATTACATTAATGTTGAAATCTTGAGTGGGAGATACAAAACTCTGAAGCTGAGAGTGACACTTCGGCCAAGTTCTTTTAGATATGCGTGTACACTGTATCAGGCACGTGAAGCCAAATGAAATCAATAGAACATTTTTGTTGGTACCAAAGTCAAACTGGTGGACCAAAAGTACCCTCTCACAGAAAAAAGCTCTACATCAGCAGCGTAGGAGAACCGGGTTCGGATCCTGCATTAAAACCAAGAAGTAATTGTGTTTGCATAATCAGTGTCATTTTGGGTTTTGGTTGGTGGTACAGTTTCCAAAATATGCATTCCTCTTCACTTTCTTAGAGCCTGTACAGCTAAAAACAACTCGTTTTACAACTCGCTTTTGGTGCTCCTCCGTGGACATTTCACCTGGAAAATGGAGCTCACATGTGCCCATATGCCCAACAACACTTACCGCTTTGGCCAAAGGGGGCAGTGATTTACATTTCGGTATTCACAGACTGATTTCAGCAAAGAAAAGTCAACCAACTGTTTCCTATTCCACTGTGAGATCAGTCTGAAAAAACATTTTTGTCTCATTAAAGGTAAAACAAGGTTACACCCCAGTGACAGCATTATTATCTGATACTGTACCATGGTTACTCATCACATTCACGTACCAGAAATTACCTGTATGTAAAGTGAAGAAAATTTCAAGTGGCCTGAAATGCTTCTAAATATTACTAATTAAAAAAATAAAAAATAAGTCTTGGTTGTTACGTGGAAATTAGTTTACCATATATAGAAAGAAAAAATTCACAAGTCCCATACAGTGGACAAAAGCTTGGTAAGCCTTCTCAAAATGACCTTTGCATTTAGTAATATTCATTAATATCTGCTCCACATGCCGACCAGTCATGATAGAGAATTGCGGACAACAGAAGGGAAACACAACACAAAACCAAAAACAAAATGGAATAAAAAATTAAAATACTGGCTATATTATATCCATATGTAAGAGCAAAGTTCTCAGTGTGATAGACTTTTTAAGCAAACAACATGTCTGGGTGCCTCAGAAACAGCTGAGCTGATCAATAAAAATAGCTTAAAAGTGTTCTTTACAGCGACATGAAAAACAATATGAAGTTTTGACAGCTCGTTTCACGCCTTAGAGAATGCAGTAATTGTGGGTGGCGAGTATAGAGAATGGATTTCAGTCGAGGACAGCTACAGCACATGCCTCAAAGAGATACAAGCCGCTCAACGCTTGACTAGCTATTGTGGCCGCAGTGCTGTGCAACTGTTTTCTGTATTGTTTTGGTGATGTGCTGCATAACAATGTATCTGTGGGAATGTGTGCACATGTATTTGTCTGTGTCTAGAACTAATTGAATTTGCATATGCAACAAAAAACACTCTCATTAAGTAAGTCTTTAACTCAATGCGACCACAGAACAGGGTGACAAAGAAACAAATGAAAAACAATTAATAAATAGCCCTGACACCAGCAGCCCGCTGTAACCACCATAAATATCTCCTTGGGCGTAAAAATTAGAAAAGTCCCTTTTGTATCAAAGAGGTTCTTTAAAGCCCAAAGTATACTTCGGTTTTGACACGAACGCTAGAGTTGAACGCTAGCCTTTTCAAAGTATATTTCATTTCACTGTGTGCGCATACAAGCGGCTGGCGTATGCGTGCTACGACTGCTATGAGATTCTGGACTAGTTCTCTTCAGGAGTTTAGACCCATAAAAGTGTGTTATAGATATTTACTCTAACATATATCTATAATGTAACATAAAGGGGGGTTTCTTAAAGGCACAGCAGCCAATTAAATAATCTAAAAACTCAGAGTCAAAGACATGGAAAAGGGCACTAAAAACTAAAATATGACTGTTTTGGCAACAAAAAATGGCATGACCCCTTTACTAAATGAGCATGACAATACAATAGAGACTTTTTGAAGTGAACAAATCGTACTCCTCGTACCCTAAATCCCCCCTCCCAAAAGACCACCAGATCAATGAGGTATTGCACTAGGAGAATACATGAGCCCTTTTGCTGGTCACGATGCAACCCAGCCAGAGGATGCTCATTTGTCTCTGGCAAGCTGTCAAAAGCTTCTTAAATACGGTAACACGGGAGGCACCACATTTTGCCTGCTTCTCTCGATACGAGGTCACCTATCTCACAAGGGGCTCTGGGCTACTGTCAAGGGAGTCTGAAGCAATCAGGTGTGTACATCTGCTCTGGGAGAGCAAATTCCCCTGCCATTCAACACGCACATACTCCCAACCCCGGGGAATGAGTGTGGGGGGTTTGGGGGGGGGTGCTCAGTTTCGCATGACTAGTTGAGGAATTGCAGTGAAGCCGCAGTTATCTAATCATGGGGAACTGCTGCAGGTTTGATGAAGTCCTACTTGTCTAACTAGAGGCCATGGTAAAGTGAAAAATGTCCACTCGGAATTGCTAAGAACAGCAGTGAGGAAACTCTGGGTATTTTACATATCCTAAATCTGCATCACAGACAATCTCAAGACTACAATGGGAGATTATCTCCATCATTCAATAAGCAATTTCACTCTCTTTCTCTTTTTTTCCTCTATCTCTCTCTCTCATGCACACTCACTATCAAACACACAGACAGAGATGTGTGCGCACACACAACAGTTCTAAAGAGAATGGATAAATCAATACATCATTTTGTCTCTTCATTCCAAGTCCACATGTGGCTGGGGCCGATGGAGACACATTCCTGAATGGTAGTGTGAAAAGACCATTATTTGGCACACCGATTGACTGTCATTCTCAGTTGTCATTTGGCAAACCACAGTTAGTCAAGCTCTTGAGGAGGAATACACTGGGACTACATCAAATCTCACACACACAGGCCTTTAACACAGTCGATTATCTCCTTCCTTCTGTCTCTTTTAGACTATTTTTTTCTCACATTTAAAGAAATAGTTCAACCATATTTTTTTTGTCTTTCACAAAAATTCCTTTAAATGTAGTCAATACCTCATTACATGACGCATTCTTAATTATAGTCAACAAAATTATTTTAGTTGACGACATTGTGCGTAATGAACCAAACCAAAACATTTCTGAAATATTCAAATATTTTACTTTTTTTTTTTTGAACAACTTACAATTGGGGCCTGGGTAGCTCAGTGAGTATTGACGCTGACTACCACCCCTGGAGTCGTGAGATTGAATCCAGGGTGTGCTGAGTGACTCCAGCCATGTTTCCCAAGCAACCAAATTGGCCCGGTTGCTAGGGAGGGTAGAGTTACATAGGGTAACCTCCTCGTGATCATGATTAGAGGTTCTTGCTCTCAATGGGGCACGTGGTAAGTTGTGCGGGGATCACAGAGAGTAGCATGAGCCTCTAAATGCTGGGAGTCTCCGCGGTGTCATGCACAATAAGCCACATGTTAAGATGCGCGGTTTGACAGTCTCAGAAGCAGAGGCAACTGAGATTTGTCCTCCGCCACCCTGATTGCGGTGAGTAACTGTGCCACCACGAGGACCTATTATGTAGTGGGAATTGGGCATTCAAAATTGGGGAGAAAAGGGGTTAAAAAAAAAAAAACGTACAATTATTTAAACATGTAGGAAACATATTACAGATTAATAAGCTTCAACAACATGATAATTTTCTTTGCAGTCTGTCCACTGGTTTAAAAAATTGCACCAGAGTTGAAGAAGTTAAGCCGCCCATTCACTCATGATTTCCTGAACGCAAAATTGCTCCGTGATGAGTTTGGAAGAAACATTCTCATTATCATTCCAGTTTCTCCTCCCATAATGGCTTCGTGATCACACTGTGATAAAATTATCCAATTTTTTGGGTATTTTTTACTCTAATCTTGTTTCTCAAACATTAGACTGTGACTCCTGGCATTTGTTAGAATATTCTATGAGCTGTCAGACAGTGGCATGTAATATCTGAGCAATGCCTCATTGACTTTTAAAAGGTTGCAATTACAGCCTAAAAGGGATGGGTCGCACAAAATGAAAATTCTGCCATCATTTACTCATGTCATTCCAAACCTGTATGACTTTACTTTTTCAGTATAACACAAAAGTATAAATGTTTGCATAAGTGTTACAAGCCCCTGTATTAAAAAAAAATATATATATATATATATATTAGATGTAGTTAGCCAGTCCTAGTTATGCTGTATAATAGCATTCAATACAAGTTTATGTTGTCTTATTTTTTAGGGCTTTAGTTTTGGTTGTTTTTGTCGTTGTTTGTGAAAGATTGACAGTCGTAGTCATTATGACCTGTTCCTTTATGGAAAAGAGCTACATGAACATGCTCCTTTTGTGCTCCACAACTTGTAGGTTAGGAACAACATGAAGAACAACATAATTTTGGGGCGAACTATCCCTTTAACTCTGTGTTTTAAGTGTGGCAGTTTTAAAAACTGAAGGAGAAATGGCACGCCCTGAATGTTTATGCCTGGTCGTTTGAGAAAAGCACAGAATTGTACTCTAAACATCTGTTTTTTTCTGGAGAGATAAAACCAGTGGTCTGAATACATGTTTTATATCGAGTTAAACAAACTAAAAGGTCTTACATGCATCAGAAACACAAGGGGGATGGAATCAATGTCAGTCAATGTCACAGAGACAGATGCAATAAACATTATCTTTGGCAGCAATATGCATCGTTGAATGACGACACTTTGAGGCCACATTAAGCTGTCATTCATTGCATTTCAAAAAGGTAAATTCTGTATATAGATTTATGACCTGTGCGTGAACTGCATTGGCTTTCTGGCTGGCTGAAGGGGAAAATGACAGAGGGATTGTTGGTCGGTAAACGCAGAGAGGGAGTGAAAGGCAGAAAGACAGCTTTGACATTGCCATTCTCAACATTCATAACGGTTTTAGGATGCAGTGAGGTTTTAAAGGTTTTTTTGGCAAGCAAGGTGACTGAGAAATCTGTTTATAATTCAAGTGCTGTTACTCCGGTCATAATCCCCAAGTCCATTTCAATCTACCTTTACTGTTGATACCCCTTATTCATCCATCCTAACACCACACAACTGAAATTAACTACAACAGCCACCATAAAAACTCACATTGAGTTGAAAAGGATCGGCTTTAAATCTGAACTGTGTTATTTCTGCACCACTGTGTCACCATGGAATTGCAAAAATAATCACTTTTTTCAAATAGAATCCAGAAAACTCCCCCTATTCCTTCAGTTGGTTGTACAAACAGATAATCCTGCCCCCAAATTCACCAGCCTGATCTCATGAACATTACGTGACGTGGCAACACTTTTCCAAAATTACATTTTGAACCTTAAAATACGTTTAGCTCCAGTTTCCAAGTGAAATGTCCAGCAGGGGGAACCAAAAGCGAGTGAAATTGTGTCATAAACAGACAAGGTTTTAAAGGAGAATGTTAGATGGAGGTTTTAATGAGCAAAATTTACCTCTCTATCTTAAAATGTTTACCTAAACCTAACCAATAGTGTTCTAAAAGCAAATGAGAGGTGAACAAAACGGACATCCTTACTCTTGAAGGAATAGTTCACACAAAAATAAAAATGCTCACATAATTTACTCACCCTTATGCCATCCCAGATGTGTATGACTTTCATTCACCTGCTGAACTAAAATGAAGATTTTTAGGAGAATTTCTCAGCTCTGTAGGTCCATAAAATGCAAGTGAATGGGGGCCAATATTTTGAAGCTCCAAAAATCACATAAGTCAGCATTTAAGTAATCCATATGACTCCAGTAACTAAATCATTGTCTTCAGAAGTGATAAGATATGGGTGAGAAACAGATCAATATCTATATTTATATATATTTTATAATTTAAATATATATATTTTTTACTGTAATATATATGTTCTACTCCCTGCTCAGCAAATCTCCATTTTAACTTTCACATTCTTCTTCATGTGTTTTGTGATTCACAGTATTCATGTATATTGCCCCTACTGGGCAGGGAGAAGAACTTCTAGCAAAAAAGGACCTAAATATTGAACTGGATCTTAAATCTTGATCTGTTCCTCACCCATACCTATCATATCACCTCTGAAGATATGGATTTAAACACTAGAGTCATATGCAATACTTTTATGATGCCTTTATGTGCTTTTTGGAGTGTTAAAATGTTGGCACCCATTCACTTGCATTGTGAGGACCTACAGAGATTAAATATTATTTTAAAAATCATAATTTGTGTTCTATATAAAAAAAGAAATTTACACACATCTGGGATGGCATGAGGGTGAGTAAATGATGAGAGAATTTTAATTTTTGGGTGAACTATCCCTTTAACCAACACCTAGGCCTAACCGATAGTGTCCAACAACAAAATGTGACATGAAAATCACAATTTCTGAAGCAACCATGTCATTTTGTGTCCCTTCGATGGCACTTTCATCATTTTTCAAATTATGTGTTATAGAAAAGTAAGCGCAGCGTAGTTCAAGCGGGAAGACTATCAGCTGTACATCTTCACACCATTAGCTGGGTAATTCCCAGCCAATCACATGTAAGCCATTGCTTTATAAGTCTGCTCACAATCTATCACATTGCTGTTTCAGTGTGCTAACACGGCAACCTCCATCATCCCACCACCACCAGTTGAGTCCCGTCCTGCACGGGGATAGGCTCCTCACCCCTGCCTCCTACCTCCGGCAGGATATGACGGTTCCGAGTACAACTTCTTCAGACCGCCAGACGGGGCCTACGCCAAAGAGAGACATTACTTTTCTGTTTTATATTCATCAAATAAATGGCATCTTAAATTTCACTCAAGTGTGCATGTCTTCCTTATAGAAGTGTTTTGATATCATAACATAGCAGCGTGTGAGTAATAGAGTGAATAAGTATTTATGAAGTCGTCATCATCAGCTGTTGTAGGCTATTCATGATTTGTCTGAAAGTGAATAAAACGTACATTTGTTGTAGTGTCTCTAGTGTTAATGTCACCAGGAAATGACAATGAAACCTAGAATGCAGCACGTAAAACTCAGTTTGTAAAAATATTAATTCTATGAAACTAGGTTGAAATTCACACCATTGGTTGAGTCAGTCTTGCTGTGTCGGGCTGGTTGGGATGCTCAAACGTACAGAGCAATGTTTTGATAGAAAGATGGTTGACTTAAAGTTGAGCCTACATATTAAGCTGTGATGCGAAAAATTGTTTAAACAGTAACCAATTCGCACACACCTCAGCTTTAACCAATCCAGTCCAAGATTACCTACACAGCTTACAATCAAACACACAAAACAAGATCTTCCTCATGTCTAACGGTGACCGCTGTGCATCCCCATTCAAAGACTCCCATGCCTCCTCTTCCCTCATTAGCTCATAAGTGTACCTCTAATGAGAGAGAAAAAAAGCCTGCCATAGCCTCTGTTTTATATGAGATGAATGGATCTGAAAGGAGCACTGATGACTACTGTTGAGAGCTGAAGCTTCTGTATTTCAATGCACTGGAGTGGGATCCTTGATACGAGTCCCAAGGGCTGACAAAGACCCATGTGCCCGTAATTATGTGATTAAACTAATTATTCGCATAACCATTACCACGGAAACCCATCCGGTGTCTGTCTCCGCCAGGTCAAGAACAGGTAATGATTCAAATGCAGATGGGCAATGCAAGCAGCATCACAAGGGAAAAGACAAAGTTTGGGGGGTGGGGAGGTGATGCAGAACCATGCTCTGGTTCAGATTCATGAAAATCCTCTTAAAGGAATATTCCGGGTTCAATACAAGTTCAGCTTAATCAACAGCATTTGTGGCATAATGTTGATTACCACAAAATGTTGACTCATCCCTCCTTTTCTTAAAAAAAAAAAAGCAAAAATCGAGGTTATAGTGAGTCACTTACAATGAAAGTGAATGGGGCCAATTTTTGGAGGGTTTAAAAAGGCAGCAATGTGAAGCCTATAGTTTTATAAAAGCACTTCTTCTTGTAAAACTCATGAGCTGTAAAGTTGTCTAAATCTTAATTTTTACAGTCATTTTAGGGTTTAGGATTTGTTGTAATTACATCATCATGGCAACAAAAGTTGTAAAATTTGCTATAACTTTGCACATAAAGGTAAATAAGTGATTTTATCACACTAAAATCATATTTACATGCAAATTGTTTATGTCTTGTAGCTATACTTTGGAAACGGTGAGTATTTTAATATTCAAATATTGGCCCTCATTCACTTCCATTGTAAGTGTTTCACTGTAACCCAGATTTTATTTTATTTTTTATTATAATTTTTTTTAAGAAAAGGAGGGGCAAGTTAAAATATATTTTTATGGTATTTAATATTATGTCAAAAATGCTGTCGATTGAGCTTAACTTGTACTGAACCTGGAATATTCCTTTAAGTAAATAAATTAAAAGGGCTCTATAAAGGTTATATATGTGCAAAAAAAAAAGAATGGACAAAAAACATTATTCTTTTTGTGAATTAAAAATATTTTTAATTTCTTCAGTAAAAAACAACTATTGAGGTTACAGTGAGTTATTATTTGTTATTATTATTTCGGCCCCCAGTGTCCCAGCTTTATCATTAACTAGGTTCCCATCCATGTATTATAATGCAAATTTTGGGATATTGCATAAAAATGCTGGATGGAAACACCAAGATGTGAAAAAACAATCTCTAAAATTCGCATAAAAAGCTTATACATTTGCTTGAGGGTTCTTCGATAAGAAGACGTGCACATTAACTACAATGGAAGCACATTTTTCAAAATACATTCCCATAGAATTTATATAGGAATATAAAGCTGCATCGAAAAAGTCATGTGACTTTGCCTCAAGCCATGTGAATACAAAATGTGTATAATTCTCTCAGAGAACATCATTAATGTCATTGCTTTGCTTCCCTGGTTGGAAAGCGAAATGTTTGAGACCCCCGTCCTGTATTAAAGCACTCAAAACGCTCAAGCGTCCCATATTCGCTTATTGAAAACCATATGCAAACAAACGTTTTATCTGTGTGTTCTAAACCGTAACTAATTTATATCTCATTATTAAAGCCAGAGACGGTTTCTGGCTTCAACTTCCAATTCAATTTATTTTTTGTGCCGATTTCCGTGGAAGTGGCAATTTTGTTCTCTTGAATACATGGGATGGAAAGTTTACATTATTCGCAAATAGTTTTTGTGGTATTCTGAAATGTATTTATTTTGTATGTATTATTATTATTATTATATTTTATAAATTAAATTCTTAACTTGGATGGAAACTGCTTTTGTTGCTGATGAACAGCATGGCTTGGTCCACCACCGAACCAGGTCTAAGCTGTTTTAATTTTTCAGTAGGGCTAACTGCAGCTGCCACGCCTTGTGCCAAAGACCTCAAGGCTCCCAAGTTTCTCTGAAAATGGCAATAATTAAAAGTGACACTTAATGTGGTTCGAAATGTTCCTGTTTTAAACAGGCAGGTGGTCTTCTGGAATGACAAGACTAATTTGCTGAGGTTGACCTTTTAGCCAGTGGTGCTAGACTGCTGAACCTGAGTGGGAAATAAATTTTTAATTGTTACATTTATTACATATAGCATGTTGGATTGGTCTGCGCTTGACAACTATCATACCTCAATTCATTCTAATGGTCCATTTTAAATTGGGGAAGGAAGTGCCAATCCCATATAGTGCCATTTCCTGAAATGAACACTAGAGACGCTACAACAACGACTTTTATTTACTTTCACACAAATCACCAGTATAACGGCAGATTATCAGTTAATATACACTTACTGTACGTTCATATTTTTTGATTATGGCGAGAGCATCAAAATTCGCTCTGGCTGCGCTGCCTTCGAAGCTCAAGGACGCTCGTGGACGCTCTGACGTAATTGAAATAGGCGGCAACGTTTGTTCAGAATTCTTTGTTTTTGAACTATATTTAAAGGGGCCGCATTTTAAACATCCAGACATGTCGACCATTTACTTTTTGCCGACCGATCACAAGTAGCGTATATCCTCATGAACTCTTTAAATGTGAAAATAAGAAATCGATCGATGGCAGAAAGTAATTAAAATTATAGTTGTTTGTTATCAAAATAAAATACATTTGTAATAATAACTGTGGTCTTGGTCATATATTACAGGGAAACCCGTCACGGCATTAATTAGTTTCTCCATTTTATCTTCGGAACGAATGTTTGGTGGGAACCAAAGTTTACACGGTTGTGTTCTCGACTTCGCTAGAGCGGAGCACTTCTATATTCCAATAGGTTGCCGCCGAACTGCGTCACAGCTCATTACCATAATGTTGACTGCACTTGAACTTCCATCTGACGCCCACGCCGCCCAAGACTCGCCGCGCCGCTTCTCGCCGCCGAGACGCTGGCTGTCATTGAAAATGAATGACTTCCGGTCGATTTGACGCTCTCGCCACCTCTGGTGTGAACGTACGGTTACAGTTTACCCTGTTTCTCACACAGTGCTAAACTATTGCTTTTTATATTGTACAGAATGCACTTCATTAATGGTCGACAAGTTCTTCATTGATAGAACATGCATTCGGATGCAGCCTAACAGCTAGATTTGATAGGGTTACCATATATTATTACCTTATATGTTAGCATATATAGATATGAATGACTTAGCCAACATAAAAAAGAAACATGAAGACAAAAAAGGGGGAAAACCTGCTTAAAAGTGATCTTTTGAACGGAGCAAACCTGAGCTTCCAGTTGAAGAAACGTATAAAGCTTCTATAATAATACCCAATAACCAGATGGCATCCTGCCTTGTGTCGAGTTACCTTTGCAGTCCCATAGACAGTTTTAATGCTAATCACAAAGCTTTACCCCACCTGCTCCAGGGGCGCCGTACCATGGCTGACCCTACACTCTGACCCCAGCTTAGTTGGGATATGCAAAAACATGGTGCAGTTGTGGCTCAGTGGTTGAGGCTCTGGGTTACTGACCAGAAGGTTGGGGGTTCAAGCCCCAGCACCACCAAGATGCCACTGTTGGGCCCTTGAGCAAGGCCCTTAACCCTATCTGCTCCAGGGGCACCGTATCATGGCTGACCCTGCACTCAAGATATGTGAAAACTAATACATTTCACTGTATATATGCAAACAAAAACTGTGTGTATAATGTGACCAAATAAAGGATTCTTCTTATTATTATTTTTCCTGTTGAACATACTGCATTAAAAAATAATAATAATAAGATTTGCGTATTTTAATTTCATAACAAAATTCCATAAAATTGAATTCAGTGATATCTAACAAAATAAAAAAACTAATTTGTATTAATTTAATATCAAACTTTACTCAATTCAAACTAAATTCTGATGCTGAGGTGGAGGTGGCATAGTTGGCTAAAGCACATAACTGGTAATCAGAAGGTCACTGGTTCGATCCCCACAGCCACCATCATTGTGTCCTTGAGCAAGGCACTTAACTCCAGTTCTTTATAAACTGAATATTGACAGCTAATTCCAACCACTGAAAATTTTTTCAAATCTTCAATTTAGTTATTTGTCTCATTTCTAGAATTCAAAGTAACACAATTTAGATTCAAATACATTAATTGCAAATACTAATTGTTGTAGCTAAAAGTCATTATCGCAAAATAAACCTCTTCAGAGTGATACAAGATCCTGATCACCCTGACTGGAAGGCTGTATGTTATCCCTGACATACAGTATATCCCAGTCTTACAGGTTGTGATGTGGTATTAGACTCACACATTCCTGCATCTCAACTAGTTAGACTTGGTAAAGAAGAACAGGAAAAGATTAGCAAGGATTTTGCATAAACATATTTTAAAAATGAAGTACGCTGCATCTAATCATCAAGTGCAGTTCACATAAGAAGGCGCCGAGAGCGATACGTAATGAAAAACAGCAGGGCCGCCACGCTGAAACAACATCTCTTAAACGGCTTCAATTTGGCGCGGGAATTGATTAACGATCTGATTTTATGGGTCTGTTCACTTGCAGAATCACTGGATTGAAGGACCCCTCTTCCTCTGTTCCCCAGGAAATAACATTTAACTTGCACCATTAGGTTTGTGTTGTTTAGATGTCAAGGGTTTGAAAGCACACATAAATATCAGTCTGCCAATCACTCGTGTTCTGGTACTGGAGAGGGAAAAAGAAAAGGTGAGCTGCACAGGCTAGTACATTCCTGTTGACACCTTCAAACAGGACTGCCAAATGTGAGCGGAGGTGCTAGCATTGTGAGAGGGCAACCTGGCGCTCAAAATAGCTTTTTTTCCTTTCTATGCACCTCAGAATTGGGTGTCGCGGTGAGTGAATGCAGGGTGCCAAAGTTGGCACATCTTCCACCTGAATGGTCAAATGCACATGGGCCATGACAGATTTGCCATTCACATCATTTAATGAGGAGCAGCCAGTGTGGTATCATGGAAAACTATGGGCATGTTCAAATCCACGTGATATGGATAAAGGTGGATGGACAGGTATGCGGGAGCAGTTTGAGGGTGTAACAAACTAAAAGTAGCAATGCTAGTAACTTACATTTTTCAGTAGCATGACAGTAGCTCAGGTGTTTGCAAAATGTTGTCGCTTTTTCAGTAACAGACTAGATTTATTCGATTTTTTTCAACAAGTAACGGTGTAGCGAGACAAAGCGAACATTTTTGTCACATTATATTGCCCACTATCTCATGTGAAGCATATTCAGTCAGATTCATTTTAGTAAAGCACTTTGTTATTGTAATTTACAGCAATAAATGTAATACAGCAAATAGCTAAAATACAATGGAAAATAGTTTGCTACTTTTTGTTTTTATTCATGCATAATTTACCAGTTGGCTTTTTCGTATGGTCTCGCACGATGTTGTTCACATAAACTCGAATTCGAATACGAATTCATCACGTGCAAATTCACGGATGTCTAATGCAGAAGTAAGAACGAGTTCCACGTACGAGGGGTTAAGGACATACTTATTAATATTATGCCCTTACCCAAACCCCTTATCTAAACTTAACCAATCAATAGAGTGTGTAAACATGATAGGAAGCTGTTGTGTGTGACAGAAGCAGGTAATTGTTGCGTATTAGATGGAGACGATGTCCAGTGACGTCATTGGCTGCAGTGAAAGCACGATATCATACGAATTAGCCAAATTGAGAAAAGTCGTACGAATCCTGAGGATTTCGCCGTGAAAGTGTGTTGGCATGTCCTTTACAAACTTGCCAGACTCGCCACTCATTATTTTCACATGCATATGAGCCTTGCGGCAAACTCTTCATTGTCGCCAAATGTTTTCTGTAGGTTCACCACTAACTGCGAAGAGCTGAAAACGTCTGTCAAACATCTTGAGTGAATCACAAGCTCATTTGCATGTGCAAACAATGAGTGGAAAATGTGCGGCAAGTTTGTCAGAACTCCAGATTTTTAGCTAATGTAACCAGTCCTGTTCGCCCCGCTCCGAACGGGACTTGAACCGACGTCTTCGGCGTGGGAGGCGGGTGCTCTAACAAGGAGGCTAAAGGCTACAGCCTCTAGCGTCAGTCGCTAGTGCACCTCTTGAGGTCAGGAGAGTGAGGTTTACACACTGCACACCTATCGACCAGCTGGCTCCCATTACACTCACCCCCCTAAACCTCACTCCCATCTGGGTAACGGCACCATTGTAACTGGTCCTTTTCGCCCCACTCCGAACGGGACTCGAACCGACATCTCCGGTGTGGGAGGCGGGTGCTCTAACAAGGAGGCTAAAGTCTCTAGCGTCAGTCGCTAGTGCACCTCTTGAGGTCAGGAGAGTGAGGTTTTACACACTGCACAGCTATCTACCAGCTGTCTCCCGTTACACTAGCTTGAAAGGCTACAGTTTCACAGTAGCATTCCCAACAAAACCATGCACACACAAGTCAATTTCACTGATGTATGTTATCCTCTCTCTCAATATGCTAAAGGCCACATGCTATGTGCCTTTTTCTCTTTTCATATGCATGTAAATTATGTTTTTTTCTATGATAATCAATTCATTCAGAGAAAGCTAGCACCTTGTGCTGCGTTGACCACAGTATACCAAGCATGCTTTATTTCCATACCACCATAGAGGATGTGCTTAGTATGCACGTCTGTACCTTCAGGGGCCTCGAGTTCACATTGCATTGTGTGAAAATTATTGATAAGGTGCACTTCAGTCGGCAATTTGGTTTTTGCAAGAGGAACATTTGCCATGCACAATATTAATATGTTGGCTGCAATGAGAAGCAAAAATCAATTTCCATATCGTTTTCTCTGCATGCTGAAAAAAAGAGCATGTGAAAGAAAACCTGTGGTGATGGACTTTTGTACAAAACACATCTCTAATAAGATTCCTCTGCTCCTGGCAAAGGCGAGCAGAGGAAGTACCCATCTCGAAGGAGCCCATCGTAACTGTTCTTTTGAAAAGGACACGGTGGGAGGCGAGTCCAATATCTTCAACCGCGCCACATACAAGCTCACATCAGCACTAAACTCATCTAGACATTTTATTAAACAGCTAATCAGCTCAGCCTGGAACCATATTGGATGCAGCAAAGACGAATCTTTCTTCTTCCCCCTGTGAGAACCATAAAGTGGCAACTGAAATGCCCTTGTCTGAGCGAGACTCTGCTGGAAGAATAAAGCATTATTACAAGATGCAATGAGTTCTGCACACTGGCCTGACTTCATTCTAAACTAAAAAAAAAAATATGCATTGTGGATTTACAGGATAGTTCATCCAGAATTTTATGTTCTGACATAATTTACTCATCCTCATGTTTTTTCAAACCTTCTTTCTTCTGTGGAACACAAAGAGATGTGTTAGGAAGAATATGTTAGGCTCAGTCACCATTCACTTTCGTTGCATCATTGTCCATACAATGAAAGTGAATGGTGACTGAGACTGAACATTCTGGTTAAATATAAATCCTAAATTTTCTAAATATAAAGAAAGATTCAGAAGAGGTTTCATTGACCCTGATTGGAGGAGGAGTGCTTTAATGATGATAATAATATATAAAATATGATTTAACACACACACACACATATATATATATATATATATATAATTATTTACTTTTGTAGCGCTCCACTTTGAATACCATGAACAGGGAATACAAAATATAAGTAACTGTATTCCACTACAGTTACAATTTAAATCATTGGTAATTACAGTTACATTCAAAATGTATTTTGATTAATGATTGCATTTTATTGTCATTTGTTTAATTTAATATTTAGTGCTTTCAGATGGAAAACATTTAAACATATAAATGATGCGATCCAAAGTGCATTTGAACAGCGGTGAAACACTTTCTTATGATGTGTTACATTCATACGAGCACACAGAGAAGTACGTTTGAAGTAAGTTTGGAGCAGAAGAAATAGAAATAAACCTTATGTAAATTGTTAGCTTTATGCTAAGCTAAAATGACATTTCGTGCCATTTTACGTGCACATGTTACCAGACACGATCATATATTTTTATAAAGAAAATTCACGTTGGATCATAATTTCCTTTTTCTATCAGGAAGACTTGCAGACTTGAGTGAAATACAAGATGACATTTATTTGATGAATATAAAACAGAAAAGTAATGTCTCTCCCTGTCCGGCGGTCTGAAGAAGTTGTACTCGGAACCAACATATTCTGCCGGAGATAGGAGGCAGGGGTGAGGAGCCTACCCCCGTGCAGGACGGGACTCAACTGGTGGTGGTGGGGTGGTGGAGGTTGCCGTGTTAGCACACTGAAACAGCAATGTGATAGATTGTGAGCAGACTCACATGTGATTGGCAGGGAATTACCCAGCTAATGGTGCGATGATGTACAGCTGCTAGTCTTCCTGCTAGAACTACTCTGGGCTTACATTTCTAGTAAGATATTTGATATTAGGGCAAAAGTCTTATTCTTGACAACAATTTTTTAATTGTTTTCCTGTAAAAATATAAAAAAAATTCTTAAAACAAGATCAGTTTGATTGATCTTGTTTTAGAAACAACACTGCATAAGATATTTATGTTTTTCAGAGAATGTATTTTTAACAAGTGTGTATTGTCTTACTCTACTGGCAGAGTTTTTATAGTCAAAACAAGTGAAACAATCTACCAGTGCTGAAGAAGTAATCCAAAGTATTTAGAATATGTTACTGACCTTGAATAATCTAAGGGAATACGATACAAATTACATTTCACAGCATGCATTCTGTAATCTGTAGTGGAATACATTTCTAAAGTAACCCTCCCAACCCTGACCATGAACAGTAAACAAGCTAGAAATAATATTATTCAAAATTTGGCTATGATGCCTAGCTTTCCAATATATCATTAACTGTCAGATTGGGAAAAGAACAGCAGAGCTGGTGGCTATTAATTACAGCAAGTAAATTAAATCAATTCGCTTAATGCATGACAAATTTGATCATTGGCTTATAGCAATTAGTGACTAGGACAACTCATTAATGTGTCTCTTCTCAAAGCAAACAGAAAATACAATTAAAACGGCCCATATTTGGGTTCAGGTAATGAAATCTGCGAAACATCACGTTTGTTAATTTCTGTGGTGAGCTCATTACATTTTTGGGAGTTTTTGTGGATGTATGTTTTTGGTCATGCACCTGTATTCATTATATTGTTTGGATGTGAATCCTCCCTATGACTTATAAAATGTGATACTGCTCAAGCTCTGGAGTATCCTCTCAAGAGAGATTCAAATTGAAAAAAGGCGCTTCATTGTGCACTTCATTGTGCTTCATTGTGCGATTATTATACCTTTATTTTAGTTTCTGAAAAAAGCATGTAATTGAGTAGCCTACCAGAGACAGCTTTAAACTTTGAGTCACACATTGTTTCCAGTATGATGTGCACATGAACCAATGCTCAAGCCTGTGGCACATTTTATCCCCACGATTGTGATTCTGTGTAAAGACATTTAAGCCACCTTCATGCAGCCTTAGTCTGTTTGTATACACACAATGTATATGCAGTTGCGATGTGGCTTCAATGCATTGTGAAATTTCTCTAAATGTAACACAATCACACAGGAAGTCTGCATGTTGTTTCCGAGAATTCCGGTACCCTAGGATTGGCCACATTATGCAGATTCACTGACAAACACATTTTTGCATCAGCTCCAGAGTGTTTACCTTTCCCTGTGGTGCGACCAGAAGTGCATCGGGTTAGCAGCGTGGGAGAATTGGGTTCTAATCCTAGACAGTCTTTGTGTTTGCATAATCAGTCACGAGTGTGATTCTTTTGACTCTACTGATGGTTAGGTTTAAGGCTTGGGTTGGGGAGTACAGTTTATAAAACAAGCATTCCTCATCACTGTATTACAGCCTGTACAGTTGAAAACAACTCTCTTCACAACTCGCTTTTGGCGCCCCCCGTGGACATTACACCTGGAAAATGGAGCCCACATGTGCCCATACGCCCAACAACACTTAATGATTTGGCCATTTTGGACAAACCACATTTTGGTAATCACAGACCGATTTCAGCAAAGAAAAATCAGCTTACTGTTTTCGATATCAAAATGAGATCAGTCTGCTTGACAGGTTAATTTAAGTGGAAGCTGTAGCTGTATGGCTGTGAATTGTTTAAACGGGTTAGTAATACATTGTGAATGTATTCGAGATTTAATCCGATTTGTCCAGACCGCTCACTGGATCATTTGGAATGGTTTATCTCCTAGTAAAACAGTAGAGAACAGTACAGAGAATGAACAATGAACAGCTAACAATCCACTGAAACAAAGGGCTTCTTTATTGAGAGGTTTCTTTGAGAAACGTTAGCTGCTGTGTCATGTGATTAAGGGGCTGTTCACACTAAATGCGTTTTGGTGTGTCCAACAAAGCTTTTTTTCAATGGTTTTCTAATGTAAACACGCTATTGAGATGACTGTCTTTGACCGTTACACCATGATTTTACCACATTTTTGTCTTGAGAAAAAAGCGTTCTCCTCTTTTGCTTTTTTTTTTTAGCACAGGAGTGTGTTCGGTCTGAACAGCTTCTAGGTCCAAGTCTTTTGGAAATAGAAATCTAGTGGCCTATTTCTTAGCAACATGACCTTAAAATCAGACTTTAGAATTTGTTTTGTAAGGCTCAGTTTTTTCTTGTTAGAGCCTCCACTTGTATTTGTTACAGCCATAAATTTGAAACAGTAATTGGAAGTAGCTTTGGTCAATGCAGTCTGCCAAAATGAATAAATGTGATGTAAATGGAAAGTGACAGGATGTGGCACAGCACTCTGACAAGCTCCCATAAGCGCTCCCTACAATCCTGGAAAAACCTCTAATGGACAACTTAAAGCAATGGCTCTCAGTCCAATTGTGACTGTAACACTGACACATTGAGTCTGCTTTAAATTAGTTTAAGACACCCCTGACAAACTCTGCCACCCTCCTATTACTAGGCAACACGGCCATCGGAGAGCCTACATTATTTAAGTTCTGCATTGATGTGTTTCAACCAAGACACAACATATATACTAACATATCATTTACATAATACAGGCTCTTTCTAACTGCAATTCAAAGTTTATGTTACATAGCAGGCTTACATAATTTTAAAATACAATTTAAAGACATTGATAATGTAATTTCAGAATTACCCACGTAGGAATTTTATGGGTTCAATTATATTCTTTACAATGTTATATTAATATTATATTTTTCTCTAACATGATTTTAGTGAGATAAAACGGCTTACTAACCTTTTCTGTGTAAAGTTAGCCAATTTTAGAACGTTGTTGTCATGACAACGTAACCCTGCAAACCCTTTACAGCCCAAATAATACACAAGTTTTAAAAGATGATTTAATGTAAGTTCTTTTATAAAAGTATAAGCTTCACATTTCTGCCATTAAACCCTGTAAAAATGTCTTTGTATGTGCCTGACTGTAATCTCGATTTCTGCTTTTCTGAAGAAACGGAGGGAATGTTGTAATCAACATTATGCCACAAATGTTGTCGATTGAGCTTAACTTGT
Organism: Xyrauchen texanus; assembly: GCF_025860055.1. NCBI lineage: Eukaryota > Metazoa > Chordata > Actinopteri > Cypriniformes > Catostomidae > Xyrauchen > Xyrauchen texanus. Next base: position 33,669,332 of record NC_068314.1, read on the forward strand.
AACGAACCCGGGATATTTTTATAAATGAATAGTTCACCCAATAATGTCATCAGCATTTTGGTATCAAGTGTGCTTAGCTTACCAGGACAGATCGCATGCTTCAGCCACATGCAATTAGTCCCCACTGGAAGCAGCCACCTGGAGGGCCACGTATCAAATACCCATTTTGCTTATTATTTTAATGATTGCTGTCAATCTTGATGGATTACTCAACGCATTATTGATCTAAAAATAAGAGGCCCTGGAACGGTGCATGCATCATTAAAAGGACAGTTTGGTTTTACAGGCATGCCCATTAACAGAGTTAATTGGGATGAAATGTCTATCTCATCAATTTTCAATGGCTGACCGAATTAATATTTCATTAAGCATTGTGTTTAAGTGAAATCTGTCTCCATCATTCCTTGAAAGGAAGCTGATACTCTTAATATTACACACTCTCACCTATCCAAAGAAGAACTTCCATGTCCAATAAAATAATGTTGGTGTGAGGCAGATTGACCCAGTTCCAAAAAACGTGTTATGAATTCCATTTCCATCAAAAGATGAAGCCATTAGGGGCTATTTGCCATAATATCCCTTTAAGAGGAGATTTATTTTGTTTAACGCAGTCAGTTATGAATCTATATAAGAAAAAAAATGAAAGAAGGGGAAAATGACTTTAGTTCCTCCACCAGGAAAATTTGGTGTTGATTTTCAGACACTGACAGGAAAATATAAGGTATTTTTCAACTCAAACTGATCCCAGTTCTTAACTAAATCTATACCTGTAGCATAACACTTTACAATGATGTTTCATTTGTTAACATTAGTTAATGAATTGTGCATTATGAGCTAATGATAAACAATAATTTATTGGAACGTTCCATTATCAACACAAGTTCATCTCAGTCGACATAATTTGTGGCATAATGTTCATTACAACAAAAGAATATTTCAAATCGTCCCTCCTTTTCCTTAAATGAAGCAAAATCTGGTTTACAGTGATTCACTTTCAATGGAAGTAAATGGGGCTAATCTGTAAACATTTAAATACTCACTGTTTCAAAAGTATAGCCACAAGACATAAATAATATGCATGTTAACATGATTCTAGTGTGATAAAATCGCTTGCTACTAGGAGTGAAAAATGCATCGATGCATCGCGGTGCATTGATCTATTATTCTAAATTATGATGCATTGATTATGAAATGTAAGAATCTATTATCATTATAAATGAATACCCAATAATGTCCATCTCATATTGCATGAACCTTCTCACAACAGACACGGAGGCCATGAGATTAAAGGGAAAGGATGTGCACTTTGAAATAAAGAAAGTTTATGCAGCCGAATTCACCTTGCAAACCTAAATAAGATAAAATGAATGGATGGATAGATAGATGGACATAGATAGATAGATAGTTTGGCTCTCTGTGTCATTATTCAAAATGTCTTGGTTACTGTCGTAACCTCCGTTCCCTGATGGAGAGGAGGAGAAGTTGTGTCGATGTAGTGACACTAGTGGTCGATCTTGAGAGCCCGAACACCTCTATTCTTTTGAGAAAAGGCCACTGAGAATTGGCAAGTGGACTTTGCATGCCACTCCCCTGGACATATGGGCATAAAAGGAGAAGGAATGCCAATTCTCATTCAGGTTTTGTGCTGAGGAGCCGAGACAAGGTCAGGCCATTTCAGCAACTAGTACAGCGTTGTGTCAAGAGGGACACAACGTATCATTCCCTCCATCAGGGAACGGAGGTTACGACAATAACCAAGTAAGTCATATAGTTCCCCATATCCCTGATAAGGGGACACAACTTCATCAGTTCATCATGCACCTCCGGAAGATAGGACAGCATGACCGTGAGCAGCACCCCAAACCCAGGAACCAATTATCAAGCCGCGAGCGCTCAGGGGAGGGTGGAGGGTTCCAGTCCAACCCAATATTCGTGGCAGCCCGGGCAAGTGGGCAGACCCGAAGGTGGCAGCCCAGCCAAGTCCTCAGTATCCGACATCGGTCCGATGCTGCCATGGAAGACTCATCCTGCTCGCAGGCCCCGAAAGAGCCTTCAAGCTGGCAATGAGGTGGGCTGGTCTCATTTCGGAACTGGACGGGAACAAACGAGCTTGCTTGGGAACGGGAGGTCCGCAGGGAATAACCTGGCGAAACCGTGCCCATTGAACTCCCCAAATCGCCTCCAGTGCCAGCCGGGCTGGCCTCATACCCATGGGTAGAAGGCGCAGCACGGGCGGCGGCTAGAGTGGCTTTCCCGCTTCGGAAGAAGGAAAGCCGCGAACGCAACTTTACCATGGTCATATTCTCGCATTGAGAACATGAACCATCCGGAAACGCTGCCTCAGTGTGATCGCTGCCCAGACACATGAGGCAGCGCTCATGACCGTCGGAGGTGGAGAGATAACGACTACATCCAGGAATCACACAAAGACAGAAAGGCGTCTTTAAAAAGACATTCAACATAAATGTGTGTGCTCTAATAGTGAAAATATACTCTTTAGCAGGAATATACACCATTTTAGCGTTGTCGAAGCGCCCAGGGGCAAAATTGCACTCATCGTGCAGGAGGAGAGAAAGCCGCTGGAAATGTGCAATATATCCAAAAGCATACGCTTCTTAAGAGGTAAATGGAACAGCAGTAGTATTCAGCCCGCTGATAGTACAACCGCTCGGCTCCGAAGAAAAAATCCGAATGAGAGTGGGTATTCCTTCTCCTTTAATACCCATATGTCTAGGAGACTGGCATGCAAATTCCACTCATCAATTCTCATTGGCCTTTTCTCAAAAGAATAGAGCTTTTCAAGGCTCTCAAAAGGCCCAGTAGCGATGGACACCAGAGGCTGTAGCCTTTAGCCTCCTCATTAGCGCGCCCGCCGCCTCCCTTGCCAAAGACTCCAGTTCGAATCTCGTTCGGGGTTGGTTGAGCAGGATTGGTTACATAAGTTACTAACAAGTCAGATGTTAGTTTATGTTAGTCCACAATGCATTGGCCAATGTTAACGTATGGTTGAAATTATCATAGTAACACTATATAATAAGGATGCATATGTTAACATTAGTTAACTTCTTTAGTTACCATGAACCTACAATAAACAACAGATTTTTGGGTAAACTATCCCTTTAACTAGTGTTATACAGCTTTATTGTAGCGTGTTCCCCCACACAGTCAGGAATGCAACAAAGATGGCAACAACTTCAAAAGTGTAACCTCTTGGAAATATGTTAATTAAAGTATTCTTAAACACAAATGGGGTTTGCTTTAGGCTGTTTCTACACCATAATCTTGAGTGAACACATACAGTATTTGTATTATAACTTGGATTAAGTCATAGGACTTCACAGTGTCTTGTGAATGTTCATGCCATCGTTCAGGGTGACATGAATGCATTTGGTGAAAAGATGAGGTATTAGGGAAAATGATAAATGAGAGTGAATGGACACGAGGTTTTCAAGATCGCTTTCTGCCAGCGGCAGTAAGTGCTGAGAGTGACTTCCATGAGAGCGCGACTTAATTGCTCACTTTGCAGGAAAAAAGAGACTTTCAATTGAAAAATGGTCCATTTATACTTCCTCTTTACCCCAGGAAGTTATAATTCCCCTTTGTTAGACAGAAAGGCTCTTTAGCACATTTGAAAGCTTATCGTTCCGTCAATATTGTGTATTAGCACTGCATTAATGGCGCTTAATTGGTTATTACAACACAATATGAGAATTCATAACAAATGGGGTGATTTTGTGAATAGTCAGAGAAGGATCAAATAAAGAAATCTCCAAGTTATGAGAAAGAGGAAAGAGTTTAGTATTTTCATGTGTGACATTATAAGAGTGATGTCATAGTACAGTAATGGCTAAAAGTGAAAAATGCAAATCAAAAATATCTTTGAGGCATTATTATAAATATTCCAAAAAGTTTCAATTGGGGTCCAAAAGTCTGAGACCACAAGACAATGTTTGTGTTCTCAATTTCTTTTATTTTTTTTTAATAATAAGTATATAAAATCATAGTCAGCATGACTGTAATGGGATTAATGGAAAGGAGGAGGCGAGAACCGGCTTGAGAACATAAATAATAATTTAAAAATATACATAAACAAAATGATAAACACACAAAGGTGTTGGACAGCTATCAGTAAATCTCTCTCTCTGTCGCACTGCAGTCTTCGGTCGGCCTTCATCCCTCTCGAGGGCTAATTAGTCTGATTAGGGGCCGGGTGTGCGGATTCACGACCCGGCCCCGCCCTCCACCCTGCCACATTCCTCCCTCGTTCTCTCAGGCCGGGGAGCCCCCGTCATGACGTACACCCACCACTCCTTTCCCTGGGAGGGGCGTGCCTTCCGCCCAGTATGCCGGGAGATCATCCAGGTCTACCTGGATGAAGGAGTGGACAAGGGGAGGGAAACCAATAAAATAGCAATAATAAAATAATAAAGTAATAGCAATTGAAAAAAAAACGTACTCGCCGGTTCTCAGATACGCCATAGCTTGGTCCTCGGCCACTCCTCCACCCTCTAATGGACGACAGCCGCGCCTCCCCGGGAGGATCGGAGGCAGTCCTCCGGCCCCTGGTGGATGGAAGGGGTCTCACCGCCCCTGGCAGCAGTCCTCCCAGCTCTAGGCGGTCGGCGGTCTCAGACCCCACTGCATTTCAGCGGCTGGTAGGGGTCTGCTCCACCCCTGGCAGTGGCCCTGACCGCTCCAGGAGGTCGGTTAGGAGCCCCTCCTCCCCTCGCGGTCAGTGGCCGTACCTCCACTCTCAGGCATCCGGGCTCCTCCGGGTGGATGGTAGTGGCGAGGAATACTATGGCTCATTCCTCCTCTTTCCCGGGTTTTCGGCACCAGTGTAACGGAATTAATGGAAAAGAGGCGGCGAGAACCAGCTTGAGAATATAAATACAGTTGTAATAAGAAACTTAAACAAAACGACAAACAAAGGTGTCGGACAGTTGTCCGTAAATCTCTGTCTCTCTCTCTCTCTCTCTCTGTGAGAGAGACTGCAGTCTTCAGTCGGCCTTTATCCCTCTTGAGGGCTAATTAGCCTGATTACGGGACAGGTGTGCGGAATCACGACCCGGCCCCACCCTCCGCCCTGCCACAATGACAATTTCAGTGAACATTGAATTTAAAAACGGACAAATTTAAGAGCATCTTGAGTACTTTAATGGAAGCAACTTAGTGTTTGAATATTTAAATGAAAGAAATCGCAGATTATCAATGTGGTCTCAGATGATTGGACCCCACTTTATTTCTTTATTTATTCCTGTGGCTAAATGATGTGCATCTGAATGTTAACCCATTTTCCATCTAAAGCATAACATCAAGACTATCTGACACATTAATCCTATAGCAGCTTATGACAACTACATCTTTATGTTGAGCCACTAAAGCTCTACTGACGATAAACTCAGTTTTCATGCAAATGTGTTTTTAATGTTTAATTCTAATGAAGATGTGTTTAAATGTTGCTGTATCTTCTCTGCCAGTCCCTCCACCCACAACATGTGAAAACAGCAACATTTTTGGCAGACTTCAAGCCAGTTCTACACTGTAACATACTTTATTATTCATCTGGATTTCCATGCGATTTTACAGTCAGCATGGCAGAATTCGTCCCAGCTGGAATTGAGACTGCGTTGAATTTTTAAATACATTAGGAACAGACCACAGATGTGAATCATTGCATGTACATTGTCATCTTAAAGCATATGTTTCTGTATATGTCAAAAATCAAGCTTTGGGTCATTGTCATTTATGATACAGTACGAGAATGGAACTTTTGTGCCTATGTGAACAGAAATATTGTTAAATGAGGAAAAATAGGCCTTCAAAACTTTAATCTTGTTCAGAACATCTCTGGAAAAACCACTAAGCAGATGGTGCACCATTTTGTATATATAGATCTACGGTTGGGCTTTTCTCCTCAATCATCATAAAACCAAACACAGACAGCTTGAATTAGGAATTTCTTGTGATTCTGAATGTGACAAATAACTGCACAATATGATTGTCATTATGTCAAATGAACAGATTTTTATCAGCACAATCAGTGACATCTTATAGAACAACCACCATATTTGCATGCCGATTAGGGTGACCATACGTCCTCTTTTTCCCGGACACGTCCTCTTTTTCAGACCTTAAAAAAGCATCCGGCCGGGATTTATACTCGGCTTTAGTTGCATTATGATGTGCATCTGGTCTAATATTTAATTGTGTATGCATGCATATTTGCATTGCTTTAACCCCTCTTTGTAAATCCCACCTTCTCGCGCACCAATTGGTCAATTATAAGAGGCTTCCAGCAACTATTGGCCAAATTGCTGCCTGTCAATCTCTCCGCGAACACGCAAAGCGCTATTGTGTTCGGCATCAAACAGTTGCTTGACAGTAGCTGCAAATGACAGCTGAGTGGAAACAATGCCCAAAAGAAAGCGCAAATTTACAGAAGATTTGCACACAAAATGTCCATGCTTTTGTCCAGGTTGAGATCTGTGGGAAGCAGAATGTATGACATGTAAAGCTGGCACTTTTTGATACCAAGGACCCCCAAACACGATGATCCCCTTTGAAAGGGACCCCTTTTCAAAAATGTATAGCTTTATATTTTAGCTATATTCTACCCTTTTATACTGTGTGAGAAAAAAGTAAGTGTTATATTATAAAGACAATGAGTGATTTGAAAAATTAAATAACTGGCTGTTATTTTGTAATAAAGGAAATTAAGAAAAATGTAAATAAATTTTTTAAATATAATAAAAACAAAAATCTGGAAAATATTCATTTGTATTAAGTTGAGCGCATATCTTTATACCCACCGTTAGAGTAATAATAGATGTACAAACCTGAAGAAATGTGTTTTTAAGTGAATTTTTTATTTTTTTAATTTTCTGCGGACCCCTTATCACCTCCTGGCGGCCCCCGAGGGGTCCCCAGATCCAAGTTTGAAAACCCCTGCATTAAAACAAGTAATTTCCTGTATAAGGATCTTATATAAAGATATATAAAATCCTTATACAGGAAATAACTTGTTTTAATGTGCCATAAAGACATGTTTTAATGTTTGTGTATATATATATATATTTATATAATCCTTATACAGGAAATTACTTTGTTTTAATGTGCTGTTTACAGTGTTTTTTCTTAAATAAATTATCCCATTTTAATAGACCAGCATGAACAAAACATATTTAATAACACTTTACAATAAGGTTGTATTCATTAACATTAGTTATAAACATTAATTAACATAAACAAACAATGAAGAATACTTTTACAGCACTTATTATACTTGGTTAATGTTAATTTCAAATAATGCTGTCATTCGATACAGAAAGACCCCAAATAAAGAAACAATGTAGTCAATAATAACGAAAATAATTATAAATCTACAATAAATGTTATGAATCCAATTAGTCAAATACATTATATCATATACATATTTTGCATCAACCGAAAAGTAAAGCATTTACACACTACAAAAAAGCGGTTTTAAAAGAAAAAATATAATTTTCTACCACATCTGTGGAAGGCTGCGCTGCTTGCTTGTTGGTTTGACGAGGCGTGTTGGCAGTCCAGCTGGAGCGCTGACTGCCCCCTTCTGCATCAAGGTGGTACATCAAGCTTGAATTGCTCTGATGTTGGGGAAATTCCATCATTACGTCATTTACATGCGAGTTGGGGGCATTATTAATTGCGTTTATCTAATTAATCACACTAAATGAACATGTTTAATCGATAGCCCTAATTTCAACCTACAAAATAAATTTTTTAAACCTAAAGTTGTACACGTAACATCACTTAATACATTCAGAACTATCAATGAACAATTTTAGTTCATAAGTTACCATTCCCTAAAATTACTAAATGCTGGAAAAGATACTGTTTATGGCTAGTTTATGATACCAAATGCATTAACTAATGTTAACAAATAGAACCTCATTGTAAAGTGTTAAAATTTATTTCAAATAATGGCGCAAAATTTGACAAAAACACTATAAAAATAGCATACAATGGAAGTGTATAGTGCATAGATGCTACTAAGTACCTAAAAAAAAAAGTCAAACTTTGGCAAATCTAGTGATTATTTCACTCTCAAAGACCAGGTAGAATAATGAAAAAAAAAAAAAAAAACAGTTTGCCCTTACTTTTGGAAGTTATATCTCCAGCCAATCAGATTAAAGCTTCAATCAAAAGATGGAAATCACGTAAGAACAAAAGCCTGCAATTCTAGTGAAAGAATGTAGGTGTGTAATTGCTTGTTGCTGCTTTAAATGATTACAGAGCTCACTGAATGTCTTGAACTCTTGGCGGCGACCTAAACGTGCTCAGAAACGCAGCACACAATTTGATAAAGTGGAGGACTAAATGGCCTTTGGCAAGATGTTACCTGCCTGCATTTATTCAAAGAGAGCGTGTAGAAATGTTACGCTCCTGGAGGAACTAATGAGCATTCCATTTTCAGAAGCGTACTGGCTCAACTCCAAGAATGTAACAGGATTGCCTGATTTCATTTATTTCACCACGCGCCCTTCTATACGTATTTGTGAATCCGGCCACATTAATGTATTCTATGGGTCGATTTCCCAGAGACACGATTAGATCAGCCGGAACATGTTTCCACAGGAACAATATCAAGGATGACCTTAAAACGTCACTGTTGCAAACTTAATAAAATTCAGAATAATGGTTAATAATCATGGTAATATTTTCATCTTTACAATCTACGAGACTCTAATGAAAAATACCCTGTCAGCTCAGCTGCCCATTGACCCAAAGTGCCTCATCGCAGTTAGAGATTAATCACATGCCTGCCAATCAAGACTGCTGATGGGGCAAGAAGACTGTAGCGCATTGTTATTTTATGCAGACTTCCTCACATATTAATAACAGGAGACATTGTGACTGATTTATTCTAGTTTGAGTACAGAGCAGAATGCTTTTCATGTGCATTAGGAATGCACCCTGCATGATGTTCTACTGTATAAGAGCAGAGACTGACCCTTTAGAAGCATTTGTCCATAGCATTTCCTTACCTGTTCATCTGGACCTTACAAAGTGCAGCTTTGTATCAGCTCAGTGTGAATTAAGCGAATAGATTTTTTTTTAATCGTAGGGATTTTCTATTGGTTTAAGAAGTTCCACTGAGAGCTGAGCTCTTCGGTTTCGTATGACTTTAAATACAATGGCTAAAGACTGCAGAAACGAGGGGTAATGATTCTCCTGGGGATCGCAAAACACAAAACAGATCCAGCGCCGCCTAACTACCTTCATTACTGCCAACGAGCCAAAGCTGAAGTCGGAAAATATACAACAACTATTTTCAGCTTATATGGATTTGGAAATAATAGGACCATTTAAATAAACAGACTTGAGATTTCTTGATTGGATTCAGAGTGTGATAGCTTGTAGATCACTATGCACAGCGGTTGGGGGGCTTGTTTTAAAGAGACTGGATTTTCCTTAATCTTCCTGTCCTTCCTCTTCGATTTTCAGATTCTATTAGTTTAAATAATTACCATTCATGCAGTACTTTTGGTTTTTTAAGAGGGCATATATTGCTGTGTAAGGAAGCGTGACAGGCAGGGGCGTAGATTCCAGGGGGGATGGGGGGAGGTAACCCCCAATAATCAAAACAAGCAAGTATAACCTCCTCAGTATTTATACCATGATTAATGGAAACCTGTAAATTCTTCAAACTGTAACTCCTCCAATGTTCAAGACAAATCTACACCCTTGGTGACAGGACAATCCAAAATAATTAATTAGTGGTTTGCTTACAAATAACACTTTCTGTAAAACCAAACGTCATAGACACAAAATGTATTTGGACTCTGAAGTCAAACTTAAAAATGTATGAAGGACACTGCATTAAATTACAAAATATCAAAGCAAGTGCATTTATTAGAAAGAAAGACAACACAAGCACATTTTTCAATATGTTTGAACAGATCTTATTCAGAAAGGGCTCGTTTTTTACAAAAATACCAGAACTGAATGATTTTCATGACTTACAGTTTTGTAAACGGTTCTTGTACATGGATTTTTCCACCGATGCGGACAGAACACTGCACTAAAAAACACTTACTGTGTTTCCTGCACTACCATTCAGCGTGAACAATGTGTAATCTGATTCCTGAATGAATGATTCCTATGAGTCGATTCTTTTGAATCCACAGCGCGAAACATACAGAGTAACCAGTGTAGTTGATTCCAGAAAGAGTGACTCTATTGAGTCAGATCTTTTGAATCTACAGCGCAAAACATACAGTGTGATCAGCGTAGTCGATTCCCAAAAGAGTGACTCTAATGAGTCAGATCTTTTGAATCTACAGCGCGAAACATACAGTGTGATCAGTGTAGTCGATTCCCAAAAGAGTGACTCTTATGAGTCGGTTCTTTTGAATCTACAGCACAAAACATACAGAGTGACCAGTGTAGTCGATTCCCGAAAGAGTGACTAATGAGTCGGTTCTTTTGAATCCACAGCACGAAACATACAGAGTAACCAGTGAAGTCGATTCCCGAAAGAATGACTCTTTTGAGTCGGTTCTTTTGAATCTACTGCACGAAACATACAGAGTAACCAGTGTAGTCAATTCCCAAAAGAGTGACTCTAATGAGTCGGTTCTTTTGAATATACAGCGCAAAACATACAGAGTAACCAGTGTAGTTGATTCCAGAAAGAGTGACTCTAATGAGTCGGTTCTTTTGAATCTACAGCGCAAAACATACAGTGTGATCAGTGTAGTCGATTCCCAAAAGAGTGACTCTAATGAGTCAGATCTTTTGAATCTACAGCGTGAAACATACAGTGTGATCAGCGTAGTCGATTCCCAAAAGAGTGACTCTAATGAGTCAGATCTTTTGAATCTACAGCGTGAAACATACAGTGTGATCAGTGTAACCGATTCCCAAAAGAGTGACTAATGAGTCGGTTCTTTTGAATCTACAGCGCAAAACATACAGAGTAACCAGTGTAGTTGATTCCAGAAAGAGTAACTCTAATGAGTCGGTTCTTTTGAATCTACAGCGCAAAACATACAGTGTGATCAGTGTAGTCGTTTCCCAAAAGAGTGACTCTAATGAGTAGGTTCTTTTGAATCTACAGTGCAAGTGACCAGTGTAGTCGATTCCCGAAAGAGTGACTCTTATGAGAACTTAACCGCAAGTCACTGACTATAAATGAACCAAGAAATGTTTCTGAACCTAAAAGTGATTTTATTAGAGGTATTTAAAAAATTGATATACTAAAATATAATAAAAAAAAAACTCACCTATAGCAAGAATGTTTCTGTGAAAATATGAAATAATTTCATCGTTTGGTAAACAGCTGATATGAGAACTTTCTATTTACAAATATTTTCTTCTCAAAAGAAAGGTTACATTCCTTTAAATTCCCTTACAAATGTTTAGGTTTGTAATTATGAAACAACAGATATACAATTCAAAATGAATAGTTCATGTCGAAATAGTAAAATTGCTGAACTCCACCTGTGGTTACTCAGCTAGAACACCTGTGTGAGCATGAGGGGAAATTACTTCAAACATTCAATAAATGACCTTGAGACCAGCTGGTTATAAGTAACTGCAAAATATGGTGAAGAAAAGAGAAGTTATTTCTGAGAAAAGTTTGAGCAGCATTTGTTTGGTTGGATTTTTTTGTTTTCTTATGCAGTGACATTTAAACATTTATAAGTTTGATACTAAGTTTCTAAATGCTTAACGGTCACTGTAGATCAACATCTAATGCCTCCATTTATCAGCTTTCTCACAGTAAACTATTTTATTTAGTCTGCAATGTCTGACATTTAACAATAGAAATCAATAACAGCTCTTCATATCAACTGATCTAAGAACTAAGGGATCATGATATGGAGACAGTGAAATTGCATGGTGCAAATCATTATAATAGTAAATGCAAGTCTCAAACACAACACTCAGGATTTAAAAGTTATAAAGTTCAGTCCAAAGTTAGTTTGAGTTAAATAACAATCTAAAAAAAAAATCTAAAAAAAAGAAAATCTTGAGAACGAGTCTTAATCTTGTGCTGTCGGTACGTGTTTGTTCTCTATATGATATTTAGGATACAACAAATGCTATGCTAACGTGCTATGACGTTAAAGGAATAGTTTAACCCCAAAAAATTATTTTCTGTTCATTTACTCACCCACATGCCATCCCAGATGTGTATGACTTTATTTTATCTGCTGAACTCAAATGAAGATTTTTAGAAGAATATTTCAGCTCTGTAGGTCCATACAATGTAAGTGAATGGGTGCCGCATTTTTTTAAGCTCCGAAATCCACATAAAGGAAACATAAAAGTACTCCAGACAACTCTGGTGGTTAAATTCATATTTTCTAAAGTGATATGATAGGTGTGGGTGGGAAACAGTTCAATATTTATGTTTATTTTACTTTACTTTCTCCTTTTGTTTTTGGTGATTCACATTTTTCATGCATATCGCCCCCTAATGTGCAGGGAGGATAATTTATGCGCAAAAATAACTTAAATATTGAAGTCTCACCCACACCTGTCATATTGTGTCTGAACACATAGATTTAACCACTGCACTCGTATGGATTACTTTTTATGTTCCCTTTATGTGGATTTTGGAGCTGAAAATTTGGTACCCATTCACTTGCATTGTATGGATCTACTGAGCTGAAATATTCTTCTAAAAATATTCATTTGTGTTCTGCAGAAGAAAGAAAGTGATAAACATCTGGGATGCCTGGAAGGTGAGTTAATCATGAGAGAATTGTAATTTCTGGATGAACTATTCCTTTAACCTTAGAAAGACTTTAAGCAAGAGATTTTTATTTCAAACACTTTTGAAAATATGTCTTATTGAAATGTTTTTCCATCACCACAACACACTTCTATTAAAGACAATACATAATTTGAGATGTGCTCATATATATATATATATATATATATATATATATATATATATATATATATATTATTTAACAGAATTTTCATTTTGGGGTGAACTATCTCTTTAAAACTAGAGTGTAGTGTAGTGTAGTACAATATGAAAATTCAGCACAGACAACATGACCACCCAAACATTGATTTACATATTGAACCGGTAGCGGTATCTAACAGGTCCCTCAAGACTTGTCTACGTGCTCCAGATAATACGCCCCAATAGTGATTTCCTGGAAAACAGCACTCAGGTGCCTTATGATGTATTCAGTGGATTGCACATATTGGCTGTTCTGTCATGGTCTTGGGCATGTTTGCTGAACCAGACTTGAGGCAGCCGAAGACCAGATGCTGAGCAGCTGTGGGGCACTGCTATGCATGGCTTGCAAGAGGTGAGGAGAGTTACAGCCTCATTACCGAGTCCAATACTAACTGGGTCAGTGTGCAACCTAGCACCATGCGGTATGAGATTCCATATCACCTGCTAGTAGAGCAACGACAGGTGGGCCTGTGGGGTTTTGTCATGTACGAAATGTTGCTGGGTGTATAGGCATGTTAGAACAAGCATAGCATGGGATGCCATTGTGATTTTAAGCATCGACTGAGAGTGATGAGATGATAAATGTGATGTAATTGAGGGAGATTACCTGCTCTCATTGCCCGCGATAATGCTAAAGTATGCTGGATATATTTGCTGTTGTTTTGAGGTTGCTTTCACTGTTGAAAAAGGACAGCACAGACCCGCATGAATTTCTAATAGTAATGCACTTGATCTATTCGCCAATCATCAGTATAGGCTGATAGAAAGCAATTATCTGGACATCTGCAAATTCTTTAAAAGCAGATGATTATTGGGGCTGATAATAGAATATCTTACTAATTTAATGTGACTTAACAAGCTATTCAAAATTCGGATAATGTGAGTTAATAATGTGCTTTTTGTTTCAGTGATTTGTCTATAACTGAGACCAATAACCAAATTTTTGTTTATTAAAAACAAGGGAGCATAAAAAAGCAGAACCACCAAACTATCAGTATACATCAGTATAAACAGATGTTGTTCGAAATAATCGGTATCTGTACTGGCACCAGGGCTGGACTGGTAATCTGGCATACCGGGCATTTTCCTGGTGGGCCAACGCATTTTGAGGCCGATCAGGGGCGGAATGGCCATTGGAAGAACCGAGTGGGCCGGTGGGTCGGCCGCGAAACGTGCTCAATGGGCCGCGAAAGCTAAAATGAGCCATCAAGTTATGAAGAAAGGACCACAAAACACCGCCGCGATATGCAGAAAAGGACAGCAAACACCCGCGCAATCATTTTTGCTACTCACTCCTTCAAAACGTAAACAGGCATGCGAACAACTTGCGCACATTTGATAAGCTGTAAGAATGCCGGTAACGGTGTTACATGCAACTATCAGGCAAATATCAGTGACCATGTTTACATGCACTTAAGAAAACGGTTTGTAGGGGGACTGGGTAGCTCAGTGGCAAAGACGCTGGCTACCACCCCTGGTGTTTGCTTGTTCGAATCCCAGGGTGTGCTGAGTGACTCCAGCCAGGTCTCCTAAGCAACCAAATTGGCCCGGTTGCTAGGGAGGGTAGAGTCACATGGGGTAACCACCTTGTGGTCACTATAATGTGGTTAGTTCTCGGTGGGACACTTGGTAACTTGAGCGTGGATGCCGCGGTGGATGGCGTGAAGCCTGCACATGCACTATGTCTCCATGGCAATACGCTCAAAAAGCCACATAAGATGCGCGGGTTGATGTCTGAGACGCAGAGGCAGCTGGGATTTGTCCTCCGCTACCCAGATTGAGGCAAATCACTATGTGACCATGAGGATTTAAAAGCATATTGGGAATTGGGCATGCCAAATTGGGAGAAAAAGGGGAAAAAAATAAATACGTAAATAAAAAGAAAAATAAATAAAACAGTTTATTCCAGAGTTTTTGCAGAAAGCGGCGTTCTGAAACGTCATGTAAAAGGAGAACTGCGATTTCCTGGCGCCGTTTAAGGGATTAAGAGAAACAGTTTAACACACCAGGGTTTCTCCCGGAAAATGTGGCTTAAAGGGATAGTTTACCCAAAAATGAAAATTCTCTCATCATTTACTCACCCTCATGCCATCACAGATGTGTATGAGTTTCTTCTGCAGAACACAGAAGTTTTAGATTTTTAGAAGAATATTTCAACTATGTAGGTCTATACAATGCAAGTGAATGGGTGCCAACTTTTTGAAGCTCCAAAAAGTACATATAGCCATCATAAAGATAATCCATATGATTCCAGTGGTCTAATTAATGTCTTCTGAAACAAAATGCTAGGTGTGTGTAAGAAATAGATCAATATGTATAATTTTTTTTTACTAAAAATATTTGCTTCTGGCCAGTTTGAGGTTTGTACATTGACGAGGGTGACATACTAAGTGCAATAGCCTCCTCTGCATAGAAATCCATCCGTAGATCCGTTATTAGCAGCTGCGTCTATGGACTGCAATACTGTTTCCACACAAAAGCATCTAATGCAGCAGTCTGAGCAAGGAGCTCGTTCTGAGGCATCTACTCCTCTAAATCCCTTGCATTCAAACCGATTCAAACAGCTCTCCTTGTTGACCGTTCCAAGATGGCACTGCAGTTGGTGTATCCAAACCAGCCGAATGAGGAATCTATGTATGATTGTCTATGCTCTTCTGTTGTAAAACAACACTGGACTTTTATTTTTTTCCCCATATGTCACTGGAGTAAAGAGTATTCTGCTTATACTTTGCATGTAAACCGGAACGCTGCTTTCTGGCAATAATACACTTTCTCGCAATAAGCCGCTTTATGGTGTCAATGTAAACATACTGTAGTTGACTATGAGTGCTGAACTTTTTATGACTTTACCGCACTATAGGAAAGTTATCTAATGCATTTACATGACCACACAAGTTGTTGGCTCATTATGCATAATCAGTGTAAGACTGTGTATGTAAATGCTCTCAAGATAACATAAAAAACGAATTAAAGATGTTTTTTAAAAGAGAATTTGAAAAGAGAATAAGCAACAAGAAACAACCAACACTGGAATGATCTGCAAGTATAATTATGCATGCAACAACCACAAAAACCCTAGTGTGGAAAATTTGAAGCAAAATGAATCAATGTAGTTGTATGAGATCACCAAAGACCTTCCCAGCATGCAACCAGGTTATGAGTCCACTGGGCCTTTATAATACAAATGCATATCTTTGAGGCTGCATATATATCCAGCAGTGTCTCTGAGAGTTATAATCCCCTTTAGTATGCTCTCATATTATCCTGAAATGAGTGAGCGTGCATGCGGGTGTGACTGTGTATTTGTGTGCGTGTATGGCAGGGTAACAATCCACACAGCTAGATTATTTGCATATGCCTTTGAATTAAACAGCCATCCTGCTCGGTATAGCGCTTAATCGACCGTTTAGTCAATTCATATCGTACAGCTGTGGAGGCTGTTATGCGCATCTCAGTCCCACACATGTGTACAAAAAATTTGAGATTTTAAGCAAAACAGAACAGGCATAACACCCATTTAGCTGTGTTCAACACAAATCGTCTACTTGCTCTGTGTGGCATCTGCAACATCATTGAAAATATATTCAAGGGAGACGAGAGGAAAATGGGTATAAAATCCATTTATATGTGTTTGTTTGAGCGCAGAAGATCCGATCAGTGGGTTGGTTCCATGCCGATTGCTGAAAAATCTCTTGAGGAATTGTTGGAAATTGAGGAGGGAGTGAAATAAGCGTGTTGCTCACTAGGGAATTCAAAGGCGAAACTCCCTACTTGACACATCCACGTGAGCTTATTGTTTTTTGTTTTTTTGCATAAATGATTTTGTTAATCCATTCAATCCCACCTTGTGGTGGGAACTTTGCTTTACATTTCACAATTTATTACTCCTAAGAATTAAATCAACATCAACTCCTATCATATGCCATCATATATATACCAACTGTAAGACTTTAATGCATTTACATTTAGTTATTTAGCAAATGGTTTTATCCAAAGCGACTAACAAATGAGTAACATAGCAAGCAATTTGTAATACAAAGTCCAACAATATCTACAGTGTTGTACTGCCAAGCTTTCAAGGTGGATGGAGAAGTATACTGTAGGTGTTAAAGCAGAACTGACAGAAAGAGACATAAGTTTGTGTGTGTGAACAGTAAGTGCAAGCTAAGTTCAATAGTACAGTAAGTGGAATTATTGTGGATTGGTTAAGTGCTCTTGGAACAGATGTGTTTTCAGCTGGTTCTTGAATGTTGAGATGGTATCAGCAGACCGTGTGGATGTTGGAAGCTCATTCCACCACAGTGGAACAGAGAAAGTAAAAGATTGTGAAATAGACTTTGAGCCTCTTTGTGATGGGACCACCAGACACCGCTCGTTAATACGGTTCGCCAGGCGCCCGCCCGGGTTCTGCAGAAGGACGCGATAGAGCCTGTACCTCCAACCGAGAAGAAAGGGTTCAACAGCCCCTACATTATCATGCCAAAAAAAGGCTGTGGGTTGCGGCCAATCTTGGACCTGCGAGTACACAGACTCCCGTTCAACATGCTGACTCAGAAATGCATTTTGGCATGCGTCCGGCATCAAGATTGGTTTGTGGCGGTAGACCTGAAGGACGCGTACTTCCACGTCTCGGTTTTACCTCGGCACAGGGCCTTTCTGCGGTTCGGTTTTGAGGGCTGGGCATACCAGTACAAGGTCCTCCCATTCGGTCTGTCCCTGTTGCCTCACGTCTTCACGAAAGTCACAGATCCAGCCCTTGCTCCGTTAAGGGAAGTGGGCATACACATCCTCAATTATCTCAATGACTGGCTGATTCTAGCTCACTCTCGAGACTTGTTGTGTGCACACAGGTACCTGGTGCTCGGGCACCTCAGCCAGTTGGGGCTTCGGGTCAACTGGAAAAAGAGCAAGCTCTCCCCTGTTCAGAGCATCTCTTTTCTCGGAATGGAGTTAGACTTAGTCTCTATGATTGTGCGCCTCATGAGCGAGCGCACGCAGTCGGTGATGAACTGCCTGAAGTCATTCAGGTGGAGAACGACGGTCCCACTGAAAGAATTTCAGAGGCTCCTGTGGCATTTGGTGTTCTTGGCGGTGGTCACACCTCTCAGGTTGATGCATACGAGACTGCTCCAGCACTGGCTTCAGTCTCGAATCCCGAGATGGCCATGGCACTGTGGCACACATCGCGTGGTCATCTGCCGCCTTGGACAGACCATGCATTTCTGTGGTCAAGGGTCCCTTTAGTGCATGTGTCCAGGCGCGTTGATGTTACGACAGACGCCTCAAAGCGAGTCTGGGGCAAGGCGGCTTACACACACGTTGTATATCGCAAATCGCCCGCCGTCTCCTCCTCTGAGGATCTTCCACTCTGAATGAGTGGTTGCGAGCCAGCTCCTTTTATACCCGTATGTCCGGGGGAGTGGCATGCAAATTCAAGCAACCCCTAGTGTCACAACATTGACACAACATCTCATTCCCTCCATCAGGGAATGGAGGTTACGACAGAAACCAAGACGATTTTTCCTCAAATGTGTTCTGGAGAAGAAAGAAAGTAATACACACCTGGGATATCATGAGTGTGAGTAAATAATCAGAGAATGTTCATTTTTGGGTGAACTATCCCTTTAATTTCTGACCCTGATGTGACCTAGCAATGCAATGAACCTTTACAGCATTTATCAATCTTAGTTCATGTTAATTTCTACATATTCCAATACATTTTAACATTAGTTTGCTAATATATATGTGTCAACTTCTTATTAGGATGTACTGTAGATGCGATATAACTGTTTTGGTAAGAACTCGTTAATGATTGACCATCTGACTAATCTGGCCAAGACAGGCGGGAGACTGATTTTGTCCAAATCACGTTACTAAAGAGAACACATTTGTTAAAGTGCAGTTTCTCAAGCCAGGCTGACATTTCAAACTGATGAGGACCATAAACACCCAGTGGGAGGTTTGGCAGTCTCCCATCATATCTGTGCTGCTCTTTCCTGTCTCCACATGTCCCCAAAACCAGAAGCCAAACCCGGAGGACACGTCTACAAGGAGCAGCCCATCTTTTTGGTCAGATACAACTCAGCTGGCACTGCAGGGAGCTAAGAAAGAGAAATAAAGACTGTCCCTTTTAGGGCAGTATTTCAGCTAGGCATTTAAGAACAGCAGGCCAAATCGTCCCACACTATAGACTCAGAAGTATAGCGCCTTGGATGAGAAATCTCAAGAGTTTATGGATACGAATAGAGAGAATAATTTATTTCATATTTAGGTACAAAAAAACAACAACAACACACATACACACACCAGCTTAAACCAGCCTTGAATGTTGTATCTGATGTTTTTAGAGAGATTTGGGGCACTTGTCAGATGAATTCAATCTTGACCAAGCTGGGGGAGCAGCAAGACTAGCTTAGCTTATTGGGATCTCGTCTAGGCCAAAATGGTCAGGAACAGCCTTGATTGTTAATAACTGGTTAACCCTGGATGCACTGAGTAAGCTAGAAGACTAGCAAATATGGTTTAATGCTTATAGCATAGTGCATACTTTGTTATTTACAACTTTGCTCAGAATGTAATACTGGATACACACATATGCAAATATGAAAAATGTACAGTGGCGTTAAAATTGTATCTCCCAAAAAAAAAATACAAAAAAATAAAAATGGGATTATTTCATTATTATATGATCAACTCCCACTGATCATAAATAAAGCTCTTCAAACATGACTGGCTTTTATTTACAGATAGATTCAAATATTTAATGTGCATAGGGATTAAAACTTTGACTGGCGAAGGGTGAACACAAACATCTACCCACACACCTTCTGAAATGTATTGATGTCTTCTCCCTCTATTTAATAGAGTCTGATATGGAAAAAAGCGCAATGAGGGTCAGCATCACATTTCATAATGCTTCATGGCTCCAGCTTTTGCAAAAACACCACTGCTGCAGACATGCTTATGACTGCAATTCTTATACATTTAGCCCCTAACAATATTCTACAAAATGTCTCCTAGCCGTTCATAAGCATACTACACAGAGACCAAAAATAGGTCTTGCTGCTTCATTCTGTGGTTTATGAGATTGGTTGCAAAAACATGACATTTCACTGTTATACCTGATACTGAATGCACACTCCCAAACATCTAGTTTAAGAGTGTGTAAATTAGTCCAGGCTCATTTTGACTGGTTCTGGCAAGGAGCTACAAATGAGCTTGAAATAAACACTGTGGCCAAATTTGGGCTTGGAGAGCACACTAATCACGTTGATAAAGAGCTTCCATAAGAACTCAGTGATTCAGTGTTTACATCCTTAAGCAAATGACACACTGCAACAACACTTCTCATTTTGAGCATCTGCACTTGAACTTTTAAAGAAACTGCATCACATGAAAACTAGAAAAGAATTGCGATTACTAAACAGTACATCACAATACTGGATTGATTTTCAAATGTCATTTTTCACATTGGGAGATTGAGCAACATGCAAAGCAAGTATGCGAGAAGAAAAATTGACTACAAGATTAGGTTGATGAACACTCTGGGACCTACACTAAACAGTCAAGCACATTTTGTGTGTGGTATTTAATCGCAAAAACCTTTTTGTATTCACTGATCACCTGCAATCTATTTAAACATGCGGTTGTTACTTTGGTCTGTCACATCCCCACAATATAGCACTCAGAATCGACCCGCAATATTGGACATTTTGGCGTGACAATTTGCACTCAGTGCAGTATTTGCTGACTTGTTTGCGTCGTTGACTAATCTGCATAACTTCTATAGTGAATGCACAATTTACCCTTAGTGAATTCTCCCTCCAACTTTGTGTAATAATGAGCAGCTAAAACCAAGGGATGCACAATTCCGTCATGTCAATTTTACTAAAATTAATTTGTAAATGCTAAATGCTAATTCTTATAATAAGTAATTCATGAGTATTAGATTGCATGATATCATACTGCAACACAATAAACACAAAGAAAATGTCCTAATAAAAACGGCAAGCTGTAAAAACAAATTAACAACTATGTTAATGCAAACGGGTCTAGGACAAACCCTCTATGGACAGGTTGGAGAAAGATCGCCATTGGGTAGAACATTTCAGTTTTTACTCGCCAGACTTTTGACGACATGTAAGCGTATGCGTCTGAAAACTGAAAAAGATCTTAAACAAACTGAGCAGGGGGCATATTCACATATATAGAGTATTCATATACAGTATATAACTTCACACAATATAGTATGCAGGATTGTACATTTAATATTATATTTCGTTTTTCATAATTTCAACCACATTTTAACTTCTTAAAAAATGTACAAATTTCACATTCTATCAGTTCATGTTTTTTTTTTTTTTATACTGACACAAGCCTCTATTTCAAACATAAAATAGTCAGATTCACAAGGTTGGAACATAATAACACGCATAATTACACTTATAACAATTATTTAATAATCATATGTTAAAAAATGACAATTTAATTGCTACTATATCAAAACTACTGTGCAAAAAAATTAAAATTGAAATAAAATTTTTATAAAATTCGAAACCCTTTTATTGATGCAGTATACGCCTATTATTTTAATTCTTTAATATTTACAGTGTTTTCTGAAGTTAAAATATTTCATCATGTATGATTGTGTCTTTAAATATTTATGTATTTACACATTCATTACACTTACGACATTAATACATTTTGTTACATGTTTGTTAATATGCACTTGTGCGATTTACAGTGAGTTTACATACAGTATAAACAACAAGAGCTAAAATGGTACTGTCTCTTTAAGAGATCCTGCTGATCATCCAACAAAGGTTATGGTTGAATGAGCGCATCATATTTTAACAAGAGAGAAGTTGCAGTTGTTTTTACTCTATCCGTGCCATTTGTTATTAGAATAATGTTTATTTTTACCTTTTTCATCACCAACTGACTGTAAATAACAGAAGACATGAACAGAGACATGAAAAGAAAATGGGGTGCATGAATCTCACCTTTGGACACAAAATACACAGAAATAGCCATAAGGAAACTTTTACTTGCATAGGATTGTCTTGCTTGTACAAGTTCTCAAATTAAAATTTACAAGCACTTGAGTTTTGCAACAGGCATTCAACAGGGCAGGCGCGGCCAAATAAGGTCAATTTCCTTTAGAATGCGCGCGCTCATGAGACACAACACGCTGTAGAAGAAAAGGCTAAATCCAGCTTGTGAAGCACTTTGCCAGTACAAAACTCAGTCGCTGCCAAGTTAAATCTTAATATTTATACAGTACGTCAGGGGTAATAACAGACATTTTCAGTCGCATAGTGCAACATTTTGTCGCATATGCAAGTGATTTTCTCGCAGAGTACTGTCTTCGATACATTAACGAGGAAAGTGTAATGAGTTAAAAGCATCTCAAAGTCAAAACCCGTGTGATTTTTAATCAATACCAGGCATTGCTAAGATGAGAATGAATGCATTCAGAATGCCAATCTTAACTGTTCGGTATCATTAGTGGATTATTCTGTTGTCATTTCCTCTTCCTTTCATTGGCCTTGTTTCCAGGGTGAGGCTAGTTTCAGATACTAAGTACACAGAGCGTACATTCTGTGAGATAATGAGCATGCACCAAACATTCTGCCAGAAGCACAATCGCAAGCTCGAATCACAAAGCTCGATGTGTTTGTTTTACCTGTGCAGCACAGGATCAAAAAGATTGAAGACAACGTTCATGTACGATACGACCAGTGCCATCGGCTCAAAAACTCCATCTTATGTTTCCTAACGTGATCAATTTCCAATATTGTGTGGTGCAGAGCGTTTTCAAAATGCTCAGTTTTCGGTGGAAGGTATATTTCAGTTCTAATCAGTGTTGGGGAGTAGCTAACTACATGTAGCGATGCTGCTAACTTAACTACATTTTTCAGTAGCTTGACATTAGCTCAGCTGCTTTTAAAACAGCGTAGCTTTTCCAGTAGCTTTTCCTTTTTCCAGCAAGTAGGAAGGCTATTAGTTATAATCTGACCAACATGATGTAGCGTGTTGGTCAGATTATAACTAATAGCCTTGTACATGTTGGTCAGATTATAACTAATAGCCTTCCTTATTGCGTAGAAGCCAAACCTTTTACTCTATTGCTGCTCACTTGGATAAGAAGAGATTGTCTGATGGATTGATGGCTTCATGTAAAGCGAGCAAGCACAGTTTGTTTACCTTTACAAGACCTGCAGGGGCAGGTCAATCTGAAAATGATAAAAGAACACCATTTTATTTTTCTATGTAACAAAGAATGTTTCAGACACTTTGTTCTTAATAGATCACACAACAGCATATTTACATTTTAATATTTAAATAAACATTTTCAAAAAGTTATTACTGCCTTTTGAGGGATTTTTATTCTGTTCTAAATATGTTTATTTCGCTTCTCATCATCTTTGCGTCATTGGAAGCAGTGAGTGAATTATTATTATTATTATAAATATACAGTATATATATTTTTATAATAATTAGTATCATGCAGAACTGTTTGATTGGTGGTGCCGGGGTCAGTGGTGGCTCAGTGGTTGAGGCTCAGGGTTACTGACCAGAAGGTCAGAGGTTCAAGCCCCAGCACCACCAAGATGCCACTGTTGTGTCCTTGAGCAAGGCACTTAACTCCAGGTTGCTCCGGGGAGATTGTCCCTGTAATAACTGCACTGTAAGTCGCTTTGGATAAAAGCGTCTGCCAAATGCATAAATGTAAATGTAAATTTCTCCATATTTTAGCATATAATTAACTATTAATTGCATGTGAAATAAATCAAATGATTGGTAAAAGAAATCATTTATGGCATCTATTATGGATGACCACACGTCCACATTTTTTGGACCTGAACAAAGCGAACAAATATTTCTAGAGCAACCTCTGTATGGCAAAAAAGTCAGAAAATAAAATGAGCATGAACCCAGGTGAGGGGAGAAACAAGCCCTGAATCTTTATTCACATATTATCCACGCTAAATATTATGTGACAAGAACAAAAAATGCCAGCCCAAGATCTTTAGGGAAGTAGGCTACACCTGGCCACAGCAGGTCTGAAAAGTGTGAAGTATAGTATAAAAAAGATTTTTTAATGGCGTCTGATCTTTTTTGTTTTTATTTTATACTGTTGCATTTTATTTTATGGCCATTATTAACTGTATTAATGTTACTGTTCATTAAATGTATTAAATACATTTAATATATTTAATTAAACCCATTAAATGTATAATTAGCACATTAATGAATGCCATTAGTGTAAATGCTGTTATTAATATTATTGGTTTGATAGTAACATTAAAATGAAATATTGCCTCATTAAGTAGATTCAAAGTAGCTAGCTACTTTTTGATAGTAGCCGGTAGTGTAGCAAACTACTTTTTCAAAGCAGTAGATTGACTGTAGCTTAACTACTTCAAATTATGAGTAGCTTGTAGCTTGCCAAACTACAGTTTCAAAGTAGCTTCCCCAACACTGATTATAATGTCCCATTTGCTTACATATGAAAGAAATTGTCTCCCAGCTAATGCTGGTAACTATACAGGGGCCCTTCTATATAAGTACATTATGAAAATATTAGTTTTTCATCATTTTAGATTTTAGAAATGTACAAATCCATGTATTCCATCAATAAATATGATATTATATAGCATTTATTATGTTATATGTACATTTTTTAATGCATAATTTATACTATTTACAAATATTTACATTGATTTGTAATGCATGCTAAATATTAGTACTATGTCTTTAAGAAAACTGGCAGTTCTGCAAACGAGTGTCTGTAAACGTGTGCATCTTAACAAGAGTGTGCTATTCGTGGCACATTATATTCCATTAATTAGAATGAAATGTGGATGTTTTTGATCAACAGTTGATGGTAAAGAACAATAATAATGTTAAAAGATACATTATTCAGCTTTTGGACACACATTACACGGAACAAGTCAAATTAAACTTTTAATCTTAATGAGTGAAAGGATTTCGCTGCTGAACTTCTTCCCCACTATACTACTCAATCACTGGTCAGTGAAATCTAAACATTTACCAGACATTGGCTCATCATAGACAATTTTAGTGGCAAAGTGTGAAATTTGGTCTGATATGTTAGTGATTTCCTTGCAATGTAGAAAGAAGCACATGTAGAAAATATCGATCTTGGGATTCAAGAATCGATATCGAGATTGTTTAATTGAAGATCCCGATGCATACGACTGTCAATATTTTTACCCAGTCCAACTTCTAGTGAACATGAGAGGTGTGGACATGGCAAAATCAATGCATTTTTCACTCTAAAATATTTGTAGTAACATGCTACTCATATTCCTCTCATGCAGTTTCAGAGATTGTTCAGTAATTTCAGATGTTCAGAGGGAGAAACAGTCACTGACCTACAGTACTGTATTTTCATTTCGTGCAGTCAGAAGACATGCTTAGCATTGGCATAACTATGAACTAGACGTTTATGTTTGAATTATGTTCCAGTGGCTTGAATGATGTTCCTTTACCATTAAACTGGTAACGTTTAATGCTAGCAACGCCAAGGTCAATAGTTCGATTCCCATGAAATGCACGTTTTCCTACATCCACACCTGTTAATATATATTCTACAGATAATGTACCTAAAGGTACATTACAGTTGTCAGTTGTAGCAAGTGGGTCATCTCCAGAACCCATTTATGGATCCTGAAGTAAATTTGGTATTGTAAAGGCATGTAACATCCATGCACTACAAACCAATCAATACAAAGTACAAGTAACTGACTACTCAAATTCACATCTTAATAAAGAAAAATATAGAAATTAAGTAGTCATTAACGTTACAAACACTCACGCACACAGTGGAAGCTCAGCTTGGGCCAGTGGTAGCTCAGCGGTTAAGGCTCTGGGTTACTGACCGAAAGGTCGGGGGTTCAAGCCCCAACACCGTCAAGATACCCTTGACCCTATCTGCTCCAGGGGCGCTGTTTCATGGCTGACCCTGCGCTCTGACCCCAGCTTAGTTGGGATATGCGAAAACAACTGCGTTTCATTGGCTCTGTACCTGTACTCTGCACAATGACAATAAAGTTGAATCTTAATCTTAAGATCACTGAATAATCATGACATAATGGTGTAAACTAAAAATTGTACCATTTTCCTTTCAATTGCTAGTCATTTTAAATGAGGTAGGTCTACCTGAGGTTTTCTGGCTAAAACAATGTAAATTCAATCCATATAATGTAATTGCAAACCTATTTTTTCATAACTAAGACATTGGTTGTTTTAATGAAACCAATAAAATTGTTACATTTATCAAACCATGGAAGAGAGTCATTTTTCACAGTTTTCCCCACTCTTGTGGTACCTGTGACTACTACGACTTTCCTGCAAACATTGTTAAAATATGTTTCTCTTAATTTTAAAGATAGCTGGCTTCTCTTCAGAAAGTGTGGCTACTGATAATTAGCATTAGCTTTGCAGCTCTGCAAATGTCACACTTAATTAACAAAAATAAACCTCATGATAAATATTATGAGTTATAAAATGCCATGAGACATAGAAAGTATCATACTTGTGGAGTATGGTCTGCTGCCATGCTGAAATTGTCCCTCTCTGTGCGTTAATGCAGGCACATTGCACAAAACATCACAAATGTATGCTTCTCTTTGTCAGATCAGCATGCTGTGTTATGATTGGTGGATTAAAAAAGCTCAATGTATTTGGCTAAAGAGGACACGCTAAAAACGCTATTGGTGAATCGCAACATAGCAGGAAGGACTCAAAATTAGTGCGGATTTGCTAATGCAGATTCAACAATCCATGAATAAAATGTAACAACATTCAACATTCAATTTTTGATGCTAATTAATTCAAGAACTTGATAGATACATATTTGTGAAAACATGTTTAATTTATTAAAGTGAGATGGATTTGTGTGAGCAATAGGGGAAATATCAGTGCTCTCAGATTTTGAGAATGCGATTTGTGCTGTGCATTTATGAATTGTATTTTGTATATATATATTTTTTTAGATTATTCTAGGTCCATACAATTAAAGACAAACCACAGACACATTCTCAACCTCATATCACCACAAAACAGTTGTAAAAATGATATTTCAGTTGCATTCCCCAATAACTCCCTAACAACAATGTGCAGAGGCTTTGACCGTGAAGAATCAGAATGTATATTCATTATGGAAAGACATTTCCTGTCAAGGTGTCCGGACAGACGAAATGTGTCACTCTTTTATGAGGTGAAGCAAAATAAAAAAAGGAAGCTCTCGTGATGCCCTGCTGGGGTCTAAACTCTTTTTAATTAGCTCAATACATTGCTTCATCCAGCATTTTCTCCCTGTCTTAGCAACCAAAAGGTGATATAATCAGTCATCCTATTCTTCCCCTCAGCCCATTACATCTGCACACATGTTCATAGGGGGAAGCATTTTCTTCATTAATCTAATTCTCTTTTCATGGTTGTCTTTCTTGTTTCCTTTTTTTTCTAACCGAGCCTGCCAATAAGAACAGAACAGCACTCAGTTAAAGTTCAAAGAAGATCTATTAATAAATTGTATGAATAATTTTTTGAAACTAATTACTTACTGTATAAGGTAACCTTGAAAGTTTGTTTAAAGGTAGCAACCGCAGGTCTCTAAAAAGTAATTAGTTGGAAAAAAAAAAATGGTTGCATCAAAAACTTTCTAGTTGGCTTAAAAAAATGTGTAAAGTTAAATATTGGATTTGCGTGCTCTCAAAGAGAAACATATATTTGCATTTCTGCATGTTTGATATTTTGACATACAGTATAAGAGATCATTGCAAAAAAAAAAAAAACATACTGTAAGTTTTAGAACTGAAAACTTCCTCCTTGCTGCAAAAAGAGCATTTCTTGAAACCAAGCCTCCAAAACAACTCGTTCACTACTTCCTTCACATTGTGATGTCACACTGTGATAGACATTTGCATCTGACCGCATCCTCAAAAACACATAAACGCAATTACCTTATCACTTCAGTAGTCCCACCCAGAAGTAATGAGCAGTGAGATGGCAAGTAGAGAGCATGTCAGTCAATAGCAGAGAGCCAATCAGAACAGTGGGTGAATAGTGTCAAGCAAGGGTGTAGAAGGGTGTAGATTTGGCTTGAACATTGGGGGGTTACAGTGTGAAGAACTGACAAGTTTCCATTGATCGTGGTATAAATGTTGGGGGGTGGGGGTTGCACAAAAACCAAGCATTTCTGACTGAGGGTCAGAATGAGGGTTGACAATAATCATGTTTTACAGATACGTACACGGCTGTTTTATTTTTTGGTGCCAAAAAACTTTTTTTATATTATAAGTGAACCTCAAGGGAAATATTTATCAAATTAAAAAAGGCATGACATGACCCCTTTAAAAGTATCCTCTCTTGAGCGCCACACTCTCATTAAAGGCACAGTCCACCCAAAAATGAAAATTATCTGATTATTTACTCACCATCATGATATTCCAGATGTTTATGACTTACTTTCTTCACCAGAACACATTTGAAGAAACATAGAAAAATATCTTAGCTCAGAAGGTCCTTAAAATGCAAGTAAATGGAGATTTCTCATTAAAAGCTCCAAAACTCACAGACAGTCAACATAAACATCATCAATACGCCACCAGCTGTTAATGTCTTCTAAAGTAACATGATTGCTTTTGATCAATTAAAAAGATACGTATTTAAGTACATTTTAAGGACCTACTGATCTAAGATTCCTGGTAACACTATTTTGATGATATCCCATGTAGATATTTAACTGACTATAAGTGACTTATCAACTGGCTTGCTATAGCTAGTAAATAGTCTTTCAACAAACATTCAGTAGACTATCAATAGCCTGTATAACAGCAGCAAAATAACAGCTTGCTATAGCTAGTAAACAGTGTTTCAACAAACATTCAGTAGACTTTCAGTAGCCTGTATATAGATCTCTATTAATGACCTACTTGCATTATAGTTGAGAAAATCAGTTCATTAAAAGTTCATTAATAAAGATCTATAAACAGGCTACTGAAAGTCTACTGAATGTTTCTTGAAACACTGTTTACTAGCTATAGGATGTCAGTCGATAAATCACTTATAGTCCGTTAAATAGTCACTAATTGTCTGTTAAATATCTACTTGGGACCATCAAAATAAAGTGTTAGATTTCTTTCTATTTTTTTCAAATGTGTTCTGGTGAAGAAAGGAAGTCATACACACCTGGGATATCATAAGGGTGAGTAAATAATGAGATGATTTTCATTTTTGGGGGGACATTGATTTTAATGAGTGGGTGGAGAGGATAGTTTAAAGGGGCATTGGCACTGTGATTGAGTTAGAAGTCTCATTTTGGTCTGAAGTCTTTCATCTTATTTTATTATTTATTTTTTTGCCCCAGCTGAATATGTCCAATTCTTTCAAACCAGCATAAGCTGTGAAGGAGAGATTAAGAATTGTATCGCAATATCCTTGTGAGAAATACTCTTTCCTCTTATCAGGTGCACTTGAAAGTGTTAAAAATGTCATATTCACCTTCCCAGAAAATAACTGTGCCATCCGGCACAGCAAGGACAAGGAGGCAATCCACCTTTTCCCTCAGATACTCCTGTATGATTTCAACCTGACATCTTAAAAGCAAAGGGGGAAAAAGATGCAAAGTGTTTCTCGATCAAAATCTCCTTTGTACCAGCATGAAAGAAGCTGTGAAGGAACGAAAAGTTTGAGTTGAGTCTTTTATGCAATTGTACATTTCCAGCACATAGTTTCCTTTCTGAAAGTGAGGTGAACTGAAGCGTCCAGCTGTGAACAGACATCATTAATCGTGAACAGTTACGTTTTCTATTAGAAAAGATTCTGAAAACTAATGTGGGGAGGGGAGGCCACACAATTTAGATTACTCTTTTTAAAGGTTTTAAATCTTTTCTCCTAGTTCTTTTGTGGCAGAAAGATGTAAACATGTTGTTGCATAGCTTGTAGAATATAAATGTTGATCTCAGTGAGGTGGCAAGAAGGAAAGTTGACTCCATAACAGTCACTTTTACCATTACTCTCAATTAAAATGTGTGTTTGACATGCTCAGAATCATTCAAAACTCTAGCAGACTTGAGAAAAGTCATGTAGCTCACACAACCCCTTAAAGAGACATGTCACTGAAAGATGAAAATTCTATCATCATTTATTAACCCTCTTACAGTATATTTAAAAACCTGTGTAACATTTCACAAATGGAGAAATGGTAAAGAATGTACCGAACGATGAAAATTGGGGTGTCTGGGTAGTTCAGAGAGTATTGATGCTGACTACCACCCCTGGAGTCACAAGTTTGAATCCAGGGTGTGCCGAGTGACTCCAGCCAGGTCTCCTAAGCAACCAAATTGGCCCAGTTTCTAGGGAGGGTAGAGTCACATGGGGCACGGGAACCATTTTTTTCCCTTAAGAACAGATAAAACTGTCCCCAAATGCTTTCCTTTGGTCAATACAACCATGTGCAATATTCCATCCATTCATTCCTACTTATATCCATATTTCATTTATATTGTTTAACATATCCTACCTCTTCTTCAATACATTACATCACCTGCACATAACTGTAAATTTGTATATAAAATATTCTAACAACATTATTGTGCTACTGTATATGTATCTTTTTTAATCTGTTTTATCTTATTTTTCTATTATTTTTCTTTTATGTCACTATATGTATATATGTTTGTATGTATGTATATATGTTGCATTCTCTTGCACTGGAAGCTTCTGTAACCATGACAAATTCCATGTGTGTATAAGCATACTTGGCAATAAAGCTCGTTCTTATTCTGAAACATGGTTTTCATTTGCAGCACAATATTTTAAGTGCTATTGAAGCCTGGCTTTCGGGCCAATTATCTGCCCTGCTCGAACTTACTGTATCTCTGGAGGGCTCGTAAGTCAACTGGACATCCCTCGATATTGCGGCGCAGACTACAAAACTGATACGACTCATTTATATTTTAGTGAGAATCTTCTAGTTTAAAGCGCTTTAGGAAGTCAAACCTCTCAAACAGTGGACAGCCCAGATGTGATAAACAGCACTGTGGAAAAGAGCAACATGTGCTATGCAGCAAATAAAGGTTTTTTCAAATAACAAATCATGAAAGTTGTATCACGATTTTACAATAGTACAAGTTTCATAAAAAAAAGAGTTTCATATCAAATAATCTAGAAGACTTCAGTTCTATCACAAATGTTTTAGTTGTAGTTAAAGTTTCTATACATGCTTATGCTATACATTTTTCATAACAAATAATATACTGTATATATTGTATTATTGTTATTATTATTTTATCAACATTGACCTAATCACAGTAATGAGGAGTCTTCAATGGTCTTTCCTTTGCTTTTATGGCATTGCACTGTAAATAAAGGGGCAAGTATATAAAGGGCATGCAAGACCTACATTTACATTTATGCATTTATGCATTTGGCAGACGCTTTTATCCAAAGCGACTTACAGAGCCCTTATGGGACAATCCCCCTGTAGCAACTTGGAGTTAAGTGCCTTGCTCAAGGACACAATGGTGGTGGCTGTGGGGATCGAACCAACAACTTTCTGCTTAACAGTTCAGTGCTTTAGCCCACTACGCCGCCATCACCAAACATGCCCTTACCCTTGAAAATCATTAACAAAACTATGCAAGATAAAAGCAAATCTGGTTACATACAGTTTATGTTTTTTACTTGGGTCACCACTTGATGTCCAATGTGAAATCCGGGTCCCGAAGCAAAACCATTTGAGAACCTCTGCACTAGATAATAAATGTATGTAGTCCTCTGTTTAACCACAACGCGATTTATGATGTTACTAAATTATTCATTGTTTACCTGGTCCAATATCATTCATACTTGACCACAGCTCTCTCAATGCAGACAAGACAAACCTTAAAATCACCACCCCAATCTACAACTTTAAAATACTTACTTAGAGCTGTAAAATGTGATTTAAACTCACTGTATCTTAACATTCAGTTCAAGCATCAGATTCCTCCTTTCTGGCAACCCGCTTTCAGACAGTACATTGGTTAATATGCTTGTTAATTTTAGAACATTTGGTTGATTAAACTTGTTGTACCATATGTCCTATATCTAGGTCAGTGACCTATGGTCTTCATCCCTCATCCGAAATTAAGCCATGTGCAGATAAAGCCTGAAGCATCGGAGTCATGCTGCTCTTAACTCAAATTCAGAGTGCCTGCTCTGCATTAGAATAGTATTGGAGAAAACTAGTGTCGCACTAGTGTTGTGTTGGTTGCCCACTGCATTGCATTGCATTTGTTGCTGTTTTGTTTTTCAAAGAATGGATTACAGCTGGCAGAGCTGAAATCATACTGGATTTGATCAAAGCTCTGCAAACACGTACTACTCCATACATTATTTACATCTATCAGTGGGAAGCGTGACCATGCATATTCTCTGGATTGTACAATGCAAGATTTGCTCTATTGCAATGTCATAGACCAGCAGCTGGTACAGCTCATTCCCAGCATCCATCTAAACATATACCAAAGAGCAACAATAAAGACATATCCTTTATTATAAAACAAGAAGGGATTTCCCTTGCATTTTTTAAATAAACAAGTTAAATCGATTTGTTTAAAATAAACAGCTTCAATGTAGATGCACTTTAAAGGAGTGGTTCACCCTCAAATTTACCATCTAAGATGCATATGACCTTCCTTCATCAGAACAGGATTTAAGATTTTTAGCTTCATCCAATGCAATCGAATTGGCAACCATTTTTGATGGTCTAAAAAGCACACTTAGTCAGCATCAAAGTAATCCAAAGGACTCTAGCCGACCAAGTAATGCCTTCTGAAGTGAATCAATACATTTGTGTGAAAAACGAATAGCTAATTAAAACTTTATTATCTTGCTTCCTATACATACTCAACGTACTTCGTGTGAGAGTTGGGTCAATTCAAACAGCTAAAGAGAGCTGGCGGCAGTGCCGATTTAAAGTTAAAAATGTTTTAATAAGCAGTATGTTTTTCACACAAACGTATCGATTAACTTCAGAAAACATTTCTTAATTGACTGGAGTTGTGTGAATTACTTTGATGCTGCCTAAATATGCTTTTTGGACTGGCAAAAATTGGTGTCCATTCACTTGCATTGGATAAAGCTAAAAACCTGGGAAACTTTGTAAAAAAACTTGAAGGAAGAAGGTCATATGCATCTTATCTGCAAATTTAAATTTTTGGGTGAACTATTCCTTTAATGTAAAGCTCCCTCTGCAGTTGGCCAAGACTATTTTTAATTCATTTTATTTGTATGGGCTTTTGCCTTTAATTGGATAAGAGAGTACTGAGCAGCAATTTTGAGGAACCTACTTAGAAACCAATAGTTTTCCATTAATAGAAATTCACTATTCATAATCAGCCAAGATATATTTAATCCAAGAGTGAAAGTGTCCAATAACAGTACGGTTACAGAGATTAAAGGGATATTTCACTCAAAAATTATATTTATCTCATCATTTACTCACCCTTAAGCCATCACAGATGTGTATGACTTCCTTTCTTCTGCTGAAGATTTTTAGAAGAATATTTAGAAGAATATTTCAGCTTTGTAGGTCCATACAATGCAAGTGAATGGGTGCCAAATTTTTGACGCTCCAAAATGCACATAAACACACAGCATAAATGTAATCCATAAGATTTGAGTGGTTAAATCCATATATTTTAAAATGATATAACAGGTGTGAGTGAGAAACTGTTCAATATTTAAGTATTTATTTTGCTTTTGGTGATTTGCATTCTTTGTGCATATCATCCCCTACTGGGCAGGGAGGATTTATGGTAAAAACTATTAGAATATTGATCTGTTTCTCACCCACACCTGTCATATTGCTTCAGAAGATATCGATTTAAAAACTGGAGTGACATGGATCACTTTTATGCTGTCTTTATGTGCATTTTGGAGCTTCAAAATTTGGCACCCATTCACTTGCATTGTACGGACCTACAGAGCTGAAATATTATTCTAAAAATCTTTGTTTGTGTTCTGCAGAAGAAAGAAAGCCATATACATCTGGCATGCCAGGAGGGTGAGTAAATCATGAGAAAATCTTCGTTTTTGGGTGAACAATCCAAAGTGAGTTGTATACATCTGGTCATGTGATAGTAAAATGGCAGCCCCCATGAGGGCACCCCTGCCTCATGTAGAATAAAACAGCTTTTATAAGGTTACTGATATGACTAGAGTGCTCATCTTTTGTGAGTGGAAACAATTTTATACATATATTTCAAAATTTCAATTAATTCCTTCAGGAGTAAAACTTTTTTAATGGGGAAAAATTACTGAGTGCACATTTAAAGAAAATATATTTAGATATACAGAATAGCAATAAGATAATTTTTTTTTATAATTCTTCAATCAGCTCTGATTACAAAATTCAATAATATTACCTGATAGTTCAATATTTAAACTATATGGATACTACAGTTTTACAGAAGTAAAACCATGGTTAATTTTCATATTGGTAAAACAAATAGGGTGACAACATTAAATTGAACACATGTAAACTTGATACACAATAATAAACTATAAAACACATAATTGTATGTAACTGAATAAAAATATAATGATAAACAGCAGCAAAACACAAAATATTTTGCTTAAAAATGAAGGCAAAGTCCCTTTAAGGCTGTGCGGGCTCAAGTGGATCAGTGAATCATTTATGTGAACCATCAGAAAGAACCAACTCACTTAAATGAATCTGAGTTCCCCTTTGTTAAATATAAGTGAATCGTTTATTTCAACCAGCTCTTTTACTTTGTCTTTGGTTTTCCCAGTGCTACATGTGAGAGAGGATGGTTTAAGTGGGGGGTTTTAATTACTACCTTGGCTCCATTTCTGCATTTGCAATATAATATGACAAAAGTAGCAGTTTAGCTTCACATTTCTTCCTTTAAACCCTTCAAAAATTGGCCCCATTCACTTCCATTGTAAGTGCCCCACTGTAACCTAATTAAAAAGAATGAAACAAATGCTTTCGACTGAGCATAACTTGTATCGAACCCGAAACATTCCATTGAGATCTGGCGTGAATGAGATCCTTACTGAAATCACCATGGTTACTAAACATAACATGCAATTCTACAGAGAAAGCCCCAGAGAATACAAAAAGCTGTTTTGTGTTTCTTAGGGACACTCTTAACAAGAGAGTGGAATTGATGGGAAATAATCTGCTGTCAGAGGATGTGCGGACCAAAGTTTCTCTCGCTCTCATATCCTCCGCCTTGGTCCATCCAGCCTAATGTCAACATGTGGATCAGGATGTTTTCATCTCTTTCACTCTCGCCTCCTTTAATAATCTAAAAGCTGCTTTCCCAGGAAGTAAAACAGTGACATTTGTAACAAAGATCAAAAATCCCTGAGCCGGAGGGTTAATTATATTTTTTTTATCGGTATCATTGTAACAGTGCCACTGACCTTAAAAAAAATGTAAAATGCAAAGTGAAGAGTGGTACACGTATTCGCTCTTCAACCCTTCTTTCAATAGCAATGACAATTGCCTTAAAGATCTGGCTTAAAGATTTTTCTGCCCATTACTAGCCTAGCCATTGTTTTACATTTACATTTATGCATTTGGCAGATGCTTTTATCCAAAGCGACTTACAGTGCACTTATTACAGGGACAATCCCCCCGGAGCAACCTGGAGTTAAGTGCCTTGCTCAAGGACACAATGGTGGTGGCTGTGGGGATCGAACCAGCAACCTTATGATTACCAGTTAACCAGTTATGTGGTTTAGACCACTACACCACCACTTTTGACCACATAGACCACCAATGTTTGTGGTTGATTACCAATTTATTTGAATTTTTTTCGATTTGTCCCTTGTTTATTTAGAAACAACAAAATTCTGGGTTACATTAAGGCACAATGGAAGTAAATGGGGCCAGTACATAAATGCTAAAATACTGTTTTAAAAGTATAGCCACAAGACATGTCAACAAAGTTGTAATACAGCTAGTTTAAGAGAGTATGTGATTTCATAATTTTTTAACATTTATGGACTGGCCCCATTCACTTTCATTGTGTCTTACTGTACACACGCAATTTAAAAAAATATATAATAAATGAGTTGAAATTAGTTTTGTGGTAATCAACGTTACGCCACAAATGCTGTCGATTGAGCATAACTTGTATTGATCTGCAACATTACTTGAACAGACAATCTTGCCTTAGTGAAGGATCACTAGGATTTCATGACCACTGTAACCCACTAATATACAAACAACACTTTGCAAAAAACCAGTCCAAGTTTAAAAAAAAAACTATGATCCAACTGTCCAGGTGAGTAGAGACAAAAAAATAAATAATGTACTAACCCACTAAAATGGGATCTAGCATACTTTTAATAAAAAATAACAATACACTACATTCTAATTTGAAGTATTGCAGATGCTGATGAGAGGAAGCTTAGTTAAAATAGTTGAGGACTGAATTTTGATGGATAAAATCATGGCATGTTCTATGCTAATCGTACAATATATTCTGCTGACAGCCCTTCCGACAGTAAAACACATTGACAGTACCGACATGCCTTTTATATGTCTAGTACCATGCTTAAAGATGATCAACAAGTCAAACAATCCATAAATATGGCATACGACATGAAACACTGCAGACAAATTTGAAGGGAAATTGATTATGCCTGTAGACGCAAAAACTCATGCAGTATATGCAAAGTCTCATGCTTATCAATAAAAAAAGTAAAGCTAGAGACTTTAGTGTCATCAATACTTGTCTGTCACCACCACCATGAGGGACAGCTGTCCTCAGGGTATTTCAGGAAAGCGTCACATGATCCCTACTGCATTATTTATTTCTTCTAACAAAGGAAACAATAGGCAGTGCTTTCTAGTAATTCTAATTTCAGAAAAGAAAATAATGTAACTCCATTTAAAGTAATTTTATCCTAGATCTGAAATAATTCCTAAAAATGACTTGACCTAAACTACACTCTGTAATACAGTAAAGCCTCTTTAAAGCAGGTCACTAACCCCCCCCCACCCCCCCTTTTAGAAGAGTACAATCTAGTCAGCTCTATTTGCCTGATGTAATTAATGTTGCACTACCACCACCCCTGGAAAGCAGGTGGTAAATGTAATTTTATTTAAAAGCAATGACTGTGTACATTTTCTAGTGTGCAAGGCATCAATGATTCATATCAAACTCTCATGGGAAAATCGTACAGCTTCGTACTAGTTGGTTAAATCATATTAAAATTGTACGAGTTGAGTCAACAACCAATCCCTTTTTTTTGTCATACAAAACATACTCTTTCCCCTTCAGATCATGCTTCGGGACTCTACTCCATCATTAGGTTTATATATAGGGTTTGGGTAATGGCATAAATTTAAGAAGCATGTCTGACATGTGGAAATTTCGCATACTTCCGCAATTCACATCCGAGGATTTGCATGGCAACAATTCGTACACATTCATATAAACAAACTCGTATGATTTCACATGTAATAATAATAATAATAATAATAATAATAATAAGTTGTATATATTAAGTGCCTTTCCCATAGCTCAAGGTCACTTTACAATAGAATGACATCATAACATTTTGAGATCGGGTTGGTAATTTATCAAATGATGGAGATTTACTATTTGTTTGACAAAATTTAGGGGTGAATTCACTAAATATTTTAGCCACTTTTGCGCATGGTTTTAAAGTACAAAATCTTGCATCATATTCACTAACCACCCACAATCAGCTAATAGTGCTGCATCTTGAGTATTTAATTTAAGTAATTTCTTTCCATGCAAATATGTATCTTTTCTACAGTATGCGAACTGGGCTCATGCAAAACTCTGTTATTTGCCTTGTGCACTTAACATTGTGCTTTTACTGCCAAGAAAAGCAGGTAGGAAACTGAATTTTATTTCAAAAGAGATATTTTTGCACATTCTATCAATCGTTGCAGCAGTAATTAAACAAATAATGATCAAATGATGGAGAAATGTGTTATAGCCTGGCAAATATCCAGATCCAGAGGTGTAGTCAAGCCACTTTCAGCATGTTAAAGAGATGATTCAGATGTCTGGATCACAGTAATGGTGTGATGCTGTACAGTCCTGCCAGAATATGTCAGATCACGACATATCATGCATTCTCCGACATAAAGCACTCAGAACCGAAAAATAAAAAATGCGCCTTAAATATTGCGTTCAGCACAGATTATGTGGCCACTTTTGCTCCACTGCATGATCTGCATAATTCTTTTAGTGAGTCGGGAGCTAAACGCAACCAAATTTGATCATTCCAGCACTCAACATCAAGTGCATGATGTCTCTTGGTTTTATATAATCGAGAATCACAAAAAACACTGCCGTGTCTCTCAAAACCCACCTACCCTAAACTACTATTGGAAAAACACACCTGCCACAGATTGTTTGCCTTTAACATCAGATTGCTGTGTTTCTCGCCAAGTCAGCATCTATAAAAAGTGTCTATAAAAAGCCTTCAGTTCTTACATTCTTTACCCATGGCATTTGTCTTGTCCTAAAAATTACCCACTTCAGAGATGTAACTACACGGCATGCGATAACACACTCTGCCAAAAACATAAAGGCCAAGGTACTGTAAATTCAGCTGCTATTTTGCACACCCTCTGGATTTATCTAATCTGCATGAGTCTCAAAGGACACATAAAGAACAGGGCATTTGGGATAATGGCTTGAGACCCACTGTAATATTTGTACTGAGGGAGTCTTAAGTCTTCTAGGTTTGTCTCTCAGGAACCTGAACCAGCCAGGCAAGAAGTCAGCTTAGATGTAAATTAATTTCCATGTGTTAATAGAATAGGGTTATGACCTTTCACCAATCTTTGCTTTCTTTACTTAGCACCTTCAATATTCTCCAAAGATATTAAACAAAATCTTTAATTTGGATAAAATTGTCTGCCAAATGAATAAATGTAAATGTTTAATTGTAGGCCTGGCTGATTATCTAGGAGCCAAATCCAGTCAATGGGACATTTTTGCC
Source organism: Xyrauchen texanus (assembly GCF_025860055.1). Classification (NCBI taxonomy): domain Eukaryota; kingdom Metazoa; phylum Chordata; class Actinopteri; order Cypriniformes; family Catostomidae; genus Xyrauchen; species Xyrauchen texanus. Next base: position 33,708,339 of record NC_068314.1, read on the forward strand.
TATGGAAACAAGAAAAATCAGCTTTTCTACCTGGCATTTGTTTTCTTAGTGAGAAATAAGGATGTAATATAATCCAAGAAAAAACAGATGATGAAGGTAATGAAATGAAAAATAAAGACATTGCAGCCTATTTTGTATTAATTAAATTAAGCTCATAAAACATGTGGTAAAACCATTTTAAGGCTTAAGATCTGCACGTGCACATTTAAATCCACAGAAAGTTTGTTAATTACAATATTTTTGTATTTTGTTCTGGTACAACTAGTAGTGTGTAACACAAGCACTGCAAAATTGACTTATAGATTATTTCTACCTGTAAATATTGCTAATGACAAACACCAAAATGCACATTTGGACATTTGACAACTGGATCTCTTCATCCCATGCCAAAAAATATCAAATGAGCTGATATTTAAATAAAAAATAAAAATGTCACTGACCTGGCCTACAGGTGTCCTGTTAGTGATGTAATTTCCTGTTTCCTGGTTTTCGTGTCACATGACAACAAAATGGCTTTTAGCATGTCTTGGATTACTATAATAACTACAATTCGGAATCACATACTATCTAACTCCTCTTACTAATTCTTCAACATTTTTAAATAGCAGAAATAGTAATATAGAGTAGTAATGTAGTATGATATTCCAAATTCAGCCAGTGACTTTGATTTAAAAGACGAAAGTTTTTCAGAAAGAGAATAATAATAATTCAAAATAAAAGTCCTTGGTATGTTTCTGACTTGTTTATACTTAAAAGTCCTGCGCATTAACCAAATATATTTTTTCTGGTTATTTTGGGCATTTTTGTTGAACAATAAAATGCATCTGTGATTTTATTCATTTAGGACTATCCGCCAAAGCTAGGTTGGTGCTTTTACATGCTAAACATAAATTCTATGAAATGGGAGATAAACCAGGTAAATTCACTGCACGCCTGGCTGTGGACTGACAAGTATCAAATGTAATTTCATTTTTAATTGATCTAATTGATTTGTATACCTCTGAAGTTTCAGCTACAAATGCTGAGTGTGATCTTTTAAATCAAGTTAATGTATCTTCATTAGATGAAGAGGATAGAAAAAAACTATGTAGACCTATTACTTAGGAGGAGTTACAGGAGTCGTTCCACTTATTACTAAGTGGGAAATTCCCAGGCCCTGATGGCATTGGTTCAGACTTTTATAAAGTATTTGAAAAGAAAATTGCAGAGCCATTAACTAATATGTTTTTTTTTTTTATAATTTGACAGAGCCTATCTTCCACCTACGCAATACTCTGCAAGTATTTCCCAGGCATGAAAACTCCTCACCTTTCAGCGAAATGTTCTTGGCCAGCATTTACCTGCTATATCTAGAATGCAGCAGCACATCTGGTCTTTAATGAACCAAAGAGGGCACATGTTACACCACTTCTTGTCTCTCTCCACTGGCTAGCGGTTGATGCACATATCAAATTCAAGGCTCTGGTGCTGGCATACAGAACAGTCACTGGGTCTGCTCCAACATACCTAAAATCAATTCTGTAGAGCTACGGCTAAGAAACGTCGCCTTGTTGTACCAACATAAAGAGGCACCAAAACACTTTGGTGCTGAAAGTCCTTTTTTCTGGACTTTCAGCTTCATCATACCATGTTGGTGGAATGACCTCCCCAACTCCATCCGTGAAGCAGATTCACTCTCTGTCTTCAAAAAATGACTTAAAACGCATATTTTCCAAGAGCACTTAACTAATCACTAACAAAAAAAAAACTTGTATATGTTTTGAATACTATTCTGATGCTAGTGTAACTTTGTAATATGGCACATTTGTACCACTGTCTCCTTAAGATGATTAGCTTATGTTTTCTTCTTTTGTAAACCATAAGATGCCATAAGAACACCATAAGAATGTATATTTACCCATAATGTGTAACATTCAATAGCCATTCAGACCGTCAAGTACACCCTCCAATCCAGGGAGAAGACGGCAGTCGAGTTCTTCAGACGAGATGATGTCAAATATGGGGAGGTGGATCGCACACTCTGCAAGAACATCCATTCAGCAGGAACCACTAACAAACGCCAACAGCAGCAGCAGAGTCTGCTTGAAAAGAAACTCAACTGTGGCTGCAAAGGATCCAGTAGTGCTCAGGATCTCAAAAAACAGGCAGCTGAAGAGGAGAATAGGGCAAGGCTGAGACATGCTGCTAAACAGAGAAAACGGGCCCTTGAGAGTCTGGTTAAGGCAAAAAAATTATAACAGACACCTCTTACGCTGTGTGTTTTGTGGAATGACTTGCCTCCACACATTAAAATGGCCCCCACATTTTATGTGTTTTGTGTTATTATATTTTCTATTTATTCTTTGTGCAGAACTTTGGTAACCTTGTTGTTTTTTATAATGTGCTATATAAGTAAAGTTGATTGGATTGGATTTTTTGCTACCGTATCCTTCTCACCTTTTTTTACCCCTGACTAGTTTTCATGCCTGATTTCCCTAATATTAAATAAGGATAAACCTCCGGACTTGTGCGAATTGTACTGACCTATAAATCTAATAAATACGGACAGCAAGCTCTCATCTAAGTTACTAGCATCCTGTTTAGAACATTTTATCCCACAATTTGTTAATGAAGATCAGACAGGCTTCATCAAAAATAGGCATGCTATTGCGATATGAGAAAACCATTAAATGTTGTCCAGCATACTAAAAAGACAAGGACACAAGAGCATGTGGTATCGCTTGAAGCCAAACAGGCTTTTGATAGAGTTGAGTGGTCATACATGTTTAGAGTGCTAGAAAAAATTGGGTTGGGAGATAATTGTATTAAATGGAATAAACTGATATGCCACGCACCCACTGCTAGTGTAATAGTTAGTAACATGCATTCACCTGAATTCAGATTACAGAGAGGCACACGGCAGGGTTGCCCCATCTCCCCTCTTGTTTGCTTTAATTATTGATCCTTTTGCTGAAGCCGTAAGGGCCAGAGATGACATATATTTTACATTTACATTTATGCATTTGGCAGACGCTTTTATCCAAAGCGACTTACAGTGCACTTATTACAGGGAGAATCCCCCCGGAGCAACCTGGAGTTAAGTGCCTTGCTCAAGGGCCCAACAGTGGCATCTTGGTGGTGCTGGGGCTTGAACCCCTGACCTTCTGGTCAGTAACCCTGAGCCTCAACCACTGAGCCACCACTGCCCCATATATGCCATCCCCTACATTATTTCAGTTATTAGGTACTTTTGTTCAACCTCAGGTTACAAAGTAAACTTGAATACGTCTGTTGCAACACCTTCAGGACACTTACAAGACATAGACTACATTTTAAACTTTCCTTTTAAGTGGTCAGTTGCAGGTCTTACTTATCTGGGAATCTATGTTTCCCCTAATCTTAAAGAATGGCTGAAACATGTTTTTATAACAGCTTTGAAAGGAACTCAGAGTGAACTTGTTATGTGGATTGATCTCCCAATTTCATGAATAGGTACACTTTAAGAAATATCTGTGTTTTAACATTTGTATGAATATATATTTTATAAAAAAGTTGTCCACAGCACGTGATTCACAGGTGTTTTTCCGGTTATTTAAATTTTCAAATTGCATTATGGGACCTTAATCTCTGCTCTGACAACATTTGGTGACCATGATGGAGGTATAAGAAGCACAAAAACGTTATCTAACCATTTCAGCAGTAAGTAATTTTATGGAAAATTTAACACTGCAATTTAACAAAGTGATTTTTTTATTGCCATTATTAGTAGTTTGAAATTATATATTGTCTGGGTTGGTCATGTAAAATATGATTGTTAATTTTCATTGGATATCGCTAACATAGCATTGTGGATGACCCCACACACCCCTCACACAAACTCTTCACCCACCTACCTTCTGGCAAGAGGTACTTAAGCATTCGGCCCTGACAGCCAGACTGTGTTACAGATTCTTCCCCCAAGCTATCAGATTCCTTAATACTCAGAGAATGGACTGACAAACACATACACACACCTGTACACCATCCAACTTTTGCACATGTCCAGAGTTGCACTTTAATTCATTTTCACTTGTACCTGGCTGCTACCTCAATAACTGCTATGTCCATAGAACACTCTTTCATAGAATGTTATGTTTACATTTAGCATTTTCAGAAAGTGTTATCTTTTTGCACTACTCAGATTACAAATGTGCGCTGCGCTGTCTCTTACTGTGCCTATTGTCCTGTTCCTTTAGTAATTGATTGTACTGTCCCATACTTTTTTTGCACACGTTTGCACGTGCACTTTATGTAGAAATGTTATTTAGTCTGTGTAGTCTCATGTGGTTCTGTGTTTGTCCTATATTGTTTTTATGTAGCACCATGATCCTGGAGGAACGTTGTCTTGTTTCGCTGTGTACTGTACTAACTGTATATGGTTAAACGACAATAAAAACCACTTGACTTGACTTTGTGTATTTTTACAGGATTTCAAGGATGTTTCCATCATCCCTGTACAAGCACAAAGGTAACCAAAATGTCTGTAATAACTATCGGGGCATCTCCCTACTGCCCATCGCAGGAAGATCATCGCCAGACTGCTTCTCAACCGCCTCAATAAACACTTGGACCAAGGACTGCTTCCAGAGAGTCAGTGCGGATTCCGCAAAGAGCAAGTTACTATTGATATGGTGTTTGCTGCCAGACAGCTGCAGGAAAAATGCCAGGTACAGAACGCCGTCCTGTTCTCCATCTACGTGGATCTAACAAAGGCCTTTGACACTGTCAGCAGAGATGGCCTCTGGAAGATCATGGCCTAGCATGGGTGTCCTGCAAAGTTAATTTCTATGGAGCGACAATTCCACGATGGTATGCAAGCCAGACTTCAGGACAATAATGAGACGTCTGAGTAATTCCCAAACGGCGTCAAGCCGCCATGCAGACTGATGCTCTCAGGGACGGCGACATAGGAATCGGCTTCAAGTACCACACAGATGGGAAAGTGTTCAACCTAAGGAGGCTGCAAGCAAAAACCAAGACTATGCCAGACATCATCAGAAACTTCCTCTTTGCTGATGAATGTGCCCTCAATGCTGCCTCAGAAGCTTACATTCAACATAGCATGGACAAGTTCTCTGAAGCCTGCACTAACTTTGGTCTTAACATAAATACAACAAAGACTGATGTGATGCACCTGCCAGCCCCTGGAAAGCAGCATGTGGAACCCAGCATTACTGTCAATGTCCAAAGACTGAGAGCAGTGGACAAGTTCAGATGATGCAATCAGTGTGAGGATAGCAAAGGCCAGTGCAACCTTTGGGAGATTGCGTGATAACGTATGGAACAGAAGGGGCATCAGTATTCTGAGAAAGCTTAAAGTGTACTGGGCAATCTTCCTACCCATGCTGCTGTATGCCTGTGAGACATGGACAGTCTACCAGCGCCATGCCAAAAAGCTCAACCACTTCCACAGCACCTGCCTCAGAAGACTCTTGGACATCAGATGGGAAAACAAGATCCCTGACAGAGAGGTTTTTGCACGTGCAGGCCTGCCTAGCATCCACACCATTTTTATGCAGACCCAGATGAGATGGGCAGGCCATGTTGTTCGCATGCCAGACCACAGGCTTCCAAAGTGTCTCTTCTACGGAGAGTTACTGCAGGGCCGACGATTCCAGGGAGGTCAGAATAAGCGCTTCATGGATTCACTTAAGTCCTTCCTGACTGCGTCAGCATCGACCCAGACAGATGGGAGGAGACAGTCCAGGACAGAACCAAGTGGTGCTCCGCAGTCCACAAAGGCTCTGTGACCTGTGAAGCCAACAGGTCTGCTGCAGCAGAGAAACATCGGCAGGCCAGGAAAGCTAGAGCTAGCAACCCCCATTGGCCAGCCACCATTCCCTGTCCTAACTGCCAGAGAACTTGGCTTCATCACCCATTTGCACACTCAAAGACTTACTCCCTCAACCCCTGGATGACTTAGCTGGTCCTTATCAATTAAGATGGACAAAGAATAAAAATTGCTCAAAGTCATATCAGTGAGACAACAGAGTATGCACATGTTGATTCTGGTAATGAGTCAGACAGTGATAGTGAAGTTCAAACAGTGTGGCAAGATGGAGCCTCTGGCCCTGAGCCCTTTTTTCCATAGCATAGAAGTAAAGTATATTGTCCCTGCATCTACAGTCTCAGCAACTGCAAGTGAAATGAGAGTACTACAGGACATGCAGCATGAGTTAACTATGGGTTTGTTTTCAAGAGATCTCCAGGAATATGGTGTGCCTGGTGAGGCTTTACAAAATCTAGGGAAACGTGTATATAACCAAAGCTCTATGCTGTGCACACTACATGCAAGTAGTGGCACCTTGACCACACAACACAAAAGACTTCAGATTATCTGACCATTATGGATGTAGTCAGTGGAAACCCGAGTCACTAAATGTCTTTGGCAACCATGAAAAAAAAAGAAAAAGCAAGATGCCTCTAAAGGAAACTTTCTACCTGAGAGTGACATTAAAAGTTTCATGTCTGAAACATACTACGCGCAACACATCACTCTGAATAACAAATAGAATGTAATCAAAATCATCAAGAATAGCCTTACCTCTTTGAAGCCACCCATCTGTTCGATCACACAGAGAAACTGACGGGATATCCTGTCCAAACCAGATTGCTGAACCAAATTGAGGAGAAGGGCAATACCATCACAGAGTTTCTTGTGAGGAAGTGAATCAGAGGAGTAACTACAGACACATTAAAACTCCTCCAGGGTCTAATGGTGTACCTTGCAGAGGAGCCAAAGTTGCTGCTACTAAACAAGGAAGTAAGCACACAGCATAAATGGCCTAATTCGTTTTGGTTTAGTAGGTGGGGAAGGTAGAGATGCACTGATACCAGTGTTACCACTGCCAATAGAGTCCTAAGCATTACAAGGAAATTCCAAAGCAAAACAACATTTCACTAATTTAGTAGGTTGTGATTCAGCCATACAAATATGTCTATGCAGCTGGATATAGTGTCTTCCTAGCAGAATCCTTATATGCACTGCATCTAGAAATCCCTATCTGAGAGTGTATTTACCCTCTGCCCATTCTGTCTTCACCTCTCACAGGATGCCTTAGCAGAGCTGCCAAGCACCCCATGTATCATAGTCGTGGGTAAGGATATGCATGTCTACTCTTAAACATTGGGAAGTGTTGTATATTTGTTTCACTTATTGGAAGGTGTACATCATTATTTACATGTTTTGCAAAATGGAAAGGAAGATACAAAATATCATTGGATGAAGTCACCGTAAACCACAACAATTATAATTTCAGCCTCTTCAATGTGCTGAACATCATGTACACCAAAGGAGCAGCCCTGACTCTGGAGTTTATCCAGAGGTATGTTTTGACAATGTTCTTTTTCCATTTTATAGTATACTTAATTTTGTAATGCCAAGTAACATGATATATTTTTTTGTGTTTGCCGCAGGAGCCTGCTGGGTATAAATCCAGAACCCAGGTCTAAAGGGCATGAAACAGTACAACATTCCACCAAAACTGCTTCGATTTCTGTCAGACATGAGTGACTTCCAGAATCCTTGGAAGATTTAAAGGTCATTACACACTCCCCTTTGTTTCGCACACTGTCTTTCCCTCTGTCGATATCTTTCTCCCCACCTCTATCTTTCCAGTTCTCTCTCATTGCATCTCTGACAAACAAGAAATAACTACAGTTGGAAGTGTAATGTTAGTTTGCATTAATAGTAATATTTTGTTTTTGTTTTACAGCCATTGAAGTAGAATCTGGAATAGAGAGAAATGAGAGGGAAGCAGGTGTGGGTGTGACAACAGGCAGGCTATTTTACCTCCACTCACCAATAATGCATTCAAAATTATAATTTTAGAGGCCCTATTATGCGTTTTGGGATTTTACCTTTCCTTTAGTGTGTAATATAGTTGATTGTGCATGTAAAATGTCTGCAAAGTTACAAAGCTCGAAGTCCACACAGAAGGGAGTTATTCTCTCCAACAGACAACACTGTTCAAGAACTACAAGACATGACTGGTTTGTAATCCAGCCATTTCTATCCACGTCACTATGTAACACATTTGCATAATGCCCGCCAAAGGTAGTAATTTTATGTCCGCAATCCACGGTAATGTTCAGCTAACTTGCAATGTAATGTTATTGTTTTGGTAGGGGTTTACTATTCAGATGTGGGCCAACTTTTACCTAAAACTGTGTAACAAAATGTAATGTTACGGCTACGGTAGTCCACGGCTAACTTGCTCACTCACCGGGAGTAAGCCTCTGTTCTTCATTCATATCTTGGGTGAAAAACGTTTGACTACACCCATTCCAGCAAAAGATGACTAACTTAGATGTACTATGTGTACTTTACTTGAAGTTTTGTTAGGTTCACAATAATCAACAGTGTGCTTAATTACTCAATTAAAATTACCACTATGAAACATCCCGCTCAAGTCTTGCTTGCGAAATGTGGTTCAGGTCGATCAGCTTGTACTTCCAAACTTTCATTATCGGACTGGTACTGCAAAAACTGACGTCATTGTTACCAAAGTTACAATTGTGTTTACAGCTGTTAAGGAAGCCTGAAACTCGGTTATGGTAAGGTCATTACATTTCTGACACACGCTCTATGCTGCTGACCAATCAGACTCGGCTTTTTGGAAAGGGAATTAAAGAGACAGGACCTAATTTGAGCCAGAGGATGAAAATAGGTTTAGCAGAAATGTACTCTATGAGAAAAATAATGTGTTTTTTGAACATTAAAGCAGTAGTTGACCCCCAAAATAAAATTATGAACCTGTAAATTACCATAATATGGCTCTTTAAAGAGTTTTTTAAACTCAAGTTTGTTCTTAATAGTTCATACAATTTGTTTGTTGACCCATGAAATTGGTCATTTTCAATTTTACATTAACTAACAGAAAAATATCCATTTTTTTTTTTACTATAGATACAACATTAAATAACAGAAAATGCCCTAAAAAAGTGTTTTAATTGTGCATCTATAGTAAAAAAAAAAAAAAAAAAAAGTCTGGGTAATGAGCTGCCAGTACTAATTCTGTTATTTTACACATTTATTTCTTAGAATGTAGGATTAATCTGATCAAGATGAATATTTTACAGAGGTTGCTCTACCCTTTACTGATGCTCCCTTTGTGGGTAACAAGGAAAATGGTAAAGAACATTGAGAAAGGTTTCTCCAGATTCATATGGCATGGCAAAAGACCTAGACTAGCAATTAAAACCTTACAATTACTGAAAGAAAAGAAGAGACGGGCAATGCTTAACATATTATGCTTGTATAATTAATGACCGGATTGGTGACCTGTATTCAGGCAATTTTCCCATGTCTTTTATACAAATTAGAGACAAATATTACATCCCACAGAATCAGTTTTTTGGTTATTTTCAAGTTCGTCATTATATCATGCAAAATATTCATTTCTATTGCGACGGAACAGTGAGGACATGTAGACAGATGTTTCTTTCAGTTACCAGGGAATTAGGGTAATACTTCATATTTTTATAGGCCAGTCCTTACATGGACTAATCATAGTATATGTCATGTTAAGAGAATGTGGGAGAGACCTGGGCTTGCATGGTAATTTAGGAAAGTGATTGGGTTAAATGGCTTTCTGTAGTCTATACAATATTTTTTTTTAGTAGATTTATAGAAATACAGTTTTGGATATTACAACATGGAACTCAGCATATTCTTAGACCCCTCACACTCATCTTTGTGCTCAAAATGCAAAGCGATGTAGAAACATATTTTCATTATTTTTGGAATTGTTCCCTGATTGTTAGAATTTGTTCCCAAATCACTCAGGACTTCAGAATGATCTTTCAACATAAAATAGATCAGGAGCCAGGTATTTATCTTTTGAGCTTACTATCTGGGCAGAAAGAATTGAACCTTTATAATATGAAATTATTGTATAAACTGTTTTTATAACGAAAGTGTATATTGTTTAACTGTATCATTGAACAATGGTATAGAGAGATATTTAAATTTATTAAAAATTTATTTTTTTATTTTTTAAGTTTCTGTTCATTTTTTTCATATACTGTATGTTTGTATATACTGGCTAATTTGTTATTGCTGTTATGTTTATGTGTTTACATGTAAAAACTGGAATAATAATGAAAAAAAAAAAGTTTTTAAAAATCTGCCGATTTGTTGGATATTGGCCTTTCCCAACACCTTAGTTATCATATCTGCAAAGTCCACTATCGTCCGACCTCTAATTACATCATCGACTGATTAATGTCCTTGCATTACAAAACATGCACCAAAAGAAACAAGGTATGCATAGACAAGAGCAATTCTGAAAACCTTGCAGTTTTCTTCAACAAACTGGCTTTTGATCATTACAGGAATCTGGACCACTGAACGACCCAGTTTAATCTCTCTTCAAGCCAAAATGGATGAGCAATATCTACACTGACTATAGAACAAAAACTGATTTAATGATAAAGGCCAGCATACTGTGAACAAAATATGCACAAAAGCAAAATCTAGAACGATTTTATTCTACTACACTTGGACAATCATTTGCAGTCATTGCTTTAACTGTAAAGAGATAGAAAGGTTGAAAATCTTCAATACAAACTGCAATTTGTAGGATCGCTTTGTGTTTGCACTGTTGTCATTCTTGTATTAATAAAGAGGTTCGGGGGCATTTAGAGTCATCATGGATGTGTCCTCATTAAACTGAGCTGTGAAGCAATTTGGAGAGAAGAATTCACAAAAAATCTAGCAAGAACCGGCTGTTGAAGAGGAAGATGGAGGAAGATGCACTGTGCATTTACTGATAAATTGTAACTTATTTAGATTAGGGCTGTTGATTTAACTTTTTAATTAAGTGTGATTAATTAAAAACGCAATTAATCATGCCTCAAATACGTATGGAAATTCAGTAACAAGGAATGTGCCTACGATCAGATCAATTTAACCTTGATGTACAAACTTGGCAGTAGGGGGCAGTCAGCACAACGCCAGCTGATGAAGCAGGCAGCGGAATTGAGCACAACACAATTGAAGGATCTCGAGTTTCAAAGTTTTAAACTATGCTTAACTTGACAAAGCATTCTTAAAAACTAAGATTATGACTAGAGATGATGAATACTACTGAGACACAAAGCAACCAAAATAAGACACGCTAAAAGCATCAGTTTGATGTATGATTACAAATCTTATGATTACAAATAGTGCAGATGGAAGTAGGCCAATAATAGATTTATGTTTAATGATATGGAAATAAAACAAACACTACTGTGACTTTTAAAGTCACTTCTTGTATTGCCTAAATGCTTTAATTGTCTGCAGCCACAATATATGGAAGCGTAGCGTAGTTCTAGCGGGAAGACTAGCAGCTGTACATCATCACATCGTTAGCTGGGTAATTCCTAGCCAATCACATGTAAGTCATTGCTTTATAAGTCTGCTCACAATCTATCACATTGCTGTTTCAGTGTGCTAACATGGCAACCTCCACCACCCCACCACCACCAGTTGAGCCCTGTCCCACACAGGGGTAGGCTCCTCGCCCCTGCCTCCATGTCTCCAGCAAGACATGACGGTTCCAGGTACAACTTCCTCGGACCGCCGGATGGGGCCTACGCCAAAGAGAGAGAGACATTTTTTTCTGTTTTACATTTATCAAATAAATGGCATCTTAAACTTCACTCAAGCCTGCGTGTCTTCCCGATAGAAATGTATATGATGTAATGTATGTGAATTATATGAATTATAATATATGATTTATATCTAGAATTATTGTAATTATAATATACAAAATTATCTTTATTTGGGGGCATTTCTTAGTAAATATGATATGTAGCATGAGAATCAGGTAAAGGGGCCCAATTTTTTTTTTCATTTGTGGTAAAATGACCCTCGATCAGAGGTAAGAAGCCCCCTTGGGCAAACTTATCTCAGCTGTCTGTTTTTTAAAGAATGTATTAAATACATATATATCATTTTTAATATTGGATTATTATTATTATTATTATTATTAATTAAAAAAACATTAAATTAAATATTATATTTCCAATTATTCACCTCATCAATTTAAACTATAATATTGAAAATATTACATATTTTAAAACAAGAATGGAATGTCACAATAGCAACAATGACTACAACTTCAGATTGATTGGTTTATAAGTTATGACGAACCATTCCAATGGAATAAATCTCACAAATCTTAATGTTCAAATGGAATGTCAAATGTAAGTGGTAGATCAAAGCCATTAAATATATGTGCAGAAATTAGATTTAGTGACATCTATGGGCAAGAAGAAAATTAAAGATGGGATGTCTTGCCCCATCTTCCTCTAAAAAGATCAGAAAGATGTCCATTTAATGATATGAACTAAAAATCATCCATCCATTTAAACTAAATATGAACTAAAAAGATCCATACCATAATTATCCATACCTCCTTTTTTTCTTGTCTAATCATTTTATGTAAGCAGTAATTTGGGCATTGTGCCAATGGCCAATGATTGGTGGACAGAAAGATTGGCACATTACTCTTTCTTGCCAATATCTATTCTCACTTTCTCTGACTCAAGCCCAGCTGTCACAGGAAGACAGGAACAGGACAAAGGCTAGCCTCAGATCAGCTCATGGTTCACAACTCTTAAATTTCTAACTAATACTGCTGTCACAATGCTTCTTTAGCTCCACCTTACCATTCGATAAAGATGAGCTGTCAATACAAAGTTATAGTTTTGTACGTTTCCATATGTGGCAATTGTGCAAAGAATCTGAATGGGAATAGTTAATAGAATAGGGATGGGTCACAATGGTCGACTAGTTATCCAACAACAAGTCGTCAACATAGTCTCTTAACAATTTGTAATAATTTGTGTGAGATCGTGAAATTGTAAGATTTGATGCTCTTACAAAAAGTATGGCTTTTATTCCCATAGAGATCAACCAGAATTTCGAATCAATACAACTGACTGCCAGAGGCAGTGGTGGCTCAGTGGTTGAGGCTCAGGGTTACTGACCAGAAGGTTGGGGATTCAAGCCCCAGCACCACCAAGATGCCACTGTTGGGCCCTTGAGCAAGGCACTTAACTCCAGGTTGTTCTGGGGGATTGTCCCTGTAATAAGTGCACTGTAAGTTGCTTTGGATAAAAGTGTCTGCCAAATGCATAAATGTAAATACAATCAAATTACAGCTAGCCTCCAACCAAACACTTTATTTTAAAAAAGGAAAAAATATGGTTACTCATTCCATATTTACTTATATGAACAAGACTTCATTTGCCTCATTCCAAACCCTGATGTTTTCTTTCTTCTGTGGTACAAAGTAGTTTCCTATTAAAATCATGGTTAGGCTTAGGGTTAGTCTAGTGGTTGTGCTTTATGGTTAGGGGTTAAACTGCAATAACATTGTTTGATGGTTTGTTTATTTTTCCCTTTGGGAGTAAAAGTTGTACGTTTTTGTATGAGCCAACTCTTACAAGAACAGGTTGGACAAGTCAACTGAAGTAGACATGTTTATCGATTTTTGTTTTAGTTTGATTTCAAGAATGGATATTTATATACATTTGTTAAATATGTTTAACAAAATATTTTTGAAACATTTGCCAGATTATACAGTTGAAAACAGAAGTTTACATTAACCACTTCACAGATTTCATATTAGCAAACTATAGTTTTGGAAAGTCGTTTAGGACATCTACTTTGTGCATGATATGAGTCATTTTTCCAACAGTTGTTCACAGACAGATTGTTTCACTTTTAATTGACTTTATCACAATTCCAGTGGGTCAGATTACATACACTAAGTTAACTGTGCCTTTAATCAGCTTGGAAAATTCCAGAGAATTATGTCAAACCTTTAGACATTTAGCCAGTTAGCTTCTGACTCGGTGCCTCTTTGCTTGACATCATGGGACAATCAAAAGAAATCAGCCAAGACCTCAGAAAAAAAATTGTGGACCTCCACAAGTCTGGTTCATCCTTGGGAGCAATTTCCAAATGCCTGAAGGTTCCACGTTCATCTGTACAAACAATAGTACACAAGTATAAACACCATGAGACCACGCGGCTGTCATATCGTTCAGGAAGGAGACACATTCTGTCTCCCAGAGCTGAATATAGTTTGGTGTGAAAAGTGCAAATCAATCCCAGAACAACAGCAAAGGACCTTGTGAAGATGCTTAAGGAAACATGAAGAGAAGTATCTATATCCACAGTAAAACAAGTCCTATATCGGCATAACTTGAAAGGCTGCTCAGCAAGGAAGAAACCACTGCAGAAACTCCCATAAAAAAGCCATACTACAGTTTGCAAGTGCACATGGGTACAAAGATATTACTTTATGGAGAAAATTCCTCTGATCTGATGAAACAAAAATGTAACTTTTTGGACATAATGACCATCGTAATGTTTGGAGGAAAAAGGCTAGGCTTCCAAGCCAAAGAACACCATCCCAACCGTGAAGCATGGGGGTGGCAGCATCATGTTGTGGGGGTGATTTGCTGCAGGAGGGACTGGTGCACGTCACAAAATAGATGGCATCACGAGGAAGGAAACTTGGATATATTGAAGCAAAATCTCAAGACATCAGCCATGAAGTTAAAGCTCGGTTGCAAATAGGTCTTCCAAATGGATAACGACCCCAAGCATACCTCCAAAATTGTGGCAAAATGGCATAAGGAGAACAAATTCAAGGTATTGAAGTGGCCATCACAAAGCCCTGACATCAGTCCCAAATACAATTTGTGGGCAGAACTGAAAAAGCAAGGAGTCCTACAAACCTGACTCAATTACACCAGTTCTGTCTGGAGGAATGGGCCAAAATTCCAGCAACTTATTGTGAGTAGCTTGTGGAAGGCAACCCAAAATGTTTGACCAGAGTTAAACAATTTAAAAGCAATGCTACCAAATACTAACAAAGTGTATGTAAACTTCTGACCCACTGGGAATGTGATGAAAGAAATAATAGCTATAATATAAAATAGCTATAATAGAAATAATATTTTTCTTTCACAATATAAATGAGTCTTCATACATTTAAACGCACATCTGCCTTTATATTTTAGGAGGGGTGTCCACTGAAAGAGCATTATCATTTTTTGGATGTCTTTGGCATTAAAATTTATGAAAACTGCCATCACAGACAGCATCTTCATGACACTATGTTCATCTGGTCTCAAGAGGATCTCGAAGGTTTCGTGGCCTCCTGATCTACGACCCTGGATTCACGGCACAGAAGTTGAAGGTGTATTTATGGGCAGAATTAACCTTGAAGTGAGGGAAGAATGCTACTGCATTTATCTACAAGAACACACGGTGGCCTCTACTATTCCACGATTCTCATCAAAACAGGCTTTGTTCTCTGCACACTGACCCCTGACCCCACTCCCAACTGTTAAGATGAATGGTAATTCTTTGGCTCGTGTTCACCGCTTCTTTATCTTTCTAGCACTCTACTAACAGCTGTGTTTGCCTGACCCTATCAAGATATATTCTCATCTTTTCACTCTTTTTTTCCATAGCAATGGAGAACGATTTTCCAAAATGTCTACAGGAACTACAGTCTAAGTGATCTTGAAGTTCTATAGTACATTTCAGTATGGCCTGCATGGCCTTCACGAGAACAAGGATAAAAGGACATCTTGGAAAGGCTCAAAAGACCTCTCCATGTGTTTGTGCCAATACTGGTAGTGGTCGACCGAGAGTGGATTTTGCAGATACCAATATCTAAGATGGCTAAAAAAGCAGATAACTGATTAAATGGATGATAGATTTTAAAATGTATTTATACAATGTCCAAGATGAATTAAATCCCAGATGCAGTTTATTGTGCAACAAAAACTAAGAAAAAATTCAGATTTGTAGCATATCGCAGGACTGTGAAAAAGCCCGGAATACATTTTCTTACTTCAGGACTCTTATTTTGAAAGGACGGAGACTTGGCTCTGTTACTATACTCTTTCCTTAACAATTTACCAATTTAAGCATTTATGGCCTATATATTCACTAGATTAAGGACTGTGTGTGTGTATATACAGTATGATAGGGATGTCCCATTACCGATACTGGTATCGGAATTGGGTTGGATACTGTGCTCACATACTCGTACTTGTGCTCTTAAAAATTTGTGAAGCTGTGTCACAAACCGGGTTCACTCTGTAACTCGCCAAAATAAAAGATCCATTAAAATGGCCAAAAATAGGAAAGAAATATATCACTACTGTATATATAGTTTTGTAATATTCACTATAATAATAATAATAATAAAATAATAATTGTATAATATTTAAGCACTACATCACATATACGATGCTTGTGCAACACTTTATTTGACAAAATGTTGTATATTGATAATCTATATAAAAGCTCTACATATGATAACAAAATAATCCAATGTTATGCTAAAAATGACTGGTAATCATTCTATTTTCATTTTATTAAAGTTTTAGTGAATTAATTTATTTAGGCACCCTTCAATGATGAAATGTAATTAAACGGCTAAATATGGAATTTGTGAAAAAATTTTGTAAAACATAATTAAATAAATAAACGGTTTTCATAGGCCATGCATGTGTACATGCAGAGATGCTTCTGTTCATGAAAAATAATCTTCACCTTAAATTTGCAAAATAATCCATATTGACGGACAGCCTTACGTTACAGTTGCTGAAACCAATAAAGTAAGCAGATCAGCTCTCTTGGTATTGTTTACAGTGATAATTGTTATAAAAAAAACAATTCTGTGAAATTTTATACAGTATTGTAATTTCACAGTGTTGTATTTGAAAACTGCAACATAAAAAATAATTATATTAATAATAATAAAAAAACAGGGATTGGCATCTGAATCAATGCCATTTCAGGAGTGCAATTGTTTTCATGCCCTCCATTTAAATTAAAACGCTTGGATTATCTAATTAAAATAACCAAATTTGCATTGATTTTCAGTGATTGTTTTTATTTCACCTCTAGATGCCGCTGTAAACTTTAAAATACTCCAGCAACCACCACTGAAGATTAATAAAAGAAAAACTATCGGCAACTATCCGCATTGATTTTGCAGATAACCGATAGTTCCAAAAAGCAACTATCGGTACGATTAATTGGTAAAAACGATATATCGGTCTACCTCTAAACAGTGGGTCCAGTTCTGAAAGAACAGCAAATTATAAAAGACTTCCATGCACGGAGACCAGAAGCATGATTATTAGGTTTTCGTCACATCCTTGGATTGAAAATGAATCGGTGAGAGATTAAAAACAATATATAGCCAAAAACCTTGAGAAATGTATGCAAAACCTCCTTTTACACTTTAATAAGCACATAGAGACTATAATATAAGGATATTCTAACGCAAGTAATTTGGGCGTGTCTCTCAACAATTAGCTTGTGGTGATGAGGGCGAGACCCTGCGACTTCTTTGGAGAGCAAGGTAGGCAGAGGAAGAGTGTTAAGGATTGACACCTGTGGGAAATGATCTCTAATATCTGTCTTGTGTTGCAGTGAGAGCTGGTGAGGGGTAAAACTTCAGTCCAGACCGCCGGAGGGGAGAGAGAGAGAGACGCATACTGCTGTGTTGATCTGTGTGTTCAACTGTTGCGCTGAAAATCAAACCGTTTTGTGTTACATTGAAAAGTGGAAAAAATAAAGACTTGCATTGTACAGTTTATCCGGCCCTCGCTTCCTCCTTGACAGTGAGAGCTAGTGATCTGTCACATAGCTCTGTGTGAAAAACAACAACAGTAAGGTGGCACAAGCAAGTGAATTGATAAAAATAATCCTGTAGAAACACAAAATGAGCGATGTCAGAATTGAGCAAATAAGAAAACTGGACAAAGCAAGGGGTATAGCAGAACCATGGGCATTTAAGAGGTCTGAAACAATCCAAGCAAACTAACAAGTGTGCGGCATCCAGGATCTGTGACTGGGGAAATGCACAGGTCATGGGCCTGAGAATCACATGGCTACATGTGGAATTTAATGGAGGTTGTGAATGTTTGTATAATTATGCCACTGGCACCAAAGACAGGACATTGATGTATCGAATCACCCACTACCAGTAGTCCTTTATTCTGTGTATAAACTCAGCGTTATACGTGTGGTTGTATGGTATCACTTGAGGTTTGATAGAAATTGTGTCTCAACTGGTTTTGCTTCTGGACCCATATTTTAAATTGGACAGATGTGCGTTTAAAATGGTATGGGTATTGTAATGTGTATCTTTAAATACACTTTGTCATATAAACAGCCAACCATCCAGTGATCACTCTGATTTATGTCTCACAAGCCTTATACTATACACATAACAATGCAACCGAGTAGTTTTTCATTCACTTAAAAGAACCAGCTGATAAGAGTCATTTGTTCGAGAGGTAGCGCTGTTTGTTTTGCAGAGTAGAGTTTTAAAGAACCAAGTCATTTATTCGGGAATCGGACCATACTTTTAAGGGTGTATGTTTCGCACAGTTGATTCAAAAGAACTGACTCATAAGTAGGGCTGCAACTAACGATTATTTTGATAATCGATTAATCTAATGATTATTAGAACGATTATTTGGCAATTATTGCAACGATTAATCATTTAGCTCTTAACCGATTATTCTAACAATAAAGAGGGCAAAATCATCTTTAAAAAAAACTAATTTAGTGAAATTCGCTAAATATTAATACAATACTAATATATTAATATATTTATTAAGTTTAATTCAGTAAATAAATTCAATGCAAAAAAAATCCTATGTTGTCTAAAAATCCTTAAAGCAAGATATATTTACTTTAGAAGCAACAAATAAGATATTTAGACTTTCTTTAAGAGAATGTCTCTTAAATATAAGTGTATTTTTTCACTTGGTTAAACTTCTGCGAGAGCAGTAAAGACAAAATATACTTATATTCAAGATCTATTCTCTAAAAGCAAGTCTAAATATCTTACATGCTGCTTCTCAGGTGAATGCATCTTTTTTTAAAGGATTTTTAGATATTTCTAAATATTAGTATTTTTTAATATTATATTCAACATTCTCAGAAACAATTGTTTTCTTCAGCAGTATAGCTGCTTAAGAAAATGTACATTGTTCTAAAGGAGTTTTACATTTTTATACTGTAAAACAAGCCAAAACAAAAATAAATATGTATTTTGTTGCTGTGTATAATAGGGTGAAGACTGCCCTCTCTCACCTTTCTGTTCACTTTGATCCATCTTTAAATCACAAAAAAAAAAAAACCTCTCTCATATTAATAAAGCTGCATATTGCCAATTTTCTTCACGATAAGAAATGCACAGTGACATATATTATAACTCATTAAATCACAAGCCATCACGTTATAATCTAGCTGCATTAACCGTGCACGCTCGAGGGATGAGCGTCCCCACGACAGAGTGTTCATCGGGACATTTGCGCAACTCTGTGCTGACCCCAAAGAGAAATTCAGAGTTTCAGAGTTTGTAGATATTTAAATGATCAGCTTCTGTATTATTTGTACCAGGGGCGGAGCCAGGAGTTTTTCAAAAGTGTGGCCAGGCAGGGGCAAGTGATCAGTCTGTGGTGGCACAGCTGTGGGGGCGGGGGGCTGCAATGATGCTCGGGAGGAGAGGTTTGGCGACCTTGGTGTGTGCACATGCGAGTGGGGTGGCCAATGTGGTGGCCAGGCTTCGGTCCATGGTGGCCACGGCCACCCCTGGCGACCGCCTAGCTCCGCCGCTGATTTGTACACACATTAAATATAACAGCATTTCAGATGTAATGCTGGGGTGTTTCCTTTAAAGAGCTCCGGCTCCACTTATTCCACAACAAGAGTCTTTCTGTATTTACTTATTTTGTGTTTTTGTATAATTCCCTCATACTTTGCGATCTACACCTGAAGCTGTTTGGAAAGTTTACAGTGCATCTGGACTGTGATATGTGTAATTCTTCCTCTCCTCAGTCAGGAGCGAGCTGCAGTGCTGCTCTCACGCATCATCATTAGAGTGAAATGTGATCTCATGTTACGTTAAATGAGATCAAATGACAATTCGACACCGACAATTTAAAATTGTCGACATTGTCGATAATGATGACTAATTGTTTCCGCCCTACTCATAAGAGTAATTCATTTAGGAAACAGAACATACAGTTCAAGCTGTTTGCCTCGTGCTGCTGATTCAAAAGAATCGGCTCATCCGAGTCATTTGTTTGGGAATTGAACTACAGTGGTTGCGCAGTGCGTTTCACACTGCTGATTCAAAAGCATGCTGCAGTGCAGCTGAATGGAAGTGCAGGATTCAGGAAACACTGTCAATCAGAGTATTCAAATGGCTAATTTATACTTACTGGTGAACAGGCTAGAAATTATGAAATGCAGTGAAATTTATGTTCTGCCAGTGTGGTCGTTTGGTGATATTTCTCCTATTTGCGCAAATCTCAGAAATTCTTGACCTAGGAGAACTCAGCTGATCAAAGAGCTTTGATGATTTGTTAAAACATGCCAGCTGAGGAGTTGTTACCAAGGTTACTGTTGTTAAAATGGATAACTTTCAAGCATGTCACTTAGAGATTGTGAGGAAGTATACTTTTTTACATGATTTGCAACACAAACTCCATAAAGACAGCATGTCCACGACAAATGAGTAGAGCGAGATTGGAGTTTTTAAAAGTGGGAGGGGCCGTGACAAGTTTAATAAAGCAAAGAAGCATCACAGCGCTTAAAGCGGTGGTCCAAGGAGAGCAAAACCTGCAATATTGGCTTTACTTGTGGCTGGAACAGTACGTTAAACACAGTGACATTACCCTAAATAAACACATTTTTAAATTACGCTGCGCTTGAGTATAAATGCCAGCTTCGTAATAGGCTGAATATGCATTTTTTTAATTTCGTAAATGCATAAACAACAGCTGAAATATGAATTACCGGCTTAATGCATACATACATACTGAGCTAAACATTGTATTAGTATATTAGTCATATTACCAGGTGACAGATGTGTTTGCACCAAACTATCAAGGAGTTTGATTATACGCAAGGCCTTTGACATCAACAACGCAAGACATGGAAGCATCTCCTCCCTTTTAAAAGTTGATAAGCCTATTTATTTTGCTACTCTAATTTTGCAAGATTATATGGTTTGTTGCATTTTAGTATCTGCATTTAGCATTGTGTTTTCCAGCTGTCTGCGACCCATCAGAACAGACCCGTGATTCATTTTTGGGTCTATTTCTGATCTAATGTCCTTTGTAATAATCCCTGCAGCGAGACAAACATGAATATGAAAAACATTGAATCATTCGGCTAATGTGATATCACAATCAAACCAGTACACCCATCAAACACAACACATCCTGACTTGTTGTCATGTCTCTGTCATGATAAGAGGCCCTTCATAGATGACTGAGCTAAAAAAGATCCACATCCCATGCATTAGAGACTCAGGGATGGTGAAGAGCTTTAGATTTCTCCTACTCTTTGCAATTGTCATTCATGGCATTTCATTTTTCTCAACTATTTATCCATTCAGTGTCAGAGGCAAGGGCATTACCCCTAAAACAACCTGTGGAGGACACCAGCATAGGCGACTCACAAAAACATGAAAGGTAAACAAAGGGCAGTACACATGTTTTTGGGAGAAATTCTAAAAATGTATAAAAATGAAATATTTTAATCTCTCTTCACATTTGAAATTTAAAGATGCCTCATTCTGATTTGAATAAAATGTGATCGCAATGTAAGTGTCACCGGGGTGTCCTCTTCCGCAAATGACCTTGTAGAACCGGAGGCTCCTAGATGAATTAATTCCAAATGAATCTGCCTGTAGTACTGCACTTTCACAACATCTATCCAAGAGTTGACAATAGCTTTGTCTGCAAACAAAAACTAGGAAATCAATTTTCAGTGCAGGGCTGCCAAATCCAAAGCGCAGCACATAACCATATAATCATTTAATTTCGTCTTACCAAAACAAAGCAAATTTCCATGTCAAAGGATAACCTGCTCATTAATCAGAGTAGTTTACACAGGTGCGCAGATAAAGGCAGATAAACACTACTTTCATTTCAGATTCATTGTGCCGATGGCAACAAAGCCCAAATGAATCACTTTAACTATTGGGTATTAGCTTAAAAGGTTTATTGTCTTGTTTGTTTCCCAAATCTCCCCTTTTCTGCATCCATTATAAAGTCAAGTCATTTTTATTTGTATAGCACCTTTCACTACACACATCATTTCAAAAGCAGCTTTACAGAAGATATAAACACAGACACACATCTAAAAATACTGTATATGCCGTATTGACACTATATTTCCGTAATTCCTAAGTAACCTCATATACAGGTAAACAAACACTTTTACAAGCACCACAGCATTGCATTTTATCCAATATATGCTATTTCTCACTTACTGAAGCCATTAAAGGTTAATACACAATACAGCGGTCTTCTTATACTGTACCAGTAAATTATAGTATACAGCATGCAGAAAACATTATGCGCTTAGTATGACAAGGCACACGGGAACACAGCTACTATGCTACAAAGCATAACATTCAGATGGATTATGTGTTTTGTGTTTCATTTGCAGTAAAAAAAGGGCTGGAGCATTATAGCGCCCGGTTTGGGAAACCTTGAGCTCTGTCACCTTTCCAGTTCCTGCACCTTTGAGCAACATGTAGAGCTGAGGCTGGAGAATCAGGGAATTTAGTGGGCTTCAAAACAGGGTACCTCTGAAATAAACCCAATTCAGACTAATTACTCATGAGTGCCATCTCCCATCAGGCATTGTTGCATCCATTCATGTTAAGCTTCTTCTGTGATGCTACTGATAGTGCTGAGCCAGCAAGATACAGGTTTTGGTCTCGTGGGAACCAGGAAGTACTAGTGTTCACATAATCAATGGTGAGTGTTGCGTTTTTGCTCTAAAATAAAAAATTTACTCCACTGAGGGTAAGGTTGGGTAGGGTTGGGGTTTGAGCACATGGAGTGGTGGTGGCGTAGTGGTCTAAAGCACATAACTGGTAATCAGAAGGTCGCTGGTTCGATCCCCACAGCCACCACCATTGTGTCCTTGAGCAAGGCACTTAACTCCAGGTTGCTCCGGGAGGATTGTCCCTGTAATAAGTGCACTTTAAGTCGCTTTGGATAAAAGCATCCGCCAAATGCATAAATGTAAATGTAAATATATACAAAAAAGTTTTGCGCCACTCTGTGGACATTTCACCCGTAAAATGGAGCTCACATGTGCCCATGCGCTCAACAACCCTTCCAGATTCAGCCACTAGGGGCAGTGACAGGCCAATTTCAGTCTCAAAACTTAAGACATAATGTCGCCGAATTAACAATGAGATCAGTCCAGATTTTGCAATTCCTTTACTTTTGTACCAGGACAAATTCTGGTACTGTGTTGGAAGGTAAAATCAAGACCCACATTTAACAATCCTACACAGTGCCAAAATTGTTTACCATATAAAAGTGGACAAAAATGTCCTCAAAGGAATATTCTGGGCTCAATAAATGTTAAAGCTTAATCAACAGCATTTGTGGTATAATACCCCCACCCCATGTCCGTTTGATGGACATGGCCTTTGATGCCACCAAAAAGCATTATGGAAAATTAATTATCAACTATTCAATATTAAACGGTTAGTTGTATGGTTTTATTCACATTTTGCATTGTATTCACCTGCTATCCATAACCCCATCAGAACTGCCTCCCCACTGACTACATCCAGCTCTGGCTCAGAGACATCAGTGCAAGAATATGTTTGTTTACATGTTTCATCATCAAAAGACATTATCAAAATTAAGTCTATGTAGCATATATTTGTACGTGCATACTCACATTACAAGCTTATTTGTAGAAATAAGCATGCAATAGCTAAAAATTATAATAAGATGATTCAGATTAATCTAATCAATGCAAATTAATCAAGACAAGCAAGTTGAGCCGAGAGGTTTTGGACTATTAGTACACAGAGAAATTATTTGTCTTCATTTTAAAGTATCAACTTTCTATTTGGTGACAAAGAAACTCCCGAAGGTCACATTTATGTCTCCTAAATGAGGCAGGAAATCAAAGAGTGATTATTGGAGATAAAAGCTAGAATTGCCAAACACCAGTCTCAGCTGCAGCCAGTGCACTTGATCATGATGGATCTGCTGAGGAAGAACTCTCTTAAGAGGAAGAAATGTAGGAAACCACAGGGGGGATGAGTGGCTCAGTTGTGGTAAGCCTGCACTACCATGAGTTCTGGAGGGGTAAGGAGGGCAGGAGCGGACTGGCCATCAGGAGAACCAGGACTTTTCCTGATGGGCCGGCATTAAAACGTGGCCGAATGGGCTGTGATAAGCTGAAATGTGCCGCCGCGTTATGCAGAATGGGCTACAAAACGGTGCCGTGATATGCAGAAGGGGACAGCGATATGTAGACAAGGGCAGTGACACCACCAACCCCCCCACCCCGTGATCAACTTTTGGGCCAGACCCACCCTCCTCCCCCACTCAACAACTTTTGGACCAGGGTCTATGTAAAATCCCGAGTCGATTTCTCTTCCCATTCCTCCTCTGGTGGGGGGCTATATTGTGGGTCACGCCCCGCGCTTAAGAGTTAAGGCCCATTAGATGGAACACCACCTCCAAATGAGCAACTGTTCTAGAAGATTTTTCCAAAGTCTGAGGGAGTAGTTGTGCCAGAAGGGCACCACAGCTTCTTGATGAAAGATGTGTTCATCTGAAATGGAGGTTGTTTACTTGGATTGATCTTTTGGTTCTTCTGGGTAATTTAATGTCGATGTTCAGCCTACTGGTTCTAGGTCATTCCCTGAGAGCCGTAAATGAGGCAAAATTCATGCATTTTCAAACTAAACTGTATTAGTGTGGACATGGCCTTAGAGGAATAGAAAGTTCTGTAATCATTTACTCATCCTGCTTTTATAAAAAAAAAAACGTATGGAATATTTTATTTCCTTGGAACACAAAGTTAGACTTTTAGAATATTATAGACTGAAAGTCTTAGTCACCATTCACTTCAATGTCATGGGAAAGTGTAGCATACATTTTTAATAATATTTTAAGGAATCAGCTGAAAAGATTAGCTAAAATGGGTTTAAGTTTGAGTTACTTTCTCAATGAATCATACAGTGAATAATATGTCAGTGAGTTTACAACTGACTATTGGATTACTGGGATACAACAAATTTGTTCCATGCAATCGCTGATGATCTACTCTTGATGAATTACTGCTCATTTTTTACATAATGCGAAGTTATTTATTCATTTAGTTTTCTATCTTGCCTCTGAACAACCATCTAAATCGAGAAATTCTGTAATTCGGCAACTAAATGTTTTCATGTAGCCACAATGTGTTTTTTTTTTTTTGTTTGGATCCACTGCTGCCAAACTCCTCCCTCTGAAAATCTTCAGAAACCCCCTCAAATGTCTCCAATTTTTTATAAAAAGTCACCAAATAAGAAAACACTATATATAGGCCTAAGCATGTGTGTGTGTGTGTCTGTGTTTTATAAACAGCATGTAAAAGCGGCAATCACACTTTATCAAGGCAGTGCACTTGGTCCTGTGTAATTTGGCGCCAGCAGCATCTCTAAAACAGGCTTTTACATACATCTTCAAAGTGGTAAATTGATTGGTCCTTGTTCAGCAATGTAAAGGGCTAAGGTACATTCAGTTTCAGCAACAGAGATGATGCAGTTGAGTCCATATGCAACTGCCTCTGATCGGAAAAGGGTTTTGCACTTGTGATGTGCTTGGAGGTCAAAGCATATACTGTTAGAGCTGACTTCTTATCACATAGCATGACTTTGCAAAATTGTCAAAACATCGGCAAGTGAATTTAAATATATCCAAAATAGCTCCAAGTCACAAAACATCCTCAAAAGTCACAGCGACTAGGAGAAAGTCATTACCTGTACATTTGGTGACAAGTTCCCCAAATTGGCAACACTGTCTGAAATGCTCAAATTTGCCCGAACTAACCCTCTATGCTGGGAATCACTTTTCATATAGCCTAACAATGTATATATATATATATATATATATATATATATATATATATATATATATATATATATATATATATATATATATATATATAAATGGTGCACTACTCAATTCTGTCTTCAGGTGAGCTGATGCAGTCTAAACTAACTAACTGCTAATTACACGTCAGCATACTTTGCAGAAATTGAGATTGCCAAGCAAAGTGGAAATACTGTTGATTTTGATTTTATTATTATTGTGATCACAATTGTTTATGGGTAACATTGTACTCTGTAGGCAGCTAGGCAGCAGGAGGCAAAAATGGTGTTGGAAGGAAATAGAAGGATGCCAATGCCATTCAACACAAGCAAATGATCACCTTTCCATTGTGGCTGTAAGGCACAGAATTCCAATTCACTACACGTCACGATGCCAATGGTCGCCTATTAATGGCAATTCATCCATAAGGAATGTTTACGATTTAAAAATGTCTCAATGATTCCGACATTCTTCCGAGAAAAGAACGCGCTCTTTAAGTGCTATTAATTGCACACAGGCAATTTCGCGATATGCACCCCCCACCCCTCCCAACACCCCCCACCCCGTGAAGTAACAGGCTGTTAAGTAGCTATTAACTGTCTTAAACAGTTGACATCGTGATCGTGCAAATCAAATGCATGGAAAGATTTGGGGTGGATGAACATTCAGTAGGGGTCGAATGAAGGGAACATCTGCATGCATGTGAATGACAAGTGAACCATATGAGCCAAGGCAATGTAAAAGTGTTATTAATAAATATTAATAAATAAAAGTGTGTAGGGGAAATAAAAGCATATACAAAGAAAGAAATGGCCCAATGATTCGGTGTCAAGGCTTCATCTCAGAGATCCTACCTTAACCAAACTTAGCTTAAAAGTAGCCTAATATGAATGACACATCTGTTGCCATGTGATTTGACTCTGGAATTATTCATATGGTCAGGGTTAAAGTCAACACTATAAACTTATATAAGCTAAATAATACTTCCATCCTCATTTATTCGGGGAATTGTCAACCGCCCTGCTGTTTTGCAATGCAGCCTGTGTAAAATGACATTCAGCCAGTGTCTGTGCCCTTTCTCGGCGCACACTACACAGTGATGCCCAGAAAAGTACCATGGCTGTGATTCACGCATAAAAGGGATACACTTAATCAAAGTGCATATGAAAAGCGTTTATGTGCATACACAATTTGGAACTAGGTTCATGTTGTTAGCTATCAGTGGAGAATATATGTGCACAGAATTCGAAAGGCTGTGCAGAATGAGTAGTTGTCTCTATATTGCGCACGGGTTAACGATTAAAAAAACATTGAACAGCACAACACGTAATTACTTACCGGCAGCTATTTGCAGTAGATCAGCGCACAAGAGAAAACACAAAGACAAGACGGTCATCTTTCCCATATTTTGCAATAAATCCCAAACTCCATTGGCGTTTACATGCGATCTGGCATCTCGCCGCGTAATTCCCACCATTCCAAAGGGATGCGATCCCACAAACCGGTCATGATGCTGTCCATGTGACGGAAGGAAAATTGAAGTTTAAAACAAATGCGCACTTCAGAGGACGCAAAGATGAGATGTGAAGATTGCGCAAAGATTATTAAACGCGTTGCATTGTGAAATAGTGTCCTCTCGTCGGCTTCAACCAGCAATACGGCGGCAGTCGAGGATTAAAAAATAGATATATGGATTTGGATGAAAATCTATGCGCGCGCGCTCTCTCTCTCTCTCTCTCTCTCTCTCTCTCTCGCTCTCTCTCTCTCTCTCTCTCTCTCCCTCTCTCTCCCTCTCTGTGTGTGTGTGTGTGTGTGTGTCTCTTTCTCTCTCCCCCTCTCTCCAGAAACAGTACGAAAAGAGTCACTCCTGATCACTCGCTTTTTATTTCACACAATTTTCTTTAATCCTACCCTGGCTCAAACCCTTCCTCTCTAATTCTGTCCACTAAGCCGATTTATTCCTGCATGATTTTTTCCCCCACACTGAAAAGGTTTTCAACGATCAGGCATATATGTGGTGAGATGCAGCCTTACCCTATCAATGTTGGGTGTAATGCATTACTAAGTAATTAATTACTGTAATTAAATTACCTTTTCATTGAAAGAAGTAATGTAAGGGATTACTCAGTCATTTAATTACAGTTACTTCTGATGTAATAGTGTTAAATACTGTATGGACTACAGAACAGTTCTATTTAAAACAATAGTGAATTTAAATTGAAATATAACATCTAATGTTAAAATGTATGGTTGCTAATATATTGCAGCCCCCTTAAATTCCTTGGCCAGTTCATAAATAATTTATTTGATTTGTTTTATGTGAAAGAATTAAAAGAACAGTTTCATGTCCATCCTTGTATTTTCCATCTGGTCGACATTGATAAGGTGTTTAGAAAGTAATTAGTAATGCAATTACTTTTCAGACAGAGTAATTAGTACAGTAATCTAATTACACTGTAGAAGATGTAATTAGTAGTTAGTAATTAATTAATAACTTTTTTTTTGAGTATCTTACCCAACAATGCCCTATACATGTATTAACTGCATAGGACCTGGATAGATCAAGTGCCTGAAATGTTCCTTCGTCCATCCGAATGAACAGCATTACACATGGTAGCTGCAAATTAACCCCACTCAACTTCGTTTTGGGGGGCTGAAGTTTTTGTAAATGTACATTCAGTAAGGAGGTGATTTGGCATTAGAACAGTGTGCAGTTATAATGTAGGACATTTGTATATCTTAGGCCTATACGCCTATATTAATTGAACATATTGTACAATTACATGGGTCAGTGACATGAGGCTCATTTTTGTCCAGATTTATTAATTTATTCAAAAGTACATAAAAAAATGCACAGACATTGGCACAATTTATTTTTTTAAATGCTTTATTTTATATAACAGACCTCTACTATGAACATGTTTTCAGTTTCTGAGTTCAAATTCATTGTGATTTTTTCTGGAGGTTAAAGTAAAAATATATAAACAAATAAATGAAATAAATGAAAAATTGTCTGGAGACAGAAAAAATAAATAAATATACAAATAAATAAATAGTCTCATGCAAAGCTGAAATTCTTGAAATTCTGTCCATTTTGTCATCATGTGTTGATGAAAAAATAAAACGACATTTTTCATATCAGAAGATGTCAGATGTTTTGACATGTTTTGTTCTGGTCAAAGGTAGTAAGTAACCCTGAGAAAATGTATTTTTAAATGTATTAAACCTGATTTATTTGAAATAACAGTGTGTATATATATACATATATATATATATATATATATATATATATATATATATATATATATATATATATATATATATATATATATATATATATATATATATATATATATATATATATATATATATATATATATATATATATATATATATATATATATATATATATATACACATATTTATATATATATATATATATATATATATATATAAAAATATGATAACATGTTTTTTATATTTACGCATTTCAATTTCATTATAAAACGCCATCAAATTGAATTGTGACAAAATTGATTTCTTTTCTATTATTAACGATTGCTCTATTTAATATAATGGAATTTTATTATGAAATTGAAATGTGTAAATCTTCAAGTTATTCTTGAGTGTACTTGATGGTTACACCACTTGACATTTTAAAGTCATTAAATATATATATATATATATATATATATATATATATATATATATATATATATATATATATAAGCTAGATGTTTAAAAGATTGCTTATTTTTATATCTCAGACAACTATATAATCTTGGACAACCATAAAACCTTATATTTGTGTATCTGGATGATTCTGACAATTATGAATTGAATATATATATATATATATATATATATATTACTGAAATGCAAATTATGCCTCTGACAACACCCACGAGGAAGACGGATGCAAGGATGAGAATATTACGCAATACTCTTGGGTCAAGACCTCGTTTCAGGCTCTCCGAATTTCAATCAAAGGCACAAATTAGAAAATATATTTTGGAACTTTCCAACATAACCTGCCACAAGTGCTGATTAAAGAGATGTGGGCAAACAAAAACATACCTTAGGCCGTTTAACGTCTTCCTCATATTGAACTCCTTTGTTTGGAACGCTTTGTATTCAGGATCACCCACACTGAGGGTGAGTTCTGATGCAATACTGTCGGGATGCTCAAAAGTATATCTCATTACAGTCGTTTGTTGTGAGCTGTGAATGTAATGATCATTTCAATGTGTATTGCTTGTGTATGTGTGGACAAAACCTAATAAGAGAATTGAAAAGAAAATAGGAAAGCTATGCACTTGTACCACACACAAACACACACACACACACACACACACACACACACACACACACACACACACACACACACACACACACACACACACACACACACACACACACACCAACCCTATTGCATATTTATAGGCTGAGCTGTGCCAGGCAGAACACAGTGTCATCCGGATCCTCCCTGCCCTACTCAGTCCTTCCTTCGGGCACAGGTGTGCTTGTGGAGTCATGACAACACACTTAGTAAACCTCTCTGATGATTTATGAGATGGCAGCACTGTGACATAAACAGAGGGGAGAGGAAAGAAGAAACACAACGTTGGGCCCCATAAATGACTAAAGACAGCACGTCTCTAGAGCATGCAAACACTCTGCTAGAGATGAACAGGTCACACTGCCTCTGGTGCGGCAAGACCTGCATTGCTAATGCGTTATCGCATATCTCTAGAGGGCAGTGTCAACAACAATTTATTGAAGCAACAGAGCCCAACATGTTTCTGTCCAGATGGCTCCATGCCCCCCCCCCTTGTACATCGACAGACCTCTTCCCTCTCCAGAGGCAAGCACACCTTACACAGTTGTCATGGGTGGTCAGATGTCCGTCTCTTTGGTCCTGTAGTTGTTAAGTAGAAGTTAAGACTAAACTGAGGACACTTACGCAAAGGCTCTTTGTTCAATAAACCCTAAATTGTATTTGCGTTCTGATTGTTGGACTGACAGACAGCTGGGAAGTGTCTCCCGGACAAAAAGACAGATAGGCAGGTTGAAGAATGAATCCCATTCCCTTCCACTTCCTCTTAGTCAGTTTATTTATTGATCTTTTCTTCTTTTTAAACACTCACCACTCGCTGCCCTCTCCACTGTCTGAAGTTAACTTAAGGGAAAAAAGGGCTGGACAGATTAGATTTCCGATTCTCATTGACATCAGTAAACCGTCTCCGCGTGCAAGATACATTTCAATCCGCTGTCATCCTAAGTGCCTGGAGTCATTTATAACACTCAGGTAGATGCGCAGTTCAATACTCAAAAAGGAAAAGATCACATGGTATTCCTATATAAAATATGTTGCTGTCAAAATAAAAATATCATGCATATTTTTCTCTTGTGGCTTTATTTACATTTTCAAATGACATACAGTATATTTTATTGTTCGTCATGTGGCTTATGCAAAAGAGACATACAATAAACAGTTGAAATGCATTATGGGTCAATGACATAACACTCAGGTTTTATAAAATTATAAAATAAATACATAACAAATGCAATTTACACAAAACAGTTACTCGAATACACCTCTTCTGTGATGAACGTGTTTTCAATTACTGAGTTCAAAGACATTTTGATAATTTTTCTGGAGCTTAAAGTAAAAAATTGTCATGTAAATCTCCATAGACGGTAATAAATAAATTACAATCAAAGTTTAATTAAAAGCTGAAATTATTGATGAAAGAGAAGTGTTGGTATGAGAAGTACAGAATAATCTTTTATTATTATTTATTAAATAATGTATATTTATGACATATATTTAAAAATAGGAACGTTTTATAATAGGATTAAAATTGTAAAACTTTTGTCCAAAAAGTCAAAGTCATGTGGCGTGACCAACATATAGGTTTTATTGTCATAAAAAACAACAACAACGAAAACATTTTACATATGTATTAAACTAGATTTGTAAAATATTTCTAATTTTAATCACCTCAAAAAACCCTATTTGTAAATGATCCTTATAACAAACAACACCAATCCAATAATAATGTGAACAGAACACAGTATATATACAATTTTCATTAATTCCAACTCTTTATTCTGCAATGTGTTTACCTCAAGAATTTTGTTTCTGATTTTTTATAGATTAATTTTTTTGTCCCCAAAACACTCTTCCTTACGCTTTATCATATGTATCTTGAGTAGAAATAGCGCAAGCTACAATAGAATGCAAATGCCTAGTTTGGAAGTAAAAATTGTATTCATTATTATTTTTCTTTAAAGGGGAACTGATTGTTAAAGGGATTCACCCAAAAATTAAAGATTCTCTCATTATTTACTCACCCACATGATATCCCAGGTCTTTCTTCACCAGAACACATTTGAAGAAAAATAGAAAACTATCTTAGCTCAGTAGGTCCTTAAAATGCAAGTGAATGGAGATTTCTCTTTTGAAGCTCCAGAAATCTCAGATAGTCAGGATAAACTCCAGCTGTTAAAAGTAACGTCTTCCAAAGTGTTATTTTGGTGCAAAAAAAGATAAACATTAAAGTTATTTTTTTAAACTCTAAATCATGCTTCCGTTCTGCAGAGGTACGTGAGTGACGTAATCGCATTGGCATTTGAACTGACGCACGTGAGTTACAGCCGGAAGAGCGGCGCTGTTTACAAGTGAGGAGGAGGAATGCTGTACAGTAGCTTGGTTGGTTTTGGCTAAGGTGTGTATTTAACTGTTTCTTTACTCACAATGGTGCGTTTGTGTGCTTATCCTGGATGTCTGTATCATGGTAATGTGAATACATCACACAAGAGACTGCTTCGCCTCCATCCTCTCCTGTAACTTACCTGAAGCATTGGTTTGTAATTCAAAAGTACTATTTATATTTTTTTCACACCAAAACCAATCGTGTTGCTTTAGAAGACATTAATTTAACATCTGGTGGCATATCAATGACGTTTATGCTGACTGTCTGTGATTATCTTAAGATTCAAAAGAGAAATCTCCATTCACTTTCATTTTAAGGACCTACTGAGCTGAGATATTTTTGTATTTTTCTTCAAATGTGTTCTGGTGAAGAAAGAAAGTCATACACACCTGGGATACATGAGGGCGAGAAAATAACGAGAACATTTTCATTTTTGGGTGAACCATCACTTTAACGATAACTTATAATCTTTTAGACAGTCGTACTGTAAGCACAAATGTTATTAATCAGTGATACAGTATATATGCTTTTGTTGAAGCCATTCTGCATAAAAAATTAATAAAAAAAGAGTTCAATAATGGAATACATGGTGAATAACTACACTTCTATCGGGAAGACACGCAGGCTTGAGTGAAGTTTGAGTTGCCATTTATTTGATAGATGTAAAACGGGAGGTGATGTCTCTCTCTTTGGCGTAGGCCCCGTCCGGCAGTCCGAGGGAGTTGTACACGGAACCGTCATGTCCTGCCGGAGATAGGAGGCAGGGGCGAGGAGCCTACCTCCCTGCGGGACAGGGCTCAACTGGTGGTGGTGGGGAGGTGGAGGTTGCAGTGTTAGCATGTCTCTTCCCGCTAGAACTACGCTCCACTTCCATTTCCCATGATCCTGGACAGAAAGATCCATCAGAGAATTGCGGCAACAAAGCCCGCCAAAAGAGCTCTGCAGTAACTGCCCACTTGCATGTCGCACTCAGAATGATGCATTCGAGGAAGTCCCCTACACTTTCAAACTACTAACTACTGAATAGTTTGTTTTTTTCTCTAAATAGGGTGGAAGCCGGTAGAGACAGAACCCCGGTCCCAAAGCTATTCTAAACTGATGTTCTTCCACAGCCTTACATACCTACTGTAGCCAGAGAGCTAAAACCAGACCTCATACAGGAGAAGCAGGAGAATTCAAGTGTGGTGGAACCTGCTTAAAGATTCACCTCTGCTTCTCACATGATGCTCATTGAACTTTCTTAGCTTCCAAACAAGGGCTGTCACAGCATCAGTCAACCAGGGAATGTCTTGCAGAAAACAAGCCTAACAAATAAACAAACAAACAAACAAATACAATATAATATGCAAATGAGGCATTTGCAGCCACTGATGCTTTCAACAAGGAAATCCCCGTGAGAAAATAATAAAACTGATCACGACATTACAAGTACACTGACATATTGTTTGTAAGAGCAGAGATTGTGTGAGGGAAGTATGGCACTTATTTAAAGCAATGTTGTGCAACCAAACCCTTTAAAACATTAAATCAAGCTTTTTAATGAGATACTTTAGTTTAAGCCTCACTGTAATATAGACAGACTGATCTCCCTGTGAATTCGGCAACAGTAGGTTGAAAGTTCTTCAGCTGAAATCTGTCTGTGCATACCACAATTTGACTCACCGCCCCCAGTGGCCAAAGCTGGAAGTGTTGTTGAACATGTAGGCATGTGAGAGCTCCAGATTCCGTGTGAAATGTCCACAGAGGGGCACCAAAAGCAAGTTGTTTTTAGTTGTAATTGATGTAATACAGTGAAGATTATATTATTAACTCTTGACCCAAACCCCAACCCTAAACTTAACAGTCAGTGGAGTAATAATGCAATCTTAGAGGGAAAATGAAACCTACAAATCCTGATCTTCATTCATTATGCAAATGCAACAACTTCCTGGTTTCAACGCAGAATGTGACACCAGGTCTGTGATGCTACTGGAGCTGTTAACGCAATGCAGGTTGATAAACACACTTGAACTGATTAAAAAATGTCTGATGGGAGAAGCGGCTTGTCAATAACTTGAAAGAATGGGGTCGATGAGAGGTATACTGGAACATTTGGTAGCAACACATTGACTTCCCGTGCGATTACGTTGATATAGTTTACAAAAAAGTGCACTCTTTCTTTAGATTCATTGTACTGAACAGTGAATATCAAAGCTAATCTAACTCTCCATTTCTCCATATTTGTCAAAGCTACTGCTAGAAGATGTCTCCATTGTGCAAATCCTGGTTTTCAAAGAGATTACAAAACATATCTGACAGGCGCAGAATTGCGTGGATATTATGCATGAGGAGGGCAGCCTTGTAAAAGTGCCAGCAGGAAAAACGTCGCAAGTCCACACAATCACCCTACATTAGGAGAACATCTGAAAATAGGACGTTTCCAAGCTCCAGGGTATGATCAGGTTGATCCAGCTGCAGCAATCGTGAGGTTGCAAGAATTTACATCATGCAGACATCTATCTAACACACTGAATATCATCCCAATTATATGCCACACAATTAAAATTCAGATAACCTAAAGAATTGAATGCATTATGAATACATTACCATACATTATGTCTAGGAAATTTAACAGTAAACTTTTTGTGATATAATTAAAGGTGCAGGTTGTAAGATTCAAAAACCTTTGTCATTAATGACACCTGTGGCCATTAAGTGAACTGCAGCCAGCTACCTGTTGCTTGTGCTTGCACTCATGCACACACTCCATAGAGAAGCTGAGTGAGCATCGGCCAAAACAATGATGTATCGTACAAAGAGACTGAACGTGATTCACCGGCATCATGTTGACCGATGAGGCAGCATAATTAAAATGATTGTTGTTGTGATTGTTTTACTACAGACTTTGAGACTGCATATTATATTTGACTCTCCAGTGCTGGAGCAGGGCTAAAACAATATGGGTCTGTCTATAAGAGACTGTAGATTGAAGTAATCACTTTTCTTTGCATGATACATTGACTGCATTTATACAATAGCCTATGTCGGCGTTAGCTAGCTAGCCAGCTTTATCAATAGCTGTTAGCTAAATTTGATGGATGATGACAGTAGCTGTTTATAAAATAGACTGTACATTATAAATGTGTTGACACAATCCTGTCATTTTGATAGATTGATGTGCTATTGTTTTATAATAATAGAATGTATATATTTTCTGTATAACCAAGTTACGTTACACTAATGAATGGGTCTATTTGCACTATCTTGAACATTGTCTAGTATTCATTTTATGTGTTATTGTAGTTTGGCTACAATTACACAGATCACTCCTTACTGCACTATATTTCACATGCTTTGCATTTATGTAAGCTTACCTGTCCAGTAAGAAGAATGACAGTTCAGGATCAGTTTTGATCCCCAAAACCGAATTAATGTCCCTCCATGAATCAAAGGCCCTGCTTATGTTAACTCTAGTTTTCGCTTGACCATGATCATGTTCCTGCTTAGCCAGATGGGATTCAGTAGATAAATGTTTTTTTTTGTTTTGTTTTTTGGCTTACTCAGAGTTTGTGTATGAGTCGGTATTGTGCTGGAAACCGTCCGTTTGCTGGAATCCATCTCTAAGATAACGTTCCCTAGTGTTGCACACTGTTTGTTGTCACTGTTGAATAGTGGAAGAGAAGCTATTACTGTCTGAGGCAAGGCTCTCGGGAGCACCTGCTAACAGGTTTTCCACCTCGTTCTTGGACCTGGGACAGAGAGAAGGGGAGGGAAAAACAACAAAAAAAGAGGGAAAGGCCAACACGGAGCTACAGCGGGAGAAAGAGAAGAAATAAAAACATACTCGCCGGTTCTCCGATATGCTGTAGCCTGGTCCTCGGTCACTCCTCCTCCCTCTAGTGGATGACAGCCGCTCATCCCTGGGTGGATCGGAGGCAGTCTTCCGCCTCTGGCGGATGGAATGCTCCACTGTTTTGGTGGATGGTAAGGATCTCCTCCGCCCCTGGCAGCGGTTCTCCCGCTCCAGGCGGTCGGCAGTGTGCCTTTTAGGATTATACTGTAAATCAGCCCCCAAATGCACTCATCACACTTCAAGACGTCCAGCAAGGTCTTGAAACTGTTGTAATCCTCTTTGAGGTGCACCGAGTGAGCCGTGGAAGAGACGGGTACTTGTTACCATTATGGAGCAACACGGCTTTGAGGCTCCTGGATAAGCTGTCAATGAAGAGGCGCCACTCATTCTGGTTACAGGCGATTCTGATTGCCTCGAACAGACTGGTAACCTTGTGGCAGAAGCTGAGTTCATCTTGATGGGTGAAGAAGTTGGAAAAAGGTTGGTGATGCTTCCTCTGATCTGTGACTTGCACACTTTCATCCAACAAGTTCCATTGCTTGAGCCTAGATAAGCTCTGCATTGGACTTGGTAAGACCAATATCCCTAATCAAGTCGTTGAGGTCTTTTTTGGTTGGGGTAGTATGGGTTTATCTCATCAGCTCCACCTATGAAATTGTCATCTGGATCTACAACGTCTTCCTCGCTCTGTGACTTGCTGCTCTCTTCTAAACACGGCTGCTCTCTCTCTCCGGAGGAGTGGGTACAGGGAGCTCATGGCAGTGTGGCACCGGGGCGATAGATGAAGGAAGGTCCGGATACGTGATGGCAGGTGCATTCATGCCAGTCTAACGTTTGGAAGGGTCCACCATGCAGAAGTAGCAGTTGCTTGAGTGGTCAGTGGGTTCCTGCAAAATTCTTGGGATAGCGAACTTCATGGCTCTCTTTTCCCCTCAAAAATACATTTATTTCACCCATGACTAATGTGTAAGAGGTTCTCGCAACATTTTTCATATATGATGTATTTTTTCAATAACACTGAAAAATGTAAAACATTTTAAAATTTAAAACTTTTACCATTTTAAAAATTAACAATTTACCATTTTATATCATAAAATTCCAAGCAACAATTGTCCATCTTACCTTCCAGGGTTTTTTTGCAGTGCTCGCAGTTGAAATGAGGAGCCCAGGGTTTGTCTTGGTCCCTGCTTGCCAAAATACGCCTTGTAGTCATCACACATCTTAAGAGATGCTTCCACTGAGTACTTTTTCGCTCTTGTCTTGATAAATGGCCGCAGACATAGCAAAATGCATCTGCCGAATGCTTGCAGCTTTTCTGCCATCTCAGAAAAATGCAGATATGTATCCACTTAGGCAGCTGGAACTAAACTAAATTGGTGGGCTGAAGGCCCCTGTATTTATACTACTATTTATATCACTAGAAAGTTCTCCAATTTACTCCAAGTTTACTCAGCTCTGAATCTATCTGGAATGTGCTATATGTAGAAGGTGTATTTCAAAATATCACTTTCCTGATCACACAAGCAAAGCTTGTAGGGAATAATAGCCATTTTCTATACGTTTGTGGCATAAGCAATTAAGAAATAACAATTATTACCCAGGAACACACCCCCCCCCAAAAAAAAAGATGTGTTACCAGGGTTACAATGAGAAAAAAATCATTGGTTGTCACATTGTTTGAGCACACCCTACATTACTGGAATATTCATGGCTAATGCTTCCAAGTTACCAAGGCACAGCACAGGCATAAACTGAAGATTTAAAGTGATCTAAATAATAGATTGTGATAAATATGTGCAACAAAATCTGCTGTACCTTCCCTAACAGCAATTCATTGCTGTTTATAAACTCTAACAACAGGATGTGTGAATAGCTTACTTGCTAGACGACATACTCTCCCAAACAGGAAAGAAATAAAAGCATTACTTGACATTGTCTTAAAGCTTTATTGTTGTGGCATATTTACTAGATGTTTACTGTTATGAATCCCTTTGCAGGAGCTTTGGTCAGATCTCATACACCAACTGGCCCATTACCAAATGATTCAAGTTGCTTTAAACATCATTTACAGGCTGTCACAGTCGATTAGTACAGCTCCACTGGCGCAAGTTGTGTTAACTAAATGAGAGATGCAATGAATATTATCTTGGATATTAGCAGAGCAGGGTGAAAATGTGGGAGAATGCATAATTATGGGAAAAGTACATTGACTCTTTTTATGGAAAACAGAACTCCCATTAGATGGCATTTTCCTTTGGGGCATCAGATTGTTTTTAATCACATTTTCTTAATTCACTTTCCGACATATCACACTGATGATCCAGCTTCCGACTTTTTTACTCTTTACTCTTTTTTTTATTTTCTTATGAAGATATTTTAAAATGTTTAAGGGCAAACTTGAAGAGAGCTTCCCTTGAAGATCCTTTAAGAAATTATACAAATACATACAAAAGCACATCTTGAACGAAGCCCGAGGGGCCCTTTTTTAATACGAAGGATCTCCCTCTAGGCTGAACAACCTTCATCTTCTTCTTTTTTTTAATATTTGTTCCAGGTAGCCAGGAATACAGTATGGTGGCCACATTCCATTAATAATACAGTACATATATTCCTATATATATATATAGTAATATATGTACTGTATACATTGCTTCTTTCTATTCTCTTTTTTAAAGTTTTGGAGGTGTAGCTTGGGGAAAAAAGACTTATTAGAATGTTGCAACCTGGTCTCACAGAATCACATTAATATACCAAAACGAATGCAAAATTACTTTAATGTGGCTCGTTGTACATATTGCTGCAGTTTCCTAGTGAAATAAACACAAGAGGCTGCACGAGTACTTGCTGGTTTTCCATCCAACTATTTCTATGCAAATTTTAACTTTGACCTTAAAACATCCTGAATGGAAATGCTTGATATGCACATAAAAAAAGTTTATACGTCTGGCAATTTTCAAGAGATTTGCATAAGTCAAAATGTGCATTAATTGGATAGTTCAAAAATGAAAATTCTCTTATTATTTACTCACCATCATGATATCCCTGGTATGAATGACTATCTTTCTTCTCCAGAACACATTAGAAGGAAAATAGAAAAATATCTCAGTTCAGTAAGTCCTTAAAATGCAAGTGAATGGAGATTTCTCTTTTGAAGCTCCAAAACTCACATACAGTCAGCATAAACGTCATTGATACGACTCCAACGGTTTAAGTAATGTAAATGACACGATCGCTGTTGGTGAAAAAAGAGCTCTGTTTTCATGACCGTGCTAGGCGCAACACTATGCACAACGACTGTACACTGCTTCTTATCCAATTTTCATGAGAGCTCTAAATTCTCAGCACAATATTCATGTTGGCACAAGTGCAAGTGGGCAATTGGTGGTATTGCTTGCTCTGTCTGTGCATGCAAACTGTTGGTGATATGTCTGCTAATGAAGTGGCGTAAAGCGCAATTTACTATTTTTCTAAGACACCTGAGAACCAGATATATTCTCGACTCAAATTTGAAACTTTTCCCTGCATTTGCAGTTTGCGCACCCCACCAGCAGATGATATCAAATAACTTTCGATCACTTTTAATACTAACCCAGCTGACTTTTATTCCCATTAAACACAAATCACGAGAAAACAACCAATTATCACATTATTAAACATTTACTTTTGCTCTGTTCCTCCCACAATCCAGTTTGCATTACATAACCAAATACATTTCCAAGCTTGTTCAAGTGAGACCAAATAGTGCAGCAGCTCAACTGATAGAGCTTTGTGCTTGTAATGCAAAGGACCAGGGTATGAATCCTGAAGAGCACATCAGCCAAAAGTGTCCAACACAAAATGACTTGTTGCTAGGTAAGATTTTGTCCCAGTCATGTAATTGTTCAGTAGATCAGTAACTTCTTTATGGTTCTAAAAGTAGCAAAAACCAAAGTAGACCAATGCTATGCAATGCAAATGGTCGTGCTACAGATATCCAGATCTAGCTGACTTTGATATCTCTCTCTCTCTCTCTCTCTCTCTCTCTCTCTCTCTCTCTCTCTCTCTCTCCCACTCACTCATCATAACTGTATTAGTGTGCTTGTCATTTTCTCCCTTGCATTCTATTAGGCTCCATTTACTGCTGGGAACAGACCTCGTCACCCAGTTCTTCTGCATTTTACATTCATTGTAAGCAATAACAGCATATGAAAGTGTGCACTGGCCTGTAACGCCATTAATCCACCTCCAAAAAAAAAAAAGTGTTCTGCAAATTCAGCATGCTTCTTTAATTTCCCTCTCCTGACAAATTGAGATAATGGCAAGTCATACATAATGGGTCTAAAGCTTATTTTCTCATTAAATTGGGGCCCTTCCTATATGCAGAGTTATTACATCAGACATGAAATACTGATTATGAGAAAAATGACAGTAGCATTGCATTGTGTTTGTGTAGAAGCGAAGAAAAGAGGTTTGTCATGATGCACCAGGCAAGGTTTGCCATTTATTGTGCACAAGTCATATTGAAATAAAGCATACTGTACATCAAATGCACTTTTTATGCCATGTCTTTTTTTTTTTTTTTTTTTTGCAGCTCTCCTTGGATAAGATCTGGATTTAAAGCAGTATATATGTAAATCAACCATTCTATATTACTGTGCTGAGTCAGGAAAACCATTTCAGTCCTATGTAAAACTGGTTTAAGATTATCTTCACAAACTAATACCAAAACTTTTTCAGATCAGTACAAAAAAGGATCCTATAAGGATAAAACACAGATTATTATATGAGGCAAGCCGTTCTTTTAACAGACTTCTATCTTAATGTGCAAGCAGTTGGAAGCCTAGTTCCACTGCTGGCCTCTTTGAAGCTAAGATAGAAAATAGCTCAAAATGGCTCAATTTCCATCTGATACTGCTTCCTGTTCTCAAGGGTAATTTAGCAAAGAGATTTCTATGTTTTCTTGTTGATTTCCAAGTGGACTTGTTGGAATGGTCAACTACAAAATGCACTCACCTTTGTACTTCAGATAAATGTTGCAGACTGATGTGTATGAGTGCAATGTGGCCAATATTATCAGGTTTTGTACCAGGAGATAAATCAGATGATGTTTAATTGAGTTTCAAAGCAGGTATTGTGTCTCTTGACAAGTAAAATACATACTAGGGCTGCCAATTTAATGCGTTAATTCAGTGTGATCAATTATAAAAAATAACACATAAAAAAAATTATGTAATTAATCATGTTCCCGAACCATCATGAGGAATATTTTTACCATCGGAGTAATTCAAGTTTGAAGTAACACCTGTGTGGAGCGGAGGGGGGCGGGGCCGGGTCGGAATATCACGCGCCCGGTCACCAATCGGCCTGATGAGGCACGCGAGGGATAAGGGCGGCCGGTGACGATGGTTCGAGAGAGAGAGAATTACGGGCATGTCCGTCATGTGTGTGTTTATGTTTGTGTGTTTTGGTTTTGAGTTTCATTAAATATTATTTATATTGACAAGCCGGTTCTCGCCTCCTCCTTGCCCATCCTTTAACAGTGTTACATTGTTGCCGAAAGCCGGGAAGGAGGAGGGATGCCTGTCGCAGAGTCCTCGACACTACCGTCCACCCAGTGGAGCGCCGCTACCATCTGCCGGGTGACGGAGTAGCCCGGACACGGAGAACGGCCGCCGTCCGCGGGGCGAGTGGGGACTGGATTCCCCGACCTCCTGGAGCGATGGAGCCGCTGCCAGGGGCGGAGGAGTGCCCTGCCGTCCCCCAGAAACACGGAGGGGTCGAGTGAAGACCGCCGTCCGCGAGGGGAAGAGGGAAGTAACTCCCCGATCACCTGGAGCGGTAGGGACACAAGATACACCCCGCCCCAGGGATAGGGGGGGATGTACGTCATGCCAATCGGCCTGATGAGGCGCGCGAGGGATAAAGGCGGCCGGTGACGATGGTTCGAGAGAGAGAGCATTTTTGACAGTGAAAACTGTGCTTTTCGAAAACGCTGTCCTATGTGAATACATTTGATAAAGCAGCCTATTTGCTCTACTGCTGGGACGTATGACGTATTTGTTGTCATGTGATACATTCAACCCAAAACAATCAAGATGGTTGAACTAACAATGAACAATTGTAGTTTTATTACCTACATTAAACTAACATTAAAAAATGTATAAATGCTGTAAAAAGTATATTGTTAATAGTTTGTTCATGATAACTTAAGCATTAACTAATGTTAAAGAATAAACCTTACTGTAAAGTGTTACCGATAAATGTAGACTGACTAAATTGTGCCAGAGACAAAAAATGACCAAAATGGTAATTTCGAGAGGGTGGCCATGATTCAGTCCATGGTGGCCAACCCTAGCTCCACCCCTGATCTAAACGGGCAGTCAGACTAGGCTTTGAGCATGCAAATATTTTTTGGACAACTCAACTTACCAGGATATGATGTCATAGAGGAGGGCTTCTGGTGGACAAATAACAAATAATATTATAATTAAACATTTTAATTAAACCGTAAACTTTGTACACAGATAAGTATGAAATGCCTTCGCAAGAGGATGCATTTATGGTCATCCGCATTTGTATACATTTGAATGGGAATGAATGGAGCGTAAAGTGAAGTGTAGTGTGACCGCCCCTTATCGCCTTATAGGCTGACTGAAAGCTAATTTTTACCTATTTCCTACATTGAAGATGACACTGGAAGTTGCATTAAGTAAGCCTGCATGAATTCCACACATGAAGACACTTTCAAAGTGTTTGATCATGAACAACCATGAAATTCAAGTGCCCTCAAAATATCTCCAGCTAGCACTGACTACAATAACAGAGGACACACATTATATTCTGACCTCTACCAATGGAGGGATATGAATGGACATTTAAGTAGCATAACCTTTAAAATGCAACACTACAGAGAAGTTTCAAGGAAAACACTGTCCAATCCCAAAATGGCCAAAATGGCAGGGCACTTACCAAATCAGTTTGTTCATCTGAAACTAAGAGTATTATTAAAGCTGGCTGTGGGCATTCAAAGTTCTCTATTGTGTGACATTGTGACCGCACATTTATCTTGCATTGTACGGGTGTTTCTTCAACGATGGGCACTGTGGACCTTTAGAAAATAAACTCTTTTTAACCACTTTTCAAACTCCTATTAACTCCCAAACCCTCCACTTAAAAGTGAAGTCACTATAGAGAAGTCTACACATACTTATATAAATGTTTAGGTATACATGTTTAGGTAGGCTGCATTTAAACACATTCTGAGAATAATTCCCTTTTATTCTTATTTGTATACAGCTATAGACACAGTAAAGTGAGTGTTTCAATTAATTATGTTTTCATTAATGTTATCATAACCAGGGTTGGGAGGGTTACTTTTTAATGTAATCTGTTACATATTACTGATTACTTAACAAAAATGTAATCTGTAACAATCCAATTACAGCAATGTGAAAGTAATGTAATCATATTAGTCAAGATAAATTCAATATGATTTTTAAAACTTTAAATTTACACTTGAAAGCAAACAGAACATGTTTGATTAATATTATGAGTATTGTTGTAGCTGTTATTATATCAAAGTAAAATAAATATGTACACTGCACCCTACCAAGAAAACAGAAAATGAGCTGTTAATGTTGAACAACTCAGTATTTGTAAAGAAATCAGGTGAAAATGTAACATAAAGCAAACATAATCAGAACAGATGCACTGACTTATGTCTTAGTTAACATTAAAATAAGTCTGACATATCTAAGATTCAAAAACACTGTAAAGTGTAGTTCAACCATGTATTGCAGTTAGTGTACATAGGCAAATGTAATTTGCAC
This sequence comes from Xyrauchen texanus, assembly GCF_025860055.1. Classification (NCBI taxonomy): domain Eukaryota; kingdom Metazoa; phylum Chordata; class Actinopteri; order Cypriniformes; family Catostomidae; genus Xyrauchen; species Xyrauchen texanus. The sequence goes on from NC_068314.1 coordinate 33,752,672, forward strand.
CATTCTTTAAATTGTGCAGACTGTATTCAATAGGTAGATCACACGTTATCATCTTCATCATAGTTATAATTGTCATAATTAAATGTAATTAATTACATAATTAAAACAATAATTGATTAAAATCAGACTTTCTTTCCTAAGAACTTAAAACACATTTTCAATTAATTTGGTATGTATATGTACAATCTGGATGTGCTAATAATGATCAGGGATGCAAAATCATAACAGGTGAAAAAGGAGAGAAAGTCATAGCAGGTTTGCAGGCAGGACTGGTAATCTGGTATACCGGCATTTTCCCAGTGGGCCGACGCACTTTGGGGCTGATTAGGGTTGGACTGGCCATCGGGAGAACTGAGCCGGTGGGTCTGCCGTGAAACGTGCTGAATGGGCCGCGATAAGATAAAATGAGCCACCGCGTTATGCAGAACGGACCATAAAATGGCACCGCGATGTGCAAAAATGGACGCTCAAGTGAGTCAAGAGAGAGAACCCGAAGAGAATGTGCATCTAAACCATCTCTCACTATAAAAACAAACTGTCTGTATCACTTTAAATCAGGAAAATTCACTAGTTAATTTATCAAAAATGATAACTTCTAATCCTGACAGTAATACCATTTTTAAAATTGATCTGTAATCTGATTAATCTGCCTGTTTATAACTGTGTATGTGTTCAAAAGTCCATATAAGCAGAAGTGTTTGTATGGGTGTGTTTCTTTAAGAAACCCTGTGCAGACATTAAAGTTCAGTTTAATTTCACATGTGCAAAATGTGGTTTTAGCCATAGACTGTAAAAAAAGATGGACGACGCCCCTTCGCTCTTTTCCATTGGTGAGAACTGAAGCCGCCAGTGTCCCGATATGGCGCTGACATCTTGGGACTTGAGTCTGCGCAGTTGCGATTTCGACGACCAGACCTGCGCAGTAGTGAGCAGGAAGTAAAGCCGTGAAATCAAGGCCCCGCCCTCACTCTCGCTGAATCAATCGCAAGCACACGCCCCTGCACTTTTGACTTATGACGGTGTGAAATAATGAATTATAGAAATTTAGATATTAAATTTAAAGCTCCAATCTCCTCAATCCTCCGAAGATCCCGAAAAAAGTCAGTTGGTGCTTCAGTGACTACTTCGCTCAGAGAACCTGTCAATCACAGCTGTCAATCATGATGTCACAGCAGCATTTTTATAGCATCAAATAACTAAAAACAAACTTATTTTGAAAACAAACACTTGAAATTACATCAACGTGATAGTTTCTGTCATTTACTGTAGTTTCTATCTTTGGAAAAAAGATATATGAAGTGTAATTTAATTGTTTAGTTGGTCTCACGTCCCGTTGAATAACATGGGGAGGCGGGGTTTATGACCTATACTAGGACCAGTCACCGGGGGGGCAATCGAGACGTTTTGGCTTCACTTTTGAGGGCTTGTGCTGCACACTTGGTTTTAGCCATTAATTTGTTTCCTGTTATTTTATTGGATGTTAATTGCTAAAACCCTTCCTCACCCTGTTATGCGGGTTGTTATTGGAATTTAGAAAGTCCATCGAGAGCGTCTAGAGAGGCAGACCGTAAAGAGATGCAATAACTCTCTGATAGTGAGAATGGGTGAATTAACTGCTCAAACAAGCAAGTTATATAATTTTATTCATTATAAAAGTCTTTAAATTTTGTTATATGTTAGATTGAACGTTTGCAGACATCAATGGTGTTTGAGAAACATCGCTGCTTAAAAGCTTCATCACAAACATTTACTGCTTTTTAACAGAGACTTTGTGAGCTATGAGAACGGATTATTGTGCAAATCGGTACGTGTTGGTAGTTAACTGCTTATTTTCGCTCCATGAGAGATGCAGAGGTGCAATGAAGACTAACGCAATGCTGAAGATAGCGCTATGAGTCCCCGCGAGGCTCACTGCACTTCTGGCAGCGAGGCAGAGAGTGAAATTTGCAGATGCGATAGCACACCAGAACCGGACTGGTTCGTGAGTACTTTACAGACCGCAAACTGTTGCAGAAGGAGATCAGCTTCTTTCAAAAAGAGCATTCAGGTACCTCTAGCCTTCTTTTATTTTTGCTCAGGCAAGTTAAGTGGAACGTTTTTGTGTTTCTAAGACCACAACGCACACAAGCAATGACACAGGCATGAATCAGGGGGCGCTACACTAACAATACCCAACTTTTTGCTCTGTTTCTCACACAATGCTATGTAATAACATCAAAACACTTACTATAGTGCATGACTTGTAAGATACATGTTTTACATAACATATGTATTATTTAACCAAGCACATTTACATGCTTTTTAACTAATGACTGAACATTGCACTTGCGACATAGCAGAGTGGGGTTGAGTCCTGGAGAGCATGCGAGTCGACATGTGAGCTGCAGGTGTCATAAAAGCAGCACACAATGACGTGGTTGCTTCAGCAATTGCATTTCTAGCCTCACATTTGCTTTTATGACACTACTGATTAAGTTTAGATTTAAGGTATGGAGGTCAGTATTGTTGATTTAAAACACGACAGACCATTAACCTTTTGGGGAGAATATTTAACTTGTTTTGTAGTGCCACACGGTGAACATTTCACATCGGAACTGACATATTTGTGTAAGGATTCATGTAATGTAATTTTGCACAGTTACACAATTTTTGTGACGAGGCAGGCAAGGAATGAGAATCTAAATGCAGCTTTATTAACATAAAAATAAACAAACTAACTCAGAATAAAAAGAAAACCAAAACACAGCGACCCAAGCATAAGCAATACATGCAAAGACTGACAAAGCAAACAAGGAAAACCAGGGCTTAAATACACAGGGGCAAACAAGGGAAGGAGGGACACCTGAGAAAATAATCAAGGGAAACCAATCATAAAATGAAACTACTTAAGGACTAGAAAATTAACACTTTTATTAAACAAATAATGACGATTAAAATTGTTATCAATTGACAGCCCTAATATATATATATATATATATATATATATATATATATATATATATTTCTCAGCCTTTGTTTTGATCATGTTTTAAAATGTAATATTTCTTTTTATGGAATTTGATATTTTAAATGAGTTTACTGGGTTCAGTATAAGTTACGCTCAATCAACTGCATTTGTGGTATATTATTGATTACCACAAAAAAAATCGTCCCTCGTTACAGCAAGGTACTTACAATGGAAGTGAATGGGGCCAGTTCATAAACATTAAAATACATACCATTTCAAATGTATAGACACAAGATGTAAATTTTAGACATGTTTGCATGATTTTAGTGTGATAAAAGTGCTTACTAAATTAATCTGACTAAAGTTATATCAAATAATAATAGCACATGCAAGAACTAACACTGAAAACAGGGAAACCAAGGACTAAAATACACAAAGGAACAAACAAGGGAATGAGGAACACCTGGGGAAACAATCAGGGAATGAGAACTAATCAGGGGAAAACCAATCACAAAATGAAACTACAAAAGGACTACAAAAACCAAACAGGAAACAGGAACTAAACTAAACTTCAACATAAGAGCACAAAAACAAAAGACAACAGAGAACATGACAGACATGGTAAAACGTTAGTTAGAAAGTGCCCAGAGTTGAAAAAAGGCCAATAAACAGGTCACTTGAAATTCCACTAAATGTTTGTTGTTTTTTTAAGCATTATTTGACCATCCCGAGGATCATTGTGGTGGAGGGGTATGAATGCCCCAATGATGCTGGGAGCTGTGTTGTCTGGAGCATTGGCTCCTGGTAAGGTCTCCCTTGGCAACTCCTAGGCAAGAGGCCCGACGAAGAGCAATACAAAACTACGATCCCTGAATAACCGTTGCGAGAGCTTTGTCTGTATCCTTGGCATTAAGTTAAGCTTGTTCACAGTGGCCGTTGGACTTGGACAGGACTGTCCTTTGTCACCTATCCTGGTATTTATATTAGGATATTTATATAGATAGGATCTCAAGGCACAGCTGAGGTGTGGAATTTGGGGGCCTCAGGATTGCATCACTGATATTTGCAGATGATGCGGTCCGGTTTGCTTCATCGCGCTGTGACCTCCAGCATGCACTTTGCAGCTGAAATGTGAAGTGGTTGGGATGAGGGTCAGCACCTTCAAGTCTGAGGCCATGGTTCTCTGCTGGAAAAGGGTGTATTTCTCTCTTCAGGTAGGGAGAGATCAGCTGCCCCAAGTGGAAGAGTTCAAGTATCTCAGGATCTTGATCAGGAGTGAGGGAAAGTTGGAGTGTGAGATCGACCGGTGGATCGGTGCAGTGTCTGCAGTAATGCAGTCTCTGTACCGAACCGTGGTGGTGAAGAATGAGCTGATCCTGAAGGCAAAGCTCTCCAACCCTAACCTACCTTCATAAGCTTTGGAAGTGACCAAAAGAATAAGATTGCGAATACAAGTGGCTGAAATGAGCTTTCTTTGTATGGAGTCAGGGCTGACCCTAAGGGTTAGGGTGTGGATCTATGACATCTGAGAGGGGTTCAAAGTAGAACCGCTGCTCCTCCACATTGAAAGGAACCAGTTGAGGTGGTTCGGGCATCTGATTAGAATGCTGTGTCGAGGAGGAGGCCATTGCCGGGCTGTGAGGACACATGGCTGGCTCTGAATCGGGCTAATCAGACGGGAGGGGGATAAATATGAGCCATAGGTGCCAATTCAAGAGAGAAATGCAGTCGGCCATGCTGCACGTGTGTCCTTATATTTTATGTTGTTTTAAGTTGAGTTTTGACATTAAACTTTTATTTTTACTGTTTAGGCCGGTTCCCACCTCCTCCATGCCCGTCCTTATACTGTTACAGATGCCCCCTTGTCACCATCCTGTGGAGGTGTTTTGGGCATGTCTAACTGGGAGGAGGCCCAGGGGAAGACCCAGAACTTGCTGGAGTGATTATATATCTCGACTTGCCTGGGAAAGCCTCGGGATCCCCTAGGACGTGCTGGAGTATGTGGCCGGGGAAAAGGACGTAGGGGCTTCTTTGCTTAGTCTGCTGCCACCACGACACTGTCCCAGGTAAGCAGTTGAAGATGAATATTTGACCATTTAATTTATTTATCTACCCAACTGGATGACATAGAGGCATCAGATGGCAGGTGTTGGCTGATTCAAAATTGCAGCTGTCATACTGCACATTGTTATTACCAAACAAATTGCATTTGCTTGTTATCACTTTCAAAAAAAATAAAAAATTATAAATTGGCAAATAATCACAAATCCAAATGGATTTTCTTAAAATTGCATTTACACAACAAACAAGCTGCAGGCACACAGATTTTTCTTTATTATCTAACCACAATCCAAATGGGAAACGGTTCCCTGGTTTCCTTCATGGCTGCAGCTCTGGAAGTCCTCATATGAGTCTAAATTAACCATGTTCAGGCTGCTGAACACCGAACCCACTAAGGAAGATTAATTGTGCTTTTATTTAAAACTACCCAAAGTCCTACAGGGTTCAAGTTGAAAATGTCAGGTTCAAGCTAACTGTGTTAGTAACAGTTACTAAAAATGTGGACACGGAGGAAACGTAAAGAGCTGGGAGGAGTAGTTGGAGGGATGAGATGCTTGAGCTGGATAACCAGTTACACACTTACAGAAATGTATAGCAGAAGCACTTTACAGAGAGATGTTGTTGATCGATCTCTTGTAAATCTAAGAGCTGCAACCACTGTTTAATAATGAGAGGCCTGCAAGTTGAACAGGATGCATACAGATCTAAAGTTATCATTGCTCAGAGCGACTGAGAGTTCATGTGAGGAACTCATATGTAAGTACATTTTTATATTTATTTTTTTCACATAATGATTTCTGTAATATACCAACAAATATCATAAAATGTATGTAATCCATTACTATTGGAGGATGATGTCATTAAGGAACTGGCTTTTTTTTGTCATTGTCATTTTGCATAATTATTTTGGCTTTTATTATTCATGTAAAGAAAGTGGGAAAAAAAGTCTCCCTAATCTTATTCATCTTTTACTTTTGGCAAAGTTTCACATAACTGCAAATTCTCCAGTCACAAATTACATTTTGTGACATTGGTCAACAAAATTAAGCAGTGTTTTGAAAGGCTCTCTGCGCTTGAAAAAAAAAAGAACTAAAAATTTTTTCATATATTACTAGGCTATTTGTTATTGTTTCTATTTTATTTTATTAGCCTTTTAGATGTTTGTATTATTCATTGTTATGCTGTTTTGCCATACTGCATGTAATCCCATTTGTAAAAAAAAAAAAAAAAGAACTTGGGTGGTTTGCTGGTAGCTGCTAGTTGTAAAGAAACAACACAGGATACAAACATATATTTTGGGGGTTTTATTCTGAAGCTGTTTAAATAAAACATAGTGGTTGATGGGGCAAAATTAAATATGGTAATGATATAAAAGAAAAAATACGAAAATGAAATACAGAAACAAAATACGGTAGAGGCTAATGACAAAAGAAAATACAAACAGGGCATTAGCCTACCCCTATGCTTCAGCATACATCACCTTACTACATGCTTATATCATTCAAAGCATTTTATGCATTTAGCACATGCTTAAATCACTCATTAAAGCATGCATTTAATAAACAGTTAACGCCAACCAGGCTTTAATGACATGCATAACAGTTTAAAAAATATAATTCGAATATTTTCACATATACAGTAACACATAATACACTTATTTGGAAAACACTCTGGCCTATAAATCATTAAATAAGATATGGTTAATACTAAATTCACATAACCAGTTCTTGCACAAACGTGGTCAAACTCCACACATGCAATCCATATGCCTCCTTCAATAATGAGCCATAACAAACGCTCAGTTTTAACATACAACTCTTCCAGATGTGGGTAGTAGTGCACTACATTTACTCGAGTAAATTTTTGGGGAAACATTTAATTTTAGAGTAGGTTTAAAAATTATTAATTTTTACTCTCACAATTACATTTCTACTGAAAAAAAAAAATCTTACTTTATTACAATGGTGGCGTTCCCGTCGTTACATTAATGGCAAAAGCTCACACAGCTGCACGCGCTGTCACAGTCACAGTCCATCACTGCTGCAGTATCAAACTCTTCAAACTAAGTGAAACACTTTATTCGCTCTGCACAGAGAAAAAAGAACAGTTTTGTCATACAGTGCCTTTATTTAACACTTCATTTATACAAGTGGTTATTTCAAGATTAAAATTTATCCAATTTCAAGATCCAAATTTTGGCAGCACTCTTGAGGTAAGTTGTGGCTCTAATGCTAATGCAGGATTTGCTGTGACATGATGATGGTAATTTTCAGGGTGATTCTGGATATGGACATCAGTTTTTTTAAGTGTACATTTTTAAATCGGTGCAGCAATATATCAGTGTGCTTTGTCCCACTTCCCGCATGTCGTGAGAAGTATTTACGCATTTGCCCCACACTAGGAGTACTGAAAACTATTGCAGCTACTTCGGGCTGATTAACAGTATAAATCCATGTTAACATCCAAGTTAAGTGTACATGCTTTTTGCTCTGCCATTTGCATGATTGACAGCTGGAGTGTGAACTAGGGATGGGCGGATTCACCATTACGAAAACTTACCATGGATTTACTGTAGTAATACTGTATTAACCATGACTAGTAACCACAACTGTAATGACCAGGTTTTACTACAGTATTACTACACTCACCTAAAGGATTATTAGGAACACCATACTAATACTGTGTTTGACCCCCTTTCGCCTTCAGAACTGCCTTAATTCTACGTGGCATTGATTCAACAAGGTGCTGAAAGCATTCTTTAGAAATGTTGGCCCATATTGATAGGATAGCATCTTGCAGTTGATGGAGATTTGTGGGATGCACATCCAGGGCACGAAGCTCCCGTTCCACCACATCCCAAAGATGCTCTATTGGGTTGAGATCTGGTGACTGTGGGGGCCATTTTAGTACAGTGAACTCATTGTCATGTTCAAGAAACCAATTTGAAATGATTCAAGCTTTGTGACATGGTGCATTATCCTGCTGGAAGTGGTGGCCATAAAGGGATGGACATGGTCAGAAACAATGCTCAGGTAGGTCGTGGCATTTAAACGATGCCCAATTGGCACTAAGGGGCCTAAAGTGTGCCAAGAAAACATCCCCCACACATTACACCACCACCACCAGCCTGCACAGTGGTAACAAGGCATGATGGATCCATGTTCTCATTCTGTTTACGCCAAATTCTGACTCTACCATCTGAATGTCTCAACAGAAATCGAGACTTATCAGACCAGGCAACATTTTTCCAGTCTTCAACTGTCCAATTTTGGTGAGCTCTTGCAAACTGTAGCCTCTTTTTCCTATTTGTAGTGGAGATGAGTGGTACCCGTTGGGGTCTTCTGCTGTTGTAGCCCATCCGCCTCAAGGTTGTGCGTGTTGTGGCTTCACAAATGCTTTGCTGCATACCTCGGTTGTAACGAGTGGTTATTTCAGGCAAAGTTGCTCTTCTATCAGCTTGTATCAGTCGGCCCATTCTCCTCTGACCTCTAGCATCAACAAGGCATTTTCGCCCACAGGACTGCCGCATACTGGATGTTTTTCCCTTTTCACATCATTCTTTGTAAACCCTAGAAATGGTTGTGCGTGAAAATCCCAGTAACTGAGCAGATTGTGAAATACTCAGACCGCCCGCTCTGGCACCAACAACCATGCCACGCTCAAAATTGCTTAAATCACCTTTCTTTCCCATTCTGACATTCAGTTTGGAGTTCAGGAGATTGTCTTGACCAGGACCACACCCCTAAATGCATTGAAGCAACTTCCATGTGATTGGTTGATTAGATAATTGCATTAATGAGAAATTGAACAGGTGTTCCTAATAATCCTTTAGGTGAGTGTATAGTATCCATGGTAACATAGTTTTATTAATAGTAACCATATAATGAAATCTATGGTTAATTTTAATGTTTTATATGTGGCTTATACTAACTAATTTTTAAAAGGTAAACAAAGCAGCTTAATAATTTTCTGTTTAGACCCATAAATATATAAAAAATATAAGTAATAATAAAGTTACTAATTGTATCCAAAGTATGCGTAAAAACTCAATTTAATATAGGTATCAGTGTTGGTATCGATATCACCGATTTTGGCCAAAAAAATACTTGGTATCGGATAAGTTGTATCGCCCATCCCTAGTGTGAACAGACAGCATTTCTGTGCGTGCACAGTGAGGAGATGTGCGGGTGCGAGGCGATCATATGGCGAAGGGAGTGGCTGTGTCCAAAATTGTTTACTCATTCACTATTTCCTATATATTGAATGGCAGTAAGTGCACTATATCTCAGCTGTGAGTGAATGAAATGAGTGAGTGAATTTGGACGCTGACCTATAAACCAAGCAACGGACTTCTGGGGCTGTTGTAGAAACAGCGTCACATATGACATTTTTAAATACTTGGGTAAAATACATGCAATCTTCGTTCTGTTTGTCATTTTTATATATATGTTAATACAAAGAGTAAACACATTTTATCAAATGTACATTATTGTATTTATGTGTTATACTCTAGAATCTTTACTCCAAAACAAGCTGGGTAGCATTTCTCAGTGTATAATGACCTCATCTGACACATTATCATAACCTACATGTTATATCTGAATATTTCAATCATCCACAGAATTATCTGTATGTTTTGCCTCTCTATATGGTATTGTGTTATTTATTTTGTTTATTTTCTCCCCAATTTGGAATTCCCAATGCACTGTGAGTCCTTGTGGCAGCGTAGTGACTCGTCTCAATCCAGGTGTCGGAGGAAGATTCGTAATTGCCTCCGCGTCTGAGACCGTCAATCTGCGCATTTTATCATGTGGCTTGTTGAGCGCCTTACATAGCGCTTGTGGAGGCTTCATGCCATCCACCGTAGCATCCACGCACAACTCTCCACGTGCCACACCGAGAACAAACCACATTATAGCGTCCACAAGGAGGTTACCCCATGTGACCCTACCCTCCCTAGCAACCGGGCAATTTGGGTGCTTAGGAGACCTAGCTGGAGTCACACAGCACGCCCTGGGATTTGAACTCACGAACTCCAGGGGTGGTAGTCAGCATCTTTACTCACTGAGCTACCTAGGCCCCCGTTATGTTATTTTAATGAAGTAGTGATTTGTCAAAAAGTACATTCAGCATTAAATAAAATATTGCAGGAGTGAAGGAAGCAGTAAACTCCCAGCTTGTACATCTTCCCTGCTGTGGATTTTGGGCAATAGGCTTAATGCCGCGCACTTCCGTTCTGGTGCTTCCGCATTTCTCAGCCAGCTTCAGTATTTCCGGTTCCCGGCAGCGTATGCTGTAGCTATGTCGTTTTTTATGCGATCGCTGCAGGACCTGCCGAGTATAACGGCAAACGATGTACATTGGATCATCCAGACCACATCGAAGACACCAACATCAAAAAAGGACAAAGGTTTTAAATTGTATGTGTCCAGCTATATAAACAACTAAGAAGGTAAGTTAACAAGCCTCTGTTTTGAGTTTACCAAAAACGATACATGCTAGCTCATTGGCTCTTTACTAGCCAAAGATAGCACAGTGAGGAAGCAACGTTAATAATGTTAGCAGAGTGATAGGTTAACATCATGAATATTTTGTGTTTCTGAAATGCAATACCCTAACCTCTATGTTAATCACAGTTTCAAACAAGGAGTCAGGAGAGGTCACGGTTAGGTCTGAGTGCTTCAGATCTATGAGGAAAAGCCAGAAGCCGCACTGTCTGAGTGTAAGGGAAAGTCATCCTGCAGGTTCAGTTCAGGTTCAGAAGAAACAGGTTCTTTTTTTGTCAAAATGAAGTTTCTGTGAGCCATATCATTGCTGTGAATTAGATCCAGATAAACACCATTGCACTATATGAATCATATGGTACCTGAGATATCATGTGAAATATGAATACAGGGTGTGCCAGAAAGAATGTAAAATGAATGGCTCCCACAGAAGCAAGATTTTGTTAAGAGTTTTTATAATTTCTTCATTACTTATTCTGCACTGCTATTTTAAAATGAGTATAGTGAGATTACTCATGATATATTACATCTGACATGGTCAACTATAGGCTAAATAAATTGTAACAATCCCTGTATCACTTTGCACATTTTAAAGTTCACTAACAGATTTTTGCTAACAGACGTTCACAAATTTAGTGTGTAAAAGGCGGTCTCTAATTGCAGTTGTAAAAGACCGGGGCAGGCGTCGGCACAGGCTCACAGACCGGGGCAGGCATCGGCTCAGGCTCGCTGACCGGGGCTGGCTTATGCCGGAAGGCGGAAGCCCATCTTCTCTCCCTCCGGGCAGACGAGGTTGACCGTGTGGGTTCTGGGGAAGTGACTGGCGTGGGGGTTTGCTCTCTGACCGGAGGGCCTGGCGTGACAGGGGGAACTAGGGACGACTGGAGAGTCACCGTCGTGGGAGGAGAGGCAGGGTCCTCCTCATCGCCGCCCACGATGAACTGCGAGCCGCAGGCCAGAAAGGTCGCCTCCAGGAAGTTCCGGAGTGTCCAATAGCGAGTCGCTGGTGGCAACCGCTCCCTCAGTGCAGCATTCAGGTTGCCCCTGAAGAAGACCACCAACGAGGAGTCCGGGAAATCCGAGACCTTCGCCAGCCTAAGGAAGTCGTGGACGTGGTCCTCTATGGGGCGGTCTTCTTGCTTTAGGCTAAGCAGGTGGTAGTTTGCATGTTGAACTGCTGGATCCACGTGCGGTCGATCGTTCTGTTACGAATTGCACAGATAGCGGAGGGAGACGAAGGTTGAGGATCCACATGCAGTATCTTTATTAACTGAAATCAATAAGCAAGCAAGCAAGCAAGCAAGCAAGCAAGCAAGACAGGTATACGGAAAACTCGGGAAGGGAACACAGAGCAGGCTTAACGACATTCACTAACAAACAAACGATCGACAGTGACTGAACAAACAGACAGGGTATAAATACATGAAAGGGCCAATGAACAAACAGAACTCAAAATAACATGACAAGGTGCTAAATAGAAACCAATGAGAAACTAACGAGGACAGGTGAAAACAATGAACAATGAACACGAGGGCTAACAAGACTGTGGAGTTACAGACGGGTCAAAAGTGAAAACTATGGAGTAACGAAAGTGACAAAAATGGAAGACAAAGGGGAAACAGTAGAACAAGACAAGGTCATACATTACACAGGGAATGGGTTGTAGCATTTGACTCTGTGAGAGCTCCTCTTTGTGCTTGTCGAACACTGACCATGGATGGTAGTGAGTTCGCAATCAAGCTCCAGAAACTGCATCAGTAGATCATATGATGCAAACCTAAAGAAATGGAATACAGATACACTATTAATAACGGTTCATAATTAACACAAAATGTACACACATAACTTTAATTAAATGTATTTGTGCAAATTGAAAACACTAAGGCACATTGTTTATCAGGCATTTTGGGAGACAGAACAATAAATAGGGAAATAAGTTACATATCAACATTCCTAATAATTATTTAATATTATTATGAAAATGTTGCCAATCAATACTCCCATTTTTACACTTTTTTTGGGATGGAAAATCATATATCAGTCAATTCCATTATGTCTTTCATAACATAGTTGAGAATTATCTTTAAACAAAGTTTGGTTAAAAAAAAATCCTGAAACTTAGAAATTGATTGGTGAATAAAAAAAACAAACATTGTTTTTACCTATGCATGTAATTTCATGTCATTTTATTTTTAAAACAACCTGGTGTTTTCTACAGAGGACATAGCATAAAATATGAATAAAATATATTTTTTAATTTGTTTCTTATGCTCTAAACGGTGTAATGACGTAAAAAAAAAAAAAAAAAACAATTCTCTCTCTTTCACACACACACAAACGTTAGCCTAAGCCTACCTGTCTAGACGTAAGTTACCTTGTAAAGAACCTGATATCCTTGTCCGAGGCAGCAAAACGATGAATGCCGAACCGCTGCCTCAGTGTAAGCCCCTCGATCTGTTTCCTCCCGGAGAGATGCATTTTCCTCCAACACCAAATCGACGACTGCAGCTTCAGGTTTCGACGCGTAGTCGTGTTGCATGGGGACGCCGAATGTTCCATGGTCCGGTGTATCGTCCCAGTCATCCTCTGGCGGCGGTGGTCTTTCCCTTCTCTCCCAAACCCCCGGTCTTGTAGGTGGAAGGGAGAAGTTGTTCCACTCAAATAAAACCGGAACAACACCCTTTTTTAACAGCCGACGACCTGTTTCTGATGCTGGTTCACGGATGTCTTCCGTTCTGAAGTGCCGGCTACACACCCGGGTATGAGGCGTCACGGTAAATTTGTCCCTGCGAATATTGACGATCCACTTACACCTCAGCTCCTCATCAGCAGGAAAAGTAAAAAAACTAAGTACAGAATTGTACTTTCCGGATGCCTGGCACTGTGGCACACAGCAGTGTTCGGCAGTAGTACCAGATACTCTCTGGTATTTAAACTTTGATGACTTCATATCAACTCAGACTGTAAAAAAACTAGAAGCAGCTACTAAAACAAGTCGACGCTTAGGCTAACCGGAAGTATTCGTGGTGGCTGACATTTCAGCGGAAGTACGTCACAACAGCCGTTGGCATTTAGCCTATTAACAATCGTCGATGTACACTTAAAATTAGAGTGCATTGTGGGTAAGAATAAATGAACAAAAGTAGGGAACTATTGTCTCACTCAGAATTCAGACACTCCTACAAAATGGCTTACACCCGAAATAGTGCACTATATAGTGGATAGGTGCCGTTTCAGACACAGCGTTTGTTCTGTGACCGGGGTTGAAATGTTCCCAAAACTCTCTTCTTACTGACAAATTCATCCAGATCTGACAAAAGCCCTTAAAGGGATAGTTCACTCAAAAATGCAAATTCTCTCATCATTTACTCACCCTCGTTCCAGATGTGTATGACTTTCTTTCATCTGCTGAAATCAAATGAAAATTGTTTAGAATAATATTTCAGCTCTGTAGTTCCATACAATGCAAGTGAATGGGTGCCAACATTTTACAGGGAAAATAATTGAATATGTCAGCATAAAAGTAATCCATAAGTCTCCAGTGGTTAAATCAATAACTTACAAAGCGATTTTATAGGCGTGGATGAGAAACAGATCACTTTCACATTCTTCTTGTGTTTTTGGTGATTTACATTCTTTCCTGTATATAGCCCCCTGCTGGGCAGAGAGAAGAATGTCTAGCAAAAAATGACAAATATTGATCCGTTTCTCACCCACACCTATCATATCACTTCTGAATATATATATATTTAACTACTGGAGTCTTATGGATTACTTTTTATGATTCCTTTATGTGCTTTTTGGAGCATCAACATTTTGGCACACATTCACTTGCATTTTACTGACCTACAGATCTGAGATATTCTTCTAAAAATCTGTGTTTGTATTCTTCTGAAGAAAGGAAGTCATAAATATCTGGGATGGCATGAGGCTGAATAAAACATGGGAGAATTTTCATTTTTGGGGAAACTATCCCTTTAAACTAATTAAACTAATATTTTGTCATAATTTCCCAACCCTCATTTAGTCCCAATATCGTGTGACCTTCTGTATTCTGTGGAACACAAAAGATGTTATAGTGGTGGCTGTGGCTCAGGTGGTAGAGCGGGTTGTCCACTAATCGCAGGGTTGGCTGTATGATTCCTTTTTTAACCTTAGCAGTTCTACAAAGTGCTTTACACTGCGTCTCATTCACCCATTCATTCATACACCAATGGCGGCAGAGCTGCCATGCAAGGCGCTAGCCTGCAATTGGGAGCAACTTGGGGTTCAGTGTCTTGCCCAAGGACACTTCGGCATGTGGAGTCATGTGGGCCGGGAATCGAACAATAATAATAATAATGTGTATTATGTAATGGAATATAGGGTAGATAACATCCATTATGTAATCTGTGAAAGTAACAAGTTACTCATTACTTGATTACTCTTTTAATTGGTTACTTTCTTAGTCTTAAGTAATTATTTATGTCAGTTATTTTATTTCTACTTGAGTAATTATTTTTTAAAGTAATTATACTTTTACTTGAGTACAGTTTTTAGCTACTCTACCCACCTCTGATCTCATCTGAACACATATGTAATGCAATTCATGAGCATTTTGTGTCAAATTTGATATTTACCCAAATAATTATCAACCGATGAACAAAGCCTGTGAGCTCTCTTGCCCAACGTATGCTGTCACGTTCTAACCAGCACATGCGTGTAACACAGCGGGCGTCGCAAACATTTTAAAGGGGCCATGTCCAATTTATAACTAGAGTTAAATTACATGAAATTTCTCCACTTAGCTACACCAATAAAACCCTGAAACATTTAATTACTGATTTCAAAGCACGCAAAGAAAGGGGATATTTTGTTTAAAGAACACAAACTAATATTATTTCCATTTTTAAAATAGTCAGTCTAATATTTCATACAAATAATAAAAAATTACATGTGTGACATATTAAAGTGGAAAACTCTAAAGTGGTCAACTCATACAGTGTACTGGGTTAGGTAGTATAGTTATCACAAATAAACAACTGAACTTGTTTTTTCTTGGCTCTGATAAAAGAGGGGAAATCAGACGAGACAGTCAATTACTGTTAAACACGATGTAACAGCACAGTCTGGTCTTTGGCTGTATCTGGAATGCTGGCAATTAGACAGTCGGAAACATGTCAGTATTTCATGAGGATGTTTGATTTAATGAGCTCTGAAATGTATTATCCTGCCATGCAAAATGACGGTACAGCAAATGTATCAGATTTGCTTTTGTGTGGAAAATAACGTGTTTCTAATTAAAAACTCTGATTAAAGAAAACATTTTATATATGCACTATTTTAGCCTTCATAGGTTCCATACAGTTCAATTCAGGAACTCAAACACTTATTTTTATGTATTTATTTTTTAAGAGCTATAGGATCTATTCAGAGTAAGTTTGTGAAAAGGAACTCTAAAGGTTAATTATCTAAAGGTCTGCCATTGAAGTACTATAGAGCTAGAATGAAAGACTGAAATCCTTTTTTTTTTTTTGCATTTACCACCACAAAACAAACTTCACTTGACATACAGCATCAATAATGCAACAGGCTCTAAAATGTGGATTCCTATTCAGTGTATCTAGAGCCAATGATGGTAAAACAATGGACTAAACCTTTTCGGTTCATTTTAATATGCATGTCTTATTGTTTACATGAAGTACAAAGTCATGAGTGATAGTACCGATAATAGAGGACATATAACTGATCAGAATGAAAAGTCCTTGCTGTCTTGAATGAAAATAAAATAAGTGTACAGAGCTGTATGAAGCTTCTCGACACACTCTGTCTCTATTTGTGCATTGGGGTTACATGCATGCATAGCGTTGCAAATAGCCAATTTAATAGCACGTCTGATTCTAAAGCAATGGCCAGTGCTACATTATCATTCTGAATGTAAAACTATGTATTTGTCATACTCACTAGAATAGAATTTGTTTTGTTTTTTTGTACTGGCTATTCTAGTCTGTCTTTCTATGCTTTGGAAGTTTGTAAATCACCACTGATGATTGGGGAAAAAAAAATACACATATGTGTCCTCTTGCCTTTAAAGTAATTTATTAGGTTAAATTTGAAGTTAAGCTTCATCGACAGCATTTGTGGCATCATATTGTATTAATTTCGACTTGTCCCTTGTTTGTGTTTACCCATAGCATTATTATACATTATATTTAGCATTATATACACTTTAATATAGTACAATCATCTGTAAGCAAAATCTCATCATTGCTCATCGTATTAAATGTGCATTCATGATGAATAATCCATCTAAATAGCTCAGGTGATTTCAGTTATGTTTCATCTTAACTTTGTCTCAGATGTTTCTCCTAAAATTCCCAAAAATCTCATTTGCAATATTTCTTTATAATGGATGTGCATTAAACCTCACTAAACAAAATAACTATTTTTGACATTATTGTCTAAACAAATCTCTCTATTTTTTTATTTTATATTTTTTACATTTAATTAAGATTAGGTTATCTTAAGGGATAAAATCAGGAAGACTTATTCTTCTCAAGGGTTTACTACTGTAGGTTTTATTCTGTCATTTAACTTTGCACACAATTTTGAAGTCAACAAAATGCAATTACAACCTGTCTTATAAAAAACACTTAGATAAACATACTAAAGGAAATTACATTTTCAAAAACAGATAACACATAATCTTGCATTAATGAGCAAACTTCAAGAAAACTCCATGAGACCAGATGCTATTTGTCTTTTCCAGCTGTGAATTTTAAGAAATATTATCCTATATTTGTATAAACTGCACACTAACCTCTAAAACTGCATCCTGCATTAATGATATTTGTATACAAGCTGCAACAGCAATGGTTTGCAAATTAAACAATCACGTTTATGGTCACCAAAGCAGATGTTGGCCATATCCAGTTTGAATGATGATTCCCAAATCTAGCCACCATTTCACATATCCCCTCTCACTTAAAAAGCGGTTATGTCTTATTGCTCTAGGTACTTGTGAGAATTATGTTATGCATTATTAATGATTCTCTCTTTGAAAGATTAATTGTCAAGTGCTCAGAATTGTACTATCAATCAGAATGCAGCACAGCTTAGAAAAGCTTCTTGAGCCTGTCAAATGTTTCAGTAGAGGTGAGCAAATAAATCACAATTCAGAATTTGGTGAGGGCACACACTTCTTTTGCTTTTAATTTAC
Source organism: Xyrauchen texanus (assembly GCF_025860055.1). Classification (NCBI taxonomy): domain Eukaryota; kingdom Metazoa; phylum Chordata; class Actinopteri; order Cypriniformes; family Catostomidae; genus Xyrauchen; species Xyrauchen texanus. The sequence continues at coordinate 33,770,382 of NC_068314.1, forward strand.
TTTGAGAAGGTTTTCAATGTGACATTTTTAAGTGGTCTCTTCTAACCCAGTTACTAGGGTGGGCTGAGAAGAGGCCGCTTTATTAAAGCAAGCGCTTTTAGGACCACAATTAGGTCCCATGTCGGGACTGTAGCCGGCCGAGGTGGATTTAATCATCTCACTCCTCTAAGAAACTTTCAGATTAAATCAGCCAGACGGTGGTGAGTTACCGTGATGCACACGAAAATGAAATTATAATTCACTGTAATGTTTCTTCAGTTTGAACTGAAACAGACACCGAAGCATGGTCTGTACATGCTCGTTCATGAGGTCCGCAAAAACATGAACTCTTAAAAAGGACATTTACTGGCTGGGGAAAATTATGCTTTTCGGCAGTTGATATTAGACCAGATTTTCCATATAGCAAAGCAGAAAGTCTCTGTGTTCGCTAAGTAGTGCCAGTATTGGCAACCAATCACTGAGGTAATTCAAAACACATACACCGTTCTTTTTCAATGGGGCGAGCGTTGCATCTATGCATTTTGTGAGCATGAACGATTTGTGAACAAACACATATCTAAAAAGCCGCCTGTATCGCGGTGCAATTGGTATATGAAGTATGTGTCCTTCAGATCTATTGACACAAATCAGTCTTGAGGACGGATGTGCAATGAGATCTGTTTCATCTACAGAACGAGGAATTAGCGGCTGATTGTGGAGTGGTGGTGGCATGTGGAGTGGTGGTGGCGAGTGGTCTAAAGCACAGAACTGTTAATCAGAAGGTCACTGATTCGATCCCCACAGCCACCACCATTGTGTCCTTGAGCAAGGCATTTAACTCCAGGTTGTTCCGGGGGGATTGTCCCTGTAATAAGTGCACTGTAAGTCGCTTTGGATAAAAGCGTCTGCCAAATGCGTAAATGTAAATCCCGCTGTGTTTCACAGTCTGTGCACGCAACAATGGCATATAATGTGGTAAACACTAGCTCACCACCAGTCCTGTGAGGACTTTCCAAGCATTTGTGCAGAGGGACAGCAGGCTTATTAATTCAATATGAAATGATCTTGTGACGAGGAGGAGGGTGGGGCCGGGCTGGGACTATACATGCCAGGCCCCCAATTGGGCTAATCAGCCGAGGAGAGGAACTGCCGCATCCGGCTGCATTTGTCCCTCTCCTCAACTGATTAGCCCGATTGGGGGCCTGGCATGTATAGTCACAGCCCGGCCCCACCCTCCTCCTCATCACAGACCTCTATTGCCTTTTTTGTGAGAAGATTATGTAATTTGGCTCGTAACACTGCCACATCTTTGGATGGAACTGTGGAATACAGAACACTGTTGAAACAGGGCGGTCGACGTGTAAATTGGATCGTATAACCATGTTTGAATGCCAATAAGAGCTCGCCCCATATCCACGTAATGGGACAAAGGACAGTTTGGTATTTTCATAACATGATATAATGCGCTGCTCACCATTGGGAAACAGTTGCGCATAATGTGGAGTGGTGGTGGCATAGTGGGCTAAAGCACATAATCTGTAATCAGAAGGTCACTGGTTCGATCCCCACAGCCACCATCATTGTGTCCTTGAGCAAGGCACTTAACTCCAGGTTGCTCCAGGGGGATTGTTCCTGTAATAAGTGCACTGTAAGTCGCTTTGGATAAAACCGTCTGCCAAATGCATAAATGTAAACGTAATGTGATGCTTTGAAGTGGGAAAGCCCTTTTTAAACAACTATATTCCTTTACCGACAATCCGCAGTGGGGAAGATGGGAACAGTATTTGTGTCAGGAGCGCTTTTATGCATGGGGGGCGGATCTCCCTGTTGGCGCAGGTCTTGCGCTGAGGCAGCTGCCTACATTTGGGCTACAGCTTGCATGGCTTTACCTGTGGCTCGGCAGCCATATTTGGCAGTGCTGAGGCAGCTGGTGTGGGGTTTTTAGCCAGGCACTGGACTGAGACAGAGCGGGAGCAAACCGGTTGTGATGAAGTACTGCTCCATTTTGGAATAAAATGTCTCAAAGCCTGTGATTGTTGCTGAGTCGTGATCTAGCGCTCAACAATTCTATTCACAGAGCCTCCTGAAAGGCCATCTAGGGACACCGGAGCATCAAATAGAGCGGCTTTTTGTCATAGCCTTGCTCGTCCATTTGTTTGAGGAGCTTAGCTTGTAAAACTTGGAGCACCATCATCGCGTGGAGTGCTGAACCAGATTGGTCCACCGCTGAACATGCTCTTCCAGCCAGTGTGGACATTAGTCTACATGGTTTAGAAAGATGAATGTGAGTTCCATGCCCTGTTAGTCACCAGGCATAGATGTGCCGCTACTGCCTATTTCAGGGTAGTTGGGCATAACCATTTTCTTCCCCGTGATCCACATTGGAGAGGATGTAAACGCTGCACGGACAAGCTGAATAGGGTGCATGTCAGGATTCTGTCAGTTCGTTAAGAAAATTCAGAGGAATGGTGTTTGCGGACCTGCTTTTATAGTAGACATCTTTGCATATTTTGTGTGGAAGGACACTCCCCATATGCATTAGCACGCAATGTCAAGTGTACTGAGTCGGAAGGGTACCCAGAATGAAGCTCAAACAGGGTGATAACAGAATACTTTGAGAGGGAAGGGGAATTGCTTTTATGCCTCTCCACATACTCTGAAGGTATTACAGTTTGGCAAATGACACTGGATTGCATTGTATAAACACTTTCAGGTTTTTCATTGTTCTGTTTGCTTTGGTGTAATTTGTTGTCTAGCAGATTTGAAATGCCACTGCTAGGTCTATATCAAATATAACATCAAACAATGACCTACAAAAGGAAAGGCACAAGGTCTATGCCACAGTAGCTAAAATTCGGTTATTAATCTGTGGCAAAAAAGAGGGCCAAAGTTATCTATTAGCAGAGCTCAGCTTCAGTTCAGTTAATTACAAGCCTCATTAATTTTGTCAACAAAATCATTTGGAAGTCTACTTCTATTTGAAATGGTGTCGAGGAAAGATTTTTACTCTTTTTTTTTTCTCAAGCGTCTTGTTATTTTTTTTTCCGTTTGTTTGTTCCTCTGACTATTACTGCAACAGAGCAGTCCAATAATTTACAGCAGTCCGCAAATGTCACTTAACCCTCAGAGACCCAAATACAGAAAAATGGTTAAAAAAAAAAAAAAAAAAAAAATCACCTTCTATATGTTGTTGCAGGAGGCCTCTAATGCAGAAATAAATGGGATTTTACATTTATTACATTTTAGTATGTTTTTAGGGAAAAGTTGTAATATTGCAATGTTGGGCCAGTTGGGTAACTGAATTTTTGTGATTTTACTCACTGTCTGATCAAATGTAGAGAACATCTAATGGTTAATTTGCAGTGTGTACTGCATATAAAACCATAACAGTAGCCTATAATATCTATACACTAATAAATACACAATAATGATAATCAGACAAGTCATATTTTTATGAAAAATGGTTTATTATAAAATTATGTTCAGATTGTATTTACAAAACCTGATGAACTGAATGAAAACTTTGGCATTTACTATGTTTAGCTCTGTCCATAGCCATGTTCAATTACGATAGTCCCAAAGGTAGTTCTTGTCCTCAGAGAAGCAGAGGCGGACATTGCACTTCTCAAAGTCACTGTTCCCATTTTGGACTGCATCAATGACATACACATTGTAGATGAGACGGTTTTTCCTGGCTGGTGGCATTCTGAAATGGAAAAAGAAAATCACTGAACATTTTCCAGGCTAAATAATCTCAATGCAAATCAATCCCAATCATACTTACATGTTCTAAAGAATTGACACATTCCACAGAATTCACACAAAACTGTCTGTCTAGCTTATTGTGCCCTCTACTTATCATGCTAATAGCACTTCTACCCCCCACATTCCAGAACATAATCACCTGTCCCTCATGAAGCAAGTAGATATTTGGGCAAACAAGCAAAGCCCAGAAAATTAAACAGGACCAGTTATGTATATTTTATAAATTATAAGATACAGATAGTTTCAAATATTGCTACACAAATACTTTCAAATTCTCAAAGAAATAATGTATTCCTTAAGGGTGATATTCAATGCAGCAGGTCAGAGAAAAATCAAGGGCTCTGCCTGATCCTCCATTAACTGCATAGCTGACAATGAACCATGATCCATTAGATAGTTAAGTCTTGACACAGACATAACCTGCTTGGAACTCAAACATATCATCGTTGCTGATTGTACATCACTTATCTTCTGTGTGAATCATTTATTATTGATCCCTGCCATTTCTCTGCACAATAATGACAGTTTTCCTTCATTGTTATTGCAAAAGTCTCTCTCTTTCCTCTATCACATTAATTTGATCACCAAGTATCAATGTATAGTATCTCTCTGCGTCATGCCACAAAGTGCCGATATATTTGTTCCTTTTCGATCGTTTGTATGAAATGCAACACGCACCGGTAGGATCTAGTCATAAATGTATCTAATGGCCACTTTGCACTATTAAATTTGGAGGCACAACACAAATAGTCCATCAAACCTTACTATTATTGACTTCCGGTGATATGTTTTCCACAGCCTGTGAGATTGCCTATGCAAAGGCCAGACAAAATTGTACAGTCTGCGTGTGCCTTGGAGAGGATGAGTCTTAGATTGACAGATTAATGAACTATATCGCTTCTTTTAATTCAGTGAAGCCATACGTTAGGATGAGTATAACATCAGGATACTGCGAGGGGATCAGCCTGCTCAATCCATTAAAATATCCTCCAGGGTCTCTGTTGATTGAGACTGTATAAGTGTGTGTGTGTGTGTGTGAGTGTGTTTGTGGGATATCAGTATTCATAGGATGTGGCCAGAGCTCGAGTGAGCTCATCACGGGCAAGAGTGCATCAGTAGCATGAATCATGCTGTATCTATGCAGGCATGTGGATGGAATTTGGATTAGCTCGAGTCAATTCGATATAAGCCTTTAAATTGGATTAATCTAAAGTGGGCACAGGGAGATGCCAAATTAACACTGAGATGAGAATCCTCCCACCTAGGTCCGGGTTTCGCATCTCCCCGGCAATGCGTCCCTCAGTGCACACTCACCAAGTCTACTAGATAAACATGTGCAGAAGTGTTTGCGAAAGATTGATTGCATTCATAGTGAAGCGCTTTCCTGAGTCATCCTTTCTCTAAACGGATTATCTGCTTGTAGGCAGTGCTTTTGTAGCCTTTAGTTTTGGGTCATTTAAAAAGTCATTACATCTGTTCCAGTTATTTTTAAAAGAGCAATGCCAAACATCACAACAGGTACAGATGGTTTTTTTTACAAGTTATTTGCAATTGCTTGACCAACTAACAAATAACATGTATTGTACGTCTTACCATAAGTCTTGCCATTTCCACATTAGACAGGTAAATGTGTATGACTTATATTACGTTAAAACAATTCACCCTATACCAGTTTAATGTGTAGTTTAAAGATATTTAAAAGTAAGCCATTCATAAGTTGACTTCCTGAAAAGTGTGATAAACCCAACATGCCAAATTGTGGCTCTAGCAATGGTTTATCTTATTCCTTTCACACTCTATCACAGTAGATGGCGGTATACACCTATGTAGTTGGTTTACAACTTGCTGGAAAACCCGCAGAAGAAGTTTGCCTCTGCTGGTAGATTTTGGGCATTCTCAATCATAAGGCTGCAGCCTAGTAAGACTCTGTCTTTCCTAGACCAGTCCTTCTGAGGCTGCAGGCTGGGCTCCTCCTCAGCATTCAGCTCTAGAATGAGACAGTCTAGTAAGTGTGCATGGTAACGTAATAAACATTCCTTCTTCACGGTGACTCCATGAAAACATTGAAGAGAGAACAAGCAGCATCAAAGACGACAGATGTGAGAAACAGTCGTGCAATAGCACACAGAAGGACTCGTCTTCCGCAGAGCTCCTTGTATGAGCATTCCAATTTCTACTATTCATTTTAATAGAAGTGGCCCATCTCTGCTAAATTATCTCTGGTTATAGTTTCTCTGACAAATCAGGTAGCACATTCCTGATGAATATTACTGATTTGTTCAATCAGGTATGGTTAAGACCACTATGCAAATATGCCAACAGCCAAATCACCCTGTAGCTCAAGACCGGTTGCCCACTGAAGCTAAGCAAGGTTGAGCCTTGTTAGTACCTGGATTGGAGACCTGGAGTTGATGCTGTAAGAGGCATTAGTGAGGTAAGCAGAGGGTGCTCACCCTGTGGTCTGTGGGTCCTAATGCCCATCTATAGTAACAGGGACACTATACTGTAAAAAGGCACGTCCTTCAGATGAGACAATAAACCAAGGTCCTGACTCTCTGCAGTCATTATAAAAATCCCAGGACCCTTCTCGTAAAGAGTAGGGGTGTAACCCTGGTGTCCTGGACAAATTACCCCCATTGGCCCTTCAATAATGGCCTCCTAATAATCTACATACATGAATTGGCTCTATCACTCCACTCTTTCCTCTCCACCATTAGCTGGTCTGTTGTGAGCATACTGGTTACTGTTACTATCGCTAGTTTTGAATCAATACAAACGATGTCCAATCACAAATTAATCGCTCATCTGAGTCGGTTCTTTAAAATTAATTTGTAACACGTAATAGGAAAGCAGTTTGAATTGGTACGCAATTCAATCTGAATCATTTGTGCATGCTCTCACTTGCCAGTAAGCTCACAGACTATATTATAACATGGAAAATAAAGATAACGCTGCTGCAGTGGATCTACAATCAATGGAAATGAAACCTGCAAATGCGACCTATCATTTGCCAGTGATGAAGATCTTTATAAATTTCAACACGTTTGCAGCTTGTAAACGACTTCTGCAGGTAAATACATTTACAGGTAAAAGAGTATCAAAACGCATATTAGCCTACACGAAAACTCATACAATTGTACCATGGCATTAACAAGTTTTTTTTGGACATGTACCATTACCTGGACACACTATGTTAATACGATGGTAGGCTATAGGAATATGGTAATCATATATAAATTATCATGGTAGTAACATGGTATTCTTTGAAGTATTTTGAAGCACCATGCAAGTACAGAATGATACATAAATATGGTAAATGCATATCAAAGTACAATGGTATTACCATCTGATACCATCAGAAATCACATTGTTATTGCTAAGATGCGCTCGCTCACGCACGCATGCACGCACGCACACACACACACACACACACACACACGTGTTGGTGCTACTATCCTATAGTATACATAATTAATTTTATACTGTATGAACTATAGATTCTATGCCCTAACCCTACCCCTAAACCTCCCAAAAAAAAAACAATTCTGCATTTTTAAATTTTCAAAAAAACATAGTTTAGTAAGTTTTTTAAGAGGTTTGAATTATGGGGACAATATAAATTTATCATAAACCACATTTATAGCATAATAACCTCACCAGTTTGTAACCTATAAAAATGTCCTCATAAACCACCCACCCTAAAACACATAAGTAGTATGTGTAAATATGAATGTACGTGTTTTTTTTTGCATGCACATAACGGTTTGTATTGCACCATACTGTATACTTGTATACTGAATTGCTCTAAACTGTAATAAAATACACAAAATCTTTGATAAACTTCATGTGACTTAAATGTAGCAAGCTACTTTTGGCATGTAGCTTGTAACTTGCTACTTTCTCTGAAGTGTAGCGTTTAGCTTAGCTTAACACATTTTTCTGTTGAGTAGTTTGTAGCTTAGCTTTCTACCTTTTTTGAGTTGCTTGTCCAACACTGCAGAAATTACACACATCACTTTGGAACAACAATTGTTGAAAACAATTTCTATAACATTTACTCTAGGTCCTGTTTTGCCCTGTTTTGACACATTAGTGATAAGTTATCATACATGAATCATCACACTGTTTGGCTCCAAACTAGGCCACAGAGAATCCCATCAAACCTTAGATAACTAGCCTGTACCACTAGAGTTAAAGGTGTCACAGTGAGCCTTGACTGTGATGGATGTCACATACCTAGACTGACCTTCCCTGCCACATCTACAATTTTTAACAGAGGCAAGCTGGGTCATTTAAGCAATAGGGGTTTGAGCCTTCAGAGTAAATTTGAGTCTGTCGCAGTGGGTCTTCTGAGTGGCAGGGTCACAACTTCGTTGTTTAAATTGTTTAACCCCTGTGTCTTCAAGCTATTCTGCAAGCATCAGTATCGGTAAAACCAACCAGAACTATTTGCATTGTAACAGTTCATCTAGTTTACTTATACCCCAAGTAGAACTGACAGCTGTCATTGTATGAACTGTTATATTTTATATAACAGCATTTGAAATGATGCAATGGTAAAGCTACAATCTGTGAAATTAAATCTGTAAACATATTAAAGTGAATCAAGGCTTATCTCTAAACCATTGCCTTCATACTATAACTCATCAGAAATGTATAGGTGGGCCGGCTCCTTGTCACGTCCTTAATATATTTTGCATTGGTGAGAATAGAATGATACAAGATTGTAGACTAGCCATAAATCTGTGGTTGTGTGGTAAATTTGCAAGCAGTCAAGGAAATGCCAAGCTGCATAATTCTGCTGCGGTCTTTTGTTTTGTTTTCCAATAAACCTAAATAGCTGAATGTCTTCTCTGCCTTTTATTAACAAATTTGTGTAGATGTGATTTTTGCAAAGGCTGGACACTCCTGTCAGCAATTTTTTCAATGATAATTGCTAGTATATGCTTGTTAGTGGTTGTATACATTATATATGTTTCAGTTAATCACCATTATGTTTTCAAGGACTCTTGGTTTGAAATGTTTTTTGTCCTCTGTCTCTAGTTTCCTCCGAATTAAGTTTCCCTTGATTCACTGCCCTCATCACAGCCATTTGTGATGTGTTTCCCATCTTTGTTCCCAGGTGTTCTGTGTTTGGTCATCACCCAAGTTTGTTTAAATACGCTTTAGTTTCAATCACGATTGGTCAGTTCTTTTATGTCAGTTAACTTGTATGTTAGTGTGTAGCTAAGAGTTTATTTGGTTCTTTGTGTTCTCCACGTTGTGTGATATCTTCATCATCACCTTCATTAAAAGCCTGCAAATAGATCCTACTACACAACAATCTCTACTACACAACCGTGACAGAAAAACTGACCGGGTGATCCGCATGTTGGTATCCATCATGCGGTGGAGCCATTGGAGTGGAGCGTGATCCGAGCTGAGGGTGAAGGCCCATCCCAGTAGGTAGTACTGGAGAGTGAGGACCACCCACTTAATGGCCAGACAATCCTTTTCCACGGTGCTGTATTTTATCTCCATCAAGGAGAGCTTATGGCTGATGTACAGAACCGGGCGCTCCTCCCCCTCCACCACCTGTGAGAGTATGGCCCCCAGTCCTCTGTCTGAAGCATCCATCTATAATAGGAAATGGAGAGAGAAATTAGGTGAAAGCAAAAGCGGCCCCCGCAAAGTTTGGCTTTAATCTGCATGAATGCCTGTTGGCACTGCTCTGTCCACTGGACAGTGTCTAGAGCCCCCTTTTTAGTGAGACCAGTCAGCGGGCTGGTGACTTCCGAATAATTAGGCTCAAATCTCCTGTAATAGCCAGCCAGCCCCAGGAGCTGTCTAACCCACTTTTTGGTCTTGAGATTCGGGCAGGTCGCAATCACCGCAGTTTTGTCAATTTGGGGATGCACCTGCCCATGATCCAAGTGGAACCCATGAGACCATACCTCCACCCACCCAATAGCACATATTTTCTGTGAGCCTCGCCCACCGATCTCAGGACTGTCCTCAGATGCTGGATGTGCCTCTGCCAGTAATTACTGTAAATAATGATATCATCTAAATAGGCAGCGTTGCATAATCCATGAGAACTAATACAAAGAGATGTCCGCATGCTGCCTGCTATAATGGCCCGACAAGGTCCATGCCAATTCTTTCGAAGGGGACCTCAATTAGAGGAAGGGGGTGCAATGGCGCTTTTGGGGTGGCCGGTGGATTCACCAGCTGACATTCACGGCATGCTGCACTCCACCTGCAGACAACGCCGCCAATGCCCGGCCAATAAAAACGGGCTATTGAGCGGTTAAATGTCTTCCTTTCCCCTTGATGACCTGCCATCGGATTATTGTGAGCCACCTGGAACACTATTTCCCGATGGCTCCATGGTATTAAGAGCTGGGTTTTATCTTATTTTGTTTGAGCCTCCTGTGTCACTCTATACAACTGCTCATTTATAATTGTAAATGGGCATATGAAAGCGCGACACTCGGCCGGAGTTGTTGACCATCAATCACTCTCACTTGGTTGAAGGCATGCTTAAGGGTTTCGTCTCTAGACTGCTCCAGAGGGAAATCCCCTTTTGGAAAACCCCTGAGGATGGGAGGGGCCACAGCCTCTTCCCCCCTCACGTCATCTTGGTCTCCCCCAGCTTCAAGGACCGGAGGAGCTGGCGGTAAGGTTCCAGATCACATGCCAGTCCTCTGCTTGAGCTTGCAGGATCTCAAAGAACCAACGATCCTGGTCTTGGCGCAACTCAAGCATGGCTCTGATGTAGGCCAGCAAGGGACTGGTGGATCTCAGCCATATGGGAGGAATCCATGGGGCGTACTTCCATGTCCCGTTTTTGATACCAGTGAAACGAGTTCAAGCTCTGAGAGGGAAGAGAGGAGACGGAGAGCAATGATGTAGTCAAGTAAGGCTCTTTATTTCTCTGCCTGGAAACACTCTGCGTGCACCCTGCTCTGTGCTTTTCTCAGTTCAATCAGATCAGTGTAACACAAACTTTTCAACATAAACTTTTCTGAGTCTTCAGCTTCACAATAAAATAAAACACTCAATGAGACGTGCCAGTCACTGGTCACTCATGTTGTTCTCTCTCTTTCCCGTCTGGCAGTGGCGTGGCAGTTTATATGCCACTCTCCCCATGTTCACTGGAATTAGAGACAGGTGTTAGACATACTTTAGCTCAGGTGCAAGCGCCCTTACCACTTTCTCTTTCTGCGGACGGGCGCTGCCACAATACTTTATATACTCTATATATAGGGAGTAGGGAGAAATATTTCAAAATTAGATATGCTAATTTCTTTTACATTATTTGGGGATTGTGTTCCTTGTTTAATTGTAAACAGACTTACTGAGCAAAATAAAGGCATATATAACAATTACAAATTTTGTCACAAACAAGGATTGAGAGACCGTTACTGTTACATTGAAAAAACAATGTCTGAATGACCCAAATTAGTCTCAAAGATAAAAATAGATCATTAATCACCAGTGAGCATATTTCAGGGACTTGGCCTGTTCTGGGCAGATGCCAATACTTTATATTTGTTGGAATATGTTTTGCCCTCCAGAGGCTGAGCTCATCCCTAGTGGCCCAGTTGTTTAATAGCTGTGACAAAAGAATGGTATAAAGTGACACATGCCAAGACCCAGATCAGTGTGGCTTGATGTTGGTAACCTGGGTTTAATGTGATAAGAGAAGTGATCGATGGGCACAGAGGCCTACAGCTGCCACAGGGAATGATAAAGTGGCAACTTTAACCCAGCATGCTTTAATATAAAAGTTGAAAGGAAAGGAGCTTGCAGGGGTTACAGTATCCTAAAACCACAGGTATTGATCTATGGAAGTGTCAGCGGCTCTGTTTTACTTTGTGTTTCCATTCACAGGGTCAATACACAGTGTTCACAGCTCCCTACACATATTTCACTACTATCTAAATAAACAGTGTGTAGGATTTAACAAAAAAAATGGCAAATACATCTTATGCAAATGACAACCCCGACAAGTAAGTTTCTCATAACGTGTAATGTATTATCCATGTTGTAAAACCAATGAATTAACCATTATGATATTAAATCAGGTATTTTCTTGTTTTGTAACTAACACATTGAATATTCATGATCTGTACATTATTCCAAAGTTTTGGCCGCCAGTGTGTGTGTGTATATATATATATATGTATATATATATATATATATATATATATACAGTATATTGTGCTGGAACAACCTGCGCCTCCCTCTTGTCACAGTCACCCCAGCTCTGAGGGCCATCCTTTAGCCAGGCTTACAATGGGAGTGGGCTGGAGAGAGGAGGTGTGCAATTTAATAAACCTCGTTTGGGCAGCAGATGATAAGACACACCTGATGTGAGTGGAGCCTCAACACCACTGCCAAATAAACATAGAGCGCACTCTCCTCAGGGAAGCTGGCTTCTATCTCCTCGTGTGCACACACTGGCGTCCTCTCAGGTCCAGGATTGTGTAGGATCCGGCACATGTTAGCTGCACCACCCTTCTCCATGCACGCCGCGGCCCCTGGGGAACAGAGCCCTTTTGGACACTGTTTCCCCATGGACACTTTATGCCCCTTTTTGAACATGTTTTGGTAGTGTCTTCCTAATGGTTTTGTGACCCAGCGTCATGATTGTTCATAGGTATAAAGCATGCAAGATGTAACCGTTAAGATGCAATTTCGTAGAAACCAGATTAAACCAGATCATTCCCTATGTCGTTTACAATGCCTTCCAGACAGAATATTTACAGTACCTTTGATTTGCAATCTCACATTAGTTCAAATTGGAATTCTGTCATCCTTTACTCCCCTTCATTACCTTCTTTTCATACTGATCTCACAGTGAAATCGGAAAAATAAGGTTGGCTTTTCTTTATCTGAAATTGGTCTGTGCTTACCGAAATGTGAAACACTGCCCCCAGTGGCAAAAGTGAATCACGCTTGTCACTGATTATGCAAAAAATTACTTACGAGTGTCAACACAGGATCTGATCCCAGGTCTCCCACACTGCAGTGGCAATGCACTTCGGTCATGCCCCATGGCAAGGTAAACATACTGGAGCCGATGCAAAAATGTCTGATAGGAGATGCCGCTTATCGTTGAATCGGCACAATTTAGACAATCATGGTATAGTGGAGCTCTTGGAAACCAAATGCAGACTTACCACGTGATCATGATGTTCTTTTCTCCATTGAACACAAAATGAGATGTTATGCTGAATGAATAATATTATACAGGTTTGGAACAACATGAGGGTGAGTACTTTAATGTTTGGGTAGACTTACCGTATGTTCATTTGGCTGAATAACCTTTGAAGTCCTTCAGATTATTGGAACACGTCGGATTATTGGAGCATACCCCATCTACAGTAACTGCTGAGGCTGGGTTATTTGCAGACTACAGTGGCTCAAACTGCTGTGCTCTACCCTTCGCATGAGGTCTTTGACATTCACATAAAAGAGAGGTCTAAGCGTGCTTATCTCCCGGACCAGTGACAGCTCTTGAGCAGTTTGGTCCAGAGGGTGCAAAGGAGAGAGTGCAGCACCCAGCTGTTAGTGTACTGTAATGGAGAGGTAGATTGAGACTCTTAAGGGGGTAGGCTTTTTTTTTTTGAGTGGATCTTCAAATTTTCAATCCGTTTAGAGTGAAAATTGGCATACTTTTTTGATCCCATCAAACTGTGCAGTTGTCTAAAATGGTCTCAAATTTGACTTCTCAACACCGCATGTCATTTCATAATGGAGGACCTACTGACACTCACTACAGTGTGATCCATCGCCCCTTTCTCATTGTCAGATCTCACATGTGGTTGTGCTAGTCACTTATCAAGAGCCAAATGAATATCCATAAGTGTTTGAGCTTTCTCTTGTCCAGACGTGACCGCAAGTGGCTCTCCAGATGGCCTATATATATATATATATATATATTTATGAATAACAGAAGGGGCCCGCCAACTATTAACTTAACGCTGCTATTTAATATATCAAATCAAATCAAATCAAATCACTTTATTGTCACACTACTATGTACACAAGTTCAACAGTAGGTGAAATTCTTGTGTGCAGTTCTGAGCAACATAGCAGTCATGACAGTGACGAGACATATACCAATTACAGTAAACAACATACTTACACAATACTAATATACAATGTACAGTAAACAATACACACAATATAGAATACACATACAATAAAAACTAAAAATAAGAGTACCGTAATTTCCGGACTATAAGCCGCAACTTTTTCCCACGCTTTGAACCTCGCGGCTTATACAATGACGCGGCTAATATATGGATTTTTCCCGCTTTCAAATTTTATATATATATATAAAAAAAAAAAACATTCTGTGACGTGCTTAGTTTTTTGGCAGCGTGAAGCTTTCATTAGACCAATTGAAATTGCCGAACGGGTTAAGGTCAAAACAACTTTTTTTGTTTACTGTTTAGATTAAATCGAGCGCGCTCAAACTTCCCATCATTCTGATTACGGTAGTAATTTTGTCACCCTCACCATGGCAAAGACATGGAGAAACGCATATGATGCTGCTTTCAAGTTGAAGGCAATTGATCTGGCTGTTGCACGGGAGCTTGGTCTTAATGAGTCGATGATAAGACGTTGGAAACAGCAGCGTGAGGAATTGACTCAGTGCAAAAAGACAACTAAATCTGAGGCTATTCAACTCCGACACCGAAGGAGATGACTTCAGTGGTTTCAGTGCACAGGATGAGGAAGATAGTGACCAATGACTTTCTTGGTAGGCTACTATTTACTGCAAATGTTTTATTACAAGCCGTGTGTGGCAGCGGGGTCGTGGTCAAGCGCCCGTCCGGGAGAGAAAAGCTGTAAGAGCGCTTACATCTGCGCTAAATTATGTCTAACACCGGTGTCTAATTTCAAGTGCCCTGCTTCACGTGTCCTTCTTGGGAAAACTGTCACACGGGCACCAGTGTGACAGTTTTCAGCAGGGCACTTGACATTCCAGGTAAGGCGTTTACCACAGCAATGTTTACAATCAATTTTATAAAGTTTCTCAATTCTTCTATGCGCCAACACTAGACTGACGTGTGTCACTCTCTCAGCTCTGTGGCTGCTGCCTTTTTATGCCGCTCTCCCCATGCTTACTGAAATTAGACACCGGTGTTAGACATAATTTAGCTCAGGTGTAAGCCTCTTACCGCTTTTCTCTCCGGACGGGCGCTTGACCACGCCCCGCTGCCACACCGTGTTTCGTTAAAGCCTATTTATTTTTGTTACAAGCCGTGTTTCGTTAAAGCCTGAGTAAAGTTCATTTGTTTCAATGTACCGGTAGGCACCTGCGGCTTATAGACTGGTGCGGCTTATTTATGTTCAAAATAATATTTTATTTAAAAATCAGTGGGTGCGGCTTATATTCAGGTGCGCTCAATAGTCCGGAAATTACGGTATATAAAAATATATTTGCAGTATTTATATTGTGGAGAATATATTTGACAGTCCAGTGTGAGATAATAAGATGAAGATTAATAAAGTGCAGTGCTGATTGTTGATCGTGAGAGATCAAGTGTTCAAAAGTCTGATTGCTTGGGGGAAGAAGCTGTCATGTAGTCGGCTGGTGTGGGTCCTGATGCTGCGATACCGCCTGCCTGATGGTAGCAGTGAGAACAGACCATGACTCGGGTGGCTGGAGTCTCTGATGATCGTCCAAGCTTTTTTCACACACCGCCTGTTATATATGTCCTGGAGGGAGGGAAGCTCACCTCCGATGATGTTTCTGGCAGTTCGCATTACCCTTTTCAGGTCTTTGCGGTTGTGGGCGGTGCTATTGCCGTACCAGGCGGTGATGCAGCCAGTCAGGATGCTCTCTACAGTACTGGTGTATAATCGTGTGAGGATGTGGTTGTTCATTGCAAACTTCCTCGATCATCTCAGGAAGAAGAGGCGCTGGTGAGCCTTCTTCACAACAGCCTCAGTGTGGACTGACCATGTGAGTTCTTCAGTGATGTGGACACCGAGGAACTTGAAACTGCTGACTCTCTCTACCGGTGCTCCATTAATGGTGATGGGGCTGTGTTCTCTGTCTTTCCACCTGAAGTCCACTACAAGCTCCTTGGTCTTACTGACATTGTGGGAGAGGGTGACACCAGCGTGTCAGAGTGTGCACCTCCTCTCTGTAGGCTCTTTCATCATTGTCAGTGATCAGACCTACCACCGTCGTATCATCAGCAATCTTAATGATGACATTGGAGCTATGTGTTGCCACACAGTCATGTGTGTACAGGGAATACAGGAGAGGGCTGAGAAAACAGCCCTGTGGGGCTTCAGTGTTGAGGGTCAGTGATGAGGAGATGTTGCTGTTGTCTGCCTGACAGGAAATCCAGGCTCCAGCTGCACAGCGAGCTGTTTAAGCCCAGAGCCCGGAGTTTCTCATCAAGCTTGGAGGGCACTATGGTGTTGAATGCTGAGCTGTAGACTACAAACAGCATTCTCACATATGTGTTCCTTTTTTCCAGATGGGAGAGAGCAGTGTGTATTATAGATACAATGGCATCATCAGTGGAGCGGGTGTTGCGATAGGCAAACTGCAATGGGTCCAAAGAGGTGGGCAGCACAGAGCAGATGTGATCTATTATTAACCTCTCAAAGCATTTGCTAATGATGGGCATCAGAGCAACAGGACGCCAGTCATTTAGGCAAGTGATTTTGGCTTGCTTTGGTACAGGAACAATGGTTGACATTTTGAAGCATGTGGGGACTACAGACAGGGAGAGGGACAGGTTGAAAATGTCCGTAAAAACACCAGCCAGTTGGTTCGCGCATGCTCTGATGACGTGGCCTGGAATGCCGTCAGGACCCGCGGCTTTATGGATGTTCACCCGTCGGAAGGATCGGGTTACATTCGCAACAGAGACGGAGGACAGAGAACCTCTGTAGCATCAGCCGCGAGTGCTTTCTCCACGAGGGAGACGAGCATAAAATGTGTTAAGCTCATCAATGTGTTCATGGCGGAGTTTTCATTCCCTTTGTAGTCTGTGATGATATTAATTCCCTAAAGCATAACGGGCTTGTTTATGCTCCTCCAGGTTCCCGGAATTAAAAGCGGTGGTCCGCGCATTAAGTGCCGAACGAACATCGCCATTATCCCATGGTTTCTGGTTGGGGTAGATCCGTATCGTTTTGGTTGGCACAATGTCCTTTATGCACTTCCTGATGAAACACGTTACGTTATCAGCGTAAACCTCGATGTCATCATCAGAGGCGGACCGGAACAACTCCCAGTCCTTGTGATCGAAACAGTCTTGTAGCGCAGAGTCTGATTGGTCCGACCAGCACTGGATCGTTCTGAGGGTGGGTGCATCCTGTTTCAGTTTCTGCCTAGAAGCGGGCAGAAGCAGGATGGAAGAGTGGTCTGATTTGCCAAATGGTGGGCGGGGGAGGGATTTGTAGCCATCTCGGAAAGGAGAATAGCAATGGTCCAAAACCCAGTCCCCTCGTGTGTGCTGATGTGTTAGTGGTATTTTGGTGGTACTGTTTTAAAATTGGCTTTGTTAAAGTCCCCGAAATCTTATTAGATTTCCCAGTGTGTTGTCAAAAAACACTAAAGACAAGAAATAACTTATATGAATTGTGCTTTTGGGTATTTGATAATCCACAAGGCAATGCAGTGAGAACAATCAATTGGGGAGAAACCACTTGATATCCACATATAGTTGCCTTTGCAACTACATATAAAGTTTCAAAATTACAAAATATAAAACAAGATTTAAAGAGTCCATATTATTGAACTGGAAACAAAGTTTCTCAACCAGGACTCCATTGAGTTTTGCTGGAGGTGCTGCGATAATCCCATGCTTCCCTCATCCAAACAAACTGACTTCTTCTATCATACTACCAGTTTAAATACCAGGGGTTTTAGCGCTCAAGCGCCCCCTAGTGATGAGTATGATACAAAATACAAGGTTAACAGCTAAGACTGTTACAACATACATCACTTAAAGCGTGATTGCGTCACTCAAGGCCAGCTAGAAGGCCTCGACCGGGACATATCCTAAAGATCACACTCACCAAGAACAAATAAATCAATCTGATTGGTTGATGAATCTGACAATCTGACTTTATTTGCTCATTCATTTGCACTGTTGAGGGATTCTGCAGAAATTCTGAAGCCTAAGGGGGTGGAGCTCAAACTCACATGCTGCTTCAGGCATGTGATTTGTGAAACAGTTGTCATTGATTATTTTTCATCAGTGAAAACTAGGTTAGGTTTACATTTTTAATTGTGAATTAGGTGTAATCGCACAAGCAGCAATCTGTAAATATTCTGCCATTGTCTTTATTTATTGACTATGTAATTTATTTGTGCAATTTATGTATACATAATGTACATGTATTTAGTTACTTCATTTCTATATTCATTGTTTAGTTATTTTTATTTAAAGGAATAGTTCACCCACAAATGACAATTCTCTCATCATTTACTCACCCTCATGCCATTCTAGAAACATGGCTTTTTTTCTTTTGCCAAATACAAATGAAGATTTTTAGAAGAATATCTCAGATCTGTAAGTCCATACAATGCAGGTGAATGTTGGCCACAACTTTGAAGCTCCAAAAAGCACATATAGGCAGCATGACAGTAATCCATAAGACTCCAGTGTTTAAATCCATGTCTTCGGAAGCGATGTGAAAGGTGTGGGTGAGAAGCAGATCAATATTTAAGTCCTTTTTTACTCTAAATCTCCACTTACACTTTCAGATGTGAAAGTGAAACTAAACAGGCTTCACATGTGACTTTAATATGTGAAAGTGGAGATTTGAAGTTTTGGGATGTTAAGGGGGGCACCACGTCGAATCTCACCTAGGGCACCAAGTAAGCCAGAAACGCCACAGATAAAAGTAATTGTTGTTTTAGCGCCTCTATTGTTTCCCGTGCGATCGTGATACTGTAGAGATCTCCACAGGGACCGGTAGCCAGAATGGGCTTTCTTAGCTGTGAGGAAACTGTGCTTTCCTGCTGTGTCCTGTGTCACACTACTGGGCAGATGATAATGTCAACAGTGTCAGGATTAATCTGGGTCTAGTAAGGGCAGAGATTAAGTCGGTTCATAAGAGTGGAACAAATGTACTACTAACACCCACTATTATAGGTCACTTTTCTAATACCCCTAACGGTGCAGTCTGGCAGAGCCCAGTAATCTGGACACATTACATTTATAGTTAAACCACTACCAGCTGCATATTTTGTCTATATGATCTGCACCGTGAAGAGGGTTTACCCATCACTGCACCGAGAATTTTGTGTGTTAATGGTCATAAATATTACCAGTCAAATTGCCACATACATTAACTAGTAGACTGGAAACCCGGTGTCATTCTTATTAACACAAATCTTTTGAGTTACATGTAAGCACTTAGATTAATAATCATTTGAAAGATAGTAGTAGAATCAGCGTGAAATTATTTCAGCATCTAGTTTTCAAATTCAATGCAAGTCAATTTTCTACCAATGTAAAATTGGTCACCAGCTCAAAATGTGTGTGTTTTTTTTTTCCTGTCTTTTTTTTGGCTGTGACTCAGTTGGTAGAGCGGGTCGGCCACTAATCACAGGGTTGGAGGTTCGATTCCCGGCCCACACGACTCCACATGCCGAAGTGTCCTTGGGCAAGACAAGGAACCCCATGTTGCTCCCAATGGAAGGCTAGCACCTTGCATGGCAGCTCTGCCGCCATTGGTGTATGAATGTGTGTGTATGAATGGGTGAATGTGTCACAGTGTAAATTGCTTGGTATTCAAGGTTAAAAAGGCGCTATATAAGTGCAGACCATTTACTGCAACCCAGATTTATTTTATTACAGAAAAACTGTAGATTATCTTAACTTGTATTGCACATGGAATGTTTCTTTAAAGATATCTTAATATCCTTCTTCATTTCTGGTTCAGAACAAACTTTTCTTTCGGAATCTTAATTTTAAAGGTCCTATATGTTTAAATGCCACAGATATGGAGCTCTCAATGTTGCTCCATCTGTGAATTGTTAAATTTTCCCCATTTTCAATGGTCGAAAACCATATGTGGAACACATGGTATGAAGCTTTTGAATTCTAGATTCAAAAACAAAGGTCTGTAGTACAAATATATTTATATATTTATGCATTTGGCAGACGCTTTTATCCAAAGTGACTTGCAGTGCACTTATTACAGGGACAATCCCCCCAGAACAACCTGGAGTTAAGTGCCTTGCTCAAGGACACATTGGTGGTGGCTTTAGGGATTGAACCAGCAACTTTCTGATTAACAGTTATGTGTTTTAGCCCACTACTCCACCACCTCCTCAATTTCCCAGAGTCCAAAAATACACTATTATTAAGTATGTTCTGCATTGACTGTGCCACAAAACTCTCTGCCACCTAAGCAAAGGGGCAGTGTCTTGAGCCCCCAGAAGCAAGCTATTCTTCTCACAACAATTTTACTGAGTGGTGATCTGAGTTACCGTAGCCTTTCTGTCAGCTTGAACCAGTCTGGCCATTCTCTGTTGACCTCTCTCATCAACAAGGTGCTCCTGTCCCACAGAACTGCCACTCACTGGATGTTTTTTGGTTTTTGGCACCATCCTGAGTAAATTCTAGAGGCTGTTGTGCGTGAAAGTCCCAGGAGATCAGCAATTACAGAAATACTCAAACCAGCCCATCTGGCACCAACAATCATCCCACGGTCCAAATCAATTTTTCCCTATTCTGATGGTTTATGTGAACATTAACTGATGCTGCCAACCCATATCTGCATGATGTTATGAATTGCACTGCTGCCACATGATTGGCTGATTAGATTATCGCTTGAATATGTAGGTGTAAAGATGTACCTATTAAAGTGGTCACTGACTGTATGTAAATATATACTGATGATACATCATGACTGATGATGATTGTTAAGTATTTCAGAATGCCGGTTGTCAGTCCAGATTGTGCTTTACCGGTAAGCATATACAAATCTGTCATACGCATGACTTCTGCAATGTTGCATCGCTCCACTAATGATGGTCACTACCAATTTAGCCCTGACACTGTGTAATTAAACATGACATATATGCTGTATTTTAGGAGCCACCCACCATCATACTATTTATTTTAGCATTCATAAGGACTCAGTGTACCAGTCCATGCAAATTTAACATGTTATGATATGCATGTAAAATGTGTTTTGCGGGATGATGTATACACACTCTCTGTCTCTTTCGCCTTAATTCTTTTTCCTTTTTTCCTGTGTCTGGTGGAGGATGATATAGAATCAAGGGAATTCGTTTATCAGGTGGTTTTTATAGCTGCTGCCTTTTCTTAAGTCTGGACCTATGTAAATAAATGGGTAATTTTTATGCAAGGCAAAGAGAAACACCAATTATCTAGTGCCCATTGAAGATAACACTGTCTATTTGCAATTCCATTAACTAGGCTTGGAACTTTCATAAAATACTTCCCCTTTCATCCAGATTACCAGTTCCTAATACCACAAGCCACCTGGACATGAACTGGGATATTAATTAATGAAGGGAAACGTATATGCAATACAATGCATTGTGCTGTACTGTATAATTGAAAACTGATTGAAAAAAGTTTGAGAACAAAATTTTTGTCTTCAAGAAAAACTTTTTTTTTTCTTTCTATCCTTTAAAACACCACAACAGGGATATATCTGTCAAAAGTGTGAAGATATAATTGCCCGCAAAAGTTCCAAAGTTCCATGGACTTATTTTCATTCTAAACCATTTTCATTCTAAGAAATGTCTGATACAAAATGTATAAATTGGTTGTCAAATGTGTCCAGAATAGAGAAAATAGTGGTGTTGCTTTACCTGTGTTATTCTAGGATCCTGACTAGTTCAAAATAATCGCATGATATTATGTGTGATATGTTATTTTAATGATTAGGAGAATCTAGTAAGCCTGACGTGTGTTACTTAAAATGTCATTCTCTAAATAAAAAGGAGGTCAAATTAATCATAACACAGACTTCAGGTAATTATGGTGATAAAGGCCAGACAGATTTTAGACCAGCTGTAGCGTTAAGCCACAAAATATTACAGTTATGCACTGTTATTTCTACTTTAGTGTCACAAACAATATAAAACTGAAAACCCAATCAAATTTGTATTTCATATATTTCAAGTTAGATTACATGTATTCATTCATTTGTAATTTTATTAACCCTGTGCGGTGTAGATATAAGGCAACAATTAATTTTCTTTCAATTTTCTTTTAGAAAAATCTAAAAAATATTGTACTGTTAGAAATAAAAGGACAATATTTAAACTCTTAATACGTGAGCGCAACTGCTGTGTGTATTTTTTTATTTGTTACTAGTAGCTATAGTTACCTAATAAATATACATAAATTAATCTCTCCCAAATTAGCTGGACTGCGTGGGGGTAGAGTCTCCACTCTACGTGGAGCGTTACCTGTTGTAAGAGCGCATCCTGGTTAGGGCTTTCCAGCCCATCACGATGACTCATTAAGACGATCCGTCTCAGCTAAGCAATCCAGTATGCCAGAAGGCCGTCCAGGTTCAGTGGCGTTCTCTCCACCACGGTGCTAGACGAGAATGTCTCGGTCCTTCGGGCGGAGGTCGACACCCAATTCTGGAACTGTGTGCCTTGAACAAGGATTTACACAGACTTCTGTTCAAGATTTTGATGCCGAAGCACATCCTGGCATCAGTACAACATCAGGATTGGTTCGTGGCCATCGACCTGAAGGACACGTAAATTCACAGAGTGAAATCTGCTCTGCCACCAGTCGCTGCTCATGTAGAGCTCCTCCCTTCCAGGTAGGTAAGTACGTCTTGTCCCCCCTTTGTGTACGAGGGACTACACGACTTATGTGGAGCATTGGGAAGGTTACGACGGGGCTGTGTGCACTTGTTACTAGGCACACGGTACACTGCCTGCATCTGCAACGCCGATCCGTGTAACACAGTTCAGCTGGTTGTGGCATTTTGTTTAGGTACACCTAGTGTCCCTACATCGACACGATGTCGAGTGAGTGACAGATAGGGAACATCTTGGTTTCTTTTGTAACCTCCATTCCCTGTTGGAGGGAACGAGACGTTGTGTCCCTCCTGCCACAACGCTGAACTACTCGCTGAAATGGCTGGGACACTATCTCGGCTCCTCAGCACAAACCTGAATGAGTGGACTCAAGCCTTCTCCTTTTATACCCATATGTCCAGTGGAGTGGCATGCAAATTCCACTCGCCAATTCTCATTGACTTTTTCTCAAATATCAGAGGTGATTATTACCGGTGCTCCATTAACAGAGCACCGGTAGAGAGAGTCAGCAGTTTCAAGTTCCTTGGTGTCCACATTACTGAGGAACTCACATGGTAAGTCCACACTGAGGCCATTGTGAAGAAGGCTCACCAGCGCCTCTTCAATCCTGAGACGGCTGAGGAAGTTTGGAATGAACCACCACATCCTCACACGGTTCTACACTAGTACTGTAGAGAGCATCCTGACTGGCTGCATCACTGCCTGGTACGGCACTAGCACCGCCCACAACTGCAAAGGGTGGTGCGAACTGCCAGAAACATCATCGGAGGTGAGCTTCCCTCCCTCCAGGACATATATACAAGGCGGTGTGAAAAAAGCTCGGAGGATCATCAGAGACTCCAGCCACCCGAGTCATGGTCTGTTCTCACTGCTACCATCAGACAGGCGGTATCGCAGCATCAGGACCCGCACCAGCCGACTACATGACAGCTTCTTCCCCCAAGCAATCAGACTGTTGAACACTTGATCTATCAGGATCAATAATTAGCACTGCACTTTATTCATCTACAGTATAATCTCACACTGGATTGTCAACATATTCTCCTCAATACAACTACTTAGAATATATATATATATATATATATTTAATATACTCTTACTTATTGTATATTGTGTATTCTATATTGTGAGTATTGTTTACTGTGCATTGTATATAATTATTGTGTTGTGTAAGTATGTGTACATTTGATATGTAAATTGTGTTGTGTAAGTATGTTGTTTACTGTAATTGGTATATGTCTCGTCACTGTCATGACTGCTATGTTGCTCGGAACTGCACACAAGAATTTCACCTACTGTTGCACTTGTGTACATGGTAGTGTGACAATAAAGTGATTTGATTTGATTTGATTTGATTTGATAGGGGCTTCTAAGTTTGACCCCTATTATTACTACATCAACACAACGTCTCATTCCCTCCATCAGGGAACGGAGGTTACAACAGTAACCAAGACGTTTTTTGGAAAGGGCAAGAAGAGTGCACAGTTAGTTCTTCTGAAAGACAACAGTGAGGATGAGCATAAATACATGAATAAATTAAAGAAATATTAATTTAATTCAAGGAAACATTTAAAATCGAAGAAAAATAGTTTTTGGACCATATTCTAATGTGCTATAAAGCATGACAATGTTTCCTTTTTATTATTATTATTATTATTATTATTATTATTATAAAAACAATCTTTATTTTGTTATTAGAGCTATTTTTGTCAGAATGTCAATGGGGAAAACATTATTTTTTAGTGACCTTTTCTATGTTTAGTGTTGTTTTGTGAATCCAAGGCTGTTAGCTATACATCATGTGGATGTTCAGACTGGTTGTATTCATGCTTACTGCTATTGCTTGCAATGCCATGGTGACCTTACATAGCACTGGAGTGCATTCAACCTTTAACTAGAGCTTTTTATGGCACTCGCAAATAGATGAAATGCTGAAGTAAATTAAACAAAACTGAGAGAGAGAACTGTTGCATGCTTTTTCCGTGAGTGAATGGATGGATGCTGAGAAAGAATTTTCAGGTGTTACAGGGAAGACATCCTCCTCCCTCATGACAATGCCACCAGCCATACTGCTCGTTCTGTGCATTTGACAGGAATGTCAGTGTTCTGCCATGGCCAGCGAAGAGCCTGGATCTCAATCAATTGAGGATGTCTAGGATCTGTTGGATAGGAGGGTGAGGGCTAGGGCCATTCCCCTCAGAAATGTCCAGGAACTTTTAAGTGCCTTAGTGGAAGAATGGGGTAACATCTCACTGCAAGAACTGGCAAATCTGGTGCAATCCATGAGGAGGAGATGTACTGCAGTACTTAATGCAGCTGGTGGCCACACCAGATACTAACTGTTTAATTTTGAGCCCCCCTTGTTCAGGGACACATTATTCAATTTCTGTTAGTCACATGTCTGTGAAACTTGTCAGTTTATGTCTTGATTAATATTTTTATGTTCAAACAAATATTAAAAAAAAAAAATTGTTTCAAAATAATTGCTGTTCTTTAACAGATATAATGTTCAAAATGTAAAAAGGACCCAAGGTCTTTTCATCAAGTGTAACATTTCAACAATCTCTGGCATCCAGGTGAGAGGCTGAGCATGACATTTTAGTTTTGTATAATTGAACTGAACAACATAAAAGCCCATCGTGAAGGAGCATTATGAAAAATTGTTTGTTTCTGTGGCACAACGACCATTAATAAGCTGCTGCATCACTTCTGTTTGTTTTCTTGATGGGATGCCACACTGAGAGTTTGAACAGCTGTAAATTTCAATTGAATTTTGAGTCAGAATGCATAATACACATCTTATTGAATATTTCACAACAGAGCATCTCTCTTTAGTGCACTTATCAAAAGAATAAAAATAAAATATATGTTTTTTTTTCTTGAATTACATGTTAATCCAATCTTTTTTTAAATTGTATTATTTCATTTCAGCTTGCTGGCTGGCAGGAGTTCATTCAGCAAATGAGACATTTAAAGGAATGATTCACTATATTCGTGAGGACATCTCATACGCAGTAGGGTTTTTATACAGAGGTATGAAAATTAAAAAATGCATAAACATTTGTGCAAGGGTTAGGTTTAGGGGATAGAACATTCTCCATAAAAAAATAATACAATTCAAAGGAAATCCATGATAGTAAAACAAATATGCATGTGTGTGTGTGTGTGTGTGTGTGTGTGTGTGTGTGTGTGTGTGTGTGTGTGTGTGTGTGTGTGTGTGTGTGAACTTGTATTTGTGATTTTGTGGGGACCAAATGGGGGTCCCCATGATGAAAATAGCTTATAAATCATACTAAATTATATTTTTTGAAAATATAAAAATGCAGAAAGTTTTCTGTGAGGGTTAGGTTTAGGGGAAAAAATCTAAAGTTTGAAAAGTATAAAAAGCATGTCTATAGAAAGTCCGCATAAAACATGGAAACCCTACGTGTGTGTGTGCGTGCGTGTGTGTGTGCATGTAGTTTTACCCAGGCCTGCTCGCCATCGTGAAGGTTCTTTATGATCGCGAGCAGAGGGTCTGGGACTCCGAAATTATTATTATTTACTTTTCATCGGTTGCGTAATGTTGTGTGGAAGCTACCATGTTTGTCACTCCACAAGCTTCAGGTATTCTCAGCCACAGTCATTCCCTCCCTTCTCTATGGTTACGAAATGTGGACCACCCTAATGGAACATCTTCGCCCGGTTAGAAACATTTAGGCTGGCATGCCTAAGATCCATCCTGAACACAGCTGAAACGAGGCGGGAGCCGGGCGAACTGAATCACTTAGCTGAGCCGAGGTACCAGTCGTCAAGCCCCGAAGGCTGTGGGGAGGACAGAGTGTTATATTCCAAGCCCACGCTCACGGCAGCCCAGGCAAGCATGTCGGCCATCTGCGCTTCCGCCTCAGACTGGGCGGGCAGGCCCGAAGGCAGCAGCACAGTCGAGTCTTCCACGGCAGATGCCAGGACGTTCTCCGATGCAGCAGCAATGTCATCATCCAAGTCCAGGGGCTCGGACGGAAGCGAGCGAGCGTGTCGGGGGGCGGGTGGTTCGTGGAGATTTACCCGGCGAAACCTAGCCCGTTGTTATCCCCATATTGCCTTCATCGCCAGCCAGGTCATCCTCAATCCTGTGGGAAGAATGAGCGATGCGGGGGGTGGCTAAAGTGGCATTCATCTTGAGGAAGGAGAGTCGCGACTGCAACACTGCCATGGTCATGTTCTCGCAATAAGTACATGAGCCATCTACAAATGCCGCCTCAGTGTGATCGCTGCCCAGACACACGAGGCAGCGTCTGTGGCCGTCAGTCTTGAAGAGAAATAGACCGCATCCAGGAACAACACAGGGGTGGAAAGGCATCTTGAAAAAGACGTGTCCTGAAAAGATGCTGTGTATTGCTCTTTTGTGAGTGGAAAACTCAAACTCTCTTTTAGAGAAATCAAAACTCTTTTAGGAGGAGAACACTTTTTAACAATGAAAAGCGCTGTCGAAGCGCCCAGACTGCACATCGTGCAGAGAGAGAGAAGTGTCAGGAGTGACAGAAGGGGATCTGGGCTTTATGGCAGCGTGTCTAGAGGGAAGCTTCTCTTCAGTGCAAGACAAAAAAATCATCTAAAGGTTGCTCAGACTGTGAGAAACAAGATTCTCTGGTCTGATGAAACGAAGATTGAACTGTCTGGCCGCAATTCCCCCATCCAACCAAACAGAGCTTGCGAGAATCTGCAGAGAAGAATGGCAGAAAGTCCCCAAATCCAGGTGTGCAAATGTAGCAGGGTGATGAAGACCTGTTTGTTTATTGGCCAGTGTCATGCTAAAACTGTGAACCAATCAGTGCCCTGTTAGTGAATATAAAAAAGGGAGGGGTTCAGTTGCTTGGGATGCGTCATTGTTGGTACCGCCCCTTGCGGATGTCCTGCGTCGTGAATGAAGGTATGTGTAGTAGCTGGGTGAAATTTGCACTTGGTTTATGTGATGGTAATCTTAGTGTATTTTGTTGCCGCCAGGATAGCATTTTGTGCATCCTCCTTTTCCCTTCTTTTGCTGTGTGCTGGCTGCCTGTTTCCAATATCTTTGTGTAAGGAGCTGAAATCCTGCATTGTGAGTGACCATGTGAAGTGTGGTGCTGTGAACATCCCTTGGAATGTACTCTTGCAGTGTTTGTTTATTGTTTGTTTGTTATTGTTTAGTGATTTTACTGTTTCATGCTCGACAGGTTTGGTGTTGCAAGTTTGGGGGTTCCTTGGCTCATTATGAGCTCAATGGACATCTTCTGATGTGATTACGCTGTTGTTTTACCTGACTCTTGTGTAACCACGGGTCCAGTATTGCCTTCACCAAAGAGTGGGAGTAAGTTGGGAGACCAACGGTAAAATAAGTTTGCTGTTTTCCGGCCATTCTGTCTTCTTTCGGCTGTGCCGGTGGTTCCCTTATGAGTATGTTGTCATCTTTAGATGTGTTTTTGTTTTCAAGTCTTTTATTTTGAAAAGGTTAGTTCCTGTTCATGTCATGTGTTTCCCTAATCATGTGATGTCCAGTTTTCCCTTGTGTTTCCCTTCATGTTCATGTGTCTTGTTTTCATTGGTTTATAGTTTAATTATTTTGTTTAGTATCCTGTTTGTTCATTGGTTTATGTTCCCCCATATCATGTATTTTAGCCCTTATGTTTGCTGTTGTCTTTGTCGAGTATTGTTTGTGTTATGTTGTTTCATTGCCATGCCATGCCATGCCATGCCATGCCATGCAATGTCAAGTATAGTCAAGTTTGTTTTCTTCTCATTTAAAGATAGGGTTCTTGGATATCACTTTTGTAAATAAACTACACTTGGGTTCATCATCACATCATTGTCTGCTCCTGTGTCATTGCCTGCCAAGCACTTTACATATGTGACTATTTTGTTTATTTGTTGTTTTTCTTTGCAGTGGGTAACGTGTTAATTATTTTGGTGATGTGCTTTCTTTGCACCTGTCAAAATGTATTACTGTAGTTGTTTAATTTGTTAAATTGAGATTATGTTTATGTAATTTTGAGATTGTTTTCCTTTGGTTAAACCACTGATTGCTTGGAGCTTGGTAGCACTGGCAACCATTGGTAGTTATTTACTTGGTACATTGGTAGTATGTGACTTGTTCTTTTTTTGTGTATTCATGAGAGCTGGGAAGGTTTAAAAAGGGAAGGGTTGGCTGCTGTCATCCTCTGGTGTGTCTTCACTAAGTGCTGTGTAACATTTGTGTATTTAACTATACACACGGCTAGCCTTCCTTCTCCTTTGACCTTTGTTTTTGAGACTAATAACTGGTATTGTATATGTAATGATCCTCTCTGTATACTCTCTTTTTCACATCTCTGTGCTCACCCTACCTTTAACTAACGAAGCTGTGTGCCCCTAAAAAGGGCTGTTGTTTCCCAGTGTACTCCGGGTGGCGTAGTCGACTATAGAGTGATATTTAAAGGGTCCTCATTTGTTCCCTTTTTTCCTTGTAACTGCCCTGTACCTGACCACCACACCACACAAAGCTTGTCACATCATACCCAAAAAGACTTGAGGGTGTAATCACTGCCAAAGGTGCTTCAACTAAGTACTGATTTAAGGGTCTGAATACTTATGTCAATGTGATATTTCAGTTTTTTCTTGTTAATACATTTGCAAAGTTATACAAAATCTGGGTTTTGCTTTGTCATTTTGGGGAATGGGGTATAGATTGATGTGAAAAAATAATTTAAAGCATTTTAGCATAAGGCAGCAACAAAAAAAAAATTAAGGGGTCTAAATAATTTATGAATGCACTCTATAATTTTTGTTGTTTTTGTCATAGTGGAGGCTTTCTTTTAACTTCTATTGTTTTTATCCTTAGTTATTGCTTTTTCTACATCCTAAGCCTCTAAAGTTTTAGCATTTTTACATGTTCATTATTTAGTTTGTTGATTAAGTCTTATTCCTCATGGTGAATGTAGGTAATTTCAAGTTATACTACATATTCCCCACAAAAACATGATCCGCCAGCACCAAACACACTCAAACATTCAAAATGCAGGATTCAGGAATGTTTGTTGGCACAGAACAAACCTTGTTACGTGCGATTGTGTGCAATGGCAGGAGGAAAACAAGGTTGTACACCACAGAAGCAGAAGAGCAAGGGAGCAGATACATATATACAATATAAATTACATATCAGTGAGTAAAACAATTAACACAACAAAGTGGAACAAAGTTAAGAGCTTACAGATTCCACTTGGGTTTAATATTTTGAATGTACTTAAATGACATTGATACATCTTTAAGTGTGGCATAAGTCTCCAAATATATTTTGGGGGCACTTTAAGTGGAGTTCTTTTATTATTTTAATAGGCTGCTGATGTGTATGCCAATTAAGAAGGTTACATCGTAAGTGAAAAGTGAGAAGAGCAGGTAGTTGAGGACATCTTGACACCAAGCTGTCATCTAGTCCATTTCTTTGTTATCATGGCTTGTTTTCTATGTTAAAAGAATAGTTCACCCAACTCTTTGAGGAGTGCAACCTGTAGAATTTTTTTACAGAGGCTTGGAGAACTGATGGGCTGCTGAGAAGAGTTCATTTGAGGGATCATTTGGCTTGCCCTGAGCGAATGTTTGACAAATGAATGCATTGAAGGAAGTCTGCTTCCGAGGATCTTAGATTCTCTGTGTACACTCTGTTCTCATCTGTAGATATTGATGTCAGAGCTGCCATACCAGACAGTTATGAATGGTGTCAAGATACTTTAATGATGGTTGTGAACTGTTTGGTTAGCTTTTTTATTATTACTTTGTAGACTGCATGACCCAAAATGTATTTGGATAGGGATAGTTCACCTAAAATGACATTTCTGTAATAATTTACTCCGCTAAATGCGGTTTCAAACCCATTTGACTTTCTGTCTTGCGTGGACCTTAATGAATAATCCCATGGCTCTTTCCAATAAAATGGCAGTTGATAGTGACTCACTATAAAGCTTTAAAAAGTACCAAAAAGTATCCTGATTTAACATCTGAGGTTGTTACCCATCCTACCAACTACTGGAGTGAGCCCTTTTTTATCCATTTCTTCACTGCTCATTTCCGGTTTACCACATGTATAAATAGCCAAGTAGTTCCATTGTTCATTGCAAAGTATTGCCAGTTTACCCTTCCTTACTGAACGTTTTTTCATTGCCATTGTTTCTTGATTCATGTTATGACCATTTCCTGTTTTTCTGGATTTACTGTTTTTGTATTACCCTTTTTTTATTTTTTGCCTGGTTGAGACTGTCTATTTGGTTTATTGGATTTATCTGCCTGCTTTACGACTACGTCTTTCTGCCTGATCATTTCAAGTCAAGTCAAGTGGTTTTTATTGTCGTTTCAACCATATACAGTTAGTACAGTACACAGCAAAACGAGACAACGTTCCTCCAGGACCATGGTGCTACATAAAAACAACAAAGGACCAACATAGGACCACATGAGACTACACAACGAAATAAAATACCTATATAAACTACCTATATAAAGTGCACGTGCAAACATGTGCAAAAAGTACAGGACAGTACAACAAATTACTGACAATGAACAGGACAATAGACAGTGCAGCGCCGACCAGTACACAGTAGTGCAAAAAGATGACAGTTTCTAAAAATGTAAACATAACATACTATGAGATAATGTTCTATGCACATAGCAGTTATTGAGGTAGCAGACAGTTATAAAGTGACAGTAATTAAAGTGCAACTCAGGACACGTGTGTGTGTGTGTGTGTCAAACCAGTCTCTGAGTATTGAGGAGTCTGATGGCTTGGGGGAAGAAGCTGTTACACAGTCTGGCCGTGAGGGCCCGAATGCTTCGGTACCTCTTGCCAGACGGGAGGAGGGTAAAGAGTTTGTGTGAGGGGTGTGTGGGGTCGTCCACAATGCTGGTTGCTTTTGTGGATACAGTGTTTTTTGTAAATGTCTTTGATGGAGGGAAGAGAGACCCCAATGATCTTCTCAGCTGTCCTCACTATCCTCTGCAGGGCTTTGCGGTCCGAAACGGTGCAAGTCCCAAACCAGGCAGTGATGCAGCTGCTCAGGATGCTCTCAATAGTCCCTCTATAGAATGCAGTGAGGATGGGGGTTGGGAGATGTGCTTTCCTCAGCCTTCGAAGAAAGTAGAGACGCTTTGGATTGTTTGCTTGTGTCTCTTGTAATAAACTTCCTGCACATGGATCCTAAAACCATCTCTATGGCCAGTTTGTTACACCTGAATATGTATATGACAGTTTTTAATTAAAATCTTGACATCTGTTGCACTTTCATGTCAAGTCATAGAGGTTAGTTTAACTAAGTTTAACACTTAACCTAAACACTACAGCACAACAAACCACAACTGTGAATAATTTAGGGGAACTGACTTAATAAATCCACTAAAAATGACTTTGACTTGAATTGGTTGAAAGTAATGTCAAAAAATGGCTCAGAAAAGTAAAGTGCTTGCAGATCCCACTTAAGTTTAATATTTTGAATGTAATTAAATGACATTGATACGTTTTTAAGTGTGGCATAAGTCTCCAAATATATTTTAGGGGCACTGTAAGTGGAGTTATTTTATTTTAATAGGCTGGTGATGTTCTTACCAGTAGTCAAAATGGTGAATACTGCAACTAATCGGCACTATGCTAGTCTCAGAGTAAGTTCTGACAGTTGCGATTTTAGATTTCAAAATTCCATGTCATTTCCATTGCTTTTAAAGTTCTTAATGCCATTATCTTGACACCTAGCTGTCGTCTAGTCATCATTTCTTTATATCAGTATAACTTGTTTTCTATGTTAAAGCAATAGTTCACCCAACAATGAAAATCTTGCATGCCTTACTCACCCCAGATGTGTGAATTTCTTTCATCTGTTGAACTCAAATTAAGATTTTTAGAAGAATTTCTGAGCTATTTTGAAAATACAAATTTATGTATTTGGCAGACGCTTTTATCCAAAGCGACTTACAGAGCCCTTATTACAGGGACAATCCCCCCCGGAGCAACATGGAGTTAAGTGCCTTGCTCAAGGACACAATGGTGGTGGTGGTGGGGCTCGAACCAGCATCCTTCTGATTACCAGATTACCAGTTATGTGCTTAGACCACTACACCACCACCACCACTCCTCCAAATTTCTGAAGCAACAAAAAGCATAAAGTATTCTATAAGACTCCAGTGGTTCAATCAATGTCTTCAGAAGCGATATGATAGGTGTGGGTAAGAAACAGATCAACATTTAAGTCCTTTTTACTATAAATTCACCTCCTCGCTCAGTCAATCTCCACTTTAACTTTCACATTCTTCTTGTGTTTTTTGATGATTCATAGTCTTCATGCATATCACCCCCTACTGAGCAGTGAGAAGAGGACTTACATTTTGATTTGTTTCTCACCCACACCTATCATATCACTTTTTAAGATATGGATTAAAACACTGGAGTCATAAGGATTACTTTTATGATGCCTTTATATGCTTTTTGGAGCTTAAAAGTTTTAGCACCAATTCACTTGCATTGAATGGACCAACAGAGTTGAAATATTCTTCTAAAAATCATAATTTGTGTTCTGCAGAAGAAAGAAAGTCATACATATATCTGGGATGGCATGAGGATAAATGATGTGAGAATACTTGTGTTGACGTGTGTTTGATTGCTCTGACTGAGTGCTTTTGAGAAGGTTACGTCGTAGGTGAAAGAGAGAAGAGCAGGGAGTTGAGGACGCAGCCCACAGGTGCTCCAGAGCTGATGGTCAAACTGCAGTGCGATGATTGATTATTCACCCTGACAGCCTGTAACCTGGAAATTCACAGGAAATCCAGACACCACAGGGTAAGGATATAGGGATGATCACGAAATATACTATTTAAAATAGTCAAAGTGGACTGATTGAGTTAAAAGTGCAGAAGAAGTTGTAGGCACAAGAGTTGGGAAACTGCAAGGGCTCTATTCCTGAACCTAACAACAACGTTATTTATTATACTGTTATAGTCAGTACTAAGTCAAATTTTTAGGCACATTAGATGTTTCAAAAAACTTGAATCTTAATCTTAAAACAGAACTGGCTGTTGTATTAATCAGTTAAAATAGAACACAAAAACATTCAAATGGTCTTTCTATGATCTGAAATGATAAGACAGACAAAAAGTGGAGAGTTGCATAATAGCTCTGTTAAAAATATATATATTTTGGCCTGATAAGGGACACTTCACCTATGAGATCATCAACCCCCACCGACCGTCTTCAAGTAGCATATGATGTGATCCATCGCTTGGCATACTGACCCTTTACTCCCATCAGGGGCCACCTGATCTCATTGGCACGATCCCTCACACATAAGGCTAAATAATTTATGATCAAAAAATACGAGTAAGTGAACAGATGGTGCTCTTGTAAGCTGCATGTAAATACAGTATGTCCCTTACTTATGTCTCATTTCACTCACTATTTTTCCACCTAAAAGCTAAAGCGTGTAATTTCTGAGACACCTACATGGAAGTAAACTAGATACAACTTTCCTGAAAACTCCCTCCATATTCCATTGGTTAAACAAACATTTGGTCCTGCCCCAAACTCACCACTGGTTGAGTCAATGTTGCAATATCTGGATGCTCTAACAAACGGACCCTGCATTTTGAAAGCTCCACAGATCCACAGTGTGAAATCAATTTACAAATGGCTTTAAGTTATTAAGATTGGATATGAGAAAGCATTTTAACACTGAAAGAATTACACACATCAGTTTTAAGATAATGTCAGCCTTAGTAGAGATAAACAGTGTATTGAGGCTTTTAAACATGAGGTTTATTAAGTCAACATTTTGACTTTAAAGAGCTTTTATATTGCAGCAGTGTGTGTTGTCAAATTGCAAAATATGCTTATGAGACTGTCGCAAATGTAATTAGTCCTCAAGGAAATGCTTAATGTCTTGTTCAGAAGTAGTGTGACAGATGACAGATGGTGGTGGTGACACAAGGGCCTTTTTGTATGATTTTTTGTCTTTCTCTGTTTGACAGATGTGCAACTTAAACATGCACAGAAATCATTCTGGAAAAAGTGCAAGGTAAATACTTTAGATTTCCTAGATATAGATGTAAAGTATACAAGATGTTAACCTCTGGCTCTCAAATGTTATATTGTATGCATGCATTGTATGATTTGGCTATGGATGTACACTTTGGCTACAGTAAATGTCCACACCGGACACAAACAGCAAATTCAGTCGATAGATGCTGCTGTTCTAGTTCTGACACATTATAGAGCTCCAGTCAATCTGTAATTAAATGATTTTACTTAGCAAATGGGGCGGTGACAAATAATGATTGCAAGAACATTAAAAAAAGTGTAATATAACTACTATAATTTTTACTCTCTCGGATGTGTTTTATATTGAATATATCAGTAGGTTTATATACGATTTTTCAGAATCTAGTCATTGAAAATGTAATATGGTTCAAATTATTTTTATGTATAAAAAGTGGTGTAGCACCTTACATATACAATTCTTGTAATCTGTTTACAGTTACTTACCTTGTGTTACGCTTGGTGTGGAAGCAGGACAAGACAGACTAGAAGTGCGGATCCAGACGCGGTTTTATTGGACATTAAAGTTAACACAAAACAAACAGGAACAAATTAAAACCTCCACATGGGGAAAACAAAACTAAATCAGGAAAACCTAGAGGGTACACGGAACTGGATGAACAAACGGGAAGACAGGCAACGGCGCAAAACATCAACATACATCAAACAACGATCGACAAGGACTGAACAAAGAACCAGGGTTTAAATACAAGAGGAACAAACAAGGGAATGAGGGACACCTGGGGGAAGCAAAAGCAATCAGGGGAACACCAATCATAAAAAGAAACTACAGAGGACTACAAAGACCAAACAGGAAACAGGAACTAAACTAAACTTCAAAATGACAGCACAAAACAAAAGACAACAGTGAACATGACAGAATAAAAGAAACTACAAAGGACTACAAAAACCAAAACAGGAAACAGGAACTAAACTAAACATCAAAATAACATTACAAAACCAACAGACAACAGTGAACGTGACACCTTGATTTACTTTCAATTGCTTTTCTTGGGTAACGCATATTTCTAAAATAATATTATATATGTAGAATACATTTAAAACATGAATTCCGTTTATACTGTATGTACATCTGTTTACATTTTATGACAGTCAATTCTGAACAGGTCAGTGAACTAGCAGGATATATTGACATTATTCAAAATTTGTTTAGTGGAAAAAAGTTTAGAAAGTAGCTTAAAAGTAATTATTTATATGATTACTTTTTAAATAAAGTAATCAGTAAATTCAGCAATCTAATAACAATTCAATTTAAAAGTAATTTGAAGTTTGAAGGAAATTTCTTTGATTTTATTCGTGATTAAATATTTATGGGGTAATTTCCAAATTTTGCACCATCTCAATCCAGCCACACCCTGCCTCAGACATGCTTGTGTAGTGTCTTGGGTGTGTTGCGTCATAAATATAAAATGTTTAGGTCACTGTGTCAAGTTAAATATAGTTTAATACTCAATCTTTAAACACATCTTGAGATCCCTTAGTTCGCATTTGCACTCCATCACGCAAGAACCTAACACATGTTTGTGTTGTTCTGCCTACTGGAGTGTTTTCTTCACTGTATAAACTGTGCGTTGCTCATACAGCTGAAATGTCACTTACTGCCCTCTGGAGTAAACAGGTGGTACTACAAGCTTGCATTTCTCAGGAATCTTCCTTATTATGGTCTGGGGGCATTGCGATTAATTGCGTAATTTTTTTTAAAATGTTATTAACGCGTTAAACCGACAGCCCTAGTTATAATGTTATAATTTTAAATAAATTATTTCTCAACTAATGCTGTCAATTATACAGGGAACCTTCTACTTGGTACATTACGAAAATATGAATAATAAACAAAATAAAAATAGGGCCCAAATTATGCAGTTCAATTACTATTTATTTAACAGATATAATAGTCAACACAACCAAAGCTGAAGTAAACTTTAAAGGATAATATAGATCTTGGGCTTTTAAGGATTGATATAGTGATTAATCGTAAAATCTTTATTTTATACCATCCAGTTGTTTTAAACTACTAAGACATGAAATCAACATCAGGTTTCTGTTCTTCACACAGCAATACTTAATTACTAAATTAGGACAGCTGTTGCTCTGTTTATTTGTAGGTTTTAATATTATCGAACTCAATTCATTGAATGCTGAAATCGGTATGTTTATGTATGAACATCTCCAGTGGCTCAATCAGTCTTTACCATCAAATCTCCTGGCAGCTGGCAATTTCTGCCACCCACTTGTTCATGTGCTAATTTTTTGGGTCACTCAAGGTGGTCTCCGAACAAGTTGAACGTTAATGAAATGAGCAAATCCATCTGGATCCAGATAGATTGCTCTGGATGGCGGCAGAATTCCATTAAATCTTGGCAAAAGAGACTGATATCCTGAATCTCGCCAAAGAAAGGTGGCATGGCTGTGGAATGTCTCACAAGAAAAAATGACACTCATCATGGCTCACCCAGCAAATCTACTCCAGTCAACCGCATATTTGTGATTAAGTAGAAATGCATTCGTTACAGTTTCTCTTAGGTAAATTAGATATTAGTTGTGCATTCCGTATATACAGTAGGCTTGTTGTGTTTGCACCAGCTTTTGTCTCCCTTAAATTTTCTGTCCGTATTTTCAAAACTCACCTCATTGTTATTTGTGAAAGCTAGCCTGATCTGCAAAGTTTCCACAGATGCGCTGTGTTGACATATCATTGTCTCTTTGATTGAAACTGCCCCTGAGAGCCTTGCTGTTTGACATTGCGCTGTCCTCTTGACAGACGGGCTGAATAACAGACTGTCTCACCTAGCATAGCTGATTTGAAAATATTATTACACAATAAATGAGTGTTCGGACAGAATTGCCTTTGAGGATTGAAACAGAGCTGCAAAGATACAATAAACTACGTATATAGTGCTATATTTGCACCTGCTAAAATGCCAGATTTTCTTTTTTCTTTTTATTTTTGCCCCTTTTATGTACCTCTGCACTCATTGACACTGAGGAAACTTTGAATGGAACTACAGTAGACACACCTTAAAGGAAATTTCTCCCAAAAATGGACATATGAACACTATAAAAGTGGTCTATTCGACTCTTGTTCTATTTTGCATGTCTTTTGACACCATACGATAGTTAAGTGTGAGACGAAAATAATGCTGTTATTCGCTCTTACCCTCCTGTGAGCTCTAAAGTCGAGAACCAGATCGAGTCAGTGAACTCGAGAACTGGACAGAGACTATTTAGCAGAGATGGGCCACTTCTATTTAAATGAATGGGATAAATTGGAATGCCTAACCAAGAAGCTCTAACGGTCAACAGATGTAGAATGAAGTCCCGCCTTACAGTTAAAAAAGCCAACCACTTTTAGATACAGACATCCCATGTCAATCAACTCGGTAACATGCATGCGCATTAGTTATACAAGCTGTGTTTTAGTGTAATATGAGGTAAAGAAGAACTGTTTATGATTTCAGTATTAACCCATTTTATTGCTGATTTGAAATATGTTCTTTAATCGTTTTTGAAATTTCGGTGTCCCCCATTCAAGTAGATAGGAGATGCTCTGGCGTGACTGAAAATAGCCTCCTGATAGTGCTCCAGTACCCTAGGAGCCGGAACTGGTGAGGGAGGTGGAGCGTTACCAGTTGGATCTGGTGGGGCTTACATCGACACACAGCTTTGGCTCTGGATCCATACTCCTGGATAGGGGATGGACTCTATTCTTCTCTGGAGTTTCCCAGGGTGTGAGGCGATGGGCGGGTGTGGGGATACTCACGAGCTCCCGGCTGAGCTCCACTATGTTGGAGTTTACCCCAGTGGACGAGAGGGTCGCCTCCCTACGCCTACGGGTATAATAATAGGGCCCCAGTAGGGGACTCCATAGTGATGCTGGGTGACTTCAACGCACACGTGGGAAATGACAGGGACACCTGGAAAGGCGTGATTGGGAGGAACGGCCTCCCCGATCTGAACTCAAGTGGATGTTTGTTATTAGACTTCTGTGCTAGTCATGGATTATCTATAACAAGCACCATGTTCGAACATAAGGATGCTCATAAGTGTACGTGGTACCAGAGCACCCTAGGCCGAAGGTCGATGATCGATTTTGTAATCGTGTCGTCGGATCTGAGGCCATATGTTTTGGACACTCAGGTGAAGAGAGGGGCAGAGCTGTCAACCGATCACCATCTGGTGGTGAGTTGGGTCAGGGGGTGGGGAAAGCCTCTGGACAGACCTGGGACGCCCAAGCGAGTAGTGCGGGTGAACTTGGAACGTTTGGAGGAGGTCCCTGTCCGTGAGAATTGGCCACATTATGCTGAGTCACTGACAAGTTCCATCTCCCATCAGACATGTTTGCATCGCCTCCAGCATGTTTATCTTCCCTTGTGCCGGAAGTGCATTTGGTCAGCAGCTTGGGATGCCCAGGTTCAGATCTCGAGGTTGAACATAATTCTGCATTCGCAGAATATAAATGTTGCATTTGTAACTCAGCATTGCATTTTACTAGGTTTTTAGGTTTAGTTTTGAGGTTTGGGGTTCAGTTAAAATGTCCATTTTGCTTACTTATTAAAGCAACTAGATGATTTTCAATGTCAATTTCTAGACCACAACAAAATATAATTAATTTAAGTAAACATTGTTTCAAGTTCTTAAGTAATACTTTAAGACAAGTAAAGAGTCAGAAATGAATGGAAAAAAAAATATTATGAGAAACAGAAAAATAAATACGAAGAAACAAAGTAAGAAAATAGTGTTTTAAGACCTTTAATGAATATTCCACTTTGCTACATGAAAAAAAAAAGATCAGCATTTGGTAGGAGCAAATAAAGACTGATCTTCCATATCTGGATGAACTACTCCTTTAAGACCTTATCAATAGCCTAGCATACCTGGAATTCTCATGTTGATACCTCATGCACCTTTTCTGCAAACATTGCACTTGGCTTCAAGCTAAAATGGGTGTCCCGATTTGAGACAAAAGTATTTAATTAGAATTGTAATGAAGTTCGTGTTTTTCCCATCAAATGTCTCTGGACACGTCAGCAGATATTGCAAAGAGCATCCAGGTAGCAGAAGAACGAGTAGATAGGAAGCAGTAGGAATGATGATTGAAAATAAATAGCTTTTGGGCCTGTAATTAAAACACAGAGGGGCTTGGAATAAAATGTGCTAGCACTCATTGTGGTGCTGGCCAGTGACACATTTTATTAATGGTTTGGCTTCTGTCTCCAGAGATTGCTCGGCAGAAATATCCCTAGACCCTTCAAATGAAGCTCAGAAAGAAAAATTACTTTTGGCTCAAGCTCAAATGTTTCATAATTCTTAGGTGTTTATAGTCAATGAGGCAGCTAAACACATCTTAATGATACGCATGAAAAGTGTAAGAATCTGGTTGAGTTTGTCAGCATTGCATAATGCATCTCAGGAATAAGAATGGGTCCCTTGGTGAAGTTACTCGTGCAGTCTTCCGATTGTTCAAGAGGACCCGTGAGAGTACAAATGGACTCTTTATGCATAAACACCAAGACTGTTTTTTGTGGTTATGTTACAATGACTCAACTGATGATGTTTCTAGAAGATTCTATTTTAGTTTTTGCTGCACCATTCTTACTCAGTAACATGTTATCTATTTGTACAGCCAAGGAAAACAAAAGCTGATAAGACTGTGTCATGTAGGGTCAGAATTTTAATCGAGTTTTCTCACTTTGGCAAGAAGAGAAGTTTATTCCAAGGTATGCTGTCATATAAAGACAGACTCTCACCTTGTCATATCAGCTGTGACTCTGGCCAGATACTGATAATGATAATTACTATTATTTAGAAATTAAAGACAAACTGCAGAGCTTTTTTTTAGGTTTTCCATGGTTCTTAAAAAGTATTAGTGTGTTAAATTCAGTTTTACAAATTTAAGGCCATAAAAACTCTTAATTATCTTAAATAGTATCATAAAAATGGGTTAATTATCATTTGAACAGGTCTTAAATCTGATAATGCAAAGACAAGAACTGCAGTATGGCCTATTTTGATTATTAAAATGCAAAAGGCTGTGATTTAATTAAACAAACGGATAGACTGCATGCGCCATAGCCGCAGGAAATAGGGGTACTAGGGGTGCTGCAGCAACCCCTGTTAACGTTGCAGCACCTCCAATTAAGTGGTGTCAAACCGACATATTTTAGTGTTAATTTCATTAACGAAAGTAATGACTAAAATGTTTAGGGGTATTTTTGTTATTTCCACAGCAGCGTCCAGCCCTAAACCAGCAACAACCCACATTCAAAAGGGTCATTTTAAGAAAAACTTAATCAGACGAAGAGACAACCTATTGCCCACCTTAAAGGTCAGAGTGCCTCTCATCCACACTAGAACGCAATGTTCCTCCAACAAAAACAGAGACTTGCGAAAACACTCTCCTTAGTTGCATATTCGGAAGATGAATGAAAGTTAGCAAATTGAAAGCTGAGTTTTTAAATTATACAAACGGATTGTTATAGACGTGACCAGAATGAAAACAACCTGTAAAAGAGTGAGAGGGTGGGTAACGGTCATGCAAAACTATTATACAATTGTTTTTAGTGCAAAAAGCTTTGAACTGCATTTTCAGAAATTTATGTGGGGGAAAATAATAACATAAAATACATTATGATATGACCCCATTAATTTGGTGGAACTTAATGGAATTGGTGGAACCGATTTTCGAGCACCTGCATTCGAAAAGGTTTTTAAACTGAAATGCATAAACTCATTGTACTGTTCCTGTTCATATTTAGTTTTGAGCTAATAAAATGTGCTTTCACAAACACAAATATATGCTCTTGACAGAACAGTAGAAATTTTCTAACCTGGACCTTGCTAAGACAGTTTGGTTATATCCCATTTCAGAAGAGAAATGGATGTAATCTGGGCATGATCCCTGAATTTAGACAATATAGGAAAAACCATTTGTGTGATTGCAGGCTTTTTAAGCACTAGCCTTCTAGATA
Organism: Xyrauchen texanus; assembly: GCF_025860055.1. Taxonomy (NCBI): domain Eukaryota; kingdom Metazoa; phylum Chordata; class Actinopteri; order Cypriniformes; family Catostomidae; genus Xyrauchen; species Xyrauchen texanus. The sequence continues at coordinate 33,811,972 of NC_068314.1, forward strand.
TTTTTTTTTTTTTTAGAAACATTGAGTGTTCAGTTAAAATTACCCATAAAAGATGTATCACAGTGTTCTGTCGATATTTTTTATCACATGATATATCTGTAATGTCAATGTTTAACTGAATGCAATGTAACTTAACAGCAACATAGTGCTGAATTTGTATATGTTTAGAGAGTGTGTGTGTGTGTGTGTGTGTGTGTGTGTGTGTGTGTGTGTGTGTGTGTGTGTGTGTGTGTTATGTAAAAGGGTTTGATAAAAACATTAAACTGAAATGTTTGTGTTCATCTTTACAATGTTAACACCCCAAACAAGCTTGTCTTTGAGACACAGAAGAAATTATTGATGTGTATGCTATCGGATCTTTCTGTCATAACTCAACAGTCAATCAAGGATGAGGATGCCAACCGTAAGACAAGGGATACTTCATATGCCACTGCCTGAACTTTGAATTAGGATTCACCCCACCGAATCTCACCGAAATGACCTGCCGGTTGAACTGTGATGCACCTCACTGATCTCTGCCTGCAACATCTTGGTCTATTGATGGACTACACTCTTGAAAGGAATACATAGACTATGGAAGAAGCTTTATCCATTTAGTGTAATAATTGACAATCACAAAAACAGGAATGTATTGTTCTTCTTACTCAAATGAAGAAGTCCCATAAAATCAATCCCAAGAGTGTGGTAGCTTCTGAGACTTACATAGACTACATGAGTCAGGAGGGTCTGGTGCTCTCTCCCTTATACCTCTAATAGATGTTACCTGTCTTGACGTGTTCCCAGACATCCTTATGGACAGATGGCCACCAGGCCACTTCCAGGACTTTCAGTAGATTTAGCCTTCCCAGATGTCCACCCATGGGGTTTTAGTGGGAATAATGTAAGATTGCTGGAACCAGGTCAGCCGGCACTACGACTTGGAACTTTTCTCTGTCTTGTTTTAGAAGTATGATTCTATATACGATGCCTTGTTGTTCTCCAATCCTAATCCTCCCTAGATTCTGCTGCAGATTGGTGTTATTGGATTTTAATGGCATGATGGTTGGATAGCAGGCCTGTGCTTTGGATATCTCAGATAGTGTGTGTCGTAGGTCGGTGGAGTGTTTGGATCTGGTTATTACCAAATCTGGTGGACTGGTAGCCCTTAAGAGTGCATCTGGGGCAAGGTTGAGGCATCCCTTCCTATACTGTGCTTTGAAGTTGAAGGACTGAAATCTTAGAGTCCACCTTATCAACCACGAGGAAGTCTTTGGGCAGTTAAAGGCCCAGGTAAGAGCTGCGTGGTCTGTATAGACCCTTCTTTCAAGCTGATCTTTACCAGTTGCTCCACCATATGAACAGTCCCTCTCAGCGAACCTGCCACCTTAAGGTTAATATTGCTGAGGATCTTGCCCACCAGCTCCTCCTCATTCATCTCAGGCTTCCACTTAATGCACAGGGCTCTGTAGTCATACGCAAAGTCTCTTAGTCTCTTTCCCGGTTGTTGTATTATTGTCCTAAGCTTCTCCTCTACCTCAAAAATATAATCTGTAGGGAGAAATGCAGACATGAAAGCTTCTTTGAATATAGGCCAGTTATGAAATTTACACTTGGTGGCTTTACACCAGTTAATGGCAGAACCTTTTAACACAGTACTTAAAGTTCCAAATAGTTCTGGGCAAGTGAGAGGTCATACTTCTTGGTAGCTTTCACATCGTTCTAGTTCAACACATTGGCTATTTCCTTGGATTCTCCAAACTCAGGAAATTCTAGTCAGAACGAGGAGGCCCGGCCAGATTTGACAGATTATGAGTGTAGATGATTTATCTATACTGGAAAGTTGACATGTATGGTTCAGGGGTTTAGGTCTACTCATATTATCAAACTGCGAAGTAACTTGAGATTTCTGCGTCAGACTTGTCACCAAACGTGAGGGAGCTGGAGTTTTACAACGCTTAACTTTATGAAGTTTATTCTCCCAATTCTTGTCTCTATGGAGGAAACAATTCACTGTTTCCCTCTCCAATTTCTCTTGGCCATGGTAAACTTTTTTCCTCTAGTTTAGTGAGACTAATCTCAATGATTTCCTTTAAACTTGCCTCTCTACTGATAGAGCTATTAACTGAGTTTAGTTTAGGAGTTTAGTTTCCAGCCCGGTTAACTGTTCTTTCACATTACCCAGTTCAGACTTCACTTTCTCATTCTCTGATTGTAACGTAACACCTCTTTCATCATTATCATCAGACTGTTCACCCTCTGAGTCCAACCTTTCATCATTATCATCAGACTGTTCACCCTCTGAGTCCAACCTTTCATCATTATCATCAGACTGTTCACCCTCTGAGTCCCCATATAATGAGCTTAACAATGTAGAAATCTCACTAGTAGGGGTTCTTCTTGTTACAAAAGCCGGTAACACTTTAAAATACTGTATCTTACTTAATGCATAACTAATAAGGAATTACTGCAGAACTAATAAGTAATTCTTCATTAACAATTAAGTCACTAATATTAACTACTAAGGAAGATGTGTTAACTAATCAGTATGTAATAGCATTTTATAGTTGTGTTAAGTAACAGTTAGTTAATCAATAACTATTGAATTCAGTCATGCCTCCTGATGAACTACTTTTAATTATCTACTAATTCAGCTTCAGGAGAAATAACTATCGAGTAACTACGAATGAACAGTCGATTAATTACAATTAATTACAATAATATCATAACAATTAGCCATTACAATATTCAGGTTGTGGCCATTTCTTCTTCCTTACTTCTAATGTTATTTTTACTATGGAAATGAGTCATTACAGCGAATTTAATAGTTTTGGACTGTATGGTCAATTGCTTTGTGAGTGTGGTCTGTAACCAGAAATCAACAACGGAATGGAACCTCATCTTACAGCCAACTTACCTCAGGTAGGTTTATGATTTATATACAGTATAGTGTGTGTATCTCTTGTTTTCCTCAGCACATATCACATTACATTTGGGTCAATTATTCCTGTATGTAAGGCAATGAATGAGGGGAAGGGAACATACAGGGAACAACTGAGTAATTAATAAAGAATGACCACATAATTATGAGGGAATTACTTACAACCTGGAACAATATTCTAAAGTGAAAATACAGGGAACCCATGATTAATTAATACAGAATTGCCACATAATTATGAGGGAATTACTTACAACCTGGAACAGTATTGTAATTAATCGACTGTTCATTAGTAGTTACTCAATAGTTATTTCTCCTGAAGCTGAATTAGTAGATAATTAAAAGTAGTTCATCAGGAGGCATGACTGAATTCAATAGTTATTGATTAGCTAATTGTTACTTAACACAACTATAAAATGCTATTACATACTGATTAGTTAACACATATTCCTTAGTAGTTAATAGTAGTGACTTAAGTGTTAATGAAGAATTACTTATTAGTTCTGCAGTAATTCCTTATTAGTTATGAATTAAGTAAGATACAGTATTCTAAAGTGTTACCCAAAAGCCAGAAAAATCTGGCTCATCAACAGCCTGTCCTATATCAGTCACAACAAGGCACATATCTTTAGGATTCTCGGTGTTAACAGACATACCGTACGGGCCACCACTTTGTAACACTCTCATTTTCACACAAATCACAAGTAAAGCTAAAGCTAAAATTACAAGCTTGTTCAAGTGTGATCAAATTATTCGGTAGCTCAACTGATAGAGTGTTGTACTTGTGATGTGAAGGACCAGTAGGGGACCCGCTGAACATGTGAGTCAACACGAGAGCAAATTATCTGTGGTAAGTGTTAATAGGGCTGACCAAATTCAGAGATGTGAATTGGTAATTTCTGTGGCAGTATTTTAGACAAACACTTTTTTTACCTAATAACTAAATACTAAAAAAATAAAAATACTAAAAAAATAAATAAACTCTGATATCTAAAACCAATACCATCTGTTGTACAAACATCATTGTGTAAATTGCACAGAAACACCAGCAGCAATGTCAGTGGTGTGGAAATATTTAAAATGAACAACAATCTAAGTATGGCATTGATCAGCCAAAATATCTGATATACAAATGCAGATTGTTACAATATAAGTAACCTAATCAAATATCTTAACAGAAAATAAAATTAATATTTGTTTGGCAAGTACAGAAAAGGAATTATTGATGTTTTTACTTCAAGAAGATTGTATCAGGATATCTTTTATTATTATTATTATTAATATTATTATTATTATACATTTATTTCCACTTAATGTAAAAATCAGCCAGTGTGAGACTTATAGACCTTTGTTCAAGCTGTGACAGTTTCTCTTGCTTTCTTTTATGTCAGACATACATTTGAAAATCACCTGATGGCCAATTAAATACAGGTGAATATACTATTTTTGCACTAAAGTACTTCATTAATACTAAAGTAACTATCATAAGACTGATTAGAATGAAAAAAAAAAAAATAGAAAATTGAAGGAAATTGTCATTAGAAATTTTGGATGTGTTAAAATATTCAATACCTTGTTTCCAAAAATGCTCTGCAGTTTCAAATTGGTAATAATAATCAATTTAATTGATGGAAATTGTGTGCCGTTTTTGCCAAAATTGTAACAATTATGACATGGCCTTTTTGTACATGCCACATACCAGCAGTGTATCCACAGTAAATCTCCTGTTGAGCTTTCATGAGGGGCAGAATTGCAGAAGGAGGCACAGCTGACACACCATGTGGTCTTGTGGCATTTGCCCGCTGACAGCAAAGTAACTCTGACTGTCAACAGTGTCATGAGAATGGCTCTATTTGCTGTGATGACCTTTGTGTTGTGTTTTTTTCTTCTTCTGTGTATTACCATAATATTGATTTCTCTTCCATGACATTGCACAACATGGAAGAGAATCATTTTTATGACCCCTCAGAGTTCTACTAAAGATATGATACACTGATTGAAAATCTTTACAGGCAAAATAAACCTTGACCGGAAATTTGTTTATAATTATGTCAATAAAAACTGTCCATGAAGGAACATTTTGTAAACAATTTATCAACACTAAAGCAGACTTTGCTTGTTTTATATTGCATAATAAACCAAATGTTCAAAATGTGTATCACTGATTCTTCAGACACAAGACAAAACAAGTATCATATTTTGTTTTAAACATATGAAAGCCTGAATATGTGTGTGTGTGTGTGTGATATATATATATATATATATATATATATATATATATATATATATATATATATATATATGCATAATCATTATTATTATTAAAAAATATGCTGAATAAACAACATTTCATCTCAGGTTACTCCACCTTATTTTTTGCAAGATCTTTGATACAAACAAATGTGAAATAACATAAAAACACATGCTACACCAACAGTATTATCACAAATGTTGTCCCAACTTAACAAAGTTTTCTGAACAATCAATATAATTTTAAACAATGCTGCTGATTTTTCAGCTACCAGCATGCATGAATAAATAATGTGGTAAATGACTTAATTTGTGCTGTTGTTGTTGTTTTTGTCATCACTGTTATTTATTGGTTGTGTGGTGATGTTCAAAGCTCAATGAAAAAAAAAATCACAATTATTATAATTGTTGTAAAATTGTGCTTTATTTTTTCACACGTGATATGTTTTCATAATTGCTACACTTGGCCATTAAATCGTAATTGTGGCCAGAAGAACACTGCTTGAAATGTCTTTTACAAGTTAATAATAATTTACAACAAATTCCACTTCTTAAGATGGTCTGTTTGCAAACATTCTCAGATTGCTTATTTTCCAAAATGAATTATGAATGACGGATGTAAATGACACAGAACATGACAAAATTTTGGAACAGAAGGTTGTCTCATTTTTCTGCTTGAAATCTCAGAATACAGTCATCTAAACATCTGCTCCAGAGAATGTATATCTGTTTACTTATGCCGCAGTTGTAATGCAGATAATAAGAGTGTGCCCCGGAAAATGCTTCAATGAGAGAGCTTGTATGGGTATTCTCTTGAAAGAGAGAGGTCAAGGAGTGAATGAATGTGTATTTGGTGATACATTCAATATTACTGAAATGTGGATAATGATGTTGTTTGTCATTGTATTCAACTCACCACTGAGTGTCATGATAAATAAAAAGTAGACGTAATTCAAATGCTTTATGGAATGAATGATGCTTAACAACCCAAACATGGGATTACATGTTGTGAACACAATGAGAGTGGTCATTGAGATGTAAATTTTACCTTGTGAAGAACCTTGGCTGAGACTGCAGTGCATATGCAGCTGAGAGCAACGATCGAATCCACTTCTACATGAATCCATTATCTACTCTAACCAGCCTATTTAAATGTAATAAAAATAAAAAAAGTCAATTTTCCAAGTGCATGTGCCCAAGAGCTCACGTTGGCATTTACTGTAGTTTACGCTTGCATTGGGTGTTGTAAAGTGCAGTAAACCAGTGGTTATAAACTGGGGTTGCTTCAGTACCCAGATTTAACATTTGATATAAAGTGGCTTCTCAAGACAGTACCAACATTTTTTATTGTACAAAAGTACAAAAAAAACACACACAAAAAATGTCTCAAAAGTACAAAATAATCTCGAGTGTGATGAGAAATTGCTCTCCCCACCAATTGTGCATTTGAAGGACAGATAAGAGAAATAAAGGCCCTGACTGGGGAAATCTCTCCAGTCTCAGTGGTGTCTGACTGAACTTTATAACTAATGCTGTTAAAAACGAAATGTCTGGAGGAGAGGTTCAAGAACAATCTGACTTACAAGCCTCCTGTCTGTAATATATTCATTGTAAATTGATAATGCCAATTCTCTTTGTCGTTGTTGTTATTAACATTTAGAGAAGCGACTATAAGTGGAGGAAACTACTGATTCCCAAAGGATGAGATCTCTGTAACATCTTAATTGTTTTCCTAGACCAAAATGAGATTAAATGGAGGGCACATGGAGACTTTTGTTTAAAGGTGATGTGGCATTTGTTCATATTTTAAAATACTACCTCATATCCCTCTATTTGTTTGAGTGACCCAACCAGCTTGAAACAGCAACACTGGCTTAACCAATGCCATGAGTTAGGGGTAGGACTATCTGTTTTTAGACCAATGTTTAAAAAGATGGTGGAAGTATTTTAGGAAATCCATTTGGTGTCGCTAGTCATACAGAAATTATACTGTACCTTTAAGTCTTCTGGCAATAGTAATTTCTTGTCCGTCATCTATAGGGTTTCAGAAGAGATCTCAACAATGTATCATACTGTTCAGCAATTTGCTTAGACATCCAAGACTGCTATTCCATTTTCATTTCCATATAGACTTAAACATTTCTCATCATGTTTCATCTAAAACCCAATTACATGAGCCATGCTATTCACATTCATTTTATAGCTCTACATACACAGTTTTCCTGAGCAAACACCGGGTAGCGCCATTATGATTCAAATTGCCCGTTTTCTGTTTCTGGTCTCGAGATGCAATGTAAAACTAACCAAAACAAGCAATCCAGATGGAGAACAACAACCATTAAAGTTTTTGGGGATTAAAAATGAATTTCAAGCTCAACCTGTGATGTTGTAGGCTGTCATAACAACTCAAAGTAGTAACTCACCTCGGACCATTGCTTCATGTCATCTACATGCATGCTCAGGTCATTTTGACCTTTATCATTACATTACCGGCTAAGAATATACGCAGATAAGACAGAAAACACTGGAGACCAGAAATTGAAAACAGGCGAATCGTGGTGAAGACTCTTACTGAGTGTCATCTATTTGTTTATATTTAGATTTATTGTTTTTAACTTTAACACCCTGTCTACTTCGGGCATGTCCGTTGACGCAGTGTCTTGAGGCGGTCTACACTGGACACTTCGACACGAACGTTCTAAACCATTTCATTTGAGTAGTAGTAGTGCAAATGAAACAGGACAATGGTTATACATTGATTTTCATTGGGTTCTATTCAGCCTGATCTCATGAAATGTATGTGAACATGAAAACATTTTTGCAGTTTACAAATTACATTCTGTTAACATGTTTGGTTGCAGTTTTCCAGTGAAATGTCCAGCTGGGGGCGCCAAAAGCAAGTAAAATGGTGTCGTATTCAGACGAGGTTTTAAGGTGAACTTAAGATGGATGTTTTTAAAACATACCTCCCTAACCTAAAACATTTGCCTGAATCTAACCAGTAGTGTTTTCAAATATAAATGAGTTGTTAAACAAGACATCCTTACCTTCTCAATGCCTAAACCTAACCAATAGTGTTTTAAAATGCAGAAGCTAAAAGAAAGGCACATATTCTGAAGCAACCTTGTCATTTCATGTCCCTGAGTTTATGACTTGTCTTAAACAGCGTTCCCCCAACTCGGAGACCAGGGCTGCTTTCCCAAAAGCATCGCAAGCTTAAGTTGATCGTAGAGACCATTGGTGCTAATGGTTTCTACCATCTACTTAGGCTTACGATGCTTTTGGGAAACACAGCCCAGGTTGGTTCTATTATTTTTGCCGCGATGCACCACTTGTCATGGTCCTGTCACCTTGTCAGGTTGGGTTTTTGTCTGACGGGACCATGACATCATCGCCGTATGATCTGTCTTGTGTTCCGTGTCCTGTCTTTGTGTTGAGTGCACGGGTCCGTGTGTGAGTTACCATCGTGCGCTCTTGTGTCATGTCCAGAGCATGGTGTCTGATTCCTGACTTCCTGTTTGGTTAGGGTTCTATCTGTGTTGGAATCCGGACACTCATGCACCATGTTCTGTTTGTTTGGGTCAAATTGTGTTTACATTTCTCCCTCCTGTGTATCAGGTGCCCTGATTGTTTCCATGGGAATGCTGATCATGCCAACATTCAGCTGGTGAGTGGCACCTATCCCTTTTTTGTACCTGCTTAATAAAATCCCCTTGTATGTCATGTTCTTCATTGGATTGTTGAATGTAGTCTGGAGTGTGGTTACACTCCAGCTTGCAGCACACTTGTGCACTGTGTTCACAGATTGTCAACTGAAGATTCCTCATCTCTGCTTGTTGGGAATGTGAATTCCTCCACATCACCTAGATGTTATTCTCTGCACCTTACTAGTTCAATAGACTTCTTCCCTCTACTGCAGCCAGTGCTGGGATCTCCAGTCTTCGCCAGCTCAGTACCTTATAAATTGTTGTTAATAAATTCCTTTTGACTGCTCCTCTGTTCTTGGGTTCCTTGGTCTCAATCTTTCTTTCCGACACTGCTCATATTGGGTGTAGACAATGTGTCAGAGAAACATATCAGAAACATAATTGAGAACTCCCAAAGTATATTGAGCTATGAAAGAAAAGAAGGAAAGAATGGAACCAAATAGGGTAAAAGTAGCTAAAGCCCACCCCCAACCAAATAAAGTAAAAAAAAATTTCAGTTTTGTTCAAGGTGATTTAATCAAAAGTTTTTTCATTACTGTCCAATAAGTGAAAGGCTGGTATTTGGGGTTAAAAGCCCCCTTGTTTTTCTTAAATGAGGGAATAGGTTTGTTATGAAGAATGTTCAAATTTGACTCACATTGACAATGGAGAATCTTTTCTTTATAGAACACTTGAGATGTTATGAGATGTCAAATGTGATTAAAATAAAAAGGAAAATGTGCATCCTTTTCGGAAGTAGTTACTTTTAACAAGCATCATCTTATCTAAAAAATCAAAACAAAACATCTTACTGTTTCAAATGTATTTTTGTAAGCTGACAAATGTTGCTCTAAAACTATTGCCCTTATATTTTCACTATATCTCTATAGCCCACCTGGGGGCCTTATACTCCAAGCTGTATAAACTGCAGTTCAGTGCAACATTACAAACTTTGACCCCAAATATTGTCCCTCATGACCAAAATTTGAGTACCTCAAAAGCATGTTTTTCTGTTAATTTCTACATAAGCGAGAGCAGAGATGAGCTGTTGAGGCAGTGCTACACTCCATCCCTGCAACTCACAGTGGCAGCTTCCCTTATCTTGTCTTCAAAAACTATTAGATCTCTTGTCTTATCAGGACTTGAAGATGGAAAAATTGCCAAAGCAGTTTCAAGGCTAACTTTTGAAGTCTAATAATTCCCTTGAGACTAATGCACCCCACCCTTTGTCGGAACAGTTGGCTTGAGAGCACTGATGAATCAAAATAAATGAGGCGATAATTTAAGGGCACTGACAACACACTTCAGAGGAGACATGGCTTTTTGGGGGCTGAAAAGTAGTAGCTTAACAAGTTACAAGCTTAACTTTATTGCACATAGCAAATTATCATCTTATGTGTCAACTTATTGGTGAACAATAATGTTTAATGTCAGTCTCATCTCATAAGCCTAGTAAATGAGTAGATCCTGTTGTAATCCTGCCTTACAGACAGGTACAATAACAGTACGTGGCAGTATTTTTGCAAAACAACATTTAATGTTCTCCCAAACAGATGATGTTTTTAGAGGTAAATGAGTTTTAAAAACCTTCATCGCTACCTTAAACCTAAACCTTACCGAGTGTTAGAAAATGTGCAACATGTACATCAACCCATGTTTAAATATTCTTTGCAAATATTTCAGTATAGTAATGTGATTATATGATACCAGGTTGGGTTAAGGGTTAGGTGAAGGATGTTCTCTGAACATAAAAAAGAATCTGTGAATTGTGTGGTCGCTGTGCTTGTGTGCAGTGATTGTAGTCCTTTAATAAAGAGCCATACTGTATTTGGCCCTCTGCCCATTATTTAGTTGCACATGAAATTAGCAGTACAATGCACTTTGATGATGTTTTATCCAATATCAATTAAAAGTTATGTTGGCATGTGATAAAATATTTCTCCTGTGAATTTTGTATTGAATCTTTTTGTTCCAAAAAAATAATAATATATAATATAAATATTATAATAATATATATAATAGGCCCTTTCGCACTTTTGGTACTAAAGCCCATTTTAGGTACTTTTCCCCGGGACCAGTACATTTTGTCGCTCCTCAAAATTGTTTTAGGGGACATTTTTAGCTCCTACACTGGAATAGGTACTTTTGGGGCATATATGGACTGTGGGAGGTCCTGTAGCCTGTGACTGGTCAAAAACCTATCATACAAAAAGCATAGAGAAATGAGGAGTCCACAGCTGCCAGTAGTAAACAAACTAGAAGCTAGCCTGATATTCAGAGGATTGCATTTGTTTATCCTCACTGGATCAATTTCTGAAGATACCCACAGTTGTTATAAAGAAAATGTAAAGATGGGAACACTGCAAAGGAATACCCAACAGTGCAAAACCCAACAGTTATCTTCCAACTCTTTCAAGTACTATGATTAAGTTTGACCACTTTGGTATTGCAAATAGTTTTAAAATTCTCACCACTGCCTTCAAGGCTCCTGGTAGGTCAAACCAGGGAGGAGGTCACGATGGTTAGACGCAGGGTGAGCATTAAGATCAAAAGTAGGATTAAAAAAGAGACGAAGACCACCAGGCATTTCCTTAACACCCACTATGCTACTGTTATAACCAGAGCTCATTGTGAATTCCCTCTGAATTCTCTTTATTTTGTATATTCAGCTGCAGGAATGCTGACAATTTGCTGATGTGGGGCAAGAAAATAAGCAAACACAACAGGGACATTTTATTGACTACCCTTTTCAACTAGTCCTTATTGAAGAGGGATTTTCAGGCTATATGTCCATAAACCTTAGAGCAATAAATTGCCGTTACACTTGCACAAACTCTTTCAAGATGTTTTTTGTATTCCCCTGGAGTCTACGAAAGAATAATCTCTTGGCTCTGTGGTTCTTTTTTAAAGGTTTATTCAATCATGATTTCCACTAAAAAAAAAATATTTAAGGTGAGAATCTCATCTTCTGCATTTGTTAAAGCAAGGTTGCAATAAAAACGACATTGAAATGACAGTTACAGCACAGTGCTAGTCTAATTCTTTGCTTAAATTTGCTTAAAAAGGTTTCAGCTAAGAGCAAAGTGTTTGCAATTGCAACAGCGCTTTTGACAGGTATTTTGATTGCAGACAAGCGAGATGATTCCTTACTTGTACCTTACTTGTCACGCCGCCAGACACCATTGTTGCCATTTTCAGCTTTTTTCCAACCCAGCCGCAATTTCACAGTCATTTAACCTTGATTGGAGACATGCAAGGACAAATATTGGACATTCAAAATTGAGAGGCAATTGTGTGAAGGATTTTCAAGAGATTTACTTTACTTCAACCTCACAACTAAAGGGGATAATGTCCCTGTTGGCTGAGGGAGTTTTGTTGTTTAAAATAAGCTTTAACTTTGCTGAAAGTAGTAATTCTTCTGGTCCAACAAAACTGGACAGAAATTTTGCAATTTGAGGTGCTGTTGAGTTGTGTCCTTCAGAGAATATGGTTTAAATGATCATTGGGTTGTGACGCTGTGGAACAGTACACTCATTTAAACAATGTCTAACAGTGATTATTGGTTTTGAACAGCTAAACAGTAAAGCTTTTGACCCAGTCTTTGCAATGGATCAGGTCCACAGGGAATAGGAAACAATGAGCCTGTATACAATCATGCCAATTTACCGATAACAACCAACTGCAATTACATGAGACTTCATTGGGTTATCATTGGCTTTTGACATCAAAATGTAAACAGTCATGGGCACAACATTTGGATAAGCCAGTAAGAACACAGGGAACAGTGTTTACATGCATAGCATAATCAGGGTAATGGGCAAAATCAATATGTTTTTGATTTTATGACCCTGATTAAGGAACGACATCTAAGGCATTTTACAGTACATAACCTTATAAATTGTCGACTTATCAAGCATAATCCATGTGAGATCTTGAATTTAAATGTGCTCAATGACAGTAATATGGCATTTGCAAAAGTAAATAACAAAACAAATGGCTATCCACCTTTTTTCCTGAATACAAAAGTGTTCCACGATTCATTACAAATGTCTGTTTTCGTTTTCCAGTCTTCAGTTTTTTCACAAGCATCAGCATAATTTCAAGTGAATAATGTGATGTTTTGTGCATTACATTTGTAAAAATATTGTGCCAATGCTTTAGAGAGTCACGATGACAGTTTTTTTGACAGTGCCTCACTCTTCACAGTTTAAGGAGTGGGTGGATGATATGAAACTATGAACTCAGGTTAGTCAAGTCATTTTTATTTGTATAGCACTTTTCACAACACACATTGTTTAAAAGCAGCTTTACATAAAATCATGCTTTAATAGAAAATGAAGCTATAATATTTATAAAGCATTAGAGCTATTATTGTGTAGTTTGATTAAATATGATTGTAAATTGTATATACAAATTTATTAAATAATTATATAGTAATTGAATGTAGAACCCCATTGAGCAAGCCGAATGTGACTATGGCAAGGAACACACAACTCCATAGGATGTTGGAGAAAAGTAACCTTGGGAGAAACCAGGCTCACTGTGGGGGCCAATTCTTCTCATGCTAAACAGCATGAATATCATGCCAATATTAGTTATTTGTGTGCAGTGCAAGTCATGGTTTAAAATTAGCAAACTAAATTAGCGTTAAGGGCCACTGTTTAAACAAAGATTTAGTTTGAACCGTAAGATTAATGTCTAATGTCTTTGAAGTCCATCCTGGATTAACTGCAGTAGTTCACATATATGCATTGTTCTTTGTTAGTTGGCTGATGAAGGCTTTTGTTGGCAAATTATTGATATTCCATGTATTCCATTTTAATAGTTTAGTCAATCATTAGACCAAGGTGATTCAGGCAGAGATCAGTGAGGTTTATTACAGTTTAACTAGCAGGTCATTTTGGTGAGGTCCATTCTCAATCCAAGGTTCAGGCAAATGGCATATGAAATATCCCATGTCTCCGGTTGGAGTTGGTATAAATTAATCCTCTGAAGTCCATCATAATAGACTGAAGTAATATATGGCTGGCACCAGCTGCAGTTAGTCATCATCACTCAGCGACACGTAGCAGTGGAGTCTGGAATATGAATCCCGAGGTTGAGACAGGGAAATAAATAGAATAATATTAGCATAGATGCCATTCAATTTATTACAGAGTTATAGAATATGAGAAATGATTCTGGTTCTAGCAGACCTAACTAAAGCAGCCTAATTGTGAGTTTATGAATAAATTACATTTACATTTATTCATTTGGCAGATGCTTTTATCCAAAAGGACTTACAAAAGAGGAAAATATAAACTAATCATCTTAAGGAGACAGTGGTACAAAAGTGCCATATTACAAAGTTCCATTAGCATCAGAATAGTATTCAAAACATATACAAGTGCAATATATGTTTTTTTTTGTGACTAGTTAAGTGCTCTTGGAAAAGATTCGTTTTAAGTCATTTTTTGAAGACAGAGAGTGAGTCTGCTTCATGGATGGAGTTGGGAAGATCATTCCACCAACGTGGTAAGATGAAGCTGAAAGTCAGAGAAAGTGTTTTGGTTGATTGTAAAGTAACCCTCCCATGATTGTATGTTGGAGCAGACTCAGTGACTGTTCTGTATGCCAGCATCAGAGCCTTGAATTTGATATGTGCATCAACCGGTAGCCAGTGGAGAGAGACAAGGAATGGTGTAATGTGCTCTCTTTGTTTCATTAAAGACCAGACGTGCTGCTGCATTCTGGATCATTTGCAGAGGTCTAATTGCACATGCAGGGAGGCCTGCAATGAGAGCGTTACAGTAGTCCAGTCTAGTTTTGACAAGTGACAGTCTAGTTATGATATCTTCCTGATGTTGTAGAGTGTAAATCTACATGATGTTGCGGTCTTTGAGATGTGGTCCGTGAAATTTTGTTTGTTATCAATGGTTACCCCAAGATTTCTGACCATTTTGGAAGGCGATACTGTAGTTGTACCCAGCTGCACGGTGATGTTGTGTTCAACAGCAGGGTTGGCTCGAAAGCCCAGGAGTTCAGTTTTGGCTGGATTGATTTGCAGGTGGTGTTCCTTCATCCAGGCCGAGATGTCTGTCAGGCAGACAGAGATTTGAGCAGTCACGGTGGTGTCGTTGGGCTGGAAAAACAAGTAGAGTTGTGTTCAACGGTGTAGCAGTGGTTTGAGAAACCATGTGCCTGAATGATGGGTCCCAGTGTTGTTGTGTATATAGAGAAGAGATGTGGCCCAAGCACTGATCCTTGAGGTACCCCAGTAAGTAGTTGATGTGGCTTGGATACCTCTCCATGCTACCTTGAAGGACCTACCTAAGAGATAGGAGTTAAACCAGTCAATCACAGTTTCTGTAATTCCCAGCGAGGAGAGGGTGGAGGGCAGAATCAGGATAGATGATCTGGATTCAGCTTTCGCCCATCTCAGAGACTCAGTGACAGAGAGTAGGGCAGTCTCAGTTGAGTGTCCACTTTTGAAGCCTGACTGATTGTCATCCAGCAGTTTGTTCTGTAAGAGAAAACTGCCCTATCAAGAGTTTTTGCTATGAATGGGATGAGAGAGAATGGTCTGTAGTGTTCTATTTGTGTGGGGTCAAGTGTAGGTTTCTTCAGCAGTGGGGTTACTCGAGCCTGCTTAAATGTAATGGGAAAAGTGCCTGTAAGTAGAGACGTGTTGATTAAGTGTGTGAGTGCAGGTAGGATGGACGGAGAGATGGCCTGGAGAAGGTGAGAAGGAATGGGGTCAAGTGAACAGGTGGTGGGGTGGTTGGAGAGGAGGAGTTTAGAGACCTCAAGTGTCAGTCAGAGGAGAGAATGTAGAGACAGAACAGTTGCATACTGGTGACAGCTGTTTGATGGGGTGTGGTGCTGTGAATGTATTGCTGATGGTTGTAACCTTATTAGTAAAAAATGTGGCAAAGACGTCTGTTGTCAGTGATGTCTCAGGTGGTGGTGGGGGAGGGCAAAGCAGTGTGTTGAATGTTCTGAACAACTGCAAGTGTCTGTGGTGTTAGGTGTATGCCTGGCCGAATAAATTTGTCTTTAGTCTAGACCAGGGGTAACAAACTCTGTTCCTGGAGGGCCACAGCCCTGCAGAGTTTAGTTCCAGCCCTGCTCCAAAATGCCTCCTTGTAATCTTCAAGCACTTCTGAAGACCTTGATTAGCTGCTTCAGGTGTGTTTAATTAGGGTTGAAGCTAAACTCTGCTGAACTGTGGCCCTCCAGGAACTGAGTTTGACACCCCTGGTCTAGACTTTAGTCTAGTCTAGACTAGAGTGAGTGTGTCCTGAACAGTATTAGGGAGAACATTCCATAGTTTAGGAGCCAAATATGAAAAGGATCTACCTCCTTTTGCGGATTTTGATATTCTAGGAACTATTAACAGACCAGAATTTTGCGAATTGAACGTGAGGGAATATTGTGTGGTTGAAGGTCACTGAAGTACTGTAGAGCTAGACAATTCAAAGCTTTGTACGTTGTTAACAGAATTGAAAAATAAAGTTGGGTATCATTTGCATAACAGTGGAAACTATCTATAGTGGTTGAAAGAATAGTTCTACCTGAACGACAGCGTGGTATAGCTTGAGTAACATTAGCTTATCGCAGCAAACAAGAGATGATCTGAGATGTCATCGCTCTGTGGCAGAATTTCTATAGTATCAACATCAATTCCATATGGCAGAATTCAATCTAGCGTATGGTTATGGTGATGAGTTGGTCCTGTCACATTTTGTCTGACTCCGAGAGAGCTGTGAATATCGGTAAATACTAATCCCAATGTGTCATTTTCATTATCTATGTGAATGTTGAAGTCACCAACAATTAAAGTTTTATCTACAGTAACTACTAGATCTGATCGAAAATTAGCAAATTCACCAAGGAAATCAGAATACGGCCCGGGTGATCTATATACTATAACAAGGGCAACAGACGAGTTAAAATCAAACAGACCACATCCAAACTATGATCTGTAATAATTTCATTTACAATTAGTGTTTTGGTAGAAAGAGATCTAATGTTTAGTAGCCCTACCTTTATATAATGTTTATCTTAATTTTTTAAGTTTGATCCTAATCATTCTTTTTGTAAATGATTGGTATGTTTGGTAGTTCGGGAAACAGACACAGTCTCTACATGATATCTAGGTGATACTATGAGCAAATTACTAGAGAGGAGAGCGGCACCTTTTCGGAGGGATGGAGTCCATCTCTCTTTAGCAGGTCAGTTCTACCCCAAAAACATCCAATTGTGTATAAATCCTATGATATTCTCCGGACACTACTCAGATGTCCAGATTAGCTACGTCGATATCACTGAAGGGATATTTCACCCAAAAATGAAAATTCTCTAATAATTTATCCTGATGCCATCCCAGATGTGTATAACTTTCATTCTTCAGCAGAGCACAAACAAAGATTTTTAGAAAATATCTCTGCTCTGTAGGTCCATACAATGCAAGTGGATGGTGATCGGTACTTTAAAGCTCCAAAAAGCACTGACAAAGCATAGTAAAATAATCCATACGACTCCAGTGGTTAAATGAATGTATTTTTAAGTGATTTGATCACTTTGGGTGAGAAACAGATCACTATAAGCTCCTTTTCACTATAATTGTTTACTTCCAGTCGCTCTTCAGTGCACATCCATGAGAGGAAGCAGTTTTCGCTGCCTCTTGCACGTAACCGTGCTTGCATTTTCAAATGAAAGCAAAACCAATGAAGCTTGTGAACAGCGTTCTGTTGTAAACAAATCGAGCTGCACTTCCAGTTATATCGCATCAGTTCTCGCATGAACATGCATGAACATGCAGCCAACAACAGCAAAGTTTTGCTGCTAAAATCGGTCTGTGCTTACCAAAATTTGAATCACTCGTTCAACCTTAAACCTAACTCTCAGTGGAGAAAATGTTACATTTTTTTTAAGCAAAAGTTTAAACTCCAAATTAATGATTGGTTCCAGGACCAGAACTCATGTCTCAGTGGCTTCTCATTAAATCAAAACAAACAAAATACTCTTGTTAAAACCTGGTTTTAATGCTCTGGTACAGCCCAGTTACAGTCAGGGTTAGGAGGGTTACTTTAGAAATGTATTCCACTACAGATTACAGAATACATGATGTTAAATTTAATTTGGAACGTATTCTGTTAGATTACTCAAGGTCAGTAATGTAAATACTTTGGATTACTTCTTCAGCACTGGTAGATTTTTTCACTTGTTTTGACTATAAAAACTCTGCCAGTACAGTAAGACCAAATACACATGTTAAAAATACATTCCCTGAAAAACCTATAATATCTTATTATATAAAAATATAATCGTGCCTGTTAACGTGCATGTAAAATGGCTAAAAAAAGCCATTTTAGCGTAAAGCTGACAAATTACAAAAGGTTTATTTCTATTTCTTCTGCTCCAAACTTGAGACGTACTTCTCTGTCTGCTCATATGAATGTAAAACATCATAAGAAAGTGTTTCACTGCTGTTCAAATACACTTTGGATCGCATCATTTATATGTATAAATGTTTTCCATCTGAAAGGACTAAATATTAAATGAAACAAATGCTAATAAAATGCAAAGTAATCTATTCAGAACTCAAAATACTTTTTGAATGTAACTGTATTCTAATTAGCAATGATTTAAATTGTAACTGTAGTGGAATACAGTTACTTATATTTAGAAATTTTAATACGTAATCCTGTTACATGTTTTCTGTTAATCTCCAACCCTGGTTACAGTTCTTAGAAAATGAATTATAACACCAATGATAAACATGATGATGCTGCCAAAGACAACAGGGTACCAACGGCTGTGCTTGTGCAGCACATTATTTACATTTGATCAGATCCTATTGCAACGAAACAAGGCAAAGTCCAGAAAAGGCATTGCTTGAAATATAATACATTTAGCAGATAAAGTCTAATGTAATAGTTTGCTTTTATCAGAGAGAGAGAGAGAAAATGAGAAAGAACGATGACTTTTCACCCACGTGGAGATTAATATTGGATGCCTCTAACTATGCAACATGGATAGATGAAAGCACACATACTTGAGAGACATCACTATGACAGGAGTGGATATTACTGCTTGGCAGTAAAAGCAGTCTTGCATTGAGGCTGTGAAAAGGCACTCCAGTGTTGGACTTTTGAAAGCCTGTCTGCCACCACATGTACGTATTTAGAGTCATTATTTTATCTCAAAAAAGCCTGAACAAGTAGAGAAATCCCCCTCTAACAGAAAAGATGTCACTACCATAACACATTCTTAAACCTGGAGTTCTGTGCACAAATACTGACAAAAACAGATTGATATTTAAAATCGCTATAACCAAAATATAATACTAATGCTTCATAAAATGACCTTCTTTGAACATTTAAAGTTTAAGATACAAGTCTTAGTCTCGGCTTTGAAAGAATGCAAAGCCTGAGGAGCACCTCTGCTAAATGCTTACTAATTCACTTTTGACACTAAATGTATTACTCATTGTGGCCAAGCAATGAAGGTTCTGTGGGACATATTGTATTTGATAGTTTTCAAGTTATTCTTCCTTCCCAGTGGGAGTATATGGCAGCCCTATGAACCACCAAACATAAACAAATTTTGCAATTTGGCACACTTATAGGGCTGGATATGAATACCCCTCAGAATGAGTTTGGGGTCTCTCTGCCAAACTTTATAGTGCCACCACCAGTACAAAAAAATTCCCTTGTCCTATGCACATAGCTTTTAGACAGTTTGGCCTAGAAGCTAAACATGTTTGTATCTAATTTAGCTACCCATTGTAATGGACATTTTACATTAAAACTCAGCCCATTAGAGTTCCTGCCATCTTGGATTTTCACTTCCAACCAACTTTGTCCAATCCTTAGCTGTAAAAAAAAAAATTATAATAATAAAAAATTAATTCTCAGCAATTGTTTCATTCTCAAACAGGGACTAAAACGGTTCACGAAAACGGTTCGAAAAAGAACAATTTTGTTTTGTAAAACGTAACCTTTAATGGGAACAAATTAATTTTCATTTTTTTTGTGAAAACTGTATTATTAAATTCTGGTAAACGGTTATAACCGGTTAATTTCATTCTAATAATGTTTCATAAAACCAAAGGCCAATGGGATTATCACAGTACATTTTTGGAACTACACCACTTCATGCCCCCCCCAAAAAATAAACGTGTTTTGATTCTGAATAAAACTGCTGCATCACACATTTCTTTGACTAAATTATAATTACTACATTACTGTACATGCATGGCTAATCCATGATACAAGAAAAACCTTATTAGAGGTAAAAAGTATATTTCTCATTTGTTTCCAAGTCTTTTCTGAATTATTGTTAGAGATTAACACAAATTTGATGCAGTCAGGTTTTGACTGAGAAGCAGATCTGTAATTCAAATTATACTTAATGTTTGCTTGTTAAGATTTTGCTGCCGATAAATCCACCACACAGAAAAAAGAAGAACGTTTTTGCTTATTTTTGCTTATTTTGGTGAGGCGAGTGGCTTATTTTGGACTTGTTTGTCCAGACAAGGATGCTTATTTCTCTTGCAAGAACTGGCAACACTGTAATTGGTATTTGAGTACTGTCATTTTAAAAAGAACATTATTAACTATTATTTTATTTTGTTCTAACCTTTTGGAAAGGAGGCTGCAGAACTTCTGAACTGGAATGAAAAAATACAGTTTTTGCTCAGAACAAACTGAAATGAAAAACATTTTGTTTTTAGTACCTGCTCTCATTTAACTTTAAATGTCTCATTAGCACCATATAGACTTTAGACACAGTCAATTGTGTGGCACAGTAGTTAAAGCTCTGGACTTCTGTTCTAGAGATTGGGTGAACCCCAGCTAGAACCCTGCTTCAACTAGTCAAAAAGCTGATAAATATGTAACTTTTTTCTGTGTTAAAATACGTTATCCTATCCTAGCTTAATATGCAGAGACAGAGTAATCCACTGATAGGTTAATTTTCTTGATAACTCGAAACACTGTGTCTCTGTGGCACTATGAAAATGACTCTGTTTGAGTGACCGGTCTCATGAGACACAACAACATTGACTCGACCGATGGCATGAACTGGGAGTGGGACTATCTGTGTGTTGGGTCAGTGGCAGTTGGGGGAACCGAAAGCCATTTTGAAAATAATATACATTTTTTCAATTCAATTTGGTGGTGCAGAAATTGCCTCTGTTGTAGCTCTTTGCATTGTGCATAAGTGAATGCCAGCAGGTCTTGTCCCCGATCATTGTTGCTCACAGCTATTTATTAATCTGCTGAGGATACATTGTGCATTGATCAGATACAAAGTACAAGTACCAAATGGAAATTCTGTACCAAGGACATTTATTATTTACAATATGGTAAATAAGTGAAGCTTGAACAAGATGAGACATATAAATATAAATGTAGTCTGTGGTTGTATTGAAACAACACAGGATACAAAAATGTATTTTTGGGGTCTTATTCTGATGGCTGTTTGTAAAAAAAAATTTTTTAAAACAGCTGTCTATGTATTTAACCAAATTTAAATAAAGAAATAACAAAAAATTATATACGATACAACAAAATACAAAAATGAAAAATGGTACAGTAAAATTCAGTAGAGGCTAATGTCAAGTGAAAATACAAACAGGGCATTTGTCATGTCCACTGTTGTCTTTTGTTTTTGTGCTTTTATGTTGAAGTTTAGTTTAGTTCCTGTTTCCTGTTTGGTTTTGGTAGTCCTTTGTAGTTTCTTTTTATGATTGGTTTTCCCCTGACTGTTTCTCCTGCCCTGATTGTTTCCCCAGGTGTCCCTCATTCCCTTGTTTATTCCATTCTGTATTTAAACCCTGGTTGTTTGTTCAGTCTCTGTCGGTCGTTGTTCGTAATGTCTGATGTAGATGATTTGCCCTGTTCTCGTTCCCTTGATGTTCTCATGTTTTGGTTTCATTTTTCCCCTCGTGGTTGTTTCCTTTGTTCCTGTCCTGTTTATTTTAATTTTGTTCAATAAAGAACCTGCATGTAGATCCCTACTCCTCGTCTGCCTCACCTACGAACGTAACAGCATTATCCTACCCATAACATACTTAATAGATGCTTATATCATTCACAGCATTTTATGCATTTTTAAGCAGGCTTTATGGACATGTATAACAGTTTAAAACAATAAAATAATCATTGCTCATGTTCACTTATTTGGATAACATTGTGGTCTACACATCATTAAATGAGATATGATACATTCTAAATGTACATATCCAGTCCTCGCATGTGCACAAAACATGGTCAAACTCCACACATGTAATCCATATGCATTCTTCAAAAATTAACCATAACAAACAATCTATTTCAACAAATAACTCATCTGAAAGCATATTTAATGCAATTTATAAGCATTTTGTGTAAAATTTGAAATTGTATTTTCTTAAGTAATTCTCAAACGATGAACAAAACTGGGAACTCTCTTGCGCAATACATGTTCTCACGTCTCTAACCAGCACACATGCGCAACACGAGAGTGCCGGAAAACATGATTCGCAAAACTCTGGTTCTTAAAGGGGCCACGTCCAATTTATGACTTAAGTTAAATGTCATGAAATTTCTCCACTTGGCTACATATATATATTTTGAGTATTGTTAAAAGGTATTTCAAGTGTATTTCAAGATAAACACCTCTAGGAAATTCACCATATTTGACATTGAGGTGAGCTGACAGGTTTACTGGGCCATGGCCACTGCATATTTCTTTATTATTCTTACACAAAAACAAAAACTTAACTAAAAAAAAATAAAAAAATGCTGAGACAACAAGACACAGGTGGTCTGCAAACATGAAGGATGGTTCAGTGTTCCTTGCTCCACAACCTTGGCTTGCTCATATATATAATGATAGCCCAGTTTATTATTATTTTAGTTTTCACCATCTCTTTCTTTGCAAGGTTACATAGACATTTTAATTTGAAATCTGTTTGGATTTTCATGTATACTTGATGAAAATGATTCCTCTCACATCTGTCTGCCATTAGTAGAAGCCCACAGAGATTCAAAAATGAGGCACGTTTTGTTAAACTATGAAAAATTGACTCTAAGGGAGGTGTTTTTACAAATTGCATCCTGCTAGTTGGAGCCCTAACACTAACTAAGCTAGCACTTGTATGCAAATAACACTAAATGTTTGATTAGCAGCAATGCTGCATACATGTATTATAGATTACTTTGCGGAAAGTGTTAACGTGATCTTCAGATGCACTCTCTTTTTCCCAGCCATGACCACAGATTTTGCAAACCAATTTTCATCAAAAGCAGTACTGTTAATAAAGTTCTGGAAGCAGATTGCATGCACTTTTGTATTTCCATACCTCGTTGCTTCTTTTTATGCACAGCATTTATGTTTCAGTGCTTTTAGCAAATACACGGAAATACTGCAATTAGGGCCACCCAGGATGTCAAACCATTTTGAGACTGGCTGACCAGCATTTTGTTCATAAGCAAATCTCTGTGAACTTTCAAAGACTGAAAATCTACCAGATGAATACCTGATGCATTTCAAAAAGGACTGAAAGTTAAAGAAATATATTAAAAAGGAATATTTTTTTTTTCGGTGAAGTTCAATGTAACATTTTGAACTCAAAGGTCCTTCATCTGAGTTTTTCAACAGCCTCTGCCTTTGATAGCTAATTTTTTTTAATGCAATGAGAACATGTAATATTCCTCAACCAATGCTATAGAAGTATAGAAAATCAATTGTTATTGCTCTTTATCTCTATTCATGTATGCAAATAAATAAATGTCAGATTTTTTAGTTCATCTGGAAATGTACATATGAAAATGCATCAAAAAGTCCTACCATTTAATATCAAGGAACACTGTATTTTTTTCTACTCAACAGAATCTGAGGAGACATAAATACTAAAGAAAAGATAGCCAAGCAGCTTAATCATCATAGATAGCAATTTGGTGCATTAATATAAAATTATTAGGCTAATGCACAACTGATATACAGTCACAAATGTATCATGAGGTAAATCAAATGAGGCTCATCCAATCAAATTTTGGAACTGTTTTAGAGTACACTGCTGCAGTCAATAGTCATTTTTTCATCCAAGTTACAAATGTAATAAACAAAATCTATATATGTGGGAGATTAATTAGCTATATCCATGACATAAATGGAATATTACAACTTGCATCTGCACAGACAATGCAACAATGAATGGGGGGTCTTAAAGTGTGGCTTGGCAAGAATGTCTGTGGAAGATGGAGCCATGAGAGGCTTGAGGGGCGGAGCCATGGAAGGCAGAGCCGTGAGAGACTTGAAGGGTGACACCATGGAACTTGGTGCCTGGAGAGTAGCTGACAACTCAAAGGACCATGGTAGAGCCGGTGGTTCAGAGAACTGAGGTAGCGCCCAAGACTCGGAGGACAGAGGTGGAGCTGGGGGATCAGAGCACAGAGGCGGAGACGGTGGGACTGAGGACCAAGGCGGAGCCGGAGGGAAGGAGGTCCCCGGAGCAGGCTCAGATTGATGAAGCGTGCTGTGGGACTGGAGAGCTCAGGCAGAGCCAGGTGACTGACTGACCAAGGCGGAGCTGAAGGGACGAGGGAACCCGGTGAAGCCGATTGGTCGAAGGACCATGGTGGAGCCGAAGGGATATAGAGCCTAGGTGAGACTGAGGGCTCAGAGAACCAAGGCGGGAGGTTCTAGGCAAATTTGGTGGGTCTGAAGTTCCCCTTGTCTGATTCTGAGGAAGCATCCAAAGGGTGGGTACAATGTTGCGAACCATCTCCAGGTCCATTAGCTCAGATGTGGCTATGACATGGTGTGGAGCAGGCTCAGACTTGGCTGTGACGATTAATTCCAACGTGTAAATCCATAAACCCTAACTACAATCATAAATAAAAACAAACTTGACTTGACAATAACTTGGCTTGACATAAACTTGAACTAACAACCAAAGTTACATACAAACATCAATACCTGACAATGGACAAAGGAAAACATGAGGTTTAAATACATAACATGGGAGAACACATGACAAAGATAACCAATAAACATGATCCCTAAACAAGATAACAAGACCAACCAATGAAAACAAGGCACATGAACATGGAAGGGAACATGAAGTCACATGACAAGGGATATGACATGACACAGGAGCTAGAATTTCAAAATAAAAGACATGAAAACCACGAACCAACAAAATACACATGACATAGTCATTATGAAAATGATTTAATTATGTTAGGAACTCATGTTTCCAGGACAGTTTCTCATGTTGTTGGATCTTTAATATGTTCTTCAATATGTTTGATAAATGTTTAAATTTAAATAGTGATGTATCCAAGCCACATCAGTTACTTACTGGGGTACCTCAGGGATCAGTGCTTGGGCCTCTTCTTTTCTCCATATACACAACATCACTGGGACCCATCATCCAGTCACATGGTTTCTCTTACCACTGCTACGCTGACGACACGCAACTCTACTTGTCTTTCCAGCCCAACGACACCACAGTGACCACTCTATTCTCTGCCTGTCTGGCAGACATCTCAGCCTGGATGAAGGAACACCACCTGCAACTCAACCCAGCCAAGACCGAACTCCTTGTCTTTCCAGCCAACCCTGCTGTTGAACACAACATCACCGTGCAGCTTGGTCATACTACAGTTTCACCTTCCAAAACGGTCAGAAATCAAGGGGAACCATTGATGATGAGCTACATTTCACAGACCACATATCAAAGACTGCAAGATCATGTAGATTTACACTCTACAATATCAGGAAAATAAGACCGTTCCTCTCTGTACATGCCACACAACTGCTCGTTCAGTCACTTGTCATAACTAGACTGGACTACTGTAAAACTCTCATTGCAGGCCTCCCTGCATGTGCTATTGGACCTCTCCAAATAATCCAGAATGCAGCAGCACATCTGGTCTTTAATGAACCAAAGAGAGCACGTGTTACACCACTCTTTGTCTCTCTGCACTGGCTGACGGTTCATGCACGTACTAAATTCAAGGCCCTGATGCTGGCATACAATACAGTCACTGGGTCTGCTCCAGCATACCTAAAAACATTTATGCAGAGCTACACGTCCACCAGAAGCCTGCGGTCGGCTAAGGAACGTCGCCTTGTCGTACCAAAACACTTTCCCGGACTTTCAGTTTCATCATACCACGTTGGTGGAATAACCTTCCCAACTCAATCCGTGAAGCAGACTCACTCTCTATCTTCAAAAAACGGCTAAAAACACATCTTATCCAAAAGCACTTAACAAAAAAAAAAAGTTACAATTCTTGTTGCACTTTTGCATTTTTGTATACTATTCTGATGATAGTGAAACTTTGTAGTATGGCACTTTTCGTACCACTGTCTCCTTAAGATGATTCGCTTATGTTTTCCTCTTTTGTAAGTCACTTTGGATAAAAGCGTCTGCCAAATGAATAAATGTAAATGTAATGTAAACGTCTAGGTTACGGATGTAACCTCCGTTCCCTGATGGAGGGAACGAGACGTTGTGTCGGAGAAGCGACACTAGGGGTCTCTCTTGAGTGCCGAATATGCCTCTGATCCATTGAAAAAAGGCCAATGAGAAGTTGGCAGTCAGTATTTGCATACCCCGCCCCCGGACATATGGGTATAAAGGCGAGGCAAATACTAGAGTTCATTCAGGATTTTTCTGAGGAGCCGGAAATGGTTCTGGCCACTACAGCGGTTCGGCTCAGCGACGTGGCCGGGAAGACACAACGTCTCGTTCCCTCCATCAGGGAACGGAGGTTACATCCGTAACCTAGACATTCCCCGTCTGTCGCTCTCTCCACGTTGTGTCGGAGAAGCGACACTAGGGGTCCAATTTAAATCCGCCATGTGCTGAGCCGTGTACGTGTTCTGCTGACACAGGAGCAGGCAGGTATTTGTTACGTGCCATACGACCAGCTGCGTCAGACTGCACGTACCCTTCCCCAATGCCCCAGAAAAGTCGTCGGAATCCTTATGGTTACCCTAGGCAGGGGAACAAGGCGACGCTTGCCAACCTGGGAATGGGCCAAGCCTGGCTGGGCCTCTTTTCTCTCTATGTTTCTCGCATAGAGCAATAGACAGCCGGGGCCCTTACATGCACTGAGGGAAGGGGGTCTTACCCAATTCCCATTCTTCCAGGGGGGAAAAGACCCTGCGGAGACCACCCCTGCCCAACTGGGGAGGTACGGTGGTGAATACATCAAATGTGTTTTTAGGTGACACGTGGAAGTGGCGCGGTGGCAGATCCAGCCTCAGCGAGGGTGGAGTTGCTACACACGGCGACCGGGGGGCAGCCAAAACATACTCAAGGAAAATGCGGGTCTGCTCGTAAGGGGAACGTATCGTGGAAAATACACACAGGGGGAGTCTGCGTAGGAGTCCCTACTCTGTGGAGCACCTATTCCAGTACAGGGTAGATCTGAGTACCCGCAGTGGATTGGGTCGGCAAGTTCCTCCGCCAAACTGCGGACCCATGAGGGCTAGGGAGGAATCGACCAGGGATTCGCGTTGAGTGGAGTCTCCTGGGAAAAAAGACGCACTGTTTTACCTCAAGCGAGGGAAAGGGCGTATATGCAAGCGATTCACCCGGCCAGCCCATCAGCGTGTTACCGAGTTCTACTGGCTCGGACCTGAGAAAACACGGGATGAAACTGACTCAACCCTGAGATTGTAGTGTCTCGCAAAGGTGTTGGGTGTCGCCCAACCCGCTGCTCTACAAATGTCTGCCAGGGAGGTACCCTTGGCCAGTGCCCACGAGGACGCAACACTCCTTGTCGAGTGAGCTCGGACCCGCAAGGGGGGGGGCACGGCCTGGGTGTGATAAGCCAATGAAATGGCATCTACAACCCAGTGGGAAAGCCTCTGTTTGGAGACAGCGTTTCCTAACCTCCAGGCTCCTCTTAGGAACCTGATGATTAAGTCGTGCTTACCAAGGGACTTGCCGTCTACTGCGTTGTGGTGAGCCGCGATAGCAGCGACATACACCTTTAGGGTGGAAGGGGACAGCCTCCCCTCCAGCCTCTCCTGCAGGAATAAGAGCACCGACCTAACTGCGTACCTCTGTGGGTCTTCCGCCCTGGAAGAACACCAATCTGTGAACAAGCGCCACTTCTGGGCGTAAAGCTGCCTGGTAGAAGGGGCTCTGGCTTGGTTTATCATGTCTACGACGGTAGGTGGTAGACCAGCTAGATCTTCCGCGTCCCGTCCAGGGACCAGACGTGGAGTTTCCAAAGGTCTGGATGCGGATGCCAGAGCGTGCCCTGCCCCTGAGAAAGAAGGTCCTTCCTCAGGGGGATTCACCAGGAAGGGGCTGTCGCGAGGAGCACGAGGTCCGAGAACCAGGCCCGGTTGGGCCAGTAGGGAGCCACTAATGTGACTTGTTCCTCGTCCTCCCTGACCTTGCACAGCACCTGTGCAAGAAGGCTCACTGGGGGAAATGCATACTTGCGTAGCCCCACGGGCCAGCTGTGCGCCAGCGCATCTGTCCCAAGGGGAGCCTCTGTTCAGCCGTACCAGAGCGGGCAGTGGGAGGTCTCTCGGGAGGCAAGCAGGTCTACCTGGGCTCTGCCGAACCATTCCCAAATCAGCTGGAACAACTGGGGGTGGAGCCTCCACTCTCCGCTGGGTAAGCTTTGTCATGACAGTGCGTCCGCTACCACATTAAGCTTGCCGGGAATGTGAGTGGCACGCAGCGACCTGAGTCGCTGCTGGCTCCAAAGGAGGAGACGACGGGCGAGTCGTGACATGTGGCGAGAGCGTACGCCGCCTTGGCGATTTATGTACGCTACCGCAGTGGTGCTGTCTGACCTGATTAGGACGTGTTTGTCTCGAATTAATGGGAGAAACCGCCGCAGGGCAAAGAATAGTCAACAACTGTCAACAATTGATATGCCAGCGCAGCGGGGCCCCTCTCCAATGGCCCGCGGCTGCGTGCCCTTTGCACACGGCGCCCCAACCCAATCTGGAGGCGTCGGTAGTGACCAGGACGCATCGGGACACCTGCTGCAGGGGCACTCCTGCCCGTAGAAAGCAGAGGTCTGTCCAGGGTTTTAGTATTCTTCGGCAGGCAGGGGTGATTGTCACACAGTGCGTGCCATGGCGCCATGCTCGTCTTGGGACTCGAGTCTGAAGCCAGTGCTGAATCGGTCTCATATGCATCAACCCCAGCGGCGTGGTCGCGGCGGAGGATGCTATATGCCCCAGGAGCCTCTGGAAGAGTTTTAGAGGGGCCGTAGTGCCTGGCCTGAATTTGGCGAGGCATTTCAGCACCGACTGCGCACGCTCGTTGGTGAGACGTGCGGACATTGAGACTGAGTCTAACTCCATGCCGAGAAAGGAGATGCTCTGGACCGGGGTGAGCTTGCTCTTTTCTCGGGTGACCTGAAGCCCAATCGGCTGAGGTGCCTGAGCACCTGGTCTCTGTGAGCGCATAGTAACTCTCGGGAGTGGGCTAGTATGAGCCAGTCGTCGAGGTAATTGAGTATGCGGATGCCGGCTTCTCGGAGCGGGGCAAGAGCTGCCTCTGCGACTTTTGTGAAGACGCGAGGGGACAGAGACATGCCGAAGGTGAGGACTTTGTACTGAAACGCCTGGCCGTCGAACGCGAACCGTAGAAAGGGTCGATGTCGCGGCAAAATTGAGACGTGGAAGTACGCGTCCTTCAGGTCTACCGCTGCAAACCAATCTAGGTGCTGGATGCTTGTCAAGATACACTTGTACGTGAGCATTTTGAACGAGAGTTTGAGCAGCGCTCGATTGAAAACTCGCAGGTCCAAGATTGATCGTAAGCCGCTGCCTTTCTTGGGTACAATGAAGTAAGGGCTGTAGAAACTCTTCTTCATTTCGGTTGGAGGGACAGGCTCTATCGCGTCTTTGAGTAAGAGAGTAGCGATCTCCGCACGCAGGAATTTGGCAAGTTGGCCGTGCACTGCGGTAAAGCGGACGCCCGTGAAGGGGGGCAGGTGCCTGGCAAACTGAATTGCGTAACCAAGTCGGATGGTCCGGGCCAGCCAGCGAGACTGGTTGGGAAGTGAAAGCCACGCATCCAATCGCCGTGCTAGGGGCACCAAAGGGACGGTTATTTTTGACGTACCCGGCGGGGCTTCGCAGCGGGGTGGAGCAGGTAGTACGCCGTCGGGAGGCGCGGACGCGTCCCGAGGCTCTGGTGCTGAGAAAAGACTCAAAGCACTTACCTTGCTCCGGACATCCGGCAGGGGTCCTCTGGACTCGTCAGAACTGGCCGGCCGGGGAACAGTCGTGGGGCTGAAGGCTGGCCTGGAGCCGCGTCCAGCGTGCCAGGACTGTTGAGATCTGGGGGCAGAGTGCCGTGAGAACGGCATTTGCGGGCCAGATGACCCAGAGGCAAAGGAAATAGCTCTTTTATTGAGAATTTGGGTACTGCTGCCCCGGTTAAGGGGAGCGGCAAAAGAAAAGTTAAAGGAAAATTCTCCTCCCGGCCCTCTTACCATCTCCGGAGCTAACGTCTCTGGCTCTGGGTCGTCTGTCTCAGGAGCGCCTGGGAGCCTTCCGGGTCCTTGAGTGGGTCCGTGAGACGGGGGGGCGTCTGCTTCCTGCGGAGCGCTCGACGCGTGGGCTGAGAGCTGGGCCCAGGTTGAGGCGGAGCAGCTTGTCGTTTCCTCGCAGGGGGACGCCCTCGGCGAGCAGACAGGGCAGGGCCCGGGGCGGCAGGTTTGTGGCGGGGCAGGATATGTGATATCGCGGAGAACTGCTGGGTGAAGTCCTCGACAGTGTCGCCGAAGAGACCAAACTGGGAGACTGGGGCGTCGAGAAAGCGAAGCTTGTCGGTCTCATGCATCTCGACCAGGTTCAGCCATAGGTGTCGTTCCTGGACCACGAGGGTGGCCATCGCCTACCCGAGTGACTGCGCTGTGACCTTCGTGGCTCTGAGGGCGAGGTCGGTCGCTGAGCGCAGTTCCTGCAGCACGTCGGGATCAGGGCTACCCACGTGCAGTTCTTTGAGCGCCTTGGCCTGGTGGACTTGCAGGAGGACCATGGCGTGCAGGGCGGAAGCGGCAGTTCCGGCGGCGCTGTAGGCCTTCGCTGTCAGCGAGGATGTTGTCCTACAGGCCTTGGAAGGGAGTACAGGGCGACCGCGCCAGGTGGTAGGGTTTCCGGGCCATAGATGGAGCGCAACAGCCCTATCCACCGGGGGGATTGTCGTGTACCCGTGGGCCGGAGTGGCTTGCTTACGGTTGTAAGCGAGCCACGACCGCAACGTTGTCATGGTCATGTTCTCGCAGTGAGAACATGAACCATCCACAAACGCAGCCTCGGTGTGATCGCTGCCCAAACACACGAGACAACGCCTGTGGCCGTCTGAAGCGGAGAGCACTCTACCGCATCCAGGAACTACACAGGGGCGGAAAGGCATCTTTACAAAGACGCGTCCTGAAAAGGACGTTCAACGCCGCTGTGTATTTGCTCTTTTAGATAAAATTACTCTTTTAAAGAAAATCACTCTTTTAAAACTCGTCTGAGTTTTTTATACTGCGCTGTCGAAGCGCCCAGGGGCAATATGCACTGCCGTGCAAGGAGAAGAATCGCCGCTGTAATGCGCCCTCAATCCAACAGCATGCAGTAGCGTCAGAGGAATACAGGAACGGGTGTGTTTCACTGCGAACAGCATGCACAACCATCGGATCTGAAGAAAATTTCTGAATGAACTCTAGTATTTGCCTCGCCTTTATACCCGTATGTCCAGGGGCGGGGTATGCAAATACTGACTGCCAACTTCTCACTGGCCTTTTTTCAATGGATCAGAGGCATATTCGGCGCTCAAGAGAGACCCCTAGTGTCGCTTCTCTGACACAACGTGGAGAGAGCGACAGACGGGGAATGTAAATTTAAAGGACATTTTCATCACAAGACAAAAATTATGACTAAATTACAAAACTGTTTAGCTAGGATACGAGACAGTATATTTAAATTGAAATCGGCAATTTTAAAATGTGGTAATTTTTTAGTCAGGATACATTATTCTTTTTTTTTAATCATAAAAAGACATTAAACTGCCACAATGTCCACTCTGTATTCCCTCACAGTTCTTAGAAATCCATTTGAAGTCTACACAGCTTCAAGACAACAACAGATGTGACCTATAAGGTTGTAAAATGGACACTGCACTCATGCTGTCAAAAAGCACGGAGGAAAACATACCATGATATATGAGTAATTTTAACAGAAAATCTAAAACCTATCCACATTCCACTCTTGATCTAATGGTACATGCCAGCCATTTGTGTGGGCTTTTATGTAAACCCTGTACTCATGACCTGTTGCAGGCATGCGGCTCTTATTTGTTCTCTGAGGTCTGCAGCTCAGTCAAGCGTTATCTCATGTTTACTGGACTGTCGCAGGCCCTGGGCTTTGAAATTTAGGCTTGTCTTGGGCTACTCACAGATTCTGAACAGCATTTATTGTGTATGACATCTGAATTTGACACATGAAGTGGAATCACTATTGACATAAGAGTTGGGTTGTTGTTTGCTGTGATACTGGATATATGGGACCTACTTATACAGTAATCTAAGTGCAGAATCAATAAACTAGCTGTTTTGTTAAAGAGATACAGTAGTTCAGTTCACCCAGAATGAAATTTGTCATTATTTATTCACCTTCATGTGTTTCAAACCTAAATGACAGTTTTTCTATGGAACACAAAAGGAGCGATTAAGCACTATCTTCGACGGAAGAAAGAAAGTCATACAGGTTTCGAACAATTGTATTACTTTTATTACCATCAGCTTTTTTCATGGTTGGATGAGCACAACCGATGGTTGGTTTGGTTCATTACTTATAACTCTTATGAAGTATTTTATGAAATCCCCATGGAAAAAAGAATATGGGAAAATTACTTTCTGAAACCAAGATGGCTGAAACATTGAGCGGTCACTGTTACAGTCTGTTGAGGTAGTTGCTGGAAATGAATTAGGGATCATGAACTTACAATGAACAATATTTTTAATTCATTTATTAGTAAATGTTGAAATTAACATTAACCAAGATTAACAAATGCTAGTTTATGTTAGCAAATGTAGTTAACTAATGTTAATATAAGGAACCTTATTGTAAAGTGTTACCGAGAAACTGTACATAAATGTAAATGTGAGCAGTGGACAGACAGGTTTTGCATTCAACTCACGGTGAACATGAAATATTTCCTTTGTTCTTATATGTCTAATATTCATTCACTCAGACTGTTTTTTGTTATATTGATTGAGCAATCTTAACCCTCCTATGATATATGGTCAATTGTTAACAAAATAAATGTTCCTGGTTTTAAAAAAAAAATGGTTTCCTTTATCTGAGCAGTACAAGACTTGGTGAGTTTTCCTCCATTTGGAATATGAACATACAAAAAAAAAAAGAAAAAATAATAACAATAATTAATAAAGAACATTGGGTATGAATCAATATAGTCATACAAAAAAAAAAAAAAAAAAAGCGCCACCTTTGGTGTTCGCATTTAAAATTGACCGGCCATTGAAAATGAATGGGAAAGACTAAAAAACAGAGCTTTTCTTTTCTTTTTTGATTTTCAAATAAAATCAATAAATCAATAAAAGCAGAAATCACAGGGTGAGACTCTAAAACATCTCTAGTGCAAAACATACACACCCACTCATACATAAACACACTTACACACCCACACAAAATAATGTGAGACTGTAACACAGAGCATTTTTTTTTCCATTTGTCGAATTTTTTTAAAAATAAAAATAAATCACTCACAATGTTAAACACAAACATACAAAAATGAAGAGGTAAGATGATAACACACACACACACACACACACACACACACACACAAACAGAACCATGTAAAGCTCTACAGCCATCTTTTGGTCATTGTTGGCATTCCAAGTCATCTGTTTATGTTTTACATAAATTATTAGAAGAAAATGCTTATTCTGTGTCTTCTCTTTGTAACGCCATGATCAGGTTTGATTGTGAGCGTTATGACATTAACTGCAAAAACTGACACTTCAAATCAAATTTTAAATGCTAAACTTTAACAAATAATAATTTGATAATGTCTAATATATGAATATATATATATACAAATGCATATATTATGCTAAAATATAAAATTAATTTACTACAATCCATCAGACTGCATAGTAGGTGGCTACAACCATCTACTGGCTGTTACTGGCATGACATGTTTTTCAAATAATGTTTTTTATATTTTTGTTCAACAGATGGAAGCAATCTTCCTCCAATTTATGTCACATTCTAATATTTTCTTCAGGTTTCAACTTAAAGTGCAGGTTCAGTTTTATTTTATTTTATTTTATTCAAAATTAGCTGATTTCTATATGCAAATCAACGGTAAACTTGAGAAATGTACATGTAAATAAGATATTAAATGGCATAAAATCCCAAAATAAATAAATTTAATTGTTCTTAATTCAGGGAAGAAAAAATGTGTAAATCTTTAAATGCTGTATATATTATACGTTCATAAAAAATGGGACGCATTTGTAACAAGGCAAAAGGGAAAGGAGGAGGCGAGAACGGGCTTGACAATATAAATAAAATGTAATGAAGAACTGAAACAAAAGACAAACACACACAGGTGTAGGCAGCTGTCCGTAAATCTCTCTCTCTGTCGCACTGCCGTCTCCAGTCTGCATTATCCCTCTCAGGCTTAATCAGCCAAATTAGGGGCCGGGTGTGTGGAATCTCCGCCCCGCCACAGTATTCAATTAAAGTTATAAATTAAAATGAATAAACTTCAAGATTAAAAACAAAATGTGCTTTGGTATTAATTGAACAAATGTTATATTTTGAAAAGCAAAGCAATCACAATAACAACATTTTTAAACCATTTGTTTAAATCATATTACCTGAAATTATTTTAAATGTATATTTTTTAGATTATTTTTTTTAGTACATGATACTCACATGTGCTTACAAAAATGTTCCCCGATAGCTCCTTGAAGATTACTTTGAAAGGCTTTAGTCTGACCAGGCTCAAATCTTGTTTGAGTGCAAATTTTATACAAATTAGTCACAGACCAATTCAACTAATACGTTCAGAAGTGGCATATTCTCGCATGTTGGAATGGAAACAGTTGGGAAACATTCACATTCAAAATAACTGAACTTTTGCAGAGACTGAAACGGTATATAAGGCTGTGTTGACAGATTTGCCACTGAGCAGCATGACAGCTGCCTCCTCATCCCCTGCTAGCATACAGACTCACAAGAACCTACTGGATGTCAATCAAATGGAATTTTTTGATATTACAAGCATGAGGGGAATGTATGTGGACTATTGCAATTACTGCAAGTGCAGCTGGGCTGTCAAACTGATGGAATCCATAGGTACCGAGCTTGAGCACCTCGAATTTTGTGTCTTTACTATTTCTGCAGTATATAGTATGTAAGCTGAGCAGTGTAGTATTGCCCAAATGAGCTTTATACAACAAAGCACATGAGAGACCGCTTGTACTCCACCCTCTCTTGAAGCGTTAGATTATAGTTAAAAAGTACTTAAATATTTATACCTTTCTCACAAAAAGCAATCGTATTGCTTTAGAAGACATTCATTTAACAGTCGTATCAATGACGTTTATGCTGACTATCTTGATTTTTGGAGCTTCAAAAGAGAAATTTCCATTCACTTGTATTTTAAGGACCTGCTGAGCTAAGATTGTTTTTTTTTCTATTTTTCCTCAAACGTGATCTGGTGAAGAAAGATAGTCATACACACCTGGGATGTCATGAGGGTGAGTAAATAATCAGATAATTTTCAATTTTGGGTGAACTATCCCTTTAAAGGGTTAGTTCACCCAAAATGTAAAATTCTCTCATCATTTACTCACCCTCATGCCATCCCAGGTGTGTTTGATGTTCTTTCATCTGCTGAACACAAATTGAGATGTTTCGATATCATCTCTGTAGGTCCATACAATGACAGTGAATGGGTGCCAAAATTGTTAAGCTCTAAAATCCACAGAAGGGCTTAATAAAGTACTCCATAAGACTCTGGTGGTTAAATCCATATTTTCTGAAGCGATATGATAAGTGTGGGTGAGAAAAAATTAATTTTTAAATCCTTTACCTTCACGTTCTCCTTCTTCTAATTTTGGTGAATCACATTTTTCATGCATATCGCCCCCTACTGGGCAGGGAGGGAAATTTATGATTCAAAAAATTACTTAATATGTATCTGTTCAATCATATCATGTTTGAACACATGGATTGAAACACTGGAGTCATATTGATTACATGTATGCTCCCTTTATGTGGATTTTGGTGCTTCAAAATGTTGGCACCCATTCACTTGCATTGTATGGACCTACAGAGCTGAAAAATTCTTCTGAGCGAACTGTCCCTTTAAATTCTACATACACAATAGTGCTTGCGTTTTAGATGTTGCGTTTTAGTGTCTATTTCAAACATGCGGAAAATACATTTGACATTTTACTGAATATGCATTTAAGGGATAGTTCACCCAAAAAAGAAACTTCTGTCATTGTTTCCTCACTCCCATGTTTTTCCAAATCTATATGACTATCTTTTTTCTGTGGAACACAATAGAAATAAGGCAGAATTACATTCTTAGGTACCATTCATTTTCACTGCATTCAAAATAAAATGCCTGACATCTCTTTTTGTGTCCTCTGGAAGAAACAAAGTCATGCAGGTTTAGAACAACATGAAGGTGAGGAAATGATGTCAGAATGTTCACTTTTTGGGTGAACTATCCTTTTAAGTGCCTTGCACTTGTTTTAATAGAGGTAATTGTCTTCTGATGATCATCAGCTTCAGATTTTAGAAAACAACTGATAGAGACAGCACCTCTACAGTCGATATGTCTGTGTGAAGTATAATTGCAAAGTGTTTGTTACACATTACAGAATACCCACTTTAGCAATAATCTCAGTTGGTGCTATTGATCGGTGCTTAGTGGGGGCTTGTGTTCCACTGCATGAACAGAGTGTGTGCAGCAGGGCGCTACCAAGAAACACACCTAGTCTATTAGACCAATGAGAGAGAACCTTCATTAAAACACAACATGTCTGGTGCCAACACATTTGGCTCAATACGTTTCACCTGAATACAGGAGTGTAATCATGATGATGTTAGGAAGCTTTTAAATACAAGATAATCTCACAGGAAGTCTGCATTTTGTTTCAGAGAGTTCCGGTAGCCTGGGATCAACCACATTCTGCCGACTCAAGGACCAGCTCCATCTCCTATCTGACATTTTTTGCATCGGCTTCAGCATATTTAACTTCCGCTGTGACGCGACCGGAAGTGTGTTGCATCAGCAATCTGGGAGACCCGGGTTCAGATCCTGGCTGCATTGAAACACTGGTGGCAGTGTTTTGCATTTCAGTAAGCACAGACTGATTTTGGCTTAAAGCAGGGGTCTCAAACTGCTGGCCCACGGGCCACTTCCGGCCCGGGTCCGGCCCAATTCCGGCCCGTGACTTGATGTCAAAATAATAATGTAATTTGGCCCTTGAGGATATTTAAAAAAAAAAAAAATTGGTTTTACCCCACAATAATTAAGATAACAAAATTTTTAGATAATAAAAAAATATTTAATTTTCAAGAAAGATGGACATCACAATATTTTTTGGTTGAGTTCGGTGGAAATGCGATCTGCCTCATATGCAAAGAGAAACTCGCTGTTTTTAAGGCATACAATTTCAGACATGAGCCAAGCAACTACAAAAAGGACTACTATCCCAGCAAGAACTTTTCCACAAAGCCGGTAAGGATGCTGATGCTGCGGTTGAAGCAAGCTATGTGGTCAGTGAATTGATTGCCAAAGCGGGAAAACCATTCACCGAAGGGCAGTTTGTGAAGGACTGTATGTTGCGAGTTACTGATATTCTCTGTCCCGAAAAGAGGAGCTTCTTCAACAACGTTTCTCTATCAGCAAACACTGTGGCCGAGCGGATTAATGGACTGTCAGGTAACATCTATGAACAGTTACAAGACAGAACCCGCAGTTTAATTGCGTACTCTGTTGCGCTTGATGAAAGTACTGACAAAACGGACAATGCTCAGTTAGCAATTTTCATCAGGGGTGTTGATGACAAGTTTGAGGTGACAGAAGAGTTGCTGAGTTTGTGTCCAATGTATGGCCGTACCACAGCAAAAGACATATTTCAGCAGCTGTGCGGTGCGATTGAGCGGCTTGGTGTGCCGTGGAACAGACTGGTGGGCATCACCACTGATGGAGCACCGTCCATGACAGGCAAGAAAAACGGACTGGTAGCGTGCATTGGTACAGAGAAAGTTAGAGGAAGAAGATGCTGAACCAGCTATTGCTCTGCACTGCATTATACATCAACATCAACTGTGTGGCAAATGCTTGAATTTTGAACATGTGATGTCTGTCGTCCTGAAATGTGTTAATTATATCAGGTGCAGAGGTTTACAACACCTGCAGCGAGAGTTTGATGAACGTTTTGCTGACTTTAAGGTACACCGTGACACCTTTCAGGTATTTGCTGACCCCTTCTCAGCTGATGTGGAGAGTGTCCCCAGCGTTTTGCAAAAATGAACTTACTGACTTGCAGTGCAATAGTGAACTAAATGCTAAATTCAGAGAGGCACAGGGAAAAGCAGACATGATTGGAATGTTTCTGAGAGAGCTGCTTCCATCATTCCCAGAGCTGTCCAGAGTTTTCAGTCATGTACTGTGGCTTTTTGGAAGTACATATGTGTGTGAGAAATTGTTCTCAACAATGAACTTTAACAAAAGCAAGTACAGATCAAGGCTTACAGATGCCCATCTTGAAGCTGTACTCAGAGTTTCAACTGCATGTCCGTTAGAGCAAATGTGACTCAGCTTTGTGAGCACAAGCACTGCCAAGTATCTGGCAAGAAATATAGTACAAATGGGCTCAAAGATGATTTGTTTGTTGAGGGCAATACAATAAGTTAAAATAAATAGGAACAGTTCAAATGTGGATACAAATGTATACTTGTGTTTGAGAGTGTTATTTGTTGTGTTAGCAAGAGGTAATGCATTCTGGTATATCATTTATCAGTTCCTTGTCAAGTTTAAATAAGTTATGAGAGGAAAATATTTTTATTTGGTGTGAAACACACACATATACCTGTTTTTATGCTTTTTTGTTTGTTTTTATCATTTGTATTAATATTTATTTTATCATTATTTTATTTATAAGCTAAGGTTGCTAGCACAGGTGTCTAAAAAGAGATAAAAAGACTTGCACTTTCTGTTATACAGTATTTGAAATAAA
This sequence comes from Xyrauchen texanus, assembly GCF_025860055.1. Lineage (NCBI taxonomy): Eukaryota > Metazoa > Chordata > Actinopteri > Cypriniformes > Catostomidae > Xyrauchen > Xyrauchen texanus. The sequence continues at coordinate 33,851,073 of NC_068314.1, forward strand.
ATAAAAAACACTGCATTTTCAGAAATATCCGTTCTTTTTTTTTATTATTCTTGAACACTGACGTGGCCTCCAATCAGATGATGTTGGCAGCAGTGGCCCCCAGCTCATTTGAGTTTGAGACCCCTGGCTTAAACTAATATGCTGGGTTCAATCCAAGTTAAGATCAGTTGAAAGCATTTGTGTCATAACATTTTGTTTTGGTCCTCCTTTTCTTTTAAAAGAAGCAACAATTCGGTTTACAGTCCGGCACTTACAATGGAAGTCACTTTTTCAAAAGTATAGCCATAAGACATCAAAAAATCTGTGTTAACATGATTTTAGTGTGATAATTTGGAGTCAATTCCATGCCACATATATTTGCAAAAATATAAAGTATTGCAAAATAAAATAAAGTTTCGCAAAAGACAAAAAGTTAATGCTAATAAAATAAAAGGAAACAATCAACTTTACATACCTGAGATCCACCTGCATGCCTCTGCTCGGCCATGATGTTTGATTCGTGTCTCAAGCTAATGACGTATCTTCCAGGGAGGCATCACTGAGCCCGTTGTACACGCCCCAATCCCCTGACTCCATCGCCATGTCAAAACAGTGCCATAAAGTGAAACGCACAGAAAAGTGAAGCGCAAAGGCAAAACGGTATCATGAGCTCACACGTGATGGAAATGCAGATTAAAAGGAGCATTGCAAAATAATTAGTAGGCATTGCAAAGAAAAAGATGTGTGGCAAAATCATTGCTGCCTAAATATCTGTTGCAGAGATTAAAAAATGATAAAAGTTCTTTAGTTTCTTTTACAACAGTCATTGATTTTTGCAATTAATTATATCTTGGTTTTTGCTATATTTTATTTATATTTTGCAATTCTTTATTTTTGTTCGCAAAACTTTCTTTTTTTCTCTCGATACTTTATTTTACGTTTGTGATACTTAATTTTTGTTTAAAAAAAAAACTGTTTTTCTTTTGCAAAACTTTATTTTATTTTGCAATACTTTATATTTTTGCAAATATATGTGGCGTGGAATTGACTCCATATGATAACCTTAATAAACTTAATAACCTTTTCTTTGTAGATGTAGTCAATGTAGTCAAAGTGTCAACAAATTAGGTCTGTCACTATAGATTATTTTTGTAATTGAGTAATCGAACAATTATTCTCACGCTTAATCGAGTAATCAGACAAATGATTTAATAACTCAGATTGCATAAAATTGTCACGTTTGTGAGGTGAAGTCACATTTGGCTAAAATGCATTAATTAGCCTTGCACTGTATCTTGGGACACAGTGCACGAATGGTGAGCAACGATACACTCTGGTTTTTATGGTGCATAGTGGGATTTTTTTAGGGAGCAATCGTTTTAGTGCCCTAGAAAGATTTTGCGATTGAGACGACTCCCTGATCAGTGCCCTGACTACTGAACTAGTGAGCTGATTGAGACGCACCTCAAGTTTTTATGTATTTTACAATTGAATAACAACAACAAAACAATTGTGCAAACAATATCTAAAGCCAACAGACACCCAAAAAAGAATGTAAAGGTATTAATGGGAAGGAGGCGAGAACCGGCTTGACAATATAAATAATAGTTTTAATATAAAACTGAAACCAAAAGACACAAACGCACACATATGATGGACAGCTGCTCGTAAGCGCTCTCTCTCTCGCACCACCGTCCGCAGTCAGCCTTTATCCCTCTCGGAGGCTTGATTAGCCTGATAAGGGACCGGGTGTGTAGAATCACAACCCCGGCCCCGCCCTCCGCCCTGTTATACAGATCTGTCATGTAAAAAGGTGTATATTCAAGCTGACAGAGGTTGGCTTCTCCAGGTGTGCCCTGCATTTTAATTGCAAGGTCTACATTTTTTATTTAACTAGTTCAACATGATATACCCATTTTAGTTCTCAAATATGGGAAAACAGTCCATGAAAATAAAATATTTTATATTTTCAGAAACAATGTCTGCAGCCAACCAATCTTGTTTATTGAGCTTTTTTCACTCTTGTGTTGAGCTGCAGCAGTTGCGGGCATTGTTGCGTGTGTGCTACATGCAGATAGCAAAAGCTTGTCGCTTGCCACGCACCATGTAAAATGCCCTTAAGCATCTGGACATTCAATTCCTTACTGAATAAAAACATAATAATTTGTCATGCAGCGATAGCCATTTCTTCCTCAGGTAAGCCAAAGTATATTATATCGCATCTGTGCGGCATGAGATGCGCAGCTGTGTCTTTAACAGCAGACTCACGTTGAGCTTTGACTGAGAGCATACAGACAAACCTGCGGTTTTATTCAGTAAATACACATTGAGTTTTACCTGTAACAATTGCCATAAACTCAAATATTATTTTGGAAGTGGGACATTGCAATCTATTTTTTAAACAATAATCAGGAAACATAATTTACATGAAAGATTGCATTACATTCAAATGGTAATTAATTTACACAAACAGAACTTGATTGATAATTTGCTTAAAATACCATTCTAAGATCATCTGGATTCAGTCAGATTAATTGAACAGAATGCACATGTGCATCCATAAGTGCATGTGTAACTTTAATGAAGCCCAACGGACATCTTTTTCATGACATTTTATGTTGCTTCACAAAAGCCTGTATTGCAAACAGTGTTATAGAAATACTGCATAGGTTTAGATTGCATTCCAGTGTGTTTTTTGCTGAGTTCAGTGTGTCTCGTGCAGTGATGAAGGGCTCAACTTCTCTTGCACATTTGGACATGCAGCACCGCAGTCGCATGCAGATGATATTACCATGTGAGTGTGTCCGGCGGGTTTGTGATAACTGAATATCATCTTTTGAAGTGCTGTTGCATTGCTGAAGTGATGTTTTTTAGGTCCTCCACTGCATTTCAAATCTAAAGTGAAGCGCTGTCACAGCTGACACCTCTTGTCGCTATGTGTTCGCACCCTCGTCTATGGACTGCGTCACTTCCGCCTTATTTTAGATTTGTCGATTCTGTAATTTTGTAATTGAGGAATTTTTTGAATAGAGTAATCAAACTAAACTGAGTAAAATCCTAAAATTACTGTAAAAAATTACTATTTAAACAACATTACAGCTCAAATGTTACATGAGTTTTAACAGTAGAATGAATATAAATGCTTCTATGGAATTACAATCTTCACATTTCTGCTTTTAAACCATCCAAAATTGGTCACATTCACTTCTATGCAATGTTCCCTCAGCTAACATACTGATTATGTTGTTTGAGTCTGCCTCACATTCACTATAATGACACAGATGGGTTGTCATGATATGAATAGGATTAAGATTGATAAACCTGCCATTATCAACTGTGTTATGCAATATACAAAGCAAAAAGGAAATTACTGACAGCTTGATCACCAGCATACTGTAGGTTTCAGCAATCAGCTCTCAAATGAGAAAATTGAGGATGCATAAAGCACAAGTCAATCCAATCCCCTTGCGTCCTATCTCCACAATGTAATCTAAATTTAGCATGAAGGAACGTGATCGTTAGACATCATTGAAATTTTTTTTTTTTTTTTTGAGGTGTTGGGTAATATCGTCCCTACATATGGTATAATCAAGCTGATTTTGTCAGTAAATAGCAGGTTCTACCAGAGGCCATGCCGACAATTCATTTAAAATAATAATAATTATAGAATAAATAAAAAAGGAAATATAGCAATATAATACTTGCTTCTGTAATGCTTAAAGATGATGGACATCACTGAAGAATTGCAATGTGATAGCATATCATCAGTTACCAATTAGCATGCGCAAAGAAAAATTCAGATATCTCCATCCATCCATCCATCCATCCATCGTCAACCGCTTATCCTGTGTACAGGGTCGCGGGGGGGCTGGAGCCTATCCCAGCTAACATTGGGCGAAAGGCGGGGACACCCTGGACAGGTCGCCAGTAAATTCAGATATCTGATCAACAAATTCAGAAATGCCCTCCACAGTACCTCCATTCAGGGATAAACCCACCATTATCATTACAATTATTATAATTTCAACACATGTTAGTTAGAATCACAGTTTTCAAAAGTAGGCTTGTAAAGCTGCGGAGAGGATCCACGAAATCTGAAGTCCAGTTAGTGTTATTCCACTTTCATGGAGGTAACATGTATTAAAATGTATCAGAAAAATGCACACTGCAATTCACAGTTGCAATGAACAAAATGCACAAATACTGTACTGTACATTATAGACTGTTTTTTTAAGCTCATAATATACAGTATTTCTCAAAAACACACAGGTCATTTTAAATGTGATTTCATTTACAAATTAATGCAGAGCTGTTTGCATTTGTTCTCTGCATTGAAAATAGATAAAAGCGTTGTTTAGATTTTTGATAACATTTGAAACTTATTCAACAGTGATAATTCACAAATTGAATTGGTCTGAACTTTGTGATTTCAAACAAGCCCTAGTACACCTCTACATTAATCTAGAAACGTCCCCATATGAAATGCTTTGCACATAAACATTTCTAAGCTGTCGGTCATTGATTCAAAGCCTGTCGATTTGTCAGCAGCGCAGGGGGAGCCATGCAACACCTTTGTATTTTTACACCATGCAAATTAATGCTTACGTCCCATGTCTCAGTATTATATCAATTCACTGTTTAAAATGCTTGTCATGGGAAAAATTCCAATTATGTCATGAATAATTATGAGACAGCACCTTTTCATAGGATGAGGCCACGAATAGTCTGGAGAGACTGGAGGGGTGGCTGTCCCCCTCCACCTTGAAGGTGTTTGAAGCCACTATATCTGCACATCACGATGCAGTAGACAGTAAGTATTTAGGGAAGCACGATTTGATTGTCAAGCTCTTGAAAGGCGCTAGGAGGTTAAACCCCCCCAGATCACATCTACGGGGCCTATGGGGAGCTCCATTTGAGCCCCTGGAGTCAGTGGAGCTAAAGGCACTCTCTTTGAAGACTGCCGTCCTGAATGTGCTCACTTCCATCAAGACGGTAGGGGACTTGAGGCGTTCTCTGTCAGCAAAATGTGCCTGGAGTTCGGTGCGGTTTACTCTCATGTGATCCTGAGACCCCGACTGGGCTATGCACCCAAGGTTCCCATGACCCCATTTAGGGATCAGATAGTGAACCTGCAAGCACTACACCAGGAGGAGGCAGACCCAGCCTTGGCGTTGCTGTGTCCGGTTCGTGCATTGCGCATCTATTTGGATCACACGCAGAGCTTTAGAAGCTCCGAGCAGCTCTTTGTCTGCTTTGGTGGACAACGGAAAGGGAGCGCTGTCTCCAAACAGAGGATCGTCCACTGGGTTATTGGCGCCATCGCCATGGCATATCTCTCAAAGGACATGCCACCCCATTGGGGCTACGAGTCCACTCTACCAGGAGTGTGGCGACCTCCTGGGCCCTGACCATTGGCGCCTCTATAGCAGACATCTGTAGAGCAGCTGGCTGGGCAACACCCAACACCTTTGCAAGATTCTATAATCTCCGGGTTGAGCCGGTCTTGTCCCTCGTGTGTTGTCAGGTATGAGTAGGTAAGTTCTGGGACAGCTGGCCAGGTGTACCACTCGGTACACCCGGCCAGTCAACGTAACACAGTTCAATTAGTCATGATGTTTTGTATATGGACCCCTAGTGTCTCTACATCAACACAACGTCGAGTGAGTGACAGAAGGGGAACGTCTTGGTACGTTAACCTGTCGTAACCTCCGTTCCCAGATGGATTGAATGACGGATGTAAAACAAGCAGACGGAAGTTATAGAAAGACACACATCCTTGGGACAGGACACATTTACATTCATGCATTTGGCAGACACTTTTATACAAAGTGACTTACAGTGCAGTTATTACAGGGACAATCCCCCCGGAACAACCTGGAGTTAAGTGCCTTGCTCAAGGACACAATGGTAGTGGCCGTGGGGTTCGAACCAGCTACTGATTAACAGCCCTGTGCTTTAGCCACAACGTAAGTTTAATATTTTTTAGCTGTGTTGATGAAGTGATGAATTAAAGATGCCACTTTTGTCATATTTAAGCGTGCTGACAGCACAAGTATTTCGAGTATGTTGCCTATTCTTTATGTTGGGGTGTCTGATAGAGCAACGTACTGCTTTAATACACCGATGCAGAAGAAAAAACTGTTTAATGCCGCAAACTACATGTTACGCTCCCACAATAATCTTACATTTACACACTATTGAAGCACTCTGTTTACACTTTTTTTTCTTTTTTCTTATTATAGGACTTCCTTTAGCGTCCACATATCCCCCAGAAAAACGTCCACTTTGATGTTTAGACAATTGTTATGTGATATGCATTTTGTGCATCAGTGCATAATAAGCAAATGTGCAAATAATTGTAAAACCATCGTTACATTGAATGTACTTTATGTATTTATCTAATTTAACTCCTTCCCTGCCCGACCGCTGGACCCGCATTTGGTCCCCCTTAATGTTCAAACCAAAACTACGCTATTTTTACAAAGTAAAAGCTTTTTATCATGTGACTAATAAAGAAAACTCAAAATCCCTTCTCTGACTTGTGCAGTGTCTCTGGACTCTTGCTAAACTCCGACATATTTGGAGCTAATCTTCCTGCCGCAATTTTACAAGCAATCATGTTCCTCAACATAATTCATTATGTACTCAATTTCAAAAATACTTTTAGGCTATCTTCCAAGAGACTGTCATCTTCTTCAGTGAAACAGGTTGTAAAAGGAAAATGCTAAGTAAAATTAAATTCCACAAAGTACAAGGAAACAGAACAAAATAATTGCCCTGCAATTACTAATCCCAGGTCAGGTAGTAAGTGAAAAAATGCGTCATGGATGACTTCTCTGTTTCCTTTCAACATTCATGGCTGCAATTGTATTGAATTTGAAAGGCATAAGTAACGTGCACAAGAGAGGGAGATGGAAAAATAAATGAAAAACAAATAGGTGTACACATAGGTCCTGGACATCCTTCCTTTTATATAAATGTGTTCATAAATCATCTGCATAACCATACATAATGGACTGTTTTTGTTCTCCAACATACAGTTGTATTCACAGCATACAGGTTTTGATTTTACTTTCCAGTTTTAGAGATGAATCAGAGTGGGATTCAAGAGATCACTTGTCTAAAATGTTTCCATTTTGCATTGTTCTAATTTGAAACGGTTTTATTTTTCAAATTCTATTATCAGCATGATAATTTACGTGAAATTGTTTTAAAATAAAAATGAAATAGAATTTTAGAATTTCTTAGTATTTTGTATGTCCCTCTTTAGCTTTAAGACAGCTTGCACACAACCTGACATGAACAACACCTGATGATTCATGATATCCAGCAAGGAAAATCTGACCGTGAGCACAAAAGAGCTAAAGGAATAGTCAGGTAAGCTCAATCGACATAAAGTTGATAACCGCAAACATTTATTTTGACTCATTCCTAAAATCGAGGTTAAAATGGGGCACTTACAGTGGAAGTGAATGGGGGCCAATCTGTAAACGTTAAAATACTCACTGTTTCAAAAGTATAGCAACAAGATCTAAACAATATGTAGTTAAAATGATATTAGTTTGATAAAATAACTTACAAACCTTTTCTGTGAAAAGTTATATCCAATTTACAACTTTGTTGCCATGACAACGTAACACCCTAAATCCTAAAACCATAGACTGTAAAAAAAAGATGGACGACACCCCTTCACTCTTTTCCACTGGTGAGAACTGAAGCCGTCAGTGTCCCGATATGGCGCTGACATCTTGGGACTTGAGTCTGCGCAGTTACGATTTCGGGACCAGACCTGCGCAGTAGTGAGCAGGAAGTAAAGCTGCGAAATCAAGACCCCGCCCTCACTATCGCTGAATCAATCGCAAGCACACGCCCCTGCACTTTTGACTTATGACGGTGTGAAATAATTAATTATAGAAATTTAGATATTAAATTTAAAGCTCCAATCTCCTCAGTCCTCCGAAGATCCCGAAAAAAAGTCAGTTGGTGCTTCAGTGACTACTTCGCTCAGAGAACCTGTCAATCACAGCTGTCAATCATGATGTCACAGCATCGTTCTCTTACGAGAGGTTCTCTCGTATTGCGTAAGCTAGCTTACGCTACGGGAAAGATTCATCTTTTCTGAGATATTGAAGCCAAAAAATTATCCTTAATTTTGTATCATTTGTCAACGCAGTGCAGCAACCGCAGACCTTGAGCGGGCTAGCTAGCGAGCTCATTGGTTGCTCTGCGGCAACTGCTGCAGCCTATAGACGAACTTGCGTGAACTCGCGCCCAATGAGAGCGCCAGCGCTCACTGTCCCAAAGCCCGCCAGAATGGGCGTGGCTAGGGTGCATATAAGCGCAGTTCGTAGGCTGGAACCCTGATTTTCATCTCTTCAGCGAAGCTCTTCGCATCTCTGAAACTGCAAGAAGCGTGCGCCGTTCGAGGGGCATCAAGCAAGCTTGGACGGTGCTCGAAGAAGCCGGCCGCCGCCACCTTCAGCCATCCTGCGAGCTACGCCATCCGGCGACATATCCTTTTTAAAGAAAACTAGTTCCTCAGTGAACTTCACAAACGAGCACGAGCGTCTTTTTAAAGATGCCTCGCACCTGCGGTTCATGCCGCACCCCTCTCAGCGCCGGAGACCGCCACATCATCTGCGCTCTCTGCCTGGGACTGGGGCATGCAGAGCTCGCCTTCACTGACGGCGGATGCGACCTCTGCGAGGAGCTTCGATGTCGACCCTGTAGGCTTCGACTCGAGCGCTCAGGACCGAGCCGCCGCGCCGCCTTCTGTTTCGCCGTGCGGAAGAAGTGCCGCTCCCAAAGGCTGCCGGAACCGGGTTTAGAAGCGACTGTCTCGCCGGAGCCTCTCCCTCGAGCATCGCGTTCACCCTCCCTGCCCCCGGGGCCAGCGCAGTTGCCGCCGGCGGCCGCACTGCTGCCACCTCGGAGAGCGAGGCGGAGGACAAGGGCTGCTGTTCCATCATGGCTTCGGACAGCGAGGAGTGGTCACAAGCCTCCTCATCGGCCCAGGAATCCAGCAGGACCCGCGCCGGAGTCGAAGGGGAACTGATACGCCTCCTCACACAGGCCGTCGACCGCCTCGGGCTCGAGTGGTCACCTCCCCCTGAGCAGGCTCCCAACAGACTCGACAGCTGCTTTCTTCAAAGCTGTCACCGCGTGGCGCCCATGGCCCGGGCCGCTCCCTTCCTGCCGGAACTCCACGCCGAGCTCTCTAAATCGTGGAACGTGCCTCTCTCGGCCAGGATTCAATCCCACGTCTCCACCTCTCTCGCTTCAGTGGACGGCCCGCCAAGAAGGGCTACTCTTCCACTCTTCGAGCACGTGCGCGCGTCCCCTCTCTGCCCGCTCTGTCACACGGCCAGCAAACACCTCTCTATGTGTAAGTCCCGTGCCCGTGACTATGCTCGCGCATCACTTAACAGATGTGACTCTTTCCCCATTCATCTCAATCGGGAAGTCACTCACAGAACAGCATGTCCCTGCTGTCTGCGAGCAGTCATGCATAAGCACAATAAGCGCGCTCACACATTCTGTTCAGCCCGCTGTGTACGGCAATCAGGGCGACTCGGCCATTCACCCTCTAGCGTTACGCTTCAAAGCGTGGGAAGCTATTCCAGGGATATGCAAATGGGTGTTAAGCACAATAAAACAGGGCTATTTGCTACAGTTCGATCGCCGCCCTCCCCGCTTCAGGGCGCTGCTCGAAACTACTGTGAACACGGAAGCAGCCTGCATGCTTCGTTCAGAAATAGCAAACCTTCTGTGCAAAAGGGCCATAGAGCAAAAGGGCCGCCTTCACTGAGCGAGTCGGGGTTTTACAGCCGTTATTTTCTTGTCCCCAAGAAAGACGGCGGCCTCAGACCAATATTAGATCTCAGGGTTTTGAACAAGGTGCTTGCAAAAGACCGTTCAAAATGCTTACAATCAGGAAACTCCTCGCGCATGATGCGCCAGGGGACTGGTTTATTTCTCTTGATCTGAAAGATGCCTATTTTCAGATTCAGATAAATCCCAGTCACAGGCCATTCTTGAGATTTGCCTTCGACGGTCAGGTTTATCAATACACCGTCCTTCCGTTCGGCCTGTCCTTAGCACCCCGTACTTTCACGAAGTGCATGGATGCGGCGCTCGCACCCCTGCGGAGTCAGGGCTTGCGAATTCTGAACTATTTGGACGATTGGCTGATTTTGGCACAGTCACATACGGAGCTTCTGTCTCACAGGACAGTTCTCCTCAGTCATCTGAACAGTCTGGGTCTTGCAGTCAATTGGACCAAGAGCTCACTACAGCCCAGTCAGGCAATTTCCTTCCTTGGAATAGAACTAGACTCTGTGGCAATGACGGCTCGCTTATCTACACGGTTCAGCGACTAGCCGCGTCTTTTCAGATGAACAGCCTCATGCCTCTGAAAAAATTTCAGAGAGTGTTAGGTTACATGGCCTCAGCCGCAGCAGTACTTCAGCTGGGTTTACTGTGCAAGCGCCCGCTTCAGCATTGGCTAAACACCCGCGCGTCTCGCCGGCATGGGCCACAGGCCGCCAGCCGATCAGAGTGACTCAGACCTGTATATCAGCTCTGCAGCCTTGGACGGTGGCCGAATGGTATCAGCGGGGAGTGACGATGGGAGCTGTATCTCGCCGAAAAGTCATCTCGACAGGCGCGTCCAACACGGGTTGGAGCGCGGTCTCGCGAGGGCTCGCCGGTTTTAGGCCTATGGTCAGTTCAGGAAAAGCTCCTTCACATAAATTGTCTGGAAATGATAGCGGTCGATGCACGCTGCGTGCGCTTCCTCCCGGTCATTCAGGGTCACCACGTCCTGGTCCGTTCGGACAACAGATCTGTGGTATCCTATCTAAACCGTCAGGGCGGTGTCAGAACCAGGAACCTCTTCCATCTGACAAAACGCATACTAAGTTGGTCCCAGGGCCACCTGCGCTCGCTGAGGGCGACGCACGTGCCAGGCCACCTGAACGACGGCCCAGACAGACTGTCCAGAGACAATGTTCCCCCAGGGGAATGGTCCCTGCACGCTCAAACAGTCCAGAAATTATGGCAAATATTCGGCAGAGCAGAGATAGACCTCTTCGCGTCAGAAGAGAACTCTCACTGCCCAGTATTTTTCTCGAAAAGCGAGGACGCGCTGGCCCAGGACTGGCCCAACCGCCCGCTTTACGCCTTCCCTCCCGTCTCGCTATTGCCACAGGTAATGCAGAGGATCAGGGAAACGCGTCACTCGGTGCTCCTCATAGCCCCGTGCTGGGAGAATCAGACATGGTTCCGGAGCTTACGCAGCTGTCACTGACAGCCCCGTGGCCCATCCCAGTGAGAGCAGATCTCCTCTCTCAAGCTCGCGGCGCGATCTGGCATCCCCACCCAGACGCTGGGCGCTGCGCGTGGGTGATCAACGACTACCGTCGCTTTGCCAGAAGGAGTAATGAACACTATCATACCGCTAGAGCCCCTTCCACGAGAAGACTCTATGCGTCCAAATGGTCGGTGTTTTCAAAATGGTGCACCGACAGAGACCTGGACCCATGGACATGTGGGGTGTCGTCACTGCTCGTGTTTTTACAAGAGCTGTTGGATAAGGGCAGATCCCCATCCACGCTCAAAGTATGCGTGGCGGCCGTCGCGGCGTTCGCCGAACCCTGCACGGCCAGTCACGGGGAAAAAATGAGCTGGTCATCCGCTACCTCAGGGGAGCTAGAAGGATGAACCCCGCGCCCCCATCGGTTCCTATCTGGGATCTTTCTGTAGTTCTCAAAGCTATGAAAGCCCCCTTTCGAACAGCTTGAATCCGTGGATTTGAAATACCTTTCACTCAAAACCGTTTTTCTGACTGCCCTGTCATCAGTTAAGCGTGTGGGAGACCTTCACGCTGTCTGTCAGGCTGCGTGTATGGAGTTTGGACCAAGTGACTCCAAGGTCATTTTAAAGCCTAGACACGGCTATGTCCCCAAGGTGATCGGTACTCCTTTCAGAGCACAGATTATTTCCCTATCGGCTCTGCCAGCATCCGATAGCGACGCGACACAAATCTCCTTTGCCCAGTCAGAGCACTGAGATTGTATACTGCGCGCTCCGCCTCTTTCAGGCAGCTCTGAGCAGCTTTTCGTTTCGTTCGGGGCGCACCAAGGGTCTCGCCACCTCGAAACAGACACTGTCTAGATGGATAGTGGGCGCTATTGCTGCAGCGTGCTGGCGTCGAAAGACCTGCCATGCCCGTTAGGCATTAGGGCTCACTCCACCAGAGGCATGGCCTCCTTGTGGGCATGGTCCAGCGGGATTTCCATTCAGGACATATGTGTGGCAGCGGGCTGGGCTTCCCCTCCACCTTTGTCAGATTTTACAATCTGGAAGTGCCCGCTCTGCAGGCAAAACTACTAGCGGTTTAATGCGCTACAGCTCCCCTGGTGAGCTGCACTAATGGGACACATTCCACACAGACCGGCACCGCGCTCTGTTTCCCTTCCCACTATGTGCGTATGTATCACACACACACTGACCCGCACTCTTGCCGGCCAAATATTATTTCCCCACTCACAAGGGCTCCCCGGGTCCCCCACCCCAATGGGGCTCATGCAGTGGATGCTTGGCGCCTGGCGTTGACAATGGGTTCCGTGAGCGTAAGCTAGCATGCATATCTGAGAGAACCTCTCGTGAAGAAGCGTCTCGGTTACCTCACGTAACCTCGGTTCTCTCTAGATGAGGAGCAGTATTGCGTAGCTGGCGTGCTTCGCGCCACGGCGATTTTAGCTTCATTCAATGAAAACCAGGGTTCCAGCCTACGAACTGCGCTTATATGCACCCTAGCCATGCCCATTCTAGCGGGCTTTGGGACAGTGGCTGAGCGCCTCTCATTGGAGCGAGTTCACGCCAAGTTAGATCTATAGGCTGCAGCAGTTGCCGCCAGAGCAACCAATGAGCTCGCTAGCTAGCCCGCTCAAGGTCTGCAGTTGCTGCACTGCATTGACAAATGATACAAAATTAAGGATAATTTTTTGGCTTCAATATCTCAGAAAAGATGAATCTTTCCCGTAGCGTAAGCTAGCTTACGCAATACTCGTTCCCTCATCTAGAGAGAACCGAGGTTACGTAGGTAACCGAGACGTTTTTATAGCATTAAATAACTAACTAAAAACAAACTTATTTTGAAAACAAACACATGAAATTACATCAACGTGATAGAAACGACAGTAAATGACAGAAACTATCTTTGGAAAAAAGATATATGAAGTGTAATTGAATTGTTTATTTGGTCTCACGTCCCGTTGAATTACATGGGGAGGCGGGGTTTATGACCTATACTAGGACCAGAGAGGGGGCGATCAAGATGTTTTGGCTTCACTTTTGAGGGCTTGTGTGGCACACTTGCCTAAAACAATCAGAAAAAGTTTACAGCTCAAATTATACACTAGTTCAAAGAATAATTAATGTAAGTGCTTTTATAAAACTATAAGCGTCACTTTTCTGCCTTTAAACCCTAAAAAAGAATTGCCCCATTCACGTCTAATCTCCTGCAGACTCTAAAAGATTTCCTTTTCATTTCACATCATAAAATGTATTTGTTATTATTATTATTCAAAATACAAAAACTTTGCTAAAACTTTTTGCAAGATACGTTTTTACGTCGTTCGTTGTATGCAAAGTGGCAGTTTCCAAGTGACGACAACAATGACTTTTATTGACTATGACAAACATCACAAGTAAAATGGCAGATTATTGGTTCATAAACCCTTACTTTTCGCTCTGTTTCCTTACACAATGCTATCTAAACATTATTCTGTGCATGATACATTTTAAATTTGCATTACATGTCCAATTACTGTACATTTACATGCTTGTTCGAGCACAATCAAATGGTACGGTAGCTCAGCTTAAACCGAAAATACTCTCCATGACTGCATACTTCGGTAAAATGATGATGTTATTTAACTTGACAGTGTAGTAGGTATTACGTGAGTTTGGGCTGTATCTCGATATTTTCTGGGATTTTGCCGATAATTATAAACGGACGATATTTTGCATCCTTCAAAAAAAAATTTGCTAGTTCCCTCTTACAACATATTAATAGCATAACATGATAATATTGATTGTTGATATTATTAATCGAAACAATATATTGAAGGAAAAGAGGTCTTTATTATTTTAAACCGAATCCATTCGATCGTCCATTGTGATGTCATTGGTGACAGCGTTTGTTATATTTTGCCTTCTGTCGCTTTTTTTGTCTTAAGGAACTTTTTTCTAAATGATTCGGACAATTTTGTTGAGTGTGTGAAGCTGCGAGCTTTTCATATTCCTCATATGGATCACACATGCTACCTAGTCACAAGTCGGGGACTGATCACCCCTGGCTGGGTCGCCTGGGCGAGGGTAGCATCAGCTAATACGCGAGTATGAGTCCTAAAGAACACTTGAGCCGACTCCTGTGCCGAAAGTGTCCTAGAAGCACTACAAAATTACGTGGCTGCTTCAGTAATTGCATTTTTCATAACACTGTCGGTTAGGTTTAGGTTTAAGATTAAGGCTAGGGAGGTAGGTTTTGTTTATTTAAAACTCGATGGAGCATTAACCTTAAAATTGTCACTAACGTACCGAACAGTGGACATTACTAGTGGACATTACTCTTTGGAACGGCTGCAATACAAGTAATCAGCCATTTAATGTTATTTTGCTATCTTATCGCCACAGTGACATAATCTTAATGAGATCAGGCTGGTTTAAATTCGATTTTGACTCCCAGATTTTCAAAGTAGACTTTATTTGCAAAGACCATCTCTTTACAATAGCTCTCTAGATGTCTGCAGTGCAACAGGATGTGTTGCATCAGAAGGACAATTTGTGATGGATGGCACTATGTGTAGATGACCAGAGAGGTTTGAAACTTCACTAGCTGAGTCCCTTTTGGAGGCTAAAGAAGAAGTGGGAACATTATTGTCCGTGGCAGCGTGAGATGGCTACATCCCCACAAGGCCATTAGCTGACAGCAATGGGGAGGGAGAGGGTGCAGTGTTATCTCTTGGTCTATCATGAGTTGAAGTTAGCTGAGCGGACTAGTGCTGTAACACCTAGCTCATCTATTTAATCTCTTTTGTCAATGTCGCAGGAGGTTTGTTTGCTGTGACAGATGAAAACTTCCTTTTGGGCAGTGCTGCATATTTCTGGTCAATATTGCCTGGCTTGTTGCATGAAAGTGAATTCAGAGTGTCTATTACTTTGCGCACATAACAGTGACAAACTGCAGTCCTTTAAAACCTATTACCTGAATGGCCCACAGCCAGTGTTTTCTTATTAAGGGTCATTTTGTCACATTGTAACTCTGGCCACTCAACATGAGGGTGTGGAAACAATTTATTTGAGTCATTTTACGTTATAATAAATTGATTTATTTTCATCTCTTTCCACTGGATATGTCTCAATGTTTTCCATTGTGGTGATCATGCTCTGACAGGATATTTTTTTCTAAACTGATTTTCTGTAATGACTATCATTTGCCCTGATGGTATTTTAAGTCCTTCTGGGCTTCTTGGCATAATGGATTTATAGTCATAATTTCTGCATTACTCATTACATGTTGCTCATTCCATGTTACCATTAAGTCTGAGATTTTAGTTTCCTGTTTTGCTTCAAACACATTTTTGGTGTATTTTTCAGCCTGATGTCATGACTATTGCATGACCGTGGCAATGTTTTTGCAAAACGAAATTGTGTGCTTCATTACATGTTTGGCTGCAGTTTCCCATTGAAATGTCCAGCAGGGGCACCAAAAGTGAGTGAAATGGAGTCATAATCAGACAAGATGTTCCAGTTTTTTTATTACTATTATTATAGTTTGAATGATCAAAAGATACCTCTCTTACCTAAAACATTAGCCTTAACCTAACCAATAGTGTCCTAAAGCAATTGAGAGGTGAACAAAATAAACACCATACTTACCCAAAACCTAAACCTAATCGATAGTGCATTAAAAGCATGTTTTCTGAAGTAATCATGTCATTTCGTGTCACTTCTATTACACTTTCGTCTCACATGTTAGTTTGCGTTTTTGTACAAATCACTCGTCTTTCGAGTCCAAAAGTTGAGGTACCGCGGAAGCTAATCACATTGGAGTAAGTGTGTGTCTGTAATACACACTTTAATAATAACTTTTAATAATACAAGCTTTATAAAAATCAATTAATAAATCAAATTAATTTGTGTTATAGTCTAAGAGCCCTATTTTAAGAGTGCCAGCACTAAGCGTGTCGCTATGCTTTAATGGTCAATGGGCATGGCCATGAAGTTTTGGTATTTTCGTGGAGGCATATGCTAAGTCTAGGCGCAAATGGGTTTGGTGAAATTATGCGTGCAAAGCGCTAATGGGCTGAGTCAAGTGCAATTCAATTTGGAGGTTCTTCTCCGGTTATTGCACCATCGGAGCCCTATTATATAATCCATTCCCTGTCAAATACTAGCAATATAAACAAAGACAGCACATTCATAAGAGGTTGGTAGTGTAAATTTACTGAATGTATTGAATTAGAAGTATAGAAATATTAATATGACAGTGACGTGACAGTGGCACTCTATTTATAAGTATAGAAAATGTGATTCTAATCAGGATTTGGATTTGGATGCACATTACATTAAATTATAGAGAATAAATATTATTGATCATTTTAATCTACTGACACAAATCATGGCAAGTGTTATTAACAGTGATTGTATCGGCACACATTTTTGAATATTTAATTCATTTAATTTCAATGAATTTAATTTAATTCATTAATTGAAACACCAAAAATTTATTTACGAAAATATTTCTTAATTCAAATACACTTCAAAAGAAGCGAAAATATCATCAAAATAATTAAGTGGTCAAAAAAATCTTATCTAATCGAAACATTTTAGCCTCTGCAACTTCTTTCCCCTTCTTGCCCCTTGTGCAATTTATAAATTTAAAAATCACTCTTCGACAACAGGTGGAAAAATACCAATATAAATACGATCATAAATACAATTGTAAATATAATACGAATAATAATTATAATAATAATAATAATACAAAAATAAGCCATGACTTATAGATAGTTTAACACAAATCTCATTAATTTCATAAAACGAAGATTGTCACGGACATAATTTGATGTTCCACAATATTATCAGAGTTTAGACATGAACTTTATTACCACCTACTGGTGGAATTTCCACACTGCATATGTAGGATGTGATTTCAGACTTTCTGCTGTGAAATGTCTTAGCGCAATGATGTATTTTTCAAGAAAATAGCAAATTGCACTTAGCACCACTTCATAAGCACTTTGTGCTGGCTCGAAAATTGCACTTAGGAACAGCAAACTCACAAAAATTGGATCAGACGTAGTGCACATTCGGTGCGCGTAGTGCCGCGATTTACGCGCTCACGACAATAGAGCACTAAGTGTTTATTATCAGTGTCTATAGTGATATTATAACATGTTATTACAACATATTTAGATTGTGATGTTACAGATAACAAATTATATATGCATCGATATAAAGGCCACATTTGTCTTTTTACAGTGGTACATCTGTGCTGAAAGAGGTTGCTGGAATTCAAATCTAAGTTTGGAGAACAACAAAAGATTATAGGTAGCAAAAGATAATAAACAAAACAGATTTTTTTATGGCTTATTTTGCCTGTGTAGCCTTTGTACACAGTGTAAGAGACAGAGGTTCTTAATTTATTTATTAATATTTTATTAAATTAATTTATTTTGGCAAACTTGTCTCCTTGGCTGGTATAGAGGTGAGGATGGGTAGGAAGTGGAGGGCCCAGGTGGCAGTCGACCAGGCTGAAGCGCGGCTGCGGCACAGTGTGCTGGTGGGGACAGTGGCGTCAGGACATGCAATGCTTGGTTGTATCCAAAGACCTCGATACGACAAGGCCCAGGGAAAGGACAGGCGTCAACTGGTCCAAGAAGAAATCCGATCAAGGGTGGAGGAAAGACGCATCAGCAGAATGGTGGGGATGCGACAACAGGGGTCGTGGACTCGATGGGAAGAGATAATGGACCGTAAGATCTCGTGGTCGGAGTTGTGGAAAGCGGAGCCACACCGGATCCAGTTCCTTATCCGATCAGTCTACGATGTCCTCCCCAGCCCAACCAACCTCTTCTTCTGGGGCCTGATAAACACCCCTGCATGCCCTCTGTGCCAAAAATATTAAGCTGCTGCCCTAAAGCCCTGGGAGAGGGACGTTATCTGTGGCGCCACGATCAGGTGCTTAGGGTCATTGCAGAAGCCATCAGCACAGGGATCTCCCTCAGCATGCACCAGCAGCCAGCACAGCGCTCAATTGCATTTGTCAAGGCTGGAGAGAAACCACCACAGAGCAGGAACCCAGCAGGGGGACTTCTAGCAACAGCCTGGGACTGGCAGCTAAAGGTTGACCTGGGAAGGCAGCTCAAATTCCCAGAAACCATCACCACGACTACACTTAGGCCTAACATGGTCCTCCTTTCAGAATCATCAAGGCAGGTGGTCCTACTGGAATTGACTGTGCCCTGGGAAGACCGAATGGAAGAGGCGTTTGAACGGAAGAGGGCCAAGTACGAGGAATTGGCTGGTGAATGCCGTAGCAGAGGATGGAAGACTGCCCGCTGCCTCCCTATCGAGGTTGGCTGCCGAGGGTTTACCGGCCAGTCGCTCTACAGGGCCCTCAAGCTGCTAGGAATAAGGGAACTGCACATTAAGAAAGCCATCAGGAACATCACGGATGCTGCTGAAAAGGCATCTAGATGGCTGTGGATCAAAAGGGGTGATCTGTGGATCACACATGCTACCTAGTCACAAGTCGGGGACTGATCACCCCTGGCTGGGTCGCCTGGGTGAGGGTGTATGATGTTGAGAGACCCAAAACACCCGATGACTCCAGGTTACATCACTGATGATGTGTCTAGGTCGCACCTGCAAGGTGTATGTTAAATCAGTAGTGCAATGTGTCTTTGTGGTGTTGTGCCCATAGCTGTTCATAAGGCCCACTCATGAACTTAGGTATAGAGTTCATGTTGTTCTAGGTGTTTTATTTATTTATTGATGTGTTTTTTTTATTTATTTTCATTGTAATGGAACCTTTTTAGACTAAATTCAGAAGTACACTGGGTAATTTGAGTGTTTTACCTTGTAGGCAGCACACAGGGAAAAGTCAATTGAAATATTTGAGAGATTGAGTGAAAACGTTACTATGATGACCTTGAATGACACATTCCACCACAGCAGAGACCAGAGCCTGATACAGAAAAGTTAAACATCCTATTTAAATGCATTGAGGCCTGTCAGATAAAAAACAGAAATATTATGGTTTGAGGAATTTGCTGGCATTTGGGTGGAGCTTAAAAAATGAGATTTAACAATGTATCCACTGACTCTGTCAGTTATATAATGAATAATTTAAAGAGAATAATCTTCAGACATCTGAGGCGTGCTTCACAGTGAGACTTTTTTGGGGAGAATTTGTTAGATGAATTAGCAACATACTACAGTATATACTGTAATGAATAAAGTACAGTCTTTTGGTCATTATCACAAAAAATACTTGCTGTACATTATCCCGCTTATTAAGTCAAGAGAGTTTTTTTTTGTGTGTATAGCACTTTTCACAATACACAATCATTTCATAGCAGCTTTACAGAACAATATTACACAGCTTCTTACCAAATTAGTAAATAAATCAACATATCACCAGGCAACCAGGCATCCATATCACCCTGCAGTTCTTGCCTGGGTGCCCACTAAAGCTAAGCAGGGTTGAGGCTAACCAGTACCTGGATGGGAGACCTCCTGGGGAAAACCAAGGTTGCTGCTGGAAGTGGTATTAGGGAGGCCAGCAGAGGGTGCTCACCATATGGTCTGTGTAAGTCCTAATGCCCCAGTATTAGTGATGGGGACACAATACTGTAAAAAGACACTGTCATTCAGATGAGATGTTAAACTGAGGTCCTGACACTCTGTGGTCATTAAAAATCCCAGGACACATCTTGTAAAGAGTAGGGGTGTTGGTGTCCTGGCCAAATTGGCGCCTATCTATCATGGCCTTGAATTCAGGGATGGCAATTATTAATTGCCATCCCTGAATTGGCTACATCACTCTACTCTCTCCTTCCCACCAATAGCTGGTGTGTGGTGTGTGGTGTGTGGTGGGTGTTCTGGTGCACTATGTCTGCTGTTGCATCATC
Organism: Xyrauchen texanus; assembly: GCF_025860055.1. Lineage (NCBI taxonomy): Eukaryota > Metazoa > Chordata > Actinopteri > Cypriniformes > Catostomidae > Xyrauchen > Xyrauchen texanus. The sequence continues at coordinate 33,871,256 of NC_068314.1, forward strand.
CCTATGCTATGTAAAGTGCTTTGAGTGCCTAGAAAAGTGCTATATAAATGTAAGGAATTATTAACATAAATATTGATTATTTTATAATATTTATATTATTATAATAAAAACAATGTTATGAATTGATATTCATAACATTGTTTTTATTATAATAATATATTATAAGAAAGAGGCTGCAGACTGATACAAGTGACATGAAACTAGCAGTGTATTAGATTGGTTGCCAGGGACAACTATCAATTTCACAGTTTTGTGGTCAATATAGAGCACAACAGTCTGATTCCTGAAATAAAAATCAGGGGAATTGATTTTTAATAATAACTTATAAACCTTATACTGTGAGCATTGAGGTTGTTAATTGATGGTAATTGCTTCTGTCAAATCCATAAATCTGCAATAACTATGTTGCACTATATTTTAGATATATTGTTTCTAAACTTATAAATACAAATGTATAAGCCAGGAGGCATGACTGAATTCAATAGTTATTGATTAGCTAATTGTTACTTAACACAACTATAAAATGCTATTACATACTGATTAGTTAACATATTTTCCTTAGTAGTTAATAGTAGTGACTTAAGTGTTAATGAAGAATTACCTATTAGTTCTGCAGTAATTCCTTATTAGTTATGCATTAAGTAAGATACAGTATTCTAAAGTGTTACCTAATAATGTAATGTCTATGGAAAGTAATTTGCACTTTTTGCTATAGTACAGGCCTTTCAAGAGTAGAGTCAAATGCTGACGGTACTTTTAAAAAAGAGAGCGACTAGCCTAGTTGAAATTCTGTTTGCAATGATTTTGACTGCCTGAATCAGATGTAGGTCCTACAAAAAATGTAGGTCCTAAACTGGCAGCTTCAATGACCAGGACATGCCAAAACCAGTTTCATTCCGCTACATTGAAGAGCTGGGATGTTGGCATTTTAGCAAGATTTTCAAAGAAAAAGCCGCTTTGGACACTGGCAAATAAGAAGAAATGGGTAGAATGGGCAATACAATTAAAGATTGTATGGTTAAGTATTACAAAAATTAGCATTATGAAGGGATGTGTCTAAGTTTGAGGTGTTAAGCTGCTGTTAGAAGAGTCTGATCATGAGGTCTGTGAAAAATGACCTACAACCAATAATATCTTTGGGAAGCGCTACAGAAATGATAGGATGAAACTTCATCTGAAATCTAGTAACACTTTCCAATAAGGTTCCATTTGTTAACCTTAATGCATTAGATGTCATGAACTTACAAAGAACAATGTATTTTTTTTTTACAGCATTTCTAAATCTTCATTCTTGTTAGTTAATAAAAATACAATTGTTCATTGTTGTTAATATTACATTTACTAATGTTAGCAAATACAACTTTATTTTACAAATAAATGTATATATGGTGAAATGAGTATTAACCAAGATTAATAAATGCTGTTCATTGTTAGTTAACGTTAACTAATGTAGTGAACTACTGTTAATAAATGGAACCTTACTGCACGTGGAGGAATATTTAAATACAAATAGTCATTTGTTACATTAGAAATGTCTTTGCTGTATTTAATGATCAATTTAAAGCATCCTTGGTGAACAAAATTGTAATTTTCTTTGAAAAAAACATAAAAATTTCATAGCGATTCCAAACTTTTGAACGTTAGTGAGTATATGCAGTGTGTGTATATATATATATATATATATATATATATTGTAAAGAAGTTCAATGGAAAGGAGGAGGCGAAAACCGACTTGTCAATATAATCCTCCGAGCGGATCGGAGGCAGACCTCCAGCCCCTAGCGGACAGAATGCCCCGCCACGTTCTTGGGGAACAGAAGGGGTCTCCCCCGCCCCTGGCAGCGGTTCTCCCGCTCCAGGCGGTTGGCAGCGAGTCCCTCCCCGCTCGCGGTCTCAGACCCCGCCACGTTTCAGCGGCTGGTAAGGGACTCCTCCGCCCCTGGCAGCGGCCCTGACCGCTCCAGGTGGTCGGTTAGGAGCCCCTTCTCCCCTCGCTTCCAGGCGGCCGGGCTCCTCGTCCCCCGGCAGATGGCCGCGGCTGCTCCGTTAGGGTGGACGATAGTGGCGAGAACTCTACTACGGCATATCCCTCCTCCTTCCCGGATTTCGGCACCAGTGTAAAGAAGTTCAATGGAAAGGAGGAGGCGAAAACCTGCTTGTCAATATAAATAATATTTTAATAATAAACTGAAACAAAAGACACAAACACACACATCTCTCTCTCCCGCACAATCTTCCGCAGTCGGCCTTTATCACTCTCGGAGGCTTGATTAGCCTGATAAGAGATCGGGTGTGTAAAATCACGACCCGGCTCCGCCCTGCCACATATATATATTGCATATATGCCGTTTACATTTTTCATTTTTAAAAAGCTAAAATGTCACCAAAATGAAGAAAAATGACTTATAAAAGAAAATTTGTAAAATGTACATTTTGTTATTATCAAGTTAATAATATGAACAGTGTCCAAATACATTTGGGGCCACTGCCTGTTTAGCAATGTATGTGTAAGACCATAACTAGTGGCACTCAATCATTGCTTTACTTCCATGTGACTCATTACACTTAAACAAATAGTCCTTCTCTGATAAGGTCTGTGAAGAACAAGCTGATGATGTTGACTCTGGGTGGGTGACCATTCACGATAATCTAGTATCAGAAAAATGTCTCATCTTCTCAAATAAGACCCCATGGCAAGGTTTGTTCATTAGTAGACCATTGTAATGACAGTAATCTTCCAGAGAACTTGCTTTAGGTGAGTAGATGATCTAAATGAATGCAAATCATTTGGAAGTTCCGTGGCTATGATTCCATGAGGCGAAGCATGTTCTGCGCCATCTGATAATCCTTCTAATGTCGCTTCCTCTGGCATTACAAGCAATGGGAACTAATTAGCGTCTTCATTTTCCAAGGGGAAGCAAATTGAACCCATGTGGTAAAATACGAAAAGCCATTAGAGAATGGGAAGTCAAAAGCCAGGCTTTCTGTGAGCTTTCATTTCTTCATCTGCTTTCCATCCTCTGTGTAAGGTCATGTAAATCGAGGTCCTTTTGAAACAAATTCGGTGCCACTTGCCACACAATTACTCTTGTTTATATAAAAAAGTGGTGCTGCCACGAAACTGTGCATGCATGTTTAATTGCAGCAGCCCCTTCACTGCCCTCCTCAAACCATGAATTAATATCCCTCCTCTTTGTATTCGTCTAGTGATTAATTACAAGATACAGCTGCGGTACAATTACCAAATAGAATTTGTGTCTGGACAAACTTGTATCTGTCTAATACTGTCAGTCAGACATATGTGGCGAAGCAATTATGATAAGCATAACACCCTATAGCACCAATTAATTGTTTCCAAAACTAACATTAATTCCAAAAGATACACTTGAAAGGAATAACGCACATTAGGCCTGTAATTGTTGGGAATTCCAGCACGCACTTTCAAAGCACAGTATATACCAGAACAAATAAATGTTCCCATATTATGACAAAAGACCTTTTTAGGCATGTCACCTCTACAGTGAAGCATTGCATTGTCACCTGCTGCAATTACAAGCACCGTAATTATCAATACCTTTGGGGGTACAGTAGAAAGACAGAAAGGTCGCAAAGTAGTGGTGTCAGGCTCGAAACGAAGATTGTAAGACATTATCATTCTCTTGGTGACTACATAATTGAAATGAGATTCTCACTATGTGGGTAGGCTAACACGAGATGGGAATATGTAAAAGGGAAAAGTAGTCTGGCAATTTTAGCAGGACATTTGATCCAGGAAGTCAGAGTTTGGCTCTTCAGACTGATCATTATGTGAATTCTGTCAAATTTGCAACTGAAATCAGTCTGTGCTTACACTGAATATCGAATGAACTGCCCCCAGTGGCTGTAGTTGAAAGTCTCATTGAATGTATGGGCACATGCGTGCTCCTTGGTGGAAATGTCCACCAAGTGGTGCCAAAACTAACTCGTATTTTTAGATGTAAATGATGTAATATACTCAACAGAAATACATATTCTATTAACTATATGACCTAACCCATACATCAACCCTAAAACTTCAGTGGAGTAAAGATGTATTTTTAGTGTGAAAATGCAACCTTTGAATCACGTTCACCATTGTTTATGTGACCACGATGACTTCCTGGTTCCCACGGGACTAAAAGGTGTCTCTGAGTTCGCTAGATTAACTCTAGAGAGAAATGTTGGAATTGATGAAAAAATATATTGTGGGGAATGCCACTTGTCAATAACTAGGCAGAATGGGGTTGATTTTAGGTTAAATTAACTTTTGAAAGTTGTGCTGACCAATTAACCAAAATAAAAACAAAATTGCAATAGGACCTACGATTATCTCGTGCTCTGAGTTAGCAAATGTGCTGGAGATCTGTTCGGTGTATTAATATGGGCAGAGAGATATTACAGCACTCAAGATTCAATAATTGTATTAATTTGCGTAATTCTGAATAACTTGGCCACTAAAAGTTACTACCCAAATCTAATAACCCCATAACACCAGGTCTTTGTGGACAGAAGAGTGGAAGAGGGCATTTCCCTGCATTAAAAGGTCAATGTCAACTCAACAACTAACAAACTGAAACTGAAAGGTCCAATTTTCTGCCATAATAAAAGCTTAAGTGTTTATCTAGACTGCATAGCAATGCAACATGCAAGAAATTATTACTTACAGAAATAGGGTACTGTTGCATATTAATTAATAATAATAATAAGTTGGTAGAGCGGGTCGGCCACTAATCGCAGGATTGGTGGTTCGAATCCCGGCCCACACGACTCCACATACCGAAGTGTCCTTGGGCAAGACACTGAACCCCAAGTTGCTCCCAATGGCAGGCTAGCACCTTGCATGGCAGCTCTGCTGCCATTGGTGAATGAATGTGTGAGTGAATGGGTGAATGTGTCACAGTGTAAAGCGCTTTGAATACCGTTAAGGTTAAAAAGGCGCTATATAAGTGCAGACCATTTAATAATACATTATTATTATTATTATTGTTGTTTTAAAAGCAATCTTCTTCTGTAAAAAAATAAATAAATAAATAATCATTCTTAACTTAATAATAACCCATAATTGGGTAAAAAAAAAAAAAAAACCATTGTAAAAAGTGGACAAAAACAAGTACTCAGTTGACAGGTACAATTTTTGAGGGTTTCAAAGTTTACACAAAGTTTTATGTCGGAATCTCGTAATTACGGTAGTTTCAACATGACGTGAATTCACCATAAATTCCCATCTGCAAAGATGCCAGATTTCAAATTGTGTTGCACCAGCTGAGCAACTGCCATTAAGACGAGAGGAAATATTATAGATATTTTTGTTTTCAACTCAGAAAGTGTTTTAAAAACAGCTGACTTTACCCCCAACAAAAAAAAAGTGTATTTGGCTGTCTTGACGCGGATCAATTTAATGTGATTTATTGAGCATCAGCATTTAAATTCATGAGGCATGTCGGTTGGAAACACTAAGAACGAGTTTGCATGTTGCCTCGGCAAATGTCAGTGAACAGAACATCTGTAAATCGACTCATTCATAACACTTGTGAATCCATCTATTTTTCAGACTGCATATTCATTATAGTGTCAAGCTTCTTTGCACTTTTATATAACATTCCAGGACAGATTTATACTTGAAATCTTAAGAAATGCTCATATATGGAGCCACCAAACATCAGTGGCCGAATTGCCTGCGGTATGTGGCTAGCAACGTACATCTATTCTAGTTCCCAAGGTCAGGGTCTGCAGGTGAGGAACTGCACCCACTAGATAGGGCCAATGAGAAACCATCCAAACAGCATGACCTGAGGGACAAGCTCGTAGCTAATACGGGTTCCCTTAACGGAACATCTCTATCAGCAGTAAACTGACACAGAAGCAGATGCTTGCCATTTGTTTTGCGTGATGTGTCTACCAGGAAAGGTCAGAGGGGTTCCGAAACCCATCCTGCTCGGAGCGAGCCAAACACCATTAAATCCTGATGGCTGGAAAATAATCACTACCTGCTGGACTGGTGTGTGTGTGTGTGTGTGTGTGTGTGTGTGTGTGTGTGTGTGTGTGTGTGTGTGTGTGTGTGTGTGTGTGTGTGTGTGTGTGTGTGTGTGTGGGTGTGGGTGTGGGTGTGGGTGTGTGTGTGTGTCTGAAGTGTCACAGCATTCATCCCCGACATCACTGTCCTCCTCCAATATAGATAACTGTTATGTAATGTGACACTACACAAGGTTTGACTTCATCCCAACTGGGGATTTTAATGAGTTTTGGCATTCTCCCTAGGGAGTAAAAGACTACTCAACAGGGTTTAATGAGAGCTTGAAATGAGCAACTCGTGGATGTAAACTAATGAGGCACAGAGGAAGGCGTTTCTGCTGTGTACTGTAATGCTGACATATGTGGTTGTGCCCTCTTCACAAGTGCAAAGCAAGAGCAGATAACATTACTTGAATTTTAGGCAATGCATATTCATTATACTTCTGTTGACATATTTCTATAAATGCTTTTATTGTGCACGAGCAAACCTAGCCAAGGGCCCCGGTCAGTTTCCAAGAGCTATTCTTGCGTCACAGATGCTTCAAACCAGTATATTGGTGGAATGGTTTCAAGCAAAAGAAAACAAAACAAGGAACCAGTCTACAAAAATCTAAGACCATGGGTGATAGTTTTTCGTTACATTTTTGTTAATATGTGAGTTGAAAGCCTCATCAGAACAAAATTCTGAATTCATCCAATTTGATTGGAAAATGTAAATTCATATGTAATTCAAAACTGACTGAATAAAGAAAAGCAATATACTGTTTATGTTGCATTTTCTTCACATTTCTGCTAAATTTCGAAATCTTAAAGTTTACGGTAGCACTTAATAGTAAGGTTTAATTTTTTTAATACTGTAAAAGTATTGATAATTGTTAGTTCATGTTCAACTAATGTTGTTAACAATTTCTAACAAATGTAACCTTACCTTAAAATGCTACCAACTGCGAATGTTTGATAAGTATGTGTAATACAGACATGAAAATTTTATTTTACATTCAGTTGGGTTAATCAAATACTGTACGGTACAAAGAGCATCAACCCCACTTTTAGATGACATAAATGAATACAATAAAGTATTTAAACACTTTCTCTTGCTAACTTTGTTGTTGCTGAGAGCAACTCGAGTTCCTTTGAAATGAATGTAGTTTATGCAAATGAACAGCTTTTTGTGCCTGTTGAATCACAGAAGACACAATGTACCAACTGAGTCTAACATTTAAAAGGAATTTGATAATTATGGCACTTATGATCACACAGCTTATGTTTTCCATGGAATTAGACCACACATAGAACGTGCCTCATGTCTTCAAGAAGAATTCCCCCTAAACAAATCTAAAGCACATCTAAGACATAAAAAAAGAATACAACTAAATCATTTTAGATTTAATATGGATTTAAATGTTCCCCAAATGTGTCCATGTTGAAATAATTCAAACAACTGTATGATTCTTTTCACAATGGTGTTCTCTATTTAAAATAATCACCATATAAGGATTTGTTGACAATAGAACAAATTTGCATGAGAAAAATACAGACTTCATTTTTTTAAATTACAACCCTTCACAGTCTGCAATCAATCCAGTGTAGGTCCCAAGTAAACAGTCTTCACAGATATCAGACTTTTAGACATATATTGTTTGAACTGCCAGATTGAATTTCTCCTACTGTTTGCTCTAGAATAACAAAACAGGTCAAGGATCATGACACCAAATAATAAAACAGGGACTTTTAATCCAGAAAATTACATTGAACTAAATATCATTAGACATTACAATTCTGAAACTATTTCATTATCTATTAACTCATAAACATAGATTGTCAACATGGCTTTTTCCATTCTTTGATACATGAATAAGCTCTGTGCTGTGAAAACCCGAAAAACAAAAGACAACATTGTTTCCTTGAGATTTTGAAATCTTAAGTTATAATGTCAAAACATAATCAGACATGTGCACATGGAATAAGCCTAATATAATAGCAGTAAAAGTGCTTACATGCAGAGAAAAATCTAGGTAAGCAGCAGATAAAAGAAGATAATTTAAGGAATTTACGTCATCTTGTTGTAGAATTATGATGCATAATTGTGTAAGATCAAGACATTTGAAAAATCATTGGAAAAACACAAGGGTCATTGACAAACACGTTTGTACAAGATGATATAATGAGAAATCCAGTTTAAAACAAGTGTCAAGTTTGTAGAAATTTTATATTTGTGTCCATGTTGGTTCCAAAAATGTCGAAATACATTTTTTATTTACACTTTTTTATTTTCTACATACTATAAATTATGATGTAATGTCTTTAAAAAAGTGGTTTAACTGTAACCATTAAATAAAAGGTATTAAAATTGATTTTTTGTAATATCATGAGTGTTTTTTCTTTTTGGACTTTGATTTGGTAGACAAAGGTTTCTCAAATAATAAATGTTTTAATTTTTTAATTTGATTGTATCCACTTTTCTCCAAATTCCCACTACTTAGTATGTCCTCGTGATGGCGCGGTTACTCACCTCAATCCGGGTGGTGGAGGAAAAGTCTCAGTTGCCTCCGCGCATCTTATAACGTGGCTCGCTGTCCATGACACCGTAGAGACTCACAGCATGTGGAGGCTCATGCTACTCTCCACGATCCACGCACAAATTACCTCGCGCACCATTTAGAGCGAGAATCCCTAATCATGACCACAAGGAGGTTACCTCATGTGACTCTACCTTCCCTAGCAACCGGGCCAATTCGGTTGCTTAGGTGACCTGGCTGGAGTCACTCAGTGTTCAAACTTGTGACTCCAGGAGTGATAGTCAGTGTCAATACTTGATGAGATACCAAATTTTCAAATATTACTGTTTTAAAATAAACTGGTTTCACTGCTTAGTTTTTGTTTTTTTGGCGTAATTTTTCCAATATTTCTTTATTTCAAGAATTTTAGCTTTTGATGGGACTATCTTGAACTGTCTCTACATGGTTGCTTAGATATTGTTTCCTTTAAACCCAAGAAAAAAGTATCAAAATGACTTTGAACTTAGAAATTAAAATCATGTTTATCGTAATGGATGTGTATTCATGTAATTGTTTTTTGTGTGAATTGTATTTTGTATATTTTTTAAATAACAATAGATCAGAAAAAAAAAAAAAAAGATAAAAAAAGAACGTCACGTCATTGACCCACATACAAAAACATTTTCACTCAGATATAAACTTACATATGCTATTAACGTCAAAATGATTAACATCTCAAGGCCAGAAGAGAAGAATAAAACAAAAGAAAAGAAAGTAGCACAGAAGAGAATGACTTTGAAGGCCAAGGCCGTTCCTGTCGCCAGAAATGTGATTTACAAAGCCATCATGGCATGCCGGCTGCTCAGTGACAGCCGCATGCAAGCGAAACAGAAGGAGGCTGCCTGAGCATGCAAACCATCAACAAGTGACGGAGCGAAACTGTGATGGACGTATTTTTCAAGCTGTCATCAAACATGGACATCAGTCAAACTAGAACAGATAAATGCAGTGACAAAGAGCTTTCTAGCAGGCCGTGACACTAAACATTACAAGAGTGAAATTGATGAAACACTTGAATGCTTCTGTTGCCTGTAAGATCTTGCGCAAGAACATTTTCTTAGAATTATTCTGAAGTCCCGGCTCAGAAGATGAAGTGATACTTTTAGAGAAAAATCACCAACTGTGTGCAAATTGTCATCCCTTTTCAGATTTATTCAGTCTTCTCTGTTTTTATTACCAAAAGACTGTTACTAGCGTATGTGGTCTGCGGTTGGTGAAAAAAATGTGAAAGCACTTTTACAGAGAACATAGCAGGATGTTCTTGTCCAAACCAGATTTTCGCTCTAGTCCAAGCTGGTTTAAGTAAATTATTGCTGGTTTAGTGCTGGTCAGAATAGTTTCAT